>NC_091686.1:1217500-2417500 GCF_041296265.1 Equus caballus | reverse complement strand
TCTGGCTCTCACAATTGTGTGGACCACGAGGTGGAATGATTCTGCTCTAACATCACAGTGGTGGAATCATACTGAGAAGGACGTGGTTGCTGTAAAACCTAATCTCGTCCTCAGGTCTCGGCCACAGAGGGCAGGAAGTCTCGTCGGTTTTGTTCACTGATGTACTCCTGGTCCCCACAACAAATACCTGTCACATAGTAGTCAACTCAACATTAGTTAAATGAATAAATAAATATAGAAAAGGAGCATATGACATGTTTGTGAAACTCACCAACTGTGTGTACACTGCTATCGAGCTACATAAACAGTCTTTGTTTTAAATTTCGGAATGAGGACTTTCAATGGAATATATCTACCAAAATCAGACAAAGACGTTATTGCCTGAACTCTTGAGCAGCAAGAGAAGAAAACCCACTGGCAAAGAGCCAGGTGAGTACTGGGTCAACCTCGAGGCGAGTCTGGAGTCAGCCCTGGGGCAGTGAGGCCACACGAGGGGCTCCACTTCTGGCGCTCCCACTACCTAAGCACCCGAGGGCGAGGGTCAGCGACACTCATGGACTGGAGAGCCCGGGCCAGGTGCAGGCTAGGCACATGCATCAGTTCATTCCATCCTTAAAATCACCCTTGAAGGTAGATGCTTATTATTATTTTTGCTTTGCTGATGAGAAAACCAAACCCAGAGAGCCACACGGCTGGTCAAGGGCTCTTGCCCACGAGCACAGGCATGAGCTCTCAGCCTTGGCATTCTGCTTTTGGAGCCCCACAAGAGCCACTGTGCTGTGTGGACTGTCTCAGAGGAACTGCCCTCCCTGGGCCTCGGTCCGTAAACTGTAGGCAGCTGAGTTGATAAGAACTAAGGTTCAACACTTAAGGTTCAAGACACTCCAGGTTAAAGATCCAAAATTCTGATCTTTATTTATCTAAAAAGGCCATAGACAGCTCACGCAATAATACCTTATCATCCTGATCCCGTAGGTGCAGTAACTATCGGAACCCATTTCATAGTGAGTGAGGACAGAGAAAGTATTCATGAAACTTAATAATGTACTGACAAAATCACAGATGAATTTCAATACATCTGTAATTACTTAAAATGGTTACAGTATGCAGTATGTTACCACAACAACCAGAGGAAATAGGAATCCAACCAGCTTACTCTTCTAGGCCAGTAAACACTAAGATTGAATAGATATTTTCATTGAATTTATCCCAACTTTCGTTCCCATTTGTGGATAGCCTACTTGTCAGGGATTGCTTTCTAACTGCTTTATGTTTCCTAACTAGCCTTTAATACTGTTTGGGTAAGGACCTCCAAGGATACTAGGCAGACCATGTGAAATGGATAGTTACACTGAATACCAAAAGGAACACCTCATAATACCTATATATTGAAGTATACTTTATAGTGGCTTGCTTTCAATCTATTTTAAAATCTAAAACACTATTTTATATAATAACAATAAAAATCCCTATCTGTTGAGAACATGTACAGATAAAAGTTTACAAGCTTAAAAAATTGAATAATAGTAATTGGCATGCTTTTCCAATAATAAAAACTCACTTTGGTAAAGTTTTCATGTTTTAAAAACTCAAAACAGCCCTATGAATTTATAAAATAATATTGTATTTTTCTCACAATATTAACATATGCTGTACTGCAAGCTTATAGGATGTAATTTACTTGAGATTTAGCATTTGCTACTTTAAAAAATACTTGTTTTAATATTCTGAAAAGAGCATAATTACATTTATCAGTAGTTAACTTTTAAAACTTACAATAAATAGTTTTGTTTGAAATATTTAACTTTGGTAATGTCATGCAACTAATCTGAATTTGTAATAAAATACAGTTTAATTCACAGTGATCTTTTTTCTATCATACAATCAATGATTAAATAACTGTTCTCACCATAGGATAAAATGTATCAAATCTGTTGGTTCTGAAGGTGAAGCAAGATTTTTGTACTGATACAGTGTATCACTGAGATCCCAGAAGGAAAGAGAACTAAACTCAGATAGCTCACATGGAGAGATTTTAATGAAGGGACAACCAACACAGGTGTTGGCAGGGTCAGGGGACTCAACACGAGATGCTGAGAACCCAGAGACTGGCAAACCTCCATCCTCGGGCGGAAGAGACAAAGGGAGGAAAGAGTGTTATGGAGTGAAAGCTGGAGCCCAGGAGAGGAGGGGCAGCTACATTCTGAAAAGGGGAAGCCACGGCCAGAGACATGTCAGGGTCACTGCTTCACACCACCTGCACTGAAGCAGGAGAGAGCAGGACGTAACATGCCAACTTCTCTCTCCCTCCTCTCTCTCATCCTCTGCTTGTGGCTCCCATTGGCCCAAACCAGAAGCCAGGTGGAAGGGGTCAGCGTCCAGCGGTAAGAACAGGGAAGAGGAAGCAGAGAATGGCTCAGTGGTGGGGAGTGTAAGCACTGGGGAACTCAACCATGTGGCTGTCCCAAGGCCTGATGCAGCATGGCCAGACCAGCATGCTCCTCTGACCTAATTTCTAAGAAGTCTACCAGAAAATACCATTTGGGGATTTTCCCAATTAAATGCTTTAAAAAAAAAAAAAACAGAAGCTCCTTTTTTCCTGTGTTGTTTCCCCTTCAAGTTCTATTTAAATTCTTCCTTTCCTTTACCTCCTGGTAACACAGAAGTCTGTGGTTCAACAAGCCATCTAGTTAGCAGATTTTTCTCTAAGGTCCCATCCTGAGAGCACACTGAACCATGGGAAGTCATTACACAACTGTCAATGAATGCAAGATGCAGGATATTTCCCTAAGATCCCTATTAAAGTTGGTGATAACTTTTCCCAAATGTTAATCCAGCCACCCACAGATGGTGACAACATTCACTATTTCTTTGATAAACGTAAAATGCATTTGAAGTACATACTTGAAATATTTGTTTGAATGTTCCCTAATCTATTATATTTTATATCTTCTGAATATAGGGCAAATGTAAATAAATACAAAAAATAATCAAACCTACCGTGTAAGAACTTAGGCAGCACCCTACGAGAAGCCTTCTGAGTAGACGCAAGAGTCTTAAATGGACGGTCTCCAGGTGTGCGTCTCTGACCACCACTAAGCACAGTCCTGGAGGGCAGGGGCGGGTGTGGTTCAGCTCTGCACAGCCACAGGCCCTCCAACAGTGTCGTGCACACGGCAAGTACCCACTAAAGGTTGCCCAATTGGCCAAACCTTGGTTTGTCCTCATAATTAACCACCCCAAAAGCACACAGATAATTACTTCTTGGAAAAGCTCCAACCAGTGTTTGGTGTTACCTGTGTGGTTTATCTCCGGGGCAGCTCTGTAGGATTACGTTATTTTATGTTTCTTTTTCCTTCAACCTTAATGTCACCTATGTGAATAACAGCTTCATACCAAATTCCTACCAGCACATGCCAGTAGATTCAAGGCATTATTTTGAAAACGGTGCCAGCGTCTCTCAATTTAGAAGACATCGAGTCTCTCCTTCCTAACACAGGCTAAGAAAATGCATGATTTGGTATTAACATCAGAGCTAAAGATATTTTGAACATATTCTTTGATTTTTTTTTTAAGATGAAAGGGCTTTTTTTGTTTGTTTTGTTTGTTTGTTTGTTTTTAGGGCCAGTCCCAGTGGCCTAGTGGGTGAGTTTGCCATGCCCCCCTTCAGCAGTCCTGGTTACGTTCCCAGATGTGGACTTACACCACTTGTCTGTCAGTGGCCATGTTGTGGCGGCAGCTTGCATACAAAAAGAGGAAGATTGGCAGTAGATGTTGGCTCAGGGCGAATCTTCCTCAGCCAAAAAAAAAAAAGCTTTTTTTAAAGAATTTAAATGTTACCACAAACTTGGCCTTCATTAAAAAATAATCCTGCCTTTGACGGAAGTGTCCAATTACAAAGTTCATTTTGTTATGCAACTTTTTAAACTTAAACAGCAAAAATGTTGCATTTAAAATGAATCTGAATAAGCAAAAAAGACAGACCCAGGAAGACCAAGGTTTTAGTGAAAGTTAAAATATTATTTCACACTTTACATAACTTAGAACCATTCCCATATTTTATAGTCTAGATCCAAGCATTAATTTGAAATGAACTTGACCCTTGAAATCCTAAATTTAATACTCTTTGGAACAAAATAGCCTTTCTCTTCCACTTTATGGGCAAATGAACCAAATACTAGCGAATGGTACTGTCTGGGCCTTTGAACCAAAACTAAAAGAGATGAAACACTGTTTGATCTGTATAATATTAGAGAGTCCATTTTGATTTAAAAAAAGGATGAGTTTGTTTCATATCCTGTGACAAAATATTCCCCTTTTCTTGAAAATGCTCTCTTATTCCAACGATAGGTGGGTAGGGTTGCCATGAACATAACAGCTATCTTCATTTCTCAAAATGCACAGTGGTGGGAAATGCAGACTGCAGTGAGGGGAAATAAACCTTTGACTTTACCAACACATAGGTTGCATTTAAAGTGGCAGGTAAAAGACACAAGAGCAACAGAAAAGTTCATTATTTGTAATCTTGCAGTTCCCGAAACCTCTATAATGCATTACCTTAAAAGCTTCAGACACATGCTTTTATAATACTTTACCAATATTTCAACACCTGAAAAGTCTTAGCAATTAAACCCTATAGTCTTAAATTTCAGAAATGACCTAACTCAATTCTTTTATTTTTCAGGCTTTCTTTGTCAAATTTTCATTTGTTTTCATTAATCGATGAATAATGAGAAATTTTAGGTACCTATCTACAAAGAAATGAAATTTTCACCTAAGAGCCTAAGAAATGAAAAGAAAAAAATCAATTCCAACAAAATGTTGTCAGAGAAATATTTTAGAATAGAATGCTACAATTACTTAATTATTTATACTTATCCGGCTCTAACATCGGAAGTGCATTCAGACTTCAAAGCTAAGCCTTAAAGTAACATCAGCATTGATAGTATCTGATTTCACGTTTAGCTGAAGTCTTGAAGATCCAAAAGGACCAAGACAAACACACATCTATTGTTTTGGCTACTGTATCAGTCTTCATTGCCATTCTTTTCAGGTGAACTATACTGCGGCTGATCCTTTGAGAGGGACTAAAGCAGACATGCGCTGTTTCTGCCTGCCCAGCATCCTTTCTCCAACTTTCCTTTGAAGAGCCCCTTACTCTAGACAATGTAGAGCTAACACCAAATGCCTTTCCAGAGGAAGACACCTGAATCCAAGCTTGGTCAGCAGAACAGTCCATTCCCCATGTTCAGAGAGAGGCACGAGACTCAGACCTTGTAAGAATAGGCCTGGGACTTTTGCTGCAAATAATGCAGAAAAAGTGCTCTCTTTTTCTTCTTAGGGCTAAGTTGGTAATAGCTTCTAAGGGGCTATCATATGGAAACAACTTGTCTGAAAATGAAGCCAAAACCAGAAAACAGATCCTGATAACCTTGACTGATAGATCCAGCCATACTTTTAACTGGCAGGACCTACCTGTAAGCTTTCAGCATCAGCCAGTCTCTTATACTTAAGCCGGTTTGAATTGGTTTCACCACTTGTAGCTAAATGAATCCTGAGTCTAACAATATGACAACACGAAAAATAAACACTATTGCTTTTGGGGTTCAATGGCTTTTCTTCCTCACATATATTATCTCATTTAATCCTCATGATTCAGGAAAGCACATATCTATCAACATTAAGTTAATATTCACTATTTTTTTTTTTTTAACAGATACTATGTGGAAGAAGGACAGGGAATGCTAGCAGAGTGATCAATCTGAAACACGGTGGCCACGGAAGTCTCACTTACATGGGAGAAAAGTGGAGGTTACACATTGCAGGGTACTCAATAGGTATCCACCAAATGAAAGAAAACGCAGTGTATGTAGTGCAGAGCCAGGAGGTGGGCCTGGCTGTAATCCCTGAGGGAGAAATTAGGAGGTTCCCACAGCAGCCCAGGCCAGAGACAATGAACCCCGAACAGGCAGCCCTATGAGAATGGCTCAAACAATAGGACACAGACAGAGAAGCAAGTTAGATGTGGGGGTCCCTGGCTGGGGGCAGCTGTTGTCACAGCAAGAGGGAAAAAATGAAGAGTTTGGGACGCAAGGCAGGAGACAAAGCATGAGTCAGTTGACCACGCCTGCAGGATTTATACACAAAGAGGTCCAGTGGGCCCTCAGGCTGAAGAGTCTGGGCTGTAGGGGCTGAGACCGGAAATACAAGATGGAGAGCCACTGGCATACAGATGGCAGGTCAGGCTTGAGCACTGCCGGCTCGGCCTGCCCCTGAACAGAAGAGGAGGGCCCGGGCGACCCCCTCCCTCTAGGCAGTCTCAGGCCCGGCCTGAGCGCCGGGAAAGCGGGCTTTCCCCGACAGCGACAGCGCGGGCCAGCACTCAGGAAATAAGTGTGCACGGTGCTGTTGGTTCTCCACGGCCGTTCCTCCTGCACCGGCCGAGCTGCCAGTCTCGGTCGCTGTGCTTGGTGCTGTCTCATTATTCAGCTCTCACCTCTTAAATTAGTTCATGCTCTCACATTAGGTGCAGTCACAGCTGGCAACGCTTTCTGGGGATGTCTCAAAAAGATCTGAGTTGAAACAATATTTTGTCTCATTTTAATTTAAAGTAAAATTGCTGCCTCTTCCCTGGCCCCTTCCCTTTCCCCTGGCGCCCCCAGTGACCCCTGCGGGTCTCTGAATCAGGCGGGGTCGGAGATGGGGTCGCACCCAGGTAACTCGCTAAACAGCCATCAAAGTCTCAAAGAAACAAAGGAGGTTGAGAAGCTGATAGGCGCGGCTGCGGGCGATTCCAGGACAGGTTTCCGGGCGGGGGGAGAGCGCACCCTAGGGGGCGGCAGACCCCCGGCGAGCCCAGGGGCAGCAGGCAGCGCGGGCACGCGGCGTGGCGCGGCTCTCCGGACCCCGGGCCGCCCCGGCCGCGCGTGTCGGCTCTGGCTCGGTTCAGCACGCAGGTCAAGGCGGCCCGGCGGTGGCCGGAGCGCCAGGGGCCGCGGTGCGCAGCCTGCCGACGCCGCCCTGCTCGGGGCTGGAGACTTGGAGAGGGGCGCTCGCCGTCCGCTCCGCCCGGTTACCGGCCTGCGCCCCCAGCCCCCCAAAGTCCGCAGCGCCTCTCTCCCTGCCACAGGGCACAGCTGCATTTTTACCCTCCCGTTTGCGACTACGTGTGTTTGAAACGTTCTAAATCGAAAACTCGCTTCGGGTCAAAATTACCCTTGACAAATCGCCCACAAATCACAAGATTTGGTGCCTGCGCCCAAGGCAATGATGTACAGGTACACGTGGGTAAAACACCCCGTAGGTGCACAGTAAACAAAAGTACGGATGCAAAATATAAACCGTAAGCGCCGAGGGAAGAAAGGCATCCGGGAAACGAGCCTGCGTGGCAGCCGCCGCGCTCGTTACTGCGCGCCACACCGGACTGGAAGCGGCACGAGGGCAGCCTCACCCGATTTTGCTCACCGCGGCACCCTGGGCGCCTGGCCCAGCGCCGGGCTCTTCGTTCGTGTGCAGGATCTGTCCGGAATGAACGAACGAACGAACGGGCGCGCGCTCCGCCCGACTCCGCGGTGCGCACAGCAGGCGCCTCGAGAGGCGGGGAGGAAGGCCGGCCCCCACGCCGCCGGCCGCGCGCTGGGGCAAGCGGCCGCGGAGAACAGCCCTGAGCCCCGGCCGTGCCCGCTCCCGGCGGCGGCACGTGCGCCCCTCCACCCCCCGAGGCCGCGGCGCCCGCCCGCCGCGCACGCAGGCGCCCTGCAGCCGGCCGCCCGGCCACCGCGCGCCGAGGCTCGCCCGCGCGTCTGCGCCCGCTGGGGGGCGCTACTCGCCCACCCGCCCGCCCGCGCGCGGCGCCTCTCGGCGCCCGCGATTCTACTCCCGACGCTGGGCGCGCGCGCCGCCTCCTACCTGAGGGCCGGCGAGGGAGGCGGGCGGGAGGGCTGAGGGGGCCGAACGAGACCGTGGCAGGAGGCGGGAGGCGACAGAGCGAGCGGCCGCGGAGGACAGTGCGGGCGCGGGGGCGCGCGCGCGCACCCGGCCCTCGCTCCCTCCGTCGAAGCCCGGCCCGAGCCCAACCCTGCTGCCGCGCGCCGCCCGCCTCGCCGGGCCTAATAACAACGGCGCCCCGGGTCAGGTGGCCGCGCGCGGACAGCGCCTCCATTGGCCCGGCCGGGAGCGCGGCGCGCCAGGATTGGCCGGGAGGCGGGGCCTCGCCCGGGGAGGGGCGGGGCCGTGGCGGACGGGGCGGGGCCAGGCCGCGAGCCGCGCCTTTGTGCCCGGCGCGCGCTCTCCGCCCGCTCCGGCTGCAGCGCCGGCTGCATCAATAATTCAGAGCGGCGGCCGCGGCGGCAGCGGCGGGTGCGGGCTGGAGGCGGCGGCAGCAGCGGGGCCCGAGCGCCAGCGGCTATGCATCCAAGTGCGGCTGGGCAGCCGCGGCACCCCTGAGGCCCGGGCGGGGCTCCGGGAGAATCGCGCGAGGGGCACGCTTGCCCGGGAGCGCAAGGAAGAGCAGCAGTGTCCAGAGCAGCGTCGGCGGAGCTGCGCACGGAGCCGAGGCGGGGGCTTCGGTGCGGGGCTGGGGCGGGGGGCGGCTGGTGCAGGCAGCCCCCGGGGTGGGGGGTGGGGTGGGCGCCGGCGCCGCGATGCTGGGCGTCGTGGAGCTGCTGCTGCTGGGGGCAGCGTGGCTGGCGGGCCCGGCCCGCGGGCAGAATGAGACGGAGCCCATCGTTCTGGAGGGCAAGTGCCTGGTGGTGTGCGACTCCAACCCCACGTCCGATCCCACGGGCACAGCTCTGGGCATCTCTGTGCGCTCCGGCAGCGCCAAGGTGGCTTTCTCTGCCATCAGAAGCACCAACCACGAGCCGTCCGAGATGAGTAATCGCACCATGATCATCTACTTCGACCAGGTGCGTGTTCCATGCAGACGGTTTGGTGGGGGTGGTGAAGAGGTGGAAGAAAATGCCTGATACTCTCCAAGGTCTCTGCGGAGGCGCGGGGACAAGAGTTCGGGATTGACTCTTGCCTACTGCCCTTCGTTCCCGTCTCGTTATAGGTACTAGTGAACATCGGGAACAACTTTGATTCAGAACGCAGCACTTTCATCGCCCCGCGCAAAGGGATCTACAGTTTTAACTTCCACGTGGTGAAAGTCTACAACAGACAGACCATCCAGGTCAGCCGCCGCCTCAGGGCCAGGCTCCGGCCCCGCTGGGGGCTCCTAGCCTAGGGAGTGAGCGGGCCCTAGGGAGGTGGGAGATAGAAGGGACACCAGCGTGTGCCCGGGGCTGCTTGGAGGGACGGGGAGCAGGGCCTCACGGTTCTGTGGTTCGGGCTGTCTCTTGCTGCTTCCGTCGCTGGCCCTTGGAACCTAGCCCCCTTCTGAGAGGCGGTTTCCCTCCTCCGCCTCCTGGGCCTCTCCAAGAGGTTCTCCCGCTTTCCCACGGGACTCCAGGGGTTTCCCATAGCGGTCGCTGTTAGCATCACAAACAGCTCCCGCTTCCGGAAGATTTCCGCGACCTTCGCCTTCAGCACCACGGACAGTCTCCCCGAGCCCTCGTCCCTGCTCCAAAGCCTACGAGACGCCCGTGCGCTTGCCTTCAGCGCCACGCTCGGGGACCTCCCGGGGTCCCTTTGGGGACTGACCCTGGGTTTTCGAACTAGCAGCCCGAACCCAAGTCGGCGATGGGTGGAGAGAGAAGGGAGGGGCGTAGCGCCACTCTCTCCTTCCTCCAGCCGCGTCCCAGCCAGCACTCGCCAGATTCCCAGAGGTGTGCTGTGCAGGTTTCCTCTTGGCGGAGACAGAAGGCGAGCGCGCGCCTAGGGAGAGGGCGCCGGGCCTCTGGCCGCTGAAAGGGCAAAAACAGGCGGTGGCGGAAGCGGCTGGGTCTGGGAGGGGAACTGAACCCGGGGTTCGGGAATGAAGCACACAGTGCAGCTCTGCGCGGGATTTCTCCTCAGTCGCAAGCCTTGTCTGGCGTCCCCACTGTGGCCTCATGGTGTCCAGGCAGGAGCCAGGGTGTCTGTTTGTTTTCCCGGAAGCGCCAGGAGCGGAGTTGCCCGAGTTTCTCTCTGAGCCTGGGGGGTCGGGGGAGGGGCAGAGACCTCGAGCCACCCACCGATTCCTTAAACTGGATAAAAAAGCACAGTCGGGATTCTCTGGGCGCGCTCAAGTGACTCCCGTTTCGGGGGCAGGCCCTGCCTCTCACCCACTGGGCCGCTTTCACCCCCGCTGGACCCTCAGCAGTAAGCTGCAAAGCCCCTTTTCGTCCCGCCCCGCTGCCCCCACCCTCAGCTGCGTCCAGGCCTTCATGGCTGTCAGCCAAGCCGCGAAGGGTCGCGTCCCCACTGCCGCTCCGGTACCGCCTGGCTTGCGCCTCTGAAGCGGGCCTTTCTCTTTCTCAGGTGAGCCTCATGTTAAACGGGTGGCCGGTGATTTCAGCCTTCGCTGGTGACCAGGACGTGACCCGGGAGGCCGCCAGCAACGGAGTCCTGATCCAGATGGAGAAAGGCGACCGAGCATACCTCAAGCTAGAGCGAGGGAACTTGATGGGGGGCTGGAAGTACTCGACCTTCTCGGGATTCCTCGTGTTTCCTCTCTGACTGGCTCATCGCAGGAATGGAGGCAGGGAGAGGGCGAAGGCAGGAGGGGGAATGAGAGAGGCTGAAATTTAGAGGACGGGAAAGCGGCACGACTTGAAACTTCCCACACCTCCCCAGCGGTGTCCGGGAAAAGGCGCGCGCCGCCGCGGTCGGACAACTTTGTCGGTTTCCTCATTAGAAGTCTATTGCGCTTAGCTCTGCGCACTCCCGTTTCCAAAAATAAACTCACCTCCCCATTCCAGTCGCAGTAACGAAGAGGGAGAGACTGCCTTGTCATTGTTTCTTACCCTGTGTTCATGTTCCCTACAATTTATAGAAAAGAAACTTTGTATTTCACTGTATAATGTGAAATATCTTCCTCCTCAGTGCCCCCTGAATCGTTCCACCTGCTGAAATCTAATATGCCCCTCCCCCCCTTTTTTAGCTTGGAGAGGGGGTGTTTTTCTTTTTGGATGGGGGAGGTCGTTTTAATTTGGCAAGTATTGCTCTTCTTAAAACACCGCTCAAGAGTTAATTAGCTGGAGATACTTTGTCTTCGGCTGCTTGCTAGCAGAGAAAAGGACTCACCTTAGTGGTGACTGGTTCAACAATATATATATAAATAAATATCCTTTGTACACGAAGAACTCTTCCCAGTGGAAACTGGCTGTATTTCCGTATTTCTATGTCCTATTCGGAGTGATCGTGAAATCTAAGGCTGCTTGATGTTCTGACGCTTGTCCATGCCCCCGTGTTCTGTGGCTCACCAAACGCCAGGAGGTTCTTCCGGACGCTTCCTCGTCCTCTGTAACATACGTGTGAATAGCCAAGATTTAATTTTGCTTTAATCCAATAAAGTTGAAGGGGGACTTTTATTTTTCTGGAACAGCTTTCTAAACTCCGCATCCTCCCTGGCTTCGAGGTTTGGGGGCAGGATGCGGAAGGGCGAGGTTCAGAGGTGCCGGAGACTCTGGAGAGCACGCCCTGAGGAAGGGCAGGCGCGAGGCTTCCCCGCGAAGCCGGCCTGCGCTCCCTTCTGCGCCAGACTCGGAACAGCCCCGCGTTCGCCTGTGCCCCCTGCTTTGGCGCAAACATAAGAAATTTGGCCGGAATCTTGCTAGGTCAGGCGCGGCTGCCGGCTTGCAAGTGAAGTTTGGGTTTTTCGAAGTCCAAATGGATCAGGAATATGTAATCCCAATTAGAGGAATCGCACCCAGCCTGCCCTGAGCGGCACGCTTCCCACGCCGCTGCCCTGGATACCCCCACCGCCGCCCCACCGTCCCGAAGCAGCATATGTTTCATGCCACCGCCTCTGAACCCGAGTCCGCCCGCCGTGTCCCGGGCGCCGGGCCCTGTGACTGCGCCCACCGCAGGACTTGTATTCAAGAGGTTCGTCCAGGAGTTTTGATTGTATCGGAACGTAATGTGAAAGCAAAATTGAAATAAACGACTTCGTTTTAAGTCTGGAAGTCTGACCCAGTTGCTTCGGCAGGCAGAGGCAGAGGGGAGGTCGGGCTCCAGAAAGCGGGTGGACGGCCAGCGGCCTCCGGACGGGAACCGCGGCCTGGATGCGCCCCCTGGATGGCTCAGAGGCTTTTTTCTGGCTGGAGATTCAGGGATGAATTTAATTAGCTCCTGGGCGGGCGGGGCGAGTTAATAATGGCGTAATAAGCAACGTTTCTCGAGTTATTCCTGCTGTTCCTGTGATTTAGAAATTCACCACGCACTCCTTGGAACTCGGGCCCTGTTCCTCCTCGGCGCGCAGTGCAGGGGGCCGCGTCTCTAGTCCGCGTGCTCCGCAGCCCCAGCAGCCCGCGGGTCCCGTGGGGGACAGGTAGGGACCTCGATAATGAGGAGTGGACGCGAGTGCTTTTCTGTTCCTGCCCCACAGTTCTTCTCCCCACTAGCCAGTCGCCAGGGAAGTGGGGATAACGTGGAATAAGGAGCCCTACAGGAATTTAAAAAAAAAAACCAAAAAACTGTTCCGTTTAAAAATGATACCTCCGTATTGTTCCGGTTGAGGGAGAGAGCTCAGGGAGAGCTGGAGCCTTGGGCAGCCCAGCTAGCTGGACCCAACTGCTCTGCCGGTGCGGAGCCAGCCGGCCAGGCATGCAGACCCTGTGCCCCAGGGCCTCTCCTCGGCCCCGCGGGGTCGGGTAGCCGCCACCCAAGGAAGCTGCGTCTGGAACCACTTGGAGCTCACTGGGCTGCAGCTGGGGGGTCACCCCTCTTCCTGAGGAGGGGACCCCAGGCTGTACTCCTGCTGGGGGACTTTGGCAAGTCCCCTCTCTGGGCCTCAGTTTGTCCATCTGTATAAAGATAGAGGAATGTAAACATCTCCGGAAGTCCCTCCCACTCTGAGGTCCCAGCCGTCCTCTGTCCCTTGACCAGGGGCCCACAGTTCTTTGGCCTGGGTTTTGTGAGTGCTGCCTACGCCTGAACTTCTCTGGCTGCTGAGGGCAGTCTCCTGGAGGCCAGGGGAAGTCCTCTGGGGCCTGCAAGGTGAACACAAAAGGGGAAAAAGGGCCCCAAGTCCGAGGCCAGGGGAGGTTACCCCTTGATTCTGCTCTGGCTCCAGCTGGCCCTTCCTAGGGGAGGGCCTCCACCTCCTGAAATGTCTGACCTTGGCACTGGAGACCCTCCTCAATCTGGGCCCAGCCCCTTCCTCCACCTGCCTACCCCTCTCCCTGCCATTTGATGGACCCACTGCTGTCTTGGGTGCTTCTGCACCTGCTGTTTCCTTGCTTCAAGTTGAAGTACCCTTTCTCTCCTCTACTTTTCAAAATCCTCTCCTTCTGGGGATCTAAGCAGTTCAACTAAAAGGCTGCTTCCTCTGGGAAGCCATCCTATCTCAACAGCACAGGCACTGCTTCCCCAAGATTCACCACCCTGTTTTCACCCTCCCAGCAGGCCTTGTTTGGCTCTGGTTGAAAAGGGAGACATCTGGGGCTGGGCCATCTCCTGCTCTGCAGTGGGGTCCCTGGGGTTCGGAAGTGCCAAGCTGGTACTCCTGCACTAGAGGGCTCTGGAGAAATATGGGGTTCTCCACCCCCCAAAGTACCCTCATCCTCAGGCCTGAGCCTCCTATTAGCCTGGTTGGGGCTGTGGATAGCTGTCCCCAGGGATCTGGACTTAGAGGCCTCGCTGAGGCCTGGCACGTGTCACTTGGGCCACCGTCCTCACTTCTGATTGATTGTTACCTCTGCCGGAAGCAGGTGAGTCAACCTGTGTCTGAAAATTGTGCCCCAGCTGGGAGAGAACCAGAGACCGCCAACTGGTGTGTTGGGGATTGACACGGTAGAGAAGAAAGGGCCAGGGGCCAGGCACAGACTACCCCCCTGCTCCCAACCCCAGGCGATCGATGGAAAGGTCTACTCTTAAACTTTCGGTGATTTCCTTTAATGCTAAGAACCCTCTAGGCCCTTCCATATCTGGGCTCTGCCTCCCGCTTTCATCTCAAATAGAACGATCAGAATAGAGCCTGTAGGGGTTCCAGGACTACCCCCTCACTTAGCCTCACCCTCTGTCTGAAAGACTCCTCCCCTGCCGGTCACTTTGGTTACTTCCTCCTCTCTGGCCTCAATGGTAAAGCTCACCTCCTCCTGGAAGCCTTCCTCACCCCAGATGCGCCTTCCTGGCCTCCCTCTTTGGAGTGGTGCCTCCCCACCCCCTTCTCCAGTTCCCTGAGGGTAAAGGCTGTGTTGGGGGGTCTGTTGCGGGCAACTCAGGGAGGTTTCTAGGACCCAACGAGCCCACACCTGATTCTAGGCCCTGTTTTACAGGCAGTGCAAGGCGCTTCCGGGAGCCGCGGGCCAACGCGGGATCCCTGGCGAGGAGCCGGCCCCTCGCTCCCTCGCTCCCCAGCCGCTGCCCCAGGGCAGCTGCGCCGGAGCGCTGACGCCCGTAGCCGGCCGATGAGAACGTGATCGCCCAGGTGCAGCGGGAGCCCCACGCCGCCTCTTGACCGCTGCCTTCTTGGGGGAGTGTGCCGGGGGACAGGGCGGGGCGCGGCGAAGGGCCAGGACGCTCCCCCGGGTCCTGGGACCCCGCGGACCGAGGAGGGCGATGAAAGACCGGGTGCGCGGACGCGCGCCCTGCCCTCTGCCCCTGGCTCGCTCGCTGAGACTGCTCTCTCCTCTGAACCTCATTTTCCTCAGTCCACAAATGCGAGGGGTGGGTTGGAAGATATCTGGCGTTTCCTCCAGGTCATTCTTCTTTTATGATCGACGCGTCCTTGAGTCTAAGCCTTCCCCTCCCCCCATCCAGCCACCCACCCTTCAGCGTGGGCTTGACCGAGTCCTTGTTAACTCTCTGGGAGGGCTGCGGTGTCTTTGAACCGGGAGTTAAGCCAGGAGGGAAGGCGCAGGCACCCTTCCTTTGAGCTAGCGGAGGCGGCTGGGGAAGGTTCCCAGGGGCCACTACAAAGGTCTCTTGATCTCTGTGCCCAGCTCTGCACTGAGGATACAGCCACACTCTCTCTGGGCCTCAGTTTGCTCATATTCCAAACGGGCACAATAATGCCTTCCCAACAACGTGGTTGTGAAGACTCTGCTAAAAGGTATGACAGATGCTCAGCACTGCCTGGCATACAGTAGGTGCTGAAGAAACTGTGGCAGCACTAGGAACAGTGGACACCTGGTGGAAGCAGGACACAAGGGAACATCTGGGTAGATCCCTGCACAGAACAGATGGGAAAACAGAAACCAGAGTGAAGGACCCAGAGCAAGTGAATGGGAGAATTAGCATCCTGTGTCCTTTCTTTGCCCTGCAGTCTCTCCCCGCCCCTCCAATCCATCAGGGAACAGGGGATTTAACCCCCTAGTGTCTATCATCTCCATCCCCCGTTGCTCGTGCATTTGCATCCATCGCTGTGGATGAATATTCTGTCTGCCTGTCTGCCCACTCCCCCATCAGGGCACGAGCCCTTCTGCATGTCTGTGTCCCTCTAGAGGGAGAGCCCCTCCAAGGGGGCCACTGCATGCTGCTCATCTTGCTTGGCCCAGTGCCTCCCATGGGGCCTGGCACAGAGCCAGTGTACTGTGATGGTGTCATGAGGGAAACCAAACTGAGCCTGGCATGATTGCAGGACATGGCCCTCACCAATGAAACTGCCCTTCAAAGGAACTTCCAGGCCCTCACAGCCCCACCCCATCACTGACAGGACTGCTGACATGGAAGTGCTCCCAGGCCCTGCCCAGGCACCGGCCCGTGCTCTCACTCCTCCCATGTCACTCTGAGCTCAGCCGTCCGCAGGAAGGCCAGCTGTGAGTGACCCTGGGAGAGCTGGAGCGGGGCCAGGGACGAGCATTAGATGGCTGGGCGGCGTACACTCCTGTTGCTAGGTCTTCTCACTGGGAAATGCTTCAGGCAGCGGTGAGGAGACACAGTGTAGCTGAAGTCGGGAAGGAGAAGTTCGTGATTATAAAGAAAGGGCTTCTGGTTGTGTGGTCACAGCCCAATGCTGAGGGAGGTCTTTGTTTCTCTTGCTGAACTCTGAGGCGGTCAGGGAAGAGGTATGGGGGAGGCACCAGGGATTGCCCCTGTCTGAACTTTAGGGCTCTGCTTGAGCCCCATCCAACTCCTCGGCCAAGCCCTCTCTGACCCCACCCATCAGGGCCTCACTCTCTGCTGACCGCCTGAACGCTCCTCTTCAGATCACACCCTGACTGCAGCTCTGCTGGACGCTTGGCTCCCCGAGGATTGGCCCCCGTCTGCTGTTCTCTACAGTGTGCCCAGGGCCTGGTGCAGTGTCAGTGGGAGACACTCTAGAAATGTTCCTGGAGTGAATGAGTGTGTGAACATGTGAGTGGGGGCCGATGGAGGGAGGGATTGCTGGTTGCATCGTGAGTGCATTTGCCTGGTCCACCAGACTCCACAAGGTACCTACCTTGTTATCAGCCATCCTTCCAGTTGCACCCTCAGTGCCTAGACAGCGCCTGGAACAGAGGCAGCATGCCAAGGTCATCTTCAGTGAGTGGATGAGGACGTACAGGACTTTGGCAATGGGACTCCCTGGCCCGTGAGATTCTGGAGTGCAGGCTTGGCGTTGTGCTCCTCTCTAAATCCCACGACCCCTGAATAGTCACATTTATTTTACGGTGGAATTGGATTGTGCCTGTCATCTAGGATTGGCCTCATAGCATAGGTTGTCCTTGTATGCTTGCCCCACCCCACCCCCAACGTACTGTCAGCTCCTTAGAGGACAGGGACCACATTTTATTTTCCTCAAAGGGCAGGAACACCTTCCTCTTTCCCCATACCTAATAACATGATTCGGTATTGGTTGATTGGTTCTTTAATCCTGGATGAAGCTGTTAAATCTGTGCAGTGGGTGGGGTTGAAGCCCCCAGGTGATGGTGTCAATCAGCTGGTGAAGCCCAAGGTTTTCCATGGTGCTGGCATATTGGCCAGGTGTAAACAGTAGCCACACCGTGCCTCTGCCAGTGAGGGAGCTGGTATTTCCCCAGCAGCCCTGGGCTTGTGGCTAGCCCGGGGGTCGCTAGGTTTTGTTCTAGCTGGAAGCAGAATGACCTCTGACATCCCCTCACAGCTTTGGGTTCCGCTGCAGACCATGGAAGTGGAGCGGGCACAGTTGGTTTCCTCTAAAGAAGATCAAGGATTCCCCAAATCCCCCCCTCTCCCCCCTTCCTCAGAGCCAGTCCAGCAGGGACTTCAGCCCAACAGAGAGTTCTCTGGAGTGCTCTGCCAGCCAGCAGCAACCTGCTGACTCAGGAGAGCCTCCAGGAGCCTTTTCTTCCATCATCAGAAATTACTGCATACTTTCAGGGAACCTTCAAAGCGGGGAGAGGGAATTACTGACAAAGGAGAGGCAACTGGGCATCTCGTCCTCCTCACTTAAAAGGAAGCTGTGTGCTCTGACCGGATCCTGCACCGGATAGACTCTCTTTTGTATTCTGAGAGGCTCAAAAATAAACTCCCCAATGTGTACTTCTGCCGAGAAGTTCAGATGATTTTATAATGACTGAGCGGCCCCAGATATGGAATTAAAATGCAGCTGCAAAGGAGCCTGCTATTTTACTAACTGGTCTCGATCAAAGTTGGTCAATTTAGGTCTCAGCAATGTTCCAAATGATCTTTTTCTCTTTGAAGGAGTTCATTTCAGGTAGACGGATTGTTTACTTATTCTGAAGATGCCAAGACAGAGGGCACGTTAGAAATACCAGTTGAGCTGTGGGGGCAGGCTCACAGCTCATCCTTCGTGTGGCATGTGAGTTCTGGTGCTTTTCCTTCCTTCCCCTCTGGGCTCTGGATGTTTCCCGAGTGGGGACGTGCCCAGCAGGCCTGGCAGCGTGTGGGCCTGTAGTCTTCATGTGAGTGACAGTGGTGCTCTTTGAGGCTGCAAAGTTTGCAGCTGTCTTGATGGCCCAAGTGTGTCCTTGTCTCTGTTACAAGAAGCTGGGGTCCAGGCTGAGGGCAGAAATGCACCCGTTTCCCAAGGAGCGAGACTGCACAACCTTGAGGTTGAGGGAACCTCCCATTCCCACTAGAAGTCTACGAAATACAAGATTCTCTGGGAGACAGGAGGGGTCTTCAGGTCTGACTTTTCAGCTTAAAACTGTGCCCGGGCTCCTGCCTCCTAGCCCAGCCCACAGGAAAAGCCCTGTGGAGACTGGCTCTTGGAGCTGTGACATGAGTCTTCTGGCCCCTCTCCATTCTCCCCTCAGTAGCCAGAGCGAGCTTCTCAAAACAGAACCCAAACCACCTCACACGGACTCTCTGCTCACAGCCACCCAGTGCTCCTCCACACGCTGTGCTGCTCACAGTGGCCGCCAGGCCTCCCTGATGTGCCTCTCTGTGACCCCGTCTGCTGTTGCTCTCCTCCAGAGCAGAGGAGCTCATTCTGGCTTCCTGTCGGTTCCTGGAATATGCCAAGCTCTCTCTTGTAGCAGACCCTTTGCACGTGTTGATCCTTTGGGGAAAAGAATACTCTTCCATCCGCTGACGCTCCGTGTGGCTGTTTCCTTCTCTTTTGGGTCGCAGCAGGCCATCCTGCTTACTCCCTTGGACATGGGGCCGCTTCCTCTATTGCCAGCTGAGCTCTATAATGCTGCCCTGCAATGCTCATTTATCTGTTTACCTGTGTATAGGCTCTCTCTCTCCCTGGGGACAGGGGCCTAGTCTGTCCTGGTGTCACTTTATCCCCAGAGTTTGGAACAGAACCGGGAATGGTAGGGGTTCCCTTCACATAAGAACGACTGAGTACAAACCAGCCTCCAGTGGGTTCCCCAGAGCTCAGGCTTCCGCTCCATCAAAGCAGAGCCATCTTTTCCTTGGGCCCTCTCCTCAGGAGCTCAGGGGAGCCATTAAACATGTCGCCCACCAGAAGCCCCATCCATCCAGAGGGGATGCAGGCTGGAAGCCGTGAGGTCAAGGATAGGGGCTAGAAGACTGGTCTCTTATCATCCACAGGCCCAGTGAATGGGTTTTTTGCTTGTTAATGTCTGTTGTTAAAATTGCTTAATTCATCTAACCATGCAGTTGGGCAGGGAAAACTGAAGTGAGCTGTGAATTTTTGAATTTTTCCCACTGAAGTCATCCTGCAACAAACAAGCACAAATAAGAGAACAAGGAGAAAAGGGACCTTGGTCTGGGGCAGAGGTGAAAAGCAGCCAAAATGCCATTCCTGGAACTGTAACTCTGCTTGGGGCAAAGAGGGGCAGAGAGGTGGGGACTGAGGGAGGTGAGAGAAGACAGCATCTTGACTCTTTCCAAGAGGGGATAAGGCAGCACTGGGGGCAGAAATGGCAGCAATGTGAGTCAAAGGCTGTAGAAAAAAAGACGTGCCCTCAGACTGCAGAATATCTATTGCAGAAATGCCCAGGTAGCCTGGTGTCGTCAGTCAAACATCCATTCAACAGTGCTTGCTCCCAGTGACTACAGGCATGCCCAGCACCAGCTCTGCTCTGTGGTCCTATAGAAACCCGGACAGGGGGCCTGCCTTGCCCACAGGCCAGCTGAAGGGATGTGGTGCAGAGAAGGATAAGAAATTAGGATGAGGGGCTTGACTGTCTGTTTGACTTGCATTCATCTTGTCCCTCCCACACCATTGTGAACTCCTCATGGTCCAAGTCAATTTTCATGACCTTCGGGTTTCCACTTTCTTTATATGGCGGAGCAGGGGGCACCTGTTCAGAGAAAAGGCTCTGAGTCCAGCGGAGCCTGCTCTAGGCTGCTCGCCTTTGTTGCTCCTTCATCAGGACTCTTACATTTTAAATTATAGAAACCCAACACAGACTGGCCTCAGTACCACCTTCCCGAAGGAATTTACTGGCTCCCATAACCAAAAAAATCCAAGGATGACTGAATCCAGGTGCGGTAGATCCAGCAGGTTAAACAGCGTCATCAGGATTCTGCCTCTTTTCACATCTGGGCTCATTTCCAGGCCCCCACTTGTGGCAATTTGACTCCAGCAGTAACAGGCCTACATTTTGTCTGTCTATTTTCCCCTTAAGGAAGAGAGTGCTTTTTCCTCCACAGTTCCAGAAAAATCCAGAGCTCATGAAAAGTGGACCGACTTAAGTCAGGTGCGCGCCCAGCACCGGTCTCCTTGATCCAAGAAATAAAATGAGTGAGTTGGCCAGGCATAGAGCCAGGCTGGGGGTGGGATGGGGAGAGGCAGCCCTACCCCGGGGCAGCTGGTACCAGAGGAGGGGGAATGCATGTGAGTAGAACAAAACAATAGATGTCCACCACCACAGCAACTTCTTGGCTGTGTGACTGTAAGGAAGGCGCTTAACATCTCTGAGCTTTTGTTTCCTCGTCCGTTAAAATGAGACGAGCAGTAATATCTAATTCTGTTAGGATTGGTGAGGTAATACCTGTGAAAGCTTTAGCAGAGGGAAGGACATAATGAAGGCTCAGTAGACAGCAGTTATTATTATTGCTCCCAAGATAATTTTTGCCAATGCCCATGCACTCTGGCACTGTTATTTAATTATATCACGAAGATATGTTTCTTCCCCAGAAAGAGCACCAGCTTCTTGTGACCTAATAATGCTTATTTGTGCTTTCAGATCATCTGGAGATGTGATTAAAATGCAGGTTCTGATTCTTTAAATCTGGGCTGAGGCTTGAGATTTTTCCAATCTCAATAAGCATTTTAGAATTGACTTTTTAAAGAATTTTCCAAGTCTAATAGTCTTTGCAAAATTCCATGTGATGAGTTCACAAACCTTGAGTAGCAATGGTATAGGACTATGCACATCCCACAGTTATTCCCAAATATCAGTCCACAGATGTTTGTATCAGAATCCCCTGGAATCTTTTTTTTTGGAAGAGGTCTCACTGGTGGCTCACATAACACAAAGGGAAGCAGGAGAGCAAGAGATTTCTTCAGGCATAATTTGATCACCAGTACGTATCTCTGTCTCCTTCTCTCTTGTATTCAGCTTCTTTCACTCCTCATAGTCACAGCATAGCTGCCAAAGCTCCAGTCCTTTCATTGTCTCTGCTTCAAATCCTCTCTCCCGGAAGTCTTTGCTAAATTCTCATGGCATCTCCTTGGCTCTGAAGGGGTTCCATGGCAATCCCTAAATCAATGAAATGCAATGCAGACTCTGATTGGTCAGGCCTAAGTCTTAGCCCCTTTGTGAAATCTGAGATTGAAATCCACCTCACTGAAGCATCAAGGATTAAGAGCGTGTATATGTGTGTGTGTAGAAGGATTTCCAAACTAGAACTGAAAGCTAGTACAGAAAGTCGGGGGCCGCCCAGCCCCAATCCCAACCCCGGGCTCTTAGACCCAACTCTCCATTCACATAGCTAACAGGCGTCTCCGCTATCTCATGTTCAAAATGAAGCCGCTGATCCTCTCTCCCCAAATCTTCTCCTGTCAGTCCTTTCCACCTCAGTTAATGGAAACCCCATTCTCCTGGTAGTTCAGACCTGAAACCCTGCCATCCTCCTTGACTCCTCCTTCTCTCTTATACCCAACATCTAATCCATCAGCAAATCCTATCGGCCTTACCTTCACAATCACCCAGCAGTCAGCTGGTCCAGGCCACCAGCATCCCCTACTTGGACAATTGCAGTCGTCCAACTTGTTTCCCAGCTTGTACTCTTCCGCCTACAGCTGTTCCCCCTAGAGCATGATCCCACAAAGAAGTGAGTCAGGTCACGACACTTCTCTGCTAAAACTTCCAAATGGGTGCCCTTCTAATTTAGAATAAAATCTGAACTATTTGTCATGGCCTTTGAAGATCTGGGTCTCCCCTGCACCAGACCACTTCTCTGACCTCGTGCGCCATTCACCTGGGAGTTTGTGTAAAGTACACTTTCCGCTTCCTGCCCCTGGAGATTCTGATTCCATAGCTCTGGGCCAGTCCAGGGGTTCTGCAGTGTTACTAGTCCCATGTGTCATTTTGACGTGTTGCCCAGTTTTGCAAACAGTTGCTCCCAACACCTGGCCTGGGCTATGGCATGGACGTAGTGAATAAATGTCTGCTGAATCAGCATCTCATCTTTCCCTCTGTGTATGTGTGTGGCTTTCAGAGTGAAGTGGAATGTGGGAGGGGAACAGAGTTACTTATTATTTTGCATAATGAAATCTGATTATACAAAGGTGGTTACCTCTATAACACTGAGGAGATCATTTGAGAAGTGTAATTAGCGTCAGCTCCCTTTGCAGGCAAAGGGATGTCCTGCCCGTCTGTGTTGGCTAACATGCTGGCCTCCTGATCGGATGACTGGGAGGCTATCTGGTGACCATATCCTTCACTTTCACTTAATGGTGACAGCCCATCGCAGCACACGGCGTTTCTGTCCGCTTCCACACTGGTAATGAAGGCGGCTTCACAAGAGCCTTGGACAGATTGTACCCGCCGAGAGCCTGCCTGCCTGACTGTGTCATTTTAGTGTGGCGCTTCACACTGCCAAAGCCCCCTTGCCTGCCTTCCCTTCCTGCCCATTGCCACTGTTGCGACTGCCTGTCCTGTGTGGTGTGAGCACCCAGTCTCTTCCCTCCGCCACCCCTAGCCCTGGGCCATGCAGCCAGCCACTCCTGGCCTGGTCTTGGAGACCCCTGCCCAGCCTCCGCCAGCTCCTTCTGCTGTCCCTGGGACAGGCTCTGAGCTCCCTGCTACCCTCTTTTTGTTAGGATCTCAGCTTAATTTTCAAGCGCAAGAAAACCTGCCATGGCCCATCAAAGGGCCGAGTCCATAATCTTCCAACGGGAGCCTCAGCCAAGAGTTCTGGAAAGTGTATCGAAAGTACTAAACAGCAAAGCTTACCCCCTTTACCTTTGCACACTTTGGTTGTAAGGAACAGAAATTTGCTATTTTAAGCAGAAGAGGAATTTCTTCATATGCCTTATGGCAGCTTACAGAATGAAGGCTGGAGAACCAGGCTCAGGAAAAGCCAGGAAGCAAGACAGCCCTGAGGTGAGGGTCTTGGGAGCAGGAACCGATGACGGTCCCTTTGAGGCCCCAGGTCTGGGATGCACTGGTGATAGTAATTTCCAATCTATGTCACTTGACATTTAACGTCCCTGGAGAGAGGATCACCTTACCAGCTCATCCCTCATCTAGGGGCCACTGGCCTCAAGACGGTCCATCACACCAAAGCTGTAGACAACGCAGGCAGGAAAGTCGCTCAGGATGAAGTGTGGGCTCTGGAGCCAGGCTGCCTGGGTTCGTACCCCAGCTCTGCCATGATCCACAGTGTAGCTTTCAGCAAGTTATTTATTTTTGTCTGGGGCTCAGTTTTCTCATCTGAAAAATGGGGATCATAATAATGCCTACTTCATAAGATTCTGGTGAGTCTTAATGAAGTGATCATATGTAAAACATTTAAAATAGTGTCAGCCATACAGTAGGCATTCAGCCAATGTAAGACCAAAGGCTGGGCGTGTGGGCGAGTGGTGCTGGGAGGGCAGAGGTTCGAGTGCTCCCTCCATGGGAATTTTGCACATCCCTTCCCTCAGCCCTGACTCAGGTTTCCACGTAGTTTGTTACCCTCTGCCCCAACATGGGTAGTGCCTGATCGGGAGGAAAGAAGCCTCAGGGACTTCCTGGCCCCTAGGTCCTGTCGACACAGAGGGACAGGTTAGGACAAAATATTGATCAAGAGCTTTAGAGGCCAGTTGACCTTGTTCAAATTCTGGCTCTGCTACAAACAGTCGTGTGACATGGGTAAGTCGTGGAATGTTTCTGAGCTGTGTGGGAGGCAGAATACGAAAGCCTATGTCTCAGGGTTATTGGGAGGATCCATTCATTCAAGGGAAAAGCCGTCATTGAGCCCCAGCTAGGAGCCAGGCGCTGTTCTGGGTGCTGGGGTTACAGCAGGAACTGAGTAGAAACCTCCCCGCCCACAAGTGAGCAGGCGTCCCTTAGTCCAGCTGCACAGGTTGCGTAATTACAGAGTGACGAGGGCTATGGAGGGACTGCCTGCATAGGGAGCTGCGAGCCATGAGAGGGTTTGATTTTGAGCTGGGATCTGAAGCTTGACTAGGAATGAGCTAGGTCACGGTTGCGGGTAGGGGAGAGCATTCCTGGCAGAAGGAACAGCATGTGCAAACCCCTCAGGTGGGAATATCATGGATCTGTGGAAGCACCGGGAGGGCTGAGGAGCGGCCAGAGTTGGCCGGGTTGGGGAGGGACGAGGATCAAGGTGAGGCTGGAGACTTACCTGGCCAGACCTCGTGTGAGGCCTGAAAGGCCAGGGTGAGGATTTAGGTTGTCACCCTGAGAGTGACGGGTCCCTGGTGAAAGATTTGAGGCAGAGTTGTGGCACTATTGTCTTTACATTTGCAGCATGTCAGGCTGGCTGCTGGGAGGAGAAAGGCCTGGAAGGGGCAGGAGTGGAAGCAGACAATCCAGGGAGAAGGCCGTGACAGCCATCCAGGCTTAGGGACGAAGGCGGCTGGGACTGTGGCAGTGACAGTGAGGTTGGGGAGCAGTAGGTGAATTTGAGATACTCAGGAGTTAAATCCTTAGGATTAATGATGGATTGGAGACAGAAGTGAGGGAAAGAGGGTGTCAAGTGCGATCTCTGATTTCTCCAGGATTTCTGGTTAGGCTATAGGATGGGCAGCATTGCCGCTCCCAGAGACGAGAGCTGGATCTGGGGCAGTAGGAGTTGTGAGGTCAGTAGGTGATATGTGGCAGTTGAGGTTCCTTTGAGATATCGTGTGTCAATGCCAGACAGACTGGATATGAGGGTCTGGACGCCAGAGGACAGGTCTGAGCTGGAGGCATATACTTGGGCCTCACAGGCGTTGAGGTAGGGCGAGAGCCCTGAGGAGAGGTGAACTGGCTGAGGGGAAACACGGAGACAGTGGGGAAAGCTGCTGGGAAGTGCTGCCGTGTTATAAAGAACTGAATGATTGCTCTGTGTGTCTGAGTGTCTGTGGCCAGACATCTGCTCTCCAGGCTGCCACAATGACTGGCTGCTGGTCAGGTGGGCCTCCCCTCAAATTGGAACTTGTTTATTTGATTGGCTCCTGCTGTCGCCTAATAAAGGTTAAGATCCAGAAGGGGCAGCATTATGGTGGGGGTGGGGGAGGAAGGGAAGGCACTGAGGCGCAGGAGGTGGTCATCTTAAGCTCCTCTCACCTACGCCCCAACACACACACAACTCAGGCCTGACACTTTGATTGAACTTAATTTCTTTCTTTCTAAGCCTTCCTGGAAGAATTACGAGCCCAGCTTTCCCTGACAGAACCAGGGGGAGGACGGTATTGGCGATGGCATTAAAGCAGAGGAGAGAGGAAAGAGCAGAAGACGAAGCATTTATCCTGAGCAGGGTCCCGGAGCACCAGCCACCCTCCAAGCAAGACAGAGAAACCAGGGGCTTTAAAAATAGAACCGCTTCACTGCTTCAGGCGAGGAACACAACCCAGGCTACGGCTGACCTTCCTGATTCTGAGCAACTGGTCTCCACTGAGGCCAAGGGGCTCCTGCGCCCAAGAGCAGACGTGGAGGGCAGCCGGGCAAGAGGAGAGAGGCCAGAACTGCATTCTGGGCCTGAAGCTTTGTCCTGGAGTGGCCAATGTGTTCCCCGCCTCTGAAGAGAGAGCCCTAGTCCATGGGACACGCGGGGCCCTTGACGCAGACAGCAGTGTCTCTGGAGACAGCAATAGGCCAGAGGACAGGCTGCTTCTGGAACAGACCAGAGCATCTGCATGTGAGCACAGGTGGTTGTCTCCAAAACACTTCTCAGAAGATCCAACTCCCCCTTTTTAGATGATGGCAGGGGTACAAAGCTAAGGACAGCAGTGTGGTACTCTGGGGAGGATTAGGCACCGGGGAGAGCGTAGGCATGGGGTCATCTGGTCAGTGCATGGGAGGGGAGATATCAAGTCCCATGGGGTCTTGGAGGAAGCAGAGGGTTTCAAGGGGAGGTGACTTTGTTCTGTTTTTAATAGACTATTTTTCAAGATAGTTTTAGATTTACAGGAAAGTTGAGAAGACAGTACAGAGAGTTCCCCTGTACCCCTCACGCAGCTTCCCCTATTGTTAACATCTTACATTAGTGTGGCATGTTTGTCACAATTATCGAATTGGTATTAATACATTCTTAGTGAGTAAAGTTTGCGTTTCATTCCAACTTCCTCAGTCCCCACGAGGGTCTTTTCTTTCCTGTCCTCCCAGAATGCCACCTTCTGTTTACTGGTTGTGTCGCCTCAGGCTCCCAGCTGTGACGGGTTCTCAGAACTTTCCTCGTTGTCGATGACCTTGACAGTTTTGAGGAGTACCGGTCAGGTGTTTTGTCGAGCGTCCTTTTACCAGAATTTGTCTCATGTTTTTCTCAGAGTTAGAGTGGAGTGGTGGGTTTTGGGGAGGAAGGCCACAGAAGGAGAGTGCCTTTTTCATCACGTTGTGTCAAGAGCACATGCCATCAACATGACTTATGGCAGTCAGTGGTGCCCCTGGTCGCCTGGCTGAGGTTGTGTTTGCCAGGTTTCTCCATGTAAAGTTTATCTCCTCCCTCCCCTTTCCGTACTGTATTCTTGGAAGGAAGTCAGCGTGTGCAGCCCACGTTTAAGGAGTGGGGAGTTCTTCGTCTTCTCCTGGAGAGCTGTGTCTACACAAATTACGTGGAATTCCTCTGCACGGGAGATTTGTCTCTTCTTCCTCCTGTACTTATTTATTCAATCATTTATTTATATCAGTAGGGACTCATGGATATTTATTTTTTAGTTTGGGTTATAATCCAATACTACCTCATTTTTTTGTGCAGATCGTTCCAGGTTTGGGCATTAGGAGCTCTTTCAGGTGGCTCCTGGCTCTTTGACATACCCCCTTCAACTTAATATATTTTTTAATTTCTTCACTTTTTTGGCACTACAAGGTGCTGGAGGCTCATCTTGGACATTTCCTGTCCCCGGTCCTAGAATTAGCCATTTCTTCGATGAGCCCAGATTCTTTTACTGGAGAATGGTATTAGAAACCAAGATCTGGGCACGAGGTGTGCTTGTTGCTACTGGGGTGTCGTTGCTTCCAGGGCCTCCCAACAGACAGAACAAGAAAATGTGTGTATGTGTACTAACTCACGTATATACACACATCTATAAGTATTTCTATATGTAACCATCTGTATCTGTATCAAACTAAAGATGAGTTCATACTGATTTCTTCAACTCTTACCCATTACCACTGGATCATTCTGGCTTCCACCCCTTGCTTATTTGTAAATTCCCACTCTAACAGTCAGAAACCTGGCTCCCAACATCCAACTTCCATGTACTTCATGTTTGATTCCAGCATACACGTGTTTTCGGAATTATTGGCCTATAGTACCACTATAGGAAATAACTTTATCAAGTAGAGTAGTACTTACGCGAAATTCTTTTTACCTTTAGTTTTACAAACTCCACTCATTTTCAAAGTTACTTAGGTCAGCTCCTTTTTTTCCCACTTGCTTCCCTGAGGTTGTACCATACATTGATAAAGCAGGCAGAGTCTCTTGTCACAGTCTATATTCCTTCCTATGATCCCCCGACATCCTGTGGGTTTTAACAAATGCATAATGTCATGTATCCACTATAAAGTATCATACAGAATAGTTTCACTGCTCTAAAAATCCACTGTGCTTTGTATATTCATTGCTTCCCCCAACCTCTGGCAAATATTGACCTTTTTACTGTCTCTATAATTTTGTATTTTATAGAACATTGTATAATTTGAATTATACATTATGCAGACTTTCCAGGCTGGCTTCTTTCACTTAGCAATATGTTTTTAAGTTTCCATGTCTTTTCATGCTTGATAGCTCATTTCTTTTTATTGATGAATAATATTTCACTATATGGATAAACCCCAGTTTGTTTATACATTCACCTATTGAAGGGCATTTGGTTGCTTCTAGTTTTTTGCAATTATGAGTAAAGCTTCTCTAAATATTTGCATGCTGGTTTTCATGAGGTCATAAGTTTTCAGATTAGTTGGGTAAATATCCAGGAAAGCAACTGACAGATCATATGGTAAGATCAGGTCTAGTCTTGTAAAGAAACTGCCAAGTTGTCTTCCAAAGTGGCTGTACCTTTCTGCATTCCCAACAGCAATGAGTGAGAGTTCCTACTGCTCTGCATCATTACCAGCATTTGGTGTGTTTTTTTTAGTTCTTTGGATTTTAGCCATTCTAAGAGTTATATAATGGTACCCCCATTCTTGTTTTAATTTGCAATTCAGTGATGGAAAATGATGTTGAGCAATTTTTAATATGCCTATTTGCCGTTTATATTTTCTTTAGTGAGATATCTGTTGAAATCATTTGCCCCTTTCAAAATAGGGTTATTTGTTGCATTATTGTTGATTTTTGAAAGTTTTTTGTATATTTTGGATACAAGTTCTTTTTCAGATATGTGTTTTGAAAATGTTTTCTCCCAGTCTGTGGCTTGTCTTTTCATTCTGTTAACAGTGTCTTTTGCAGAGCATAAGGTTTACATTTTAATAAAGTCCAACTTACCAATTTTTTCTTTTAGGGATTGTGCTTTAGGAACTGTGTTTAAAAACTCACCACCAAACCTATGGTCCCCTGAATTTCCTTCAGTGTGTGTGTTTTCGGAAATTGCATAGTTTTGCACTTTATATTTAGGTCTATGATCCATTTTGGGTTAATTTTTGAAAAAGGTGTAAGGTCTGTGTCTAGATTATTTTTTTGCTTCTGGACATCCAGTTGTTCCGGGAAAACACTATTCTTGTTGAAAACACTGTTCTTTACTGATTGGCTTTGCTCCTTTGTCAAAGACCAGTTCACTATATTTGTGTGAGTCTGTTTCTGGGCTCTTTATTCTGTTCCATTAACCTATGTGTCTATTCTCTCACCAATACCCCATCGCCTTGATTATTGTAGCTTTATAGTGATTATTGAAGTTGGGTAGTGTCAGTTCTCCAACTTTGTTCTTTTCAGTATTGTGTTGGCTATTCTGGGTCTTTTGCCGGTCCGTATAAACTCTAGAAATGGTTTCTCAATGTCTACAAATGGCTTCCTTAAATTTCGATTGAGGTTACATTGAATCTATAGGTCAAGTTGGGAAGAATTAATAATATCCAGATAGCGCTGAGTCTTCCGATCCACATTCATGAAGGAATCTTCCTTCATTTATTTAGATCTTCTTTCATATCTCTCATCAGAGTTTTGTAGTTTCATGCATATAGATCCTGTACATATTTTGTTAGATTTGTACCTAAGTATTTAATATTTTTGACGTATTTTAAATGGTATTGTGATTTAAATTTTAAATTCCAATTGTTTATTGCTGGTGTAGGAAAACAATTGACTTTTGAATAGTAACCTTGTAACCTCCAACCTTGCTGTGAGTTCCAGGAGTTTTCGCCTTGATTCTTTGGGATTTTCTTCACAGAAAATCATGTCATCTGCAAACAAAGACTACATTATTCTTTCTTTCCAATATTTTCACCTTTTATTTCCTATTCTTGTCTTATTTCATTAGCTAGAGCTTCCATTTCAATGTTGAATAGGTGTGGTAAGAGGGGACATTCTTGCCTTGTTCGCAATTTTGGGGGGAAAGCACCCAGTTTTTCACCACTATGTATGATGTTAACTGTCGGATTTTTGTAAAGATTCTCTATCAAAATGGGAAAGCTCCCCTCTATTCCTAGTTTAGGGAGAGTTTTTATCATGAATGGGTATTAGCTTTTGTCAAATGCCTTTTTTGCATCAATTGATACGATCATATGCTTTTTCTTCTTTAACCTGTTGATGTGGTGGACTGTTTTATTGATTTTTGAATGTCGAAGCAGGCTTGCATATCTGGAATAAACACCTCTTGATTGTGGTCTGTAATTCTTTTTATACATTGTTGGATTCAGTTTGCTAATATTTTGCTGAGGATTTTTGCATCTATGCTCATGAGAGATGTCGGTCTGTGGTCTTTCTTTCTTGTAGTGTCTTTGTTGGGTTTTGGTATTAGGACAATGCTGTCCTCATAAAATGCATTAGGAAGCGTTCCCTCTGCTTTCATTTTCTGGAAGATATTGTAGAAAATTGGTATTTTTTTTTGCTTAAAACTTTGGTAGAATTCACCAGTGAAACCATCTGGGCCTGGTGCTTTCTTTTTGGAAAGTTATTAATTACTAAGTTTATTTAGTAAATATAGATCTATTCAGATTATCTATTTCTCCTTGTGTGAGTTTTGGTAGTTTGTGTCTTTCAAGTAATTGTTCTATTTCAACTAAATTATCAAATTTATGGGCATACTTATGCCTTTATGATTCTCTTAATGTCAATGAATCACTACTGAGTGATGATCCCTTTTTATTTCTGATATTAGCAATTTGTGTCTTTTCTCTTTTTTTCTTGGTTAGCCTAACTAAAGATTTATCAATGATATCAATCTTTTCAAAGAACCAGATTTTGATTTTTTTTTAAAGATTTTATTTTTTTCCTTTTTCTCCCCAAAACCCCCTGGTACATAGTTGTATATTCTTTGTTGTGGGTCCTTCTAGTTGTGGCATGTGGGATGCTGCCTCAGCGTGGTTTGATGAGCAGTGCCATGTCCGCGCACAAGATTCAAACCAACGAAACACTGGGCCTCCTGCAACGGAGCGCGCGAACTTAACCACTCGGCCATGGGGCCAGCCTCCCAGGTTTTGATTTTGTTGATTTTCTCAATTTTTTTCCTGTTTGCAATTTTATTTATTTATGATGTAATTTTTGCTATTTTTATTCTGCTTTTTCTAGCATTAAATTGCTTTCATTCTCTAGTTTCCAAATGTGGAAGCTTAGATTATTGGTTTTAGATATTTCTTCTTTTCAAGTATATACTATAATTTATAAAATTATGATGTTGTAAATTTCCCTCTAAATACTGCTTTTGCTGCATCTTACATACTGTGATAAATTGTATTTTCATTTGCATTTAGTTCAAAATGTATTTAAATTTCTCGTGAGACTTCTGTGACTCATGTGTTATTTAGAAGGTGTCAGTTAATGTCCAAACACTTGGAGATTTTCCAGTTATCTTTCTGTCATTGATTTCTAGCTTAATCCATTGAGGACTCAGAACATACTTTATTTGAATTTATTTTAAAAAAATTTCTTAAGATGTGTTTTTGACCCAGAATATGGTATATCTTGGTGAAAGTTCCACGTAAATTTGAGAAGAATGGATAGACTGCCATTGTTGGATGGAGTGTTCTGTAAATGTCAATTAAACAAAGCAGCTTAACAGTGCTATTCAGGTCAAGTCTTCCTTACTGAGTTTCTGCTTACTTGGTCCATTAATTACTGAAAGAGCAGTCTTGAAGTCTCTAGCTCTAAGAGTGGATTTGTCTATTTCTCCTCATTGCAGTTGTATAAGTTTTCGTGTACTGTATTTTGATGCTCTGTTGTTAGATGCATACACATTGAGTTATGTCTTTTTGGAGAAAGTGACCCCTTTATCACTACGTAATTCTCTCTTTAACTCTGATAATTTTTCTTGTTCTGGAGCATGCATTGTCTTTTCTTTTCATGGGTGTTAGTTTGGTTTATCTTTTTCAACCCATTTACTTTTAGCCTATCTATGTCTTTGTATTTAAAGTGGGTTCCTTTTAGACAACATATAGCTGGATCTTATTTTTTTGATTCACTCTGACATCTCTGACTTTTAATTCATATACTTAGCCCATTCACATTTAAAGTATTTATTGATATATATCTATCTTGTTTGTAATTGTTTTCTGTTCGTTGCCCTTGTTCTTTCTTCCCCCTCCTTCTTCTGTCTTCTCCAGTTTTAATTGATCACTTTGTATGATTTCATTTGCTTACCTCTCTTCGCATATCAATTCTACTTCTTTTAAAAAACGTTTAGTGGTTGCCTTAGAGTTTGCAACATACATTTACAACTGATCTAAGTCTACTTTCAAATCAGTGCAGTTACCTTATAGCAGAACACTCCCAATTCTCCCCACTCATCGCTTATATTATTCCTGTCATTGATATCATTTATCCATATGCTATAAGCACACAGTACATTGTTAGTATGATTTGATCAAACATTTATTTATTAGATCGATTAAGAATGCGAAAAAGGAAAGATTTTATTTTACCTCTGTTTATTCTTTCTCCAGTGCTTTTTGTTTTATCACGTGGATCTGGATTTGTAACCTGTATAATTTCCCAGCTTTCTGAAGAACTTCTTTTAACATTTCTTACAGGGCAGGTCTGCCAGCAGTAAATTCTCAGTTTTTGTTTGGCTGAGAAAGTCTTTATTTCCTCTTTTCTTTTTAAGGGTGATTCTAGGTTGCTGAGATTTTTCTTTCAACACTTTGTTGTTGAAACTCTCTCTTGTTGTTTGTATGGTTTCTGATGAGAAGTTCATTGTAATTCTTAGCCTTGCTTTTCCATAGGTAAGGTGTTTGTTTTTCTTTGGTTTCTTTAAAGATTTTCCTTCGGTTTTCTGAAGTTTAAATATGATATTCCTAGGCATAGAGTTTTTGATATTTCTCCACTTGGTGTTCCTCTGAATTTCCCAAATCTGTAGTTTGGTGCCTGTCATTAATTTTGGAAAGTTCTCAACCATTTTTCCTTCAAGGATGTTTCTGCTGCTCCATTCTCTTTTTTCCCCTTCTGGTATTTCAATTATATGTGTGTTAAACCTTTTGAAATTGTTCCACGGTTCTTGGATATTCTGTTACATTTTTTTTGTTGCTCTTCTTTTTTCTCTTTGTATTTTCGTCTGGGTAGTTTCTATTGACATATAGTAGTCCCCCCTTATCTGTGGGGGAAACATTCCAAGACCCCCAGTGGATGCCTGAAACGGTAAATAGTACCAAACCCTACATATACTATGTTTTTTCCTATATATACATACCCATGATAAAGTTTAATTTATAAATTAGGCACAGTAAGAGATTAGCAACAATAAGTAATAATAAAATAGAACAATTATAACAATAGACTATAATAAAAGTTACCATAGATCTTAGCAACCTCAGCATATGATTTTTTCCTTTCCTTATTAAGTTGAGAACTTCCACTGTTTCACTTAAAGGAAGCACTTTATGCCTTCTTTTTGGTATATCCAATGCCAGCATCACTACTCTTGTGCTTTGGGGCCATTATTAAGTAAAATAATGGTTACTTGACCTCAAGCACTGTGATACCGTCTGATAACTCAGATGGTTACTAAGTGACTAATGGGTGTAGTGTATACAGTGTGGATACGCTGGACAAAAATGATCCATGTCCCAGGCAAGATGGAGCAGTGCAATTTCGTCACACTACTCAGAACAGCGTGTAATTTAAAACTCATCAATTGTTTATTTCTGAGATTTTCCAGTTAATAATTTTGGACCACAGTTGGCCATGGGTAACTGAAACTTGAAAGTGAAACCGTGAATAAAGGAGGACTGCTGTATCCTCAAGCCCACTGATTCTTTTCTCATCCACGTCCAATCTACTGATGAGCCCTTCAAAGGTGTTCTTCATCTCTGTTAGTGTTTTTATTTCTAAATCTTCTTTTGATTCTTTCTTAGAGCTTCCATCTTTCTGGTTACATTACCCGTCTGTTCTTGCATGTTGTCTACTTTTTCCTTTAAAGATCTTAACTTATTAATTATCATTATTTTAAATTTCCTGTCTGATAATTCCCAAATCTGTGTCATATCTGAATCTGGTACTGATGCTTGCTTTGTCTCTTCAGACTGTGTTTTCCTGCTTTTTTATGATGTCTTGTAGTTTTTTGTTAAAAGCCAGACATGGTATGTTGAGTAATAGGAACTAAGGTAAATAGGCATTTAGTATCAGGTTTTATATTAATCTGGCTAGGCGGTGGTCTATGTTTAATATTTGCATAGGTGCCATAGGCTTCGAATTTCTCTAGTGTCCTTGTTTTTGTCTCTCCTGTTGTCCTTGGATTTTCCTAAAATCTCCTTTTTAGGTAGAATCTGAGCTTTGCAGCTCTTTCAGCTGTAATCCACTATTATTTCACTGGAGCCCTGTTATTGTGATGGTAAGGTATGGAGGCAGGGAGGCATTCTGTAATCTTATGATTAAATCTCAGTGTTTTAGTGGGCCTGTGTCCCTGGGCTGTGACCTTCACAAAAATTTCTTATCTTTCTTTTTCTCTCCCCTTCCTTAGGCAAGATGGGGAGGCTAGAGGGGGCTTCAGTTGGGTGATTACCCCTCTGCCTATGTGAGATAAAGCGTTAGTAAAATTATTTTAACCAGAGAATAGGCCTTTGTTATGGAAAATGCACTGAGCATATTTTAAAATGTTTCTTTCCCCCTCTCTTTGACAGAAATATGAGGACTCTGTCTTGGCTCTTCACCGTGAGAATCTGGTGGGGTTCCTGGAGGTAAAACCCTTAAATATGTGAGGGCATCTGTAAGACTGTGGCCTCATGATTTTCTCACTCTTAAGCTGATCTACACTCATCCTCCAGCAATTTACTGAAATTCCCATTTAAATGTCCTACCAGTTTATGGTTTCACTGGCTTCTGCTCCAAGTAAGCTGGTCTTGGCTGTGTTTCTCTGTATTTGCCTTTCTCTCCAGATATGGGGATATCAGTTTGCTCTGCAGCCTCAATTCTCTAATGGGTCCAAGAAAATACATTGATTTTCAATTTGTTTAACTTTTTCCTTGTTGTAAGGATGGGAGTGACGACTTCTAAGCTCTTTACATGTCAGAACTGAAGCCATTAGTCCAGAAGGTGAATTTTGAGCTGGATCCTGAAGGACAAGCATGATTTCCCCAATAGGCAAGGTGACTGGTTCCGTGTGACCTATGCTTGTAACACCGGGACCTGTCCTTCTTGGGCAATGCCTCTGCCTTTCCTCCTCTTACTCTTGGGGAGTTATCACCAGGAACTTACCAGCAAAAGGAAATCGTGTCAAAATGGACATTGGTTGTGTTTTGATCACCCAACCATAGATTCATTCTACCTCTTGTAATAGCCCTCAATTTTCAATTAGAGATGCACCCCTTCCTCTCCTCCAGCAGTAATCTGTGTGGTTCAGATGACGCCAACCCCTGCCCCCCTCCCCCCCGCCCCCACAGCTTCTAGACATGTTACTTGGCCTGGCCAATCAGAGTATCAGGTTTTCCTAAACACAGTGATTGGTTCAGGGATGTCCCCATGATCCCACTGGAGCCAATGAAATGTGAGAGGAAATATGGTCTGGAGCTGCCAGCAGGCATTATGGGATCAGAAGGGAGGCGCTTGATCACAATCACACTAACATGGGGAAAATGGACCTAAGCAGACAGAGGAAAACCACGTCCTGGTGATATCGTCTAAACTTCTGCCTCCAGCTGTGTCTGAAAGCACTTAGACTCGTGAGCTTGTCGCTTACAGGATTTGTTTGTCACAGGATTCCCTTTTTGTTTAAGCCTTGTGGGCTGGGTTTACTTTTGCTGCCGACCAGAAAATGTCCCAAGGGGTATAGAAATCTATGGTCAATCAACTATATTAACGCCAGAGAACAGTGCCTTACTTAAAGAGATTACCCTTTAATAGGGGGATTTCAGACCTGATAAGAGAAGATACAATTCAAGTCCCGCCAAAACACGCTCCCCTGTGGGGTGACTATTGCCCGGCGTGTGGGGCTGGGGTGAGCGCTTGTTTGCTGAGGTATCATGTATCGGGCTCTTTATCCAAAGTTTGCTGGGCACTTTACTCAGTATCCTGTTCATCCGCGTGTGGAATTTTGAGATGACTACGATATTGTCTTAAACATGCATCTGCCTTTCCCTGACATTTTATGTCTCAGCCTCTTCAGACACAGATCTGCATTTAGGGTGGGCCTAAGCTTTCTCCTGAAGCTCTGACTCTGAGGGAGCCAACCAGAGCGGTAACAAAATGCCGCCCACTGGGGGGCTTAAACAACAGGGGTTATTTTCTCACAGTCCTGGAGGCTGGAAGTTCAGGATCAAGGGGCCAGCAGGTTTGGCTTCTCCTGAGGCCTCTCTTCCTGGCTCGCAGTTGGTCACTTTCCCACCGTGTCCTCACTCGGTCTTCCCTCAGTGTGCGCATTTCCAGCACCCCCTTCTTTCCATAGAAGGACACCACTCATATTGGGTTAGAGCCCTACCCTCCTGACTTCTTTAACCTTAATTACTTCATTAAAGGCTCTGTCTCCAAAGACAGCCACTTTGGGGGTTAGGTCTTGGATATATGAATTTTGAGGGGACACAATTCAGTCCATAACACCACCTTTCAGCCAGTCCCAATGATTTCTCTTAATTCTGGGTGGATTGTGGGTGCTTTAGTCAAGTGGTGATCAGGAGAATTTCTAGTGTTGAGATGCTCCTCAGCACACAGGGGGTAAGCGCTTTCTCTGCCGCCCCTGCCCTGAGGGGCTGGCCTCTGCGTCAGCCTGCACAGAGATCACAGCCTGGAGGGCGGAAGAAAGGAGGACTGGCCTTCAGCTGGGCAGCTTGTCCCCACTGACCTTCTCTCTCAAGCCCATTCCACTCCCGTTGTCCTGAGCATGTGATAGTCCCCGTCCAGGCCTCCTGCCCCAGAAAATGCCACTGCATACTTAACTGATAGGCCCAAGCCTGCCCTTAACTCTGTTTCTGGGAGGAGCGAGCCTGTAAACCAGGCCACACTGAGAGGGCAGGATGGATCGCTGCTGAGGGAGCTACTCCCTGTCGGGCGCAGTTCAGGAGCCAAGTGAACAAAACCCCAACGCTGGAGTTCGAGGCGTTGGGGAGGGGCCCGTTCAAGGATCCTTTCTGTTGTCCTTCTCATTGTGCTAAGGAAGTGTCCTCCTTACTCACAGATTCTGGAAGGGGCAGCCACTGGAGAGGTGGGAACAGCTAAACAGAAGGCCACCCATAAGGACCTGGGTATTAATCCAAGTGTTGGCCTTGATGTGTTATAAAACCTTGAGCAAACCCCTTCCCCTTTCTGGGCCTCAGTTTCCCCACCTACACAGTGGAAAAGATAATTCCCGTCTAGCTCAACTCTCCAGGGACACTGAGAATGAATACCATAACAGACAGAAAAGTATTTTAGATGGAAAATGGCATAAAATAAATTCAAGATGTTATTATTTTAAGGTGAAAAATCAGAACTTATAAAACCAGGCATAAAAACTTCCTGGTGGATATATTTTCATTCTGGAGAAAATTAATGGCTATCTCTTGGCCTTAAATTTTCCAGAGTCAGTCCCAGAAAGTTGGAGTGGGAAGCGCCCTTAGAGATATTTAGTCCCACCCCTCCCAATGGAGAGTCTGAGGCCCAGAGAGGGAAGGGACTTACTCAGGGTCACACAGCAAGTTAGGGACTCAGCTGGGACTCGGACCTGGTAGTCTGACACCTTTTCCTCCATTCTATTCTTTCTTTTCATGAGGATGGCAGAGATTGGCAAGGATAAAACCTAGAAACCATCTCTAAGCAATACCTGAGGCTTTTGAGACCCACCTCAGCATCGGGCACCTCTGTCCGTGATAGATCTCCGACTTGCAGGCACTGGAATCCCAGAGGAAATGCCTGCCGCCACTGCTGGCCTCAGCTCCTTAACTCCACAGACTGGCTTGACTCGGAAACTCTGCTGTGGGTCACATCCCCCGCACTGGTCCAGCCCTGTACAGTGTGGCTTGGTCTGTTTGAGTGCAGAGGTAATTGCAATATATTGAGGTTTGGTATTGTAATAAAAATAGGGGCCATTACAGCTACCATTTATGTCATTAGTATTTAGTAGTGGTGTGTTGCAGCTTTTTTAGTGCTCATAAAACTGTCGCTGCTTGCAGATATGTCACGGCGCTGATATAAATTTAAAGGGTTGGAAATCCATAAGTCATAAAAACTAGATAGTAAATAGCAACAGAACACGATGGACAAGAGCTGTTGCATTAGGCATGCAAATGCTTATGGATTTGCATGTCTAGTGCCTGCATTAGCATAATGAGAAGCACATTTACATTACAGATGGGCTTGATTAACTAGGCCCTTGTAAATAAAGTCCACTCAGCCTAACAGGGGATGTTTGGGTCCCAGAGGAAGGACTGTTACAGGACCCAAAGGGCAAGTAATCTTGCTTCTTTTCTTGTGGCTTGACTTAGTAGAGAAGTCTTCAGAATCACTGATGATGCTCAAATGGGGATGGATTCAGACTCATCTGATGCAATAATAACGGCTAATATACATTGAGTGCTTACTATGTACCAGACACTATTTAATCATTTTACATATATTAGCTCGCTTAATCCTCACAACACCCCTATTTTTATACCCATTTTATAGACAAGAAAGCTGAGGTCAAGAGAGAATAAGAGAATTTACTAAAGTCCAACTATTAATAAGTGGCAGAACCAGGGTACGAACCCAGGCAGTCTGGCTCAAAATCCAGGCTCTTAACACTACAATCATATTAAACTGAGTCTTAAACTGGGAGTTAAAGGTCGGGCAGGAGTCCAGCAAGGGAGGAGTAGAGCATCAGAGCGCTTGCTCAGGGAGCAGCAAGTGCAGAGCCGTGGAAATGGGGAGCACTGGCTGTGCTCTCAGACCCTCAGCCATTCCACACTGGGGCGGGGGACATGCGAATGGAAGGCAGAGGAGAAGCAGGGGCTGCTCATGAGAACGTAGAGGACGTGGAGGATGTGGGGAGACTTGGAGTGTTTGGTTGGTCATCCGGGCTTGAGGCCACTCCAAACTGCATCCTTGCTCCAGATTAGGCACTAGAACTTCATCTCAAATACTGAAGCCCTATGACAAATTCCTGAGCCAAACCCTGTTTCAAGTTCTGTGCCTCTCCTATCATTTCTTAGATCCAGAAACCCCTCAAGTTGGTTAGGACAGCTGGCCGTACAGACCAGCCCTTTCCTGAAGCATGAATCCTGCCACAAGCTCCTCATAACTGGTGCATTGTTTAGCTTCTGCCTGATGCTTCTCCATCTGCAGTTGGGCAGGAGGGGCATCTGAGCTGGCTTCAGGAGCCCAGTTGAAGGAGAGATCCAAGGAGTACATATATCTGAGAGTGCTCGCCATTAAATCGTACGTGTTCCACGAGCTCTCCTTGTGGGAAGAGTTCCTCCTAGTAAATATACTACTCCTTCCAGGTACATTGGATTAGAAGTCGCCCACAGTTGATTCTGGATGGTGATGGACGACTTGGGAAATTCGTGAGCGCTGACAATTCCCTTTGAATCACCCTAGGGAGTCAAGGTGGGCACATTCTCCTTTGCACCACCGGATAGCATGCAATGTAGATTATTTTAGGCTGAATCTTCAGGACGCCAGTAATACTGGTCATCTTCTCCACTGCTTGGAGCCTTCTATTTCTCTTGACGGTGGCTCTGGGGTCTTCATTCATCAGGCAGAAGTTGTCATCTTGAAGTAGGCAATAGATGCCACGTGGATGCTGGTTCTGGGACTGTAAGCCTTAAGTGAGGGGCAGAAGGAAGGCATCTGGGAACAATGAGCCATGGGTGTTTCAGAATCAACAAAGCATCGGGGAGAACAGTGGAAGAAATTCTCCAGATGGAACTTTCTCAAAGGAGTGGCGGAAGCTCTGCTGGAGATGCCATAGGGTCATGGGTCTCCCCAGTCATCTTCTACTCCCCTCCCTCATCCCCCAACTCCTGGTGAACTCTGGCTAGAGCCTGTCTGGGTTTCCTCTTCTTCCCCCAGTGAATCCAATAAGGGTGAATTTTGCCACACTGTTGGCTGGTGCTGCCCTTGGTCAGCCAGGAGCTCCTCAGAGATTTCTTTTCACGGCTGGTGGAAGAACTGGGTTTTGGGCCCCAAACCCTGAGAAACAGAGTGCTCCTGCCTCCCTCTGGGCAGCAGTGCCATGGCTCCCGGCGCCCACTTCCGTGGTGTCTCCGGGCCAGTGAGTCTCTACGGTCGGGTCCTCTTTGAGCCCGCAGGGCATGGTCTCCTCTGACCTGCCCCTGTCCTCCGCTCTGGGCCATCAGCACAGCTACAGAGCTGGTCTGTGTAGTGTTGGTTTTGAGCTAGAACTAAGGATGGAGGCATGGTTTCCTAGGTTCTCTGTTTCTTGAAGGTGCTGGGCATGCTGTCCAGTTCATAGATGCACAGTTTGTGACAGTGTAACCATGTGCCAAGTGACAGTTTATTAGTGTACACATGTATGTGCATATGTTTCTCTTTGTGACTTGCGTCATATTTGTATATATCTCTATGTAGATGTACATATCTTGCTCTATGTAAGTGTATATGTGCATTTGTATAAGTGGTACGGGTGCTTATGTCTGTGAACATGTGTTCCTATGTGTATATTTGCATCCATACAAGCCTGTGTGTACAGATGTGTCTGTGTATATACGCATCTGGAAAGGCTGAGGAGTGTTAGGCAGGTCTTGGGGCAAAGCTAAGAGCTGACGCTGTAATGTCAGAGCCTCTAAGGGCAAAATCTCCCCATAGATGGCAGCAACTTGAGTTGCCAGTTTGGCCATAAATCCCTTTCGTGTTCCCCAAGGCCACTGTCTGAGGCCCTGGCCCTGGCCCGGCAGTCTGAGATGACAGGATCTGCAAGAAGGTTAGGTAAGAGCTAAGGGGCTACAGCACAAGGCAGGGGGTCAGGCTTCCCCTCCGGCTTCACCATGGAAAAGGAATGCAGGGGCAGAGGGGAACAGCAGTGATACAAACCCTCGCTGAGCTAAGCTTTACGGGGATGAGCTCACTTGATTCTCACGACAGCTCTCTGAGGATTATTAGGCCCAATTTCCAGATGAAGACATGAAGGCACAGCGAGTTTAAGTAACTTGTCACGATCGGATGTCAAATGTACAGTCTGGTTCTGATGCACTCAGTTCTTCTGGGATGATCCACACAGATCTGAGGTTTCTTGTTTCCAGTGACCAGAGGCCATTCCTGGCCAAAAGGCCAACACAGCGAAGTATTTTTTTTCTTTGCCATTCTTCCCTTCCTTCCTCATTCTTCTCTTTGCTCTGAAGATGTCCACATCTCATCCCTCAGTGAGCTTCCCACTGGGGTGTCATGATAGAACTTGCCTTTCCAGTACCTCCCAATCTTTTGCCTTATTCAAAATTGCCTGTCTTGCAAGCGGCCACTCTCTCACTGACCTGCTCTCTGCTTTCCAAGTTGTTTCCATATTGAGCAAAGATGTTAATCACTGCTAAGATGGTTATGGCTACTAATGAAACCAAATGTCTCATTTCCCTGGGACAGAATGCAGGGGCTGAAAGTGCACTTAAGTTCGTGAAACCCAATGTCCTCTCTTGGGCTCACAGAAGGGAAGGGACCTACCCAAGGGACCGATAGCTAGTAAGATGGTGTGTTCACCTTGAATTCAAGTCTTGTGGTTTCCACCCAACACTTCTCTCACTTCACCACCTTCTGCATTTACAGTTGATCTCAAAGAAATGTGATGATGGTAGGAACTAAAGGCTTTGAGACTGGTTGGTGGTGGAGATAGTTTGTCCATACTATAGGTCTTTGTGAGTAGAACTGACTTTCTTGAAGTATTGGAACAGGAGCCCTCCTGAATGGACGCTAGTGACAACTTGCCTACAACTCTCCTAGGTACTTGCTGTCTAAGGTCGTAAAAATCCTAACCTGAAACGTGACCTCTCACACAAAGCCAAAATGATTACAGTTGTCAGCCACTCAAGCAGCAGCATTCTTTTAAGAGTAAGATACTGGAAAGGGAAGTAGAGGATAACTTTCATTGTGATCTTTGTGCTAAATATTCAGTGCACACCTCCAGCCAGAAGGTAAGTCTGAGGTAGGGAGAAAGTAAACAGCAGACAAGATTTAGCTATTATTGTATCTAACCCAAGCCCTCTACAGTTCCCGCGTGCCACTCTGTGATGCTGCCCAGTAGCTGGCATTCTGATGTTTTAAATAAACATGGACATCCGAATCACCTGATCAGAGTGTCCTTGATTCGTTTTCTTGGCGAAGCATTTAAAAATACATGGCAGAAGCAGCAACAATCTACAAACCCCAAACTTGGGGTGAGGCAGCTGGGGCATCTTTCAGTAGTGGGTTCTCTGCTTCTCCTGAGCTCAAGGCCCAGGACCCCTACCAGGCTTTACGGGTCTCAAGGACTCCAGATGCCCCTCTGCACAATCGGCCTCAAGGTTTTCCCATCTCCAAGAAACTCATGAGCTGCTCAAAATGAGTTTCCAAATGTGTGTTTAGGCTGGATTTACATCTGGGTTGCTGCATATTAAATGCTGATTATTAAAAACATTTGCATGGCGCTTTAACAATGATAGATTATGTATCTGTTACCTAAGTCTCAGTGAAGGCTTTATTAATTCATTATTATTTTATCAACATACAATAAACTGTTCTATTAAATCTAAATTAGACAGATATTTGGGGAGAGATCATCTAAAAGGACCTCGGCCGAGACTATCCCCAGGGAAGGACTTAATGAAGTTTCAAACAGTTAATAACCCTCAGTTCATAAATAAACCATGGCTATTTAAAGACCTGTACAATACTAAAATAAGATGTTGAGACTCAACAAAGGAGGTATGAGAGAGAGGCCTTAGAAATCCCCTCCTCGTAACTCACAGATACAATCTCTACCTTTAGGCAATATTTATCGGGCACCGGGGAATATGTGGCACTCCTGGGGACTTTAAAATTAACTCTGCCCTTGGTCCAAATTCACCAAGGAAATGGGCAGACGCAGCCTTGAAAACAATTTTCTCCTTCTCTCAAATAATCCACTCTTGACTTTAAAAGATATTTTGGTCTGAGAGGTGAGGGCTGAGAAAGAGATCCTTCCCTGATGTGAGAGGTGATAATTCCTTGACAATCCTACATGGTGGGTTGAAAGCCAGCTCATAAGGGCACAGTCTGGAGGCAGGACCAGCTGCATCATTTTCAGGGCTCGGTGCAAAATGAAATGTAGGGGCCCTGGTTCAAAAAATAATTAAGAATTTTAAGATGCAAACAGCATTACATAGAACCAAGCATGGAGGTCCTTCTGAGTAGGTTGAACGACTGTGAAGCTGGCCTATGTGGACAGCTTGCTGAGCAAGGTGGAGGGAGGCATAGGAAGCAAAAGCCCTGAGGAGGAGAAGCTCTCGTGCTCCCCTAGAATGTGGGGGATGGAGGGATTCGGAGGGACCATTGTAGGAGAACAGTGAGGGTGTGGGGCAAGTTGGAGCCAGATCGCAAGAGGCTCAAGTGCCAGGCTAAGTGGACAGGAAGTCGTGGGAAATTTTAGAGCAGTGTGATGACCTCAGAAGTTCAAGCTCTCTGATGGTCAAGGGCTGAGCGCTGCCTCAGCTGGGAAGCTTTCTTCCCATTGCAGAGATCTCTACTTCCAAACTCTTTCATTTCGGAGCACTGCTCAGAGCCAACACTTGGCTTTTTTTTCTTTTCATCTTGAGGTTCCAACAAACACTGTGTGGTTTTTCGGGCAGTGACCAACTACAGTAGGATGGAGCCTCTCTTAGTTTGGATTTCCCTGAAAGAAGAGCCTGAGACACAGAGTTGAGTGTAAGTAGTTTAATTGTGGGGTGATTCAAGTAAGCAGAGTAAGGAAGCAGGGAGAGAAATAGAGGGAGAGAGAAGCCAGGAAGAGATGTATCATGGAGTGATTTACCACTGTGGGCTACTGAGGTTCACTTTACTGGGGATCCTTTGAAGAACTGTGCAGAATGCACCACAGAATTGCCTCTCTGAAGAACAGGAAGCTGAAGCACTTATCCACTGACTCCCGTGCCCTAGAGGTTGAGGATGCCTTTGGGGGTATTATCTAGCATGCACTTTGGGGCTATACCCGCCAGTGGCTGAAGGGCCTTCATGGCTTTAGATAACACTGTGGGACAGAAAGAAATGGAGATTTGCTGAAACACAGATGAGAAGGGATGCTGGCTTTGTGCTCAGAGGTGCTCCCACAGCTGCGTGGAAATCAGGTGGGCCTGGGGCGTATGGCAGGGGATACGTAAAATATTTGTAACAGGCTCTGTAGTCCACTGAAAAGTGTCTGAAATTCTTCATGGCCACATCTACTCAAGATTCAGTCTCTGGGGACCCATAGATGAGTAGAAAGATTTTAGGGGAGCAGTTGGTTGTCCTTTCCAATGCTAATTACAAAGGCAGAGTATGTGTCCTAGATGGGGACCATTTAAAGCAGGTAGACCAGAAAGCTCCCTGGAGGGTACACTGAGTCTCCCACATCTCTCTTCCTCTTGGATGCCTGGCGTTCCACCTCTCACTCCTTTGTGGGAGGATTACCTTTTACCCTGAAACCTTTAGTGGGAATGGCGGCACAGGCATGCTGGACTCCTGGCATCATGAGGTGGAAGGGAGACATGAGACTTTGCCCATGGTCAGTTCTGGGGCCAAAACCCATGACTTTATCTTAAGAGCATGGGCTATGGAGAAGGGCAGCCCTGAGTTTGAATCCTGATACTGTCACTTGTCAGCTGTGGGATTTGGGGCAAGTCACTCATTCATTTATCAAGCTATTAACTAACTAAGTAGTTACTGAGCATTGACTCTGTTCCAGGCATGGAACAAGTCTATCTGGAGTTTCTAGGCTAGAGGAGGAAAGAGACAATAAAGGATAGATAAATAATGGATAAAAACAAATTTTTCCAAGTCTATAAAGATGAATCACGTGAAATGATAGAGTATGATGGGGATGGGAAAGGTGAGTAAACTATGTAGATAGGGTAGTAAGCCTGGGTTTCTTACTGGAAGAAAATGAGACAGTCATGGGATAGGCAGAGGGAAGAGCTCTACAGGCAGATAGAACAGTGTGTGTTAAGCCAGGAGATATTAAAGAGCTTGCATATTATCAGAACAAAAAGGAAGGCAGGTTGACTAGATCATAATAAGTGAGGAGAATAGAGGCATGAGATGAAATTGCAGGGGGAGGTAGGGGTTAGATCATGTTGACCATTGCAGCCCAAGGAAAGGACTTTAGATTTTATACTGTGTGTAAAGAGAAGCTGTAGAAGTATTTTAAGGAGAGGAGTGATGTGTTCCAATATTTTGGTTGCAAAAAGATTGCTCTTGAAATAGTGAGGTGACTAATTTGGAGGAGACTCAAGAATACCCATAGGGAGCCCAATCAAGAGGATTTTGTGGTATTTCAAAAATGATACTGGTAGTGAGGATGGAGAGAAGTGGGTAGTTTTGAGGCATATTTGGGAAGTACAGTCAACCAGACTTGTTGATGGATTGGGTGTCAAGGTGGAGAGAGAAGTTTTGGGGGTGACTCTCTGGGAAACAGCCGTGTCATTTACTGAGGTGGGTAAGCCTGAGATAAGGACATGTGTGTATATACACGTAGGAGATCAAACAGCTGGATGTGTTGAGTTTGAGATGTCTATAAGGCATGCAGGTTGAGATGGCAATTTAGTATTGGCTTTTTGGGTCTAGGGTTTGGTGAAGGTATTTTGGCTGAAGACTAAACTTGGGAGTCATTGGCATGGAGATGCTTCTTGAAAGCCTGGGAAAAGATGTGATTTGTAAAGTGGAGGCAAGATGATCTGTCTGCAGAGTCAGACATTGCTCAACAAGTACAATGTCCGTCTCCCCTCCTCCATGTCTCCTTTGCTTCCATCATGGGAACTAGCGAGTGGGCCCTCTGCAAGGCACAAGGGCAGGGGTGAGGGACCCAGCCTCAGAGTAGAGGAACAGCATAGTCTCAGTTCAGCCCTAATTACAGGCTCGTCTCACATAAGATCCCTATTTCTGAGCAACATGACACACTGGGTTGTGCTGGAGGACTGTCATAAACAAGATGGACAGGGACCTTTAACACTGAACTCATTCCCAAAGTAGAGGCCACATTGCTTCACCTTTCTTTCCATGCTGTGAGCTGGAGAGGAGAGGCAGGCCCTGGTGTCAGGAATCGAGTCCCACATGCAAAGCAACCACGTGCCTATTTGAAGCTGTGATGACAAAAGGCCTTGGTTGCTAGGAAGAAGGCAGTGGAGAGGCCCCACACAGGCTGTTTGCCAGGGTGGATTAAATACACATTGAAATAGGAATCATTGGAGGCCTTTTAAAGATGTTGCCTGACATATAGAAATCACATTTCTCCTCCAGTTGAAAATGGCAGCAGGCATCAATTGTTAGGGGACGCTGCATGAATGGCAGACCTTGTGCCAAGCTTTGTTCCATGTGGAACATTTCTAGTGCACAATGGCAGTTTCTGCACAGTGTCTGCAAACATACACGGACGAAACCACACACACACATGCATACACCCTGGTTATTCATTTGTGGCTATTTTAGAGCTTCCTTTGAATTCTTTTTAAGAGGGAGGACTCAGGTGGCTTTAACTGCCTTTGCCTAGCTCCCTAAAGTGTTTCTACCATTGAAGAGTTTTCAAGCGATCATGACATCAGCTTCAACCATAGTATTACTTTATGTTGAATAAAAATCCCAGTTTTGGTCTCAAATAAACTTGAGTGCAAATTTTGGCTCTGCCACTGTGATTGTGGACAAGTTCCTTCATCTTTCTAGGTCTTATACCTTTCCTTGTATATCAAATGGGAAAGATAATACACTAGCAGAATGTACAGAGTTATTGGGAGTGGTAAGAGTTCTAATGTCCAGAGAGCATTTAGCACAGAGCCTGGGACATGATAGGTAAGTGCTGTCTGTTACTTGTATCCTAAACCCTGACTTGCAGATGCATTGATGGAGGTCGCAAAGGTTAAGTGAGTCAGCCAAGACCACACACACTGCTGTGGTGTTAGGAACTGAATGTCTGTGTCCCCTCAGATGCATATGCTGAAGCCCTATCCCCTAGTGTAACAGTATTTGGAGACGGGACTGTGGGTAGTAAGCAGGCTCAGATTAGATCATGAAGGTGTGGCCCTCAGGATGGGATTAGTGGCCTTATGAGAAGAGGAAGAGAGCTCTCTCCCTCTCTCTGAGTGCGTGCATCAAGGAAAAGCCATGTGAGGACATAGCAAGAAGGCGGCCGTCTGCCAGCCAGGAAGAGAGTCCTCACCAGGATCAGCCAGCAATTCGATCTTGGACTTCCCAGCCTCCCAAACTGGGAGAGATAGATCTCTGTTGTTTAAGCCCATGTAATTTTGTCATAGCAACCTGAGAAGACTAAGTTGTGTGGTAAGTCCCAACTGGAACTCATATTCTGGCCCCAAATCCAGGTACACATCTCAGGCAAACCCTTGAAATGGGCTCAAAGCACCAACTGGCAGAAAGGAAACGAGGAGGTGGGCCTATGCTTGGCTTCCTTCTAGTCTTTATTCCTGCTTTTCATGGGGTTCTGCATGGTGAAACATACAGTTTCTTGACCACTGTTAAAGTGTCCAGGTTATCAAGCTTGGGTATGGCATTTTTACTCACTCAGCACTCATTCAGTTCACATCTATTTTTCTGTACATTCACTCTGTTGGCACATTTGTCATTCAACCTTAAATTGCTCAGCACTTATTGAGCACCTACTCTGTGCAGGGTCTTTGCTAAGCAAGTGAAATGTAATCTCCTTGCCAACTGTGTGGGCCAGATGGCTGAGGAGACCCCATACAACACGTTCAGGGCAGGAGGCATTTCCCCAGATCAGCTCTCCTCGCAGGTGCTTGCCCGCACACATATCAGATGGCAGCATGGTCCTGCACCAGCTCTCCCCCTGGCACGGGGCCCTAGCTTGCAGCCCCTGGGGTGTGAGTGCTCCAGCGCCTGCCCCTCTTGCCCAGATCCCCATGTTTGTTTCCTATTGCTGCTGTAACAACTCATCACAAACTCAGGGCCTTAACACAAGCAAATTTATCATCTTCAGTTCTATCGCTTAGCTGAAGGGAGACAAGGGTCTCACTGGGCTAATTCAAGGTGTCTCCAGGACCACACTCCCTGCTGGAGGCTCTCATCAAGAATGCATTTCCTTGCCTTTTCCAGCTCCTAGAGGCCACACACATTCCTTAGCTCATGGCCCCTTCCTGCATCTCCAAAGCCAGCAACGGTGTATCTCTCTGTCTTCTGTAATCATATCACCAGGAAAGTTTCTCGGCTTTGAAGAATTCATGTGACTAGATTGGGTCCATCTGGATAATCTGGGATAATCTCCCTTTTCAAGGTTCTTAACCTTAATCTCATCTACAAAGTCCCCTTTACCTTGTAAGGCAATATTCGCAGGTTCCTGAGTTAGGGCATGCGTATCTTCGGGGTGCATTATTCTGCCTGCCACCTCTTTCAGCAGATCTCTGGGCAAGGCCAGCCCCACCTGACGGGTTCAGAGCATCTGTTGCTGGGCTCTGGCAGGCCTGAGGAGGGTTTTATGTCCCAAGCTATAAGTGGAAGTTCAGTTTCAGTGCAATGAATGGAGCTCTCCAGTCAATCAAATTATGGTTCAATCAGTTCATTTTAATCACTCCTCTGGAGAGAAGTAAAACCCTGTGTTGAGGAATACACAGCAATTTTATTGATGACAAATTTAATTGTTTCATTTTTCCTTACTGTCTCCAACACAGTCGACTTTTAATCAGTGGGAGCTGAAGTTCTAATGAAGTAAAGTCCACTTTTCCACAATTCACAACTAGCTGGAAATAATTGGGCTGAGACTCCCACCCGGACACTGCAGAGCCGCCGGCATTTTCCTGAAAACTGGCCTTAATTGCTTTGCTGATGTTGTTAAGTAGTCCTGAGCGGGTGGAAGCAGCAATGCTGCCCACATGTGCTGGGAAACAACGCCCCAAAATGTCTTAAAGGGTCCTCAAAGTCTGTCCACTGGTAGCGAGGAAGGAAAAATGAAACTGAGAATATTTTCTGCAGGCGGGGACCAGGGGAGTGTGCGGATAAAGCACAATATTGATATCAACACCAGCAACTTTTTTCCTTCCTCTGAAAGCTAGGCAAGATTCTGAGCGCAGGTGTGGGTGTGTGTGCTCGCATCTGTGTTTCTGCAGCGTGGTTTCAAGGAGAGCACAGGGGTTATAGGAGCAGGTGACTGGCTCTGGTCTCTGAAGGGAGGGCTCATCACAGCAGAAGTGGAGAATTCCAGTGGCCATTGTCTCAGCCCTGAGAGGAGGCAGAGAGATTGGCTGGTCTGGAGAAAGTCTAGGTTCACAGAATCGAGGCTTGGAAGAAGCAGAGAGAGTCCTTCCTCCTTCTCCCCCAACGTTTTACTTTGTTTGATGGGATAGTGATGATTATAGTAGCAACAGCCGCTGGGTTTTGCTCACATACCAAGTGGACAGATATTTGGTCTATGCTCTCTTTTATTCCTCATAAAAAGCAATAAATCAGCTGCTATTATTATCCCCTATTACAAATAAAGAAATCAAAGCACAGAGAAGTTACAATTTTGTCCAAAACCATAGAGTTGTAAGATTTGAACCTACATCTGCAGGACACCAGAACCAATTGTCTTAGCCCCGACACTACATTTCCAGCCATGACAGTAATATTAAAAATAGACAACTTTTATTGAACATTTCATGTTCCAGGCCTAGTAGTAAGCACTTGCTATATCCCATCTCATTTAATCTCGAAAGCAACCCTAAGAGGCACATTCCCTTTTTGAGAATAAGAATAAGGGAATTGAGGTCTGGAGAGAAGACCGCTATCAAAGGCCGCTCAGACCTTGGCCAGGGTGCTGTGAGCACTTGAGCTTTGCAGACAGCGCTCTGCTGGAGAGAGGAGCCGGGAATTGCGTGCAGACTGACGGTGCTGCTCTCTCACTCGGTCTAAAGCATTACTTTATGATTCTTGGCCTGGATGAGATGATCAGGGTGGGGGCATCTCTTTAAACATCTGAGAAAAGGACAAAAAAACCCCCAGAGTTCTCACCTAACAACTGTGGTTTTAGAGACCTGGGTTCAATGCTGCCTTGTGACACCAGCCCTGGGAAAATAATTTCACTTTGCTAAGCCTCCATTGTATTGTTGAAATGGGCTACTGTGAGGATTAAGTGAGATCGTGTACTCATTCTTTCATTCTAGAAATGTTATTGAGCTTGTATTCCATACCAGGAACAATTCTGGGCCCTCCAAATGCGGCAGAAACAGGCGGGTGAGATCTCCACTCTAGTGAACTTCGTTCTCGTCAAGAAGTCAGATAATGAACAAGTAAACAAACCAATCAATAAGGGAATTCTTGCCTATGATAAATTCTACAAAACATGATTCAGTAGAGGGAACTCTTAGGAGTGGGGCAGGGAGAGGGGGGCCGGGTCAGGCCTCCGAGGAGAAGACATGAGGCCTGAAATATTCGCAGGAGCCGGGCATGCAGGCATCTTGGAGGACAGCCTTTTAGCCAATTGTTACAAAACGTGCCCAGATCTTGAGGCAGGAATAAGCATGGTTTGTGGAAGAACAGAAAGAAGGCCCGTGTGGCTGGAGGGTAATAAATGAGGGGAGGGAGGGGGCACATGAGGAGGCAGGACTGAAGGAACAGGCTACGGAATTTGGGTTTAGTTCTAAGCTCAACTGGGACCCACTCCAGGGTTCCTAAAGGAGAACGACAGCCTCCGATTTCCTTTTGTAAAAGGCAGTTTCCGTTGACTTGAGGAGACAAGTTTAGAAACAGGAACATGGGTTAGGAAGTTCCTACTGTAGGGCATTCTAAGATCTCAGTGAACACTAGATTGTCATAATCCCAGAAAGGAGTTGGTGCCTGAGGAGATGCCTGATTAAATGTATAGGTAGCAGGAAAAAAAAAGATCCGGCCAGTCACATAAAACCTAAGATGAGAATTTTTAGAGACAAATATTTATGAATCATTATATTCTTTAATGAATTCAATAGCAGTGAGTGTGGAAAACAGAAAAAGAAGGAGCCTGGATGATAATGACAAAACACGAGTGATTGATCAGCTGATTTGTTTACAGCAATTATGGCTGTATGATTGCCGAGTCATTTCAACAATAAATCACAAAAGGGCCCTTGAAGGGATGAATCCGGGAGACAGCAATGTCATCAGGACCTTGTCCTTGACTTCCCACCACCCAGGCAGGACCTCGGCATTTGCCGACACACTTCCCAAACTGCATTGTGGACGTCTCTGAGTCAGAAAGAGCAGATACATAAACTCGGGAAGAATGCTATGTGAGAAGTGTGTGTGTGTGTGTGTGTGTGTATGTGTTTGTGTGTGTGTCTGTGTGTGTGCATGTGAGGGAGTGGGTGGGAAGACTTCTTACCTTATCTCAAGCCGGGGTGATACATTTATTTGAATTTTTTTTCTGCTGCCGTTAGGTGACAAAGGGTATGTTGAAATATAACAAAAAATTACAGAGGGAAAAAAGTGAAAAGAGGAATGACATTCTCCTGGCATTTGTTTCAAGGCGGCAAAATGTAAGGTGTCTTGACAGCATCTAGAGAGATTTTTCTCCTTTAAACTAGGTGTCGAAAAACGTGTTTCATTTAAGCAAATCAATATCTTTAATTTCACCCCTTTTCTCTGGATTTAGTGCCTGATTTCCAGGGAAACGTAGAAAGAGTCAAGCCTCATAACTTTGCATAGTTTCCATGAAAAGGAAGTAGAAGACCAAGGGTGACACAGTGGCAATTTTAGGAATAATTGGACTTTCTTCTACTTCTTCCTAGAATATGGACTGATGGGAAGCTATAGTACATTGAGGAAAAATAAAGAAAAGAATTGGGATAGGAAATTTTGGGTGTGTCGGGTGTAAATATGGCCTGAAAAAAGGCCTCCCTGAGAAGGTGACATTTGAATAAAGACGTGAAGGAGATGAGGAGGGGAGGTGGGCAGACATCCGGAGGAAGAGGATCCTAGGCAGTGAGCGGACAGGGCAAAGGCTCTGTGATTGGACGAGGCTTAACATTCCAGGGAGTGAGGAGCTGGGAGTGGCTGGAGTGGAGGACGAGCCGCAGGGGCTGATTCAGAGAGAAGAGTGTCAGGACCACGTGGGGCTTTGAGGTTCATTTGAAGGAATTCCGCTTTCACGCCGGGTGAAGTGGGAAGCTCTCAGAGGGCTCTGCGCAAAAGAGTGACGTGACCTACCTTACCAATTATCAGGCGCTCTCTGATGCTCTGTTGAAAATATCCTGCAGGGAAACATGGTAGATCAGGGAGATCTGAGGGATCATGGTGGGTTGAACCAGAATTTGAATCAGTGTAAGCGGCAAGAAGTGTAAGATCTGGTTGTTTTGTTGAAGTAGAACCAACAGGAGTTATTGATGACTCCAGGATTTTGGCTGAAGCCATCGTAAGAACAGAGTTGCGACTAACACTTGTGGGGGAGATTGTGGGAGGACCAGGCGTAAGGGACCGGAGATCAGGAGACCGGCTGGGACAAGTGAAGTTTGAGGTATCTTTTATACATACAAGGGGAGATGTTGCAGAGACAGTCAGATGGATAAGTCTAAAGTGCAGGATAGAGCTCCAGATTGGAGATAAAAAGCTGGGGATTGTCAACCTTTAGATGATAATGTAGAATCATGGGACCAGATGAGGTCAGTGAAGGAGCGAGGATATGTATAGAAAAAGGAGAAGAAATTTACACCATGCTCAGGGCTTCTAGCTTTTGAATTTCATGCCTTAATTATAGGATTAAGGCAATTGAAGGAGACAAAGGAATGAATGAAAGAAGAAATTGCTGATCCAAGCTCTCATGTTGGATTTTTAGACAAAAGCATGCCTACTTTGAGGTTCTGTGATTTTAGGGATCTCAGGAAAATTTGGGAGTTCTTACCAGAGTTATCCAATACAGATACAATTAGATAAGTATGGCAAGAATTGCTCTTTGCTTCTCACTACTTCATTTATTCCTGATTGTGCGTGAAAGGACACACAGAAAAAACAACATGAATCCTCTGAGTCCCCTGTCTCTAGGTTCCAAATCCAGTTCATCCAAATTCCTTGAGCTTCTCTCTGCTCTGAGGATGACTTTGCTGTATTGAGGTGCTGACACGCAGGTGTTGGAAGGTTTGCTGACCAGGCAGTTTGGGGAGCAGAGTGTCACATTGTCCAGGGGCAGAGCACGGGCAGTTCTCATTGGGACCACTTGCTGATGGACGCTCGCCAATTGGCTCATCTCTTCTTGTGATATTGTTATTTTAGAGGCAAGAAAAGGCCAGCAGGTTTAAAAAATATGTATCTCAGAAGTTGTCTTTGTCATCAGTCAAGTTGCGACAGCCCTTATCCATATGCATGATAGAATACTAACTTGTTTCTAAGTTCAACCTCCTTGTGTCTTCTTTGGGGAACACAAGCTGGCTCTTCCACAGATGTAGACCAAAGACCCTTATTCCTACCCTGTCCCAAATATCTGACCAGGTTTAAGGTTTAGAACTTGGAGAATGCGGTTCCTTCTTGGGAACTTCATATCTTTCCAGGTTCACCTTGTGATAAGAATCTTTTATCTTTACATTAACTGTCCTCTGCCCTTCAAGCCATCTGCTCATTGCTAGTACAAATTATTGAAATACATGACCACACCCAACATCTGGATAGAAGAGTCCTAGCCTAGGTCACCTTGATGGCCCCAGTTATTGGTAATGTGTTTGAAGCTTTGGCATGAACCAAGGAAGGCATACCTAAGCATTGGCCATTAGCTTCCAGGCAGGTACTGGGCCTCAGGCCATGAGCATCTTTATTTATGAGCTTCCTTTCAACTCTCTCAGGCAAAGAAGTTGTCATAATTGAGTAGGTGCAATTTATTTTGGTCTTGGCAAAGGAATGTCCCCCTTCCTCAGGCTTTCATCTTCTTTCTCCCTCTTTCTTTGACATTATTTGTCAAATGATCCGAAGGTAATTTTTAATACCTTTCCATCACACTGGAGTGAAGTTCTGCTGGATTATTAATGATTAAATATCTTCTAGTCATCCACCTGCACAGCCTGTAACAAATTATCCCAAAAAAGAGATTAATTCCATTACGATTTTGAGTAAGAAAATGACAAGAGAGTGCCCTACAGTCTTTAGAATTGAACAGTTGTACCAAAAACCTCTCATATATCTGAGAACTTGTTGGTTTTATGGATAGTACTTGAAGCTCTCCTTCAAAGGTCACTTAGCAAGTATTTACCGAGGCCCTGTGTGACATTAGCCTGGTGTGGAGTGCTGCAAAACCTGGGTAATCCTCAGAATCACATGGGGAACTTTGTAGAAATGCTCACCTCAGACCTGCTAAATCAGGATTTTTACGAGTGGAGCCCAGGAATAGGCATTTTTGGAAGGCTCTCCAAGTAGTTCTGATGCAGCCAGCCTGTAAAGCTGTCTTGAAATCTCTTCCGTGGAGGGTGTAACAGGAAGAGAGGCAGACTCCTTTTCCACAGAGGGTTTACAGTCTCACAGGTACCAGAATTTACCCAGTATGCATTATCAAACCGTAATGTCCACCTACGGGTTAGAATGAATGAGCTCGCTTTTTAGCGAGATCATGAAAGTGTGTTTTGGAAATTGCAACAAATGTAGAGGTTGAGTAAGTATCAGAAACAGACTGTTCTGAAGGGAAAGAAGACTTAGGATGGCTTCCTGAGGACGTAGGTGAAGGAGGAAACTGCCCATCAAATAGAAAAGGGGTGGTGAGTAGTTAAACTTTAGATTATCCAAATGTGCGAGGAGTGGAGATTCTGATTTCTCTCTCTCTCTCTCTCATCTATCTTTCTATCTATCACCTTCCTATCAATCTAATCTAATCTGACCTAGCCAGCTTTGGTTTATTAAGTTGGCTTTAACTTTCTTATTAATGGCCTTTCTAGCATACATGAGGTGAGCAACATCAGGCATTCTGGGTTTGAGTCCCAGCTGTGCTTTGCTAGCTTTTTGACTCTGAGTAAGTTTTTCTCCTTTCTAGGACTCAGCTTTCCCATGTATGAAAGAGGAGATTGGATTTGATGACCTCTAAGGTCTCTTCCAGCTCCAACGCTCTGTGAAAATATGTGAGTCCACTTTCCTGCCTTAACAAGGACAGTCTAGTGGCCATAGTGGAATCTTCCTTTCACATTGAGGGATCCAGCAGGACTTTAAGTTCTCATCCTAAATATTAGCTCCCATTTATCAAAGATTGAGGAGGGAAGGTGTAGGACATTTGGCTGAGTATTAATTCAGTGCAAAACAAACTATAAAATGTAACTTGTTCTAAAAGGACTAAATGTGAGCTCTGAGGTCTTGTTGGTATTATCTATGTCTTTGTCTCAAGCGGATAGAGGGAACGAGAATCCTGGTATCTTGGGTAATTATAGTGAATGGATGTTATGCTTAGTTTGTAAGGTATTCTACTTATTATTATCCACAGTAATGAAGACAGCAGAGTCATTTACAAACAAGGGTTTATTGAGCACCTGTTATTTGGCAGGCTCCATGCGAATTCAAATTAGCATGCATACTCCAGATTGGAACGTCCTGGAAATTTTGTTTGTTGCAATCTTGCTTTTCTCATTATGTCAAATAGACAAATGGTAAGAGCCAGCTTGCGTTCTCTGAGCCACCCAGACTGACGGCATTGCGTTGTCGGTAGTAAGGAGACTTCAGGGGGGATGTTGGGCCATTTTCTTTAGTGTCTTCCACGTAGGCCATGCCAAGTGGCCCATTTATGCCTTTGGTCTAGGTATTCATGCTCTAGAAGGGATCCTTTCTGCCTGGTCGAAGCCAGCCACTTCCTATCACTTAAAACCTGTATCCTCCAAGAAAGCTTCCATAGCTCATCTCATCCTCCTTGTCTCTGATCCAACTGTGCCTTCTGCTACCTACTAAGCACTCAGTGGCTGCCAGACACTGTGTGCTAAACATTCATCTCTGTAACATTACCTTACTTCTGATGGAAGCAATAGGATGTTATTCACATTTTGCAGAAAAGGAAGTTTAGAGACATTAATCCACTTGTCTGAGATCACACAGCACTTAGGATGTGGAGCCAAAATTGAAACCCAGGTCAATGTGGTTTTTGGCCCCTTCTCTGCCATCTCTTAATTGGTCCCGCATTTACTCAGTAGACTCATGCATCTCAAGTTCGCATTGAGCCTGCCCCGTAGAAGCATACATGAGAGTCACCATTCATGTTCCTTTGTCTATCCTATAGTTCTCAGTTCAGCGTTGACTGTCCAGTTCCTTTCTTAGTAAACACTTGCAGAGTTAAAATCAAAGTGGTACATATGGTGGCCGCCCAGCTGGTGCCTGACCTTGAGGGCTTGGAAGGGGTTACTGGGACTCCACTGATGTCCCTGTCCCTCCTCTCTCTCACCAGCATTACCAGTGAGTTGTCCCCAGGCATCCATTGAGAAGAAGCCTGGAGAACCGAAGCATCCAGCTCCCAAAGTTAAAGACCTGCCCCTTAATAGGAAGCAAATGATTGTGGTCAGTCTTGGTGTGCTGTAAAGAGGGTGGGTGGGGAGAGTAGTGATTGTTTCTTTGAGTAAGAAACAAAATATCACAGCTTACTGGAAAATTGCCTTTTTTCCCTATAACATTAATTTAAACATCTAAAGAAAATTTTACTTATTGGGGACCAATTATTCTAATGATTCAATAATGCCTTTCTTTTTTTCCAAATGAAAGAAAGACAACCCTGTTATGCAAAGGAAATTACTGCAGGTGTTAGAAGACTGGGTACGGGTCTGTCAAGCCACAAACTGTCTAGCAGACATTTATGATTTGATCCCGTGCAAACGCAAAGCTTCAGTGGACAGATTGCTTAAGGACCACTGCCGTCCCAGCAGCTGTGAAATGATGAGGAATAGCACTTGAGATGTTACACATTGATGTTCAGTTCTTACCAATTTTTTGGATTCTGGGGAAGCTTAGTTCCAGAAATCAGATGTAATATTATAAGGACACAAAGGTTTCATTTTCAGCACTTTTTATACAAATTTAAGGATTTGATGCAAAAGCAAATTAGAAAATACCTCCTTAGGGTTTGATTATATTCACAGGGAAAAACCACCTCAAACCTGCTAGGTTTTTGCTCGTTCTGTGTTTGCTACAGAAACAAATGCTAGACCAATGTGCGTTAGCAGCTTGAAAAATGTACTAGGGCTTCATTTTGCATTCAATACAAACGGTGTCTCTTTTGTTTTGCATTTAAAATAGGAACATTGCATCAATAACCCTGGCCTAACCTCACCCAGTACCTGCAAAGGGAGATGGGAAGGCTAGCATAATTGAGTACGCAGCTCCACCTCGAAAGAAGGGACAAGGGCAAATACAGTTTTGCCTTCGTGAGGGGTTTCTGGAAGGAGACACTACTTTTCTCCTTTAAGGATGACTGCATTCCTTGGTTAAATTTTGTGACTTCTTGATGCTGGCTAATGATTTAAAAAGTGGACTTGAAGCCATGGTGACAGCCAGCAGAGAGGCTGTCAGGAGCCATGGAGAGTCTTGATCTGGTGCAGGGAGGCTGGGGATGTCTCACTTACATGGTGTTTGGTCACAGGTCATCTCTCCATGTCCTGTGACAGCACTATTCGGCAAGAAGAGAAACGGCTTGATATCCCCATCCAGCAAATGAAGTACCTGGGATCCAGAAGGGTGAAGGGACTTGCCTACAGTCACACAGCATGTCTTGAGGGATCTGGGGTTGGGGGAGCTCTCTGAACTAGCCCAGACGTCATGTTGCTGGAGCCTCCACTCGTCCGTTCCATTCTGCCCGGCCACGCTCGTAGCTTCCCTTTGCCTTCTTCTCTGAGGGTGTGGTTTTTGCCTCTCCATCAAAGCTCAATGGCCTTGCATTTATGGAGTCCTGGCTGACATCTGATAAAGTGGGATCGAGCACTGAGAGGCGGTTGTTGGGAGATCTGGTAGATAGACTCTGGCTTTAGGATCAGGCAGAACTAGGGTTGCCTTCTGTGTGATCTTAGATAGCATATTTAACTTCTCTGATCTTGGCACTTTCACCTTTGAAATGGAAATAATAACACGTATCTCAGATGAAATAGAATGCCGTACATTAAGTATATAGTTGTCAGCCACCATGAACCTCTGGTTCCACGTTGTGATGATTGTCTTCAACAGCTTAAGCCAAGGGGATTGGTTGAAGACAAACTTACGATCATGGTGAAGGCAACTGTTGAGATGCTCGTATCATATCTCATGGGCAGCTGCTTCTTTCCACTTCAACTGAGGCATAGAAACAGAAATTCACAATGAGGAAGATTGTTGGGGATCCATGTTTAACACAACTTCATTTCATGTATGGGCTCACTGAGGCCCAGAGACAAGCAGGGACACAGAATGTAAAAGAAGGGAAGAAGGGGGAGGAAGGACAGTGGAAATATGACACACGAGACAAGGTCCAGAGCTGCAGGGCACGGTGCACAGATTGGTTCTGCACAGGGGCGCTGGGGTGAGGAGTGGGCAGTGCTTACCTCCTCGGAGGGCTACGAGTGCCTGGATTGTGCATGTTTAGTTAATTGGCACAAAGGTGCCAAATGAGCTGGCAGAGCCCTGCAGACTACCCTTCCTAGAGTCGGGAAACGTGGGTTGGGGTCTAGGTCTGCTGCGGTGAGTAATATCCCCTCTTTGGAACTCAGTTTACTTTTTCATAAAATAGAGTATGGTTTCCTCACTGCTCACAGGGCTGTGGGAGAATCACACGAGATAACAGATGTAAAAGATGCATGCCACCTTGTGAAATGCTGAGGCTGTCAAGAGCTGGTCTTGGAGCCTCCTCTTTCTCTGGACTCCATTCAATGCCCCTTCTTCCTTTCTTTAAGCCTAATCAGGTTAGGCTTTTGTCCTGACCTGCCTCAGTGACTTTGAGACACGCTTGCTTACCTCTGCTATCTTAATATTCAAGTCTGTGCTACACACATTTGGTGGCTCCATTAGTGAGGACTGTTTGGATGCAAGTGACAGAAAACCAACTCAAAGTGACTTGAATTAGTGGGAAATACTTCTTTATTCATGAGACTGAGAAGTTCAAGAGTAGTGCTGGCTAAATTTTTTCCTCTCCGCCCTGCTGTCACCTTTTTGACTTCATTCTAAAGCAGGCTTTCCCCATGTGGTGGCCAAGAGATGTGTCTGGTAGCCTTAGGTTTGTGTTCTATCAGCAAAAGTCCTGGGATTGAATTTTATTGGACCAATATTGGCCACATGTCTTGTCTGAACCGATCACTGTGGCCAGGATAACGGAATATGCTGTTTGACTAGAGATGAGTGATGTTTACCCCTCTGGAGCAGATTGTAGGATCATCTGCCCCATACTACACATACTGAGTGGTGTGTGTGTGTGTGTGTGTGTGTGTGAGAGAGAGAGAGAGAGAGAGAGACAGAGACAGAGACAGAGACGGAGAGAAAGAGAGAAAGAAAGATTCCTCTAAGGCTAAAAATATGCTTAAAATAAAAATTTTTTAAAGTTTTAATGACCTGAAATTCTCCAAAGAAAACCAAACTCTATTGACTAGATAAACCTACCAAAAGACAGAGGATGAGTGTTGTGTCCAATAAGATTTTCTCCTCACAGGTTGGCTTCTGTCTGGACAGAAGCGGAGCTCCCACCGGCACTTGTCTTTCTTCTTCCTCCTTTTTAAACTGCTCTCTTCCTGGCTGTTTGACCTTGCTTCTCTCTGCCTCTCCTCCTCCTTCTTTCCAGGCTCCTGGGTAAGGATGGGAGCGAGACTGCTAAGGCAGGTGTCCAGCTCACTGAATTCCCCTCAGTGCTCCTCCCGCTCTGTTGGGGACACCAAGACCTCCATGGAAATCCCTGGTATCAGCACCAGGAACCTTTTCCTTGCTCTCACTCAACGTCTTTCTGGATCCTTGACACTCCGTCCTCATGTTCCCACTTCTACCCCAGTGTCTTGGACCTACTTTTTGGTCCCAACTTTAAAAACTCTTTCTTCATTCAGCACTTCCTCCCAGTTACTATCCAAATTCTCTGTTCCCATTGCAGCAAGGTTTTTCAAATCAATTATCCATAACTGCCCTCACTACTTTCTCAACTCCCTTTGCCTCTTCAACCCACTCGTGTTCAAAATTTCATCCCCATCACTCCACTGAAACTACTCATGTCGAGGTTACCAACAAGATTATGTTTCTCAAGCCAGTGGTCACCTCTTCATGCCACCTAACCCAACCTCTCCTTAAAATACCATTGATCCATTAGAGGGATACCATTGATCCCTCCATCCTCTTTGGAACCCTCGGCTCCCTGGCTGCTGTTGCCCCTGAATCTCTTTGGCTGGCTCAGCATTCTAAGGCTTCTGAGGTCAGTCCTTGGCTGTCTTCTCTACCTAAGTGCTTGTCCCTAGTTCCCTTATTAGCAAGTACATGTTACGACTCCCAAATAGCTATCTCAAACCTAGAATCGTCCTATAAATTCAGGCTTGTATTTCTGAACACTTTATTTGCATCTCCATATAGATGTCTAAGAGCCACTCCCTAACTTACTTCTCCTGAGTCTTACTACGTTAGTAAAGGGCATAAATATTCACCCGTCTAACCCAGCCAAATATGTGGATATCATCCAAGATTCATTTTGTTCCCACCGTCTTCTTGCTAACCCCATGCACTAGCGTGCTGTAACAAACACTTAAAAATGTGGAAATGGCATTAGAATTCAGTACTGGATAGAGCCTGGAAGAGTGCTGTTGTATGTTTTTATTCCAATTTATCTTCATTTTCGTAAAATACACATAGCGTAAAATTTACCATCGTAACCATTTTTTAAGCACAGTTCAGTGGTATAAAATACATTCATAATGTTGTGCAACCATCACCACCATCCATCACCATAATTCTTTTCATCTTGTAAAACTGCAACTCTGTAACCATTAAATGTTAACTGCCCATTCCTCCTTTCTCCCAGCCCCGGCAGCCACCATGCCATCTTCTGTCTCTATGGTTTTGATTGCTTTAATTACCTCTTACAAGAGGAATCATATAGTATTTGTCTCTTTGTGACTGTCTTGTTTCACTTAGCATAACATCCTCAAGGCTTATCCATGTTATAGCACATTGCAGAATTTTTTTTCCTTTTTAAGGCTGAAAAATATTCCATTGTGTGTATATGCCCCATTTTGCTTATCTATTCATTTGTGGGTGGACACTCGGATTGCTCCCATGTTTTGGCTGTTGTGAACGATGCTGCCATGGACATGGGCGTACAGACATCTCTTCAAGGCCCAGCTTTCAGTTCTTTTGGGTATACACCCAGAAGTGGAGTTGCTGGATCATATAGTAACTCTATTTTTAATTTTTTTGAGGAACCACCAAATTGTTTTCCATACTGACCACACCATTTTACATTCCCACCAACAATGTACAAGGGTTTCAATTTCTCCACATCCTCACCAATGTTTGTTGTTTTCTGTTTTTTGATGGAAACCCACCTAATGGATGTGAGATGGTATCTCACTGGACTTTCATTTGCATTTACCTAATGATTAGTGATGTTGAGCATTTTTTCATGTGCTTATTGGCCATTCGTATATCTTCTCTGAAGAAATGTCTCTTCAAGTCTTTTGCCCAGTTTTGAATTGGGTTGTTTGACTTTTGGTGTTGAATTCTCTATATATTCTGGATATTAATCTGTATAAATGCATGACTTGCAAATATTTTCTCTCGTTCTGTGGATTGCTTTTTTACTCTGTGGATAGTGTATCTTGATGTAAAAAGTTTTAAAATTTTTGTAAAGTTGAATTTGTCTGTTTTTTCTTTTGTCGTCTATGTCCTTGGTGTCATATCCAAGAAATCATTGCCAAATCCAATGTCTTGAAGCTTTTGTCTTGTGTTTTCTTCTAAGAGTTTTATTGTTTTACGTCTTACATCCATTTTGAGTTAGTTTTTGTATATAGTATTAAGTAATGGTCCAACTTTATTCTTTTGCATGTGGATATCCAGTTTTTCTGGGACCATTTGTTGAAAATACTGTCCTTTCCCCATTGAATGATCTTGGCACTCTTGTCAAAAATCATTTGACCATATATGTGAGGGTTATTTCTGGGCACCTTATTCTATTCCATTGGTCTATATGTTTGTTTTTTATGTTAGTACCACTTTCTTTTGATTACTGTAGCTTTGTAGTAAATTTTGAAATCAGGAAATGTGAGTCCCCAAGCTTTGTTCTTCTTTTTCAAGATTATTGTGGGTATTTGGGTCCCTTGAGATTCTATTTGAATTTTAGGATGGATTTTTCTATTTCGCCAAAAAATATCATCGAGAATTTGACAGAGATTGCATCAAACCTTCAGATCATTTTGAGTAGTATTGACATTTTAACAATATCAAGTCTTCCAATCCATGAATATGGGATATGTTTCCATTTATTTATGGCTCTTGTAATTTCTTTCAGTGAAGTTTGATAGTTTTCATTGTTCAAGTCTTTCATGTCCTGGGTTAAGTTAATTCCCAAGTATTTTAATCCTTTTGATGTGTTATAAATGGAATCGTTTTTATAATTTTCTTTTCAGATTGTTTATTAGTGCAACTAATTTTTTTGCATGTTGACTTTGTATCCTGCTATTTTGCTGAATTCATTTATTCTTACAATTTTTTTTTGGTATGTGTAGGGTTTTCTATATATAAAATCATATCGTCTGCAAACAGAGATAAATTTTACCCCTTCTTTTCCAATGTGGATGTCTCTTTTTTTTTTTCTTGTCTAATTGCCCTAGCTAGACTTTCAGTACAATTTGGGTAGATGTGTCTTGTTCCTGATCTTAGGGAGAAAGTTTTCAGTCTTTCTCCATTAAATGTGATGTTAGCTATGAATTTTTCATAGATGCTGTTTATGAGATTGAGGAAATTCCATTCTATTTCCAATTTGTTGAGTGTTTTTTATAATGAAAGAGTTTTGGATTTTGTCAAACGCTTTTTCTGAATCAATTGAGATGATCTTGTGCTTTATTTCTTCATTCTGTTAATGTGGTGAATTACAGTGATTATTTTTGTATGTTGAACCAACCTTGCATTCCAGGAATAAATTCCACTTGGTCATATTTTATAATCCTTTTAATATGCTGCTCAATTAATTTTGCTAATATTTTGTTGAGAACTTTTGTATCAGTGTCCATATTGGTCTGTAGTGTCCTTGTCTGGCTTTGGTATTAGGGCATTGCTGGCCTCATAGACTGAGTTAGGGAGTGTTCCTTTCTCTTCAGTTGTTTCTGGAAAAGTCTGAGAGACATTGGTTCTTCTTTAGATATTTGATAGAATTCCTAGTGAAACCACTACGTCCAGGTCTTTTCTTTCTTGGGAAGTTTTTGATTACTGATTTCATCTCTTTACTAGTTATAAATCTATTCATATTTCCTATTTCTTCACAATTTAATTTTGGCAGGTTTTGTGTTTCTAGGAATTTGTCCCTCTCGTCTGGGTTATCCAATTTGTTGGTGCACAATTGCTCGTGATACTCTCTTATAATCCTTTCTATTTCTGTAGACTCAATAGTAATGTCCCACTTTAATTTCTGATTTTAGCAATTTGAGACTTCTCTCTTTTTTTCTTAGTCCATCCAGCTTAAGGTTTGTCAATTTTGTTGATCTTTTTGAAGAACCAACTTCGGGTTTCATTTTTTTCTCTATTGTTTTTCTATTTTTTAGATCACTTATCTTTGCTCTAATCTTTATTATTTCCTTCATTCTGCTAGTTTTGGGTTTGGTTTGTTCTTCTTTCTCTAGTTCCTTAAGTTGTAAAAATAGGTTGTTGATTTGAGTTCTTTCTTGTTTATTTTTTAACGTAAGAATTTATAACTATAGATTTCCCCCTTAGCAACAATTTTGCTGAGCCCCATAAGTTTTGTCATGTTGTGTTTTCAGTTTCATTCAACTCCAAGTATTTTCTAATTTCCCCTGAGACTTATTCTTTGATCCATTGGTTGTTTAAAACAATGCGGTTTAATTTCCACGGTTTTGTGAATTTTCCAGTTTTACTTCTGTTGGTGGTTTCTAACTTAATCCCATTGTGGTTGGAGAAGATACTTTGTATGATGTCTATCTTTTTAAATCTCTTGAAACTTAATTTATGACATAACATAAGGTCTATCCTGGAAAATGTTCCATGTGCACTTTAGAAGATTATGTATGTTGCTGTTATTGGATAGAGTGCTCTGAATATGTCTGTTATAGCTAGTTGGTTTATTATGTTAAGTCCTCAATTTCCTTCCTTATCTTCTGTCTGGTTGGTCTATCTACTGTGGCTAGTGGGGTACAGAGGTCCCCAACTATTACTGTAGAACTCTCTATTTCTCCCTTCAATTGAAGTTTTTGCTTCATATATTTTGATGACCTGTTATTAGGTGCATTCGTGTTTATAATTGTTATAATTTCTTGATGTTTGAACCTTTTATTACTATATAATGTCCTTCTTTGTCCCCTGTAAGCTTTTCTGATTTAAAACCCATATTGTCTGATGTTAGTATAGCCACCCCTGATCTCTTTTGCTTACTATTTGTATGGAATGTCTTTTTCCATCCTTTGACTTTCCATCTATTTGTGTCTTTGGATCTAAAGTGATTCTATTGTATACAGCATATAGTTGAATTACGTATTTTCGTCCATTCTGCTGATCTCTATTTTTTTATTGGAGAGCTTTATCCACCTACATTTCAAGTAATTACTGATAAGGAGGGGCTTACTTCTGTCATTTTGCTGTTTGTTTTCTATATGCCTTATACCTTTCTTGTTTCTCACTTCCTGCATTGCTGTCTTCTTTTGTGTATAGTTGATTTTTTGTAGTGAAGTGCTTAAATTTGTTTCTCGTTTCCTCTTGTGTATTCTCTGGCTATTATCTTTGTGGTTACCATGGAGATTACATTTGACATTCTAAAGTTATAACACTTTAATTTGAATTTATACCAGCTTAACTTCAATAATATACAAAAACTACTCCTTTACCATGCCATCTCCATCCTTTTCTGCTGTTGATGTCACAAAATCACGTCTTTATACATTGTATGCCCTCAAAATAACCAATAATTTTTAAAAATGCATTCATCTCTTAAATTGTGTTAAAAAAAGATTTGGAGGTACAAATCAAAGTTACAATAATACTGGACTAGTATTTGTTTTTTTCTTTAAATGTTTTTGTCTCTTAAATCACATCGAAAACAAAAAGTGCAATTACAAACCATCATTACAATAATACTGGTTTTTATAAGCCCATATATTTACCTTTACTGAGATCTTTATTTCTCCATATGGCTCTGAGTTACTATCTCAGTGTAAAGTGTTCAAGGTGAAATGAAAGTGTTCTTTCATTTCACCTTGAAGGACTCCCTTTATCATTTCTCTTAGGGCCAGTTTAGTGGTAACAAACTCCCTCAGCTTTTGTTTATTTGGGAATATCTTGATTTCTCCTTCACTTTTGAAGGACAGTTTTTCTGAATATAGCCTTGGTTGATAGTTTTCTTCATTTAGTGCTTTGAATATATCTACCCACTGCCTTCTGGCTTCCAAAATTTCTTATGGGAAATCTACTGATAATCTTATTGAGGACCTTTTGTATGTGATGACTCTCTTCCTTCTTGCTGCTTTCAAGATTCTCTTTTTGTCTTCATCTTCTGAACATTTTATTATAATGTGTCTTGGTGTGAGTCTCTATGAGTTCATCTTATCTGGAGTTCATTGAACTTCTTGGATGTTTACATCCACATCTTTCATTAAATGTGGGAAGTTTTCAGCCATTATTTCTTAAATATTCTCTCTGCTCCTTAATCTCTCTCCTCCTTCTGGGACTCCCACAATGCATATTTGGCCTGTTTGATAGTGTTCCACAGGTCTCTTAGTCTCTGTTCACTTTTGTTCATTCTTTTTTCTTTTTGTTTCTTAGATTTGATCATTTGCATAGTCCTATATTCAAGTTTTCTGATTCTTTCTTCTGCTTACTTAAATCTGTCTTTGAATCCCTCTAGTGAATTTTCGTTTGTTATTGTATTTTTCGATTTTTTTCGTTCATTTTTAGATTTCTGTCTCTTTATTGATGCTTCTGTTTTGTTCACACATCATTTTCTTGACATTTTCCACATCTTATAGTTCTTTGAGTATCTTTATGACTGTTTTAATGTCTTTGTCTAGTATGTCGGTCATTGGGTCTTTTCAAGGGATTGTTTCTATTGATTTTTTTCTTTTGAATGGACCATAAATTCCTGTTTCTTTGTATGTCTTCTGAGCTTTTACTGAAAACTGCTCATTTGACTCTAATAATATGCTATCTCTGGAAATCAGATTCTCCCCCTTCCTTGGGGTTTGCTGTTTTTGTTATTTTCTTGTTTTCTATTGTTGTAGCTGTCTCCATGTGGGGGATCAGCCTAGAGCATAAACTTGAGGTCTTTGCAGGTCTTTCCTGAGCCTTTCCCTAGCCATGTATGGTCACTTTCTAGATTTCCCCTTTTTGCAGTTGTTTTTGAATGTTGTAGCCTGTAGTGTCTGTCTTCCAAATGGAGCAAAAATGAAGAGGGGAGAAGGGTGTCAGCCCTTTACATCCACTGGAATTCACTACAGCTGAAGGGGGAGGGGCTTGCAACAACGGGGGATGTACAACAACAACGCTGCCCTCCTCTTTGTCTGCACCTCTGTGATAAGAAGCAGCAATCAGCAATCATAGCACGGATCCCTTATATGTGGAGGACAGGGTCCTTTTTGCCCACTCTGGCTCCCACAGGCTTGTGCAAGCTGCTCCAGGAACACATGCACAGCTGCCTGCCATGGGCTAGGAGTAGGGCATGGGTAGCAGCTACTGTGCTGAGAGCTGAAATTGACTGCAATTAACTGCTCCAGGAACATACGCATGGCTGCCTGCCACAGTGCTGGGGTGAGGGATGGATAGCGGCTATCACACTACAAGCTGCAACTGACCAAAATCAACTGCAGGGTACAATACAAGCCGTCTCTTGGAAGCTGCAAGCCTTCAATAGACTCCAGAGTTCCAAAATAGCTGCATCAGACAGACTCTGCAGTGTAGTTGTTGTCTAGGTGGGGAGACAGATTCCTGGTGCTTCCTACTCCAGCATCTTCCCAGAATCCTCTGAGGCTGAAAAAGCTTTGAGGTTCATGATAGAAAAAGCCTAGAACGCCTTGGAGTGACTGTTGCTAGAAATAGGAATGTTAACGTTGCTTCTAGGAAAGTCCCAGATGGAAATGAGGAACATGTTACTGGCAACTGGAGGAAAGGTTATCTTTTTTATAAAGTGGCAGTGGACTTGGCTGAATTACGTTCTACTGTTTTACAGAAAGTGGAACTTACAAGTGATGAACATGGATATTTAGCTCAGGAAATTTTTAAGTGAAGTGTTGAAGATGTGACCTGGTTTCTCCTTGCAGCTTATAGGAAAATGCGAGAGGAAAGAAATAAATTGAAGAAGGAATTGTTAAGCAAAAAGGAACTAGAACTTGAAGCTTTGGAAAATTCTCAGTCTATCCATATTACAAAAAAATGAGACAGCATGCTCTGGACAGAACAAGGGTGTGGCTGGACAACCATTTGCTATAGAGATGAGATATGTGACTTGTGGATCCAATTGACCATCTTGGCAGAAAATCTGCCAGCTTGGACCAAAAGGGGCAGAGGTCGGACAAAATGAAGGAAGACTATTGGACTTGTGGGACTCTACAGGCCATGCATGAGTGTGTCTTATTGACTTCCTTTCCATGATGTATCTGCAGTCCATATGCCTCTTCACCTCCACTGCTGTTACTCTAGTCCTAGTCACCATCATCTCCTGCCGGGATGACTTCAGTGGCCTCATAAATATTCCTCATGCTTCCATTTTGCCTCCTGCCGATGCTGATCCATGCTTTTTGCAGCAGCCAGAATAACCTCTTACAAATGTAAATCATATCATATCACTCTCCTACCTAAAACACCTTGATGTATTCTCCTTGCTCCTAATGTAAACCATGGCCTCTACAGTCGTACATATGGGCTCCTCACTGCTTTTTTGACATAACCTCCGGCCGCTTTTCCCTCTTTCCCTCTGCTTCAGCTCTACCAGCTTTGATTGCTGTTGCTCTTCAGATAAGCCAGGCTTGCTCCTGCCTCAGGGCCTTTGCACTTTCTATTTCTCCTACCTGAATAGCTCTTTCCCCAGAAATTCACATCTAGATTTTTCTCAAAATTAGTCTCAGCTCAAATATCACCTCCTCATAGAGGGCTTCTTGGACCAGTAGATATTGTTTATCCTATTTTATATGGGAAAAGAAAGATTCAGGAAATTTAACAATTCATCTGAGGCCACAGAGCTGGAGACTGTAATGGGCTTCAGGATGAGAAGGCGAGGTTCTAGCCCCAGATTCAGACCTTCGCTACCTGAATACGTTGTAGAAATATGAACACTGGTTCCACTCATCCTGGAAAAGGCGGGCATTACTTACATCTCTTCTCTTGTTTCTTTCCCTAGGGAATGCCCCCGACTCAGAGCCGAGGCGGTAGGCTGCTGTGTGCTTTCCTCCTCCATCCATCGTGTTTGATGATTGTGTGACGAGTGGCTGGCTCTTGAAAGATTACAACTCAGCTTGGGTGAGTGAGATGCACAGCACAGTGGTGCATTCTGAGTGTCAGCCAGACATCAAAATACTCTCTGAAATGGAGGCCGCCAGAGCCATTCTCACTCTGTCACAAAGGCAGACACAAGCCAAGACTCCAACGGGGGCTCAGACGCCACACAGCCTGCTGGTCTACCTGCAAATCTCCCTTCTCCACGGACGCTAGCTCCTTTCCTCGTGCTCCTAGCAGCAAAGCAGAGGCTGCTCACAACACCCCCCACCCCAGCCACCCCCGTCCCCTCTGTCAAGCCTGCACCAGTCCCCACACCAGCATAGGCTTGAGTCCTTGCCCTGCTCTGCCTCCACCCTTCTTCTACCTTCTGGTTCCTGCCTCTCCTGTAGGAGGCCGTCCAAATCCCACCTCCTCCAGAAAATTCCCAGTGTTGGCCTTTGGTTTGGGTTCTGACTTGTTCTGTTTCCCAACCTCGTTGGCTTCACCACATGCCTGGTGTGCTTCCCCACTCCCCAGCGCTAGAGGCTGGCAGAGAGCAGCAGTTCTCAGACACTCAGAGGCCTGGGAGAGGAGTGGGCTAAGCTGTTGGGATTCTGTGCACCAAGCAACAGTGCACAAAGGAGCCTCCCGCTGGAGGGAGGGCCCCTGTCTTGGATGAGGACATCAAACCGCGGAGCCTGCCTGCTGTGCCGTCCTGAGTCTCACTTGGGCTCAGGGCTTGTCAGGAACTGGAGAGCTGCTGGGGGCTTTATCCAGCACTTTGCTCCCTCCCTCCATCACGAGTCCCTGGTCTAGAACCACTTAGCAGCCAGAAATGATGCAGTTGTTCAGTATCGTGGGTTCAGGGGCACTGACCCCAGAAATCATCTTCCACCAGAGCCGCTGGCTCATTTCTGGCCTCAGTGAACTGAAGAACAGAAGGCCCTTCCAGGCACCAGCGAGCAATGTTTGGCCCCGCTGGCAAAGCACCTCCCATGCTGCTCTGGCCTGGCTCTGCCTGATGGCCCCAGCATGGCCCGGGTGCCAAGACTACTGAGCACAACAAGATACTTGCCACAATGAAGAAGTTCACCCATTCATTCATTCACTCACTCATTCCTTTTTTGTTTCATTCTTTATTCAAGGGCCTGATATGAGTCTGGTACTGTGCTAGACACTGGGGATAAGCCAACAACAGACTTTCTTTATGCTTTTATGGTACTTATTACTGAGTGGAGGAAATAGAGACTAATGAAACAATCAGCTGATCAGTGTTCTGCTGGGAAGCGGAGAATCCCTGTGAAGAAGAGGACACAGTGCTCTAAGGCACATTAACAAAGGAAACTTGCTGGGATAGGAGGCAGTGAGGCTTGAGCTGAGAGCTGAACAATTAAGAGGATCTGAGTGGGAAATGAGATGGGGGCAGAATAAGAGGATAAACATAAAGCATATGCAAAGGTCCTTAGGCAGGAAAGAACTTGGCACTTTCTAGGACCTAAAGGAAGCCTGATGTGGCTGAAACAGAGTACGAGGAGAGATAGGATGGTGGGGCCTGACTCTACAGGGCCTTATGGATGGTTATTTCCTGGGGCCTGGAATCAGGCAGGCAGACCAGGGAACTCTCATGAACCATAGTCTTTATCATAGAAACTGAACACCCAGCAGTGGTCATTCTTGATTTACAACATTAATCCCAGCCCTGGTAAAATTCGAGAATTAATGATGACTGATTACGAGATGAAAATGCCTTAGCATGCACCTCACCCACCTGGCCTTGAGAAAATGAGCACAGAACCAATCATTTCTGAGCAGAGATGGATCTCAACGGGGTACCTCGTTTCAGGTATTTTGCTTCCTCAGCAGGATTATAAACTGAAGTCTGGAATTTTTGCATCTTCTGCCAAAGGCCTAGGAACATGCTGGGCATGTAGTAAATACTTAGATGCTGTCCTCGTGGATAGAGAGTCTCGCTTCCCTGGTTCTTGCTGCTCCCCACATAGACCTCAGGCCGTGTGTGTGACAGGCCCTTAGATGGATCAAAGGGATCCGGACCCAGATGGAGAAGGTCATAAGGGAAACTCCACCAGACCTACCAGCATCTGCTAGCTCCTCCCGCGGACTTCTCCTGTTGCCCTAGGTCATCTGCTCACGATGTGGTTTGGGGGGGACGGGATTTCTCCCCAGCAGGCTCGGGTCCCCACAGCCATTCTACACAGCATCTCAGCTGCTTTAGGGTTCCCGGATTAGAGTGTGGATCTTGCCCCCCATCAGTTTCCCTCTCGAATCTCTACAATGGTTCTCATGCCGGTAACCCACAAGTCACCATGGACTCCTCTTTTCCCGCCCTCAACTTCAGATCCCCTCTAGCAACAAGCTCAGCCAATTCAGCCTCCTAAATACATCGTGGATCTATCCACTTCTCTCCATCCCCAAAGCCATTCTTGGACGGCAGCAATGGCCCCCTCATTTGGTTCTAAGCTGTTACCCTCAGCTCTGATCTGTTCTCAGCATGGCAGACAGAGAGCTCTTTTAAGTATGGAAAGCAGATAATGTCATTCCTCTGCTTGAAATTTGACAGCTTCCCATGCATTTAGGATAATCCTCAACGAACGCCCCAGCCCCAGCCCTATCCTTGACTCACCCCGTCCCTCTCAAGCCTCTCTATGCTTCAACTGCCCTGCCATTGAGCTCCTTCTTTTCTCTCTCCCTTCCTCCTGCCGTCCCTCTCTTCCTACCTTCCTTTTTTCCTTCCAGCCCTCCTTTCTCTCGGTCTCTCCCTCCTCCCTTCCCTTCCTTTTTTTTTATTATGGTAAGAACACTTAACATGAGATCAACCCTTTAAACAAATTTTTAAGCGCACATGCCATACTGTTAACCCAGGCATGAGGTTTACAGCAGAGCTCCAGAACTTATTCATTTTGCATAACTCAAATACCTGTTCTTGGCTCGGAGTTTCACATACGCATTTCCTCCTTCTAGAACGATCTTTTTTCCCTTAACCTGGCTGATCACTACACATCCTTTAGGTCTTCGTTAACACGTCGTTTCTTCAGGGAACCTCTCACTGACCTCTGCCACCCCAGTCGCCTGCACATCCTGCACGTCCCTGACCACAGGGTGGAAGACGTCTTCCTTGTAACTGTTTACCTGCTGCTTCCCCCGCTGGACTCTAAGCTCCCTGAAGGCCTGTTTTGCCCACCTCTGTGCCCTCAGCATGGTGCCTGGCCCGTGGCACACACTTCATACGTAATCATTGAGTGAATGAATGAGTCTATCAATCGATAGCTCATGAGCCTTGTGTCTGGGTGTGTTTGCCCGCCGCCCCGGTGTTTCTTGTCACTGTTCTCAGACCTCATGCACAGCCCGCCCGTCGTCTATCCATGCTCACCTTCATAGCCAAACCCGAGGCACACTGGCTCTTTGTTCTCCTTCGCCATTCGTCCCATGTCACTTAAGAGCCATATATTTCTAAAAACAAGAACAACTTCTTTTTCTAATAAATGTTTCTCAAGAGGGTAACATGGAAAGTAAAGCCGTACCGTGGAAAAGGTGCCCAGGCTGACAGGACGGAGCCCTCGCCTACTGGCTGGACAGCTCGTCTCATGTCTCACAGCCTTGTTTTCCCTGTTTATAAATAAAATGTTTTCATTTTTAAGTTAATTTATTCATTCCTTTTAATTTTTGAAAAAGGCAAGGCATTCACTTAGTTAAAAGAAGACCCAAAAGTCTGCAGACTATGGAAAGTAAATCCACCTCCCAGAGTAGGTGGCAGGAGCCTCGCGCGGAGGGTAAGCAGGCAGAAAACGATGGCCTTCCAGTACTTTCTAAATTTTCACGTGTAATATAAATTTATTATAGGAAATATAGATCAGTAATAATAGAACATCAAAACCACCTAGAAAATACCACTGTTAAAATTTTGGTGTATTTTTTCAGGGATTTTTACTCTATTTTTATTTTTTGGAAAAAGTTTCTAAAATATTCATTGAGCACATATAATATACCAAGGGCTGTGCTGGCTGGTTTCGTACATATGATCTCGTTGAATCCTCACTAAACTCTGGGAAGAGAATTCGATTCTGCCTCATCCGACTTTATCACTGGAGTGACCCCCGGCTCAGGGACAGTAAGTCACCTGAAGGGCGGAAAGGGGCTGCGCCAGAGTCCACACCCAGCTGGGCTCCCTTTCAGACCCGATGGCCTCCCAAGCCGCTTCTGACTGTCAGGGATGCCTCTGGCTCCAGCTGGGTCCTAAAGCGGCACTTCCTAACTGTGGCAGCCAGAGGGTGGAGGCAGACCTGGGGGAGCGCCCTCCTTTCCATTGTGGTGTCTGTGTTTGCTTTGTGTGTCGGGCACCGGGAGAGCCATGTGTAGAAACCTCATCTCAATTGGGGCAGCATCTCCTGTTCCAGTAGGGACTAGAAAGTGCTTTGGTGGGAGTTCTATTTTTACTCCCTTTCCTGGGGTCAGAGCCTGGGCACTTAGCAAGGAGCCACCTCACACCCGTGCTCTGTACATTAAGATTTAATAGGCCTTCCATTTTTACACTTAAATGAGCTTTTTAATGGTTTAATTAGCAAAATATATCAGTTTGCTTCTTTAAACCTCAGAGGTTGCACTTTTAGCCATTTCCAGTGTTTAATACAAGATGCAAACCTCCGTGTCTCCCAGCTAAGGAGGCCCGTGACAGCCTTGCCCTTGTTAGCGCAGACTTCTAGAAGTCAAAATCAAAAAGTCAGTCAACGAGATGTTTTCAGCCTGGCCAACGAGGGCTTTGTTCTCCAAGAATTTTCGTCCTCAGCTTTGCCACCTGCTCCCTTGAATCCAAATTAAATGGCTCAGATGAAAGCCTTACAGATGAGGCCGAAGCTCTGAGGGACCTTTTCTCTCATTTGGAAAGTCCTCTTGAATTTGGGCAGAGGGTGAGAGCAGAGGGGTCAGCCTGTCTGCGGAGCCGCCCCCGCCCGCTCTGCGGCTCCGTGCCACCGCGTGCCGCGCAGAGTGCATGAGTAGCCTTTTTTGTTGTTGCTTTCTGGACAAATCCAGAAAATTAGGGAGAATTTACTTTTAACAACTTTAAGCATTACGATATATTATTTTTGTGTCACGATATTGCAAAAAAATTTAAATAGCACAAGTCTAAGATAAAAATTGCCCAATTCTATTACCTAATCAAATCAATGTTTTTATTTGAGTTTGTTACATTATAAGTCTTGTCTACATGGTTACTTAATTGGTAAAGATTTGCCGTAATGTAGATAATATTTTATATCTTGTATTTTTATTTGCCATGCTAATTTTTTCCAGTTCCTAGTGAACCGTTTTTCTTTCTTTCTCATAGGCTCTCCTCTTTCTCCTTCCTCTCGTCCCTCCTTCCCCAGACAAGGGAGATCGCGAACTCGAACCACAGTGTCTGTGCCTCGGGTCTTTCTCCAAGCCCAGACAGACAGTTATCAACATATATTGTCTTATGTGGGCTTTTTCTTTTTTTCCCTCCAAACGCAATTTTGCTATACACATTTCCCTGCAGCTTGGTTTTTCCTCCATTTAATACATTGTGGAGAATAGATATAGGTGTAACAGTGGGGTTTTTTTTGTCATTTTTACATTTAAATTGTCAGTCTGCCTGGAGTTTCTTATTGTAATCGTGTCAGACAGAGGTCTAACTTTGTTTTCCCCCAGGTACATAGTCAATTATGCCAGTTCCTTTATTAATCAGAACATTCTAGTCATTCCCACAGCTGCCTAGACCTGCTCGGGTCTTTTAAACAAAGTGCTTCATTTAGCTCAGACCCCTTGGAGCCTGAGATGGGAACGCTCCCTGGTCTGTTGCCCCATCACCAGCGTCTGGAGTCCAAAACACTTAAAGGGCTTCTGGTCTGGTACCTGCCTCCTACAGATAACCACACTGAAGCCCAGAGAGACCAACGGGGTGACGAAGTCACAGTGGTGTCATAGGAAGAACCCTGGGCCTGAGGTCAGCCAGACTGAGTGTTAATTCCAGTTCTGATGCTTTTTAGCTGTGTGACTTTGGGCAGGTTACTTAAGCTCTTTGAGACTCAATTTTCTCATCTGAGAAATAGGTTCTCTAATACTTAGCCGACATGAGGGTGGAGGAGACGTAAGTGCAGCGCCTGACACAGTCAGCTCTCAATCAATGACCGTAATCTTTAGAGCAGTCCTACGACTCTGACTGGCTATTCGGATTTTCAATCTGGGTCTCTCTCCGTTGGACCAATGTTCCCCAAACATCATACAAGTGATTTCAGGGGGCACAGAGATGGATATTTTTATTTTGATAATTATAACTTGACACTGACAAATTATAATTGCAATTTGACAATAACCTTTTATCGATGGAAAGTATATTGCTTTTTCATTCACAGGAGTGTTATACAGTCATTTTTAAAATGAAATGTATTTAAAGTTAAAAGGTAGTTGATTTACAAAAATTAAGTACATGAAAATAGAGGTGGTATAGAAAGATGGCAAAATTGTGCAGGTGGCTTGTCGCTGGCTGAGGTTTTGGACCCAGTCCCCTCCCACGTGACCCGGCGGTGCCCTCACCAGAGTGGGCAGTGGGTCTCAGATGCGTAGGTAAGTGGTGAGCACCTCCTCCGGCTGCTCCTCCATGGGGTCCCCCTTGCTCATCCTCACAGCACAATAGGCCTCCAATGGCTTTTGTTCTCACTGGTGAAAAGGAACAATGAGCTTCCAGTTGGCTCCCACTGTGTGTGTGTGTGTGTGTGTGTCCTGAGCAAGCCACAAGCTCCTGCAGGGCAGGGCCCAGCCCCTTGTCTGTCCTCGAAGAGAGCTGGGCTAGCGCGCAGTTGATTCTCAGTCTGCACTATTGACCTATTGAGGGCTTTTCATCTTCAAATATTCTTTGGCTTTTTGGTGGGAAAACTTAAAATTGGTGTTTGACAGACTTCTGCCAGCATGTATAGGGTATTTACAATGGGAATGATAGAAATGCGGGTGCACGCCTGCCCCCTCCAGCCATCACTACCCCATGGCCATGGAGACATCACAGACGGATGGTGGAAGCTTTCTCACTGGGTGAAGCCCAGAGCCCTTCCTGCAGCCTCCTTGGATGAGTGGAGCTGACATGCAAGGGGACCTTTTGGCAGTTCCTGATCTACCATGTCCTAGGCCAAGGACGTGGGCACCACGGCACAGTTTTTGACAGCCAGCCTGCCCGGGGCGGTGTCTCTGCGCACCATCTCCCCTTGTTCCCGTGATGCTGTCCGAGGGTCAGTGCTCAGTCCGGGGCAGCAGGGCTTCCTGGAGCGGCGGCAGAGATGCAAACCGCCGCCAGGCTCCTGGCTTTCTCGCACTCGTCCTCAGCGGGAGTCAGAGAGCGCCTCTGCCCGAGGGTGGCCGTCAGGGAGGGGGCGCGGCGGCCATTGCTGGGACCTGGCCCACCCAGCACGGCGTGAGCGCTGCTCCAGCAGAGACTGCCCGACTGCTAACCTTGAGACAACAAACGGCAAATGGTGATGTGTGAGCCCCAAGAGCACTCAAGTCCCTTAGTGACAGTTGTGAAGCAGGGTGACAGTTCCTCTGGGGAGGAGAAAAGGCTGGGGAGGAGCGGCATTCACGGGAGAAGCCCCCATCTCCTCGATTCTGTTTAGCTCGAGACACTCAGCATGGACTCTGCCATGCTTTGTCCTGGGCATGGGGGACCCGGATCCACTGATTCCAGAAAACTCTACTAAGCACCTACTATATACAGATAACGTGATTCGCATCACTGATGCAGAGACGGGCAAAGGAGCCAAGCTCCTCCTGGGACCTCCCTTCTGTGGGTGCAGAAATGCAGAGGCAACAGTCACATGGTGAGGTCATGTTTTAATGACAAACCAGCCCTCAGAGCCTCAACACCGCAGAAGTCTATCGCTCGCTCACTCAAGTTTGCTGCAGGTCCAGGCGGCTCTTGAGGACAGCTGTCCCCCACGTGTGGCTCCGTGTCCCAGGTTTCTCTGACATTGTGGCATCTCCATGTCAACTTGTGCCCCTTGGCTGCCACCAAGGGGACGAGAGAGCAGAGAGCTGGGCTTTGCATCTTAGCTGCGGCCATTCGGAAGTGAAATGTGTCACTCCCACTTATGTTTCCTTGCCGAAAAAGCGAGTCACACAGACACTCTACACCACAAGCTGCTGGGAAGTCCAATCCTCCACGTCCCCAGACAACGGAGGACAGAGCAGCAACAGCAGCGTCTGCCACCAATGTGTGTTTACAACTGGGACACACGCGTAAAGAAGACAACAGCAGTCCACGATAGAGCGTGGATCGGTTTGCAAACGCTGCCCTAACAAAAGGCAGAGACTGCCGGCCTTAAACAACGGAGCTCTATTTGCTCACCGTTCTGGAGGCGGGAAGGCCCGGATCACAGGGTCAGCAGGGCTGGTTTCTGCTGAGGCCTCTCTCCTCCTCCACCTTCTCGCTGTGTCCTCACGCGCTCTTCCGTCTGTGCACCCGCATCCCTGGCGTTTCTCTTCTTCTTATAAGGCCACCAGCCAGATTGGGCTATGGCCCACGCTAAGGGCCTTGTTCTAACTCAACCCCCTCTGTAAAGGCCCTTCTCCAAATAGAGCCAGTGTGAGGGACTGCGGACGAGGCCTTCAACGCACCCACGACAGAGTGTAACCCAGGAACTGCATCTTGATGAGGAGCTCGGGAAAGTGAGATGTCAATGGAGAGCTGAAGGATGAGTAGGAGGTGGCCAAATGAAGAGTGGGGAAGAGTAATGACGGGAAAGAGACAAGTTCAAAGGCCCTGGAGCCTGGAGCCCAGGCGAGGAGACCTCATAGTTGAATGGGGAAGATAAACCCAGAATAGGATGATCTTATTGTCATGGGGCATGAGCATGGGGTGGAGGCAGGGTGGTGACAGAGGTCACCTCACCTAGCCCCCAGGTGGGTAGGCAGCAGGCAAGGTTGAAGGAAAAGCTGCTTGAGCTGAATCTCAAAGAAAGAGTGAGCATCACCTAGTGAGGCCATCGAGGTGGGAACCTTTCCAGGCTAAGGGGTCATCGGAAAGGTGGAGACAGCCTTCAGAGTTTAAGTGTCCACAGCATGCTGGGCTTCCCTGCGGGAAAACGACAAAGTGAGTAGAAGGCGGTGGTCTGGAGGTGTGAGCAGCCCCTGAGGGTCCGTCCTGACGAAGGGGACAGCAGGATGTGCACAGTGGGACAGCCCACACCCTGGCCTTCCTCTAGGCGCTGCAGGACCTGCCCAGCACGCAGGTGCCACCGGAGGAGAGCCGCACAGAGGGCCCTGGGGAGGGAGCACAGGGCAGCGGCCGCGGGGCAGGAAGCCTGCTGGGCCCCGTGGGTTTGAGTCGGATACAGGTACGGGTTGAGTGGGGACGGGTAGCTGTGAGCCAGCAGGGACGGGGGGCTCCCTCTGGAAGGCAGTGTGAGCATCTGGAATTCTCGCGACGTGGCCTTTGGATGCAGCGCCGGGGGGACACTCCCTGCAATGGGGTCACAGCAGTCGCCTGAGAGCCGGGCTCAGCCCGAAGTGAAGCCAGACTTGGGTCTGGGGTCCTGGGCCCTGAAAAGAAGTCCAGAGGAGCAATTATCCAACATTCCTTGCTTCTCCATTTTGCCCTGGGCCTACAGCTGGTTTGAAGCTAAACTCTCCAGTTGGTGAAATTTCCTTTTTCAAGACTCCTTCCATCCCACCTATGTTTCTCCTGTGTTGGGGCCAGGCTCAGGGCTAATGTATATCGAGGGTTTACTATATGCCAGATGCTATTTTAAATGTATTGCACATAGGGACTCAGTCACTCCTTGTGGAAGCCCTAAGGAGATAGGGATTGTTATTCTCTTTATATGTACTTTACATGTGATGAAACTGAGGCACAGAGAGGTTAAGTAACTTCCTGAAGAACACCCAGCTAGTGAGTGGTAGGCCTGAGATTTGAGTCCACGCAGTCTGCCTCTAGACTCCTTCAAGCTAGGATGGAGCAGATGTCTTCTGCTGAGGGTTAGGGTGAGCCTGGCCAGCCAGCTCTTAAGGGTACGAAGAAGCCCAGACAACGCACTGTCTGTCTCCTGCTGCTTCAGAGTCGGCAAGCCACTGGTCTTGTCTGCTGTGCTGTGACATCTGGAGGCTCCTTGCCACAAACGATACATTGCTTCTTCCTTGGACTGAAACGAGGCTCTCTGGGAGGGCTCCCATTTTCGCTTCATTATCTGCAGTCAGTATTTAAGGCCCAGCTCTGCCCCCTGCCCCATGACACCAACCATAGTCAAAGGCTCTACGTTCTTCGCCAGGGGCTCAGCCACGCCTCTGCGCAGGCCCCATCACCCTGAGTGCCCAGGCCAGCTCCCCACCTGCCTGTCGGCCTGTCCACCCTGGCCTCAGGGCTGCAAGTGTCCAGGGCAGGGCTCCAGGTAGGGTGGGGGAAGGGCCTTGGCGGGCAGGCAGCAGGATGCCTGCACAACCTTCATTTCCACTGCAAAGTGCTGCCCAGGAATCGCAGCCCAAACCCGGGTCCTGAAGAGCTTATCTAGAAAGAAAGCTGCAAGTCAGCATGAGAACTCGGATGGAGGGCGCGCAGAGGGTCGCTTTGAGTGGAGGGCGTTCCTCGTGCATTTGATCGGTATTTATCGACGTCCACTGTGTGCCGAGGTGCTGTCCTATGCCCTGGGGATGCAGCAGCTTCCAACACGAGGCTTAAGTTCTGGGATAGAAGACAGGGAGAAAACAATTGAAAATACAGAAAAAGGTAAAAATGGGCCATGAGAAAGTGTTTGAAGGAAACGAAGCAGATGGAAACAATGACAGGCTGGGCTGGGGGAGCTGGGTTGGACAGTGTGGTCAGAGATGGCTTCCCTGGGGAGGGATATTGAAGAATCAGCCATGAGAAGACAGTTCTAGAATGTTCCAGGCAGGTCAAAGGCAATGTTCCTGAAGATGGACCCCAGGTCCAGTGTGTGGAGTCGGGGCCAGGGGAGGGGGCACAGGCGGTAGGAGCCCAGGATGGAGAGGTGGGCAGGCCAGATCACACAGGACCTTGCGCGCCACAGCAAGTGCACTGGGAGCCTTGGAGTGTTGTCAGAGGAGTGGGACAGACTCTGCCTGGTGATAGATGCTCACAGGAACTGCTGCTGTGGGGGAACGGGCTGCGGGGAGCCAAGAGGGGCAGTGGGCGATGGGCAGACAGGGACAGCTGTCAGCTACCTTCTGAAGTTCATTTTCCAGTCCCTCTGGTCATTAGTGCCATGCTTCAGCCAACGCCACAGATACCCTCCTGGAGTCATGAACTAGGGCACCAGTCAGTGCAGAGCGGTCAGGGCTACGGTGTGGGCTGGGAGCATAGGGAAGGCCTGGGCATGGTGGGGAAAGAGCCTCCCAGGGGAGCTACCAGGACCAGCTGTTTCTAAGAGGTCAGCAAGGGGGACAGCTGGTGTCTCAGTAGCTGCAGGTGACGTGTTGGGTTGGGATGAAGGAAAGGCGTTCCTTCAGACAGGTTGGAGGACACCCCTCCCAGCCCCTGCCTCGGACATGGGTTCCTGGCCCCCTCTGCTCCACCAAGAGAGACGCTGGCATCAGCATACCCAGCCAGTTGGCCAGGTGCTCCCTTCCGGTCTCTTACACGGGCTTGGCCACTTCCCAGCTGCGGGAAATGGAAACAGTTGGGTTGAGCTGCAGGAGACAGAGAGCTGCCTGCCCTCCTGCAATATGGCTTTCAGCCTCCGACTTAGTAAGTCGTGGCGGGGTGGTCAGGGCGGAAATGTTCTTAATATTGTCGTTACTGCAATTAATATTTGTTGAGCACCTACTGAGTGCTAGCAACCATTCTAAGCACTTTGCATGCATTACCTCATTTGGTGCTACAACAACCTGTAAGGTACATTCCATCCTTACCCTCACTTTACAGAAGTGAGAACAGAGTTCAGGGGCAGCACTAGTTAGTGCACGAACCAGGGTCAGAGCCCAGGCAGTCCGGCTGCGGGGCTCACAGGCATAGCCACAACCTTACCCTAGTCTTAGCGTAGGTGGGAGAGGGGGCCCTCTGGGGTGGAACAGTGCCCCTGGGGGTGCTATTTGGAGACATTGCATCAGCTGAATAGGCATGAGGTTAGTGGGGAAGGACAGAGGTGGAGATGACCTAGGAACCAAGAGCGGGAGGGAGCATTCTATCAGAGAACAGCAAAGAGCAGGCGGGAGCCATGTCCAGCTGGGGTGGGGGGTGCTGCTGGGGACATCAGTTGTTTCTGCCTTCCCAGCACTAATCCTCCTCCTTCATTTTTCCTTGGACTCGACTCCTTTCCCTTCTTATCCATTTGGTATGGCTGAGGCTGACTCCATCCCCAGCTCAAGGGTGGGCACATGGCCAAGGTGTGGTCAAGGAGGGTGATAGTCAGGACTTTTGTGGAACTACCAAGAAAGAAGTGTTTTTTTTCTGCTGGGTGTCCTCAGCTGGTAGGATGTGAGCTTGGACGCATTGTTGGCTATGCTGGCTGAGAGTCAAGCCAATACAGAAGAAAGCAGAGCAGAAAGGGAGAGACAGAGTCCTGACAAGATTGCTGGATCCAGCCATACCTGCAGCACCCTCTGGCATTTTGAATATGGTAAAATTATTTCCTGTACTGCTTAAACCTGTTTGAGTTGGATTACTGTCTGTTATAGGTGAAAGACACAGGTGTCTCCAAAGCCAGCCAATTCCATTCCAATGGGAACACAAGGTGTGGCTTCTCTATCCTGCCTTGCCCTCCTCCTGGACTCTCCCATCAGGAGCTGTGTGTGTGTGTGTGTGTGTGTGTGTGTGTGTGTGTCTATCTGTAGTGCGCATGCGTGGAGGGTGATGTGGATGATGACGGTGTTCTGTGGGCTGTGCCGTGTGGCACTGGGGGCTCTGGGCTCCAGGTCCTGAGCTGGGTAAGGCCTGAGTCATGGCCGGGGTGGCGATGTTGGGTGAAGCTCTGCAGGACCTCAGCAATTTTTTTCTTTTTCACAGTCACTGTGCTGGTCCCAGGCTCGGGGCCGCGTCTGCCCTCTGGTCTCGGTGAGCCGGAAAGGGAGCTCTTACCCAGAATCATAGGCTGGCATAAACTGCCCCAGGCCGACGTTTCCACCCAATGCCAGGGCTTTGACTGTTCTTGTGTCTTTTTGAGAAAGAGTCAACTCCCAGCCTCCTTTAATTATCTAGACCAGTGGTTCCCAAGTGAGGTCCAAATTGTCGAGCAGTCAGACTGAGCCCAAAGGCATTTCTTGTTTGGTCTGAAGAATGTTTAAAAATTGGTAAAAATAAGTTAGCAACTTTGAAGAATCAGGGAATTCTATCTTCCAAAAAATCTCCCATTTCTGGATTCTCTTGAGAAAATGAGAATGTCTGAGAAGACCGGGCCTGTATCCGCCCAGGGCAATGGCTAGTGAGCTGAGGAGGGCCAGCTCGGCCCCCCACGGCGCCTGCATCCTCACCGGCTTTGCGCGCCCACTCAGAGTGGCCAGCTTTCCTCATCTTGTCCGTCTCACTGCCCCGCCTCTGGTTTGCAACCCTGGCTCTAGACAGAGAGTCCCGAAGGTCGCAGCTAGAAAGGGCCCCAGCAGTAGCCATATGCTCTCAGAGAACTGAAAGTGGTGGGGGCCCTGGGTTCCTGAGCACCTTCCCAGGGAAAGATCAAAATAGGTGCCGTCATTCAGCAGATTATTATGGGCTAGGCATACGGCATGTGTCACCGCAGCGAATTCTTAGTTCCAGCTACGTGCGTGTGGTAGGTATTGGGAGGGGAAGATGGAAGCTGGAGAAGTTCCGTGACCTAACAAGGTCGTAGAGGAGGTGGCAGACCTGGGGTGGTCTTGGTCTGTTTGATTCCATTCCCATCTGATGGCAGGTTGGACCAGCTATCTTGGGGAGCCTTCTGCCCCGAGGCTTCTGTAGGTCCTCACATTTGACCTCTCTGGACCGTGTCTCCACTGCCCCGCTTCTCTGCCTTGGGTGTGGGCGTGACCACACTCCTTTGCTGCGGGAAGGGCCCTGAGATCAGCCTAAGTGCTTTTGCAACTCGCGACGTTTCAAAATTGCCCAGTTCAACCCCAGATTGGGGTGGTCAGAGGAGAGGAGAGTAGCTGCAGCAACCACTGCCAGCAAGGACAGGTGCAATTTAACCTCAATTAATGGTCTCTCTACGCACAATTATAATTTACTGTAAGAAGTCAAAAGTGGCAAAGAGGCTGTCTTAAGATTCCTAGTGGGTTGACAGTAATTACCAAGTAATAGTTATGAGAATGAATGAGGCTGGCCATTACGGAAGGATTTTATTATTTTTTTTTAAAAAAATCTTTGAGAATGAAGATCAAGGTGTCATATCCATCAGTAAAATCCCTGGGAGCCGCAGATCCATGAGGAGGCGCCGGGCAGGGACTCTGGAGACAGCGAGATGAACTCCTGCTCCAGGGAGAGACCAATAAGCCCCAGGCAAGACTCAAAGACAGGCCCCGCCCTGCTCACCCACCCCAGCAGCTGGGGCTCAGGCCTGAGCTGTAGACTGCTCCGTTATCCTAGATGGTTCTTGGGGGTTCAGAGCATGGACTCTGGAGTCGGACTGTCGGGTTCCAGCCTGGATCTACCTCTGGCTTGAGCTTGTTGTCTCTCAGTGCTTCTGTTTCCTCATCTGTCGAGCAGGAGTCATTGTGGCACTTAAGTCTCACGCTCTTCTAAGTACTCAGGGAGGTAGCAGACACACAGAGCCGGCCCTGGGAAGCGCCCAGCAAAGGTTCCATGTGAGTGGTGTTATTATTATTGTTGTCCTTCAGGTGAGCTCTGTCTCCCCAGAGATGCTTGCTGTCACAGAGCCTTTCCTGTGAACATCAGCAGTGACTTCTAGGACCCTCAGCCCGCCTTCCACCAGAGCAGCCTCCGTTTCATCTGTGTCACACTTTTGGCTTCTCCTGGTTCTTTAATTTTGAAGGAAAGCTCTGTACCTAAAGCCCTTTGACAACCTTGGATCTTGTTTGACTCCGTTTTAGAGATGAGGAAGCTGAAGAGCAGAGAGGGAAAGGCACTCATGTTCCCAGGTAGGACTGCCAGATTTAGCAATAAATGCACAGGATGCCCAGTTCAATTTGAATGTCAGATAAACAAAGAATTTTTTAGTGTAAGTATGCCCCAAATATTACATATGGGACATACTCACTTACCTGTAATTCAAATGCTGCGTTTTATCTGGTGACCCGGGTCACACAACAAGGAGGTTCGAGAAGTTGGGCCAGGACCCAGGTCTCCTGAGTGGGTCTCACTTTGCTGCTCATTTCCCTGAACCAGGGGTTTCAAACACACTACCCCTCCCTTCTTCCTGCGCCCCAGGCAGACTGTCCAGTTACCATGGAGTTCTTTCCTCCTGAGCTCCACCCCGGCCTCAGGACTACTCTGTGCTGGCAGCCACCACTACTTGATCAGGGCTGGCCTTCGATATGAGGTCCATTTGCCATCCTGGCCCTAGACGATGCTGTGTGTCCTCGGAGTTCCATGGAATAAGTCAGTCTCTGTCTCCCAGACGTGTCCAGTGGGTTACTTGTGTCTGACCCTTTCCACGCTGTGAGCCCTGCGGACCCTGGATCCTAGAACAGACATCGATACAGCTTCACCAAATGAACAAGCACAGGGTCTGGTGGACTCCTGCACAAGAAAGTATTCCTGACGCTCTGTTCCCAAGTAAGAGCCAAGCAGATGAAAGCAGTAAGAACCAGGTTCCACCCCGGGATGGGGAAGAGGGCATTCTTCCCACATTTGAGGTCGAACTGGGACTCCTTATTCCAGGTGGTCGCAAACACGTCTGCCTGTGGGTCCCGGCAGGCATGCAGGTGAAGTGGGCCAGGTGCGGCCAGGACGAGCAGCCAGCACGTGGCCCCTGCCAGGGGAGCCTGGGATCTCCAGATCTTCCCATTTGTCTAAAGAAGCCCAGATCTGGATGTTTATCAGAAATCTCCTGTTTTGTAAATAATGATTTCACATTTTCCCAAGGACCAGCAAAACACAGCTGACTGCAGCGTTCAGCCACGGGGGAAAGGCAGGTCATGATTCTTCTTTAGCCTCCCACGGAGCATTCAGGTGCCTCCCAGGATGGCCCACCTCGGGCCTCACTCGGGGTTCCTGTGCACAGAGACTGGGATAAGGTGGCCTCCGCCCCACTCAGAGCAATAACGGAGAGAGTAATGAAGATTCCAGCCCTGTGATCTATCATCTTCTGGCACAAATTACACATGTATACCATTATCATTACAGAGCTTTTGGGTTAATTGCAAATCAGGGAGTTAAGATTATTAATGTGAGTGGAAACCTATGGGGCTGAGGGGAGAGCTCAGACCCAGCTGGCTTCTGTCCCCACCCTGGCTGGAGGGCCCTCCTGCTGTCTGCTGACCTCCTCCTCTCTCCCACCTTGGGAACTTTCCCAGCTCCCTCTTGTCAGCTTGTTGTGCACGTGCCTTCAAACCATTTCCCTGGAACTCTTCATAGCAGGAGCATTAAAAGCAAATGTGCTCATTACACCTGATGGCGTATAATCCATGCAGAGGAAATTAGTAATGATTAGGGGGTCATTAGAGGGAGATGGCTCTCTTCCCCCAAAATATTGATGGCAAAACCCCAGCAGTGCAGATAACAAATGGACGAGACTTCGGCACACAAAGCACTGTTTTGATGATCAATGTTGTCCCGAATACACCCCAGACATCTCCAAAACAGAACAGTTAGCAGCTGTTCCAGGTCTTTTCAGCTGTTGCAAAAATGTATTTGGATGTCCTGATGTGTTCTTTCCATCCAGTGTTTTACCAAACTCCCCAGGACATGACAGTGGAGTAGAATATCTGAGTGATATGGATTTTTATTTTTGGGAGGCCACAAACTATTGGCTTAAGCTGCCTTCAAATACAGTTTGATGAGGCTGCATAGTGCTTCTGAAAACAAGTCGCAATAGATTGCGTATGTTTATATAAACATCCAAATTTCTAGCTTCTCTAGAAATATTGGACCGTGAACTAACACTGGGCCCATATGTCTGTATAATAATAGTCAGTTGGAGTTGAGTATTGACTGCCCCATTAGATGCGACACCAGTTTACAAGTCTCCATTGCTCCCTATGGTTCCCCAACAGTATGATGGGTAGCAGTTAGCATTTACTACACAGAATGTCACCCGGCCCTCTTCCCTTTATGGAATGCCCAACTGTGGGCATTTGAGTTTGTAATCCATGGTCAGGTTTATCCATTTCCTTAAGGCAATCAGACTGGCTTTTCTGAAAAATATAGGTTGGATTGTGTTGCCCATTTGCTCAAAATCCTTAGAGTCCTTCCCCCCATCACACACCACCACACCCCAACCATCACCAACTGCCTGTAGGATGAAGGCTGCACACCATTCAAAGCCCCGTGTGACCTGCAGCTTCTTCCCTGTCCCACTTTAGGTCTTACAGTGCTCCACGCTCTCAGACCTTCAGCTGCCCTGGACTTCCTCCCGTGTGGAGACACTCATGCAGGGCTCACCCTTCAGGGCTTTGCTGCTACAGTCCCTCCAGCCTGGAAAGCTTCTGTCCCTCATCACTTCCCGATGAACTCTTACCCCATCCTGCAGGGCCATCTCCCGTTTTCCATGCTGGCCCTTAGAGCCGAGCGGCCCGCATGCCGCTCTTTACTGCCTCTCAGTCATGCACAGGCCCGTCTCAGGCCCTGCTCCCAGCACATCAGGAGTGTCTGGAAGGCAGGTTCTTGTCCTCCCATTGCTGCCGCCTGGCAATCCAGCCACCTTTGTTCTTAGCAAGGACTCCGTAGAGCTCTGAGGAATAGATGCCCTTGGCACCAGACAAATTTCTGTTTCCTCACGCTGTGTGCAATTTTTAATTGAGTTCCCAGACTTTGCTCATCTTCCCGAAAAGCATTAATTCTCACCAAGTGCTTTAATTAGGCCTAATGGTCCTGTCCAGGCCCCACCAGCCACTGGAGCCTGAAGGTCTCTCACTTCTTGCTCTAATCTGGCTGTTCGTTTTCAGACTGTCTTCCCCAAATCCTTACACTGCTGAGGCATCTTCCATCCTTCCAGATCGATCTATTTAATACGAGATAAGTTTACCAGGCTAGTAGAATAGTTTATGAGAAGAGAACAGATTTGGCTTAAATCGATCACTCAGAATGCATTGAAGAACCACAATGCTGGCTGTTGCCAGGCAATTTTAGAAAGGGACTCACATTGTTTGTACATACAGAAAAGTGCACATATCCTAGGGTTTCGACACAATGAGTTTTCACAAACTACACACATGTGTGTCACAGTACCCACATCAAGAATCAGACCACGCCGGCACCCCAGAATCCCCCACAAGCTCCCTTTAGTCTCTAAACCCTGCCCTAAGAGTAACCACAATATTGACTTCTAATGGGTTAACACAGTTTTCCCTGTTTTCATGCTCTCTATAAATGGAATCGTAGGGTATGGCATGTTTCGTTTCTTTCACTCAATACTATACTTATAAGAGTCACCCCTATTTTTTGTATGTAACTGTATCATCCATTCTCATTGCCTCACTGTCGTATTCTGCTGTGTGAATATCCCACCACTTATTTACCCATTCTCCTGTTGAGGAGCATTTGGTTCCCCCCCCACCCCAGTTTTTGGCTGCCGTGAACACTCTAGTCCATGTCTTATAGTAAATACACGCATGCGTTTCTGCAGGATACTTCCTAGGAGTGGAATTTCTGGGTCACGGATTAATGCATATTCAGCTTTGGCACATGACGCCAAAAAGTTTTCCAAAGTGGTTGTTGCTCATTAATTTTTAAGATTTATTCCTTCTTTAATTAATTCATTCAATAGTGACTTAACACCCGCTTTGTGCAAGCCATCGTGCTAATTGCCGGAGAGAATGTAAAGACGGTAAGAACTAGTCATGACATTCACCTATTTTAAAACTGTCAGTGGATATTCATTGCCTGTAGGATAACATCTGAACGTCTTAGCTTGGCACACAAAACATTCACGAGTCTAGAGTCGAGTTATTTCACCAGGTCAGAGAGCTGAGGCTCAAACGCCCTCCAGGGCCAGTCAGGTAATGAGGATGAGTGCAGGGAGCTGGGTGGAGGCCGTGGGGGCATGGAGCTCACTTACCCACTGACATGGGGCAGCAACTGGATTTTAGTTGCTTACTGACACGAGGGAGTGTGGCCTACAATGCCACATCTAATGTCTTCAGGGAAGCTGGATATCTGGGTTTGATGTAAAATGCCTAATTTTTAAAAGTTGGAAACTATTTTAAAAATTAAAATACTATGCTGGTATTTAATAAAACACAGGTATAAGCAGGATTTGGGTACAGATTGCCAATTTGCAAACTATGCACCAAACTTTTGTTCTAGAATTTTCCCTCCATCCCTGAGGTCCCTGTGCTCCTGCTTCCTGCAATCCCAGCACAAAATTTGGACCTTCTTTTTCACACCTCTGGGACTTGCATGTCCCATTCCTTTGCCCTGAGAGGTCATTTCCCTTCCTCTTCAGCTGGCAATTGCCTCCTCTTCCTTGAGGCCCAGTTCAAATGCCACTTTCTGCCTGGAGCCCTCCTCTTCTCGCATGTGAACATCCAAACCACCCTGTCACGTTCCTCTATTCTAGCATTTGTCCCACTGTAATACAGTGCTTGATCACTTGTCTATTTTCCTCACTTGCTCCTCCAAGGCCGGGACCTGAGAGCTTACTTATGTTTGTATCTCCAGCATCTGGTTCGCAGGAGGGCCCCATAATGTTTGCTGAGTGAACCAATTGTCCCGAGTTGACATTCCCCTTTCCTCCAGCTCAATCCCTGCCTTTGATTTGGGATGCACACTTCCAGGTCAGAGGCAGCCAGTGCCTCAGTGGGGATTCCAGGAGAGCACGCGATTTGATCTCACCTCATTGGAGTAAACTTCAGGGCTTCTGTGAGAGCTTCCAGTAAAGAGAATATATGGCCGGAACATCTGGTCGACCTCTTGCTACCAGGTAAAGCCTGAGATTGGAGCCAAGTTGGAGAAGAGGAGAGTTAAAAATGGGAGACCCTGGGTCCCGGTAATATCACTGGAGCATCTGAATCCAGCTGTGCCTGAAGGCAGCACTGCCCTGGGCTTTTCAGTTACACGATTCATAACTTCTCCTTTTTGCTTAAAACTTGGAATGAGTTTCTGCCACTGACAAATAAGGTAAAGCATACAGAAGTCACTAAAATATAAAGTATTCTACAAATACAAAATATTTACATAAAAGAGTGTTTATCTGCAGAGGAGTTAGAAATCCCATTCACAAGGGAAATTACAGGGTAGATGAGAAGTACTCAGGGAAGGAGTAGAGATGGTGAAGTATACAGGTGTGGGAACTTCTGTTGGGTGCAATGAGGCCAAACGAGAGGGAGGAAGAGATGGGTGTGGGTGGAGTAGTCTGGGAAAACTTCATGTGGGAAGTGAAATTTTATTCATTTATTCACACATATATACACACACACATATATATATATGCATGGATAAGTGTGTGGTGTGTGTATATATGTATATATATACGTATTTGTGTATGTGTGTGTGTATATATATATGTAGAGAGAGAGAATAACACATACCAGATAATGTGCCAGCATCGAACACTACAAAATTTTGCCTTCAAGGAGCTTACATTTTAGTGGAAGGAGACAGATCAAAAACAAATAACCAGACAAATAAAATAATCGCCAAGTTGTAATAAGCGCTAGGAGAGACATAAACAAGGAATCATGGGAAGACCCTCTTTTGTATAGAGCTCAAGAAGACCTCTTTGAGGAAGTCCCATTTAATCTAATATGCAAATTATGAGACGGGTGCAGCTATGTGAAGAGCCAACCTAAGGGGCATTCAGGCAAGGGAAAGAGTGTGTGCTAAGACACTGGAGCGGGGATGGGCTCCCCTCACTGTGTTCACGGAATCCAGTGGCCAGTGGGACTGGCAGGTGGTTAGCGAGGGAGAGTCCTACCTGCTAGGGATGGAGAGTAAGGCAGGGGCTAGATCAAGCAGAGCCTTGCCAGCTGTGGTAAATAGTTTGAATTTTTTTCCGTGAGAAATGGGAAAGCACTGAGGGGTCTTCAGCAGAGGAGTGACACGATCTGATTTGTGTGCTTAGATCACTCTGGCTGTTACGGTGTGAGTAGGCTGTAGGGAGTGAGAGCAGGAGCCTGGAGGTCACTTCAGAAGCTTCTGGGGGAAACATGGTAGTCCAGAGCAGATGTTAGGAACAGACACAAGGACACATGTTTGACATCTCTTTGGAAGTAGAATAAACACGACTTACTTCTCAATTAGGAATCGAGGAAAAGAGCAAAAACAAAGATGTCTCCCAGGGTCTGGCTCCAGCATCTTTGGTAGACGGCAGTTCCATTTACTGAGATGGGGAAGATGTGATGAAAGGGTGGGACAAGTGCGCCTGGCAGCACGGGGACCATGCGTTCCATTTGAAGATTGGTATGGACCTTGATAAGTAGAAAGGTTTAGTACAAGGGAAAAAATGAGGGTGTCTGAGTTAAGGAGGGAAGATAACGAGGTAGCTGGCACATGTTGGTATTTGAAGATGATTAGGCCAGAGCCTCAAATGGTTTTGATTGTCCATGAGATTTTGCCACGTGACCTTTGCTTAAACAAACAGGGCTTGATTTGTGCTAGGGGAAAAGTATTAGGGGAGATTTGATCAGTAATTCTTTCCATGCAGTTAAACACAGCAACCCAAGAGTGAGCAATGGCATAATTTAATAATGCACAACATGCCACTGAAATGCAGTCTGGCTAACAGGAGTGATTAATAGCCACATATTCCATCTGTGACTCGCTTTCAGTGATGGTATGGGAAGGAGGAGACAGAAATTCCCATTATGCTATGACAACAAGGTCTAGACTTTTGTGCTTGATGCCACATCAGGCAAGATTCATGGTGCACACAGCAAGATTCCAAAATTATAACACACATACATGCACCACAGCCTTTGCAAGGTCAGAAAACCCAAGTAAGCCGGGTGGGCCAGCTCTTAGTTGGGTATGGTAGATGACTGAGTATAGCCCAGCGGAATCAGGAGACTCAAATTATAGTCCCGTCTCAGCCACGAAGTCTCCTCCACGTGACCAACAAGTTAATGCATCCTCTCAGCCTCGTTCACAATCCTTGCTTTCAGAACGTATTTATGGAGTGCCAACTATGTACTAGGAAATGCGAAGGTGCAGGGGATAATGTGGTGACCATAACTCTCTTAGTTTCTGCTTTCGTGGAGCTTACAAGTCTAGTCGACTAGGCACGTGACAATGTCCCCATCTGCTCAATGCACGCAGTGGACTAGATCTTTCAAAGCCCTCTACTCGTAAACTTTCTAAAGTTAAAAGTAGGCATTAAAAATTATACACTATTCCTGAAAGTTTTTAATTAATTTTCTTAAAAACACTTATTTAAATTTTTTTTCCAGTTATCACAGTAACATTTTCGCTTTGTAAAACTAAACACGACCAGAAATGTATCGCATAGTAAATGAAATTCCCCATTAAGAATCCCTCTGGTTGCAGAGGGGAAAATCCAAGTTGTTACTGTATTCAAGCAGTTCTAAGATCTACATTTTATTTACATTTTAACATTCCCCAAATCGTAATGCATCCATCATTGCTATTGGCAGACAGCAGTCACCATGTGGCTGTCAGTGTTTATGCAGGCCATCACAGCTTGCAGCAGAAGTGACAGCAGCCTGGAATAAAATTCTGAAGATAATAATGGGGCATCATTTTAATAAGTTCTGTATCAACAATCCTCTTGATGGCAAAGAAGACAACGCTGTGTGGAAAACAGAGGAGTTGATCGTTCAGAGACAGAAAGTGATTCAAGAAGATTTGGACTCTAAATGTGAAGAAATTTTAGAAATACTTAAGCTATTTGTGAAGCTTATATTTTAATTATTATGTATGTTCAAGAGTGATATTTCATTATCACATCTAAATATGTACAAAATGGTGCTTTTAACAATTATAAAACAAAAATTCTAGATTATAAGAAAACACCATGGGGTTTATCCCAGAAATGCAAGGCTGGTTTAACAGAATGAAAGAAAAAAAATATGATAATTTCAATAGATGCAGAATAAGCATTTGAGAATTGAAAATCCATTTCTGATAAAAATTCTCAGTCAACTGCAAATAGAAAAGAGCTTTCTCTCCCTGATAAAGGCCATCTACATAAAACCTACAGCCGACATCATACTCATGGTGAGATGCTGACTGCATTTCCCTCAAGACGGGTAACAAGGCAACATCTGCCTCCTCTTGCCACTGCTATTAATACAGCACTGGGGGTCCTAGCTATTGCAGTGGGGCAAGGAAAATAAAAAAAGCCACAAAGATCAAAAAAGGAAGGAGCAAAATGTAGTTATTTGCAGAGAAAATCCCAAGGAATCTATAAAAACACTGCCAAAACTAATAAATGCATTAGGAAGTTAATACACAAAAAATTGAATGTATATTTATATACTAGAAGTAAACAATTAGAAATAAAATTTTAAAAATAAATTCCACCTAAAAGTGTCAAAAGCATAACAAACTTAGGAATAAATTTGATGTGCATAAACTCTGCTCTGGAACCTAGAAGATATTTCTGGAAAAAATTAAAGGAGATCCCCAAAGTGTTCAGGGACGAGAAGACTCAATGCTGTTAAGGTTAAGATGTCAATTATCCTCAAATTGTCCTAAAGATTCAATGCAACCCCAAACAAAATCCCAGCAGGCTTTTTAATTTATCTGGTAGAAACTGACAAGCTGAATATGAAATTTATGTGGAAATGTCCAGATCTAAAATACCCAAGATCATCTTGAAAAAGAAGAACAAAACTGGAGGACTCCTACTACTGGATTTGAAGGTTTTGGATAAAGCTACAGCAACAAAGATGGCGCGGTGTTGGCCTCACGGATGACCAACAGACCAAGGAAACGGACGAGAGAAGGAACACTTGTGCAGTCATTTGATTTTCAACAAAGGTGACAAAGCAATCAAATGGGGGAAATGAAAGTCTTTTCAATCAATTGTCCTGGGGGAACTTCCTACTCATATTAGTAACCACAATTCCTACCTCATGCTATACACAAAAATTAATTCAAATGTGTGTTGGATGTAAAGGCAAGAGCTAAAACCATAAATCTTTTAGAGAAGTAGGTGAAGATTTTAGCAACAGGTCACAGAAAGCAATTTTAACAAAAGACAAAAGATCTTCAGAATTTATCAAAATTAAAACTTCGCATCAAAAGGTAAACTTCAGAAAATGAACATGCCACAGATAAGGAGAAACTGTTGCCAAGATATACATCTGAAAAAGGGCTGGTATTCAGGATGTATAAATAACTTCTATTATACAATAATAAAAAGACAAACAACCTAATTAAAAATGGACAAAAGATTTGAATAGACACTTCACAAAGAAGATATATAAATGGCCAATAAACACATGAAAAATGGACGTCATTAGTGATTGGGGAAATGCAAATCACATCCATAATGAGATACCACTTCACATCTATCAGAATAGTCAAAATTAAAAAGACTGACAGCATCAAATATTGGTTAGGTTTTGGAGCAACTTGAACCTTCATATATTGCTGATGGGAATACGAAATGATATAATTATTTTTGAAAAGGGCTAGCAGTTTCTTTTATAACTAAACATACTACCCTATGAGAGAGTGATCTCACTTCTAAGTATTGTCCCACAGTAAATGAAAATGTATGTCCACAAAAAGGTTTGCACACGAATGTTCATATTAGTGTTAACTGGAAACAGCCCAGGTGTCCGTCAACAGGAGAATGGATAAAGAAACTGGTATATTCATTCAATGCTATATTACTCGGCAAGAAAAAGGAATAAATTACCAACACATGTAACAACACGAAGGAATCTCAAAAACATTATTCTGAATTCAAAAAGTCTTACATAAAAGTGTGCGTACTATATACTTATTCATATGAAATTCTAGGGCAGACAAAACTAATCTACAGTGGAGGAAAAATCAGAATGGTGGCTACCTCTTGGGGAAGGGGGTCAGAATTTACTGGGAGGAGGCAGGAAGGTATTTCTGGTGGTGGAGCAGCATCTTGGTGGAGGTTTGGGTCGCACAGCTGTACACATTTGCTAAAACTCATGGAACGCACTTAAGACTTGTGCATTTCATTTGTATGTAAATTTCACATGAAAAAAAGAAACTGTAAACAAATATTGAGCTCTAATTAATGAAATCCATGCTGAACGATTTAGGAGGAAATATATGATGTCTTCAACTTACTTCGACATATCCCCCCAATACGATGGATTAATGGCTGGTTGGCTGGATAGAGAAGTGATAAAGCAAGCATGGTAAAACGTTAACGGTAGACTCGAGATGCCTTGACTCCCTGTAAATTCCTTTAACTTTACGGCATGTTTGAATATTTTCATAACAAAACATTAGCAATAAAAGAACTCTAAAACATTTTTTGAAAAAGAAAAAATTTCAGAGCCATCATTTGCTTTCTGGGTGACCTTGTTGTCTCTGAGGATCCCAAGAGTGTGGAAAGGATAGGGAACCTTCTGTATGTGAATGGTCAGTTGGCAGACCCTCAAGAGTTTTACCAATGTTGGTCACTGAACTCTGCAGAACAGACTGCAAGCATCTTGCATCAAGGTCTGCCCCACCCCCACCTCACCTCATTCCTCCTCTTCATTCCTAGAACAGCTTTGATGACCACATAAAATAACCAAGCAGCAGACACAGACGGCACTTTACAGAACGTGGCTTAAAAACTCCCCAATTACAGATTTACTCCAAACTCGTCAGAGAGTCGATGGCTGCAGGTCTGTAATGAGGGCTGTTTGAAAGTCAAGTGTTCAGCAAATTTGGCTAGTGGGCACTTGGGGAGTTTCAACCTCAGAATTACCAGGGAAAGTAACGCATGCGCCAGGACAATCCTCTTCTGCCTGCTGCACCCACCCTGGCAAACCACCCTGCGCACATCCACAGGCCTGGGTAGCTGCAGTCTCTGCATCCTCCCCTGGAGCTCACATATCCCAGAGCCCACATTTCACGGGCCACAGGGCGTCTTGGGTTGAGCCTACCAAAGATGAGTGCGTTCAGGGATAAACAAATGCAAGAAAAAGCACAGCCTGCAATGCCCAGGAACTGCTCCCATGCGCTTTCGTTAAAGGGAAGTGGTACTGTCTCCACCCAGTGAAAGCCAAAGTCTGCCTCTGGCTGGATCAGGGGTGGTGAGACAGCTCTGCGAGGGTGGTAGGAGCCGTGGTCTGCACCCTTCTTCCTGTGTGATCTGGGGCAAGTCCCTCCCCTTCTCTGGACCTCAGGGTCCCCTTCATCAGATGCGGGTGTTTAGACTCATTTGCTGCTTTTCCAACTTGGGACTCCTGAGGCTCTGTGACGCATCTGCACTATTCCCTCAAGCCTATGAGGCATCACGCACTTGGGCACATGGGCTAACAGGGCAGTGAGGCTCAGCCCCGTGCCTGGGGCCGCAGCCACTCAGCGTGGCAGCAGCGGTTGTCCTGCAGATCCAGAGCTCTGACCAGCAGTTATAGACGTCTCTTTTTAAAAAAAGAACTTCAAAACATATTTATTCCACTAAAAATATACTATTATTGCCTTACAAAAATGGGACAGAGTATTGAACATCTGCAATGCCAGACTTTACTAAGCACTTTGGATATATTATTCCATTTAGTTAACAACGTCATTCATAGGCTTTGTTCCCACTTTATCGATGAGCAAATTGAGGTCTGGAGAGGCTGATAACCTTGCCCAAGGCCCTACAGCTGGAAAGGAACTGATTATCCCAGCCCAGGTCTGCATTTTTGCCTCTGCTACATGGCCTCCAACTCCACACAGTCAACCCACCGCCCGAACTCAACGACTGTTAGCATCTCGATAAATATGTATCACACATTTTTAGTTAAAGACATACATGCTGTGTACATCTTTCATAAATTAAAATGTGAAAATGAATTGTTAATAAATGCTGTTCAGTAAAAACGTCTGGTTAATGGGAAAAGAATAATAAAATGTGTGCTATATTCTCCCGGTCAGAGAAACTGCTGGAAAAATCAGCTGAACCCCACAGGCTCCGTTGGCCCAGCCTGGCTACACATCAGGTCTGTAGTGCAGGCTGGTGAGGCTTGTTTTCAAACAATAGTCGACCTTAATGCTCCTCCAAGGACCACTGTTTATTTCTAGATTATGTTCGGTGGCTCTTTAAATTGCCAAATGGCTTTTCTCCATGTTGCACCAAGTCAAGTAAAAGAAGAAAAACACCATTTCTCTCTGTGTGTCCTTAAATGCCAAGTTGAGCTCTGTGCAGGTTTTTATGGCCGTTATAAACCCTCTACCCCAGGCTTACAGCAGTGGCAGAGCTTCCGTGCAGTTACACAAACACGGCTGCATAATAAACCATGTCTTATTTGATATTATATTGTATCAGAAGCATTAAATACACATTAAAGGGATGTTTTAAGGCTCTTTGCAGTAAGTGGCAGATGTTATGAATAATAACCTGCAAAATCCTTCTGAATTCTAAAAAGGTGTGTTCCATAAAGCTTTCATATAAATCTTTAATAGAGCTGAAACACATTGAGCAGTGATTAGAGGAAATCTCTAATCGTATTAAGCTATTAGAGATAACTGGAGCAGGATTGGTAGCCTCAAAAATAAAATAAAATAAAGCAAGAAAATGAACATATCATGGATGTGAAGGATTTCCTGGTTAAACCTTTGGACAGTTCTTCACTGGAGTCAGCCAGACAAGTCTGTGTAACACACACAAACACACACGCAGTGTAAAACCCTAACTGCCATAATTCACTGAAATTTATGTAAATGAATATGCATTCTTTTATATGAAAAATCGCCAACATCTGCGCTCCATTTAAACAGCCTGATTTAATGGAGTCACAAAGAGATAAAGAACAGGGCAGGGGGAATGACCTCATCCATCCTCCCCTTAGAGTATCTCGGAAAACAAATAAAATAAAATATAGGTTACAGGCAAACTAAACAGCATTGAAAACATTGTCCCCAAGGACTCCAGCTTCCCAGGAAGCAGAGGTGTTTAAGGAGAGAGACGAGAGCCAGCTGCAATAAACTCTGGCTCAATAAAACTTAATTAACCCCTTGGGGCCTTTGCAAGGAAGCTTGTCAGCAGAGAGCGAGCACGGGATCCCAGTGCCTGGCACCAAGGGGTTAATCCAGCTTCGCCAGGTGAGAGAATGCCAGATCTAAAGGCACAGTGACCCTGTGCACATGCACAAGCACCTATGTGCACACACATATTCACACACACACCAAACTTGGCCGTGCAGGGCTCTCACTGACATTGGGGGGTTAATTAACCTTGAGCTCAGCGTCCCAGAGTCACAACACTTGAGGGCTAGAAGGCCCTTCTCAGTAATCTCATGCAAACCCCTACCCCCTTCCCGGGTCTCCCAGCCTCCACTTGAACACTCGCAGTGCCGGGGAGCTCACTCTCTCCCACTGTAACCTCTTCCATCCCCAGATCGATCTGACTGATTGACGCAGCTCTTCCTAGCACCTGTCTCCCCATGGCCACCTGCCAGTGGATCTGTTTCCACTGCAAGTTCCTGCACTTTCTTCTTCTGGGGGGGTTGAGCATGAACCAAACCAAATCCAAGAGAAATGCCAAAAGCTTATTTTTTGCCTGCTGGATGTCTGGCTGAATGTTCAGATATAAACTCCTGCTCTTAAACAGAAATTAGGGGTTGACTGGAAGTGAAGAAGTTTTCAATCTCATGAGAAGAGACTCTATGTCCACAGGCACATGAAATGTCAGGTGAAAGTGCTGAGGGCTTCAGGAGCTAAGGGCTGGGCGAGCCTGACGGGCAAGCAGGGGAGGCTTCCTGGGAGAGGGGGCGTTTGATTTCAGGTCAGCATCTCCCAAGGGGTGGCCTGTGTGGCTCAGAGGTGGCTGCTGGTTTTAGGTGGTGCGTGGCTTCATGGTTTCTGCAAGTCTGTTTCAATTTTTCTCATTATGCCAAGGAGAAAGTACTAGCACGTCTTAACATACCAGACTTCAGGTTCAGAGCCCTCAGTAGGAAACACCAGGCTAACCTTCAGTCAGTGCTTTTCTTCTTCTTATCTTGATTTTTAAAGCAAGCGGTGTTAGCTTCCTACTTACAGATGTGTTATGAAACTTCCTTCAAAATAAATTTTTGTTGAATGCAAATAATTTTTGGTGAATTAATTGGAATGCAAATATAGAGTAAACAATACAGGTACTATGTGGCACGCAGCACAGGGGCGTGGCATGAACGTAACTGGGCTTTGGGAAGCCACCCCGGAGGGCCGCAGAGCGGGTGAGGGTGAAGCGGGGCCCTCCTCTCTGGGCTGCCGGCCGCAGGGCGCTGCCATGTTGGGCCGCAGCAGGGAAGAGTTAGGGCTGCCCGGCGCCCCTCCTTTGTCAGCCTGCCCCACAGAGTGCGTGGGAATCCGCAGCTGCCCGAGCCCAGCAGATCACAGGTTTATGGCCAAGCTGCCAGCGGATGCCAGCTCACAGCCCTAACAGTGAGCTCGCATGATCCTGCAGCACCTGGGTTCTCCTGAGCACAGCAGATCTGCGGCCACAGCTCACCGGGGTGGCTCGAGAGGAGAGGACGGGGCAGGGCCCAGCTGCGTCACCTCTGCCCTTGCAATGTGCCAGGGAATTGGCAGCCACTCTAGCGGGGTTTGCTTCTTGGCCAGGGCACAAAAGGAAGGGCCACTGGTTACTCAGCCTTATTTCTGTCCCTGCCACTGACTCACTCTGTGGTTTGGGGCCAGGCACTTGCCTTCTCTGTGCCCAATTTGCCATCTGCAGGGGGCAGGTTATTAAGGCAGTAATTAGCTTGGACACAGTGATCCATTCATTGGAGAAAAAGCCCATTCAGCTTCTAGTGCAGCTCAGAACTGGGGAACTTCCAGGATGGCCAGAAAGAAGCCTTTCCAGGCGGTGATTCCACAGCCTAATCCCCGGCAGAGTCTCTTAGTCCTCAGTGGCTGCCCATCGCTTGGCATGTTGAACGACAGCTTGACTGTCTTAGAGCCGTCCTTTTGTTCTGCTTCTCACCCTTCAGCACAGAAGTCTGAGCCCATCTTTCTTCTCCTGCCTCAGGCTTGGCCCACTAAGTCTCTTCAAATTTTCTTCTGTTATTCAGGGAGGTGGGGCAGACCCTGGCGTGTCAGGCTCCTTCTGAGCCCAAGGCCCAGTGCATTAAAGGCTCCGGCTCTCACCAAGAAAGTGGGGCGTAGGGAAAGTCCGAAAGTGGGGCACCAGGTACAAACTGTTGTGCCACTGACGTTTGTCTGGTCCAACAAAGAGACATGCCTTCCGATTCCTGTTCCATACTGGGTAATTGTATCCCCGAGTGTTAGAGCCAGCATGTCCCCTGGGACTTCCACAGAGTCATCTTTGTAGTAGGAGAACTTTGGTTTTTGTAGATGACTCAGTTTTGATCAAGCGCAGACAAAGATCCCCACGTAAAGAGAGTAGTTCTGTCCCTCCTGTAAGGTGACAGGTCTGAATGGCATGCCTTATAATGGGGCGGGGGGTGGGATATCCGTTATCTGAGAACATTCTAATACTTCAACCTTCTCAGCCCTTTACAAGCCATCTCTCAGTGCAAAGAGTCGCTTACTCTTTATGAATATGTTCATTTCCAGATAACCATCTCTAACTAGATGGGTGATCTCGGACAAGTCATTTGTTCCATGACAGCCTTAGCTTCCTCATTTGTAAAGTGAGTTGACTAAATTAGCACAGCCCTAGAATCAGTGTTCAAGTGACCTTGGCGTTTTCACATCATCCTTCGATGCATTGACTTTCAGTGCATTCAAGCATTGTCTTCAAGAAATGACTTTCCCCACGGCTCTGAAGAGGAGTCATCACCCCACGTTCTCAGGGAAGTAAATTGAGTTCTTGTTTCCACAGTTCTTAATGGTGAGGGACTGAGTCTCTCTTTGGGGTTTAGGTACATCCCACCCCATCCTTCTAGCCTGAAAGGAGCTCTGACTTAGGCTAGGAGTTTGCAGATAATTTCCATGAAGTTATTCTTGAGAGTTGGGGCATCCCCAGAGCTTCCTTTGATTGATCCATCATAGATGGAGCAGTCATCTTTGGATTTCTCCAAGGTACAATTGCTCCACAGAGACCAGAAAACAAATGGAGTGATGGCACACCTTCTAGAACAAGACTTCTCTGACCCTCCTGAGGTGTCCTGAATGGTCCAGCCCTGCCCAGCTGGAATGCCACTACTGTGTGCACCCTGCAGTGCCCAGAGAAGCCCACTGGGCTCAGTGGAAGATTGGGGTTAGCAGAGTGGTGCAGAAGGAAGAGCAGAGACCGTTGGTTGGTGAGTAGGAAATCTTGGCTCTCACACCTTCATGTTATTTTGGCCTGGGTCACTTATTATCTTCTCTGTTTTTCACATTCTTGATCTGTAAAATGATAGGGTTAATAGTGCCTGCCTCAGTGGTTTCTCTGGAGGATCAATTGAGATAATGTGTGTGCAAGTGCTTAGTAAATTGTTAGGTGGTATGCACGTGTAAGGGATTTTGTTCTTTGTAAGAGTGGGAGGGACTGTGCCGGCTGGTGTCCCCCAGCCCTAGAGCCTCCTGGATGGATCAGTCTCAGTCAGTAACATTCCAACACGTGGAAAACAATGTGAGCTCAAAAGCTAATAACCAGATCAAAAACGACAGGCTTGAGGAGCGAGGCCAGCCTGGGAAATGTATTATGAGCTGATCAGAAAGGAGAAAAGAAATAAAGTCATTAGCTTAATTAAGGGGCGGGAGGGAACGATGAAACACATCTCCAGCAAAACCAAATTAAGCATTTAGAAGATATTAAAAATGCATTTGAACTCCACTGGCGATGCAGTTCTAATAACGTTTTCTAGGGCTGCAGTCAGCTATCAAGTCGGTCTGAGCTGGTGGAAAGGTACCATTTCTCACTGTCTCGGGTCTCCGCCACCCCTAAACCTCCTAGCTGAGTCTTCTGACTTCTCGTCCCCTACTGCAGTCTTCTAGCCACTCCCCGTCAAAGATCCCTTTGGGTCAGTACGGTACTGACACAAACTTTCAACTTTTGGCAAATCAGGCTAGTATTTCTATCTTCTCACAACATTGATTTCTTTTAAATTTTGCACTCCTATTTTGAAGAGACTAAAAGATTTAACATGGTCGTATTCTGGATCATTAGGATAACCTCTTTATATGATTCTTCTCACGTGATTCAGTGCCCGTGTTTGAATTTATGTTTACGATCACGCTAGTATGAAGAAATAGTAGTCATATTGATGCAGGGAAGGCGAGCCGAAGAGTCGAAAGAAAGATTTCTTGGACTCTCAAAGTCTGGCAGTGGTGTTCTTTTATTTAGAGAATAGTGTGGAATAGCATGGGGACAGGATCCATGGGCAGTCAGAGCTGCAGCTGCTGCCATGTGTTGAGGGTTAGGGCTAAATTTATAAGGCATGGGTACGTGACTTATTTTTACTGGAAAAAGAAAAGATGATATAAAAAGTCATTAAATGGTTTCAGTGCAGATGGGGTCTGGTTATTGTCTGGTCATATAACTTTAGATATAAATCTGGTCATATAGATCAACATGTAAGCCAGGATGCCCTGGGCTTCTCTCCCTGGGGCAGCCTTAATCCACACCGTAAAATCCATTGGGTCATATAGATCGGCATGTAGGCCAGGTCACCTTGGGCTTCTCTACCTGGGGCAGCCTTGGTCCACATCAATATGACCAGTAGTAGTGATATGTACGGTAGTAACAGACAGCTGGCAGTTATTGAACACTGTGTGCTAGGCACCTTTCGAAGCACATAATGTACCTTAACTCATTTAACATTCACTTTAGTGAATTCTTTTAGTATTTTCACGACTATTACAGATGAGGAAATTGAGGCATTGGTATTTCTTTTATTATCATCTTATTATATACATAAGCAAACAGTATGTGAAACTGTCATAGGTTAATGAGAATGTGAAATCAGGGTATCCTTGATATACATCATGCATCTGATTTTGTAGTAATTTAAATAGAGAAAAGTTGTGGGAGCAGATGGTAAAATGGACATGACAAGTTCAAAGAACACTGGTGCCCCCCAAAACGTCCTGTATTGGTACAATCAGTCCATCATCAAAACCATCACTAAGTCCTGTTGGCTGTTTTCCCGAATGATATCCTGAATCCATCTACCTCTGCTCGTCTCACGTGATCACCTTAGGCTTGGTGTGGCGATTCAGAGGGATCAGTGGGATCCATGGTGTGAGGGGCTTGGAAGAGCTTCACGGGAACTGACCTGGGCTTTGAAGTCTGAGCTGGATTTGGAAGCATTCTTAGGGGGAGTTCAAGGCACAGAAGTCACATGAGCAGTGAATGGAAAATGAGGGCAACAGGCTTAGGGAAAAGGGAAGGGTTTGAGGCCTCAAAACCCTTCTCAAACTGGATGAAGAACCCAAAGGAGACTTATTATCTCAAGAGGCAGAGAGTTAGGCTTCAGGCACAAACGGATCCTGAAACTCAGGCGATGTGGTCGAATCTTGCTCTCCCTCTCATCATCCTGCAGCTCTGCCCTCCTGTGTGAACTTGACTCTCAGGCAGGCCTTTTTCACAAGGCGGCCTCCAGAAATACCAGACTTATGTCCTCCTAGCTAAGCAACCTGAGTTCAGACCATCTCTTTGCCAAGAGTTCCCACAGAACGCTTGGAATCTTGCCTGAGATAGCCAACTCAAGTCACATCTCCAATCTGGAGCTGATCCCAGGGGCCAGGGGGATATAATATTCTTACTAGTCAGGACTGAGTCATGGATCCTTTTTGAAACTGGAAGATGAGACCGCATGAGACCACATAAACCAATGGGCCAAGCAAGAAGAAGGGGTTTTTCCTTCAAAGGAAAATCGAGGTAGTGTCACCAAAAAAGGGAAGATTGATGCTGAGAAGGCGAAAGCAATATATTTCTATCATAGGAGCCAATCAGGATGCAGTAGATTGTTCGACATTTTTTAAACTCTTGATCAGCTCAGAAAGTCTGTGCAGTTGTGTTCTGAAGACCAAGAGAAATGCTGAACAGAACGCCAGGGTGGAGGGGAACTGTGATAAAAACAGCCCCTGGCAGAGCAGGCTGTCTGCCCCGGACTCAGCAAGTGAAGCCCAACTTAATTGCTTGCGGTCTTGGATGAACTTCTAACTCCTTAGCCCTAGGAGAGGAAAAATTGCATAGACAACCCGCTTTCGCTCCTCGGCGTGCTGAGCCTCTGAGAAAGTTATTTAACCTCTCTCAGCAGTGATTCTTCAGCTGTAAAAATAGGATGAAATCCTTGCCCATTCAGGGCTGCAGGCAGAGCCGGAGAGAGAGGAGGACCTATAACAAAGGCTTTCCAGGATGCGGGCTGGGCAGCAGTTTAGAAAGGCGGCATCAGGACTCGGAGTCTTCACAGATTAGTCGTCTGAAGGGTTGATAGAAACCTTTCCCCCAACTCTCAAAACCACTGGCAATGTTCTCTCCTACTTCTGGTGTAATGAGAAAATGAAATTTCCTGAAAACACGCATTGTCTACTGGTGTTTGTGCTTCCTGTGAATCCACCAATGCCACGAAGGCAGCGGCCCGATCTGAGGACTGCCTGAAGCTGGCAGCAGCGTCCTGGAGCAGAGACTAAGTGCACGGTTCTGGAGAAAAGCTTGCCTACTCTGGGCGTGGGGGCTGGGGATGTGAACGTGTGTCTGCTCTTGAGGAGGTCTGAACGTAGAATGGGAGGGAGGAAGAGAGAGAGGAGAACGAGAGAGAAACAATTACAATTCCTTTCTAGAACAGGAGTTGGCAAACTAAGGTCCATGAGCCAGATCAGGCCACTGCCTGCCCACTTTTGTATGATCTGTGAGCTAAAACTGGGTTTACATTTTTAAGTGGTTGAAAAAAAAATCAAAAGAAGAATAATATTTTGTGACAGGGAAAAATTATATGAAGTTCAGATTTCAGTGTTTATAAATAAAGTTTTATTGGCACACAGACCCACTCTCATTTACGTATCCTCTATGGAGGCCTTTGTGTTTCAGCAGTAGAAGTGAGCAGCAAAGACAGAGATCACACAGTGTGCAAAGCCTAAAACATTTGTGCAGAAAGAGTTTGCTGACCCTGCTCTGGAGAGACCTATTTTGTTCCAATAGAAGAGTGGGTATGAAGAAGTAGGCCCAAAGGGAGGAGCTTTTAATGCAATATGACATTTGATCTGGGTCTTCAGGATGAGTAGGATTCTAATAGGAAGAGATGAGGTGAGGAGCTATAGACTTAGGGACTTGTGGCCCCATTTTACAGATGAAGACCAAGAGGCTGAAGGGTGGAGCTAGAATTTTAAGCCAAGTCTGACTGATTCCATAGCTCAGCTCTTTCCAACTTTCCCTTCCAGCCTTTAGAAAGTTTAAAATAACTGGGTATAAACTGTAAAGAGGCCTGAATGCCTTCTAATGAGCCCAACTCAATTCTGTACCTAGTGGGCTGCCATCTAAAGCTTGTGAGTTGGAAAGTCGTATGACGCAAGTCATGATACGGAATGATTACCAGCAGTTGCATAAAAGGTTGGTTGGAAAGAGGAGAGAACTGATGTCAAGACAAACAGCTAGGAGACTAAGCCTGGAGTTTGGATCAGAGCTAAGGAGGGCTTGATCAGGGGTGGAGGCAGAGGGTAGGTGGAAGACATTGAGGAGAGGTGGAAGAGAGGTGGCTTCCTTGCTTTGAGTCTGAAGAGATGGAGGCACTGGAGGATGAGGCCAGTTATCGAAGATGATGTGTTCCACTTTGGTCTATGCTGTTTGCAGTGATGACAAGATGTCCAGGGGAGAGGTCTAGCTAACTGAGTCCAGCCCCAAACTAGGCTGCTTTGACCATAAACAGCAGTGGGCTAGAGTGGCAGGAAGAGATCTCAGAAAGCAGTAAGGGGAAAAGTGTGCATGTGTGGACAGAAGAGGGAACAGGAGCTAGGACAGGAAAAAACTCAGTGTAAGATGCAGAACAAGAGAGACAAACATAAAACACAGCCCTTGCCACTGGTAAGTGGGCCAGATGGGTGGTGGTGAGGTTGGGGGTACATGCTCCTTTTAAAGGAGGCAGCCAATTTTTAGTTTCAGGGGCTATACATACAGCATTGCCAGATATCACTTTTCAAGAGAAAGTGGAATACTGGAATTTTTTTTGCAATCTTTTGATTTTTAAATCTTGGCAAGATCAGTTAAAAAAAAACCACTGGAGCAGTCAACTGTACATATCCAAGGGCTGGATCCAACCTGCAGGCCACTAGTTTGCAGTCTCTTGCCTAAGAAGGCCCATACAACTGGAAACCTTCTTGGGGTCCTCTCCCTAGTCCCTCCTGAATCACTTCCTTGAAGCTTTTGAGCCCGGGTCCCAAGCCCCTCCTCTGGGGCCTCTCTGGTGCGTCTCTAACAGCACTGCTTGGGCCAGTGACTGCGTGTGCCTGAGAGTCCCATTGGGTGGGTGTCCCATGTTCAAGTCACAGTAAATAAAGGTGAGAAGAAACAGAAATTCCACAACCATGAAGACCAACCCACAAAAGATAATTAAAGAACGACTTTGTGACAATGATAGAATAAAAGGGAAAATCCTCTGGGGACTCTGCTGGCCACTGGGGAGAACTCAGACACTACCCAGAGGCAGAGATGTCTGCTTGTGCTGGTAAAGGAGATCTCAGGGAGCAGTCCCCAGAGGTCCTTGAAGGTCAGCACCAGGGTCACCGTCTGGTTCTTGCTGAGCAGCAAGCCAGGTTTGGGAATGAGTGAAGGTGGACTTTCCCCTGGAAGCCTGCATTACTTCTGTCCACAGGGGCCCTGCATCTGGGAGAAAGAGTTCTGCCCAAGGACATGCCTTTGGCAAGTGTTCCTTCTACCATGAGCCTCTTGGTGGTCAGCTTGATCTTGGAAAAGGCCACATCATTATAAGGAACTCATCAAATACATTTTTTTTCCTTTTCAGAAGAATGTGGTTGAACGCAATTCAGCACACCTTCAGGGAGTGCCTAGCACATTCTCAGCCTTGTGCTAAGCTGCTGGACACACAAGGTGAGGAGAAGGTACAGCTCCTCTTTCTCCTCAAAGGGCAGCAGAGACATTTGGGCAGAGACATGCCTATTCCAGTCAGTCCCCAGGGGCTTGAGGAAGGTGAGACTAGCCTGGACTGGGGAGATGAGAAGGGTTTCCCATTGGAGGGAAATAAAAGAAATTGGGGGAGGGGGTCTTCATGACAAACCCCAGCCTTCTGAAATCGACATTGCTGTTTGCCTTGTTGGATTTTGGACTTTCTTGGGATCTGTCACCCCTTCCTTCTCTCCTGTTTCTTCCTTTTGGAATGGGAATGTCTGTCCTTTCCTGACAGGTGCTGTATTTTAGACACATGTGACTTGTTTGATTTTGCAGGTTCACATGGAGGGGAATTTGCCTCAGGATGAATCAAGCATACCTTGAGTCTCACCTATACCTAATTTAGATGAAGTTTAGATGAGACGTTAGACTTTTAAGTTGATGCTGGAAAGAGCTGAGGCTTTCAGGGCTATTGGTATGCAATGAATGCATTTTGCATGTGAGAAGAACGTGAATTTGAGGAGATCAGGTGTGGAATCCTAAGGTCTGAATATGTGTCCCCCCAAACTTTGTGTGTTAAAATCCTAACCCCCAAAAGTGATAGTAGTAGTAGGTGTGGGCTTTGGAGGGTGATTATGTCATGAAGATGGAGCCTTCATGAATGCTCTTATAAAATAGATTCCACAGATTCCCCTGGCTCCTTCCACCATATGACGGCACAGCAAGAAGTCTGCGACCTGGAAGAGGGCCCTCACTTGACTGTGCTGGCAACTTGATCTTGGACTTTTAGCTTCCATAACTGTGAGAAGTAAATTTCTGTCATTTATAAGCTCCCTGGTCTGTAGTATTTTGTTATAGCAGCCTGAACAGACCAAGGCAGACATCACAGAGGACATCTGTATTACTCCTTCCCAAGGCTCTTCAAACATGTCCTGGCAGAGAGGGTTGAAGGTACGCCTTCTCCTGGTATTATTTAAATTGTCCTTTGAAAAAATAAATGTAGGACCAAGTCACTGGCTGCTAAGAGCAGCAGGGTATAAAACCACAAGAAACCTAAAAGACCCAGGAGAAATAATGGGATTGAGAATCAGATAGTCAAGTTTGAGCATCAGTGCAAAGAAATGCTGAAAGAGGTAGGAGGTAATAGAATGGAAATGAGCAAGATAACAGATCAGAAGAGAGAAACCAAGTTCAGAGAGGAGAGAGGGCGGTGGAGAGCTGAGAGAGAGTAATAAGTGCTTTCTGGAGACCCATGTGACCTCACCCAAGGGTAGGGCTGAAGCCCTAGGCGTAGTAAATTAGCTTAGACAGGTATTTTCATGAAGTTAGTCTGTATATATACCCATCACTGTAATGCTGAAGGTGAGGCTGGGGCGAGGAGAAGTTAACTCTCAAAATAGGACTCTGTCTTCACCACGATGCAAATCAGTTCTCTTTTTCTAATGCCACTCTCAGCCGTAAGTTTAGGCATCCTTCAAAATCATACCACAGTATTTCAACCCAGTTGGCTGGTAAATCTGATCCTGGAGTTAATCCCAGCCAGTAGTGTATTTATTCTGCTTTAGGCGAGATGATTGTGTCCAAATTTTCCCAACTCTGTGTTCAGTGATGTCACCTTGGTAGCATGGAATTGGCCATGGTGGCAGTATTTATCTACAGAAATAGGTAAATGCTACAAACGAACCCCGCTCGAAAAAGCTGCTGATGAACATTTGCCAGCACACCACGCAGTGGGTGTCAGAGGGCACCGTGGGCTCTCCGGCTAGACAATGTTTCTGACAGTGACCAAGTTGTTGTTTGTACCAAAGCCTCTCAGTATGTAAGAAGTTGTTCTGATGGTCCTGTCTTGCCCAGTTCAATGAGAGGTGGAGTTGGTAGGAAAACTGAGGAGCCACCAGAAGGAATTTAAGTCAGAGGAAGGAGTTATTTTTAATAGTATGACTCATCCAGGGAAAGTAATTAAGTCCAACTTTCTCTTTTATTTTCTTATTTCCCCCACTCTGATCTGAGCAACTAATCCTGCAACCAGACTCCACTTACATCTGGTACTAAAATTTGGCAAGAAGAGTTTGAAGATAGAGAATGTTAAATAATTTACATTAAGACTAAAAAGCAAGTAGACATCTCACAATATCTTGGGCTAAATGAAAACATAGTAGATACTGGATGCTCCGTCCGTATCTCCTCTTCAAGGCCAACACATCCAACCTCCAAAATGGGTGCCATTGGACTTCAGAGAAAGCAGGGAGCCCCAAACGGTGGTGATGGAGCAGCTTCTTGGGAGAGGTGCCTCTTGAGCAAGGCTCACAAAGATGTATAGGATTTGTACAGGCACTAGGAGAAAGGCTTTTCAGAGAAGATGCTGGGTATGGTCATCAACTGAAATGTACCTCTGCTATTTTTCTCAATCTATTTTCATCTTCTTTTCTGCTCACAGCTTTGACTTTCTTTTGGGGTCTCCCCTCTCAGTCCATATGATTCAAATTGGGTGGCCACACTCTCTCAGCTTTAAGCATGAGCTTATGACTCAGGTCTGGTCAGTCGGCTTTTTTTCTTCCTCTTGACCACTGTGATGGACATGTGACAAAGTTGGTCTCATGGCAGTCAATTCCAGGACTTTTATTAGAGTTGATGGAAAAGAGAAGCCCTAACTTGTCTCAGTTGCTAGGCTATATAGGAGTAATCTATGAGCTTCTGTAGGCTAAAGAGAGAGAAAGGCAGAGTGTAATAGGTTTCTCCAGAGAAACAGAACCAATAAGATAGATAGATACATAGATAAGAGGAGATTTATTAAAGGAACTGGCTCACGTGGTTCTGGAGGCTGAGAAATTCCACAATCTGCCATCTGCAAGTTGGAGAACCGAGAAAGCTGGTGGTGTAATTCAATCCAAGTCCAAAATCCTGAGAATTGGGCGGCCAATGGTCTAAGTCCTGATCTGAGTCTGATAGCCTGAGAACCAGGAGCACCGAAGTCTGAAGGCAGGAGAAATGGGTGTCTCAGTTCCATCAGAGAGAGTGAATTCACCCTTCCTCTATCTATTGGTTCTATTTGGGCTCTCAACAGTTTGGGTGATGTCCACCCATATCGAGAAGGGCCATCTTGTTTTACCCAGGTCACTAATTCAAATGCTAATATCTTCTGGAAACACCCTCACAGAGACACCCAGAAATAACATTTTACCAGCTACCTGGGCATCCGTTGGCCTAGTTAACTTGACACATAAAATTAACCATCACACAGAGCTTAGATTAGGGTAGTAGTTACAGAGAGGGAGGGAGAGAGGGAAAGAGAGGAAGATGGAGAGAGAGAGAAAGTATTTCACTTTGATGATACTGTTTGATTCCTGCCTAGTATTTATAATTGTGTGAACCCTATCCAAAAATTCTTTTTGTCTTAAGCCAATTTGAATTAGATTATTTATCACTTGCAACAAAATGACACCTAACTAACAAATGTAGTCATTAATCTGGTGCTTCAACTCTAGTCATCGGACTCTGATGTTCAGCAGTCCGATTCGGAGAAGGGACATGTGCCAGCAAACTCCGTGGTGCGGAGAGTTCCCTAGAGAATGTGACCCTACACTTCAGCTGGGAGGAGTGTATAAGGACAGCTTTCTAAGTCCTCCTATTTGTAAAAGTTCAGGCATATTTGTTCACTTATTACCTAAATTTTAGGGTGTTCTTGGGTTTTTTCCATGATTGGCCCTCTCCATCAGTTCCGCAGAACTTATACCTTTCTAGATGAATTGCTTTTAGAACAAGCTCCTCTTCAGTGAATACCAGATCCCAAGTAGCTTAAATGGCTTCATTCCTGATGTGAATTTGAAAATGGCTTATTCAAAAATTATTCTCCATCTGCAGACTGTCTTAAAATCATGAGAAAAACCACATTGGTTGGGTTCTGTCTGTGATGTGGGCATTAAGGGACTTGGGGGCAGAGTAATTCTGCTCCACCCCAGCCATTCCCCGCTCAGGATTTCAAAGAGTTGGATCATTTCTTTCTCAGCCTTTATATTTCTAGAACAAAGTGCCCATTTTGATCTATCCTTGGATGGCATTCCCGCCCGCCCCCACCTCCTTGATCGTTTTCAATGTCCTCCTCCTCACTTCCTCCAGCTTCTTTATGTCTTATAAAGATATGCCCAGAACTGCATGCAATATTTCTGGAGATCAGAGAATCAGGCTTTTATCTATACCCATTGATGTTAAAAAATTTGATCATGATAAAATGAATCATTCTGGGGAATTTGTATTGGAATCTAAGCCCAAAGTCATTCATTCCTTCCTTCACTCACTCACTGAGTTACTCAATAAGAAATTAGGGAGATCTTACTGTTCGCCCAGGCTTGTGGTTGGCCTTTTGGGATACCAAACAGATTGAGAAATTATTCTCTTTCCTCCAAGAGTGTGTAATAGAGCCGATAATGCAAGACCAATGTATAAGGGGCCACCAACAATAACGTCTTCCACTAGAATTTTACATGAAACACTGAAGCGCTTTTTCACTTATTATCTCACCTGATTCTCACACCAATTGCATTTTCATAAGACAGGCCAAGAGTCAGGGAAGTGTGGATACTCAGGATTCACTTGCAAATCATCTGTCCCCAAGTTCCTAAGCATCTTCCCAGGGCAACAACTCCCCTTACCGATCACCCAAGAAAGGTCTTAACGTTGAAGTTGTGAGACACAACAGTAAAGATCCTGACTCTGAAGTGAGTTATGGCCTGAGATAAATGTGAGAATAAAAAGCTTCCAAACTACCAGCACCTGAGGAGGGTAGACTTATGATATACAGTCATGCACCACGTAGCGACGCTTCAGTCAGTGATGGACCGCATATGTGATGGTGATCCCGCAAGACTAGTAGCATATAGTCTAGATATGTAGTAGGCTATACCATCTAGGTTTGTTTAAGTGCACTCCATGATGTTCACACAATGACGAAATTGCCTGTTGATGCATTTCTTAGAAGGTATCCCCGTCATTAAGTCATGCATGGCTGTAGAACTCTGCCAGCTTAGGATGTTTCTGGAATCTTATTATTTTTTTTTTTAAAGATTTTATTTTTTCCTTTTTCTCCCCAAAGCCCCCCAGTACATAGTTGTGTATTCTTCGTTGTGGGTTCTTCTAGTTGTGGCATGTGGGACGCTGCCTCAGCGTGGTCTGATGAGCAGTGCCATGTCCGCGCCCAGGACTCGAACCAACGAAACACTGGGCCGCCTGCAGCGGAGCGCGCCAACTTAACCACTCGGCCACGGGGCCAGCCCCTCTGGAATCTTATTAATGGATCTGGAATGGGCTGAGCTTACCTTCCATATTAACTCCATTCTAGGAGACCACTATTTCTATTGCATTGCCTGCCATCAGTCATTTTCTCTTTATCCAAATACAAAATCTTGATTTTCGTTGACAAATCTCCCCGTCCCAATCTCAGTTCAGGTTTGAATGACTCTAGCCTCAGGGCCCAGGAGTGGGCACATGGCCTGGCCCTGGCCACTCAAACCACTCTTATCTCCGTGCTTCTGGAATTGGTCCAGAGATGGGGATCCAGTTATGGACCAATCTGCGACAATAAGGGTCAGCCCTCTGATTTCAGGAAAAGTTGGAAAAGGCAGGTTCTCTTTCTTCCAGGAATCTAAGTAGGTGGGAGGTAAGCATGAGGCTGCTGGTGGTCATCTAGTCACCCAATGAGAAGACGCAGTCTGAGAACAGTCCCACGGAGGAAAGCAGAGTGGAGAGGTGAGCTAGAGGGCAGATGAAACACACAGAGCTCTCCTTGACAGCCCTCGACTTTCAGTCATATGAGCCCATGACAAACCTTTATGAATAACAGAACTTGACTTGTATTTCTGTAATTTGCAGTCAAAAAGAGTCCTGCCTAATGTTCCTATCCACATACAAATTACTTCCTGGTGGCATGAGCTTCTTTCTCCCCTGCTCTCTCTATCCCCTAGCCTTGTCTTCCTTCAACCATGACCCATGTGCTATAGCACATCTCTTTTTCAGATTCACTAGACTGAGAGCTCCGTGAGGATTAGTATCTCACCTGTTTTATGCACCGCATAGTATCAGTGGAGTTGAGTGGTAGAGTAAACTCCACATCGATACAGGGGATGATGTCACATTTCCTCAGTGCTGGCTGAAATGACTGCAAAAACCCATTCTCAGGTTTCCATAATCTAATATGGTTATTGCTAGTAATTTATTCCTAAAAATAGTCAAATTAATCAAAGTACTAAAGTTTGTGAATTATTTATCCTTTTATAACCTATGCTAGATTCAAGGTTATTCGGATAATATCATTGTCACTAAAATTCCAAGATGCCTTCTTAAATGGGAAGAAAACAGTGTGTGGGGCATTACAAATAACCGAATAACTCATTACCTTTTAAACAATGCAACGGCCTTTACTGAGTGTCCATGAATGAGTTACATTTTATATTTGTTGAAATTACTGATTATTTCAGTGATTTGGAGGGGATTTCATCAAATATGGTTCTGCAAACTGGAGAATGTTTAATGTTAATTTTAAATGCTAATGTTAAATTTTTAAAAATTTGCCAACAGTAAGTTAATTGTTTTTTTGTGACTAGTTCCAGGAGTTTTAATACCTGTGCAGATTTGAGTAACTACCGCCACCATCGTGACACAGAGCAGTACCAACCAGCCAAAAAGCCCCCTTGTGCCACCTTTTTGGAGTCACAGCCTCTCTGGCTCCAAGTCCCTGGATCCCACTGGGCCGTTCTCTGTCCCCGTAACTTTCCTTTCACAGAATATCATATAAATGGAGTCACACAGCAGTAGCCTCTGAGACTGGTTTCTCCACCCAGCATAATGCCTCTGAGATTCTTCCGTGTCACTGTGGACATCAATAGTCATTCCTTCTGTTGTTGAGTAGTAATCCATTGTATGCATGGACCACAATTTGTTTCTCTATTCACCTGTTAATGGACGTTTGGGTTGTTTCTAGTTTTTAGATTTTATAAATTAACCCGCTATAAACATTTATGTGAAAGTCCTTTTGGTACACACGTTTTCATTTCTTTCAGGTAAATATACAGGAGTGAAATGTCTGGATCAGAGTAAACATATGTTTAGTTTCGCAAGAAACGGCCTGTTTTCCAGAGTGGCTGCCCCTGGACCACGTGCGTTCCCCCCAGCAATGTGCGAGAGGTCCAGCTGCCCTGCACTGAAATCACCACTCGGTGGACAGTCAGCTTGCTTAAGGAGGTTGAGTATCTTTTCATACGCATTTTTGTCATCTATATGTCTTCTCGGTCAAAGTATTTCTTCCAATCTCGCCCATTTTTACTGCGTTATTTTCTTATTTTTAAGTTCTAAGAGTTCTTTATGTATTCCGGGTGTAACTCCTTTGTTGAATATGTGACTTGCGAACACTTTCTCTCAATCTGTAGCTTGTTTGTATTCTTTCAACAGCATCTTTTGCAAAGCAGTAGTTTTTGATTTTGATGAAGTCCAATTTATCAATATTTTCTTCTAAGAATCATATATTTGGTGTCATATCTGAGGACAATTTGCCTAAGGGAAGATCATAAAGATTTTCCCCATATTTCTAGAAGTTTTATAGTTTTAGATTTAGATATATGAGTTAATTTTGTATAAGGTGTGAGATAGGGGTCAACGTTTGTTTTTTTTTTTTTTTGGCATAGATATGTCCAATTGTTCTACCATTATTTGTTAACAATCTCTAAACAGACTGAGAAAGAAGATAAAGAAAAGACACAAATTACCAGTAATGGCTTAAACAGATATTTATATACATAAATTTGATATCTTAGAAGAAATAGACCAACTCCTTTAAAAGCACAAACCAGCAATACGTACCCAAGAAGAAACAGATACTCTTATACCGTCAAATGTATTTTAAAGAACTTAAGATGAGAAAAATAACCTATTAAATTTACCCAGATATTTACCATTTTTGTTGTTCTTCCTTCATTCCCAAAGTTCTGAGTTTTCTTCTGTTATCATTTTTTTTATACTCTCAGAACTTTTCTTGCATAGTTTTAATGCAGTTTTGTTGGCTGTGAATTGTCTTTGTTTTCCTATATCTAAGAATATTTTCATTTCAATTTCATTCCTGAAAGATTTTTGTTGTATATAGATTTTTGGATTGATGGGATGTTATTTGTTTGTTTGATTTTACTTTCATACTTTAAAAATATCCCATTAGCAAGAATATGGAGAAATTGGAACTCACACATTGCTCATGGGGATGCAAAATGGTACATCCACTCTGGAAAATAGTTTGGCAGTTTCTTAAAAAGTAAACTTACCATACAACTAAGTAATTCCAGTCATAGGAATCTATCCAGAAGAAATGAAAACATATGCCCACACATTATTCATAATAGTCAAAACTGGAAAAAACATAAATGTCCAACAATTGGGGAATTCATAAACAAAATGCAGTGTGTGCATATGATGAAATTCTATTCAGCAGTGAAGAAGAGTGAGCCTCTGATCCCTGATACATGCATGATGTTCAAAGCACAAATGAGAGACACCAGACGCAAAATACCACATATGGTGTGATTCCATCTGTAAGGAATGTCCAGAAAAGGTAAACCCATAGAGATATAAAGCAGACCACTGGTTGCATGAGGCTGGGAATGGGAGCAGGTATTGACTGCAAACTCGCTTGAGGGGATTCTGGGGAGTGATAGAAATGCTCTAAAACTGGATCATGGTGACAATCACACAACACTGTAAATTTACCAAACATCATTGAATTATTCACTTACAACACATGAATTTTATGGTATATAAATTATACCCAATAAAACTATTTTTCAAAAATGTCCCATTCCTTTAAAGCTTCCATAATTCATGAAAAGAAATCAGGAATAATTTGAATTGCTTCCTTTTCTTCTGCTTTGAAGACTTTTTTCATTGTCTGGTTTTCATAGATTTGATTATGGTGTGTCTCTGTGTGGATTTCTTTGAGTTTTTGCAATTTTGGTTTCAGTGAGATTTTTTTTTTTTAAAGATTTTATTTTTTCCTTTTTCTCCCCAAAGCCCCCCGGTACATAGTTGTGTATTCTTCGTTGTGGGTTCTTCTAGTTGTGGCATGTGGGACGCTGCCTCAGCGTGGTCTGATGAGCAGTGCCATGTCCGCGCCCAGGATTCGAACTAACGAAACACTGGGCCGCCTGCAGCGGAGTGCGCGAACTTAACCACTCGGCCACGGGGCCAGCCCCTTCACTGAGATTTTTTTGAATACACAAGTTGTCTTTCACCAGATTGGGAAAATTTGTAGACATTATTTCTTCAAATATTTTTTTCTGCACCACACTCTTCTCCTTTCCATATGATACTCTGACAACACAAATGTTAAAACTTTCGGTCTTGTCCCAAAGTCTCCTGAGGTTCTGTTCCTCTATTCCTTCATTTTTTCTTCTATTGTTCAGATTGTATACTTATACTAATCTATCTTCAAGTTTACTGACTCTTTTATCTGTAGTCTACGTTCTGCCATTGAGTCCAGCAACTGAAAATCTTACTTTGGTTATTGTAGCTTTTACAGTAGTGCACCCACATAATGATGTTTCAATGACGGACTGCATATACTATGGTGATCCCATTGGATGTACCTTATAGCCTAGGTGTGCAGTAGGCTATACCATCTAGGTTTGCGTAGGTACACTCTATGATGTTTACACAACAGCAAAATTGCCTAATGACACATTTCTCAGAATGTATCCCTGCTATTAACAACACATGATTGTATTTCTAATATTCTCATTTGATGATTTGTTATGGCTTCTATTTATCTGCCAAAACTTTCTATATTTCAAGAGTGGTTGCCCTTACTTCTTGGAGCATGATTATAAATGCTGCTTTAAAGTCTTTGTCTGATAATTTCAAAATCTTGGTTATCTTGGTTGGTGTCTGTTGATTGTCTTTTCCTTGGCAAATTGTTGAGATATTTTTCATAGGCCAAATAATTTTGATTGTATCCTAGACATTTTGAATATTTGGTTACATGACTTTGGTTCTGGTTTTAATGCTATAAAGAATTTGTTTGTTTGTTTTACCAAAGCAATCAATTCAGTTACATTCAGGCCATACCAACTTTTAATGGGCTTTGGCTCCCATGTCAGTTCGGTCTTAAAGTTTTTGCAATGCTGTTCAGATTTGTTCCACCTGTGTGCCCCTCTGGACAATGACGAACGCTGTGGTTCACTTCTGAAAGCCTCAAGGATGCTGTTCAGGATTAGGCCCATGGTGCACAGCTCATACATGACAGTGCGAGATCTCTTTCTCAGACTGCTGCTTCTCTTCGATCTCTGAAACTCTGGCTCCCAGGATCTCCCCTTCTTGGTCCTCTGGCTAGAAAGCTAGAGTTTTAGTCTCCCTGCTCTGCTGCACAGTTCCCACAGCTAGATCTTCCTGTGTGGTTAAGTGACAGCAAGATAGAGACAAAAAGCAACAGGAATTTCCTCTACTTTTTCAAATAGCAAATGTTCTGATCAGAGAGAAATCTTCCCCTTCCTCAGAGTGTCAGGTAGCTGCTGGCAACCACTACCATTTCTGCCCCGCCCCAGCTGCCATCTACCATCGAGGGGTTAAGCTTTGGGACTGGGGATTGCCTGGGGGCTGGAATAAAAGAAAAAGGAAAACACAACACAAAATTTAGAAGATTTTTCTTACTCGCTCTGTTCCAGAGGTGCCCTCCTTCTCATTCCTTGGACCAGAAATAGATGACTCACCCTGAAGCTCTTTCTGTCCACACCTGGGGTGAGGGTATAGGGTTTGCGCTGAGTTTGAGTTCAGGCCTGCAGAATCAGGATGAAAAAAAGAATCCCGGGAAACTTTCCATTGGAAAACATATCCAAGTTCTTTTTTCCTTCTCCAACCCGCCTGCTATCATTAACTTTTCAGAGCCGTTAGACAGCTACTCCATGCGTTTTACCCAGGGTATCAGTTGCATTCAATGGGTAATACAGAGTGGGCTCTGCTTTGTCCCTCTTAGCCCAAATCAGAACCTCTCTGCCTCAGTTTCTTGTCTGTCTTAATTAAACACTAACATCTTCAAATAAATGGCCTTGTGTCAAACTTTTTCTGTAGCTCCAATTCCTAAACTATGTGCTGCAAATGAGGATATGAACTTTACATGCGCTACCTAAGTTAATCCTGACAGCATCACTAAGATGTAGGTACCCTAACTCTCATTTTACCGATTCACTTGAAGTAGCACAGTTAATAACAAATGCACCAGGATTCTAACTCATGTCTGTAGACACTTTCACTTGTGTCAGGGATGTAAACCTTATAATAATGTTCAACATAAGCATTATTTATTAGTTCCTTACTGTGAAGAAAGAGATAGGCTCAGAGAAGCAATGTGACAAGTCAGGATTCAAACTAAGAATTGAAAGCTAAGCTCCATATTAACTACTTCATGGAAAATTTATGTGACCAGATATGTAAAAAGGACTCAGCAAATATTTATTGCAAACCAGGGACTTTCTAAAGGAAAAATGTGCCTCAACATAAAGGAATTATTTCATCATAATTGGAACACTCAACTGATGTCTTAGATCGCCATGGCATCGCTTATTAACTCACCCTGCGTGTTCGTCCGTCTCTCTACAAGTGACTATGTCCCTTCTCCTTGTTTCTTTACTATGAGATCCCAGTTTTTTAATTTCTTAAGTGTTTTCAGTGGGAGTAGTTGAATTGCAATCTGGCTGTTGTCCTATGTTTTCCACGTATCCCACACCAGAGCTCAGTCAAAGACCCTGGAGGTTTCTTCTCTGCACCGTAGTCTCCTGCTCCCCTAAGCACAGATAGCACTTCTGTAAACCTGGAGCCGTGTAGTTGCTCTTATCTGAATGGAGGAGATGATTACATCTGGAATTTACGCGAGACTCCATTCAATGAGGCTGATTCACTCCCTAGCTGGGAACCCATTCACCATGGCCTTTCAGTCCTTCAGGTGGAACAGAGATGTTACTATAAGGATAGTTTATGAAATGAGAGTAAACATAGTGACCTTGCATCAGAGAGCTTTCTATAGCAGAGAAGATTATAATAAAGACAAAAAGTGCGTTGTGACCCCCATCTTGCTGTATTTCCATAACAACGCAGCTTTGTGGTTCCAGTGGGCCAAGGAAGCACACAAGAGATTTACAGACGTTTTATTTACATGCAGATTTTTCAGTGTCAAAGAAGGGGGAAGGGCTTCTTTCAGGTGTATTTTCCTGGGTAATTGATGGAAGATAAATTTACCAAACAGACCAGCCTTCAGAAATCTTTTTACTAGTTGATTCTCAAGCTCTCTTACTAGTGATTTTTAAAATGTATATATTTAAAGGAGGGAAAAAGAGAGAGAGAGAGAGAGATTTGTACTATCAAAACAAATGTCCTTCACTGAAATTGAACTCTTTGGAAGAGTTCCTTGGTGTCTCAGAAATGTTCTGCCCTCTCCTCTAGGCTGTTCCTTTTATCTCTTTCCTTTGGAGGTTTTAATTTAGTGAACTCAGAGGATATTCAGATGTGCAAATCCAATTTAGGACCTGCCCTGAAGAGACCGCCTCACACACACACACCACTACTGCTGCCAATCGCCAGAGAAATACACGGAATTTTGTAAAGCAAGTTTGGAAATAATCCCAGCCCAAAGGCTAGAAGTGAGCTGGATTTTCATCCTATGGTTAGACGGTATGGTCAGAAAGCCTTTCCTTATAGCTTGCGGTTGTAGATTCCAGTGAATTCTAGGGTAGGAAATAGGGTCTACACCCACTGTCCATCAAGAGCCGACCCCACATTTCCCTGCGACCTCTAACTGGCAGCATTAGGGCCACCTGGGGCCTTTGAAGTTGATGTCCTGGAGGTTGCTCACCTTGTACATGGCTGAGAATTCTTTCAGTTACAAAGGAAATTTTTAGAAAGAGAAAAAAAAATGTTCCAGCAACAATTACAAAAACAAGGACTTTATCCCACTGAGTTTTATAGATCCTAGTTGCAGGTGGGGAGCTCGCAGATGGTAGAAACTTTGGGGGGAAGAGCCTGCCTGGTGCCAGAGAACCACACGGTCATTAAAAAGAAGATTCACATCCAGCCAGGCATCTGAGGCTCTAGGAACTGAAGTCAAGATAGGAGTCGGTTCAGTTGCTGACGTCTTGTAGTGCAAGGCCCCAGAGAGGGGACAGAATGGCAGTGGGCCCGAACAGTGTGATGAGGACTTCATCAACTGTTCATATTTTCACTTCTAATGTGTAATTTTCCTCTGGCAGCAATTTGCTTAACACGCACTTTTACCAGAGATTTGGGGCAGTCCTGTACATAAACATAAAATAAAACATTTTTTAAAGAAGAAGATGGAAAGCGAATGAAATGTGGAGCATTGCTCTCCCTTCGTTCCCAGTTCGTTTGTTTTCGATCACATCACTGCTGGGTTCCTTTGCATGGGATTAGACCAACTGTTACGAAAAAAAAAATGGTTTGGTGGTTTATGGAAATTGTAAAATAACCAACATTCTCATTTTTTCAAATAATATATTTTTTCCTAATAATATTTAATTATTTATCAAACATTTGTGTGTTGTCCTATCTCCTATGAATAAAGCACTCTCCTAGCATTTGGGGGTGTCATATAAAGATAAATGAAATATGATTTTTGTCCTCAAAGCAATTAGCATGTGTTAGGATGAAAGCAAAATGAAAATGAATAAGCAAAACAAAACGTAGAATGTAATAAATGCCGGAAGACGTTTCCGTAAGCGACATGTTTGTTTAACTAACCCAGTTTTTAAGTACAATGTCTGGCAGGGAATAGAGCCTCGTTTGCTCAATGAGTGAATTAATAAGTAAATGAGGTAAGGATTATACGGGATCCTATGGGACTTAAGAGGAAGTAGGGAGCATCTCTCTGGAGCAGAGGTCAGGGAGCAGAACATGGAGGAGTTGCCATTTGAGCCTTGATTGTGGAGATTTGAGCATTTGGAGATGAAGGGAAGGGCTTTCCAGGACAAGAGAACAATGTGAGCACATGCCCAGCAGTGGGATAATGAGAGATGTGCTTGGCAATGTGTAAGCTATCCAGTTCCGCTGAGCAACCACCACAATATACACCGAAATACATTGGAACAAAAATAAAACGAAACAAGCCAGGCACTTGCTGCCCTGGTGGGATTAGCAAAATGTGGGACGCAGCCCCACCGGGTGGCTTATCGTGTGGAGCAGGCCAAGTCCTGGAAACATCAAAGTCAGCCAAAATGATATTAAAAGGTGGACAAGTGATCTAAATTCTCTGGACCTCGGTTTCTTCATCCATCAAATGGTGTTTCTAATACCTATATTGCAAGGTTGCTTTGAGGATTATGTGAAGTTAGGTCTATAAATTAGCTGGCATGTAATAAACACTCGATACATGTTTATTATTTTTGTTAAAAATAATAACAGTAATAATAGCAGATGTTATTTAGCGAGGTATGACTAAACATCACAATATGAGTACCATTCATTTGAATTCTACTGAGCTTATGTAATTATGGATAATAAGACATCTAAATAACTTGCCCATTAAATTCATTCTCCGTTTTGTGATTTACTTCATGCATTGATCTGCTCAGCTGCATCTGGTTAGAAATGTTAAACCCTGTCATCAACAGAGATTTAGTGCATTTCATGTAGGTGAACATAAAGCTAAATGTTTTCAAAAGAAGCAAGCTAAAGAAGAAAATAGGAAGGCAGCATGATGTGTTGGTGACGGGGCCAAATGTTTTGGAGCCGAATCTAAATTCAAATCCACGTTCGGTCATTTACTATCTCTATGATCTTGGGTGAGTCTCCTAATGTCTCTAAGCCTTGATTTCCTCCTCGTACAAAGGGGGATGATGATGATGATGGTGACAACGACGACAGCAATAACAACCACCACCAACCAAACAACAACAGTAATAATAATATCTCCTTCATCTACTCACTGTTTAAAGCACAGTGCCTGGGACATAGTGAGTATTACTATTTATTATTAATTTATTTCCCTTTACACATTCTTCTTAAGAGTTCCAACACCAGGCGACCAGGATTTATGGGAAGGGTGAGTTTCCATATGTGGTGATTGGAGGAGAGAATATTTGTTTTGCTGTTGGAAAAAGTGAACCCTGAACCTGGTTCTGCCACCAGCTCGTGGTGCGACCTTGATTGCTTGACCTCCATTTCTTCATTTGTCAAATGCAGAAGTTAGACTAGGTAAGTACCATCTTCAATGTGTGTCATTTTAGGATTCTGTGCACCTATTACATGAAATTTCCCACCAAACTGAATGTGAATGTACATTGCAAGAGACAATTTGAAAGGTCAACAAAACCAATGCACCATTTCATGTGTTTATTTTGTTCATTTAAATAATCAAAAACCCACACAAAATAGTAAAAAATGAAAAAGCCAAGCTTCTGCCTTCAGTGCAGGCTGCCACAGAGAAATCCATACTTCTCCCTTTAACTAAGGTCTGTGTTCTAGATAAAGACTGTGCTGTCCCAACACTGGGAAAATTTTAGCCTCTCCAGACTTTTGGCAACAAGAGTAGAGACCAATCAGATTGTTTACTGAGGTTTTGACTTAGTAAAGAGACTAGGTTTGTTGGATAGACAGATAATTCTTCAAATAGCTGCTAGCTCTCAGGATTGAAAGATATCCCCAAACCACTGGAACAGTCCTGGACATTATTTATAGAGACAATTTGGAGACCAGTCTTTTTATAACGACCCCACGGAGTTGGGAGTGAGTGTTTTCAAGCTTCCCCAGGCCCTTGAGAATGCACAGCATCTGTTTTCCAGAAGCCAAATGGCAGAGGCGTATTCTGTCTGGTCTTTCTTGGTGCATTTTGGAGTGCAGCCTGGACTCTGCAGTATGCCACATACCTTAGCCGCTTCTCAAACAAAGATCTATGGGAAACGAGCTGTTCACAGGCAAAGGAAACCAGAGAGGCGCAGTTTCTAAACAGAACAGTGGGCAGCCCACAAAAACCTGTATCCTCTAGGCAGTGTCCTGGACAGCTCACACGAACTGCCCTCCCAGCAATCCGTGACTCCTAATGGTGGTCCAGGGCCCAGATTAAGGTGAGGCAAACAAGATTCCTAGGTTACACTCCAGCAATAAGTACCCCCTTCAATTTTGCGCCCTGGGTGCCTTGCTTGCTTCATCCTAGTTTTATCCCTGTGGCTGTCTACTGAGCTTCTGGTAAGTGCCTGTCACTGTGCTGCATGCTGGCAAAACTAATAAACAGTACTTTTCCTCCTGAGGCTTTGTTCCTTCGGGGAGCTGCAAGTCATTTTGACTGGAATCGTTCGCAGAGGTGGAAGTGTTTCAAGAAATAATTTTGGGAAGTGAGCAGGGAATGGAACATGGATGTATTTGTGGAGCTCACTCAGGAGGATAAAGCTTTGTGAAGCTGCATGACATTTAAAGCTCCCTAACTGTGGAGACATGTTTGTGTTGTAAGCCACTGTAAACACAGCGCCTAGCGAGAGAATAGGTAAGGGCTCAATATTTGGGTGCTATATGTGATAGTGAGCTACTGGATTTTAATGAGAGTAGTAGCTTTTTCCATTGTGCTTTTTATGAGTATCAGTGTGGCAGCATTATGGAGGATGGATTAGAGGGGAGAGGGAGTAAACACAGGAAGACCCGTGATAAGATGATCACAGTGGTTAAGGTGAAAGATGATAAAAACCAACATCAGACCCAAAACAGATATGAGCAACAGGGCAAGAGAAAAGAATATGGAATTAACAGAAGTTTAGTAGGAGATGCAGATTTTATGGAAAAGATGATTCACTTTGAGATAGCTTTGCGTTTGAGTGCGAAACATCAAAGTGAAGGTAATTAGGGGCAAATGTTCTGGAGGCAAGCCAGAAGTCTGGGTTGGTGAATACAGATTTGTTTCCAGAAACAGTTATGGGCTTCATGGAGTCATTTACTCCCTCTCATGAGAAAACTAGCAGGACTCGAGGTGTAGAGAGAGGCAAATAGAGAAGAATAGCAGAACAAGGATATCTAAATTCTAATGCTGCGTGTCAATTACATCTTGACGGACTTGTTTTCTCACTCTTACAATAAAGGTATTGATTCACCTTTTCTCTTTGTTCCTTCCAAATTTTATGGTCTCTGGCTATTCTAATTCAGGGTTTAAAAGGCTAATGTCTAAGGAAACAAAGTAAGTTTTTCTAAATTTGTGAAGCTGGCCTCATGAAGGCCATGATAATTTGGAGAGTATATGTTCAAACTTGTCTCCATATGGAATACGTACAGGTATATATAGAGAACAGACAGAGTGTATGTTCACTCCTTATCTCTAGATAACTGTTGCCACATGGAAATTTAGACATTAGAACATGCCTTCAAAGACAGACGAAGATGCCATGTTACATCCTCGTGACACAGTTCTTATTTCAGCTCTACATGACACACCCGTGTGAGCTCTTAGTCAGCTTGGGATGACATATGCCATCTTTGTGCCTCAAGATCTTTCTTAAAGTTGTGGGATGTACTGGTTTGTGTGCAAGTGAAGTCCAAAAATGTGGGCAAATTAACACCCCAGGGGCCAACTCTCAACCAACGGGTGACGGGAGCTGGTGGATAAATGCTCCAGCCTCTCATCTTTCTGGCAGATAATTCTAAGAGGCATTCTGTATGCTTTCCAGAGGCTAGAGTGGAATTGAACCCTCATTGTCTTTAGCAGAAATCTTGATAATTCACCCTTATATTGTAAAATGTAGAAAGTTTCTCTGACAGTTTGAAAGCATCTCTTATCTCCTATGGTTGGAGATGGAATGTGCAGCTTCAATGGATCTACACTACAGTCACGACCATGTTAGGGCAGGAGAGGGACCCTGAGACAGGACCCGGGACATTTCAGTAGACGTGTCTGTAAAACTTGAACTCCTAGATTTCCCTAAACTCTCTTGGGCAATAAACACAGAGACTTTTCTCTTATTAGAGGAGAATAGCCTTCTATCTCCAGGAGACTTTCCTGAGGCGGATGTTTCTCAGAATAACGCTGTTTTCCAAAGATCCACTCCTGCTTCCATACCAGTAACTAGACCAATAGCAAGTCTCACTATAGGTAAGCTGAAATAAAATCCCTTTCCAAAGAAGAAAAAGCAGATTAAAAGAGTTGGGGCCCTGGCTAATATGTGCTAGCAGAAACCTGGGAGATGTGTGGGAGAGAAGATTTTGATGGAGTTGGACCAGGTGGAACATAGTGCAAAATTCTGTCAGGGTAAATTTAATGCTATGGGAACACTCTCCTGTGACTTAGGACTTAGCATTCTTGTAAGGACACCTGGAGCTGGTTCTGTTAAGCTTTTGGAATGATTCCTTAAAGGTTGGGCATGATGATGGATGGACTACAATAAATGAGTTGGGTATAGCAAAGTATTGTGAAATGAGTAATAAAGCCGAGAGAAGTAAAAACGTTGGAATGGAGCACCACTGAGTACTCTCTACCTGACTGTTTCCCTGTGAGGCCTCAGAGCTCATGCCTTTCACTGGACAATTAGGAATACACTGCTGAGGGTCCACCAGCATGACTGAAAAGCTCAATGACTGTTGACTGCTATAGGACAGGATTAACTGTAGGAGACACTGCCATGAAACTGGGCTCCAGAATTTCAGAAGCCAGCTGGCACCACTTTATGTCACAGGAAGGATGGTCATAATAACCACAGTTGGCAGCAAAGCTAGGATGACAACCAGAGTTCTCTGACTCACAGAGATCTATCAGAATGGTTACTAGATGATGACACTCTTAGGGGTGAGATTGTTGGGAAGCTGACTAGGGTGTTGCTTGACTTGTATAACGGGAAATAATTGAGAATTGATAAGCAGAGGCTGACATCAGCCACAGCAATGGAAGATTGCAATTTATCACTCAGTTTCTAGACATGAATCAGTTTTCAGATTCAAGGCCTGTGATTGAAAAGAGACCGATTCCTCTTGAAGAAAGTCTCTAAAATGCCACAACAGTGACATTTTATTTGTTTAGTCAATAAATATTCTCTGAATCCTTCCCTAAAGGACTGGAAGCAATTTACGAGAGTAAGTGTAAACAGAGAAAAGAGGAATACTCAGAATTTATTAGAGCTATTGCATACAGAATCAGAGATCACAGTGACACTGGGGGAACCGAAACACCGTCATGGCCCCTTGGTTAGAGTCAAGGCTTAGGAGGACAGAAAACAAATGAAATCCTGATCCAAGTCCATCTTACAGTGTATCCAATGGGTCATGGATCTACCCAGTCCTGGAGTGTATAGGTAGGATGGATATGTAATTAGGATGTTGGTATAACTCTCACAACAGTCCTTGATGTGTGGAATAAGAACCATTAAAGCAGGAAAAGCCAAGTGTAAACCTGTAAAACATTCCATATTCCAGATAAGCTCTATATCAGAAGAAATGTCACATACCAGGAGGAACTGCAGTTATAGCTGGTGCATCTGATACATCCAAGGGGTGGACTGTAGCAGGTGCATCTGATACATCCAAGGGGTGGACTGTAGCAGGTGCATCTGATACATCCAAGGGGTGGACTGTAGCAGGTGCATCTGATACATCCAAGGGGTGGACTGTAGCAGGTGCATCTGATACATCCAAGGGGTGGACTGTAGCAGGTGCTTTTTGGTACTCTGTCACATCTTCTGATTTCAGCTGCAACTGTGTTGGACAATTCTGACTCATCACCAAGGACTGCATTTCACCTCAAGCTTGGGCTACATATCTTTCTCTTTTTAACCATAGAGTCTTCTCCTGTAACGGGTGTGAAATCAGCCTATGAGCAAACCTGGCTTGGTTTGCAGAAGTGTGAGGAAGTTGATGTCTCTAGGGAAGATGGGCACTGGTGCATAAATGTCACAGCCTCTCATCCTTCAGGCCACTAATTCTGGAAAGTATTCTGCTTACATTCCAGAAATTCCAGTACAATCAAGCCTCTGTTGCTTCCAGCAGGAATTACCCTTTTGTTAGCTTTTTCCCTTGTCCGTTTCATCTTCCTGTTCCCTTACTATAGATTTCTGGGATAAACTCCCATATGAACCACCTATACCCATGTCCTGCCTCAGTGCCTGCTTTCCAGGGAAACTAAGCAATAACATAGTCTTGCTGCCAGATCATACAATTTTTAAAGAGACCCTAGAAATGGGATTTCTATGAGACTCCAGATTTTTAAATGGCAGGGACTAATTAATTGACAAAAAATGCTGTTTTAGCTAATCATAATACACCTGTTATTCATTCTTGCTTCCACGGGCCGCCAGTGTTTTGTTTCTTGCAAAGTTCTGTATAGTCTGGAACATGAGACTTTGGTGGCAAAAGCTCTTAGGTTGATAGGGTAGAGGGAAGGGAATCGGGTTCATGGCCTTCCCCCGCCTCAAGCAAAAAGGAAGGCAAAATGGAAGGGAATGTGTTTAGAACAGCATATTAGGCATGACTTGGTGTCCACGCATAGAAGAAGGTACCATTCAGTTTTTCTCTGATCTCAATAGCACATATATAGCAAAATGTGAATTAACATACAGTTACATCTTGCACAGATTGGAGCCCCAGTGCTCCCTGAGCTTGAATGTAAACCTGTGCTATTGGGGCTGGGCACTTTGCTGAGAGCTTGGATCTGGCCCCAGAGATCATGCAATTAAACTAATTGTCAGTCTCACGTATGGTCACTTGACAGAATAAAAATCATACAGTTGGTACCTGAGTCTTCAATGCCCATGGCCCTTGGGAGAGTCCTGCTTGGTCATGTGTATCTGAGCACACAACCTTGGTTACCCAGGAAACCAAGGCTGAGTGGCTCTGGATGTTTTTCTATGGCCCTCATGTTCAGCAGATGAGATATTGCCAGAGCAGCTCAGCTGTGAGCGTGTTGGAGAAGAGGGATTCGTGTAGATTCCTTCACAAATGCATGTGACAAGTGTGATCAGGAGCAATTTGTGGTGACAAACACCACTGAACACTAGAGCAAATTGCCCTTACTCTGAAGGTCTCGTGCCTTGGTATACAAAATGAAGATAGACATTCATTCCTTTAAAGATTAATTAAGTACCTACTATGTAACAGGCAGTCTGGGGATAAAAGGGTAGATGAGATAGACAAAGTCCCCGATCTTATGACTTTACATTCTATTGGGAGAGACAGACATTAATTAATCTAATGAACAAACAAACAAGACAAGTTCAGCAACTAAAATAAAACGTGGAGATGCAGAAGTAGGTGCCTGGCATGTGTCTGTAGGATGGGAGAGAAGCCATTTTACAAGAGGAAGGTAGGAAAAACCTCTCTGAGGTGACATTAGATCGAGAAGATCTCAGTACTACGTGGGAGCCAGCCACGTGAGCATCCGCAGGAAGAGCCTTCTAGAAGAGGGACTCTGTGAGACCTCGAGGCAGACGTGAGGGCTCCCCAAAGTATTAGGAGGCCTCTGCCCATTTAAACAGATCCACCTTCCACCAGCGTCCAGAAAAGGCGTTGGAAACAGAGAGGAACTGGAGTGTCAGAGAGTGTGCTGGAAAGAGCCATGGCCAGAGGGAAAACAACTGGGACTGTCTCTGCTCTCGGGTAGCTGGGTAGCCTTGAGCATGTCACTTTCCACTTCAGAAATGGGGGGTTGGACTACGTCAGTGGCTTGCTTTTGCTTTTATTTATTTATTTTTTTTAGCTGTTGAAACTTTTTTTCAGAGGAAATATATAAAATAATGAGGATATGGAGCACAGTCAGCAAACCCTGGATGAAATTATGCTTAAAAAACTTTCCCCCATCAGCCCTGGAATTCTAGAATCCCAAGGGTCCAGGTTCGCTTGTTGAACTCTCAGATCCTAGAGTGGCCCTGCTTGTTTCTTCAATGTCTTAATGTCAAAATGCCACTCTGAAGCTTGCCAAATTGAGGTACCAGAACGCAGGGCCTTCTTTGCCTGGGCCCCTCCACCTCGTTTAATGTTTGCAGAGCAGTCTGGGGATCATACAGTCTGCTAAGCCAGGGGAAGGGCTCCTCTCAGGATGAAGCACATGGAACCCAAGCCCAAAAGAGAACTCAGGGAGGTTATGCCTCTTCCAAGACCAGAGCCACGCAGTTTCCAGGACCTACCACCCCTGAAGGCTTCCCCTCTTTGATTAAACCAGGGAATATGAAAGGCGTGGCAGGAGCAGGCACTCTGCCTGCGCCATGTGGAGGGCACGTGGTGGCCGGGGAACGCTCCGTGTCCAGGCTATTCGGTGCTACAAGATGGCTGGAGTGCAGATGAGACCTCTTCAAGTCATGGGCCTGCCGCCTTCCTGCCTCTCCACTTTGTGCTGTCTGACTTCACCTGTGTCAGCCCAAGGAGAACGCGGCTGCAGGTTGCATGTAAGCCGGGGCTTGTGGTTCTGCTGCATCGGTAACTTTCCTGAGCAAAGCACGCAGTAGGAACCGCCTCATCACTGCCCTAGGATCCCACACACCCAGGGGAGTGATGAAGAGCCCATTAAACGTTTAAACGTGAGATGCCATGTAACCGCATTTTAAATTCGCTTCTCTGAGCATGGGGAGGGGCAGAATCTGATTATGTATGACATGCATAAATTCCCGGTGTGAAAGGTAAACTTTCACCAGCCTCAGTAACTCAGGTTGAGCTTTGGGCTTGGGACGTGAAGGAAAAGCCGATTTCTTTAAGCAAGGAAGTTAATTTTTTAAAATTGCTATTGAGGGAAGGAGAGTGATATGGTGCCGGATGAGAGGAGCACTGGAGAGGGAGTCCAGAGCCCTGGGTGATCTTAGAGAAGCCTTCTACTTTTCCAGGCCTCAGTTCTCCTACCTGATTCAAATGGGCCACAAAATCTCAGTTTTCTTAGCTCCTCAGGATGCCACCACGATAGAATGAGACAACAGACGCAGAGCAATGCTACTTGAGGTGTTCGTGACCCATCCACAGTGAGGTAAGTGCAGAAAATAAGCAGAAATGTTTGGAAACTTTTATAGTAATTTGACACTGCAGTGGCAGCCACATGTGTGATCGGCTGTTTCGCGGCATTGGGTAGGTTAGAAAGCAGTCTGAGTGTTGTCAGGTTTCCATGATGAGCTGTATGTGGCGTGAGCTTCTTACTAGTATTAGTCCATGATGAATTATAAATAAAACCAACAAAACGACAATAAAACCTGGTCTCTCATCACAAACATCTGGAGAAACATTGATGTAGATTCTTGCTTTCAGCAGTCCCAAAACATCAGAACAATCTGTAACTAAATGAGGTGTGGTGTGAAGCAGCTGAGAACAGAACAGAAATGACAGAAAGGAGTGCTAGACCCAGCTGTGGTGCTCACCTGCTCTGTGACCTTGGATACGTCACTCCTTTCTGGTCCCCTGATGCTATATATAATCTCTACCTCAGGCTTTCTTTTTTGCCAAAGGTGCTGGTATAAGATTAAGGAAGAGACCAGAATTCCTATTAATAAAAGGAACCCAAATTGGCTGATGAACTCGTCGTGGGGTTGGGAGCAGTGGTTTATTGTAAAAATGGCCACAATCCTTCACTACTCTCTGTACCTGTGTTTTTTGCAAAATGATTTTATACCTTGTTCCATCAAGAGCTGGGATCTACTTCACTTCTCTTGAATATGGGAGAGGCTTGTGACTTGCTTTGGCCAATAGAGTGCAGCAGAAGTCACGGTGAGCCAGTTCTGAGCCAAGGCCCCAAGAAGCTCCCCTTCGCTCTCTTAGATCCCCACCCAGCTGCCATGTAAACAAGTGATGAGCTGTCCACTTGAGGCCACCCTAGATCAGCCAGTCCCCAGACAACTTGGCAGCTAACTGAAGATTCATGAGTGAGCCCAACTGAGACCAGAGGAATCACCCAGCTTATTCTAGTCCAAACTGCTGACCTATAGTGTCATATGTTAAATAAATGCTCATAGTGTTAAGCTATTAAGATTTAGGGTGGTTTGTTAGGCAGCAGAAGCTAATTGATCCAGGAATAAAATATGACGTTGGTTGTTACTGAATGTATTGGTTGGGCTCCAGGCAAAACAATGATGGGGCCAATTTGATCAGAGCATCCTTCTGGCCTCCCTTCCGACCCCTGACCCCCATTCCAGCTCAAAAGTTGCTTTTGCTTTCCTGATCCCATTCAGTGAGTTGTGTTCTTTCAAAATGTGCCTCCTACCATCACAAAGCAATGGCTCTTTGACATCCTGAATAATAGACCTCTTTGAGAATTTGATGAAAGCTGAGGCTCCAGACTCCAGACCTCAGAAAAAAAATACGTATTTCCACATTTCTATATACTCTATACAATTTTAATACTAGGGTCCAGTTGTGAACTCCTCTGCCCAGGTTAAGAGTTCTAGGCGTAGACCTAGCCTCTCTCTCCAGCTCTTCTCAAATCACTCTCTCATCCTCCACTGTTAAAATTCCCCAGTCCTCTATCTTAGCTCCTAAAGGTCTTGCTAACCTTATCAATTAATTCACATAAGACAATATTAGAAAATAATCCAATCCCTTGGAAATGACCTCCAAAGCATTTCATACATAGTATTGCAGATAATCCTCTTATTAACCCTGTGAAGAAGGATGTGGGTGGGACCTATCATCCCTATTCATCTGATGAGGAAATGAGCCTCAATCCAGGGTGATGGGATTGGTGAGAGATCCCAAGATCACTCAGCTAGGAAGTGGCAGTGTTTGGATTCCTAGTGCCACTTTTCTTTTCAGAGGCATGTCAGGCTAATGGTAGCAAATCCAGATGGGGAATGCTTACCCTGTGTGTAAGGACCATCAGGAAGGATGGAAAGCAGGAAAAAAGTGGTAGGAGTTGAGGTTAAGAGGTTGGAATGCCTAATAAATGAAGGATCTTGGAAGCCCACACTCTTAGAGTAGGAGCAAGGGAGATTGTCCGTAATATTTTAAGTTTAACCTCACTTAAGAAAATTCCAGCATTAACTGCATCAGTCTCTATATATCCTCGTCCTCTCCCTCTTCTCGAAAAGGATGGGCTCTCAGAGTCTTTCACACAGTCCCAACTTAGAATGATTTACACTTTGTCTTAAACATGCCAGTCTATAGCTTTCACAGCAAAACACAACTTGTTGAATTTTATTTTTAAAACAAGAGAAGATGAGTCTGACTTGGAGGCCTCATGTCCTCTGAACTGATTCAAGAAACATTTATTGATCACCAAGTAGGTGCAATGCCCTGTCCTAGGACCTGAGATTGGTGAGCGTGAAAGTGGATTTAAAGTTGAATTGAATGCCTTGAATGCTGAAGAAATATCAGTGGAGAGAAAAACCACTTCACTCACCGCGTAGACTGTTTTTCAGCCCTCAGGCATGAGCTCAGGGTTCTTTTCTTCCCTGCCCTTTCCCACTCTAAAAGGAAATGTTTCTCATTTTTATCTGCTCTCCACTGTCATAGCACTGGAAAATGCATCAGTAGGAACCCACCATATATTGTGATGGAGCTATTTCTTTCCTTTTTTCTTTTTCCTTCTTCTTCACTCATCTGTGAGCTCCTTGAGGGAACGCGCATGTCTTATTTCTCTTCTGTATGCCGTTTCTCCATTCTAGCTTTCCAGCACTAGGCCGGTCAAAACATATTGAACTGAGCTGAATAAGCACAAAATACAGAGAAAATGCTAAGCATCCGAAGAGAGGTGCAGACAAGGTCTTCAGAGTTATGTACGTGGGGACACTAGTCATGTCACATGACCGTTGTCTTTCTTCAGGACATAGACGACCACATTAAGGCAAGAAAGCAAATCTTAGGCACTTATTCCAGTGCTAGAAACACAGGAACTACTCAAAGCATTGAGCTATTATTATTACTCTTGTTGCTATTGTTATAATAATATTACCCCTTCAAGGAAGAGCATTGCTATGGAAAGAGACTCTGAAACAATTACAGAACCCTCCCCCTTTTTCTACGGTCCAGAGAGCTGCCCTGCCCATTCACTCACTTAAATAGAGAGAAATTCCTTTTCTTCCGCCAAGGAAAATGCACTGCAGAGTATCCTTGCCCTGAGATGTTTGTCTTTGACTGGCCAGGAGCCATGGGATTCAATAAGCATATTCTTTCTTCTAGGATTCAAGGTAACCGAGCGCACGTCTGCACTGTTACCATGGCTCCATCGGCTTGCTCGGCTTTCTGTGAGAGCATTTCCAACCTCACATCCCTTGTTGTATTTAAAAATTGTTCTATTATCTACTCAGGAGCTGGAGAAGAGGGTGTGGCTGGGCACGGAGAGTCTCAGTGAATGGAAATGAACAGACTGGGGAGACTGATCCGAGGGCAGTACACGCAGAGCTCATTTGACTCACACTAATTCTGATCTTACAGGTCACTAATTTCCTATGGGCTACCCAATCAATACATAGGTCTCTTTCAAGGAGGGCCAAAGCTGAGGTTCATTTCTTATAGAAATGGGTGAATGGTGTCTTAGTTAAGACTCTTTTGATTGAAAGTAACAGAAACCAACTCAAGCCAGCTTAAACAGAAAAAAAGAATTTGCTGGAAGGATAGTGGAGCCCCTCGTGGAATCCTGGAAAGACAGAATAATCACGTCTCTAGAAAAAGCTGGAGCAAGACATCTTTGGTGACCCTGAGTGTTGTTGTTTTTGACTGTCCAACATTCACCCCCTTTCTACCATCACTCTAATTTCCTTTTGAAAAAGTATCTTTTCCCTTTAGAACACAGCAGAGTGGAATTGTAAACGGGGACCCTACACTGCCCTCGTTAAGGGGAAGCCAGATCACCCAAGATAGGTCAATTAGACGCTCACTCCCGAGCATCTGAATCTTGACCAGAAATTTAAAGAAATTCAAAACAGTTGGGATTCACCCATTCTGGCTGTAATAGCCAGACCAGTCTCTTCTTCCCATAAGATTATTCCTAAAGTTACCATTTCTTAAAGCCCCAGAGTTGCCTTGGTTATGTGCTTTTCAGGTCTTTTTTAACTTTTCCAATAATGCTCCAAGATATCCATATTCTAATAAATACTCATTCAAATAATTAACTAAAGTCAGTCTCTTTTGCTGGCAACAAAAGAACTCTGACCAATACATAGATCATCTCTTTAGAAGGTTGCCATTGACTTGGGTCGGCTTACTATCCCTACTCTCTATATCTCACCACCAGAACTTTTCAGGGGAGAGAATTTGGCACATTTTGGACCAGGTGTCCACTTGACCCAATCAGCTAGCCCTAAGGGACAGGGTCATATATGATGAACATCGCTGCAGAGGCTAATCCCTAAGGAGGAGAGGCAATTCCCAGAGACAAGGATTGAACTAGCGGACGGAGTCAAGACCTTCCCCAAGGAGAATGGACTGCAAACAGAGGATCTTCGGTGAACAAGAAGCGTGGCATGATTGAAGCAAATCTGGTCCTGGGAACCAGGTGTGAGCAAGTGACATTGTAGGTCAGATATTGATTAGATCTAAAGAAGGGTAGTTGGTCACGAAACTCACATTTTGAGTAGTAGCTCAGGCTTGCATTAAAGCTTGGATTAGAGACTCTGTTTAGAGCTGTATTTTTCAATGATAAGGACTGGTATACCTTTAATTTTCCCCAACAATAATTCTAGCCTTTGAGAATCCAATGCATAAATACTTACTCTATAAAAGACATGATCTTGCAGTATCAGACCTCAGAACTTTGGTCTCCTTTTCCCTAAAGCTAAGTTTCTTTTCTATTCTCATCTGCCAACCCAGTCCCGTGATAATAGACATGAATTAACTAGGTATTTGACTTTATTCTCCATTTCTCTTAGGCAAGAATAGTCACAAGTTATTTTCTGCCAGCGGTACTCATTTTTTCAGTCATTTGTTGGGTGATTAAGGGAAAGACTGTTACAAAATCTGAAATCCCAATTATATTTGCCTTCTCTGCTATGTTTTACTCAAGAATTTGTTCTCACTCTCTTACAAATAAAGTTTCTCTGCATGCTTGACCGGCACATCTTTAAGAGCTAAATTACCAATACTTTTGAATCAAAGGCCATAAAAGCAACTGATCATCAGTGGAGTTGCCACCTGCCTTTGAAGGGGATGTCCTGGGCATCCTTCCTCAGCTTATTAGAACTGAAATTTCCAAAACCCTCCCTTTTTCCCTTCTAAACACACACAATGTGCAAAGACACAATCTTGAGGTCATTTCTGGCTCTTCCCCCTTTTTCCAGAGGATGCTAAGGTAACCAGAGCTCACATCATTGGCTGGTGTCTGCAGGGTGTCAATGCTGTAGGAACCCAAAGTCCCTGCTAGAATCCTCCTAGTATTCCTGATCAGAGAACAGTGCTCCATTCTTTTCTGTGCAATGAGTTGCATGGAAAAGTCCTTAAAATCAACATTTCTTAGCTAAGAATCTCCATATTGAACAACTGGACATCTACATGCAAACAAAAAAGAAAAAAGAATCTAGACTCAGATGTTATGCCCTTCACAAAAATTAACTCAAAATGGATCAGAGACCTAAGTATAAAATGCAAAACTCCAAAACTCTATCTCCTAGAAGATAACATAGGAGAAAATCTAGATGACCTTAAATTTGATGATAACTTTTTAGGTAAAACACGAAAGGCATGATCCATGAAGGAAAGAAGTGAGAAGTTGGACTTCATTAAAGTTAAAAATTTCTGCTCTGCAAACAACACTGTCAAGAGAATGAAAACACAAGCCACAGATTGGGAGAAAATATTTGCAAAAGACTTCTGATAAGGGACTGTTACTCAAAACATACAAAGAATTCTTAAAACTCAACAATAGGAAAATAAACTACTCAATTAAAAAATAGGTCAAGGACCTTAATAGATACATCCCCGAAGAAGATACACAGATGGCAAATAAGCATATGAAAAGATCCACATCACATGTCATGAGGGAAATACAAACTAAAACAACACGGAATACCATCACACACCTATTAGGACGGCCAAAATCCAAAACACTGACAACACCACATGCTGGCAAGGATATGGAGCAACAGGAACTCTCATTCATTGCTGGTGGGAATGTAAAACGGTACAGCCACTTCGAAGACAGTTTGGTGGTTTCTTACAAAACTAAACATACTTTAAGATCCAATGGTGATCATGCTTCTTGGTATTTATCCAAAGGAGTTGAAAATTTATGACCATGCAAAAACCTGCACATGAATGTTTACAGCAGCTTCATTCTTAATTGCCAAACCTTGGAAGCAACCAAGATGTCCTCCAGTAGGTGAATGGATAAATAAACTGTGGTATATTCAGACAGGGGAGTATTATTCAGTGCTAAAAAGAAATGAGCTATCAAGCTGTGTAGCATGGAGACGTGCAGGAACCTTAAATTCACATTCCCAAGTGAAAGAAGCCAATCTGAAAACCCTATGTATTGTATAATTCCAACTACATGACATTCTGGAAAAGGCAAAACTATAGAGAGAGTGAAAAGATCAGTGTTTGTCAGGGGTGAGAGAATGAGGGAAAGGGGTGAATGGGGGGAGCACAGAGGTGTTTTAGGGCAGTGACACTACTCTGTATGACACTGTAATGGTGAAGACACATTTGTCCAAACCCACAGAATGTACAACACTGAGAGCGAACTGTAACATAAACTATGGACTTTGGGTGATTACGAAGTGTTAACGTGGGTTCATCAATTGTAACGAATGTGTCTCCCTGGTGGGGGATGTTGACAATAGGGAAGCTATGCATGAGTGGGGAGAGGGAGTCTACAGGAAATCTCTATACCTTCCTCTCAATTTTGCTGTGAACTTAAACCTACTCTAGAAAAATAAAGTCTTTGAAAAATATCCCAATACTTAACAAATGAATCAGGTAACCAACACTATGTTGTGCTGAGCCCCGTGCCATGTAGGAAAGAGGAAGGAGATGCGGTCCCTGTAAGAGCAGCCACTTGAGGAGCGTTTATGATGGGCAGGCCCCGTGCTGTAACCCTTATTCAACACTATGGCACAGACACTTCAACGATCCCCATTTTACTGAATGGAAACTGAGGCTCAGAGAGGTCCATGTGACTAACGATTAATAGAGATGGGATTCAAACCCAGGGCTCCCCGATGGCAAGGTCCATGCTTCTTGGGAAACACGTGAAACAGCTTGAGCAAGACAGGATGCGATAGGGAACTGGGGTGGGTCGGACACAGAGTGCAGGTGGGGAGGGGAGGCACCAGAGGGTGGGAAGGAGTGAAAAATCAGGATCTAGAGGAAGAAGAGAAGTCTTCCTGGAGGACTGCGGGACGTAGAGGTTTCCGGATCTTTGACATATGTTTTGAAAAGGAACTGATGTAATTGACATTTACAAATAAGGAGATTTTGCAGGAAAAATATGGATTTAAGTCTTCTTTCCAAAAGCCACGTCTGGGAACCCTGAGTCTCCCTTCTGCACCCAACACCTGGCTGTGCCGAGTAGGAATTCCCTCCTTTAAACGGAGTATTTACTTTCTGGGTTTGTCATTCAATACCCGCCTCTTTAGTCCTGATGGTCTATTGGTTAAGATTCAGTGCTCTCACCACTGCAGCCTGGTTTGTTTCCCAGTCGGGGAACCACACCACCCATCTGCTGGTTGTCATACTGTGGCAGCTGCATATTGCTGTGATGCTGAAAGCTGAGCCACTGATATTTCAAACACCAACAGGGTCACCTGTGGTGGACAGGTTTCAGTGGAGCTTCCAGACTAAGACAGACTAGGAAGAAGGACCTGGCCACCACTTCTGAAGAAACTGGCCATGAAAACCATATGCATAACAGTGCAGCACTGCGTGATAGAGCACCAGAAGGTGACAGGATGGTGAAAAGACCAGGCAGGGTTCCGCTCTGTCCACAGAGCCCCTGGGAGTCAGAATCCAGTGAACAGCGCTGACAACAAAAGCCCATCTCTTCAGGGCTGCTCCACACACCGGAGACTCCTGCCTGGGCCTGAAGGCTTTGAAGTTTGGGGGCAGCCTTCCCGATGTCTAAGAGACTTCCAGACGCCTCCTCTTCTCTTCCTTCTGACGCTCAGCCCCATCCCAGGAAAGGGTCAACCTATTATATCCCAAGGCCAAGGACAGTTTTGAGCCAGGGTGTCTGGAGGTGAGTGGGCTCAACTGATGAGGGAAGAGGTAAAGAGTTCTTGCCTCTGGCTGGTGGGAATCTCTGGAACTCCTTACCTTAAAACAAAATGTCTGAATGGCCACTTTCAAAACTAGGCCAGTAGTGAGGTTGGGCAGATAAAGATATACAAGAAATTTAAGTCACACATCAGCAAGAACTTCTTGTCTTTTGATAAAAATGGCTATGGGCTGCTGGACACTTTTTATCCTTGGACTAAATCTTCATACCAATTCTGCCAGCTGAGCTGCTCCCTACGAAAGCTCATATTCCTCATAATTATGACAATAATGATAGAGATATCAACTGCCATTTACTGAGCACTTATGACATGCTACCCTTGACTAGGGGCTTTCCATATGTTAGCTCAGTTAATCCCCAAAACAACGCTGTAAGGTGTGTGTTGTCATTCCCATTGTACAAATGAAGAAACTGAGGCTCAGAGAGGATGACTTTCTTGGTCCAGGGCATAACGACCCCAGAACCTTGCCCCTCCGTCTGTGTGCCTCCGTGCTGAGGGCACCGCGCTGCCTCGGGTGCATTTTTCCCCTCTTTTCCGGGCAGATGCACATTTCTTTTCCCCAGCAAGATGGATGGAGCCACAGCTTTCCTTTAGGGCTGGCACTTATGGAGACAGAGAAGAACGCCGACAACTGGGTCACTTCAACAGTACTTGGAGTGCCTGTGGCCTGTCTTGCACTTACGGCAGAAAGTTGTCACCTTAAGGGTGTGCAGCCACAACATTTGCATCTGGATGGCTGAACACAGACAGACTCTGTCTCCTCCTGAAAATTAAGAACTTCACCCTGATGCCTCCCCCCACGCCCTCACGGGAGCCCCTAACAGTGAACCCCTTTGCTGTTAGCAGCCCCTGCCTCAAACCTTTAAAAACTAATAAAAATCTTTCGGGGCCACCTTCCTCTGGCTTTGTGCTTGTTTTTTCCTTCTCTGCCTCTCTCTCTCTTCAGCTGCCTTCAAAACAGAGGGGAGAAGCCTCTATTTGGCTCTGACAACAAGATCTCCTGGTGCATTTTCCGCCTTGTGTTTTGCTTCTGTCATTGATCAATAGACTTAAATGCCAGGCCTCCATCACAGCTGCAGACTTTGATTGCCCAAACTGTCTTGGCCCAGTGGAGCTTGTCTGCTTGAGTTCTAATGCTGAAAAATGTCACAGGAGGGAGGGGCCGTGAGCCTCTGTCAGTGTGCAAGGGAGGGGGTGGTGACAGCTCATTCAGGGCATCTCCAGGCCCTGAGGGTCACCACAGGCTGGAACTCATTCCTGTCTGGGGCTGTTTGTAGCCACAAATAAAGTCTGTCACTGCACAGGGACCAAGTGAGGGGAGCATCTTCAGTGCCCACGGCAACCAAGCCCCATTAATCTGCTTCCATGAAGTCCTTGAAGAAAAAGGACATCCACAAAGGTCCCCAAATCCTGGTCCCAGCTGGGACACATGCCAGAACAGTGTGACCTTTGGCCTCACTCAACTTACCTGAGCCCAGTTTCCACGGCTCTAACAAGGCTCCCATGCTCCCCGGCAGGCTGAGCGGGAGATGAGGTGGACGTGAGCGTGCCTTGGGAAGCGCAGAGTGCTGTGTGAGGGCAAGTGCGTCATTCTCACCCTCGCTGAAAACTGCTAAACAAGTGCTTTCTCGAATCTTCATCCACTTGATTGTCTCTCGCTGCGAAAGTGAATCAGGAGTGTACTGTTTACACAATGCTCACTCACTAGTGCTGTGGAAGTTAACGCTATAGGTGGATGTAGAGAAAGGAGGACCAGGTGGTTGCTAAGTTACTCACAAACGCTCCCGTTCGGGAGTCTTCACTCCGACTGCCTCGGTCCTGGACTCACCGCCCCGCCAGAGCTCACTCAGGGGAGATTAGGACTTGAGCGGAGGGTGGGGAGGGCACTGTGCCCTCTGCCTGCTTGCCCCAGTTGGGGTACAGGTGTGTCTTTCCCCTGGTCGGTTTCTTCTGTGAAACAGATGGTGTCCATCTGGGCTGGCTCGGACCGAGAGTCCTGCTCAATCTTCACTAGAAGAAAACTCCCCAACGAAGAACGCTGATGGCTTATGTGGTGTCATGGACCCGATCTGAGACTGGCTTTTCCCCTGGGAAGTAGCTCAGCATCTGCTTGGGGCAGAACTACAAAGAGGGTGTGTCCAAAACTGCTTCTCTCTGCCCACATGCCCACCAACTCTCTGACCACTAAGGCTTGGGGTAGGGTCCCCTAGGCCTGGCCATCAGCTGACAGGCTGATAATAGAAACAAGTCCATCTTGGGGCTGGCCCAGTGGCACAGTGGTTAAGTTCACACATACCACTTCGGCGGCCTGGGGTTCATCGGTTCAGATCCTGGGTGCAGACATAGCACCGCTTATCCAGCCATGCTGTGGCAGGCATCCCACATATAAAGTAGAGGGAGATGGGCACAGATGTTAGCTCAGGGCCAGTCTTCCTCAGCAAAAAAAAAAAAAAAACAAAAAGAGGAGGATTGGCGGTGGATGTTGGCTAGGAGCTAATCTTCCTCAAAAAGAAAAAATAGTCCATCTGGATGGGTGGGTTTTCTGAATAAGAGAATGTTCCCTCCAAAGAGGGCAGCTGTTACTCAGCTCCAGTGCCTTGCTGCTAGGGGGTTGCAGCCTAGAGCTGTTAGGTCCCTCATGTTTCAAGAGAAGGTTAGAATGTGAATTATGATGTGAAAGTAGCCAAATTTCCAAAAAACAAAATGCTTCTGTGGGCCACCAGTTTGCAACTTTTGGTCTAAGGCTATGCTGGGGTGGGGGTGGGGGGGTAGGAATCCAGAAAGACAGGCATGAAGATGTCCGGTTCATTTCCTTCTCCTGTCTTTGAGCTGCCCAGATCCCTGGACTAGGCAGGCTGCCTAGATTCCCTGTCTCTCTTCCCTCAGGCTGCCCCCAAGATTTCAGCAGAAACCGCTCACATCCCTTCTCCCAGTGGGACCATTGGTTGGAATATCTGTGTGTCCAGCAGTTGCCCCCTCCACCAGCCCTGGGTATACAGCCCCGACCTTAACTGTGAGACACAGCAGGGAGGCTAACATCAGAAATGATGCGGGCGGCTGGGGCGCAGGCTCTGGGTGTTGGCATGATTTTCATTAGCTTCCTGATCACTTACACCTAGTTCAGTGGAGCGACATCCTGTGTGATTCTCCTCTCTGTTAAGGAAGCTATCCACGCTTTGCATAGAAAAAAACTAAAAAAGAAAAGAAAAGAAATTCAAATGGTTTCAGTGACTGCTTGGAAATGAATGAGCCTGAAATTAGGGACATGCATGTGGAGCTTAGTCATCTGAATGCCTCTTGCCACTATTAGCGGGATTCCATCATTAAACTAGCAATTGTTCTTGAACGTGGGCTGTGGGGTGCAGGTTTCCACTCTGGGCTTATCCCCACGTGACCTTGAACGCTGGACCTAACTGGTGATTTAGGCAATGTTCAAGAGTAATTTGGACTCTCTTGATTTTCACTCCAGTCTCCAGAACCCACCATCTGGTGAGGAACATAACTCTGAAAGTAGGAGCTAGGTTTGGATCTTTTACTCATTTAGAGCTGACACAAGCACATACCCCTCCTATCACTTGTGATGGACAGTACATGCCTGAGCTAGAGAGCAAGGGACAGAGGGGCAGCTCGGGCGCTGGACACTGGGAGGCCACTAGAGGTGCCAGCAGGGTGGCTGTGGTGTAGAGCACTATTGCGCTGCAGGTCCCTATTGCATCATGGCAGCTTTCCTCAAAATTGGGGTTTGAACATCACCCATCAAGCATGTCAAGGGGAGATTAACAAAGATCAGAGACACCCCGTCTCTCTGCCTCTCTTACTCTGCTTCTCCCCCTCTTGGGAAATAAACCAGCACAGATGAGCTAGAGGCCCACTCCTTCCGTTCTCTCCTCCTTCCTCCTTCCCTTCCAAGAGGGAAGTTGTTCTGTAGTTGTCCCTTGCATGTTTTTACACTTCACTCGTCAATACTAACATAGGCTATGAACACGCACCGCGGACACGTTCTGCCGCTCTGTGTGAGCTCTGGCTGACACAGCCGCAGAAGCAGCCCGCGCTCCTTACTGCTGCCTTTGCTGCTCCCCGTCTTCGCTCCCCTGTAAAGCAATCTGGCCCGATTCTCTGCGTGCACTTGGAGTCTCGCATCTTCCAGGGTGCTTCCCTGGACGCCCCAGCACTCGCTGACTCCCCTCTCAACCTGACCTTTCCGGCATGGGCTCACTCCCTGGCTGGTTTATGCTGGTCTGGTCCCCCCAGCTGGACCGCAGCCTCTCTGAGGCCAGCTGCCGAGTCTCTCCCATCTTAGTAACTCCTCTCTTGCAGCCCGCCTACAGCATACATACGAAGCTCTATTGAAGTGGAAGTAACAATTAGCATTATTCACTGTTCTGTGGGTGGTGAGGCACGAGGTGTAAATTCTCCCCCTCACCAGACTTGGGGTTTGCCTGGGTCAGTGTGAGGCTTTCATCCCTAACAGGCCTTAGGAGGGTCCAAGAGAAAACCGGAGACATCCCCCCGAACAGCAACAGCAACATCAACGGCACAGAAAGTGGGCAGTGACTGACTGGTACATTTTATCCTCCTAACCTACAGCTTAATCACACATTCGGGACGATCCTAGGAGCAGGCCAGCCAGAGTTTGGCTGAGATATTCTTTTCTCTTTGGGCAGATGTTTCCAAAATTGGTGTTTCTCAAAACTTACTGCACTTGCTCATCATTTGAGGAGCTTGTAACTGAGGCTCCTGGTCCGATTTCGCAGTGAGAGGCTGTCCTCCCCATCATTTCATCCGTCAGACTTCTTCCTTGCATCCAACATCAACTTCTTGGGGGGGGCAAATTAATTTCACCCAGGGTTTCTCAAACCTGCCTCCTCATTGGGCTCCCCTGGGCGGGGGGGGGGCCTGATTAAAGACGCAGACAGCCTGGTCCCCGCCCCGCCCCAGCTCCACTGAATCCGAATCTCCAAGAGGAGGTCCTAGGATTTATATTTTTAAAAGAAATATCCCAGGGCATTCCAATCAGCAAAGTTTGTGAAATATTGATCTAATAAAAGTAAACTTTTTCCTTAGTATTTTATCATGAAAACTTTCAAACATACAGAAAAATTCAAAGAATTTTCAGGAACATCAGTATACCCACAATCTAGATTCTACCACTGACTTTTACTACACTTGTTTTGTTACATATCTATCCACCCTTCCATTCCTCTCTCCATCCAGCAACCCATCTTGATTTTGGGGCATTTTAATGTAAACCACAGGCATCAGTATATTCTCCCCTCAATACTGCAGCATGCGTGTCATTACCTAGAGCTCAATATTTGTTTACAGTTTTTTTCTTTCGAGGTAAAATTTACCGAGTGAAATGCACAAATCTGAAATGTGCCATTGGATGAGTTTTGACAAATGCACACACCCACATAGCCCAAACTCCTCTCAAGACGTGAAGCATTTCATCACTCCAGAAAGTTCCCTCATACCCCTTCCCCAAGAGATTGCTCTGCCCCCATCCCTGGCAAAGACAATTACTTTTCTGGCTTTCTCCACCATAGCTTTCTCTTAATTAAAACAGCCTTCAAAAAGCAGCAAAACAAAAAATTTTTTTCCAACAAAATCACATCCGGAGCCCCAGTATTTTAAAAGCGGAAGTAGAGAGGCCGCAGTTAGGGCTGTGTGGGGTTCTGAGTCCTGGCCACTGGGTCTCCATCCATGTCGTCCCCCAGGCATCCCCTGAGTGTCTCTCTGGTACCCAGCGCTCCCAGCAACAGCTCTTGACACTGCTGCCCCGGGGCCTGCTGTTGCAATGACCCTCTTCCTCCCTCTGGTCTTTTGAGCGCTGCTTCATCCTGGGAAAGCTTGCTCTCTCCCACGTGGGAAAAGGTTCTAGGTTCCTGGCTATAGCTTGCTATAATAATTTTAGAAAGAAGAAGAAAAAACATAGCTTCAGTTATTGTTTTTCTGTTTGTTTTGGGGGGAAAGTTTTCTCATTCAACTCTGGGCACATGGGTAATGTAGTTTCATTTCACATTTCCCAATAAAGCTGCCTGAACTCCGATTGCATCAGCAGCCTCTGGCTACCTCCCCGACACGCACCTGTAATATGAACCTGTAATTTCCACTGTGCAGCAGGGGTAGGTTTTATGGGCTGGGGGACACGCAGAGTCTCATCTCACCGCCTGGTTGCCACAGGCTAATAGTGTGGAACAGAGCTCACCCTCAAAATGTCAGAGAGGAGAAGAGAGCAGCCTCACTCCCACCCCCACCCCAACCGGCCCTTTGGATGAGAGAAAGGAGTGGTCTCTCGGCCCTTCCGGGCACGAGCCATCTACCAGGCTTTTCTGGCCCGATGGCTCAGCTCTTGTTTCAGCTTCCCAGGCTCCCTCGGCGATCAGCTGCTCACCCACAGGATCCCGGGGAGAGATACTGACCCCCAGCGCTGCTGCTGTTGGTCTCGGTTTTTCATTTCCACAGCTGCTTTTACACCTCTTCCTGAAGTGTGTGTCTAGTATTAATATACAAGCAGGTTTTCAATGATCGTTTGCTGAGTTGTCACACAAGAGACTGGATGCATCAGGACCTCATCGCCATATATTCTTCATTTCTCAGCCCCGTGCTGGATCATTGTCATCCATTGCAGACAGCCAGTTATTGCTTCCAGAGCTGCAGCAGAGATTCTCCTGACCTTGACAGTGAAAAGTAAGTTTCAATCAGCCACAGCAGAAGTCATAGCCACCCCAAGCACCCTGGCTGTCCACTTTTGGACAGTGGTGTTACTAGTAAACTAGGACTTCTGGGAAGAACAATGAATGGATCAAGGCTCACTCTTCTGATATGGAGCATGACTTTCTGTTAGCTTATAGTTCAGGCTGTGCTTGGTTATAATTATCCACCCATGGAAGCGTTGACTGAGCCTAAATCCCTGGTATGAAATTCAAGTGTATTTGCTAAAATTCAAACGCATTTAGCACATGGAAAACTCAGTCCAGGTTAGCAGCAACGTCTATCCTTTATTTGCTTTGGACTCTGAACTCCCATCCACCAGACCAGTAGGGGTTCAGTTTCAGCCATGAAAGGTGCTATCTCCACACCCAGATTTCGCTGAGCTGCTGGTGCTTTAGTCACTGAGGTAGTCGTCAGTTCTGTTTGCCAAATATTCTGGTCCACTTTCCCCTTTCTGGACCACGGTATGATTTCACTTCCTGAGTCCGTTTTGGTTGGGTGAGGTCTGACGACCATTTCTGACGTATGAGCTATGAGTAGAGGTGATGTGTCTGATCCTCGGCCCCATGAGAACTGGAAGCCTGTCTGTACCTCACACTCAGACAGAGCGCGAAAGTGTGGTATAGGTGGAAAGCCTTGGGCTTGAATTAAAATCGTGGCTCTCTAACTGACCAGCGGTGGGGCCTTAGGCAAGCAATTTAACATGCATGAGTCATCATTTTCTTACTTACAGAGTGGTACTCAAGATGATTACGCCATGGGGTGCTTGAGGGTTAAGTGGAATCATCATCGTAAACACATAACCCCTAGGAGAGTGCCCAGCACGCAGGCTTACAGGTACGAGTTACTTCTTCTAGCCAATCGTAGTCCCACAGCTACCTCCCCTCATCTGTCTTGGTGGAGATGTGGGTGGCCCTGGGCTCTAGACAGCTGATGTTTCCTTCACAGTCCGCCAGGTTCTACTGCAGAGTCATGCCAGAACGCGGAACCAAGTGAGACATTTACCAGAAAGGAAGCTGTTAGCTGCTGGAAACACACAGGTTCTCTGCATCAGGTGACTATTTCAGTAGACTAGTAAATGTAAAATGAAAGTTTTCCTCCTGCTTTTAGGCCTCACTGAGATCCTCTGTGATCCCAGGGAGACAGGGTTAGCGGTCTTGATCTGCTGGCAGGCTACACACATGACCTGGAGGAAGGGAGTTAACTGGGTTTATGCATCAAGACAAAATGAAATCTTTAGCCCTGGAGGTTATTATGGATTATATTATTAAACGTGTGTTTGTTCTTATTCACTCATTCATTTATTCAAAAATATTTATCAACACCCCACTATGTATCAGGCTCTGTTCTAGAATCTAAGGATACAAAGATAAACAAGAGATAAATATTCCTCTCCTCATGGAGCGTGTGTTCTACCAGGGGAGACAGACAATAAGCAAGATGAGTAAGTGAAATTAGAAGGAAGTTAAACAGCAATAAACGCAAAGATAAAGACTAAAGCATGAAAGAAGAACAAGAAATGTCAGAGCATGGGTCGTAATGTAGTAAGGCTTTATGAGAAGGAGACTGGAGCATATCCAGGGGTCAGCATCTGCAGGCTGTGAACATGTACCCGCTCTGCCCCTTACCACACCGCCATTCAGATCAACTCAGAATAAGGATCAGGATGAGCCCGTTGCTGGTTCGGGGAAGAATCGGAGGAAAGGTGACCAGAGAAGTGTGCTTGAGGATAGCTGGGTGCTGAGCTGACCCTGAAGGGGTGGAACCATGCTCAGTCATTCAGCTGTTTACCAAATACCTGTTTATGTCAATAAATAAATAAATATTTATGCCAATAAATATATACATTTATTTATTTACCTTATAATTAGATTTTTAAAGTATTTTAAAAAATATGACTAAGCCCTTTATTCTGTGTCGCGTCCCGTCCATGGTCCTGAAGTCCTCAATCCGTTACTGTCTGCCCTCTGGGAGCTTATGATCCACCTGAGGAAAGGGACCCAGACAAATATTAGTGATATAGCAAAATAGAAAGTGTACTGCCTGTCAAGCCCTATTCCAAGGTTTCACATATATTAATTCACCTAATTCTTATCACAACCCTATGAGATAGGAACTATTATTATTTCTATTTTGCAGATGAGGCAACCAGGAAAGAAAGAGTTTATTTTCTTGCCTCAAGTCAACAGCTAACAAGCAGCAGAGCCAGGAATCTGCGCTCAAACAGCCTTATTCCAAAGCCTTAGTTCTTCATCACTACACTTAACTTCTATAAACAAATAAAATGGACGCTTATCATACAAAATGGTAAATACTAACACAAAACTTGTACTTTTTTTACACTACTGATATTGAAAGAGATGAGCATAATCAGACTGTGACAAAGGGCAGGGATTTAGGTGTGAGAAGAGGACCTCTCTTGTTTTCAGCTTCCTGGGACTGAGACACACCTGAGAGAAAGGAGTTTGGATGCTGAAGCCTGGCAGACAGCAGGAAAAGGAAGCAGGAGGGTCCTTGTTCACACATTGCCTCTGTCACCCTGTGGGAACCTGAAGTGTGTCTAGGCACAGCTGTTAACAGTGTTTGTTTCTGCTGAACACCTTCTTTCCTCAAGTTGACTATTTTTAAGCTTTTCAAGCTGAGCTAACTTCAGGAGTGACATTTCAAAGCGGTTGCCCAGCTTTCTATTAGGTGACTGAGCGGAGAAGGGAATGGAGGGGAGAACCTGGGACACTTTATTTAGCCTGGAGGAAACAGTAAGCTAGAATTTAGGCGTGGTACTTCAGCCATCTCATATACCTCTGGTGAGACTTGGCGTGGCACAGGGTAGGAGGTGCGTGAGGTGAGGGTGGGACATCCTTTTTATCTTCTTTCCCCAATTTAACAAACACTGATGTGACCACTGGCTGTTCACTCAGATTTGTGCTGGGTCCATACCCCCCAAGATGCTTATGGTTGCACTATAGCAATAGTGGTTTCGGATGTGTATTCATTTCCTGTACATCTTTTTTCCTGGTCAATTTTGATCCCCAAAGCTAACTTTTTAAGATCACAGTTAGATTGTGGAGAGAAGACTTATTTTCTAAATTCCAAGAACTGCCTCATTTATAAATCAATAGCCAGGCCTTGCTACTCTGGACTGTAGAACTTCATTACTGATGATGGCAGAGAAAATTCAGGAGGTGATATAGAGTGTCCAGCCCGAAAGAAAGGAAAGAAGGGAGAGAAGACGGAGGAAGGGAAGCAAGAAGTCGGAAGTGGGGGTTCTGGATCAGCCGTGTGGGGAGAGGTTGTAGAGATCTAGCCAAAGTTAGGAGTATTCCCATAAATTTGGGGGACTTTCAGTTCAGGGGAACTTACTTTTTATTTTTGGGGATTCAGTCTGGAAAATATTGCAAGCCTCTAAGAAAAATCTTCATGTTCAACATGGAGCTGGAATGACATGGTACCACACAGTTTGTAATTTGGACTAGCAGAGGGAATTATGTAAGAAGCAAGAGGGCTGTCATCACCATCTCTCAAGCCCCCCTGGCTCTAGAGAGTCCTGGAAGAAGCACAGGGTCTCACAGGCTGAGCGGCTGAGGCTGGTTGTTGAGCCGCTGGGCAAGGCCCCTTAGAGCTCCAGTGGGGCCACGTCAGCTGGGACTAGGGAAAGCTCGGTTCTTTGGGGCACTATACATTTTACCACCGTGACCAGTGGTGGGTACCAGAACATGGCCACCCCCCCCAAAAAATAGCACCTGGTCCTCAGGCTCCTGCCTCATCAGCACTAGGCTCCCACACAAGATCTCCCTTGAACTTAGCACCATCTTTGAAACACAAAAGCCAGAGAAGATGAATAGACAGCCTGACTAAATTTCGCATTTCCTAAATGTTTACCTAAGAATGTTAGTGGCCCTTTGACAGTGGTATAGCCATTGGAAAGTTTTAATTGCTCACGCCCCATCGCCGTTCAGCAGGATGAGATTCATCAAAACTTTACTTGGTTACAAAATATAAAAAATGCTCTTCTTTAGCATTTTTTCTTGCACATTTGAGTATGACATCTGAATTGTTGATCTCACAATTTAATCTAATTGAGGGGGTCAGACATGCAACGAAAGCGAGGCAGGTGAGGGGTGGTAGGTGCCAAATGAGCGGGGCAGACATCGAGGGTGTTGGAAGGGCTTGGGGCAGTGAGCCCTGCGTTCCGGCCGGCTGGAAGGAGATTCCCTGGAGGGGAAGAGCTGAGCTGCCTAGAAAGGTGGTAAGGATTGTGGTCCCATCCCACCTCAGGGCCTCATGACTGGAAGCTGGGCCGTTTCTATCCGACCTAGCTGGCCCACAGCTTTTTGTGAGAGTCAGGTGATATTGTGGACAGCAAAAAGCCATGAAGACTATTTAAAAAATTAAAAGCGATTCAGCTCTGCTCCGGGGGCCTGGCGCGCCTCCTGGGGGCTGTTCTCCTTCCCAGAACCGGGAGAGTGGCCTCCCGGGCGGGTCCCTGCGCCTGACACAAACAGAGACCTGGGCCCAGGCAGCTCCACTGCTCCTGTCTGAAGTTCACGGGGCAGGGGACCTCCTTCCCTCCTGAGGCTGGTGAACCCTTCACAAGCACTTGGAGCCCTTGGAGGAGAGGAAGGTGGTTGGAGGTTGGAGGGCTGGGGATGGAGTGAGGAGGCAGCCCTGTGGGGAAAGTGAAAGCTCTGAGCAGCCCTTAACCCCGCTCGCTCGCCGTGTGGCGGCTGTGAAGGGGCAGGCCCCACTCTGTGACTTCTACAGCTCTATTGTAGAGGCCTCTGGGTCAAGTCTCGAGGGACAGGGCCCTTAGTGATGAGGGCCTTTTTCGTGAAGCACTCACACTCCTGTCTCACGTGACCCTCCTGCCAACCCTAAGAGATAAACCAGTGGAACCCACCACCCCCAGGACATCAGCGAAGCAAAGAGATCAAGGCTCCTCAAGAGCCTCTTTCTCCATCTTTCAAATCATGGAAAATGTCAAAAGTAGAGAAGAATACAGAGTATTCTACTTAACGTATATGCAGTCGCCCCCAGAATGAACAAGTATTGATATTTGGCCTTATATGCTCCAGCTTAAAAACCGCAATATAGGCACAGACAAGTTTACCTTTTTAAACACAATTCCATCTTTCCCTCGTTCCTCAGAGAGAATAACTATTATGAAGGTTGGGTTTGTCCTTCCTGTCCATATCTCTATCATTTGTAAATTCATAAACAAAGGTAGGGTATTAATATATGCACTTTAAATTTTTTTCATAAATGACAGCATATAGAGTGTATCATTCTGCAACTTGCTTCTTCCAGCCTACAGTTTTTTTGAGATCTATGTTAATTCATGCAGTTAGACTCTGTCGTGGGCTGAACTGTGTCCTCCCCAAATTCGTATGTTGAATTCCTAACCCCCAGCACCTCAGAATGGGGCTGGATTTGGAGACAATCTCTTTAAAGAGGTAATTCAGTTAAAACGAGGTCATTAGTGTGGGCCCTCATCTGCTGTGACCGGGGTCTTTTTGGAAGAGAACATTTGGACAGAGACATGCACAGAGAAGTCCATGTGAAGACACAGGGGGAAGGCAGCCATCTGTAAGCCAAGGAGAGAGGCCTGGAGCAGACCCTTCCCTCACGGGCCTCAGAAGAACCAACTCTGCTGGCATCCTCACCTCAGACTTCAAGCTCCAGAACTGTGAGAAAACAAATTTCTCACATTTCTCATAAGCTGCCCTGCCTGTGGTACCTTGTTATAGTGGCCCTCGCAAATGAATACAGACTCCATTCCACAAAGAAACATTAGTGGAGGGCTAGTGGCTGTTCATGAATATGTCGCTTCTCCCTGGGATTTGTGAATTTCATCAGAGGAATTTACAAAAGCCTTAACGTGGCTATCTTGGTGGGGTGGAGTTGTAGGTACTATCATAGTTACTGAGGAATAAGTTTTAGGATGAAGGACCCTTCCCAGTGCTCCATAATTATCTTTTAGAAATCAGTCTTCTATGGTGATCACTCAAAAAGTCCTAGATTACAGACAGCCACATCATAGGTCATATCTGAAGAGCATTGGCCCCCGGCTTCTAAGTTCTTCCTAATCTAGGGTGTCTCATCTGCTCTCCCAGGGTCTGCTCTCAGTTCGAGACAGGAAGTAAAGGACACATTTCAGAAGCTTCATATATAACATGAAGCTTGCCCTGCAGGTCCCGGGAAAGTGGAGGGTGTAGGTAAGACATCACGGAGCCAAGCTTGTGACGCCACATGGCATTTTTAGGAAGGCCCTTGTGGTGCTTTGGAGAAGCCTCTGCACATCTAACACTGGCCCGCAACCTGGAGGAAACCCCAAGACAGATGCTGTCTGGTAAAAGGCCAAGAAAACCAGCAGAGCCTAAAACCTATTCTTCAAGTGTGCTGGTAGCAGTCCTGTAAGGACTGACCTTGAAGCCTCGAGGCAAAGATGGGATAAAACAACAATGGATGAGAAAGCTCTTTCCTGTGTGCAGGCTGCTGGTGGAGAAATGAGAGTCTGCTTGAGAACTCAACATCCCATCGCAGCCCAAAGTCTCAAACACGCTCAGAGGAGGAAGTCTTTGGCCCTTTTTAGAAGCATTTTGGAGGCATTGCTTATAACAGTGAAAAACTGGGAGCATTCAAAATAGCCACAGAAGGAGGTCTTTAAATGTGAAATATGTGAAATAAAATAAACTATAGAATATTTATACCAATACAGCCATTAAAAGTGGTATGTGATGACATGGAACGATGTTGAAGAAATAGTGTTACTTGGAAAAAAGATTCCATTTTTTTAAATAGTGAGTGCAGTTTAATCCCATTTTTATTTTTAAAAGATCTATTCATAAGGAAGAGCCTAAATTGTAATATAGGATGATGGTAACTGGGTTATCTCTGAGTAGTAGGTTTATAGATGTTATATGTTTTCTTCTTGTGGGACACACACACACACACACACACACATTTCACAAAGAAGAATTTGCTCATCTGGGCTTTAGTCCCTTTCCGTGTAGAGAGAGGATCTAACTAGGTGACCTTTAGGTTTCTAAGGACTTGTGACATTCCAAGACTATGATTCTGAAGAATTGGAAATTCTTGGATTTAGTGACAGAAAATGCGATTACTAGAAGGATGTTGACTTGATTAAACATTTGTTGGAGGACCCAGAGCTGGCTGCCGCACACAGCCTGTGGTCTTTCATGACGTGTGGCTGTTGTGATTGTAAAGAAAATATAACCAACGGTTACCAAACACATTCCATGCTTGGCACTGTGCCAAATGTTTTAGATGCATCATTTTACTTAATCCTCACGATGACCCTATGAGGAAAGTGCTACCATTGTCTACATATTTCAGATGAGGAAGCTGTGACTTTAGAGAGCTCAAGTCAGAACTCAAGGTCAGTGACCAGAAGGGAGCAGGGAGTGGATTTGAGCTCAGATCCCAGAATCCACAACCTTAATTTTTCTCTCTGCTGCCCTCTAGTGGAGCACTTCCCTCACCCCTTGAGGGAGCTGAAAACTTCATGCCAGGAGAGGGACCAAGGAGGCAAATATAAACCTCTCAGGTCAATGGGCATTAGCAGAGAATTGTGAACTTGAGTCTCCTGGGGCTAATGAAGCTACTCCATTAAACCGAGCGCTGAGCTTGGCTAGAAGCGAGTCCTGAGCCTCATGCCCGGGAAAGGTGAAGGGGGTTTTCCTCAATGCAGGTGCAAGGAAACTGGCCTAAGGTACAGAACTGCCAGAAACAGAGGACGAAGGAGAGAAACAAGCTGTACCTGGGTGTCTGCGTTTCCTTAAAAGTGTTGTGTGAAGTTTCCTATTGGAGATGAGCTAATGAAACATGCCGTTACTTTAATAAGGTATTCCAGTTTTAGACGTATGAGGTATTGGATGGGGCTGTGCTATTCCACCCTTACCCTGCTCTGCTCTATATCACAGGGCAGGGTGACCCAGGTTACCACACCAGCTGACCTGCCCCTGGGCCCGGCCAAAGGCAGCAGTAGTGGGGTTTCAGATGTGTGGAGGAAGCCAAGCCGTCTCCCCTCCACCACCTCTAGCAACATCCCTGCTAAGAGTTGTGTCTCTTCTGAGGCTCTGGCTCTTACTGGATGGCCTACCACGTTCTAGCTTCTGCTGGGTGACCCGAGACCTGGGCTCCGTAACCTCACTCCTCCCTTTGTGCTACCCAGCCTCATGGCGGTAGCAGCTTCTTGCTATTGCTCATCTTTGGCTAGCCTGCCATCCTTTGCTTGGTTTCTCTGTTCTTCCATCCCCTGTGAAACCAGTTAAGTGACCTCTGTTTGACATATCAGGGTGGTTTCTTTTTTTCTGACTGGAGTCTGATTGATAAATTCCCTCAATTATCAATTTCTGAGGTATTCTACCATCAGAAATATCGCTATATGGGGCAAAGAGTGTCAGGTTGTATAAAGGAACTTCAAGGAAGTTCTATAATAACATAAAGATGGGTGAGATTAATACCAGCTTAGGAGTATCAGGTGTGACATTTAACTTGGCCGTTAAAGAATGAGGGAGCTTGAGAACATAAGAGCACTGTGGATGAGGGGTCAGCAAAGGCGTGATCAATTAGAATCCTGGTCTTAGTGTAAATAATGTGTGAACAATGAGAAAATAGATGATAAGTGTCCCACACTGTGCATGTAAGTTTCTCAATCAAGGTGCATCTGGAGGTAGAGATGTACAAGGAGTGTCAGGAAACGATGGGCAGTGGATATTGCTAGAATGTAAGCCTGAAGGGTGCTGGAAGGGTAAACCAAGAGGGGTATTTAGATTTGACAAAATATCACCTTAAGGTTTTGGGTTACTCTTAAGGCAACCTTAGTCACCACTGACACCCAGTGCCTGGCACATCCAATCAACACTGTTGAATAAATGAGCAACTGCTGACAACTTTGGTACAGGGGAAGGGAGAAAACAGACACATGCTCTGCAGAGCTGGCTCTGGCAGGAACGTGCAGGCTGGCCTGGGGGTGGGGGGCGGGAGAGGAAGACCCAGTTAGAAAGCAGTTGCTGTGGATGCAGGGCTTGAGAACGGCAAGGAGGACTCAGGTCTGCTATATATCAAAAAATGGGAATGCACGTCTCAGATGGAGGCTGACAGAAAAGGTGGCATACAGGTGCCTCTGAGGCCTGGTACCCAGGAGACTGGGTGGCTAGAAACGCCTCTGTGACTATATGCACGTTGATCAAGCAGCGATCCAGGGACACAGGAATGGAGGAGATGGGGAGATGCACATTTAGTGATGACAATTATTTAATACCCACCCTTGGATCTTCTGGCCTTATCTCTCCCATTATTGTAAAGACATTCATTTTTCTTCAAACCCAGTAAATTATTCTCTGTCAGCAAGCTGGGGGGAGGGGTGAAGAAAAGATTCCAGTTTGCTCTTGGCTTTTCCTCTGTCTAGTCCAAACACTGGAAATGTCAAGTTTGCTCGCTAATTAAACATGTCTGTCTTGGACTGCACTTGTATCTTTCACTGAGAAGGTGTAGATTTCCAGGGAGACATTACACATTCGTGTTTCCAAATAGAGCATTTTGAAATCTCCCTGTGTGACACAAATGCCAACTTTGTGAAAGTGTCTCCTGGTAGGAAAGACACCTGAGTAAGGCAGCTCAGGTCTGGGAGAGAGTCACAATGTGCCCAGTGTGTGCCCTTTAATTTATTTTCTGGGAGCCACTCTGGGAACCTCTGTAGGGCCAGCCCTGCGCCTTTCTGGATTTCCATCAATCCTGCTGCACAGCTGATGCTTCCTGGGACTGGGTCATGGGAAATCTTATCCCCCGGTTAGCTTGAAACTGGCCCTGCCACCATCCCTGGTGTCTTGCTGGTTGAGAACTGACAGTTTGCCATTATATCTGTGGCCATGACTTTGCAAAGCCTTACTAGAATGCCAGGTGGGAAGTATCATTACCACCCACATGCCACAGAAAAAGAAGTGGGACCTGCAGCCTGGAAATCCTTACAGAATGAGATTCATTGATCACGTATTTTCTATGTGCTAGCTACATGCCAGACCCTGTTTTAGGAGCTGCAGATACGGCTATAAACCAGACTGACGTGATCCCCGCCCATATGGGGCTTTAGTCTGGTAGAGAGCGAGTAAATAATTAGGTACTGAGGAGTCCGAGAGGTTAGGTCATTTGCCAAGGACAAGTTACTGCCGGTTAAACGGCCAGACCAGGCCTGCCCAACTTCAAATCTCGGGTCCACCTTCTTGGGCAGTAAAACATGGTCCTTAAAAATGGGAGCTGAAGGTGTGGATGCCACCTGAATCCTGTGCAAGTCAAAGGAAAAAGAGAGCTGGAGGGGGAGCGGCTGAGTCTTAACATGTGCGAAGACATTTCTGCGATGCTGCCCTGAGTGCCAGGCGGGGCCGGCAGCTTGGTGAGGGCATCCCGGGAAGACGCCCCGCTCTCTGCTCCCCCTGCCGCATGGTGAGGGCTGCAGAAAAGCTGCAAAGCTGTGGGAAGACAGAGTTTTCATCCAACTTTCCTGGACCTACTGTGAGTCTTAGAATCTCAGCTTCCCCATCTGAACACAAGCCTTTTGACTGGTTGCTGAGTCATGAGTTCCCAGCCTCTGGGATTCCGTGGGTCAGCAGTATTTTTTAATGTGTGTATGTGGGAGTGTGGGTTCAAGTTTGGACGTTAAATATACGTTTTTATAAAACACGACTGTCTACTATTATCTGCTCTTGTTAAAGAAAAGACATTTTCATATCAGGCAGGGCCCAGCCCCATGGCCGAGCGGCTGAGTTGGGCACACTCTGCTTCAGCAGCCTGGGTTCCTAGCGCGGACTTATCCCACTCATCGGTGGCCATGCTGTGGCCGCAAATCACATACAAAACAGAGGAAAACTGGCACCGATGTCAGCAGAAAAAGGAAGATTGGCAACAGAGGTTAGATCAGGGCAAATCTTTCTCAGCAAAAAAGAAAAAGACATCTTCATATCAGATAAAGAAAGAAGGAATAGTATAATTTATAATAATAGGAAATTAAAAACAATTCTTTAAACTGAATTATTTTAGCTGTTAAGAAAAGCTCTTCCTTTGTGGTTCTTTTTCTCATTTCTCTGTGGAGTATGATGAAATCGCCCCATGGACCAGCCCCATCTTTGGACTGAGGCCCAGCAGCTGGGAAGACGGCCTGCAGGCCCCTGTCAATAGTTCTCAGCTCAAAGTGTCCATGAGACAGCCTGTGGTCTGCAACTATTCTTCTTGGAAGCAGACACATCCTAGCTCCGTTCCATCCTATGGTTGCATCTGGATGCCTCTGTTTGGTCTGTGATGGCTGAAATGACAGTGTCCTGCCAAAGCAGCCCCTTCCCAGTCCTGCCATATGGGGGCTGCATTTCCACTGGGTCTGGCAGCTTTTTCACTCGTAACCTCAGTCCCCACTGATAGATTCGTCCCTGTCACACTGTTTACTGAAACTAGGCCACTTAATTAAAGCAAGAGCTTTTGCATAAACTCCAACAGTGGATTTATAAATTCCAAGCACTGTAAGGGGACCAGATGGAAGAATGGGTCAATTATCATGGAGGCCAGTGCTCCTACCCTTTCAAAGGGCTCCTCAGTTTTGGAGGCACCAGCTCTCCGTGGGGGCTGTGGATGTTACTTGCACTGTCAGCTCACCATGACCGCGGGAAGGGTCCGCCTCAGCACAAATAAGCTATGAGGTATTTACATGGAAAAGTCCGTGGTTCAGGTGTGCACCTTGTGACAGAAGTGGGGCCAGATGAGGGGAGGGGATTTCAGATGGGGCAGATGCCCTGTGAGTGGAGATCTGGCCTGGGAGCCAGCACTAGGGGACCAAGCAGTCTCACCCGGAGCATTAGGCAGCATGTGCTGGGCACCAGCTCTGGGCGTGGCACTGTGGGTTTGTGCTAGGGAGCTTCCATTGACTTCCCAGATTCCCCCTGTGCTCTGTGCCTCAGAGACTGGCCTGGAGGGTCTGCCTCATCAACCTCCCCTGCCCTCTGGCTTCTGGTTGAGTTTGACCAGTGGCAGCTGCCAAAGGAGGTGGGAGAGTGGGAGGAGAAAGAAGCTGGGGTATTTCTCCCTTCCATTCTCCCCCTGCCGGCTCACCGCAGGTTGGCTTTGTGGGCCACAGGTCCTGTCAGGCGGGTCTTTCCCTGTGATCCTCTTTCCAGTTTGGCATACCTATTCTCCTTGAACCCTCATGTCCAAGGGAGGTAATGGCCCCCTGCTGTGGCTAGCCCTAGATACCATACTATCTTTGATTAGTTTCTCTAAACCTTATAAACTAGTCCTTTTAATAAATTTCAGTGAACCAGTTCTCGACCACCAGGACCCTGACTGAGGCAAGGGTCTTTAGGAATGTCAGAAGTGAGTAGAACACTTTCCCTGCCCTCCAGGAGTTGATAGCAGAGGTGGCGACATGAACAAGACATAGAAAGGGAAGAGACACTTCTACCAAGCCAGGAGCTGAAACTTCAGGCCAGTAGCTTCGTGAGCGGGCTTGGGAGCGAGCCCTCCAGCTTCAGTCAGGCCTCAGATGACACGGCCCCGCTGACAGCTTACCTTGTAAGAGACCTGGAGGCAGAACCACCCCAGATAAGCCGCCTCCAGAGCTCTACCCCATAAAAACTAAGAAAACAAATGTTTGTGTTGTATACCACTACTTCGTTAAGCAGAAGTAGACAGCCAATCGCCTTCCCTGACCACGAAAACTAAATTGGCACCTCCCTCTTCACACTGCACTTGCTGTCACTCTCATGTCACATCCCAACTGCTACAAAGCCCCAGGTGATCTGGCCCTTGTTATCTCTGAGATCCCCTCTTATCCATTCTACCCTCACTGCTCCAGCTACACAGGCTTCCTTGCTGCTCCTTGAACATGCTGCGCTGGCTGCCACTTCAGCACCTTTGCGCCTGCTGTTCTTTATTTCTAGAACATTCTTCCCCAGTTATGTGCATGGCTTGCTCTCTCCTCTCCTTCAGGTCTTTGCTCGCAATCAGCTTCTCTGTTGGTTTCTCAGTTGGCCTGACCACTATTTCAAACTACAACCACATTCCGCAACTGCACCCTCGCCTCTTCCCTGATTTACTTCTCTCGATAGCACCTGATATGGCATATATTTTTTTACTTATCTTATTTATTGGTGTCTTTCCTCATTAAAATGTAAGCTCCAGGAGGCCAGGATTTCCTCCATCTTGCTCACTACTGTGTAACCATGCCCAGTGTGTAAAGCTCAGTAAGTGTTTGTCAAATGAATGACTCTCATGTTACTTTTTCTATTAGAGCCTGTGGTAGGCAATATTTTGGCCCCCATGACTTTTGTCCTCTGATCGTGTTTATGAGTATGTTAGGTTACATGGCAAAAGGAACTTTGCGGACATACTTAAGGGTACTAGTCAGATGACCTTACAATAGGGAGATTATCTTGGATTATCCAAGTATTCACAATATAATCCTATGAACCCTTACAAGCAGAGAGTGGGAGCAGAAGAAGTTAGAGAGATTCAAAGCACAAGGAGCAGCTGATGAGGAGGAATGTGGGCTACATGAGAAGGAATGTGGGCAGCCTCTGGAAGCTGAGAGAGCGGCCCCCAGCTGACAGTCTGCAAAGACACAGGAACCTCAGTCCTACAACCACAGGAATGGGATTGTGCCAACAGCCTGAAGAGGCTTGCAAGAAGATTCTTCCCAGCGCCTCCAGATAGGAACGCAGCTGGCTGACACCTTGACTTTGGCCTTGTCAGACTCTGAGCTCACCTCGACTTCAGACTCACAGTACGACAGAGAGATAATAAATGGGCGTTGTTTTAAACTGCTAAATTTGCCGTAATGTGTTATGGCAGCAATAGAAAATGAATGCAGGGTCCTTTTAATTATTGGATATTATGTTACTAATTTGTTTAGTGTGAGCTCAGGGCTATTGTCTGTCTTGCTGCCCCAGTGTTTACTATAGTGACAGACATAGAGTTTAAGAAATATTTGCTGCATGAATGGGTGAATGAATGGGCCCCCATTTTGCAGTGGCGTGGGGGTGTCCATTGGCTTATCTCGAGGTTCACTGGGCTGTGAGACTCTTGGCAGCTGGTGCCAGTTGCATTTGGCTCCGTGGCCGCAGTGCCCTGCCAGAGTGCGCAGCAGCACGCCTTTGGTGAATTCATGGGCAGCCTAGCTCCGAGCCAGAATTGAAGAGCCCCGGTCTCTAGCGAAAGACCCTGGGACCCTGTGCAAAGTTCTCAGCCTCCCGTCCCCAGGAAATCAGGTTCTGGCTGTACCGGCCGGAGACCCCAAGGCAGGCTGGGCATCGGATCAAAATGCAACTGAGCTGTTTAAACTATCTGTGGGCCCTTGGGCAAAAGACTTCACTTCTCTGGGCTTTGGTTTCCCAGCTACAAGTGGGAATAACCCTCCTAGGGTTTCTCTGTGAAGATTAATGAAGTTGAGCATTTAGAGGACTTTCATATAGTAGGCGATCAATTAACAGTGGTTATTGTTATTTTGCCTTATGTTGAATAGTGCACCTTGGTGTTTTCAGGGGAAAGCTTCAAATGAGTTTTCAAAGAGAATTACACTTGAGGCGGATGACCTGATCGTGACACCTGCTGTGGCTTCAGTGCTGAGCTCCCCAGCCCCGGCTCTCGCAGTCACACCGAGGGGATCAGCCGGTCCTGGCCACAGTCACCCAGGGACCAGTTGGCACAAAGCAAATATAATTGATATTAATGGAAACATAGTGGTTACAAGACACTTGGCAAAACCAGGAAACTTCCGTTGATCCATTTAGAAGAGATGGAATGAAATAGGCAGAGGATGTCATCAGACACACACATATACTCACACACACAAACACACACGTTTATACTCATATACACATACACACCTCGCAGAAAAGGTTAAAGACACCTAAACTATCATGGGAAAGGATACAAAATATTGCATGGGGATTTAGAGGCGAGAAATACAAGAAAACATAATGCACTGTAAATTAAAGTCATTTATAAAGTGCAACTGGCACCCAGATAGAAAGAAAAAATGATTAGTCAGCAAAAGTTGGGGTGTCTTGTTATTTCTTTACAGAATATTTCCATGTGACAGGAGAGACTGTGTTTATTAAGGGCTTACTGTTGTACAAACACAAACATATCAATGTCAGGCACTGAGGACATCTAGCTAAATTATTTGCCTCAAACTGATTTTATGTGTTAGTTAGTTTTAAGCCCACGAGGCCTCTCGGGCATTCCTTGGAGGCTCCGCTCTCCCCCTGGCATCCATCTCTTTAGCGCTGGTGCTGGCTCTGCCTGGCTCTGTGGACGCGCAGCATGGAGAGGGTTACCCACAGAGGTCGCCATAGCTGCCCCTCATTTGCACAGCGCTGCCACCCTTATTCAGCAATGCGGCCAGGCTCCATGTGCTGTGTTTTTCTGCCCTGCCTCTGCCAGCGAGCGCGGCTGGTGGTGTTTGAGGGGCACCATCTCTGGCCCAAGGAGCAATGGGGTTGGTGCACTCCCTCAACCTCCTGTTTTCAAAAGAAGGGGTGTATGTTACCTGGGTATCACTGGGGGTCTTTTGTGACAATAGTGGAAGCAATGGATAAATCTGGAGGAAAAGTAAACAGAGGTCACGTGTGTAAACCATTTAGCACAATGTTTGGCACTTAGGAAATGCTCAATAAATGATGAGTGATGATGATTATATAATGAAAAATATTAACAGCAAGTACGTGTACCTTTTAATAACCCTTCTGTTATCTAAGAGCTTACCTGAACTTGAGAAGCACAGAGAATGCTGTTTGTCACAAAGATCATGCTTTCTAAAGCGGTACTACTAGTCCAAAAATTGGAACCCAGCTGAGGCCCCATGGGGACAGTTACACAAAACAAATTTAAAACCAACACCAGCTACTGCTATGTAACGAAGGAGGCATCTCCCAAGATCAAGGAGAAATAATACACCACGTGACAGTACCTGAGGTGAGGCAGTTTGAAAATGTGATTAGTCTACTTCCCACCCTTCAGGAAGAACACAACATTGCCCCCCACGCAAAGCGCAGTTATTTCTGAACTCTGCACTGAGTGGTCCTGTGGGCACCGTGGGAGCATCTGAGCGGAAGTACGGGAGCTTAGGACTCCAGAGAGAAATCCCAGTCTTGAAGAAACAGCAACCAAGAAGAAATGACTAGCTTGAGTCCCTCAAATTGATTGAAGGTAGGATTGGACATCAGACTCCAGGCATAACGGACAAATCCCACGTGCAGTGGACATCTATTTTTCCTGCCTGACCAGTTTCTTTTTTCCCTTGCAGCAATATCTGTAAGGTCTGCAAGATCTTAAGTCCAGTTTGGGCTGTTTGCTTACGGGAGCCTTAGAAAACCCCACAGACCCAAATTTCCAGTCTGTGAAGCAGGAATAAATATACCTTCCTACCTCACAGGATGGCCTAAGAATCAAAAGTGGTTAGCAATAGAAGTAAAAATAACATTTTTGTGTTTATTGATGTGTCAGCCAGCATTAAATATTTTGACTACCCTTCTTTGTTGAAATTTTGCAGGCTCCCCCAGAGGAGGTAATATTACTATGCACATTGTGCAGATGAGAAAACTGAGTCCCAAAGAAGTTAAGTGACTCTCCCAAGGACATTCAAACTGACGGTATGACTCCAGGCTGCACACTGCTCTGTTCCCTAATGCAGTCAAAGAAGACCAAGGGGCCCTCTAAGAGGTGGCCAGCGAGATCCAAATGTTCAGAGTAGGCTGTGTTTGGATTAACTTTTTCTATTTACCATTAGGCTTTCTGTTACTAGCACAGCAACTCTTTTTTAAAAAGCTATGACCCTTTGGCATCCTGGGGTAACTTATTGTCTTAATCCAGGCAGGTAAATTGTTGTAATAAATAACCTTAAAATCTCAGTGGCCTAACAGAGTAGGATTTTATTTCTCACTCACATAACGCACTGTGGGTTTTTGGTTGATGATCTTTCATGAGGTCACTAGGGGCACAGAATCCTTCTAACTTGCAGCTTTACCATCCTCTGTGATGGATGCCCTGCTGCGTCTTTTAAATTCAGCTGAAAGACAGGAGAAGAGACAGAGGATTGTACACGGAAAGGCTTTTATAGGCCAGGAAAGGAAGTAACCAACTCATCGGCCAGAACTCAGTCACATGGCCACACAGAACTGCTGCAGAGCTGGGGAATGTAATCTAGCTGTATGCCCAGGAGGAAATGGGTTTTGTTGGACAAATAGAAGTTACTGCCACACTTATAAAAGAACTACCCTCTTCTGGCTTACGAACTCTGATGATTTTATTCAGTCCATGTTGCCTATCTGGACTGCCCAGGAACCAGAGCAACGAATGTCTTCCGCCTAGCCCCTAAATTCACATTTTGAATAAGACATAATGTATGCAAGAGAGGAAAATAAGACTTCATCTCATTGAAATGTCTGATAATCCCCTCTGTAGTGGATGCTGTGACATGCCACCCAGATTCCTTCTTCAGGACAAGGATCCGTCCCCCAGCTGCTTGGCATTGTTGGCAGACGAATCTCAGATCTCACCTGAGTTGCTCTGCAGGAATTGTCCTCAGACAATTGCTCTTCAACAGCATCTAATCCCAGGTCATGACCTCTTCACAGGGACAGCCCCCAGACAGTATTCCTCAAGGTAGGAAAAGGAGGGTGACCCCAGCTCCAGAGCTCCTGTGGGATTAGCTGAGGTCTTTGTTGTGACCGCATCGCAGTTCACCCCATCCGTTTACACAATCCTACTTCCTTCATTCCCCAACAGACGTGGTTCTGAAGATACTTCTCACTAAACTTTCTGTGGGCAACCCTCCATCTCAGTCTGTTTCCCTGGAAGCCCAAGCTAAGACAACTTGCGCCAGGAACAGTTTGAAGACGCAGACTCCAAGAAGAGGTTTCAGAGGTGGGTCGCCTGCTAGCTGTCTGCCAATGAGAACACCATCTCCTTGTAGATAGTGTGTAGATAACTCCCAAAATGCCCCAGCAGTTCAATTCTAGGATGGGATAATGGTGGAAGAAAATTTACCATGTCCAAACACCAGGAGGGCCAATATCTCAGACTTTTGAGAAGTGTAAGGGAAGTAGTAATTATAGAGACTATAGGGTTAAATGGCTCTTGTGATAATCCATGCGTTGAAAAAAGACAATGTATGACCGAGGGTGTCTAATTACCAACTAAAGGCTAAGTTGAAATCCAGATGACGTCTTTGGCTGTGTATAAAAGAGTTTCTCATCCTTTTCAGCCAAAGGATATAAAAAATTAAGAATGAGGCCCCATGTTTAGTTTTCAGAGCATCAAATGTCCAGAGGTGGTTCAATTCTCCGCCTTGACAGATTGTCTCTGCAAAGGTCAGAGCTGGGAAGCAGTGCGACACTGGAATGCGGGATATGGCAGAATCTGGCATTCAAAAGTCTTGAACCCATAGATCTCTCAGAACACTCTGGGCTAAAAGAAGTGGCCCACTCTTCCCCTTTGAAGGCTAGCCTGTCTGACTTGCTTGATGACAATGTAGAGGATTCTGCTTTGCAAGGAAACATGTACTGCCCCCCTCCCTCAGGATCTACTCTCACTTCATCTCCTTGCCATCAGACAAATTGCTAGGGTTAAGTCACAACACACCGCAGCAAAGGATGCGCTGGGTCCACTAACAGAAGATGGGCATGTAACCTGAAGGAGCTGTAGGACGCAGCAGGAGGTAGGAGAGGATGTATGGTACTGGATACCGAGAGTCCTGGACAAAGGGACAATTGGACAAGTGAGAACTTATCAATACGGGCACGCAAAAGAGAGCAGCACACTGATAGGATGGCTCCTGGATGCATGATTAACATGAAGGCCCATGTGAAGCAGAAATGCCAGAATTTCTAGTGCAATTCTGAATGAAGGGATCAGCAGGCGTGGGCAAGCTGCAGTGGATATATTAAATAAAGTCCAAAAAATTGGTCAGCCACCTGTGTTTGGCAGGTGAACACAGAAGACACTATTTTCCAAAGTGATGAGTAATACACTGGTAAGAGGGACGCAGACATTGTTGGGAAGCCTAGTGCTGGGCAGCCTCTGCAGTCCGGGTAGGGATTGGAAATGCTCTTTCAGAATTGGGCTCCTTGATGGCAATGGGCATAGTAGAACCTCCAGATAACAGAGGAGGCAGTGTCCAGTGTGAAGTGGCAGTGCTCAACCACCAGAAGCAAGGCAGAGGCAACTATTAAAATGAGTGCCAAGGTCAGAATGGCAGCCACAGGAGCGTGACCCTCAGAGAGCTCTGGAGATGGTTGATAGAACCGCATTCCTCTGGGTGAGATAGGTGGACAGCCACCAACTGTATCGCTCAACCTATGCAACTAAAAGAAACGAATGGATGTTCAAGAGGCTGGGAGCAGTTGTCCCAATAAAAAATTACAGTCCACAGCATAGGTTTGCCTCTGACTAGGTTTTAGACCCATAACTGACTTAGAGAGAGGTCAGGTCCCCAGGAATAAGGATCCTGTAACATTGCGGCAAATGTATATGGAAATGATTCACACAGCTCTTCTGTAAAGGGACTTCTGATCATTTAACAGTATGATGAGGAAAAAGGAATGTCCAAACATTGGGGCTAGACACAGAGTTGGAGTTGACTTTGCTCTGCAGGGACTCAAAGCAACATCACGACCCTCCTGTTAAAGTGGGTCATCTGGGGTCCAAGTACTAAATGGAGTCCTGACCCAAGTGTAGACTATTTTCGGCCTACTGGGTCTATAGGCCCACTCAAGAGTCCTTTCCCCAGTCCCAAAATGTATAATGGGTACTGGCATATTTGGTAATTGGCAGGACCACACCTTGGTTCCCAAGCTTGTAGAGTAAGAGTTACCATAGTGGAAAGGCCAACTGGAAGCCACTGAAACTATCCTCCTCCCCACCCCCAGATAGAAAATCAAAACAATATTGCAAACCAGGTGATTGGCAGAAATTAGTGCCACCCTTAAAGGCTAAAGGATGCAGGTGTGGTCCCCATCATATTTTGATTCACAGTTCTGGTCCCTATAAAAGCCAGACAGAATCTGAATGTTGACAATGTACAATAGTAAATTCAACCAGGCAGTAATCCTACTTGTAGCTCTTGTGCAAGACGTGGGATCTTTGTCAAAGCAGATGAACTCAATCTCAAACACAAGGTGTAGGGGCCACGTATTTCACACGAGTAAGGATCAGAAACAGTTTGCATTCACTTGGGACGGGCGATAGCATACACTTACAGTCTTGCTCTAGGGCTGTGTTAACTCGCCCTCCTTGATTCTGAAGGGGTGTGGACCATCCAGATATTTAGAAGAACATCGCATTAGTCACTCTATTGGTGGCAACACATTAATCACACCAGATGAGCAAGAAGTGACAAATATATCTGCGGCACATGCACTCAAGGGAATAGGAAATCAACTCTACAAAGATTCAGGACCAGTCGGGAATATCAGGGAGGATTTTAGGGGTCCAGAGGTCTGAAGCATGCCAGGACATCCCATCCAACTACAAGGAAAAATATTGCGCCTTCCGCTTCCTACCATGAAGAAGAAAGCATAAATCCTGGTTGGTCATTTTGGGTCCTGGAGGCAGCATATTCCATACTTGCGAATCCCGTTATGACCCATTTGTCAGGTAACACGAAAGGCTGCTGCCTCGCAGTAGGACTGAGGCTGTTTTGCAGGTACCGGCTGCAGTGTGAGCAGCCTGCCCCTTGGGCCGCATGGCCTGGCAGACCCTGAGGAGGCAGAGGCATCGGTAGTGGCTCCCATGAATCCATATGGAGTTTCTGTGAAGTGTAGAGACCCCTGGAGATCTCGAGCAAAGCTGTGACTTCTGCAGCAGAGAATTATCCACCTCCCAATAGATACTTCCGGCGTGCTGCAGGCCTCTGGCAGAGGGCAGCTCCTGACCATGGGACAGGGGCTGATCATTATGAAGTGGATTGCAAAAGACCCACCAAGGTGGAAGGTGCAGCAATCCATCGTAAAGCTGAAGAAGCATATCCAGCTATGAGCAGGGACAGCGGCACAAGCAGGCCACATAATCACGTGACCCAGACCCCTACAGTATCAGAACTATTGCAAGGTAGGTCTCCCTCAGCTCAAACATTTGGCCACATGGGAGGTTTCTCATGACCAGCTGACAGGGGAAGAAAAGGCTGAGCTTGGTTCATGGATGTGCTCACTCAGTATATCAGCAGAAGACAAAAACTACAGCCCCATTGAGGGGTGTTGACGTAGGACAGAAATGAGACGGAAATCTTCCCAAATGGTAGAATGTTGGACATTGCACTGGAGTATCCACCTTGAGTGGAAAGAAAAATGTCATGAATTGAGAATGTATATATGTGGACTCATGGACAGTGGCAGAGGACTGGGTCAGAGGTCCAGAAGAAGAAAACCTGGAAGGAGGAGGAGGCTGGGGAAGAGGCATGTAGATATAAACATGTAAATATAGAGTGTGAAGGTTTTTGTATGTCACGTTAACGCTCATTGGAGAGCTCCATCATGGACCAGCCACTAAATAACCAAGTAAACAGAAAGATTTGTCCTCAACGTGTTGACATCATCCAGCGTCTGCCATCAGCTACCTAAGTGCTGGCACAATGCACCCGTGGATCGAGTAGTTACAATTGCAGGTATTGAGGTGGTGCATGGGCCCAACAGCCTAGGCTCCAACTCACCAAAGCTGACCCAGCTACTACCACTGCCAAGTGTCAACCTGGCAGCAACTAAACCAATACTGCCTCCCAAATGTGGTTCCACCCCTTGAGGAAACTAGCCATCTACCAGCGGGAAGTTGATTACACCAGACCCCTTCTACCTAGAAGAGGCCGTGGATTCGCCTTGACTTGAGTTGACATATATTCTGGGTAGAAGTTTTCTTTTTCTGCTTTCAAGACCTCAGGCTGTACCTCTGTCTGAGGTTGAGCGCCATTCATTGACATGGGCTCCCACATAATGCTGCCCCAGAATGAGGGCCCACTTTAGAACAAAAGAGGTGTGGGAATGAGCCCAGGACCATGGATCTTCTGGTTCTATCAAAGCTGAGTCCATCAGGAAGTTGTGGGAAGGCCTTTTGAAAGCACAGCTGAGACACCAGGTGGTGATAATACCCTAAGAGGATGAGGACATTATCCTCTAGGTCGCAACAGATACCCTAAGTCAATGGCCAGTATTTGATGTGTGTCCCCAGTAGGTAGAACACAAAGGTCTTGGAACTAACGGGCGGAAGCAGGAGTGGGCCTACTTGCCATGGCCCCCCAGTGACCCACTGGGGGAGTTTGTATTCCTCTCCCCATGACTCTGAACTCTGTGGGGTTAGAGGTCCTAGTTCTGAGAAAAGGAATGAATGTTTCCACTAAATGACACAACATGAGGCCCATTCAACTTTAAGTTACAAAAACTCTGTCACTTTGAGACTCCTCAAGCCAAGAGACAAGAGGTTATGTAACCGACACCATTGCATCAGGAATATTGACCCTGATCATCTGGGGGAGGTCAGGCTGATGTTACAAACGGCGGCGGAGAAAAGTCTGTTCGACATCCAGGTGATCTACTGGAGTAGTGTCTCTTGGTACTTCCTTTCCCAGTCTGACGGTAAATGAGCAACTACAGCATCCTCAGGCTGGTTAGGATAGAGGCCCCCTCAGGGACCAAGGCCTGGGCCACCTACCAGGTAAGCCACCTGGACCAGCAGAAGTGCTAAGCCAAGGATGAGGGGGAAGCTGGACAGGCAGAAAAGGGCAGCAATGAGCATCGGCTGTGCCTTGAGACGAGCTCTAGTGGCAGGATCTCTGGTTCTTCCCACTAACATTCCTCTTGTGATTTTCCCCGGCGGAGCAGACCAATTAAATCTTGGAGAAGCTGTCCCAATAACTTGTTATGTAAAGAAAATAGATCTAAATGGTGCTATGGTCTTTGGATAATGGTCTTTGGTGGGTTCTGTGGTGTGCTTCCTAATTCTCCCTTCAGGATTGGCGCACTCATTCTTCAGTTTCCGGAGGCTGATGATATCAGCTGATTTGTCTCCAGGAATCACTCTCACTCAATATCACACTCCGTCTGGAGAAGGGGCATGCGGCCTACATCCAATGATTTCTTGATAGGGCTCTTAACAGCCCAGTCCCCTTGCCTTAAGGCAGGACAACTCGGAAGAGCCAACACAGCTCCAAAGCTCTGCACAACAATTCAACTCTGTCCTCTGCATCTCCCTGCTGCCTTTACTCTCACAGGCGGTGGTTCTTGAGGGCACTCCCCAGTCAATTTCCTGCGTGGACATCTCTGTCTCACAGTCTATTCATCAGGGAACCAGACCCAAGACACCCTCCCCATCTCTGCCATCAGCCGGTTCTGTGAAACCCACTATTTAAGTCAAGGACTGGGAGTAACGTTATCAGGGGAGACTGGAAAATTCCCTACGCCCATGACATTTTCCCTTCACGGTTCTGAATGGCCCCTTCTGTTCTCTGAGCTCAGACTATCTCCTGGTACCCTGCCCACCAGCTCAGAAGATTCAGACATTCCTAAAAATCTTGGCATCAAGGGCATCTCTTGGCTCTTCGCCTCGGGTCTTAATTGGAATAATAGAAAATTCTGTAAATCCGATATAGCAACTGGAGGAAGGTAAAAGGCAAATTTTCTAAGAAAAAACAATGAATTGTGTATTATCATTCAGAGACTCTGGCAAGAAACAACAAATACATTATGGAGTCCATGGGAATAATAGAGAAGCAGTTGGTAACCAAATCAGTGCTCCAACTCACCCAGTCCGGAATTCTCCCCTCCCAGTTCTGAAGGAAGACACCCCTTATCTTCAAGCATGCTAATTTGATCTCCATGCTTCAGGTAACTATTTTGGTTTTTTAAACAGCATTTTCCTCTCCATGAAGTAGCAGGGGGTTCTGACACACATTCACACATAGACTCATACACTCGTTCACACATACACATACACTCACACCATACACACTGATACACACACTCACACCATACACACACTCACAGACATCCATATGCACACTCATACACACACTCACACACACTCACACACACACACACATAAAGACACACTCACACTCGCAAACAATACACATACACACACTCACACATACATAGACACACTCACACACATACACACTCACACATACACACATAGACACACACATGCACACACTCAGACACACACTCACACATAGACTCATACACTCGCTCACACATACACATACACTCACACCATACACACTGATACACACACTCACACCACACACACACTCATATGCACACACATACAAACACTCCCATACACACTCACACACTGATACACACACTCACACCATACACACACTCACAGACATCCATATGCACACACTCACACACACTCACTTACACACACTCACACACATACACACATAAAGACACATTCACACACATACACACTGACACACTCTCACATATATACATACTCACATACACACACACAAGCATATGCGTGTACAGTCACATACCCACATACGGACACACTTACACAGACACACATACACACACACACACCCTTACACATACACACACTCAAACACACACATACACACTGACACACATGCACACACTCAGAAACACAGCCACTCACACATACACACTCACACATACACTCACACACACACACACAGACATCACCAACTCTGTGCTGACCCTACACCAAGCACGAGGAGAGCAAAGTCAGCCGTGGTCTTGCTCAAGACAGGGTATTGCCCAGAGTTCAACTTCAGGGTCGAGAATGCACCTCTCTATGTCCTGAGAGAGTACTGGGACCTTTCTGTTCACAGGGCGTGGAAAGCATTTTCTTTCCACAGTAATTCTTGGGGAGTTTTTAAAGTTTGAAAGAGCTGAAAAACACAATAGTTCCAGACAATAGTCCCTGTAGGACCCCAGCTCTCAGTAGTCGCCTCTGGGCTCTGTGTTGGTCTAGCCCGGGAGAGCAGAGGGCGTGCAGAGGCCGAGGCGTGGAGCTCGCAGGTGCACCTCTCCCCACATAACCCAGGGACATTGGTTCTGTCCCGTCAGCCCCCTTCCCAGCACACGTGTTGTCAGGTGTGCGAGGTGCTCTCCGAGCCCTTGCAGGGCAATCAGGCAGGCAAGCACCCATGTCTTCATTTTATTTATTTGTTAATTTAAATTTTTTTTAAAGATTGGCACCTGAGCTAACAACTGTGGTCAACCTTCTTCTTTTGTTTTTCTTTCTGCTTTTTCTCCCCAAATCCCCCTGGTACATAGCTCCATATTTCAGTTGTGGGTCCTTCTAGTTGTGGCATGTGGGACGCCGCCTCCGCGTGGCCTGACGAGAGATGCCATGTCTGCACCTGGGATCTGAACCGGTAAAGCCCTGGGCCGCCGCAGCGGAGAGCGTGAACTTAACCAGTTGGCCACGGGGCCGGCCTCTGATTTAAATTTTTGATGGGAAAAAAAGGTATCATCTCAGGTAAATGAAAAGTCTGGAGCACTGGGCTGCGGCCAGGCTGGATCCAGGCTCTCAAGGCATGGAGAATCTGCCTCTGTCCCTCTTTTGGCTTTGTGCTGTGTTGGCTTCAGTCCCACGCAGGCTCTGCCCACATGGAGGCAAAGATGGCCCAGCAACGCATGGACTACGTGGTCCATAGCGTCTACAGCTGCCCGCTGTCTCCTATGACTTCATTCACCTTCCTGGTTCCTGGCTTTTGGCTCCTTTTGAATAACTACTATTTAGCTTTTTCTCATCCCAGATCTCATAATTTATCTTGACCTCATGCCATAACCTCATGGTCCTCAGATGGGGTCAGATAGGTCTCTTGGTCTCTGTTTAACTTGGTTCACATGTTTTAATTTGGGTAATTGGGCAATTAATAATTTTAATTTTTCCTTGCAGAAGATATTCTGTCTTGCGTTGTAGCCATGTTTGCTCCATGTGGGGAGAAATCCATATTCTCATTCAGCGTGATCTGAGGTGGGGACGGAAGGCGGACGGCTGGATTCTGATTTGAAGCAGGAGGCGGTGTTGTATGGGGCTGCCCTGGTCTTTGCTCTTCCAGTTTTCTGCCCTTTCCTATGTGAAAGTGATCATTGTCTGTGGCCAGCAGATCAATGGGTGACATTGCACGGGGGCTGGCATTTATTTAAGAGAGATCTCCCCAACTGACCCAATTCCTGTAATGCATAAAAAAATGACAGAAGTAATATTTTTGTTCTTGTTTCACTTTCATTCATCTTATTTGATCAGGGCTGAGCAAAACTGACATCTCATCACACTCCACAGTGTGTTTCAGCACCAGGTCCGTCGGAGGGTGGCATTTAAAACACAGACATTGCGGGAACAAATGTGTTTGCCAATCCCGTCCAGCAATGTAAACCTGACCTTTCTCCTGTAGGTTTGTTGACACGGCCTGTTTTGTATCATATTTCATTATTGCGTGTGGAAGGATTGAAAGTTCTTCTCTTGGAAAACAACTCTGTTGGGGCTAGAGTGGCCAATATCTCCCTTCACAGTGAGACAGAGGGAATCAGAGAGGCAGGTGCTGGCAGGACTAACACAATTCCTCAAAGGGTGTCTTTAATTAAAATCACCCGGCACCAGCAGTATGGGCCTGGAAGAAATTTCCATTTGGCATGCAGCAAAAGCACAGGAATTACACCCAAGGTGGCTGTTGTTTACTTGTCGTGGGGTACGTCGCAGGTCCCTTCATCCACGAGCCCCGGGAAGTACCCCACCCCCACGCAGAAACCCACCTCTGATCACTGCTCCCTCGGTCTGCGATGACACGTTCAAGGGTCAGAAACCTACCACTTCATCCCCCCAAACAGCTGTGGAAATTATCCATTTGTGCATTTGGGTGACAAAATATCTGAGTCCAGACACTCTTCCAGACACTGGGGGTACAGCAGCGAATAAGGGAAGCGAGATGCCTGTTTTTAGGGCATTTCCATCTTGTGGAGGAAGACAGTCCATCAGTTCATAAAAATATAAACAAGATAATTTTCGAAAGCAAGGTGTGTTCTCATGGTGCACAAAGGGGAAGGCAGTGGAGAATGCCCGTGGCTGCTGGGGCGACAGGGGCCACTTTGCACAGCTTGTCCATGGATACTCCCTCCTGAAGTAGATGGTGCATATTGGAGCTGCCCTATGATACATGAGGTGGAGTTAGCAATGTGGGAGCTACACCAGAGACTGTCTCGAGTAGAGCATGCTACAGGTGCAAAGGTCCTGAGGTGGAAATATGTTTGGCATTTTTGAGAAACAGAGAAAGCTAGTATGGAGTAAGCTTGGAGATTCAGGAGTGAGGAGGGGCAGGCTCTGAGATGAGTCCAAGTGGAGAGCAGAGGCAGATCGGATAAGCCTACCTGAGGAGATTAAATTGACAGCAATGGGGAGCTATTGGAGACTGTTAAGCAGGGGAGTGACGGCAGTCACTGAATTGAAGGGGATGAAGTGGGTAGTAAGAGAAACCAGCTATGTGGCTGTTGAGACAGTTATAGCAAGAGGTGATAGTGGTTTGACCCAATGTGATCAACTGAGCCAAGATCTGTGTGTGTGAGTAGGACCTACCCCCCCCCCCCGCCCCCAACGCTGCCCACCCGTGCCCACAGGCAGAGTGAGCCAGCCCTTCCGCCACCTCAGGCACTGGGGACGGTGTTTAGGGCTCCCCCTTACCTTCTCTTCTCTGGGCGATGCAAGCTCATTTCTCCAACTCTTCTCCACGACGAGATTGAACCTTCCTCAGCATCTTTATCACTCTTTTCCAGCTCTGCTCCAGGTTCTTCACGTCTCTCACCAAACACAGAATCCAACACTAGGGAGCAAAATACCTCCTTTGTGGGTTGTGATTTTGCATCTGATCTCTGACCGGTGGGCGGGTCCCTTCCCCCTGCTCTAAGCCCATGTGCTCTGGCAGTGTGGACTCCACTCCTCGCTGAGAGGCAGAGCACAGGACCTGAGTCCGGGCCGGCCAGCATGTCCCATCCACTCTGCGGTGATTGGTCCAGACACGGTCACGTGATCCGACCTCAATCAAAGAGATGCACAGGGACTCTGGCTGGGCATGCTAAGAGTCTCATTCTTTGTCACTGAAATCGGCTTGAAATATGGGGTCTTGAGAGTGTCCAGCAATCAGCTAGAGACCATGAAGGGAGAGTGTGCCTGAGAATAAACCCCTTTTTCCAGTAAGCAGAGCTGAGAAATAAGAGAGAGGAGAGACTGAGGCATGTCATTTGCACACTGGATCAAGCAATGTCCAATGTCTAATTCTGGGTAATTAAGTCAAGGGAAGCAATACATTTTCTCTTTTCCTGCTTAAGCCAGTTGGGTGAGGTTTTCTGACGCTCACTATCAAAAAAGTCCTAATTGACAGACCAATCAGAGGTCAGTGGGGCCATCACGTCCCTTAAACAGGTCACTATACTCCATTCAGTGCAGCCTAAAATTGTCACCTCTGTCAGCAGGTGTGTTGTCCTGTCTATTGTTTGAGCTTATAGCTCATGCTTTTCTGTTCAGCAGTTTCCTGCTCTGTGTCTCTCTGAGACATCCTCTGAGGGTTTATGTAAAGCCTTTTTATGAATTTAGTATTTATTAGGCCTCGCTCTTGCGTCTGACACATATCCATTTTTGCCTGAGAGGCAAACTCCTGAGAACCCAAGATTATGACCCATCTGGGGGGAAACAGCAAAGAGAACCAATAAAACCTAACGAAGCTAAGTTTAATCATTGCCAAAAACACCCATTTGGCTCACCAATGGGCCGCGGGGGAGGGGCTGTGATATCTCAGTGCTTTCGGCTTGCGCACTTGTTCCTGTGATGCTTGGAAAGCCCTCCATTATGCCACACAGCACAGCCACTTGCAAGGGGCGTGTGAGCGTCACGTCCGTGCTGTGGCTTTTGCAGCTTAGCTGGCTGAGGTCAGAGCTTGGCAGCTCAGGAATGGACCAACTGCCTCGAGGAAAGTGGGAGCCTGCAAGCTCAGCCCTCAACCCTGCTGAGAAAGCGAGGCATCACTGAAGAGAAGAGGAGCAAATCCAGCTCTTTGACCTTAGACAGGGCTCATGAGGAGGGGCCCGTTAAGAGCCACGCTGGGAATTTTGAAGACCGGTTCTGTACCATTAAATATATTTATTAAAGTTTCCATGAGGACAGATTGAGTGGGTCCTATAGACCTTTTGCTATATTTGCAAATCCCAGAATCACAAACATAAACCTTAGTTTCAGAGAATTGTAGGACTAAGGAGCAGCATAGAGATCTAACGCCCTACCCTCCTCCTCCCTACAGCATGACCCTCAGGGGTTGGTGTTCTGCTGGAACAGAGCCCCGTGGTGAGGAACTGCCCCCTCATAGCCCGTCTGAAGCCCTGGTCTGCCGGTGTGCCTCCCTGCTCAGTCTCCCTGCAGGCTCCTTGAACAGCACACCTTTTGGATAATGTGCGGACTGTGACTTCAGAGGCTTCTGGGTGGTCTCTATGTGGCCAACAAGCCGCACAGTGTCAATGTTAGCCTTATAGCTAATATTGCTGAGAAATAGGATGTTCGGCGAGAGTCGTTGTTCCTAATAAAGATGGGCCTACTGGCAAACTGGCTAATATCTTGCCTTCCACCAGGCCTTTTACTACCTCCACATAGTTGACTCCAATGAGATGAATTACTTTTCCACAAACACGACTGCAATCAATACAGTTAGTAAATAACATGATTTTCAGAAGAAAAGAAAATACCAACGTTAAATGCGTTTATATTGACATGAAGCCAGGTGGGTCTGAAGCATGTGTGAATACACGCGTGGTCCTTGTGAAAGAACCTGAGAGCTGTGCATCTCCCAGGGCCCCAGGGTGGCTGAGGACGCGCCTTCTCCCCTGCCCCAGGTGTAGGCTCTGGGGAAAGCAGAGTGAGAACCATGCCAAGGAGAGCTATGTTTTCCAGCAAAATGTTCTCAGGAACTCAGTTCTGTCTTGTTGGAGGTCTGAGTCCCCTGTTCTTTCCTGGGTCTGTGAGGTATTTGGCCAATTGTTTTGCTTCTCTGGGTTTCATTTGCACGATCCACTAGGAGAGAATAATTTCGCCCGTTGAAAGACTGTCTTAGTGACGCTGCAGGGATCTGATGACAAAGTGCAAGAGCTTTGGAAATCGTAATGTCTGCAGCACATGCGTCCTGCTTCCCCCACGCCTCCTTCATCCTCGTTTTATGACACCGGCCGGGGTGGAGGGTCTCCTCAGCTTAAACTCGCCATCAGCTGCTGAGAAGTAAATTCGGACAAAGCAGAAGTTGCAGAAGGAGAGTGAATAATGATAACAACAAGATGAGCAATATCAAATATTTATTGAACACTCGTTATGGATTGGCCTGGGTTAAACATTTTACATCAATTACTTCATTTAATTCTTGTAATGGTTATATAGTATCATAGTCCCTGTTTTACAGATGGGTAAACGTGGGCTGGAGGGAATGTAAAAGAGTGGAGAGCACTCTCAAGAGCAGTGGACAGGAAAGGATTCTTGAGCCAAGAAGTGAACCTGTGGGTATCTGAGAGAGAACCTTCCAGGCAGAGGGGAGAGCACGTGCAGAGACGTTGAATCAGGGAGTTGCTCGCTGTGTTTAACAAAGACTAGAAGGCTGTGTGCCATGAGCCAGGGGAAGAGTCGTGGGGATGAGTCAGAGAGGCAGGCAGCGTGAGATTCTTGGGGCTCTTGAGGATGGCAGCCAGAAGTTTGAGTCTTGTTGTAGGTGTGAATGTGGTGCCTGTGATAATGAAATAAAATAATGGGCCCAAAGTGGCTTGTGAGCTGCAAAACATTAAACTGATATGAAAAGAAATATCGTGGTTATTCGTCCACTCATTCAACACTGCCCCCACCCCACCTCAGGGCTAGTCCATGTTCAGGGAGCGTGATTCAAGGAGCTCAGATTCTAAATGCTTCTAGCTGTTTCCTGGATTCCAGATGGACCATTAATGGACCAACTCTGTCCCCTGAGGACACATGAACCAAGAACTGACCAGGTGAGAGAAGCCCAGAATAAGGCACTCTCCAGGAAGCCCTCCTTCTGATTCCTTCCCAAACTAACAAGACATCAAAAGAAAGGCCGCTTTCTGGGCATGGGGAAATGAGTAACCGGCCATAGCAAGATGAGCCAGGACTGCTTTGAAGATGGATTTGGAGCATTTCCAGGGAGAAAGGCTCATTTCTAACCATCCAGAGAGTTCCTCTGGGAATTAGTGTAGCCTAGAAAAAAATTACATTAAATACTCTTCCCCAGCACCCAAGGGAAAATGCAGAGTGGTGAATGTACAAACTTGCAGATCTTACAGTGAGAACTGAGGATTTGCACGGCCCCACACGGGCTTGCAGCCCTCAAGTCTGGAATCACCCTATGAATAGACGCCAGGAATAAAGCAATATAGACATGTCAGAGGAGTCCAGCAATCCACGGCTGACGGGTCCAAGGAGAGTCCAAACCAGGACGGAACGATGGGCATCGCACAAACCTGGGAACCTCTGCACCTGAAAGTAGAGGAGAAGAGTATGTTTGCGTTATCCTTGGCCTAAGACTTTGTAATTTTGCCAATTTAATAGTTTCTCATTGTTACTTTAATTTTAGTTTTCTTGATTACAAATAAAGTTGAGCATATTTTTTAAGAAGGATGAAGGATATGTATTTGTAAATAATAACTTTAAGTGCTGATTACAGCAACATAAAGTGGATCATCCTTTGTTTGTTCCTGTGGTTTGCCTTTGGCACGACATTTCCTCTACTTTCTGGAGGCATGGAGTTGAGGTAAGGTATATATCAGAATTAGTACCACTTAGCCAAATATATGTCTGATCTGCTTACTGTTTGTCTATTCGGAGTGTTAATTCATTCAACAAGCAGATATGAGACACCAGCCCTGTTGGCAAAGTAGCTGGTGCTTGTTTCCGCCAAGGGAACCTCTCAAATCTCCGTGGCTTGGCGCAGTAGAGGGTATTTCTCACTCATCAAAGTCCCATGTAGGCAGCATGGCTCTCCTGCACAGTTCTTCTCTGAGTGGTGATGCAGGGATCCAGGCTACCCCTGTGTTGTAGCTATGCCATTGGAACAAGGGCTCGCCAGATCATGGTGGCAGAGGAAGGGAGGGCAGAAGGATTGTGTGGCATGATTTTAGGGACTTCGCTTGGAAGTGACTTGCATCGCTTTTACCCACATTCTATCGGCCTGAATTCAGTCACATGACCCTGCCTAGCTAGCAGGGAGTCTGAAAATGTAGAAGAGAACAGGGATGCATATGAGCGCTCATGGTCTCTGCCTGCCCTACGTGCCAGCCCCTGCGCATGTTCAAGAGAGGGATATAGAGGTGACTAAGACTGAGAGCCACCCACCACCTCACAGTCTAATCAGAAACAAGGTCATATATAATTATGCCATAAGGCAGAAAATGATTGGTGCGTAACGGGAGTTATCAACGCAGTGCTACAAAGCTCTCCACACTTTACGATGCAGGAGAGGCAGAGAGGACAGCGAGGACAAAGGTGCGAAGGCCGGACAGCCGAGGCGCGTCCTGGTAACAGGCGGACCATGCTTCAGCAAGAGAGAAGGAGGCGAGAAGGGGCAAGCTGAGGGAAATAAATCTGAAAATTTGATTTAGGGTCAGGTCAGGGGAAAGCTCAGGAGTCTCAGAAGTTGTCAACCACCTTTGGGAAAAGAAAGAAAAGAAGATTAAGTAAAGCAACTCATTTAATTAGCACCAGTCCAACCAAAATAGGAAAAGTCTACAAGCACTTTGTGCCTTGATTTCCTTATCTGTAAAATGGAGACATGAGTCTTTGTTTTTACAGTTGTCATGAGGATTAAATGAACGAATATGTGTAAGGTGCTTACACGTATTCACACTTATGCGTGTAACAGCGCCTGGCATAGCAGGCAGCTCACACTAACATTAGCTTAAGTAGTCTTAGCTTCCAAGGGGGTCAGTCACAGCTCGAAAGACGGTCCTGAGCGGGCCGGTGAAGAGATCATCAGATGGGCTGACGCCAGGGTCAGAGGGACAAATTACCCACAGCGGGGAGAGAATTGATTCTGTGGAAGCACCAACATTTCAGGGAGGCCACGTTCCCTGCACATGCCCTCCTGCTTTCAGAGGAAGAGGACGCCAAGCACAGGGGAGCCGGCCCTGGAGCCCTGGGAAGCAGCACATGGCAGTGGGTGCCCGTCTAATGTGGCCCGGGAGAGAGTTCTGACCCTGCCATTTACAAGCAGTGTGACCTTGCAGAGCTTGTTTAAAACCTCTTGTAAGTGCCAGTTTCCGCAGATGTAAAATGAAGGCAACACTTAGCTCATGGGGCTGTTGGGCGATTCAACAAGATAATATGCGTGTGGCGTTCAGCACCGTACCTAGTTTTCACCAAATGTTCAAAAAATGGTGGCTATTATCTGCTGTTATTAATTAGAAGGCATAAAGTACAAATAAAAACTAAATTCTGTAGCCAAATCAAGAGTCAACACAAATTCAAATATCTGGATATTTGAACACAAACAATTTGTGGGTTTATTTCCATTTTTATTCGGATATTCACAAATGTTTGGGCATAAACCCAGAAAAGTGACTACATCTGGTCAGTTGTTTGCCTTCTGTAAAGGAGAACCTTAAGAATTCTGCTGACTTAGGGGATTATTTGGCTAAATTCAGCTCAACAAAAATCCTACAGTTGAGTTGGCCCTGATCAAGCTCCACTGTGAACCCACAAACTCCTGGGTCCTATGCTGTTGGAGGGGGTGGAGCCAGCTCCATTCATTTGGAAAGGGGGCGCTACAGAGCACTCGAGGAAAGGAGGGGAGTGACGCCTCTTCCCCTCCAAAGCCGCTCCACCGGGGCCCTGCACACAGGCGCCGACAGTGCCCTCTCGCAACCCTGCACCTCCTGCGGAGCCGTGCTGCCCAAGCTTGCTGTCTCTCCCGTCTTTCCTGAGGCAGGAATTGCAGTCTAGGACTTCACCTTCCTGGCCAAAACCCAAGGGGCCATGTGTGTTAAAGAGGTACAGTTGTCCTCACTGAGTCCCACTGAATCTTCCAGAATCAGTCTCTCTACTTAAAACAATTTCCTTCTCTTTCAGCCAAAAACAAAACCAAAAACCCCAGAAGCCTCAGTTCAAATCAGGAAAATGGTTGCATATAATTCCAAAACAGCGAAATTCTGAATCTAGCTTGGACTAAGTGGCCCCTGTGTCAGCCCATTCTCAATGGTCGGAAGAAGGACTAATTCAGAGAGCAAAGGAGGAAGAGGATGGAAAAGTTAAAATCACTGCGTACAGCTTAATTCCACAAACGCAGACCGATGCCCACGGCATTCCAGGCTGTGTGCTGGGCACTGGGAATGAATAAAACCCTGTCAATGGCCTGAAGTGAAGTGAGGGAAACAAAAGATTAAACCAGTAAGCGTGAGGACCACAAAGCAGGACGAGTATCATAATGAAATTATCATGTGGGGCATCAGCACAGTGGAGACAGTAGGGGTATCAGAAAAAGTCTCCTGGGGACATAACATTGAAACTTGGTTTCTAAGACTCAATAGGAGTTCACCAGGTAGAGAAGTGAATAAAAGGGCCGAAGTGGTCTAGGGTCTTGCTACTCAAAGTGCGGCCCATAGAAAGCATCATTAGTATCACCTGCACAGTTTCAGACCCCGCCCACATCTGCTGAACAGAACCTACATTCTGACAAGATCTCTGTGTGATTCTTGGACACTTTAAGACCTGAGAGCCCTGGTCTAGGAGGACTGAACAGTCAGAGCAAAGGAAGGAAGGATAGGAATCTGGGCCTGCTCAGGGGATTATAAGAAGCTTAGACCAGCCAGGGGCAGTGGTAGTTGAGGCTGGAGAGGTGGAACCCACACGCACACCACATTTGCAAGGAAGACAAGACCCTCCTTAACCCAAGGTCCTCCACTTGGAACCCCCAGACCTGACCGATATCAGTAGAGACTCAAACTGTGGCCAAGTGGGGGACGCTGGCAGCTTCACTCAGGCATCTGTCCCATCTGAGACCAGAGCTGACCTCTATTTGCATTTCCTCCTCCAGGCCCAGGTCCATTAGAGCCTATTCAGCGGTTTACCTCCACCCACATCACAGGGCGGCTCCAATGAAAGTTCATACAGATCAACCAATCAGGCCGATTTCAATTAATCCTAATTGTCCTGTTGGGATTCCTTGCCAATAACTAAGACGCAGCGAGCTGCTGGCATAACTTCATCACAGTTTTCAAAATTCCCACGGATGCTGCAGGCTTCTGTGCACAGTGGTGTGTGCGCATGCGTGTGTGTTCATCTCTGCAGCACACACACAGAATAGCTTCTCAGACCAACCTGCCTCCTTCCTCCTTCCTGTGGTGCCTTCTCCGGGAGGAAAGTGGATCCACCAGAAAGACCAGCGATATAGATACTGGTAAGGATCCCTGATCTTCTTTCAAAGAATCTATGGACAGTTGCCTGATCTTTTGGGTCTCTTTCCCCTTTCCTCTTGGCAAAATCATGGGGCTGTTCCCCTTGCCCCTTGCTCATCCTGTCCTCATCCCTAAATACCACATGTTCCTTCACAGAGTGTTTGCACATGCTGTTCCCTCTGCCTGGAATGCACTTCCCACTTCTGACTGCCTGAAGAACTCTTGGCTCTGGTCGTGCTCACTTCTCACGCTGAGCTGAGGCCAGGTCTGTAGGACTCCTCTAGGGCCGAAACTATACAGCTGATTTTTGTTGGCATCCTTGCAATCAAGCACATTTTTTAGTACACAAATAAGTATCCAATAAATATGTGAGGAGAATTCTACTCCATTGGGAGACAGTCAGAACACACACTTTTGTGAATAAGTTTAGTCAAATAATAAGGGTTAATTTTTGTTAAATCTGCATCATGATTTAAAGAATACAGGGCAAATCTACAGCAGCCAAATCTTCCCTCGATGATGCCTGAACACCCACAAGTAAACCATGGAGAAAAGATGGGAATTGGAATGTTGGAGGAAGAAAGAAAAGATAGGGAACGTGGCCATTGCACAAGGGCTGGTCCAACAGGGTGAGCAATGTCTCTCCCAGGACCATTCTGAAACCCAGAAAGGAGCCCCAGGGTCAGCCCAGAGCTTTTGTTATCCCTTTCCCAGGCAGACCAGACCCTGTCAGTGTGGAAGTAGAAGTGAATGACGGACTCCAGTAACCGGGAGCGACAAGCCCCACAACAGAGCACTCCTTGATGTCTCTGTACTAGGAACAGATCCATTTCCATCCAATCGTCTGGGTTCAGGGGAGTTCAGGATAGCAGGGGAAAGGCAGGTTAAGAAGATAGGTATGGGAGACAAGTAAGCTGGGGTCACATCCAGGCTCCACTGCTGACCAGCCATGAGACCTTGACTTTGTAAAGGCTCAGTTTTCTTATCTATAAAATTGAGATGCTTATGGTAGCTTCCTCCTGGGGCAGGCTGGGAGGGTCAAACAGGCTGCTGCATGCATAGCGCTTAGCACTGAGCCGCCACTCCACGTGTGTTCAACAAATGGCGGTGGCTCTTCCACCTTCCCACCCAACAGTCACCACTGCCAGACACAGAAAAGGAGCTTGTGGCTCTTGTAGTGGGGGTCAGATCTCAAGCAGAACAAGGGGCACAATCACACTCTAAGTAAGGACCCTTCTTCTCACACAGCACTTGCCATTGCGTCTTCATGGAAGCTCAGAGAATCAAGCGCCGCAGCTCAGACATGTGGCCAGATGCCCTGCTTCTAAGCCCTGGCTGTGCCATGGGACCGGGAGCAGGATATGAGGCCTCTCTGGGCCCCAGTTTCCCTCTCGGAAAAATGGTGCCATTCACAATTATCCCACAAGGACGGAATAACAATATACAATAATGTGTCGAGTGTTTTATAAACTGCAGAGCTCAAGATGGTATTACCCTGCTTGGTGGAGTGGGCCTCTTGCTTTTAGGATTTGTGCTGGGTTTGGACTTGGGGGAAGGTGCAAGCAGAAGTTTCCACCTCCCAGGTGGGGGCCTTTGAAATCCGGCTGACAGCTCTTGGATACCAAATTCATCAGGACTTCAACAGTCCATTCATTCAACATGTGTCTATTTTAGACCTCCAATGTGTCAGGTGTTCTAGGTGCTATGAATACATCAATGAATGCAGCATACAACTGGTTTGGATTATTGTCACTACCCTGTGGGCCTCCAAGGTCCATGCAGCCCATGCCATACTGCTGGAACCTGATGGCACAGCCTATGAAAGATGAAACGACTCCAGCTCGGAGCTAAATAACTCAGCGTGTTACTTAAGATAGCACAGGAAGTTGGTAGATGAGTTGTGGTTAGATTCCAAAGCTTCACAATATTGAAGCAAAATGATGGATTAACAATTGAGTGTAGTGTGGTGACCCTATTGAGAAATTACCTGTGGTTGGTTTTGGCCATTTCAGATTGCTTTGGAAAGAAAAGGGAAAGAAACTTCTAGCCTCTCTCGCCACTCCCTGATTGACAGGCCTTTGGCCCTGATGGGGGAGGAGTGGCTAAGCCCTGTGAGTCTGTCTTTTCTAATAAGCCCCACCCGGCTCTTCAAGGGGGCCCTTCCATAGGTATATGGATGTAGTCTCCCGGCCACCTTACATCTCCTTGGATCTCCTGTCCCCCACGGGTGCTTGATGAATAAGCATCAGATAGAATTACTGCCCATAGAAAAGTCACCTCTTTACTGGACACTAGAAAGGAATTACGTCCTCCTCGTCAGTAAGGAGGCGCTCCTCTGGGGCTCCTTGGCTTCCCTGCAAACCTGTACAAATCGCCCTGCGTCATAAAGCACGTCCGGGTGGTTTCCAGTACTTCTCCTGGGAAGTATGGGGGGTTTGGAGAAGACAAGACTAACCCACAAGGGCCAGAGGTCAAGGTCAGACAGAGGCGGTGAGTTGATCACTGGGGCAGTGGTTTGGAAAGTAATTGCCAGATTACTGATCAATGTCACCTCCCCCTACTCACCCAGCCAGGCTCAGTGAGGACCCAGGCTTGGTCTCAGCCCTGAATCCATCAGACCCAGCACAGTGCCTGACACATAACAGGGGCTCACTACGCCTTCATCAAATGTTTGAATGGTAATCACCCGTATTACTGTAAGAGGTAGCACAGTGGTGAAGGGGGAGGCGGGCCGTGGGGCCAGGCAGTGGGGTTCAAATCTAGCTCTACCACTTACATTAATCACACAGGCTTGGGTAAGTTGTTTTAACCTCTTAATCTAACTGTGTCTCAGTTTCTTCCTTTGGAAAAATAATAATACTGACCTCATAGGATTATTGAGATTTAAATGACTGAGTGCATATAAACACCTAGTGCCTAGCATGTGGTTACTACTCCACATTATTAGTATTATTATTGCTGTTATTATTTCCATTCCATAAATTAGATCTCAAAATATCTGCCAGGTATGACAACAATTAAAAAGGCAAAGATGAGTGGGGTTCCTCTGTGTAAGGGTGGGCTTCCTGGGGCGGGTGGCACTGAAAGTGAGCCTTGCTAGCCTGCCAGGACACAATAATCTGGGTGGCACACCATCACAAATCCTCAGGGGCATAAAACACTAAGCGTCTGTTTAGCTCATGGCTCAGCCGGGGATCCATGCGAGGCCCGATGGGCGGCTCTACGTCGTAGGATGGGATAACAGGTTAACCTGGGCCTGTTCTTCTCAAGGCGATGACGCAAGTTTAAAAGAACAAAAGGAAACTCACAAGGCCTCTTAATTCCTAGGCTTAGAACTGGCACACTATATCACTTCTGCCTCATCCTATTGGCCAAAATGAATCACATGGCTAAGGCCCAAGTCAAGGTGGACATACACTCCACCCTCTAGTGGGAGAAGCTGGCACCTTCATGTAGCAAAGGGAGTGGATACAGGAAGGGATGAAGAGGTGAGGACAATGATGCAATCTTCCCAAGGTGGAGAGACTAAGGAAGGCCTGCCCTGTGAGAAGCTGTGTGGGGGCTGTGATGGGAATGTAAGGCAGCTGGTCAGACTGCAGAGGAAGATGCCTGGGAAGAGCACTTGTGAGAAGAAAGGCTCGAGGAGACCAGTCACTCACTAAAAGCAGCCAGATTTAGATAGATTGGATAAACCCAGTAACTTCCCTTTGCATTTGGAATAAAACCCAAAGGCCCTAGCCTGGAGCATCTTATAGTGCCAGAAAGTAAGAAGATACTGAAAAACACTCCACCATAATGAGACCATGTCAAACAGACCCAGGAGTCAACTGAAAGAGCTCCCAATGGCAAAATCTGGAACAATTTGAGCGACAAAATAAATAAAATTGTATTGGATTATAACTCAGTACGATGTAAATATTCCTAAGTGCATACATACATACATAGGGGCAAACAGACAAGTCTCCCACGCAGAAAAAGCCCAAAGCTCTTCCTAATCCACAAGGCCTTGCAAGATCTAGCCCTTGCCTACCTCACCAACCTCACCTCCCGCCACTCTTCCCCTCATCCACGGTGCTCTAGCCACAATGCATTTCTTAGGGGCTTTGCATCTGCAATTTCCTTTGCCTAGAACATTCTGCCTCCAATACTTCACGCAGCTGGCTGCCTCTTGTCGTCTTGATCTTAGCTCAAATGTCACCTCCACAGAGAAGTCTTCCCTGACCACCTGACCATTCCCTCTCCCTTCGCCTGTCTTGTTTCCTTCATGGCACTTAGCATTTTGAACATAATCTTATTTATTTTCTTATTAACTTGTTTATTTGCGTGTTCCCCTAGTTTATAAAATGAACTGTAAAGACAGTAACCTTGTCTGCTTTCTTCATCACTGAGTCCCTGAGGCCAAGCAGGATTCCTGGCATATAGTAGGTACTCAGTAAGTGTTTATGGAATAAATGAGTGAGTATGAGTAAATGAACGCTCATCAATCTTCCTGTTCTTGGAGCCAGCCACAGTGCCTAGCACAGAGTAAAGATGAATATTGTTTGTTTTGTGGATGTGAGCATGGCTTAACATATAAATAAAGGAGTAGATTGATGAATGAGCAAAGAAAACGAGGACTGAGTATGAATAAGTGAGTAAAATATGTTTATGAAATCCTGGGCTGGCCCTATGTAATGCATTAGCAGTGAATGCATTAATTCAGATTAATTCTGCAAACTTTGCCTGCATATTGGGCTATAGAAAGCCACCCTGGTTGGAATATATGGATACTTTGGACCTTAGCTTTTGGAGACGCCTATTTGGGGTAGGAAGGAAAGGATGCCTGTGAACTGCTCTCTAAATATTTAATGGGGCTTTTGGAACAGATCATTTGGAGAGGATGCTGCAGAGATGAGGGCCAAGGTATAAAAATAGATGGATTTACTTCTTGAAATGACTCCCAGTCACATTTTCCCTTTGTGGCATAATGATTAAAACTCATAAATTGCCATTAACTGTGAAGTGAGCAAACAGTAAACCTGTATCTCCTCTCTCTCAAAGACCCGGGTCTCAGGACTCCTTGGGGAAGGTTGGATGGCTGCAGCAAGGCACTTTAACTGGAAGTCCAGAAGCCACATCAGGGAAGAACCTCAAAGGCCTCATGGTCCCTGGACACAGGAGGAATGAGCACACAGCTCCTGGAACCTGCTCCGGAAGGGGAAGAGCCAGAGGAATGAGGGGATGTGCATCTGTGCCCTCGGATGGCGTCTTCTCTCAGGTACTGTGTGCACAGTGTGTTGGGTGTGGAAGGACCCCCCCCATGCCACCACCATTAAAGCACCAGATCTTTAGTGCAATCCTGTTCAGCCCAGTGGAAGTCTTTGAGGATCTTAGAAAAAGGAAAAATGCCTTTCCTACTCCAGTGTGGTCCCAGTGGGGCTTAGAGTGGTGAGTCCCAAACTAGGTTTTGAATCAGCATCTTCCTAGGATTTTTAAATAGACATTTTCAGGTCCCAGCCCAGACCAATGAGTCAGAATCTCCCAGGATGTGGCTCAAGGAGCTGTGCTTGTAAAAGCCCCCTGAGTACCTTACTTACCTTCTCTCCATCATCAAAATAGAAGTGAACAAAATGAGTGAAGCAGCTGTTTCCTGGCAGTGGACCAAAGTGCAGTGCCCCAGCATTCTGCCCAGGAGCACCTCTCAGAGCGAAGCAGAGGGAGGGGAAACCCAAGTAGATCGCAGTGGTCTGACTGAGCCGAGCAGTCTGGAGTTCAGGCTGCTGCAGTGGCTGGAATCTGTGGGGTAGGGCACTGCAGAGGAGAGCTGCAGAGACAGAAGACCCCAGGAGGTGGTGTGGGCAGGTCCTCTGGGGCCTTGGGTGAAGGCTGGGCTTTGAAAATACAGAGCAAGACTCTGCAGCAGCTGCTACAGACCTGAGAACTGAATGAAATGCTAGAGGCTTTCGGGGCCAGGAGCTCCAGCTTAGCTGGAATGGAGAAGCCTTGGTGTGCATCTCAGTTAAGGCTGCAGAAAGGCCACTTTTAGGAGTAAAGACCATATCCTAGAGCCGTGCTTCTCAACCTTGTCACTACCGACGTTCTGAACAACACTCCCTTGCTGTGTGGGGCTGTCCTGTGCATGTAGGATGCTCGGAAGCAGCCCTGTGCTCTACATACTAGACGCCAAGAACACTTACCCCATCTGTGACAACTCAAAATGTGCCTAGATGTTCAAATATCCCCATGGGGACAAAATCAGGGCCACACCTCAGGGCTGATGATGAAACTGAGATGGACTGGCCTTAGCAAAAAATAAAACAAAGCCAAATAGGATCAAGAGAATTCACTAATAACTTAAATGTCTGCAGTAACAAAACTCACAGCCTTTAAGGCAAGCAACATAATCCAGGCTCCCTATACGGTATCCTCCACAATACCCAGCACACAATAAAACACTACAAGGCAAGTGAAGCAGGAGAGTATGAGCCACAATCAAGAAACTGGTAGGCAAATAATTGCCAATACTGTATTGTATATTTGAAAGTTGCCAAGAGTAGATTTTTAAAATTCTCATCACAAGAAAAAAAATTGGTAGCTACGTGAAGTGATTGATGTTAACTAAACTCATTGTGGTGATCATTTTGCAACATGTAAATATATCAAATCACTATATTCCACACCTTAAACTTATACAACGTTGTATGTCAATTATATCTCAATAAAACTGGAAAAAAATTAGTAGTCACTAGAAACAGACTCTTAAATGGCACAGGTATTGGAATTAACAAAAAGACTCTAAATCCACTATTATAAATATGTTTAAAGACTTAAAAGAACAGATGGATATAATGAGCAAAGAAATGGAGAATTCCAGCAGAAAAATGGAAACTAGGAAAAAGAAATTATGAAGCTGAAAATTACACTATTTGCCATGAAAAATTCACTCGATGGGGTTAACAACAGATTGGAAACTGCAGAATGAAGGGTCATCACAAGCATGAAGACAGACCAATAGAAGTGATTCATTGTGAAGAACAAAGAGGAAAACTTTTTTTTTTTAAGATGAACAACCCCTACTCATGCAGTCAATTGACTTTAGACAAGTGTGTCAAGACTATCCAATGGGGAAAGAAATTCTTGTCAGCAAATGGTATTGAAACAACTGGATAGTGATATGGGGAAAACGAACCCCACACCATATACAAAAATCAACTCGAGATGAGCCCTAGACTAAACATAAATTTCTAACATCTGAAAAAAGACATAAGAGAACATCTTGGGTAAGCCAAAGTTTCTTAAGTGGGACACAAATAGCAAGAACAATAACTAAAAAAGAAAAAAATGATAAACTGGATATCATCAAAATTCAAACCTTTTGTTCTTCAAAAGACATCATTAAAAAAAAGAATAAGTATGCCAAAGATTGGGAGAAAATATCCTCAAAACATTTATTTCACAAAGGACTGATATCTAAAATATAAAAAGAGGGCCTATAACTTAATAATTATTTTTTATAAAACTAAATTTTTAAAAATAAGCAAAGATTTGAGTAAACATTTCACAGAAAGAGATACATAATTGGCCAATTAGCATATGACAAATGCTCAACATTGTTGGTCATCTTGGAAATGAAAATTAAAACCAGAATATGTACAAACACATACAACAAAATAGCTAAAATTAAAAAGACTGACAACACTCAGTGTTGGAAAACACACGGTGCAATCAGAACTCATACACTGTTGGCAGGAATATAAAATAATACAACCACTTCAAAAAAAGTTCTGGCAGTTCCTTGCAAAATTAAACAAACACTGTCAGTGCCTTTGAGTCACTTCCCACTCCTGGCAACCAACCCAGTGCACAGCAAAGCAGGCACAGTGCCCAGTCTTTAGCACCATCCGCACGTCTTCCAGCGCTGTATCAGACAATACTCTGCTGCTTTTCATGGCCAGTTTGTTCAGAAATGGGTGACCAGGTCCTTCTTCCTAGTCAGTTTTAGTCTGGAAACTCCACTAAAATCTCTCCACCATGGGTGGCCCTGCTGGTATTTGAAATCCTGGTGGCATAGCTTTCAGCGTCACAGCAACACACAGCCACCACAGTAGGACAACCAACAGATGGGTAGTGTGGTTCCGTGACCAGGAACTAAACCACGGCCACTGTGGTGAGAGCACTGAATCTCAACCACTAGACTGCTATGGCTGGCTAACGAAACACTATGACCAAACAACTCGACTTCAGATATTTACCCAAGAGAAAGGAAAATATATGTCCAAACACACAAAAAGACTTGTATAAGAATATTCCCAGCAGCCTTATTCATGATATCCCAAAACTGTAAACTGCCCAGGTGTCCTTTGATAGTAGAATGGCTAAAAAACTGAAGTATCTTCACACAATGGAATACTAGTCAGAAAGAAAAATGAACAAACTCCTGGTATATGAAAAACATGGACGGCCCTCAAAAAGCTTAAGCTAAGCAAAAAAAAGAAAAAATCATACAAAAAGAGCATATACTATAGATTTTATTTTTATGAAGTTCTAAGGACTGAAGGGAAATAGACACAAATGGAAAATCAAATCTATTATAAGGAATGAAGAGCACAAGGCATAGTAAATTTATGTGTAAAAATAAAAGGTGGTGATTTTTATTTCTTATATTCTTTAAAAGGCACCCAGTTGTTTAAAGCAAAAATATAATAATAATAACATTGTGTCATGGAGTTTATAACACGTATAAATAAAATATATGACAACAATAGCACAAAGGTTGCAGGGCTGGTAAAAAGAATTACACTGTTTTGTTTTTACATTTTATGTCAATTGGTACAATATTACTTCTAAACAGACTATGGAAAGTTAAAAATACATATTTTACTCTCTAGAACAGCCACAAAGAAAATAATACTAAGAAGAATAGCCAAAAAGCAAACTGAGGAAACAAACTGGAACATTAAAAAATATTTAGTCATTGTAAAACAAGGCAAGAAAACAGAAATAAACAAAACCCACAAATGTACATAAAAAATAGCAACATGATAGACTTAAAGTCAACTATATCACTATTTACATTAAATGTAACTGACCAAACATCCAGTTAAAAGGCACAAATTGTCTGAATGGATAAAAATCTAGCCACAACTATATGCTGTCTAAGAGATGCTCTTTAAATGTAAAGACTCAGATAAGTTGTCAGATATATGGAACATTGGCCAAGAGAGACGTGAAAATAGCAATGTCGAAGAATGCAAGGTCAATACACAAAATCAACTTTATAGTAACAGCAAACAATTGAAAAACGAAATTTAAAAACAATTCTCTTTAAAAAACATAAGCATTTAGGCATAAATATAACAAAGAATGTTAAAGGAATTTGCATTGAAAATTACCAAACATGGTGAGATAAATTAAAGAAGATCTAAATGGATGGAGAGCTATACAATGTTCATGGATTGAAAATTCAATATTCTTAAGATGCAATTCTTGTCAATTTGATGTATATATCCAAAGAAAACCCAATCAAAATGCCAATGGTCAATTTTTTTAGAAGTTGACAATTTAATTCTAAAATTTACATGGCAGTACAAAGGACTTAGAGATCTAAAACAAGTATGAAAAACGACAAAGTTGGAGGACTCACGCTATCCCTGATTTAAAGACTTACTGAAAAGCTACAATAAAACCAGTGTGAGATGGCATAAGAATAGACATATGGAACCATGAAACAGAATTGAGAGTTTAGAGATAGATCCACACATCTCTAGTTAACGGACTTTTGATAAAGGTATCAAGGCAATTCACTGGGGGAAAGGAAGAATTCAACAGATGACACTGAAGCAACTAGATCACTGTATGGGGACAACTGAACTTCAGCCCTTACCTCAAAACACACAAAAATTCAATTGCTACCAGATCAAAGACCTAAATGTAAATGCCAACTCTAAAGCTCTCAGCTTCTGGAAGAAAACATATGAGAAAATCTTCATGGTCTTGAGGTGGGCAAAGATTTCTTTCTGAAGTAGAATCTTATATCCATATCTATCTATCTGTCTATCTATCTATCTAACTACCTACCTATCATCTATCTATGTACCTTTCCATCTCTATATATTTCCTGTAACTCAAAAATTAAAAGAAAATACTCAAAAAGATGAGCAAAAGATTTGAAAAGACACTTCATAACAGAAGATATGTAAGTGACCAACAAGGTCGTGAAAAGGTGTTCAACACTGTCTGTCATCAGGGAAATTCAAATTACAATATTCTACCTCACACCCACTAAAACAGCTAACGTTAAAAAACCTGTCAACACAAAATGTCGAAAACTATGAGAGGCGATGGAAACTGCCCTACTTTGCTGGTGGGCGTGTAAAATGTGATGAGCACCTTGGAAAAGTCTTTGGCGTTTCTTATAAAATTAGCTATCCACTTGCTCTGTGACCCAGCACTTCTGCTCCACCGCCAGCCTCATTGATGGCAGAGGAGATGGTGAACAGGGAAATGAGAGAGGAGGAAACAAGATCGTCTCATATTGTGGATGCGATCTGATAATGCTTTAACCTGCTTAGCAAGCTTGTTATGGTGGCCACTGCTGCTATTTTTACCAATCTGCGAGATCCTTCAAGGTGGAAATGGTTCTGAATCATTCCTAGCCTCCAGTACAAGACCTGAGGACATTCAAAATGTGTTTCATTAAATGGCTGAGTTGGGATGAGTGAATGAACTAAAGGAATGAATGAAAATTGATGAACCCAAATCCACAATTAAAAGAAAGCAGTTAAGCTCCCAATGATAAGACACTATTACTGTGATCAGGCAGTTAGAGAAGGGAGATGGGCTGGAGAAGTCTGGTAAGGCTTCCTAGAGGAGGTAAACTCTGGAGTGGTTCTCCAAAGAAAGGTCAGAAGCCGAAAAGACTGCGCCAGAGGAGAGGATTCATCTGAGGAGGAGAAGACTCTGGAGCCTGGCTGGAGCCACATTGTACTCTGTGTTAGCAGTCACCCGTGGGGACAGGGGACATAGAAGACTGCTGATGGCAGCCATGCCAGAGGAAGGCCTCCTCAGCCCTGCACCAGGCACTCAGCTGGGGGGCACTCCAGCAGTGCCTGGCGGAACCGTGCCCTCTAGGGCTCTCTAGGTGGCGGCTTGAGGGTGTCTGTTCCCGCCGGGCTCCCCTCCTCTGGCCAGGTGGAGTGGCTGACCTACATTCGGCCACTTTCTGAGTGCCTTTGGCTGCCCTCCCTGCAAGCCACTGATGGAGGCGCTCGTTCCAGAGGTGATCGGCCAGTGCTTGGGTGTGGGGAGGACGTGGAGCAGGACCAGAGCCGGCCTGAGCACCCACCTCAAATTTAAACTGGCTGCACTGATTTGTTGAACCCTGGAAAAAATCCTGCTTCTTATACTAAATCACAAACCTAACCTAGATCATTTTTAAAATACCAATGAATCATTTCAAACAAGAAACTTAGATTTTTCCAGAAATAATGACCTGGAATGGTGGTCTTCAAACATTAATGAAGATCAGATTCACCTGGAGGACCTGTTAGACCACGTGCTGCTTCCTCTCCCAGGTTCCCCTCCTGCAGGTCCGGGGCGAGGCCTGAGAACTTGCATTTCTCAGGAGCTCCCAAGTGCTGCTGAAGCAGCTGGTCCAGGCATCACACTTGGGAGCTGCTAACCCAGTGTTGTCTAGGAGCATCAAATAGTCTCCCAGCCTGAATGACACAGCTTCTTTTTTTTGTTCTTAAATCTCTGATTCAGACTTCTCAAGTGTCCATCTCTAATGCTATGGTTCTTAATCACCTTGGTTGTTTAAGAGTCCCCTTGAAAATCTGGTGTTAAAAATCATGTGAGCCATTTCCGCAGGAAGATGCATGTGCACAGGTACACACAGACTCCTACCTGCACTGTGCTGGGGTCGAGCCCAGACCACACGGCTTCAGTTGGTTCACGCTCATCCCTGGACCCCAGGTTAACATGATGACAGGATGCACCTGCAGTCAAGAGCAGGGTTTCAACACCCTCTGGTCCAGCTCTGTGTCAGTGAGCACATCGCCATGGCCCCAGTGATCAGCCAACGCTTGCCCGGCAGTGCAATTAGTGTCCAGCTCATGCGACAAGTAGGCTCTAATGGGCTGCAGGTCCCCTGCCCTGAAGCTGTCGCCTCCTGCCGCAGTGCCATCCTCAGTCAAGCTGCCTCACTCAGGCTCCCGGCTGTCCTCACCTGATGCCGCCCAGGCTCGGCTGAGTCTGGGAGGCAGATGGAGCCTTGGCCTGAGAGCCAGGACACCAGCCCCAGGCCCACTCTGCCTCACTCAGCACATTAGGTCATGTCCCTTCCCGTCTCTAGGTCTCAGTATCCCCACGTATAAAATATGAATAGTTGGGTTAAAACTTGGGGAGCCATGGGCCCCTTTGAGAATCTAATGAAGGAGTAGGTTTTTCTCCCCAGGAAAGTACACATAAACATACGTGCATAAATAACGCACATTTAATTTTAGGGTTTAGAAATCTTCCAGAACCCACCCATAAACTCCAGGGTAGGCCTGAGCTTTCTTCCAGCACTAACACCTGCCTAAGGTGATGACAAACTCTTGTCTGCCTCTGCCCCCATGTCCCTCTATGCCTCTCTTTCTCTCCCTCAATGTGGTTATATGGATCAAAAGAAGCAATGAATGGAGAAACTCTTCAAAAACTGTAAAGTGCTGTGCACATGTGAGAGGGGGTTCTTAATATCAACATGTAGGCTGCTCTAGGCCGCCTTGTTGACTCCATGGTGGTAATAACTACCATTTATTAAGCACTACCTAGTGCCAAGTGAGGTACTGAGAGCTGTCCATGCATTGTCTCACTTAATCTTCAAAATAATCCCGAGGTGCGTGCTCCTATTACCCCCATTTTGCAGACGAGAAAACTAATCACAAAGAGTTTAATTACCTTGCCCAAGATCACAAAGTCAGTAAGTGGCAAAGAAAAGATAAGTTTTGATTGAGATAAAATAGCCAGATAATGAGATGCCCAGGTTGTCTGTCACCGCAATGACCTTCAGCTACTGGAAGAAGCATTGAAAGTGATCCCTGGACTGAAAGAGCAGGGCATCCACTCAAGGACAGGCAGGCAGACAAGCACACACGCACACACATGGACTGAAGAACCCAAGTTAGACCAGTATAGGTGGACGCGGCAGTCTGGTCTGGGCTGAGGTGCCTTGAGGGACGAGGCAAAGAAGTGAATCGGGGCACTTCCTCGGGGAGGTGAAGGTGGGTTATGCTTGAAAAAAGGGAAAGATCAACAGACAGTGTAAGAGGAAGAGGGCGTCTTCCAGGCAGGAGGAAGAGCTGTGCAAGCCTAGAGGGGCAGAGGGAGCCTGGGGTCCTCCTGGTTCAGCATACATTTAGTGAGCACCTACTCTGTGCAGTCTGCTGCAGTGTGAGGGTTCCTGCCCGCCAGCCGCTCGCCATCTAGTAGGGTCACAAGAGGGATGCAGTGATGGCAGTCCACGGGACTCAGGCAGCCACAGGCTTTGTCGAGAACCCATGGTCATGGTGTAGCCACCAAGACATGGCTTCAGAGTCAAAAGGTCCTGGGTTTGAATCCCAGCTCTGCCACTTACTGACTGTCTGGTGAACTTGTCATTTAACCACTCCAGCCTCAGTTTTCTCATCTGTGAAACAGGCATAATCCTAGAATCTGCCTTGAAGACTTGATGAAAAGTGTTAAATGAGATAACGCACCCCCAGGGCTTAGCCCACTGCTGACCGAGAATAACCACTAAACGGCGAAGCCCGCTGCTGCTCTCCTCACTCCCAACTCTGGTCAAGTAATTTGCACAAGGCCTGGCACCTCCTGGGTGTTCAAGTGTTAGCGTCCCCTCCCTTGGGTCCTCTCTGTGTGCCTGCTCATTCAACACACACAAAAATGTGTTGTAATTTCAGAGAGGGAACGGATTGTTTCCCCTTGTTCCACTGACTGATGTCCAGGGAGTGACTCGCACAGTGCTCTAGGAGAGGGCAATGTGCTGAGAAACCGCACAGATTCTGAGAACCGGGCGCCCATCGATGACAACCAGCGGCTCTGACAGGTGAAATCGAACACTTAGAACATTTCTCCTGATTCCTTTCAAACACATGGAGAGAGACAGCCCCCATCTCAGCTTTGTCCTTAATTGGTCACATTTTGAAGCATGCTGCTTCCTTGAGAACCCAGAGTTAATAAACAGCCAAGTCAGAGCCCTCACTCTATCGAAAAGCAGTTTACAGGAAGGAGATTTGCTGGGTGCCAGCAATCATCCACCGGGGTTTTAGAGCAAATTACCCATCCATCAATTTCCCCTCTCCTGGGAGGGATGGTTTCAGGCCAAGGGATCCTTGCTAGAAGCAAGATGAATAAATAGAAATTCAAGTTTATCCCTAAGGCACCTCAAACCCAACATGCCCTCAGCTGTTCCCCTTTCTTTGCCCTCCCCCCAAAGCCAGTCCTCCTGCCTTGGCTGGCACAGAACTTAGAGACTAGGCATCCTCTTCACTGTCTCCCCCACATGCCACCTTTAATCAGTCACCAAATCTTGTGATTCTTCTTCCAAGGAGTCTCCCCACCCCCACTCCCACTGCCCCAGGCTTGTTGGGTCTGTGCGGCTGACTGCTGACGGGCCACCTGCCATTGTCTCCCAACTGCTCCCCTGCCACCCCCTCAGTCCCTTTCAGGCTACTCTCCACGGGGTAGCAAAGGAGAACCTTCTAAAATGCAAAGTCAGTCCCATCACGCTCCTGATTAAGACTTTCCAAAGGCTCCCCGTTAAGTTCAGGATAAAGTCTCAGCTTCATATGATGGCGAGGAAGGCACTTCAAGATTCCAAGGCTGCCCACCTGCCCGCCTTCTTGCTCCCTCCTTCCCGCACAGGGTGCATGCTTTAGCAAGATCAAAGGCCCTAAAGACTCCTGGTTCTGCCAAGCTATGCACATGTTGCCTCCAATCCCAGGATGCCCTCCCTTCCTTATGGGCCTGGAATCTTCCTTTCTTCCCTGCCTGTGAAGCTCAGCTCCAACGTTGCTACCTCTGTGAAGTTCTCTCCAACAGTCACCTGTCACAGAAACAAAGTTATACTTCAATTGTTGAAGGCATCTCACTGTCTTAAAATTCCCTACATTCAAGTCTGTTGTCCATTTTAAACTGGGAACAAGTTGATGTCAGGGTCTTTGCACCTTTATATCCAGAATGCCAAGCCCAATAGGCCTCACATGGGTGATTTTATTTCACCATCACAGTATTCATATTAGGTGGGTACTATTACTGTTCCCATTTTAGAGAAGGAAACTGAGCTCAGAGAGGTTAAGCAGCCTATCCAAGATCAGACAGGCAGTAAGTATCAAAGACAAGCCTGAACTCAGGTCTAAGTGACAGGAAAGGGCTCAATAAATAGCAATTTCTCTATTGAATGCTGATCACGTGCTCATGCTCTCAAATCATCCCCCACACACATCCTGAAAATACATTTAGAATAAAAACTTAGAGGATTCTAATGAAAATGTTCAGGCGTATAATTATTGTATTAAAGGAGTTCTACCTATACGACCTCTTTCAAAACAAAATTCACTTGAAAATGTAGTTACCGAAAGAGCCTGAATTTAGAGAACATGGCATTCCCGCCAACTCTGATCATTTACTTGTTGTACAAATTTCCTCAAGCAAAAAGCTTCAGGTACCAGCAGCTGGTGCTCATTGACATGGCAGGTACCAAGGGGCTATGAGGGGACAGTGACAGTGTTTGCTTAAATAGTAACAGTAATAATAATAAGGTTCATTCATTGACCATAGGTGATGTCCTGGGCACTGTGCTAAGCACTTGGCGTGACTTAGCGCTCTGATAACTGGCCCAGGCTTGCACACTGCCGGCAAGCAGCAGAGCTGGAACTTAACCCCACAGCCCCCCGAGGCCAGAGCACATGCTCGGGGCACTATTAGACCACAGCTACGCACGGCTACTTGTCATGGTCTGCTGAGATTGGCCCAGGTTCGGGATCTGGCAAGGACCACCAAGGTGGAGCTGCTGTGGTCTGGATGCTCTGACCAGTGCCGTGTGGTCAACGTGTTATACGCATGTGGGGCTGTGAAGACCACCACCACCAGAGAGCAGGAATCCAACTGCCCAGGCGAGTGTGAGGTCTCTTCTCCCATGCTAAAAACTTCACCCCAAGTCCACCGAGGAGGATTAAGATCTCCCCAGAGCCCTCAAAAAGGTAGGAGCAACAAAGAAGTCAGGGGAAAGGAAGCCCCTGCATTCCTGACCAAAACAAACCATCCCAGCACTTCTCCCAGCCTGGCACCGGAAGAGTCAACCTGGGGCTGCCTGCATGATGAATGGCGATAATACTGTCTACGTAATGGGTTTCCTATTTAAATTTTGTGAGGATTTAATCAGTTGGGCGCAGCTGTGCAAGATGCACCATAAACTATGTTGAAAAATATGTAGACATATACATTTATCTGCTACAAATTAAGCTCACTTAGAGGTGGTCTTAATGGCCCATGTAGCCATCATTACAAGCATAAATTCTAAACTGTCTGTTTCCAGTGAATTTGCTTTGAGAAAAAAAATTAATGCTCATCCGTAGCAGAGCACAGTAATAAATGAAAGCACCCTTAATTTGCAAAGCGCTAATAGCCCGGCCATTTTTCATTAGGAGCCCACGCTGGATCACGTATGGCAGGGCGGTTTCATGAGGAATCCCATCGCCAAGCCGGGGAGGGGTGGGGCTGGCTTTCTGGATGCCTGTCCTGTGTGCTCTGCTGATCTGGTCAGAGGAAGGCTGAAGGCTGCTTCCAGAGAGAGGTGGCCAGCCCCAGGCCCTTCAGTGTTGCCTGCATCCTTTCTTCCAGATGCCCACAATGCACTTCGCTCTGGCTATCAGGGCAAAACTTCCTCAGCACACAGACAGCCCGACAGGGAGTACCACCTTGGTGCGAAGGAGAGCTCACAGCAAATGGCAATTCTCCCACTTCCTCTTAGGTGCCAGCACTGGAAACGGGGCAAGGTGGCTGGGTTTGAGTCCCAGCCTGCTGCACTGGCACAGCCCGATCCTTTCAACTCCCTTCTCATAGGAACCAAGAGCCGCCAGTTTGCAAGACATTCTCTCCTCACATCTCAGTTGATCCTTACCTTCTAACAACCCTAGGAGGTAGGTACAATTATTCCCTCCACTTTGAATATGGGGACAGGGCCTGGACGAAGGTAAAGCAAGAGAGGCAACCAGGTGCAAAATTTAAGGAAGCACTTACTCTCAGAGCCCGGCAAGTGCCACGTCTACATTTGCATGACTCTGACATTGAACGCCTCCTTAAGCTTTGCTCCTTAAGCGCCTCTCTTGCCTCACCCTAGTCCCAGCCCTGGATGGTGACTTCAAGGCACCGAGAAGTTGTGTAACTTGCCCAAGGATGCACAGGTGCTAAGAGAGAGCTAGAGTCCATTCATAACCAGCTAGCTCCAGATTCCATTATCTTTTCCGTGTGCCATGATGATGCCCATTTGAACTGAGAAGCTTGGTTTCATTCAGCCCAGGATGGACACTTACTCGGAGCCAAGCTGTAGAATAGACGCTTTCACATATTTTGTCTTGTCTCATTTTCTCCTAAGCACATTTTACTTGCAGAAATAATCTTATCAATTCATTTTTTTATTTGTTTCTGGTCTGTATGCCCCACTAGAATATTGATCACTTTATCTCTAGTGGTTAGAAAAATGTACTTGACACATAGTAGGTGTTCCATCAATATTTCTAGAACAAATTATCTTATTCAACAAAGATTTAAAGGAGAAGTGTGTGAAACTAATGTGAATATCCTCATGCTTGGTCCCAGGCACTTAAAAGTTGGGATAGAACCATCTAGAAGGATGGGTTTACTTCCTTTCCTCTAAATTCCAGGTATTCCCACAACTCGAGCATCCTGGGAGAAGGAATTGGTGTTGGAAAATACAACCAGATAGCAATTAAAATCTGGGTTGGTTTAGTCTGGTCCTTTTCCAGCAACCAGAATTGCAGAAATACGTTCACCAACATGTCTGATGGTAAAAGTTGGGGTTGCACTAAGTGGTAGAAGGATTAAAATGCTGAAAATCAGAATCTTTTAAAAAAAAGATTAGCCTGTTGAAACCTGACAGTGGCGCAGACCCCAGCACTGCACTCCCAGGCGTGTCTCGAGAACATGCTGGACAGCTCCTTCCAGCCCCCGGAGGCGGCTCCCAGAGCTGTTGCCCTCTGTGTCCCACCAGTCCTCCCAGCCTCCCTTTGTGAGATGAGTCTTTAAATGGGGAGACAAGTTATCTCCCCTCCAAGCCACCCTAGGAAGCCTCCAGCATGGCTCGCACATTGCCATAGAAAGCACCAGGGGAGGAGAATAAATCTTTACAGATCTGGCCTGCAGTTCTGCACAATTTAACAATTGGCAAGGTTGTGGAAACAGGCCAGGGTTGTTACCATGTTAGCATCATTGCCATTGAAACAGATGATGAAACCAGGAGCAGCCGAAAGAGACTCTTGTCCCCCGTGCTGAGCGTCTGAGAGAGGCGATCATGGGAAACTGCCCTTACCCCACCCCTGGGCGGGTCCACCAGGCAGAGTCCACACAGGACAGTTTCAGTGGGCACTGGACAGACTCGGGGAGTGGGTGGCCAAGTACAGTACTGGGGTTCACATGCATAGAAGGCCAGGCTGAATCCCTGACAGATTGCAATGATAACATATTTAAAGCTAAATATATGACCAGACACTACATTTATAAATATTTTTGCAGCAAATAGGGTGGAACTCAGATCTGAACCCATGCCCGATGCCAGACAAAGCTAGGGGCCTCTCATCTGCACTAACAGCTTTAAGCCAGCTTCCCTCTGCCTGTGGAATGCCGGTCCCCACCCCAACCTCATTCATCTGCAGTCACTTCCTCTAGGATGCGCTCTCTGATGACTTACCCTGCCCCAGACTGTTTAGAAGTCACTGGTGGGAGTTTCAGAGTTCCTGCAAGGTACAACTCTGCCCCCATTTCAGCCCTTCTTGCACTCGGTCTGCTGCTCATGCAGCCCAGGAGGGGAGAGGCCACAGGGGTTCATCCGCTGCCTCTGCTCATCTCTCAACACAGACAGAAGCACTGCGTAATGCTCATAATGAATCAGTCTATAATGGTCTACCCCAGAGTGTCCCAAACTGTAAGGTGCATAGAATCACAGGGTGGGTTGGGGGTGGAGGTTCCACTGAACCTGGGGCCAGCGTAGCCCCGCTGTGACACACCTGGCTCTGGAGGCCAGCCTGTGTAGTTTGTGTCCTGACTCTGCCCCTTACAACCCGTGGGGCCTTGAGCAAGTTACCCCACCTCCCTGTGCCTCAGATGCACCACCTTAACCATGGAGATGATTCTAACATTTCCCTCATGGTGTGGTGAGGGCTGGCCAGGAAAACACGTATTCTGTTTGCGTCCTAAGCGCCGGGTCAACGTCAGTTGTTCTTACTAGTTACTTAATGCACAAGTGGAGACACGTCTCGGCTGGGCCTTGACCCAGAAGAATAATTTCAAGCAGCGCTCGAAGTCCATACTGGAGACACTGGAGGCCAAAAGAGAGCTACCACCCAGGTGTTATGATTTAATTTGCAGAGTCATCTGCCTATAATAACATTTTAAACAAGATACTTGTCCACACGTTGACACATAGTGATGTAAATTCAAGCCATAAATCTCTCCCTAACGGCCAGGTGCCAGTGAGGCTCTGGGCGCCTGACTCGCAGGGCAGGTCACCTTGTCTGGCTCGGACCTGGCCTCACCCTCTGTGGAGGCCCCAGAACCTCAGCCTCCCCTGGGGCCAGCACTTTTCACGCGGCTCCATCTCTCCCTCAAGGGCTTGTGTCCTGACTTTAGCAGAATCGTGGAGCTGAGTGTTGCCAGATGGAAGAAGGTCCATTCCAACCTCACGCCAGGTAGACAATGGCAGGCGCAAGATTGTGATTCATAAGAAATATATGTTTGGTCATTCCAATGGCCAAATACAGTTCTCATACATGTTTGGTCTTTGTCCACGCTTCCTGGCTCAGAGCTCGCCAAACCCTTGGAATTTCCTGAGCAATAAGAGCACGAAGAGCATCTTCTGTTACAATATTTGGTCTCTTGTTCCCAGTTCCTAAAATTACTTCATAGGCATAAAAGTGAAATGGATGTCTTGTTACGCATAACCCATTCCACCCCAACTGAGTTTATGTAAATGAGCTGACTTTTGGAAAGCCCCTAAGGATGAGGGCTGGTTGCCAGGGGAACCAACCAGGAATAGAGGAGTAGAACTTTTGGTCCCACCCCCTGATTTCCACGGAGGGGAGAAGGGCTGGAGGTTGAATCAATCACCAATGGCCAATGATTTAATCAATCATGCTTATGTGACGAAGCCTCGATAAAAACTCAGGAGGGGGTTCAGAGAGCTTCCAGGTTGGGGAATAAGTGGCTTTCACATGCCAGTATACTGACCTCAAACTCCATGAGGACAGAAGCCGCTTTTTTGGGACCTCACCCTATGTATCTCTTCATCTGGCTGTCGGTTTGTATTGTTTAATACCGTTTGCAATAAACTGTGAGTAAACTAGATTCTTGAGTTCTGTGAGCTATTCTAGCTCATTAACGGAACTCAAAGAAGAGATTGTAGGAACCTCTGATTTATAGCCCGTTGGTCAGAAGCGCAGGTAACAACCTGGACTTGCAATTGGCATCTGAATTGGGGAGAGGGTGGTCTTGTGGGACTGAGCCCTTAACCTGTGGAATCTGATGCCGTGTCAGGATAGGGAGTGTCAGAATTGAGTTGAATTGTAGAACACTCAGCTGCTGTCACAGAATCGCTTGCTGGTGTTGGGGGAAAGCCCACCCCTCCCTGTCTGAATTGGTGACCAGAACCTTTAGCAGTTCACAACAAAGCAGAATGGATGAGTCCTTCCTGAAGAGAAGCAGTTACATTGCTTCTGGGTCGATATAATTGAGTCAGTCCTGGCTAATAAAGTGTGTCTTGTCTGGCCTTAAGAAATTTTCTTTCCTCTACACTCCAGGGAGAGAACCCTGGTACTCACCACTATTCTCTTCGTTCTCAAGACAGGGTCTTCTCCCAGGCTGTTCCCTCTGTCTGCACGGCTCCTTGGTCCCATGCATGGCGTGTTCGTTCTGAGAGGTCTCACCTGAAATAGTCCCTTCCTAGACAGGTTTGACGTGTGTACCCTGCCATCATTCTCTCTCCGAACACCTCGTTTGTTTCCTGCATAGCACTTGCCAGTATTTCTAATTGCATATTTTTCTTTGTTTGCTTCCATTTTGTCTGTCTCCCCTGCTAGACTGTAAGTGCCACGAGGGCAGGGCCAGGGCCATGTCCATTTTACTTTCTACTCCGTCCCGGCACCCAGCCCACAGTCATGATAGCTAACACATGTTGATGACTCACTCTACAATCATACTTTTCTAAGAGATTTCCCCTGCTTCATCTCCTCCTTTCCTCACACCCCTCTGTGAGGTAGGTTGTATTATTAGACTAATTTTTATGGATGAAGAAACTGAACCATAGTGATATTCAGTAACTTATTCAGGGTAACCTAGGAAGTAGGGGACCCATGCGCTGACATCAGAGTTGGCCCTCATAGTACAGGAAACCATGCCATCTGTCATGTCATAGATGCTCAAAAAGAATCTGCTGACTGAGTGAATGATTAGAAGAACTCAGTTCAATACAACCCAGTTGGAACCCGTCCAACTCAGTTAATTCACTTCAACCAGTGGTCACTGGGTATTTCACAGTGCTCACTGGGTACTTAGCAGTGCTCACTCGGTATTTTGCAGTGTACTAGGGGCTGTGAAGGCCTTACCCTCAGGGATGGTAATGGTGGCTGTGATGAGAGAAGCCCTTATGTGAATGATTCAGTCCACTTTCTCTGGTTCTCTGTCACCCGCCTGCTCAGCTCATCAGGGAACTTGAGTCTCATGAGTCTGAGATGCACACAGCATTCCAGGGTCCCGGCTTCCACCTCACTATATCCATTTATAGATATAGACTCCAAGGTCCAGAGAAACCAAGTAACTTGCCCAAGGGCACATAGCTAAGAAGGGCCAGAAAGAGGATTTGAATCCCCCCAGACTGGCTCTGGAGCACCCATTACACTACACAGTCTCATAGTTAAAAACAAAAGATTTTTTAAGTCTTTTAGGATGCACCAGATTAATTCAGCCTGAGCTTTCTCACAGGCAGCTGAAGACACAGTCAGCTGCGGGCAGGCAATGACGTGTCTGCAGCGGTATAGCCAGGGAGGGGCTAAGCCAGGGACCTCAGGCCAGCACAGTGCCCAACTAGCTTCCACATACGTGCATCTCCATGGCCAAGATCCTGCCTCTAGTAGAACAAGATGTCAGGGATCAGAAAAAAACAAATGTCCCATTGAATACTTCAAAAACGATGAGACCTGTGCAGGCAAGAGACGTGAGTTCAAGTTTGGCATCTTTTTCTGGAAATTCTCTCCAACAGACTTAGTTCAGCCCTGAAGCCAGTTACCAGAGGTACCAGGTGCAAAGCATCAGTTTCCAAACTTCAGCCATTCCTATTGCTACCTTCCAAGAGTTTGTCACAACCACGGACCACCTACATTGCTAATTACTTAATGCTTTAAATAAACTTAATTGGAAAAAAACAAATAAAATTATTTTTAAACTTATGAAAAATACAGTTATTTAAAAACAGTCGTTAAAAAACTCTAAGTGGAAAATGAGTAATATTAGGTGGTAACAATAAAAATGAGCACAATGAAAACAAGACAATGTTATTAAATTCAAAACGGACATTGTTGCCTAACCTCATCCTGAGGTGTGCTCTGTGCTGGTTATAAAGTGAGTGAAACAGTGACACAGAGGCGCACAAGGCGCATGGGTACCAGACCAAGCCCTTCTCCTGGATGGAATCAAGAATAAGGCAAAATAAAGTTGAAAAGGGAATCATTTTCTCTCTAGATGAATCAATATTATTTAATGCCACTTGATGTCGTGGGCCACCCAAACCCTCTGTGGGCACCATCAGTAGAACACATGGCACACTCTGGGAGACACTGAAGTGGGGGAGGAAAGTACACGGCCTCAGGTCCTTTCTCTGCCCCCTGCTAGCTTTAGGTGACTCACTTGTTTTCTTCGGTCCTCAGTTTTCCCCCTGCAAAACGTGAAGTTAGACTAGAATTCCGTTCCCAGGTGAGCTCTCTTGCCTTCTGAGGCTCAGCTTCTACAACTCAACTCAAGGCGAATGATGCGACTTTGAGCAAGCCGCTGCACACAGAGGCATGGCTGTGCCTGTCAGAGCAGCTCAGAAACACCGATTCCACACAGGGCTCATTCCTGGGCCGAAATCAAGTTTCATGACTTCCTGGAAAGGTTTCCTCCATTGGTAAAGGCCGTTCAGACATGTGAAGAAGAGCTGGGGCCTTGGGCAAGAGGAGGACTCAGTAAATAAAAGCCTATTCGATCCTAGAAAACCAGCCTTAGTGGGCAATTGGAGTGGCTCGCTTTGTTTAGAATATTCTGTAACCAGTAGGATTATCTGTGATGATAAAATTCATACCTCCTAGCCTTCAAATAAAGATGTCCCTGGGAGGTTATTGATGGCATCATTGTTGTTGAAAAGAGACAGGAAGAGTGGCCGGGTGATCCCATTGTGTGTGGAATAAAAGGGCTGAGGAAACAGATCTATTTTCGTATTAGCTAACCGCAGACCATTGCACCCCCAGATCGACTCATTCTTGGGCCATGACGGCTCCCCTCCAGGAAGCCAGGATGTGCTTCCAGCAAACAAGCTCAGGCCTGGACAGCCTCAGGGCGAGGGCCTGATTTAGGGGCACAAAGAAATGCAGGCACCGTATGCTCCTACGACTGCCAGGCACGCATGCTCCACACACCTGGGCCCACGGCTTCTCCAGCTGCAGCAGCAGATGGCCCCCCACCACCTTCTCTGCCCATCACATTGTCTCTGGTCACCCCTGGAGGCACAGTAAACTAGAGGACAACACTCGGCCCTGCCCAAGGTTGAGGAATAGCTTGGGAGCCACAAAACCGACAGCTTCATTCCGTGGGACTAAGCATTAATTCCCTGTGTTTTCCAAATTCTGCACGAGGACCACAGGGTGCAGCCAGGAAGTGCCAGAGCCAGGCTGACTGGCCGCAGTCTGGGGTCTTAACCGCGCTGTGCAAGCCTCTGACCACGGCAGGCAGCCACCGTGGGGGCCGAGAGCTGCGCTCTGGAAGGCCGGCAACCTTGGGTTTGACTGAGAGTTGTGCCACTAAGTCCGTCAGCAAGCCTCAGTTTTCTCATCTGTAAAATAGGGGTCGTGACATTCAGTACCTCGCAGAGTGTGAGGAATAAATGAGGTGAAGCCTGTTCTGCCCTCAGCATGGAGCCTGGCATGTGGGAAATGCTCAGAAGAGGCCAGCGATTGGTACTGCACATGAGTTCAGCAGCGACAGCTTCTCCCTCCCCTGCTGACTCCAGGCCTGGCTGGCTCTCACAGCTGCCACCACGGAAGTCCCACATTCTCCTCCAAGCCTCTTCCAACTTCGCCTTGAGAGTCCTGGAGGTCAGAGAGTCCTGGAAATGACAGCAGCGTCCCTCTGGTCGGTTTGCAGATGAGGCTGGAAAGGACCAAGACTTGCCCGGCCTCACGAGGAAATGGCAGAACCAGGAATCCCAGGAGCCTGACACCCGGCTCAGGGCTGGGCTCACCCAGCTCCTTCCACTGACCTGATTCTCACCTCACCCTGAGGCCCTGGGGGCTCCATCCTTCTCCAAAACTGCCTCTCCGGTGGAGCCAGGCTGGGCTGGGGAAGGGGAGCCTGGGCCCGCAACTCAGCCCACTCACACAGCAGCTGCTTCCGGCACAGAAGCCGTTAAATCTGCCCCATCCGCCCTCTGCACCAGCAGCAAACCAGAGCTTCTCCCCTCCCCCACAGGCCTGGGCACCTCTCAAATCTCAGCCCTGCTGCTGCCTCACCCGAGCTGGCGTCCGTCACCTCACCCCTCTTGTGCCCTGTCCTTCCCCTCACAGCAGCCAGCCCTCCCCACTAGTCAGAGTTAGGGCAGACATAAAAGTCACCAAAAATAATTGACAGACTCACCACCTGCACAGATAAGCGGGTGAGGCGGGGCCCGCCCCAGACTGAGGAAATGGGTGCTTCCCCACCCATGCCGGGTCTTTAAAGTGCCAATGGGCAGGGCCTGCCCCAGGCCAGGAAGTCAGAAGCCGTGAGGTCCGGGCCAAGCTTGGCAAACCTTTCCAGGCTATTCTAACGCACCTTTGTGACTGAGAGCCACAGGTGAAAGCTCGGTTTCGGGGGAAGGAAGTGAACTTCTCCATGAGCCTTTGCCGGCCACGCTTGGCTGCAGGGGCCTCCCGGCCACCGGCCTGCGTCGGCATAGCAGTCACGACCCCAGGCTGCCTGGGCCCCGGTCCTGTTTGATCACTGACTCTATAGACGTGTGACCTCTGGGGGAGGATTTGAGCCTCTCTCCTCTGTACATGGGACCGAGAGGGCACCAACATCACAGCGCTCTTGAAGGAGTGAAAGGAGGCGACGTTGCGAGAAGCCCCCAGGGCAGCCCCGGCCACACAGGAGGTCCTCGATGGATGCGGCTCTCTCCGTCTCAGGGCACTCCCCTGCCCTGCGCCACGTCCTTTCTCCAGCCCTGCTTTGGAATCAAACAGTATGAGGACACCCAAATGAGCTCACCAAGCTCCTGCCTCCACTTCTCCTCTCCGTGGACACGTGACGTGTCTACTGGTGAGCTCAGGAGACGCACGCAGGAGCCGAATGCCAAGGATGGTTCCAAGAGTGTTGCTGTGGAAAACAAGGAGAAAAGCTTTCCATCTCTCAGCACTTGTTGGGGCAAAACCACAATGAGACCCTTACTATGTTTTGGTGACTCCAAATTTTGTTTGATGCTCTGGATTTTTTTTTTAATGTGTAGTAATGCTCCAGATTTTTCAAAAGTATGCAATTATGCAACGTGGATACAAACCATCATTTTTAAGAGCTCCGGGCGGTAGCCCTCACTGTAAACACAGTGATGAGCTTGCCTGTGTGGCCTCCGGCTGCAGCGGGATTGCTAACAGGCAGGGTTTTCTTTCTTTGAGGGGCCCGGCCCCAGGAGCTGGCCCTCAGGACACCCTCGGGGGAGGAGGCTCGAGGCACCGTGAGGTGAGGGCCTCTTTCTCCTGAGAGAACCCCTCCAGCCCTCTACAAAGGCAAGCTCGCCTCAGAGTCTGGGTTTGAGCTTAGGACTTTAAGCACCAAGTCCGGCCCACTTTTCTCATCCATGAAATGGGTGACATTTGAATAATGACATTGTCCTCACTGGGCTATTTGGGGGGTTAAGTGAGATAACATATGTAGGAAAACACTCGATTCGCTGCAGAAAATGGATCAGGCACAGCTTGAACAAGCTTGTTCTTTTCCTAAATCCTTCATCCTGAAAAACGCAAGCCAGCTCCTCCTGCCTCGACAGGGAAGCCCTGGATCTTTGGGAGCCTATTAGCTGAGCCAAGTGGAGAGTTAAACATTCAAACTGACAAGGGGGTGCGGAGCTATTTCAGAACACCCCACTGCCCGGCAGATGGTCCTGGGCCAGACGGCTCGGGAGGAAGGGCCGGGGGAGGCAGCCAGGTGTTGGTGGTGGCAGCCGCGATGTGAGAGGGAGAGTTCACTTGTCCACCTCCCGCCGCCCTCAGAGCCTCCTGCAGACGGATGCCACCCGGCCCCGCCAGATGTGCAGTCTGGGAAGGGGTCCAGGCACAGCCTTGGGAAAGGGGGCAATTAACCCCACGCCAGGGCCTGCTCTGGCGAAACAGGAAGTAGGTGAGTGTGTCCCCGTGCCTTTCGGCTCCCTGCTCACGGTCCTCACCATCCACCAGTGGCCGTCCGCCAGGCAGAGGTTGAGTCCCAACTCAGCATCTCCTGCCTCTCTCTCTCTTCAGCGCCACCCACCAGACTTAGCCATCCCAGCTTCATCTGCCCAGGACTTCGTTCCCACCTGCTGAAGCAGTTAATCACTTGTGACAATTCACTCTGAGGCCTGAGAGCCGATGCGTCTCCCTGCCGGGCCTCTCCATGCCTGACTGACTCCCGGTAGATCTTCAGTGCCTCCTCAGGTCAGGGACGGGAGCAGGCGTGCCGGGCTTTTCACGTCGTTTGGGGCGGTGGCTGCTCTACCATGTGAGAGGGCCCTGCAGAGAGAGAGTCAAGGAAGTCGACTCTGCCACGCGCTGCTGTGCAGCTCTCACGGAGTCTAACCTCTCTGAGCCTCCGCTCTGAGCATCCAGGGTTAAACGGAAATGAGAGGAAGGGGTAACAGAGCAGTGCAAAGACCCGGCTGGCACTAGCGTGCAGGTGAGGGAACGCCTCTCCCACACCTATCACCAGGCCTTGCCACCTCCTAATGCTGAGCTGCACTTGGAGGCCAGGGGCCAAGCATGCACTGGACTCACGTGGCACTGAAGGGGTGTACCTAAGGTGCTCTGGTTCGGGGGCTTGTGTGAGTTTCCTGGGGCTGCCATAACAAAGGGCCACAGGCTGGTGGCTTAAACAGCAGAAATGTGTTGTCCTGCAGCTCTGGAGGCTGGAAGTCTGAAATCAAGGTGACCGCAGAGTTGGTTCCTTCTCAGCGCCATGAGGAAGGGTCTGCTCCAGGCCTCTCTCCTTGGCTTGTAGATGGCATCTTCTCCCTGTGTCTTCTCAACCTCTTCCCACTGTGGATGTTCGTCTCTGGGTCCAAATGTCCCCTTTTATAAGGACATCGGACATACTGGATTAGGGCCCACGTTTCTCAGTGTGACCTCATCGTAACTCAACTAATTACTCTGTAAGGATCCTGTCTCCAAATAAGGTCACATTCTGAGGTTCTGGGGGATAGGACTGCAACATATAAATTATTTGGGGGCAGGCGCAATTAAACCCATGACAGGGCTAAACACGGCTCTGCTGTCACCCAAGTCTGGGTTCCAGTGACAGGGACCTTACTTAGATGAGCCCTTCCGTGTGCATAAGCCTCAGTTTCCTCACCTGTCCAATGTAGATAATAACAGGCTCTCCCCAGGAGGGGCGTGTTCAGGAAGAGCTAAGACAAAACCTGTAAAGCGTCCCACACACGGCTCGGCCCAGCCAGCATGGAGGGGCTGCTCCGCCCATCCTCCCCGAGTCAGGATGCCTCAGTCCATGTTAACGGGGAACAAGGCGCCAGACTGAATCCTCAGCCGTTCGGGGTCTAACCAAGCCCCCAGTAGCCCAAGCCTCGAGGAAAGGCTACATTGAAAAGAGTAAAGATTGCATTGCAATTAAAATTCCTTTGGTAAAGAAGCAAAAGATTTGTGGGAGCAAGGAGTATGAAGCAGAATTCACCTTTCAGATAATAGCATTGGATGTTATTTTACGTTTTTAACAGAAGTGAAGGTTTTTCCCAAGCTGACTCTTCCTGGAATCTTGGTTTCTTTTGTCTTTGGAGGAAGCAGACAGCTCAGGACTGAAGTTCTGGAAACTTGGAACCATTGTCTTGCAATCCTCACGTTCCTCTCATTTCACAGTCATTTTCAAATATTGTGAAGGACGAAAAGGGAACAGATTCCTGCTTAAATGTGTCTCCAGTCCCCCAAACCTAAAGCTCCCTTGTCTGCAACAGAAAAGCACAATAGCCAGGTTCCTATCCAATTAGGAGCCTGAGCTGATAGAATATTTCCTGCCAAGAATAACAATTCAAGAGAAAGAGAAAGAGAGGTTTTCTTCTTCAAATGTATGGAAAAAAGTCTTTTAATCAGAGAAGCACATCTTTCTTTTTGTTGCTGAGGATAATATGATATGAAATTTGCCTCAAAACCGCACATAATGAAGATAGAAGAAATCACGGGGAAATTCCCTTCTGTTACTGGACAATTCTGACAAGAATGGGAGAGTTCTGGAGTGTTTTAGTTAGTAAATCTGAATTAGTATCTACTTTTTCTCAAAAGAGAATATTCTCTTTTTATTCAAAGAAATACCCCTAAGTGACTGTGGTAGGCTGAATAATGGCCCCTCGAATGCGTCCACATCCTCACCCCTGGGACCTGTGAATGCTACTTTGTGTGCTACGCTGGTTAATTTTTTTTTTTTAAAGATTTTATTTTTTTCCTTTTTCTCCCCAAAGCCTCCCGGTACATAGTTGTATATTCTTCGTTGTGGGTCCTTCTAGTTGTGGCATGTGGGACGCTGCCTCAGCGTGGTTTGATGAGCAGTGCCATGTCCGTGCCCAGGATTCGAACCAACGAAACACTGGGCCGCCTGCAACGGAGCGTGCGAACTTAACCACTCGGCCACGGGGCCAGCCCCTACGCTGGTTAATTTTAAGTGTCACTTCAGCTAGACTATGGTACCCAGTTGTCTGGTCAAACACCAGTCTAGATGTTGCAGTGAAGGTAATTTTTTGACGTGATTAATAGTTAAATCAGTAGACTCTGAGTAAAGCACATTACCCTCCATAATGTGGGTGGGCCTCATCCAATCAGTTGAAGGCCTTAAGAAGAAGACTAAGGTCCCTCAAAGAGGAAAGAGTTTTGCCTCAAGTTGGTCTTCAGACTCATAACTAAAACATGAACTCTTTCCTGAGTCTCTAGTCTGGCAGCCTATCCTTCAGATTTTGGATTGCCAGCCTCCACAATCGTATGACTCAGTTCCTTAAAATGTCTATGTATCTATCTATCTATCTATCTATCTACCTACCTACCTATCTATCTATCTGTCTATCAACTATCTATCTCCCTTATCCATCCACACATCCTACTGATTCTGTTTCTCTGGAGAACTCTGACTGATACGGATGGCAAAGGAGACTTTGCAGATGTGATTAAGTGAAGCATTTTGAGCTGGGGAGGTTATCCTGGATTATCTGAATGGACCAAATGTACACACAACGGTCCTTATAAAAGGGGTGTAGTAGAAGTCGGAGTCAGAGGGGGAGGTGACAGGAAGACAGGACCAGAGACTGGAGCCGTGGGCTCTGATGTGGGAAACGGGGCCACAAACCAAGGAACGCAGGTGGCCATTAGAAGCTAAAAGTGGCAGAGACAAATTCTCCCCTCAGAGTCTCCAGAAGGAGCCAGTCCTGCCGACCCCTTGACTTTGCGTCTTTTGACCCCCACAACTGTAAGAGAATAACTTGGTTGGTTCTAGGCTACTCAGTCTGTGGTGATTTTTGCTGCAGCAGCAACAGGACACTAATATAGTGACCAGGAGCCGCTGAAGAAACCTGGTTGAGTATGTGAAATTAGAAGTGCTTTTAGAGCTGTGTATTTTTGAATATTTACAATTATCACCATTAAGGGTTAATATCCTCACTATGTAAATAGCTTTTATAAATAAATAGGCAGACATCTCACAGCAAAGAGTATTAATGAGAAATTCATAGAGAAAGAAATGGCAATGCCATAAATGTATTGGCCTTGCTGACAATAACATGTGTAAAACAAAAAAATGAGAGGGTATTTTTGGCCTATCTACTTAATAAATGTCTTAAGTGATAACACTTACTGGGAACAAGGCTGGGGTGAGGCAATATTTTCAAACATGGCAGGTAAGGGTATAAATGATACAATCTGTTAAAAAAATTTTTTTAACTGACTAAACTTTCAAGATCTTATTGGCTTTATCCAGTGATTCATGAATTGGGCAGCATCCAATCTAGCAGATAGAAAGTAGCTCCAAAGAGCCAGACAAGGCAAGAGATTTTGCAGGCAGAAGGGAGCAGGAACAAGGAAGTTGCACTGGGCAAAAAGAGTAAATGGAGTGGCTGGCCCAGTGGCACAGCAGTTAAGTTTGCATGTTCTGCTTCAGTGGCCCAGGCTTTGCGGGTTCGGATCCTGGATGTGGACATGGCACCGCTTGTCAACCCATGCTGTGGCAGGCGTCCCACATAAAATAGAGGAAGATGGGCATGGATGTTAGCTCAGGGCCAGTCTTCCTTAAAATAAAAAGTAGATTGGTATTACAAAGTTACTTCCTTATCAGGGATGGCAGTCGTTTATCAGGTAGATTACCTAACTAATGTTGATCAGGTGATTCTTGATCAACCGGCTTAAGATTCCATTTCTGGGAGAGCCAAACTGTAAGTAAGCCTGGGTTTGGTGATATGGGGTTTAGCATAAGCAACTCCACTTTGGGCCTATTTTCTGGTTTTAAACAGATCATTTTGGAATTGTTTTAATAACATACATCGTGATCCTTGAAAGTTTGCATCCTTTCAGCGCCACGTTCTCTTTAGGAATCCAGCCTCAGGAAGTAATCGGGAGCGTGAGTGAAGGGGCACGTGTAAGTGTTGCGGTGCCTTATGTGATGCAACGGAAACAAGCGATGAATGTCCACCAGTACGACAGGGGTTAAGGAAACCATAGCCACTAAATAGACTGTTTTAAAAGTCTCTGTAGTACAGTGATGTCAGCAAAAATGATGGAGTAAGAGATTCCCAAAGCCCACCACTCCTAAAAGCATTGAAAAAACTGGCAGAAATGGTTGGAATCAGTTTCTGACACTGAACTAATAAAGCTTCCAGCAACCAGGGGGAAGCTTAGTCAAGAAAAGTGGCTGAATCTCCATAAGAACAGTGAGCTTTATGGTGCTTTAATTAACCCTGATCTATTCTCTGCTCCCCAGCTCGGTGGCGGCCTTGAAAGTAACAGCTCATATTCCCAAGACCCGTACCAGAGAAACAGAACAAGCCTCAAGAGCAGTACTCATTAGTTTAGACCAGTCTGGTAGTTCCCTGGAAGACTAGCTCAAAAGGCTTGCTGTGGCCTCACCTAACTCAGTGCTCAGCTGGTCCTAACCCAGCTGCATGGAAGCGTTTGTCACAGGTACTTACGGGCCAATGTTTTAGCTGCTGCTGCCCAAGGTGTTAAATAACAATTGGGGAAAACAACAGACCAACCATGAAGCTTGGGAGGAAAGGCTGGGGAATGAGATGCTCTGGGGAGTAAAGGCTTTGAAAAGCTCCAAACTATTTCTGGGAATCTAGAAGATCACGTGCATTCCCAGGGTAGTGCGCATTCTCAGAAAAGAACTCATACAGCCCTAAAATCTCACCTCTGACTGACATTGAGATTCTGGGCAAAAAAGAAGTGAAGACTAAGGCAGAACTGAGAACAGGCGGGCTGCTTGCTGAAGGCATGCTCCAACACACACAGTCCACCTTCATTGGCTGAGAAACTTTTTTATTCCAGGCATTTAACAAAATCTCTCTCCAATCATTATCTGACCACTAAGCTAATGGAACAGAGATTTCAGTAATCACACATGACAAGGAATACAGACTTTATCAAATTAGTCCAGAAAAACCACTATACAAAGAATCACAACAAGCAGCAAGAACAAGCCTGTGACAGGCAGGACCACCTGGCCTCCAGAGTCTCCATGTGATGACATTCAAGACGTCTAGCTAGCAACCAAAATTTACAAGGCTCACAAAGAAGCCAGAAAGCATGGTCTACACAGAAAAATAAAAGTAAACAACAGAAATCGTCTCTGGTGAAGCCCATATATTGAACTTACTCCAATCAAAAGACAGAAACTGGCAGAACGGATAAAAAATCATCCAACTATAAACTGTCTACAAGAGACTCACTTTAGATTCAAAGACACAATAGACTGAAAATAAAAGAATGGAAAAAAAAAATAAACCACACAAGTAGAAACCAAAAGACAGCTGAAGTGGCTGCACTAACATCAGACAAAATAGACCTTAAGACAAAAACAGTCGATCCAACAAGAAGATATAACAAATACACAGAGGCACGGGCACGCACACACAGTCATGTCTCTTAACAGTGGGATATGTTCGGAGAAATGCAACATTAGGCAATTTTGTCATTGTATCAAAAGCATAGTGTTTACTGTAGGGGAACAAAATTTGCCACCCCAAAGTGTATCTCTTTAACATGAGGATTATTTTAGGCTGATTATATTTACGAAACAAAGGACTCAGAAAGTTTTTTTGTTACCTCCTTCTTAACTTCCTAGCAGAATTCAGATAAAAAACCTGTCTCAGGAAGTGAGCTGTCACCTTAGCACAATGTGAACCGGGTGGTAACAGGGACGAACCTAGAAAAGCCTGTTTGTTGGGCTCTCCTCTGTGTCCTTCTGTTTCTGTGTGACCAAACAAACACCTATTTTCCAAATGTTTGCTCCTTTTCACCTACCTGTGAACTGCCTTCCTTCCCTTTGAAGTCCCTCACTCTCCCCACCCCCAACATCTTTTCTCTTTAGCTGAGGATGGTATTTAAGGTGAGGGCTACAGCTATTTTGGTGAGTTTCTCAGTTTTCCTGGGTTTCTTTCATGTATATACATGTTATTAAAACTTTGCTTTTCTCCAGTTAATCTGTCTCACGTCAATTTAATTCTTAGATCAGCCAGAAGAACCTAGAAGTTTAGAGGAAAGTTTCTTCCTCCCCTACAGTACTTTACATAAACCTAGACAGTATAGCCTACTACACACCTAGGCTATTTGGTATATGGTACTAATCTTATGGGACCACAATCATATATGTGGTTCATTGTTGACTGAAACATTGTTATGCAACACATCGCATATATGTATGAGATCCAAAACACATGAAGGAGAAGAGGACAGAATTAAATGGAGAATCATACAGGTTAACTGTAATAGTCAGAGACATTGATACTCTGTTTCAACAATGGATAGAACAAGTAAACAGAAGATCAGCAAGCAGAGAAAAGACTTGAACAATACTATCAACCAACTAGACCTAATAGACATATATAAAATACTCTACTCAACAATAGCAGAATACACATTCTTCTCACATGAATATGGAACATTTCTCCATGATAGACCATATGTTTGATGACAAAATAAGTCAATAAATTTGAAAAGATTGAAATCATACAAAATGTCTTCTCTGGTCACAATGGAATTAAGCTGAAAATCAAAAAAGAAGGTAAACTGAAAAATTCACAAATATGTAGAAATTAAACAACACGTTCTTATGTAATCAATGGGTCAAAGTCACGAGGGGAAACTAGAAAACACTTTGAGATAAACAAAAATGAGAAAACATACAGAAACTTACAGGAGGTGGCTAAAGCAGTGTCAGAGGGAAATTTATAGCTGTAAATGTCTACATTTAAAAAGAAGTTGTCTCAAATTAATATCTTAACCTTCAGTCTCAAGAAAGGAAACAATAAGAGCAGGTAAAATCCAAAGCAAGCAGAAGAAAGGAAATAATAAAGATACGGAAGAGATAAATGAAATAGAGTATAGAAAGACAATAGAGAGAATCAATGAAACCGAAAGTTGGTTCTTTGAAAACATCAATACAATAGACAAAACTTTAGCTAGATTGACCAAGAAAAAAAAGAAAATTAAAATTATTGAAATCAGAAATGAAAGAGAGGACATTAGTACTGCCTTTGCAGGAATAAAAAAATATTATAAGAGAATACTATGAACAATTGTATGCCAAGGATTTAGATAATTTAGCTGAAATGAACAAATTCCTAAATCACACAAATTACCAAAATGACTCAAGAAGAAATAGAACATCTGCATAGATCTGTGGCAAGTAAAGAGATTGAGTGAGTAACAAAAAAGTTTCCAACAAAGAAAAGCTCAGGACCAAATCTTTAAAGAAACATCAACACCAATCCTTCTCAACTTCTTACAGAAAATAGAAGAGAAAGAAACACCGCCTAACTCGCTCTATGAGACCAGCATTACCTCGATACCAAAGCCATCACAAGAAAGCTACAGACTACAAGAAAAATGACAATACCCCTTATGAATATAAATGCAAAGATCCTCAACAAAAAATTAGCAAACTGAATCCAGCAGTGAATAAAAAGGATTATTCACCATGGCCAAGTTGGATTTATCCCTGGAATGCAAAGGTTGTTTAACATAAGAAAATCAGTCAAGGTAGTACACCACATTAATAGAATGAAGGTGAAAACCCCACGCAATCACCGCAATTGATGCAGAAAGGCTTTTCATAAAACCCAACACCATTTCACAATAAAAACACTCAACAAAGTAGGAAAAGAAGGGAATTTCCTCAATCTCATAAAGGTCATCTATAAAAAAAACCCACAGCTGACATCTTATTTAATGGAGAAAAACTGAAAACTCTCCCCCTAAGATCAGGAAAAGGACAAGGATGTCTGCTCTCACACATCTGTTCAAAGTGTACTGAAAGTTCTAGCAGGGCAATTAGCAGGAAAAAGAAATAAAATGCATCCAAATTGGAAAGGAAGAAGTATAACTATTTCTATTCACAGATGACATGATCTTATACATAGATAATCCTAATTATATAATCGACAAAAAATTGTTAGAACTGGTAAATGAGCTCAGCAATGCTGCAAGATACGAGATCAATATACCAAAAAAATTGTATAAGCAATGAACAATCCTAAAATGAAATTAAGAAAACAGTTCTATTTATAATATCATAAAAATAAAATACTTAGGAATAAGTTCAATGAAACAAGTGCAAGTCTTGTAATGCAAACTACAAAACATTGTTGAAAGGAATGAAAGAAGACCTAAAAAATGGAAAGAAATTCATGAATTGGAAGATTTAATATTGTTAAGATGACAATACTCTCCAAATTGATCTATAGATTCAGTGCAATCCCTATCAAATTTCTAACTGTCATTTTTGTGGAAACAGACAAGCTGGTCCTAAAATTCATATGGAAATGCAAGGGACCCAGAATGGCCAAAGTAATCTCACAAAAGAAGAACAAAGACAGGGAACTCATGCTTCCTGATTTCAAAATTTACTGTGAAGATACAATAATCAGTGGGGTGCTGACATAAGGATAGACATACGTATCGATGAAAGAGAATTGAAAGCCCATAAATAAACCCATATATCTACAAGAGTGCCAAGGCCTTTCAATGGGGAAAGGAAAAAGTTTTTTCAACAAATGATGTTGGAAAAACTGGATATCTACATGCAAAGAATGAAGTTGCCTTTTATTTCACACCATACACACGAAATGGATATATCACCTAAAAATGGGTGAAAGACCTAAATGCAAAAGCTAAAATTATGAAACTCTTAGAAGGAAACATAAGTGTAAATCTTTGTGACCTTGGATTAAGAAAAAGTTTCTTAAATATGGCACCAAAAGTGCAGGCAACCAAAGGAAAAATAAATAATTTGGACTCCATAAAAAATAAAACTTTTGTGTATCAAGGACGCAATCAAAAAAGTGAAAAGACTATTCACAGAAGGGGAGAAAAATGCTTGCAAATTGTATATTTGGTAAAGATCTAGTATTCGGAATCTATGAAGTGCTCTTACAACTCAACAACAAAAGGACAAAAAACCCATCTGAGAAATGGGCAAAGGACTTGAATAGATATTTCTCCAAAGAAGATAGATAAGTGGCCAACAAACATATGGAAAGATGATTAATGTCATTAATCATTAGGGAAATGCAAATCGAAACCACAATGAGATACCACTTACTATCTACTAAGACAGCTATAATCATATAAATGGAAAATAAGTGTTAGTGAGGATGTGGAGAAATTGGAACCCTCACACAATGCTAATGGGAATGTAAAATGGTGCGGTCGCCTTGGAAGACAGTTTGGCAGTTTCTCAAAAACTTAAGCATAGAGTTACCATCTGACCCAGCAATCCTACTCCTGGGTGTATACTCAAGAGAATTGAAAGCATACGTCCACACGAAAACTTGTACGTGGATGTTCATAGCAGCATTATTCATAATAGCAAAAACAATGGAAATAATCCAAGTGTTCATCAACTGATGAATGCGTAAATAAAACGGGGTATATCCATACAATGAAATATCATTTGGCAATAAAGTGAAATCAAATTACTGATGAATTCTACAACATAGGTGAACCTCAAGAAAGAAGCCAGTCACAAAAGACCACATATTGTATGATTCCATTTACATGAAAAGTTCAGAACAGACAAATCCATAGAAACAGAAAGGAAATTAGTGGTTGCCAGAGGATGAGGAGACGGAAGAACGGGGAGTGATGCCTTAATAGATATGGGGTTTGTTTTTCTTGTTGAAATTATTCTGGAATTAAGTAGTAGTGATGGTTGCAAAGTGCACTAAAAACAACTGAAACGTATGCTTTAAAATGGTTAAATTGGTAAAATTATGTTTTGTGAATTTTACCTCAATAAAAAATTTTTTAAATAGCAAAAGGATAGAAGTAAAAATATGCCACTTAAAACTATTAAGTAAATTTAAAAGAAAACTCTCGTGGCACAGGAAATACCTTATTTAACAAAATTATACATGTATCAGTTTCCAATTAGGTAAAAAACCAAAAGTAAGTGTGTGTGTGTGTGTGCCTAAGTAAGAAAAAAAATCAAAAGAAATTATGCTAAAATGTTAATGATGATTATCTCTAGGTGTTAATTTATATTTTTCTTCCTTATAGCTTACCTACATATCTGTATTTTAAAAATTATCTGAGTGAACATTATTAATTTTTACTTTTTAGTTACATAGGTAACATGAATATTCTCTCCCTAAAAAAATGTCAAACAGTACAAACAAAGAAAAAGGTTTCCCCCCATTTTCCTCCTGCTGCTTGATCGGTTTAATCCTAGTATAATCAATTTGGTTCACGTCTTCCCAGATCATTGTATATACAGAAGTACATGCACACTCAGAAAGACATCTTGCACTTTTTAAAAGCATAAATCATACATGGACTGAAATACACCTGTTACTCTGCGAGCTGTGTCATCCTCTTACTCATGCATTTTGGGGGACTGTCAGTGTCTTCACGGGGCTCTGCTCCATCTTTTTATCCCCTGCTCGCAACTCCATGGTGCGAATGTGCTACATATATTCAGCCAGTCTCTTGTTGGATAAAATGTTGATTGTTTCTGATTTTTTGCTCTCCAAACAAATTTTCTTGGTTGTACCTCTTTGGGTACCTGGGAAAGGGTCTCCCTAAGGGAGATCTCTAGAAATGGCATCGCTAGGTCATGGGTTACCTGCGCTTAAAAATTGTAATAGATTCCACCACCCTGTTCTCCAGAAAGGACATCTCGACTGGCTCTCCCACCAGCAAGGTATGAAATAAATTGTTTTGCCGTTGCTGCTATTATCAATGTTATTATTATTTTTTTTTTGCCACATAGTCCTTTAAAATTAGAAAAGAAGTAGGCATTTCCAGTGTCATTTCCTTTAGCTTGGGCATCAGTCGCCAAGATAAGCACCACAGGTCAGAGTGACTCAAGCTTTAACCCTGGTGCTCACTGATTGCTCAGGAGAAATGGACTTTCTCACATCACCTCCTCCTTTGTCCTCACCTGCAAGTAAGAATAATTAGAGTTGTCCATGAGAAAACAAGACAGTTATTTGCAGTTTGCAAGGCACTTCTGATGCACAAATCACCCTGTGAGCCTTGAGGCACTCAAGCAAAGTAGCGACGTGCTGGGCAGGTGGGGGTCAGAATCCCAGTTGTGCCCCTTATGGACTATGTTGGTCCTCGAAGGCCCCACGCTCCGCGTCTCCAAGCCCACACACCCTTATCTGAGCAGGGCTAGCAGCCACGCCCACCCCACGGCTGGTGTGTCAGTGCCCTGAGACGATGCGCCCGGCGCCTAGCAGGCCTCCACACAAATCAAGCCGCATTGTGACAAGTTAGAAAGACGTGAGTATGCGGCTTGTTTTGCTAAGGCAAGTTAACACTCTCATGTTCTTCCTGCTGCCGTGGAAGGACAGAGTGTGGTTTGTTTCCACCCCCAGGCATGTCATGCACAATTTGCCCTCACAGAAAGAAGAATATGGCCCTTCACATATGTTTTTTAAAAAAATTTGGTTGCTAATGCTTCCATTTCTGAGCTTGATGGGCCACCAAGTTCTAGTGTGAGAGAACCAGGAGAGAGAGTGTCTTGGAGGAAAGCTGGAGAAGAAAGGCAGGTAATCCTGTCCCAACTCAGCACAAGGAGAACCATGCATCCTAGCCTTGGGAGAGGAGCCACAGAGAACTGGCTCGCAGGGACCATGAAGGCTGGCGTGGTGAACCCTCCAGAGGAACCCTCCAGTGCTTCAGATTTAAAGGACCTGTGAGATCTTAAATCTTCGTAAAACCCCAGTACATTTGCACATCCAGAGATGGGAGGAGGGCAGATACACATCTGCCACTCTAGCTGGGCAATTGAAGGGAAAGTATGGTTGTGTCACAATTTTTGTTTTGCTTTTATTTGCTTCCTGCTTTGTTTTTAAAGGCTCCCTCATTTATCACAAGCCTTTTCAGTTATGAATTGTCTACCAGTTCAGTTATAAGTTTAAGATGACCATCACCAAGTTATCATAAATTTTCAAAATTCTTTCAGTTCTCTGTGAAGGTGTTCTGATAGAATAGAGTGAGTCTAGGATGCTCCAAAGCATGGAACACAGGCCATCAACAGTGGATGAGATGGTTCTTTGAGGCCCACAAACATTTCTTAGTTATTCATTTTAATATGCATGTATAGACATATTATTTACACTGGTTTTTCTGCTTATGATAGTGATGCGAAGCTTCCTTTATTAATAAATTTGTTTAAGTAGAATGAATCAATTAAAAGTAAAGATATTAGGTGAAGAATAGGACAAAAAGTTCTGGGATACAGCAAAAATTGTCCAACTATTAAGGTTTGGGAAATCTCATTGCAGGCGAGAGCAATCCACCATGCGTGTTGGTAAAAAGTGAGTGTCATAATCTGTTCTCAATCCTCTTTTGGGCTATGCAGAAATAGAAAAGGGAAACAAAGCAGTTCTCACTTAAGATCCCCTCCGCTTGGCACCCATCTCTTTATAGATTTTTTTTCCTCTTTGTAGCAAAGTCCTCTCTTAAATCCATAACATCCAACCAGCTGTCTGCTCCAAGTGAATTTCTTATGGAGCAGACGCGTGTTACCCTCGAGAACGTGCTTGCCCGCCCCAGCGCTAGACAGCAGGCCCTTGGAGCAGCCCCTGCCTCTCAGCCTGAGCCTCAGTGGAGAGCCGGCGGAGGGCTCTCAACTTGTGCCCAGTGATTCCATCTCATAAAATTCCACCAGAAGATCTCACTAGGAAAATTAAAATAATCTACCTAGCATGTGCAAATTGGCATCATTTACAGATATGGAGAAATATAACTCCAGAAAATATTTGATTTTTACACCTTATGGTTTTAATTAGAAACATTAATTGAACACATATACTGACCTGAAGCTGTCAATAGGAAAATGATATTTGTAAAGGATAAGTCACGTGGCGTGTTGTCACGTGACTGGCACAGATGTAAATATCCCGGCCAAAAGCTCATGTTGAGCGGCAAACACGTTAGGCTTGGAGTTTGGGGATGTGAGTTCTAGCACCATTTTTGTTCTGACTGTCCAGCTATAGACAAATAATTCCCATCTCCCATCCGTGCCTCAGCTTCCTCATTTGTAGAACAGAGGAGCCATGATCTCCTTCACGTGATTGTTGTAAAGGTCCGTCAGAAAGCTTCCGGTGTTTTGCAAAGTCTAAGGTGTCCTCTGGATGCCTCACTGCAATGTCTCAGCCTCCCTGGTTCCAGGAGCTCAGCTCACAGGGCGCAGAAACAGATGAAGGGTTTGCATCCTCGAGCTCCAACTGCAAAGGCAAATAACTCACAGCAGGACTGAGAATTCCAAATACAGACAGCCTCCTTGTGTTTGCTGCTCCTCTTCAGCGCTGGGCAATAACGGAAGGCAAATATCAGGAACCCAGGGGGGAATTAAAGTTAAAAAGATCCCAGTGTGCTGCGGTGTAATTAAGCATGCAATTAATGTCCTCGTGTTGAATTCAGCTGACCAGGGACACTGGCCACTATTTCAGAGACTGCAAAGGTGCCAAAGTTCATTTGCTCCTTCTAAGTTTTATCTATATTTTATGTTTTATGTCATTCCGCTTGTGTCAGGAAAATAGAAAAATGTATGCACGTGTCTATCTTGCTCCACCAGTCTGTAATTTCCTTGAGGGAAGGGGCTGTATTGGGTTCATCTTTGCTTCCCTCTGGGCATCAACCTCAACCTGACATGTGACCAGTCTTCTCCAAACTCAGGGAGGCCGAGGGTCCCCCAGCACCCACTGGGAAGTCCACACTCTGGACTGAATTTGCATACACCTCTCCATTGACAGAAATGAGTCCTATGGTTTTTCTAATTCTAAATGAAATAGATGTTCAATTTATTAATAACATGGTACAGTAGTCCCTGGCAACGTGAGCTTCTTAGAGTGGTACCTGGGGCCCACTGGGCATCCATCTATTCAACAAATATTTACGGAGAATCTTTTATGTGCCAGGGAATGTGGCATGAATGTGGGGGATACAATGCTAAACAAGGCTGTCAGGGTCCTGGCTCTCACGAAGCTTGTATTCTATAGAGGAGACAGGAAGCCAAGAAGAGGACACGTGTCATATGTTGACCATTGGTGGTACATGTAATAAAGGACACCAAAGAGGGGCAGCGAGTGCCTGAGGAAAGCTAGATAGGAAAAGACCTGAATGAGCTGAGCAAGGGAATCACAGACAGATCCAGGGGAGACCACTTCCAGTGAAGGGGGCAATGTGTTCCATGTCCCGGGATGAGGACTGGCTTGACATGGAGTAAGAACAGAGAAAAACCAAGATTTCTGGAACATAGTGAAGGGGAAGAGTGGCAGAAAATGAGGTCAGAGAGATAGGTGGCGTTACTTCCTAGGGCTGTGTGGGCCACGATCCGGAGTGAAGGAGCCTGGATTGCATCCTTGGAGGAAATGGGAGCCCTTGGAAGGCTTTCAGCAAGGGAGCGATGCAGTCTGATTTGCTTCTTTAAAAGTTCTCTCTGGCTGCCATGTGGCAAAATGGCCATGTGGGGCGTGTGTGGAAGCACGCAGTCCACTTGACAGGCTGGTGCAGGAGGAAATGATGGACTCCTGGACCAGATGGTGGAGGTGAAGATGGAGGCGCATGAATATGGAGCAGATTCCTGTCCCAGGTGAGAGAAGTTGGACCAGATGTCTTCCCTGGTCCCTCCCAACCCTGGGTTTTTACAGCTCTGAGATTGTATGATTTCATGACACCCAAGTTCGGGGTCTCACCCCCCAAGGTTGGGCCCAGTTGTTGGTCTGACCATGTTTCTTAGAGCAGGGTGGTGCAGGGGTGAAACCTCATGGCCCTTCCCTATCTTGAACCTCAAAATCAAGGTCTTTTCTTATATCAGACACATCAGTGTCATGACCACAATCTCAGGCCACCAACTCAGGTGGGCAAGAAGTACATTTTTACTTACCTATTCACTGAATGTGGAAAGCAGAATAATGGCCCCCAAAAGATACCCATGTCCTAGTCCACAGAACCTGCAACTACATGGCACAGGGGACTTAAGCTTGCAGATGAAATTAAGGCTACTAATCAGCTGACTTTAAGATTATTCCAGATTATGCAAGTGGGTCCAGTATAAGCACAAGGGTCCTTAAAAGTGGAAGAGGAGGCAGAGAGGGAGGTGTGACTATGGGAGAGCAGAGCGATGCAATGTGAGAAGGACTCCACTCACCATCACTGGCTTTGGAGATGAAGGAAGAGGCCTCAAGTCAAGGATTGTGGGATGCCTGCAGAGCTGAAAAAGATGAGGAAATAGATTCTCCCCCTACAGTCTCCAGAAGGAAAATAGCCCAGCAGATATCTTGACTTTAGCCCAGTGAGAAACCACATCTGTCTTCTAATCTGTGGGACAAATTTGTGTTCTTTCAAACCACTAAGTCTGTGGTGTTTGCTACACTCAACTTAACGATTGCCTCATGCCCCGGGTCAAATAGGTAGTGGAAATTTATACTCAATTCTATATTTCCCCTTTCCCCAGGATTGTTGCTAAATTCTAGTAGCAGGGTTTTGGGGTGCCAAGAGATTGAGGTGGGGTACCTGGTTCCTGGCTGTGATTTATCCATGCCCATGTTCCGTAAATAAGTGCGTCACGTTGACTGATTCTCGGTTGTCAAAACACACAGGTTGGATCTGTGTCATCCTTCACTCCTGACCTAGGGCTTCTCCCAGCCTGGCTGCTGCTGTCAGCTCTTTGCCTGCTCCTCTCAAGCTGGAGGAAGACAGGGGAGGAGATAGAAATGGCTGATCTCCAATCTCACTAGAGAACCCCAAGAAATGCTGAAAGGCTGCCCCAAGCCCTTTCTGCCTGGACATGGTGGCATTCAGCTCTCCTGCTCTCCTCCACGCTGGGTGCTGGAGAACTTGTGGGGCATGAGAGGCCCCACAAGAAGGGTGGCCTAGTCCACTTCGCTTCCAGATCTCCTGCGGTGGGGGATCTTTTCTTAGAAAGGCACCAGCTTCTACCTTCTTTATTCCCATCCAATTCTTCTCTCTCCCTCCCAAACTAAAGAATTTTTATATGCTCTGGGGCAGCAAAAACTGCCTGAAACTGCCAAACATTCTTGTAAATCTTTGTTTTAAGCCTGAAGTTTGGTTATGAATCTGATCTCTTTGCTCACTGATTCTGCTGAGACATCCCTCTCTTGAAGACTGGATAGTGCATGGTCCCCTGCCCAAGGGGGGAGTTTCATGAAGTTGTAGAAAATCTTAAGGAGGGGACATCTTGATTAATACCTCTGGATACTTTTCCTCTCTAGTGTCAGCCAGTCACTGTCACCTTCAAAAGGAAATAAGCCCAACCACCTTGCCAGTGTCTGGGGTGGGGCCTTGACCCATTCATGAGGGGATCAGGGAAGTATGGGATGGCCAGGCTTGAGAAAACACTGGCGTAGTCATCAGCTGGACCAGAGTCCCTCAGTCTGGAATCAGAATCAGGAAACAGGGAGTGGCCTAGCTGGCTCGCAGTGAGTAGAGAGACAAGAGGGCCCACAAGGAGAAGCAGAGACGCTGAAGATCAGAGGCGTAGTAGTGGAAAGAGGAAATTTGTGAGGAAGATTCACCCTGAGCTAACTTCTGCTGCCAATCCTCCTCTTTCTTTTGCTTGAGGAAGATTCACCCTGAGCTAACATCTGTGCCAATCTCCCTCTATTGTGTATGTGGGTCACTGCCACAGCATGGCTGATGAGTGGAGCAAGTCCACACCTGGGATCCGAACCTGCGAACCTGGGCTGCCGAAGTGGAGCACGTGGAACTTTAACCACCCAGCCTTGGGGACAGGCCCAGAGGAGGAAATCTGAATGGAGACACAGCCAGAGGGAAGACCGTGTGAAGACACAGGGAAAAGACGTCCATCTACAAGCCAAGGAGAGAGGCCTCAGAGGGGAACTTGATGTCAGATTTCTAGCCTCCAGAACTGTGAGCATCAATGCTTGGTTTAAGCCACCCAGTCTATGTCAGTTTGTCATGGCAGCCTGCACCGAGTAATACAGGCCTGAAGACCCTTTGTCCTACAGCCCTGTATTTGAGAGACGACAGCTCGCAAGTGCAGCGTGAGCCTTCCTTCTTGCCAGCTCCTGGGAGCTGCCCTGGAAGCTCGCCCCTCCCTCCCAAGCGAAAACCAGTGCCCCCTCTCCCAGCCTACCCTCCCCTACTCTTCCTGCTTCAGTTTCCTACCTGGGTTTCTAAACCCAAAATCCTTGATATCTTTAATGCAAAAGACCATTCAAGTCTTTTTTGAGGAGAAAAATGCATCTCCAAAGCATGTCTAGAGGAGCTGCTTCTTTCTTGCTCTGGTCTGAATTCAGACCTTCCTAGGCCACAAGTCTTGTGCCACGACCCCTCCAAGTTTTTCTGCAGTAGCAAGTTCTTTTCACTGCCTCTGGAGCAGTGTTCCAGAAGTTTCATACCTTCAACGCTGGTCATTCACCAGATGACGTTAGGTAGAATGCAGAGAAACATTTTCCACATTGACAGTTACGTACTTATTTTAATGTATAGTAGAAAAAAATAAAGCCAGCACATCCAACCTGTGATTTCACAGATAACCGTGGGTTATGCTGAGGCCAACATGGGTGTTTGAATGAACTAAGTAAAAACAGACACAAGGGATATGGCAAAAATCAGGGCAGCACGTGAGAATGGCCAAAGCTGTGATGACTAGGGTTGTCACAGCAAAGCGAGTAAGCACTGACGGTGGGGACGGCAGCGCTGAGGCGTGGAGAGGAGGCCGGGGCTGAGGGCAGGGAGGGGCAGGAGAGGTTCCAGCTGCCCAGTGTCTCCATTCTTCCTCTCTGTGACTGACCCAGGAAACCCTGACACCCGTGTCTGTGTCACAGGCTGCAGCACATGTGGGAAGGTGGCAGGGAACCTCCCGGGGAGGCCAGAAGGGCCCTCAGGAATTCGTGCTGTCCTGGGGTCTTTCACTTCCAAGCCAGTAGGCATTTGAGAGGCAGGATAGGGCTTCATTTTCTCCAAACTCCTGGGCCTTGTCAAGGCTAGCAACCTCACTTGTGAAAGGAATTTGGTCCAACCTGCCTATGCATTAGACAAATGCCAGCTCTTTACCTGAGCCCAGCCACTCAGCAGCACCCTGCAGGGAACACAGCTGTCACAGACAACTGACAGGACCCGCCCTGCTGAGAGGCCGAGGGCGGCATCCTGGTGAGAGTGGGGGGAGGAGGCAGGAGATGGGGACACCTGCAAATGGGCAGTCTGCCAGGCATGGACTCAGCCAAGCATGGAGTCATGTGTCCCCAGGCATGGGGTGGCACAGCAGCTTGGTCGGCCAGGGTTACGTCTCCCTGTGCAGCCAAAAGATCACTTCGCTGCAAATGGTTATGATTCCCTCATTTGACTGAGTTTTAGCTTGTTAGTTCTAAGGAGCCTTTAAAAAATTGGATATTATGGGAAAGCGTGCAATTGTGTTGGCCCTTTCTGATGTAACTGTACGTCTCCGGCTATATTCATCCAATGGCATTTAAGGCTCATTAAATTTTGAATCCCACATCACCTGCCTTTGGCTCAGAATAGTTCTCTGTGTATCTTTTGTCTCCCAACTCCATTTTAGTGGAAATTGTTTCCATTCGCCTCTCTGATGCCTTCTTCCTGCCAGCAACGCCCGATCTTTAATAATCCCCAATGCAGAATTATGCACCCTGTGAACCTGTCGTTTGGAGATGACAGTGGACCTTGACGGATGTAAACAGCTGACAGTAAAGAAGTGAGGAGCGCTCTTAGATGCTGCCTCGTCCTTCTTGCTCTGGCTATGCGGAACGATGCTCGCGCACTTGCTCACCTTCAGTGTTGCCACTGGCTGGTAGCCTCATCAGACCTTAGATCGTGTCTTGTGTCTTAACCCAGGAAAGTTCCAGGGTCTAACACAGGAGGAGCACATACCCCACCTAAAGGCAGCAGCCATTAGTCATAATAAATAAATCTTACACAGCACTTCATAAGTGCAAGGCACTATTCCAAGCACTTATAACTGGATGACGTGGGGACAATCCCTGCTTCTTTGTAGATGAAGAGACTGAAGCACAGATAAGTTAAGTAAATTGCCCAAAGGCACACAGCAATGAAGCTGGCAGCTTGGATTTGAACCCAGGCTGTCGAGACCCAGAAGCCATACTCCTACCCAGTCCAATACATCCACCACTCACCCCTCCCACTGATGATTCCCACCCAGTAATATCAGACGAGAACTGCCACGTCTTCAGAGCTTTTCAGAGGAAGCCAGAAATCTGAACTTCTGTGTGAAATGTCTCAATTTTAAAGAAATTCTCAAGTAAAATCATTTGTTTGAACGCTGCAAGGGCCAAACACAATATGTCCATGAACAGGAGCTGGTTTGTATGCTGTCTGTGGGAGACCTCTGGCTTAAACTAACTCTTTAAAGAGAGCCAAGTGGCCAAATTCAAACCCTTCTGCGCTGACAAGAAACTTCCTCCCTTCAGAGCTGGGCAGAGAGCCTGAAGAGCAGGTGGAATTCCGCGCTGGGACCCAGGCCGGCTGCCCCGAGAGCCACCGGTCTTCCCAGAGCGGGCAGCTCCTCTGACGGTGACCGTCCGGTTGCTCTAAAGAAGGGCTCAGGGAAGCTGGCCTTGCGATTGGTGGACACCTGCACTGTATGAAATCAATGCAGTGAGTGTAGCAGCCAGCGCAAGAAATGTCAGCTCTCATTAGCCTGCAGATGAATCTGCCCCGTGAGAAGCAGCCTGAGGGAACGACAGGGAAAATGCCAGGAAGCGGGAACGTATGTTGATCACACAAAGAGCACCTCTGACGATGGGTGTCTTTCTCCACAGCCTGGGCACCTGGAACACGAGACTTTGTTCTGCCTCGGCAGCCCGCCCGCCCCAAACAGGAGACAGAATCGTGTTTCCTCATCCCTGGTAGGAGGTTCTGCTAAGTGTTTGCTGACACAGCTGAACGGTCACAAAATGTTATAAAGAGTAAATGACTTGATAATGCAAAACGGTAATTAGGATGTGGTACATGTTTATGCTATTTACATATTTTAACACCCTGGTATTAACATATCCTCCCTCACAGTACATAAATGCTCCAGTCTTTGTGCAATTCGTTCCCGGCTGTCACAAACAGGCGTCTAAAAGCCAGCGCGTCCTGCCCCTTCTCCCTCCTCCTTCCGTATCCGTGATCCTGGAAGCCCACCTGGAGGAGAGTGGGTGCTGGAAAGCCCTCCACTGGGTGCACGGGCGTGGATGCCATTGGAGGAGACTCAGGAGACAGGGAAGTTGTGTTCTCGGGGAGAAAGCTCACTGCTGCTGTCTAAAGGGGTAACAAAAACAAGAAAAACCCAAGGAAACAAAATCCCTGATTCGTATTTCCATGGAGTAGACACTTCCGCCACGGCCGGTTTCAAGCTTCCAACACAGAACACGGAGTTAGGAAGAGACGCACACAGGCGGCTCTCAGGAGGCAAGCTGTCTCTCTAGCACACCATTAGTTGGAGGTCACGGGCCACTATCTAATTGGCCTCAGCGGCTGCTTTAACCCCCCTCTGCATGCAGAGAAACATGACAGGACTGTAGCTGCAGAACTGTGCTGTGTTCCAGATATTTTCCAAGGCGCCAGGACCCAGATCTTTTATTATGCCAAAGAGCTTTCATTGTGGAAGTGGTAGGAAACCACATTGTCCTTGTTACACAAATGGGGAAACTGCAGCCCAGAGTGGGGAAGAATTTCTGCAAGGGCACACAGCAGTCTGGCATCAACATCAGGGGCTGGAGCTCAACTCTTCTTATTCTCAACCCAATGCTCTTTGCTCCATGACCCTTTTCCTATCCATCCGGATTTCTGCCAGTAGATATGGCTTTCCTTTGTGTCTTGAGGTCTCGTCCCTCACCAGCCCTGTGTGTATGAGTGTGTGTGTGTGTGCATGTTGGAAGACAGGGCCTGGCAGGCTCACAGAGCCCTGCATGGTGATGATGGCTGCCAGGAGCAGGAAGGCATCATGGCGGGGAACCTTCCTTGGCAGATACTGGTAAATGGGTGCAGTGGGGAATAGGACCTCCCTGGAGGAAGAGAACTCGGCAATGACTGGTGTGAGGGTCCCGAGTCAGAAATGGGGTATACAACCCAAGAAGGAGAGGCAGGGAGACATTATGGCTCAAATGGAACTTGAAGAGGAGCTGGCCGTGCCCTTGTGTACTCAAGAGGGAAACTGAGACCCAGACTAGGAGACTTACCCAAGTTTACACGATTAGTCAGTATCAGAACCAGGGCTACTGGAAGCAGGTGAGGTAGGATCTGGGACTCCCTGTGAACCTCACTGAATCCAAAAGCAACCTCATATGGCAAAAACAGCCCCGGAGGCCAAACACAGGAGGTTAAACAGTAACCGCCACGGCTGCACGTCTGGAATGAGCTCGGCGGCGCTGCCTCTGCCCAACATGGACCTGTCCCTCCCCTTCCCATCCCAGCCCCGCGGCAGGGGAGAGAGCCAGGAGGCACTGAGATGGCCAAGAAGGAATGATGCTGACGTCATGGGGGGCCATGGAGTTCTGAGGGGTCACTCGGCTGAACAGATGGCGGGCAGATATTGGTTTTAACTCACACATGGTTGAGTAAATAATGTCTAAGTTTTCTTGCCAGCCTGGAGAGCTAAGCAGATCGCGCTGAGTGGAGGTGCCTCCACCTCCCGCCAGCATCACCTGCTCTCTCGGGTTTCATTTCCTTCCCTGTTTGTGCTTTAGAGCACGGCTGGCTGGTCAGGAAGCCGGCGCCCTTGGAGGCAGAAGCGTGTGCTCGGGAAGAGGGAGGGAGGGGGCGGAACGGGGCAGAGGGAGGGGGCAGCCTGGCACTTGATTGCAATGTGTGCCTGGGTAGTACCTGTCAGGCATAATCACAGTCAAAACCCTCACAGCCAGTTTGCCTGGGGGGTTGGTAGTGTTTTAATTCTTGCTAACAAAGAACCTCACAAGACAAGGCCAGGGGCTGCCCTGGGTCTGCCTGTCAGTAAGATGGCTTCTCCATCTGTAGATTTAAGAGCTGGATCTGGTGAACCTTCCAGGTGGGACTCCTGAGTTCTGACCCTGACTTAGCCACTCGCTGGTCTCAGGCATTTCCCTTAACTTCTCTGAGCCTCGGTTTCCCCATGTGTCCACTGAGGAAGTGGGCATTGGCCCGACTGTCCTCAAGGGGAAGAAGCGTTTGAATGAATGAAGCGTGCATGAATGGAAGAGGAAGAATGGAGACTCATGTGGTAGATTAGGCCAAAGAGTGTCTGGTGCAGCAGAAATGCATTCACTCAACCATCAGTTTGAGCCCCTACTCAAGCAGGCCTTGGGACACAGAAATGAAGAAGGCATGGCTCCATGCCCAAGGAGCTCACCTCTGAGTGGGAAGGCAGACAAGGGAACAAAATTACAACAGTGGTGGTTGTGAAAGGGCTCTGGGGTCAGAATGCCTGAGCTCACATTCCTGTTTGTTGCCTAAAAGCTATGGAAGCGTGGTCTGGTAGCCTCTGTGCCTCAGCTCCCTCATCTATACTATGGGCATCGTAATAGAAGCTACCTCACTGGGAAGTGTGAGGACAAAGAAAATGCAAGCAAAGCCAGTAACACGGTACCCTGACCCATGACAAAGTCTCAACACATGTCAGGTGTTGTTATCACCCAGTTTTAAGCCAGTGACAGCACAAGAAGGCAGAGAACACAAGGAGAAAGGCTCACCCCAGCCTTGAGGAGGCAGTGGTCACGGAGGGCTTCTAGAAGTGTGCACTGCTGAAGCTTGAAGAACAAGTTAAGAGTCAGCCAGGAAAAAACAAATTCATTCAAGAAATACTGTGGAGCAAGGATTTGGCAGAGTGGGGAGCAAGACAAACAAGGTATCTGCTTTCTTGTATCTCGCATTCTGGACCTGGGGCCAGCAAACTTGTTCTATAGAACCCTTTATAAAGGGTGAGATAGTAAATATTTCAGGCTTTGTGCTCCATAAAGTTTCTGCCATAACTACTCAACTCTGTAGTTGTAGTGTGAAAGCAGCCACAGACAATACAGAGATGAATTGGCATGGGTGTGCTCTCATCAAACTTCAATTCTGATTCCGCATGGTGATCATTTTGCAATACGTACAAATACGGAATCATTATGCTATACATCTGAACTAATATAACATTATACGTCAACTTAATCTCAGTAAAAAGACTTTAATTTTGAACACTGGAATTGGAACTTTATATAATTTTCATGTCATGAAATATTACTTTCCCTTTCTTCCCCCCAACCATTTCAAAATGTAAACACCGTTCTTACCTCCTGGGCCTCCCCAGAAATAGGCCATGGCCTGGATTTAGCCACAGTTCTCAGACTTATTTTAGAGTAACAACAGACGTGGAATCAATAGAAACGTGAAAATTTTGGATAGTGGCCAGTGCTAAGAAGATCATTACTCCTTCTACTGTGAGGCAATCATGAGCGGGAGGGTTCCGGTTTAACTAAGGTGGAAGACTCTCTGAGGAGTGAAATTTGGGCTGAAATCAGAATGATCAGATAAAACCAAATATTCTAATGTCTGGACAGAAGGAGGATCCAGTCAAAAGCAGGCTAAAAGCCCTGAGTGTTAGGAGCAGAAAGCAGGCCAGCGTGTGGCTGGAGCAGAGGATTCATAAGGAATGGAGGGATTGGCTGGAAAAGAGAAAGAGGATCCAGACAAATAGATAGTGAAAGCTCGAGTTTACAAGGAGCCTACCTGAGAGTAAATTCAATGTCTGCAGAACTGGCCTTGGTTTGATTGAAGGAAAATATTTGAAAAGGGATTTACTATGTAAATACCTTTTGTGATTTCTTTTGATATGTAGGGACAAAAGGATGGAATGTGCTAAAGCATGCTGAAACAGTCGGTGTTGGCGTTATTATCTGCCAACTCTAAAGAGGCTATTTCTTCCGCAGAGGATGGGACTGGGCTGAGTTCTCCAGGACCACCAGGCATGGACTGTGCATGACATCCTGCATCCCTGTTAACGAGTCACAGTTGAAATGATGGACTCTGCAGCCAGAGCCCCCAGGCACACGATTTTGTTAATGCCTGCCTTGGTTCTTGGGTAGTGTCACCAAAAGAGTGTGATGAGAGAGATTTGGTCAAAATGTCGATTTCCAAGGTGGCTGGGGGTGGGGGGTGTTCTGGCATTTGATGCTTTCAGTGATGTCATGGGTCCTGGCCCTCTTCCCTGCTGGTCCCTCTCACTGACCTGCTACTTTGGTGGAAAGTATTAAATGTTTCAGAAAGAATTTTTTAATTAAAAAATCTGTCGAAAGGTTTTTCTACACATTTCTGGGTTGCAGAATAGGATAGAGGGGACACCTCCATGCTTGGGAAGTTGTACCAGATGAACCTCTAGATTCTGAGAGCTGAGAAATCTGGAATCCCTCTTCTCCTCACACACACACACACGCATGCACACACACACGCATGCACGCACACACACACGTACACACAAACTCTCATAATTCCAAACTAAGTGGTTTGCACAGCCATACCCAGTTTAACTTGAGCCTCATCTGTTAAATAAGTACTTTTTTTTTGCCATTCTGCAGCTGTTGCCATCTGCTTAATTTCAATCAATTAACTTTTACCTAAAAACATTAAGTTTCTTAATGCTGCAGCATTGGGCCAATTGTACGATAAATTGTGAGTGTGAAGGAGACGAATTGCTCACGTTTGCCTTCCTGCAGAACAAAGCTACCATTAGAGCCATGTCTTCTCAGGAACTCAGGCACCGTGCAAGGAGGGCCCGGAGCCTTGGGGGCTGGGACCAGGACTCGGGCCCAGAGCTGGGCATCCCAACAGTTATCTGGCCGCGCGCCCATCTTGGGAGCTGCAGCACAGCTGGAGTGAACTGCCACATAGGCAGAGCGGGCTGCTCAGTGGAGAGAGACAGCAAGGTTGATTTCGAGACTGAGCATTGGAGAGACAAAGGGAAATGTGGGATCTTGAGCAGAAGGGAGAAATGAGAGAAGGCCAGCAGAGACAGGAGGGAGAAGGATCATTGGAAGTCTCAGGGGAAGAGCGGGGGAGACCCTGCCCCACCCAAGCCCCCTCAGCCCACCTCCAGTCTCCACGTCTCCAGCCCCACGGCCTCCAGTCAGTCTGAAGACACGACCCGATGCTAAAGTTGGGAAAGCACAGATTTTGAGCTTCAATCTAAATGCTATGCACCATCTGGAGGCCCGTGGAGTCCAGCCCTACTCAGCTCCCAGCCTTGTCTCCTGCCGCTCTCTCCCTTGCTCGCTCTGCTGTGGCCACACGGGACTTGGAGATACGTTGTGGACACTCCCCACAAACCCTGCACCTGCCGTTCCCTGCCTGTGGTGTTCTTCCCCCAGACAGCAGGCTGCCCCTCATCATCCCAGTCCCCACCCGCCCTCTGGGTAGCACACCCTCTGCTCCGCATAGAGCATTGTCTTCTCACTTCTTTATCTACAAGTAAAGTGTTGCTTCCCACCCATCTATTCACTGCTGGACACCCTGTGTGTGAAACAGCGCCCAGCACACAGTAGGTGCTCAACAAGTGTTTCCTGTTGGAATAAATGGAACTCCTCAGGCTGGCTTCTGTGCCTTCAGTGACAGCCACCCTCCCGCTTTCTGGCCTTGTCTCCAAGGACTTCCCTCCGTCTCTTCGCATCTGACTGAGGAGGCCTTGCCCTCCCCAAACACTGCTGCCCAGGCCTGCTGCCGAGCCTGCATTCCTATCGGCCCTGCTCCCTGTCCTGAGTGAAATGACTCCTCAGCACACACACCCCCTCATGCTTGAGCTTCTCCTCCTCCAGGAAGCCTTCCCTGGCCATGCCACCTCCAGGAATCATTTCTTCCTCTCAGCTTGAGCACCATGGACTCTCCATCCCGTCAGAATTACCCAGGAACCTTTGAACGCTAGACCCCAGCACCCTCTTCTAGAGACTCGGACTCAGAGGCCCAGATGGATCCGGGGATATTCTTAAAGCCCGCCTGCTGGTTCTGATTGTCAGTCAGGTTTGGGACTCTGGTCTAGTGGCTCCACTTGGTGCCCAGATCATTTAGACTCTCCCAATGAGACAATAAATGGCTGGAAGGTCGTCAGTGTTATTCACTCCCTCCTCAATATCCAGCACATTCAAGCAAACAGTAAGTGTTCCATAAGCGCCACTTGAGAAAACACAGGTCACAGAGAGCCAGCAGGAGCCGCCTGAGTGTGGAGGAGTGGAGCGCCGGGCACAGCGCTGTCAGGGGGTGAAACCTGGTGTTGGGAGTGGAGCAGACTGGGATTGAGTCTTAGCAGTGACGCTCACCACCAGGGTGACTTTAGGCCATCAGCTTCACTCCCTGAGCTCCATTTCCTCCGTCGTAGATGAGGACGATAGCACCTCCACCTCATGGGGCTGTGGCAAGGACTTGGTACCATCTATCAGGGTAGCGCTTGGCATAGTGCCCAGCATGCAGTAAGCACTCAATGAGTGGTTTCTACTCTTTTGTTACTAAAGCAAGCTTTTCCTGAGAGGCAGAGTGCTCTGAACTCTTCCAGGTGAGTCCAGAGCTGACTCAGCAGCAACACAGGAAGCTGCGTTGTTATCGCCCAGATACCCTCCTCCCCACCACCCACCCCTCTAACCCCAGCTCCCGTCAGGGGTCTACTTGGGCAGCTGCAGAAGTGTGCATCCTGCGTGTATCCCCTCCCAGGCCTCCACTCCCACCCTACCTGCCAATCATGCCACATGGCCGCCCTCCCTGCCCGAGGAGCCTGGCCGTGCAGCAGCCTCACAGCACACGCAGGGCTCACACATGCTCGCCGGCCGCCCGGCATGCAGGCCTGTGTGCTGCCATGGCACAGTGCCCACTCCCGGGCAAGAGCTAGGCCAGCGCACAGCCTGGCAGATGGCAGCAGGGCGGGGGCCAGGAGGGGAGTGAGAACTCCTGCTGGTGCTTGAGGTGAGGGTTGGGGTGGAGGTGTGGGCAAGGGGAGGGAAGGAAGCTTGGCGGGCAGGCAAGAGATGCTGTAATGGCTTGTGTCTGTGGAGCGGACTCCCGCACTGCAGTTTCTGGCTGGGTTTTCCCGGAGGCCTGGCTCAGTCTGGCCTTGCTCATGACATCAAGGCCAAGGGCTGATGAACTGAAGCTTGCAGGTAAGGATGGTTCTGGGACTGAGAGTCCAGACATGCTATCTTCCTCTACTTCTAGGTCTGAAACCCACCCCATCTCAGTACAATTCAGTGAAATTCAGCAATAATTTTTGGAGTGTCTGTCCCAGCTCCATCCCAAGAACCAGTGTGGTGTCCTGTCAGAAGGCTGGACTGAAGTCAGGGAACTCAGGGCTGGTCCCAGCTTTGTCACTGGACATACCTTCACCCCCCAGAGCCTTGGCTGAGGCATCCAGGTAATGGGGTGGGTGTTACAGTGACAGTTAGGTGAGATGAGAGGACCTGAAAGCCACATGTCCCTCAGGAGAGAAGAAGGAAAGACAAATGAGCAGCATCTCAGGGCGAGGGTCGGGGAACACATGTGCATAGAGCTGGGGGACCTCAAAGAAGGGTGGGGAGAATTTTTACAGGGACCACTTGGCAAAGTGGCCATGACCTTGGGCTCCAAAATCAGTACACCTGTGTCTTGAGTTCTGGCTCTGCCATGGATCAGCTATGGAACTATCAGAAAGTCAGCTGATTTCTCTGCACATCACTGTCTCGATTCAAAAAATGGGATCAGAATAGTTCTTCCTCCTGCAGGTCCTGAGGACCCAGTGAGATGAGCAAGCACAGAGCCCGGGACACAGTAAGATGCTGTGCTCACTACACCTTCAATCCTAAAGGACCACAGAAATCAAGAACTTACCTTCCTCGAGAAAGCCTCTTCACAGTTGACACAGTCCATTAAAGATGACCAATAACCACAGCTGATATTTATGGAGCATTATCCTGTGCCAGGTGTTTTTAGAATTCGCTTCTCCGTTCAACCCTCCCAACACCCTTGAAGAGAGGGCACACTATTACTCTCCTTTTATAGATGAGAAAAACATGGAACCCAAGTTATGTAACATACTCAGGACCATGTCGTTAGAGTTCAACCATGGGGATTCGAGCACAGGCCGTCTCACTCTCCATCCCTAACTAGCTCATTGCACTGCCTGCCCCCGAGAATATTGCAGGGCATCCCCAACCTAATTCCCTGAAACCAGCAGTGGAGCAAGTTTCTCCAGGGAGCTGGCCCTGGGCAGCCTCTCAGGCGCCGTGACCCCAGGACGTCAGCGGAGACAGAGGCGAGGCCAGCCTGCTCTCTCCCGGTGGCCTCCATGGCCCTGGGTGGCCTGCCTCTGCCAAGCCCTCCAGCCTCACTCTTCCTCCTGGTTTGCTCCCGCCCCGTGGCCTCCTTGCCATTGCGCAGACTCTGCAAGATCATCCTTAGCCAGGTCCTGCCCAGCCCGGGGCCTCTGGGCTCGCTGTCCCTTCTGCCTGGGACACTTTCCCTGCTCTTCCTGAGGCTGCTTCATCCAAATGTCAGCTCTTCAGAAGTTCCTCCCCTGACATCCCCCCATGCCACTACGTCCCTCACATCTAAAATGATCTTGCTGATCCGTTTCCTTCCTTTCTAGCTGTCTCCACACAGGGGAGTGTGAGCTCTTGAGTGAAGGAAAGTTCTTGTCACCTGCTGGCCGAGTGAGCTCTCCACAGCACAGAGGGCAGTGCCCAGCACAAGCTAGGTGCTCCATTAACCCTTGTGGGCTGACTGTCTGAAACACCCAAAGAAAGGAGGACACTGGGTCGGGTGTTGGGAGGTGTCCCCCCCGGGGCCCAGCACAGGCACCCTTGGAAGAGCTCTCGGTCTGCTAAAGAAGGGAGCCTGCGAGAGGGGGCTTTCTCCTGCCGCCTCTGATGCTCGAGCACAAAGTCTGGGTCAGAGTGACCTGCTGAACAAGGATGAGAAACGCCTCTGGTGGCAAACTTTTTTCAGATGCAAGTCATCACTGAGTCACGGTTCTTCACAGAGACCCCAGCAGGGCACCCAGAGCTCAGGGACTGGAGCCTGCGGAGGGTCAGGGCCACTGTCTGAGCCCCCAAGCCCCTCATCTCTGGTCTGAGCAGGTGCCTTCCGGGCCCCCATTTGATGCTCCCACCTAAACATCATCTCCACGCCCAGGGGCGCTTTCTCCTGAAAGGCCCTTCTATCCAGATTGTGCGCTCACCACGTGGGAAGCCGGAGAGGAACAAGGGTTCTTTGGAGATGCTAGAGAGCCCTCAAGCCTAAAGACTCAACAACGGAGAGCGGGCGCCTCCACCGGCACCTCAGCCTCCCCACCCGCACAGCAGGCCAGGAGTGTGGGCAGCGGGGGGCCTGCAGTGTTACCATCACACCCTATTTCCACACGCTGCTGCCCTGACGCAGGCACAGGGGAACCACATGCGACTCCAAGTTGCTTTACTTTGCTCTTCTGATGGCTCTCTGCCTCCTTCAATTCTCTTCCCTCTGCGCTTCTCCTCTCCTCCAGAATAACCCTGCCAGAAAGCATAGCCTCTAATTAGGAGCTGTGTGATCTTGGGCAAATTACTTAATCTCTCTGTACTTTAATTTCTCCACTGTTAGGTAAAAATAATAAAAACTACCTACCTCATGGAATTGCAATGATTTAATGTGGTAATGCACATAAAGCACTTAGAACGGTGCCCGACACAGAGCAGGCGCTTAATAGATCACTCCTCTTATTGTTTCTGTTGCTTAAGCAAATGACGCCTACTGATAAATGAATCCCCAAATCTCAGTGGCTGAATAAAGTCCAGGATTGTTTCTTGTTTGCATCACAGTCCACTGTAGGTGTTCCCTCTACACAGTGATGCAGACATCCAGGTTCTTTGGCTGTCTGGAAATGGCTGCGAGCTCAGACTGTCGTTGACTCAGCTGTTGAAGGGGAAAGAAGATGGAAGCTCGCACATAGGAGGGTTGGGAGAGTCTGGTCTGGCAGTGCTATACTCCCGCTCACATCCCATTGGCTGGAATTCAGTCACATGGTCTTGCCTAACTGCAGAGAATACTGGGAAATGTAGTCTAACCGAGTGCCCAGGAGGAAGAGGAGTGGCTTGGTGGACAACTGGTCTCTGCCACAACTATTCTTTCGTATTATCAGGCCATACTCTCACTCAGAAACCATTCCATAACAACCCCATATCCACAGGTAAAGCTCCCACTTGCCTCATCCTACCCCAATTTGGCACTGCCCTACCTCTTTACCCTACCCTCACTTCTCTGCAATTTACAGCTGCCCCATCCAAACCAGCAACCTGTATACCTGAAGAGGGTACAAAAAAATGAGGATTGAGACAGGAATACAGAAAGCATTTCACTGTGACAACATCTCATTGTGGGCAAAGCCATGCCAAATTTATCTTTGCATTGCCACCTCCCAACACTGTTCTAGGAATACAGTCAGTAGCTAAGAGATGTTAACTGATCAAATCAATGTCTTTATCTCAAACACATTCTGAATTATTTGATAATTGATCCTGCCAGCAGAAGCATAATGAACAATGGCACTGACTCTCAGCTTCAGCGTCAAGAAGACATCTGAGAGTGGTGGGGACTATGGTGAACTGGTGACACAGACACTAACTGAGAGGACAGCTGTTAGTGCTAACTGATTGTGGCCATTTAGCAGCCAAGCAGTTCCAAATCTTGTTTTTAAAGCAAGAAAGGTGGAATTTTCATGTGTAATCCCTGGCTTTTTAAGTGTAAGTTTAATAATGCTTAAAACATAGTATGCTAAAAACAATGGCAAAAATATAGCATAGGGAAAAACCCCACAATGTGGGCCAAACAGAGCACATCTTCAGTGCTACACCAGCCTACAGCTATTGCTTTGCAACCTCTGCTATAGACTATGTCTACGGATGTAGTTGAAGAAAGGGCATGACAATTTCAATGGGTCAACATTGCTGTATATTAAAACAAACAAATAAAATAAGGACTCCATGGAGAAAACAGATCTTGGTCCTTTGGTAATGACCCATTTTTGTATTCAGGTAAGGGCACTGAATAATTCTTTTAGTTCCTTCGGATGTCAAGCTTTTGGGTAAATCAGCACTTCTTTTTCTCTCCAACTCATGGGCACTGTGTTAGCCAGAGCTCTCCAGGGAAAGAGAATCAATAGGATATACGGGTGCATGTATATACATGTCTCCACATATAGGTCCTGAACTAATAGGATACATGCATACATATGGGCTCTGTTTCCCTATAGAACTCTGACATTACATGTGTATATATTTGTGTGTGTGTGTGTGAGTCTGCACGTGTCTGTATATATCTGTGCACACATATACAGAGAGAGATAGAGAGAGTGATATAGTTGCAGTCCAAGTCTAAAGGCCTGAGAACCAGGAATGATGATAGTGTAAGTTCCAGTCCGACTTCCAGCAGGCTTGGGACCCAAGAAGAGCCAGAGTCTCAGTTCAAGCCCGAAGGCAAGAAAAGACCCACGCCCCGGCTCAGCTCCGTAGTCAGGCAGGAGGAATTCCCTCTTTCCCAGACTTTTTGTTCTAGCCAGTCTTCAAATGATTGAGTGAAGCCCCACCCACATTCGGGAGAGCAATCTGCTCTACTCAATCTGCTCTACTGGCCAAGTTTCAGATGTTAACCTCATCCATAAACACCCTCACAGATACACCCAGAATAACATTTGACCAAATGTCTGGGCACCCTGAGGCCCAGTCAAGTCGACACATAAAATCAACCATCACAGGGGCCTCCCAAGGCTCCTAGCTTCTCCACCCGCAAATACGGACAGAGACAGCATGGTACAATCCAGTGCTCTGGGTTCTAACTTCAACTCTGTCGCCAAATTGCTCTGTGACCCCATACATGTGTGTCTCGCAATCTTCCCATCCTCTGTGACGTGTGAGAGCTGAATTCCATGGCCCACAAGGTCTTTTCCACCTTAGCATTTCCTGCTGTCGTCTGCCATATGGACTTGGAAGCAAAGCAGACCATATTTACCAGGCACACCTCTTGTGACTTTATTGAGTAATTTGCACAAAACCTTCAAGAATAATTTATTCGCCCAGTGGTGTGAGACGAGGGGAAGAAAATCAATAGAACAGTGTCTCAGTTGTTTTTTATTTTCTAAACCTCGAAGAGATTTTATTCCATTTCAGAGTTCTTGCAGGCACCTTACTCTACAATTGTCTTTCTGGCCAAGTTTCAAGAATGACTAAAAGGATTCATTTTAGGCACTGAAATCCCCTGCCTCGCTTGGAAACTGCAGGAGAGACCCCTCCTGGGGAGACTTTTCCAGGGCTTTTCATGACACTTGAGAAATTACTGGAGAAGTGCGAGGGTAGAGAATTTAGGAGGAAAGCAACATTCGCTGGCACTCCCTCTCATCTCGAAGTGATTCTGGGAAGAAATTTAGAGTCCACTTGTTTCAAATTCAATTGCCACCTCTTCAACAACATGAAGCTGTTACACTCACTTCTCTTCCATCAAAGTAACGGGCAAACTGACACCTTGCTTAAACAGACTCGCCACACTGACTGACTGCAAAGAATATCCATAGATTTTGCGTCTTCTTTTATGCAGAAAGTGGAGAGCATCACCAGCCTGGGAGGTTTGGCAGCTTCTTCTGTTTTCTGACCCGAGCTGGTCAGCTGAGAAGAAAGTGAGAGAAAGGCCTTGAATTAAAGAGACCTGGGTTCTAGTCCCAGCACCACCACTGACAAGGCTTGAGTAGGAGATTTAATCTCTTCAAGCCTCAAATTTCTCATCTGCAAAATGGGTATCACAGGTTCTATCCACTTTCGTCATGGAGTTGCAGGAAGACCACAAGGCTAACATCTGTACCTGCTAGGTTTCTTGGTTGCAAGTGACAGAAAACAACACTGTCTGCCTGAACAAAAATTGATCCATTGGAAGCATAAAAGGGGTTCGCAGGGTCCATAGGACACTGCAAAACCAGAACTAGATACGGATAGAGCCAAGGGTCTTGTGTCAGATACCACACCTGCTCAGTCTCAGCCCCAAATCCACTCTTCTGCACTCTGCTCTGTGATGCTGGGGCTTCAACTTTCCAAGCTACACTCCTCCTGCTACTTTCTGCCAGTAGAGGTTGCTAGAGGGAGACTCCTCTCTCCTTTATGTTTTAGCTATCCATTGACTTTTCTCTTATAGGGACATCTGTCATCGGATTTAGGGCCCACCCTAAATTTTGAATGATATCATCTCAAGATCCTTCACTTAGTTACTTCTGCAAAGACCCTTTTTCCAAATAAGATTACATTCGCAGGTTCCGAGTGAACATACCAGCCCACTGCAGTATGTGAACATTCAACCCGCTATAAATAGTGACATCTCTCTCACTTTTCTGATTACTTGCTTAATCTTTCACCTTCATATTAGGAGGACAGCTAGTGTTTCCCTCTTAAGGCCTCTCCCAATCATGGCTTTTCCAGGAATCCTAGGGACCTAACACAGTCCAGGGGGAGCAGATGGTCATCCCAGCTCTCCATATGAAGAAACCTTTAGAGATGGGTCAGTCCACTGTGGCTGTGGACCTTTCACCAATACACTAAGCGCAACTCATTCCCTGGATGCTGGTTGGCTGCTGAAGTCCCTGCCTAGTCTAGATCCCTGCAGAGGCCCTCTCGTTCTTGGGGGAGGAGCAGCAATATCATTCTTTGGTGCCAAACTTGGCCCAGGACTCCCTAGAATTGGGCATGGAAGAGTGCAGCTCATTTTCCTCCCCATCCCACCACCTCCAGAGATTCAGGCAGCTCCTAGGACCCTGGGTCCACCCTGGGTCTATTTCTCACCACCTCTTAGAATGAGAACCATCAATCCTTGCCTCCCAGAGACCCTCCCCTATGGGACACGTATTGCCTGCTTCTTTCTGCTCAAAGCACCACAGCTCTGACTACATAACCCTCCTTCTAACGACCCTGGGCCACAGCCCTTCCTCCTGAGGGAGACCCCAAGTGAATCCAAGGTGTCTACACCTACTCTTTGGAGGATGGAGGAACTGACCTTCAACAATTCCAAGGTGGTTTGCTGGCACTGACTAGAGGGAGGAAATCCCACAAGCTTAATCTCTGGCAAAGCATAACTCTGGGGTTACATGTTATGTGAAAAATCAAATTGCAAAACAGCACAAAGAGTGTTGTCCCATTTGAAGTAGATAGATGTAGATCTCAGAACGATACCTGTTAAATTATTTACAGCAGTTCTCTCTAGGTTATGGGATTATGGAGTCTTTTTATTTTCATCATTTTCTTATCTACATTTTCTAAGTTTTCCCCAATGTGCATATATCAGTTTTGTAATGAGACTTTTAAGGTTATATAAAAAAATAATACCAGCACCTTGCAGTCACAGCGTGTTCTGCTGCATCTCACATCGCTAATCTAATTTCCTATCTGTGAGGGCAGGAGGGCAGGTATTTTTATCTCTGTTTGATAGATGGGGACTCTGAGGAACAGGACGTGTGAGATATGACCTGCCAAGGTCTGAGGGAAACACTAGGACCAGGACCCAGGTTGGGCTGCCAGCTCTCAGTTCTGGCGGCTTTGCCCGTGCCTGGAGCAAGCCAGAGTGGGTTGGAATTCTCAAAAAATGGCTCCAGAAACTGTGAATTTGTAAAGTCAGGACACCGCAGTGCCAAAGGCACCAATGCCCCTGGCTTTGGCCAGTTGGGAGACTAGTAGGGGCAAGAAGCTGTGGGACTATGTGAGACACAAGCCTGCTGACTCCGGGTCGCCAGAAAGGGAAGGAGGCCTGATGCTCAACAGAAAGGAATTGGGGGGGAGGTGGCCCCCCAGTCGAGGTGCTAATCTCATGTAGAGGTGAGCCCGAGGTGTCAGCAGTGCAATGTCCAGGTGCTATGCAGCCTCGGGGGAAAACCCTCAAGTTCTCGAGTAAGTGGGAGACCGCCACAAGTCCACCGCCTCCTTGGCCCATCAGGGGCCTGAGAGAGGGGAGGTAGAAAACGCCCTCCTTGCCCAGACAGGCCCCCCAGTTCTTCCTCTAGGGAGCAGGGATGAAGATGGATGAGGGGGTATACTGTTCTCAAAGCGCTGTGCTCAGATGCCCAGTGCTAGAGGCAGGGTAGCAACTCGACCAAGGTTTGCTGAGTTCGTAAACTCTTTCATCCAAACACACAGCCCCCATGAGACAGGCACAGCATGTGCTATCACCTCCATTTTAGCAACGAGGAAACTGAGGCCCAGGCCATGACTTGCCCAAGTTCACATTAGTGAGCAGCCAGGTAGGGACTTGAACCTGGGTCCCCCAGCTCCCAATTCAACATACTCTCTGCTCCACACATTGGGCAGAGGACCACTTCAGAGATACCTGCATTGGCTCTTTTGCTACCAAATTGTCCCGAGGCAACGTCATATATATGACAGAAAATGACTCCAAGTGCACTAATTAACTCCCAGGGCGACTTTGCATTCCACCTGATCCCAAAGCCCCAAAGCACTCTGGGTTCTGAGTTGCCTGCAACAGAAGGGAAGACAGAGTCTAAGGCGAAGTTCTTACGGGGTGCGGAGGAGCAGGAGGAGGAGAAGGAATCGGATTGATTGTTGTCTTGATTAGAACTTGTTTCATTGCAAGTGAGAGAAACTCAGCCCAAATCTGCTCAGGCAGGAAGGAGAATGTTTGAGAAGGATGGAGAAGTAAGCTCATGTGACCCTGGGAGCACTAGGGCTTCAGCTGGTCTCAGGGCCAGTTGGATCAGGGTGTGAACATCTCCAGGTTCTCTCCCTCTCTCTCCCCACTTTTTGAGTTTCTCTTTTCATTTGTTAGCTTGCTTCTTTCTTGCTGCAAACCAGCTTCCTCCAACTGGGGGGATATCTTGGTGCTGAAAGCTTATGGGCCCTACTTTTCTCAGCTCCGATCACCAGAGAAGGCCTCAACTGCTCCCTCAGGTCTTGCATTTTTAAACCCAGGTAAGGAACATTATTGGCTTATCTGAAATCAGGTGCTCACCCCTAGGCCCATCAACAAGGCCAGGACAAGAGTCGCATCGTAGAGGGCACATCTATCAGGCTAGGAACGTCCAGAGAAGAAGCATCATCAAAAGTTGACTCTATGTGGCTTCCAATTGGATTTCTCATCTTTGAAAACCATTTGTGTCACGACCTGTGCTGGGCTCGTTTGTTGCATGATCTCATCTGTCTTCACAATTGCCCCACGAAGGAGCTATCATCACCCCAGCTAAGAGAAGAGAAAGCTGAGACCCAGAGGGGTTAAGTAACTTGCTCCCACCCTACAGCTGGTGGGCAATGGAGCCAAGATTTAAGTTCGCTTCTGTTTGGCTCCAAAGCATGTTCCCTTCCCTATACCATACTGTCTCTTTAGCTTAATAGGCACTTAAAGAACACCTAATGTGTGCAAAATCCTGTGAGGTATACATAAAGTAATCCGAACTGGTGCCTGCCTTTCTAGAGTCTGTTTGGATGACCTCACTCATCCCCAAGAAGGTGTAATAGCCGCAGAAGAGTTACAGACGAGGTACGAGGTGCCGCACAGTGGGGGAAAGGCAAGGAAATGTGCACTTACTGAGCACTGACTGTGTGCCAGGCCCTGTGCTGAATATTTTCACATTCATCCTCTAGACCTGCACTAGGAGAGCAGCCAGTAGTCAAGTATGGCTATTTAAATTTAACTCAATTAAAATTAAATACAATTTAATTTAATTTTCACTTCTTGTCACTAGCCACAGTTCAAGTGCTCAATAGCCGCTTGTGGCTGGTGGCCACCATATTGAACAGCACAGACATGGAGCATTCCCATCACCACGGGAAGTTCCATCGGACAGCACTGGTCTAGACTGGAAGCTCCATGAGAGCACGCACGGGGTCTGCTTTTCACTCTCCGTGTTATGTCCAGCACCTCGCAGAGTACCTGACACAAGGTAGGCACTCAATAGTCACATGAACACATAAACATATATATTGTAGATTCAAAGGCAACTTTCATTAAGAGACTTGTTGTTTGCTAGCGCCATCGAGTCAATTCTGGCTCCTAGTGACACTGTGCACAGCAGAGTGGAACCCTGCCTCGTCTTTTGCGCCATCCTGTCACCTTCCGGCGTTGTATCAAACAGTGCTCCCCTGCTATCCATATGGTTTTCACGGACAATATTTTCGGACGTGGGTGGCCAGGTCCTTCTTCCTAGCCTGTTTTAGTCTGGAAGCCCTGCTGAGAGCTGTCCACCGTGGGTGACCCTGCTGGTACTGGAAACAACAGCAGCAGAGCTTTCTGCATCACAGCGACACGCAGCCACCACAGAATGACACCCGACAGACAGATGCTGTGGTTCCCTGACCAGGAAATGAACTCAGGCCACGTCAGTGAGAGTGCTGAATCTTAACCACTAGGCCACCAGGGCTGGCATTTAAAAGACAGCATACATTTAATTATAACTTTCTGTAAAAATACAAAGGAAAAGAGGCCAGTGGGGTATGCCTAGAGTCCCTGCAGGCAGCACATTTTGGGGGCAGCCTGAGGCTAGGGGAGGGTTAGAGGTGTCACAATAACCATCCTTTATTGAGTGTCTATCACATTCAACCCAATTTATTGAATTTGTCATTTCATTGACTCCTCTTAACAGCCCTATAAGATTATATCCCCATTTTATAGATTAGGAAACTGAGACTCAAAAAGGCTAAGTAGCCCACTTAAAATCACACACAAATTAAGTTCCAGAGCCTTCAAAGCCCACACTGTCACCCACCACAGTGCCACCATTCCATCTCTTCCCTGTGGAGCTAGGGCCTGCCTTGCTCCCGGTGTGGAGAATTTTCAGACTTGGGGTGAACCTGCCTCAGCCCCCACCCCTGAGCAGGCAGATGTTTAGTTCCCTTTCAGTGTCCCCAAGCCCAGCAGACTAAGTCATCAGCCACACCTGGCCCAGAGGCCGGAGGCCTGGCGCGTTTGCCTCGCCACCCGGAGGAGAGTGACTCTTCCTCGCCCCCTTGTGGCCAGGTGAGGCATAAGCTCAGAGAAATTGTAGTGCAACAGGGAAACCCCAGTGGGTGGTGATCTGGGGGTGCAGAATCAGCAGGGAGCTCGCCTCCATTCTAAGGGCAAAGGGGCTGGGAGAGAAATTACTTTTCTTCAAGTGTCCCCGTTTTCAGGGCCAGTGTGGCTTCTTCCTTGAGTGTGCATTTTCACTAAAGGATAAAGCGTATTACCTTTCCTTCAAGAGTTCTCATCTGCAAGTTTTCAGGGCGTTTCCTTGTCTAATAGCTCTTTTCTTGCTTATTTATTTATTGCCCATATTTGATTAAAACGTATTATATTCTCAGGAGTTCCCCTCCCCGCAAAGGTCACTTTCCACAGGCTCGATTTAATTAACCAGTGCTGACTTGAGGATGAAAGGTACAGACAAAAGGTCTTCCTTATCCGATCTGAGCCCAAATAAAACCATATCAACATTTCACCTTTTGTTCCCGTGCAAGAAAAGGCTGTGGTGCATTATGTGAAAAGTTATTGAAATCAATAGGAAAGAAAGAAAGGAAAGCAGTGGACAGCTGTGGCAGGAAATTTGGATCCCCCAAGTCCTAACAGGAAAGAAAAAGGAAGAGAAGGAGAAGGAGGGCGAGGGGAGACAGAGACAGAGAGGCAGTGCTGGCCTAAGCCTTGTTTTAAAATCAAATCAAGAAAAGACAACCATTTTGCACAAAAGCATGTGGCTCTCCTAAAGCTACCTCTGTTTCCCGACGGAGCCCCAAGAATCTGAACTGCACAACAGCACAATCGTGCCTGCTTTCATCGGCACCTCACAAGCCCCTGGAAAAATGCCTGGCACATGGTAGCAACTCGCTAGATATTTGTCAAACACTAATAAACAAACTCCACGCCAGCTGAGTTCTCACTAAGTCTACCTTTAACTCACTCTGGACCCTGAGCCAAGTCCTTCCTCTCTGAGCCTGAACAGCTCCATCTGCAAATAGAAAGACAGTGCTCCTTGTCCTGTGCTCCTGGCAGGGAAGCTGTGAGGATAAGGCAACGGAGGCCCGTTGGAAAGGCCAGAGCATCATGCAACACAAGCCACCACCTTATTACCACTTCCTCTCATGCCCCCCTAGACAAAACCACAAGCTCACGGCTCCCTTTCACCGTCACAGAAGAAAAGTCAAAACAAGGGAAGAAATGAGAATATAATCACTAGTGCAGAGGGATGGGAAAGGAACAGAGGAGACACCAAACAGAAGCAAACTATTGCTGGGGTCCGACGGGGAGAGGGTAGCTGGGTCGTGTGCTCTCACACCTCAGTGCTTACCAAATTGCAGCAGATGTCTGCCTTCTTGCCTGAATTCTCAAGGCAGTAAATAGTGTGTGACACACGGAGGCCCCTGCAGCGGGTAAAGGTCGCCAGGTGTGCGCCGCTGCAGCGAGGAGTTTATTAAAGGCCCGGCAGGTAAAGCTTCCCACAGACTAAGGGCTTCACAGCCAAGAGTTCCCACCCCCCAGCGCCACCAGGAGGCTGAACCACCAGGCCAGCCATGCAGCCAGTGGGAAAAGGCTTCCGCCTCCAGTTCCCTGGGCTCACACGGGTTGCTTCTCCCCGACAGTGGAGGCGAATTACAGATGTGTCTTCTGCCTGCAAGAGGGGAGTGAAGTATGTTCCTAGCGTTGTGAGTGACAGTATCCGCATGATGAGAAAGATGAATCCAGCCCAGCTAGGAAAAGAGAAGGAACCCTGTGCCACCCTTCCAGCCTGGTCTCCTGCCCCTGGGCACAGAGGCGAGCCCAGTGGCTCCACGTGTTTGACTCTTCTCCAGCCTCTACTTAAATTCTCTGGCCCAAACACACCAACCAGGACAATTTGTTCTTGCTCAAAACCACCTCTGCCATCACCACTCAGGGAAATGAGAATGAGCCGGTCCTTCTGACCCTCTCGTGAGCTCAGCGGTTGAAGACGAGGCCTCCACCCACCAGGCTGCTGGTCAGCTCTCCAGGCCTTTCCTCTGGCTCGCCTTGCTCTTCATGGCAGCACCTTCAAAGAGCTGCCTTCCTCTCTCTGGGCCTCAGTTAGTCATTTTCATTTATTACTAACATCCTGAGAGGCAGAGAAGCTGACCAAGAGATGACACCTTTTTAAGGAGTTTTAGGTTCCCTAAAGGAAAACAATGATCATCCGGAAAAGAAGTTTCCATTCTCTGGGTGACAGACAACTGGGAGAACTGAGGTGTTGCTGGGCATTCCCTTTGAAGGTTCGCCAAAGATTTATTGAGCACCCGCCACGTGCCAGGCACATCTGGACATTTGGGAGCTGTCAGCGAGCAAGCAGGGCAGGATCCCCGGCTGTGGAGTCAAGATCCCAGGTGATGGGGAGCAAGACACGACAGGCACAAGAAACAAGTAAATGACGTAGTGTGTCCTAAAGTGGTAAATGCCACGAGGAAAGAGAGGGCGAGAGGGCTAAGGAGAGGCGGGACCGCTGGCAGGCACGGAAGTTTCTTCAAAGGACATTTTCCGTGGGGAGGAGTGTGTTCCAGAGGTGGGAACAGTGGGGCAAAAGTCACAGGAGAGAGAGCAGAAAGCAAGGGGACTCGAGAGCGGTTCAGCCTGGCTGGAGTGGGTGCCTCACGGGGTGAGTCAGATGCAGAGTGGGGACCAGAGTATAAAGTCCTTAGCTACGGCAAGCGGTCTGGACGTTGTCCTGAGAAGACAGAGAAGGCTGTGGAGGGACCACGTCTGGAGGTGTGTGAGCAGAAGTGATGAAGCAAGGGGAGGACTGTGGATTTCCAGTCCTTCTCTCCCTCCAAGTGCACGGGACTGTTGCATGTCTCTGTTCCTGAGGTTGTATATGGCCATGTGCCCTGCATTAGTCACTGGAATGAAAGCAGAAGTGTCACATGTCCCTTCCTGTGCAAGCACGTAAGAGCTGGTTTGCTTCTCCGTGATGACCGTGCAGCCGTGGGCTAGTCTCCCTCAGCCTGAATCGCTGACTCACAGCGTACAGGACAGTTGCCCTGGACAGGTGCCCAGACCTGAAGCTGACTTGATGTGACTAAGAAATCACTTTTGTGGTACTAAGTCAAGACTTGGGGGTTTTTTCACTGCAGCATAACTTGCCTGATCGTGACTAACACAAGGATTATTTCAGATAGCCCAATTCTTCACTAGACTTCAATCTTATTCCTAGAGATTGGCCAGAATCATCCCAATCTCAATGCAATTCATGGCTCCTTCCTCACGCCCCGTCAGCGACAACCTAGCTCGCACCCTGCTGTGCCCTGTCGATGATTGTCAGCAGTCCTGATATTCTCTAGAATGTCTTGAAACTGCGTGAGTCGCCTGTTTCATTTCTTTTATCCAATAGTGCTGTGAGCTGGCGAGAGTGACCACAAGGACTCTATTTTGCAGAGGCAGAAACTGAGACAGAGGAGAGCCAAATGACACGGCCGAGGTCACATACGAGAGAAGACGCATTTGGGCCTTGAGCCTGGGCCTTCAAGGTCATTGTCCACCTGTCCCAGGACCTGGTGATGAGCACTGCAGGGGTGAGAGGTGGAGAATGTTCTGGGCTGGAGGCCAATTTCTAATCCTTCTCTGATCGTAAGGGTGCCCCTGCATCCCCCACAGCAGGCTGTGGCTGCGCTGGAGGTGGAGAGGCTGGGGTCCGTCAATAGACTCTTCCCCACCCCCACCCCCATCTGCCACCTGCCCTCCGTCTGCCCAGACACGGTGGCCACCTGACGGTTTTGCTCACAGCTCAGGCTGCTCCCTGCCTCACGACTTTGCAGAGGCTGTTCTCATCTCAAAAGCTCTGCTTCTCCCCTGGTTGCCCATCCCAAATCAGCAATCACTCATGCTTCTGCTCTCGGCTGATATGTCGTCTCCTCCAGGTGGGCTTCCCTGATTGCTCAGACAGTGTTGTGTTACCTGCTCTCCACCCCATCCACCCCCTTATAATGTCCATCACCAATGTGCTCACCTTTGGACAACATCTCCCTTCCTTCTAGGCTATAAGCACCATGAGGGTAGGGTCCTTTGCTGTTTTTCTCATCCTAGCATTTTGAACTTGATAAGCCGTGCTAAATATCTGTAGATGAAATGAATAAACTGTCAAAAGCTGGACAGATGGAAGGGATTTTTGTCCGTCTACATGAAATGGAAATTCCACCTTCCACGGCTCAGGCAGCATTTCACAGAGCCTCTCACCATAGGTGTGTGAGTGCATTTTAAATAAAAAGACTCAGTCCCCAGACACCGCGGGCAGCCGCATCAGAGCCTTTCCCAAGTAATGAACTTCCCCGGCATTATTGCTGCATTAAATCGTGTTAATCAAATGGGAAGTGGTAAGCGGTTTTCCTCCCTCTGCAATCTTTCCTGAGCCGTACATTCTCAGTGGGAAAATAAAAAGGCCGATGCGGATCAGAGTCCAGAATGGATCAAAGAGTAGCAGCGGTTTGGATTTGTGTTAATTTTGCACGTACAAAAAAAATCCCTCCTCGTTTCTCTTTATTAAAAAGAGGCAGAAGCGTGGCGATAACATACTATTTGAAGAGTGACAATCAAACGCAGAACATTTTGCTCTGACACTCAGAGGCAGAGGGAGCAGAAAAGCCACTCAAACAAGACGCTGCTCACCAGCTCTGTGCCCGAGAACAAAGCCTGTTTGCCAAACCACCCTGCAACGACATGTATTTTCAGGTGGGTGCAGGTGGATGGGAGAGTCACTCTCCTTTCCTCAAAGTGGCCATCAGTTCAGGATTCAAATGAACTCATCCCTCCCTCCTGCATCCAGTGTCGGGTACTAAACTCTGCGCTGGACCGAGAGGCGGCCGAGCTGGGCCCGAGCGCTCAGGATGCTCCTCGGCTGGTAGGAGGTGCCGACCAGCCAGACACGTGTACGACGAAGGGGAGAGCGCTCTTCCCACAGAGGAAGGCGCAGACACTGGGCGGCACCAGGGCACAAGCGGGTGGGAGGCGAGGGGATCGGGCCCCCAGAATCCGCACGAGCCTTCCCCACTGAGCCTTGGCCTGCAGTGGGCATGAATAATCAGCTTTTGAATGTCCCCTTCAGGGTCAAGGAGTTTCCCAATTTCTAGGCTCCAGAGAAACTTCCCCAAACATAAGTGTCCTCCAACGGCATCCAGTGTCAACTCACATGGTGAATTTCAAGTCGACAGAGGTCCTTCAGAACAAATCTGGAGAAGGTGAAAAGTCCCATTTATATCTCCCCACGCTCTTATCCCAAAGGAGGCGGGAGAAGCTGCCAGATCACCACCAGCAAGGCCATCAATGTGTGCAGGACAGGGAGCAGGAAAAAAGGCAAGAGGGGAGCAAGCTAAACAGGTGAGGGGGGTTCGAGCGAGACAGGGACCACCTTGATTCTGACAGAGCGCTCCTCCCGTGAACGTGGGGGGCTCCGAGGGAATTTAGACAGCTGTCAACCAGGGTGGGCTCACAGCAGATACTCTCACTGAACCCTGACTGCTTGCCGGGCGCAGGGTGCTCGTCCTTTCGTATGCGACATCACCTTAAAGGTGACCCACTTAGCCCTCCTTCACAGGGGAGGCAAGAGGAGCTCTGAGATCCACTAATGTGCCGGAGTTCATGCAGTGGCAGAACCAGACCTCTGAGGGGGTCACCCCAAACCCGTTTCATCTTCACTGAAGCCTGCTGCGGGTTTCTGGGCGTATCTTGCAGTGTTTTATGAAAGTTAGAGAGTGGGAAAGCACAAGCAGCTCGGTTGCCCAATATCTTTTTAAAAAGCAATTACATTTCCCAGACTGTTAGTTGCTATGGCAGACTGTGCCCTTTTGGTATTTGGGAAATGTACGAACCAACAAGAATGCAGGGCTGCTGTGGCATTTCATGTGGCGCTGAAAGCTCGATGCTTCTGATGAGGGCCCACAGCCTTGGTGGAATTAGGGGCCCCACGTGCTCCAGAGTCATTCCCTCCGGCAGGACAGGGTTGCTGGGATGGGGCAGTGGAGGGGAAGGTCACCAGGCTGGGAGCAAGAGATCCGAGCCCAGAACCCGCCTCTGCCATTAACTGGCCATGGGTCTTTAGGAAAGCCGCATTTGTCCGCATCTGTCCTTCAGAAAAATGAAGCAACTTGTACCTGCTAATTGTGAGGACATCACAATTAGTGATCAAAAATGATGACCATAAACAACTTCCAAAGAGGACTCGGCCCACAAGTGCGGAGGGGCATCAGGTGTTGGCCGAAGCAGGCCTGGAGGGAAGCACGGCGAAAAGGAGGGGAGACTCATTGCTTGAAGGCGGTGTGGGAGCAAGAAGGCAACTCACACAAAGAGAGGAGGACTGGATTTTGCACATGCATACAGACACACATACAAATACATGTGTGTTATATCCATACACTTAATATATATTACAATAATGAGATAATAATATATATATTATATATAATAATGACACGATAATGATAAAGTATACTTTTCTTCTAGTTACTTATTTGCTAAAATATTTCTAATTTACTATGTGCCAAGTACTGTGCCAGGCACTGAAGAAACACCAGTAAAGAAAAGAGACAAAGTTTGTTACCTCCTTGAAGTTACATTGCCGTGGGGAGCTGACAGACAACAAAGGACTTGCTGTGTCATCGGCTCCTGCCCACGGTCCCCGCGTTCCTCCTCAGGATGACTTCTAACGGCTGCATAACACTCCGTTGTTTGGATTATCATAATTTAGCTAACTAGTCTCCTATTGTTTGGTGTTTAGGTTTTTTTTTCAAATTTGGGTGATTGTACACATTTATGTGGGCATTCACGAATGTTTCCTTAGGATATAAGCAAAGAAGAACCGTTGGGTCAAAGTATAGGAACGTTTCTAAGGTTTTGCTGCAATTATCAAGATACCCTCCCAAAAGACAGCCCCAGTTTCTACCTCCAGCTGTAGGGCATGAGGCTTAAAACCTAAATATTTTGGAATTAAACTAGAAATCAATAACAAAGATATCTGGGAAAAAATCCTCAAATGCTGGGAAATTAAATAATACATTTCTAAATAATCTGTGGGTCAAAAGGAAATCTCAAGGGAAATTAGAAAATAGCTTGAGCAAAAATAAAATACAGCATATCAAATTTATGGGATGTAGGTAAAGCACTGCTTAGAGAGAAATTTACAGCATTGGATGCTTTTTTAAAAAAGAAAAAAAAAGAAAGGCCTTATATTAATAACTGAGATTTTCACTTTAAAAAAAAATAAAGGAGAAGAGGAAAGTAAACCCAAAGGAAGTAGAAGGAAAGGGATGATAATGATAAGTGGGAATCAATGAAATTAAAAATAGAGAAAATAAATCAATGAAAACAAAAGTTGGTTTTTTAAAAATATCAATAAAATTGACAAACCTATAGCAGACGCTCAAAGAAACGGAAAAGACACAAATTATCATTATTAGGATTAAAAGAGAAGACATTACTACAGACTACACAGACATTAAAAGTTTCATGAGGGCATGCCGTGAACAATCCTACACTGTACACAGAGATTCAACAGCTTAGATAAAGTCGCATCGCTCCTTGAAAGCTGTGAACTTCTAGATTCACCCAGGAAGAATTCGACAACCTGAATAGTCCTGTCTATAAAGAAATTGAAATTATAGTTTAAAACCTTCTGAAAAAGAAAATTCCAAGACCAGATAGTTTCTCAGAGAACAAAAGAGGAGGGGACACTTTCCAACTTATTTTATGAGGCCAACGTTACCCTGATGCCCAAATCAGGAAAAGATGATACACGAAAACTGCAGACCAATATCCCTCACGAATACAGCCACAGAAGTCCTCATCAACATACCAGCAAATCAAATTCAGTGATACATAGGAAAGAACAATACATCACAGCCAAACGCCGTTTATCTCCAGAAGGCAAAGCTGGTTCAACGTTTGAGAATCAGTCGTAATCTTCCATATTAACAGATTAAAGGAGAAAAATCACATGGTCGTATCTTTAACCTGAGAAAGGGCATCCATAAAAAACCTACAGCTAATGTCATATCCTGTATATGAACAGTTATAGCAGCTTTATTTATAACCACCCCAAACTATAAAACAACCTAAATATTCTTCGATAGGTGAATGGATAAAGAAACATCGGTACACCCAGACCATGGAATACTACTCGGCAATAAAAAGGAACAAACTATTGATGTGTGTGGCACGTGGCTCTCACAGGCATTATGCTGAATAAAAGTAGCCAGTCACAAAAATTGTACACCGTGATTCCATTTATAAGACATTTCTATGAAAAAGCAAAACTGTAGGATGGAGAGAGATCTGTGGTTGCCAGGGATCAAGGCAGAGTGAGTGCTTTACCACCTAGGGGCAGCATGAGAAAATTTCTGGGGCAACAGGACTGTTCTGTGTCTCGACTGTAGCGGTGTGTAGTGGTGTCTATATGTTAAGACTCAGAGAATTGTACACCCAAAAAAGCGGGGTTGGTTTTGCTGTATGCAAATGTTTTAAAAGTTAAGCCCCTGTCTTCTTCTCATCACACTCCGCTGTGTCTCCAAAGAGGGCAGGCATCACTCAGAGCAACTGCTGGTCCTTCCCAACTTTGCTTTACAGGATATAACGCACAGCTGTTCGATTTTGTCTCCCAGAACCAATTTTCTCCCTTAATTACAACCGTATTTTTAATGGAGGAAACCTCGCTTTCCCATTTCGGGTGTTCTGGGTAGAAAGGTGATTAATTCTGGCCCTGAGAATGCTGTTTTTCTATGCCCTGCCCCTTGATCCTCCCAAACTTCCAGGTATGGTTCCTGCCTGCTTCTAAGCCTCGTCCCACCATGCTTTTAAGTTAGGCTGCTCGTGGCTGTAAATAGCCTTCTGAAAGTAATACGGAGATTTTATTATCTCACATGACCAGCAGTTCAAAGGTTTAGCAGTATCAAGGTTGGTTAATTTTGTGAATACCTGTCCATAATCAGGGCTCTGCCACCCAGGAAGAGGTGGGGGGGAGATGGTGCAGGCGTTAGGCAGCCAGCAGGGCCTCCTGCCACTCCCTCCTCACCCATCCTCCTAAGAGGCTTCCAGTGAACCGCCCTTTGCTGGAGGTAACCTGCGTCCATTCCCGTGGCTTGTAAACAAGGAATCCTAATGGATGCGCAGGGCCGATGTGACCCTGTGCTTCCACTGGAATATAAGCCCCCAGAGGGCAGGAGCGCATCACCACACAGTAACGAGCAAAAGTGTGACTGCCATGACCAGTCAGCAAAATGACTAGAATGTAGGCTGCATGAGGGTGTATGGTTTTTTTTGTTTTCTTCACTACTGAATCCCCAGTGCCCAGAAAAGCGCCTAGCACATGATCGGTACTCGATAAATATTTGTTGAATAAGTGGATGAAATTTTGGATCATCTGCAATAGACCTGGTGCCGCACTAAAGTCTGAAAATACAGCTGTAAACAAGTCAAACAAATAAGCTCCGACTGCCCGGAGACATTTGGGACACACAAATAATCAGCCTTAGGAGCTTCCTTCTCACAGCAGCTCTCAAGAACAGAGGACAGGAGTCTGAGAATCCAAGGGCAAACCAGGCCACTTTTCTTAGCATTGATCTGCCCTTTCTTATTGCCATCTGCTCTCTTCAGGATGTTCCTGGGGAAAAAAAGAAGAAACCAAATAAAATTAAAGATGTTGCCAGATGCTCCCAGCAGAAGTAACATCTTGGGTGAAAATTCCCCAGGCCCACTGATGCATTAATTGGTGCTGGGAGGTTGGGGACATCAGGAAGAGGCAGATATCAACGTGGATTTTTCTGGAGACAATCTCGGAGAGGAAGGATTGAGGACCCCAGTTAGAGGTCAAGCATCACAGCTCGGAACATCGGCAACAAGCACTGCCAGTCTGAAACGGCTTAGTGGTGCCATCTGCCCTTCCACACTCCACGCTTTGGGTTCCTAAGGACAAAACCTGTGCTTCTCTTTCCCACACAAGTGGATTCATTTTGTGGCTGGTGAACACCTTGCCCTGTCTCTGTTCCATCCAGTCACTGGGTATCCATGGAACATCCCCACCAGAAGGTCTGGAGGGCACTTCTAAGTCAACGTGTCTGAAATGCAGCTCTTTGCTTTCTCTCCTCCAACACCACCCATCACTACTGCTTGCACTACCTCAAATCCCGACTTAGTCATCACAATTCACTCCATCCCCCAAGCAAGAAATTGCAGTCATCCCAAACTCCTCCCTCTTTCCCATCCCCTACTACAGCAGATCTCCCACGGTGGCTTCTGAATGCCTCTACCACCTGCCCTGCCCTTTCATCCTACAGCCACAGTCCTGGCCCAGCTGTCCCCATCTCTCACCTGAGCTACCTCAACAATCTCCATGTGATCACCTTGTCCTGCGGCTCTGCCCCCCCAAGTCATTCCTCACAATACCCCGAGAATTCTCTTTGGGAGGAACCACCCTGATCTTGTCACTTCCCTGCTCAAAAACCTTTGATGATTTCTCTGTCTTGCTTTCATGGCCTTAAGTACCCATCCCAACCTGGGACCACCCTTCCCTTCCAGCTCTGTTGCCCTCCTCCTCCTCTTCCTCTGCCCCACTCGCTGCAGAGCTCCTTCCATGCTTAGTCCTGCTAGAGTGCAGAGCACATCATCTGACAGTCCTTCACATGCCTGTCTCCTCCCCGAGACTGTGACTCTTGGCAATCGAGAACCATGACTAGTTCATGTGTGTGTCTCCCTCTTCAAGGCCTCACTACTTCCCAAGGCAAGCCACTCCCAGCCCACTCAGCGGGACTCACCGTCTCCCTCACACATGATGTTTATTCCCACCTCCATCCTATTGCTCCTACTATGGCTTCCACCTCATAGTCCTCTTATACTTTGTCCCTAATACCCAAACTACTCATTTTGTAAGCGCCCTTCACCCATGCAGACTTTCCTGATGGCTCCTGCACTTTCTGGTTTGCTCTATCTTCCCAGAATGTGAGTTCTACTTGGGCACGTATCTTGCCTGTCTGGCTTACTGCTCCACCCCTCACTGCTTAGAACAAGGCATAGCCTGTTGAAAGAAGATGAGAAAAAGGAAGGAAGGAAGGAAGGAAGGAAGGAGGAAGCGAGGGAGGAGGCCTCCCAGCACCGAGACCTTCTATACGCTACTGTTTGTTCTTCCTTATTATTTATGCAATTGTCTGGTCTAAGAGGTCAGAGAAGGGAGAAAAATCACTATTGCTCAAAGCGATCCGAGGTCATTTCCTGGCATAGGCAGCACTTACCATGCATATACCAATTCAACCAACATTTACAGGGCCCCTACTCACAGTGCTAGACACCAGGTCCAGTGGTAACTGAGATGTACACAAGGTCCCTGACACGAACGAGGTTACAACCAGCAATCAAGAGCATCTAGGGTAAGGGAAGAAGCAGGGCAGACATCCAGCCCACGTGCACTGGTCGAGCTGTATGGGTTAAGATATTAAAAGAATTCCATACTCATTTTTAAACAGCTATTCCCTTGCACTCCCCCAAGGGCCCCTCTGCAACCTCAGCTGCCCTGGGCCATCTTCTGAGAGTTCCAGATCTTCCCACATCCCAAGAACAGAAGGATTAACACTTGCCAGAGCAGGGCCCTGGTGCTATAACTGACTGGCATTTGTTCTGATTACCTGGTGGCCCTGGCACACAGGTTGTTAAATATTTTGAATATCCCCTCTGGGTGGAAGGACAATTGGGACACTAGGGTGCGTCAGTCAAGAGTGAGCTTGGCCCTATCTGCTGAGTGGACGGTCTGCAAGAACCGCAGAAGGGGGTGGCTGAGCATCCCCACTTCCCCAGAAGCTGCTGTGTGGAAGTGGTACCTAACCACTGCCAAGAAGGCGAGGAGAAAGCTTAAGGAGCTCAGAGCTTCCCACCTTGAGGACAGGATCCAAACCCTGGTGTTGACTTTCACTGACAACTTCCTTAGTGTGGCCTCGAAGTCCTTGATAAGCTAGCTGCATCCCAGACTTTCTACATTAGGGTTCAGCTTGTTTTAAACTTTGAGTCAAATTTCTCTGTAATTTTTATGTGCTGGTTATCATGGAGGGGTCTCCTCTCTTGTGAGTTCTTGCTCCCCAGATAGAAAAAAGGTTAAAAAAAAACTTGGATAAAGCCAAACTTTTGGAGCTTTGATTTTATTTTTGCATCAATATCAATATCCCAGTTGTGATATTCCGTGGTTTTGCAAGATGTTACCACTGGGGGAAACTGGGCAAAGTGCACAGGGGACCTCTCAGAATGATTTCTGACAACTGCATGCAAATCTACAATGGTCTCAATGACAGTTAAAATCTAAAAACACCTGGACCCAATCACTCGCTCACACAGAGTCCCTGATCAGAGACTGGCAGGTTCTTTGTATATTGAGCAGTAGGCCAGAGAGGGTGCAGACCATAGGCAAGGCAAGAGGTCTTTCTGCTAAAGAGGCAAAAGGAGGCCTTCGGCAGCTGTTGGAGCATCCCCTGAAAGCTCGGACCCCAGGTGATGTCTCATCTACTAGGACCCCCAGCTCTGTGGCCCGTTTAGAGTTCTCAAAAAAGATATCGTTGTTGTTTCTACCATACAATCCTTCCGTCCTGCAACAGCAAACTGATTCTATGAGTGAACTCCCCTAACCCATTCCACATGTTCTGGAGGGGCTGCCAATCACACTGCCCTACCCCATCGGCCAAAGAATGGGCATATGACACAGGTCTGGCTAATCATAATCTCCCTCCTCACAGACAACCATCACTGCCAAGACTTGGATTCACAACCAGAGTTGGGCCAATCAGAGGCCACTGCAGATTTCTTTTTCCTCCAATACTGTCTGGAGAAGCACTCTTTCTTTTGACATTGCTGAGCTACGTGGTGTCAAAGCTAGAGCTGGATAAGGCAATGCCTACTCTCCCTGTGCTGCAAGGAGAGAGTCAATCAGTGGTAGGAGAGACTGAGGCCAATACATGGAGAGAATCCAAGAAATGAGAGTGCCAGGGAGAGATACAAAGAGACAGAGAGAGAAAGCAACTTCACCTGAGCCTCTGGAGATCTCCCTTTGGCATTTAGTTACATGAGATAGTACATCCTTTGTGCTTGAGACATCTAGAGTTGGGTCAGTCACCAGCTCATAGCTTAACCTTTTAGGAACTGGGCCTGTGAACTTCAACTGCAGTCCTCAGCTCACATCCCTGGGGAGTTTTCCCCAGGGAAAGCCCTCCAATTCTTCCTTAACACCCTGATACTGAAACTAGAGATGTGTTTCTAACAGTGACAACCATTAGTTCCATGGATGGCAAATGGAATGAGACTACAGATGGGCCATGCTGGGCCAAGATGCAGCAGGCAACTCTCCTGTATGTGTGGATCCCGAGCTGAGATCCTTGCAGTCCCTCTGCTGAGGCGGCTGCCTATTCCAAAAAGTTAATATTGTTTACAAGAGCTATTAGACTCAATGCAGGGAAAGATGAGCCAGGGAGAGAAGAGGCTGTGAAGTAAACAACTCCGTTTCTACCTCAGGGTATAGGTTACTGCTCTAGACACTCAGTTCAGGGACAGGTGGCCAAATACTCGGTAGGTGCTGAACAACATCCTAGGCACTGTGGGAATGGAGAGATGAGCGAGACCTGGGTCTTTCCTCCAGGAACTTGGGCTATTTGGGAAAACAGGCACCATCTTGTCTAGGTGTAGTACAAGGTACCTAGGTGCTGTATAGTACAATGATGCATATAGTACAACGAGGTTATAAGCAGGGCTCTGAAATCAGAATGTCTGGGTTCAAAATCCCAGCTTGGCCCAATCTATGAGCAGCCAGGAGCCAGATGCAGACATCAGCTGCATTTCTTTAGCAAGAAACCTAGCCTCCGTGGTCTTGGTGCCTCAGTTTCCTCCTCAGCAAAGTAAGAATTACAACAGTGCCTACCTCAGAATTGTAGTGAGGATTGAATTAGATAACGCATGTAAAATTCCCAGCAGGTAGTACATGCTTGGTAAATGGTATCTGTATTGTCATCATCACCATCATCATCAATCATTGTTACTATTATTATCACCAACACCACAGTGAGGACTTTGGGATAAGCCATGAAGGAGGTCAAAGTTCTGTGGAAACAGGGATGAAAGTGATTTCTTGGGGGCATCCAGAGAGGCTTTCTGGAAGAGGTTCCACGTGAGCAGGACCTTGAAGAATAAGTGGGGCTGGTGGGAGGATATTCTCAAAGCTACAAGGGCAACAGGCGTCAAGAACTAAAGCTGGAGTCATTCCCGCTTCTCTAACCACCCAGGCTTTAGTGCACACCAGCCTGTAGGAGCAAGGACTTACTCAAGTATCCAAGCACCCAAGATCTGAGCCACATCAGTGCACATGACCTTGTCCTTGCTGTTAGATCTACCACTTGGTCCTGGAAGCTAGGAGAGCTCATGTCTTATTCCCAGGCTCCTGAGGCAGTCAGCCTACCACTTTTTCCCTCTGGGCCAGAACTTCAAGCCCCAGAGTTGTGCCCAAACCTTTTCTCCAGGGGCCCTCATTGCCCAGCCTAGGCAAGCCCAGCCAACAGCCCTGAGCACTGTGCCTGTCATTTGATAGGCTCTCAGCACATAGATTATGAATAAATAAATTTTTGGAGACAATTTTCTTGTATCACTTAACCCTGAGCTATAGCTCCAGGAGTGGTGAAGAAATGCATGAAGTCTTGCCTGGCCCGTGGGCTGTCTGATTCATTCCTATGTGTGGGCAGCCAGGAGCCCAGAAATGGACGTCAGTTCCTTTAGGAATATGCTTTCTCTTCTAGGTGGTTTCCTTTTCTTCGGCCTCAAGAGTCTTCACAAAGAGGTCCCACTTTGTCATATGGTTCTAGAAGCAATTAGAAGGCAATCCTTATCAGAGGAAGCCTTAGGTAATGGCTTTCCGCCCAGCACACGCACACATGCACAAAATCTAAGAGCATTCAGTGGATATCTGTTGTTTCTGTCCATCCCTTGTTCTGGCCATGGCCGTTTAACTGTCGTCTAGAGAAGGACCTGTCCCCTCCTCTCCATCCATGTGGTTAAGGTGTGGCCGACACCCCAGGGGCACTTATCCCACAGGTGTGCAATTCAGCCAGCCTTAGCCACTCATCACATTCTCTCCCCCTGGCCGCAGAGATGTGTTCAGGGGTGAGTAGGTGATCCCAGTTGGCCCAATAAGGGGAAAAGCTGGAACTTTTGGAGGCACCATTGGGAATAGAAGTTCTCTTTTCACAGAGGTGGGCCCCTGGCTGCCAGCAGCCATTTTGGTGCCTCACGAGGAGAAGCTGTCTGAGGGTAAAGCCAGTACAGGAGAGCAAAGCTGGGATACGATCAAGGAGCATTTGTGCAGCTGAAGTTAGCCATGCCTGGAGCCACCCTAATCTTGTAAGCCCATAAATTCTCTCTTTTTCTTAAACTAACTTAAGTTGGGTTTTCTATCACTTATAACTGAAAGGTCCCGATGGTGCAAGTGAGGCAGCAGGAACACCATTTCAAACGTGCAAGAAAACCCTGTCTTGGACCTTGGAGATCTTTGTCCTTGGGAACTTGTTGTCTCTTTTGCTCATTCAACAAATGTTTATTGAGCCTCTATGATGGGTGTTAGGAAATTTTTTGATCTTCAAAATCATAAGTATGATTGACGCACTGGATATCAGGTAATCAGGGACGGGTCTCGGAGGAAGTCAGTGGTAAGTGAGACCTGAAGAAGTAAAGAAATGCACAGCGGTCCACAAGGACAAGAACACGTGGGCGGCTCGGGTCCTGGATGCCAGCTCTGACGCTCGCCAGCTGCACGAGCTTCTCGGGCAGGCACCTGGAACTCTCTGCCCTCAGTTCTTCTACTTTTAAAATGCAGATATTAATATCTGTCCTGCTGAAGCCACCTGGTTGTTGCCAAAACAAACAAAAAAAGGTGCTTCGAATTGTTAAAAGCAATATATATTTGGATGAGAGAAAACCATTTTACGAATTGATGTGAGGTACTTTAGCTTCTGGGCAAGAGAGAATAACAGAGGCCAGATTTATCCTCCCACCTTAAATAACTCAGAAACCAGACAAAATATATGGAACAATGGTTTTCAGACATTGTCCTATTGGCCTTGCAGGATTCCTTCCAGAGAAAAGGGAAACAAATGAATTGAGCCCTCTGATTCCTCTAGCTTACTGCCCGAATTAAGTTCCCAGAACGCTGTGCAGGGAGGAACATCCCAGGCAGAGACTGGTGGTCTCTCTGAGTTGAAGAGATATAACTGGAAGTTTGGAAAAGCCAAAGGAGTTAGAATTTTCAGGGCAGAGTACCACAGAGGAGAGCTCTGCGCAAAGAGGAGTCTGGAGATGCCCCGTCTAGAATGCAGCAGAGTATCAACTGAGGATGTAGACAGGGAGGATACCCAGGGCTGGGCAAGATGCCGCTGGAAACGAACAGGCAGCGTAATTCCCAGAGTTCAAACAGCTCAAATAGCTCACATTACCAAAATCCAGAGTAGAGAAATCCATAACACACATGGCCTCAGGTGGACCACTCAGAAAGGTATTGCCTCAGCCATAGAGTCAAACGAACTCTGTACTAAAGGCTCGTGTGGTCCAGCCTGACAAAGCTGAAAGCAAAGCTTAGCAGGATCAAACTGTTTCTACATAACTAAAGTGAGTCTTCGAACAAACCTCAGAAACATTTAAGGGAATAAAAAAATTCAGCACACAACGAGGTAAAATGCACAATGGCTGACACTCCAGCCAAAAATTATCAGATGTGGGGCCGGCCCGGCAGTGCAGCAGTTAAGTTCATACATTCTACTTCTCGGTGGCCTGGGGTTTGTGGGTTTGATCCCTGGTGCAGACAGGGCACTGCTTGGCAAAAAGCCATGCTGTGGTAGGCGTTCCCACATATAAAATAGAGGAAGATGGGCATGGCTGTTAGCTCAGGGCCAGTCTTCTTCAGCAAACAGAGGAGGATTGGCAGTAGTTAGCTCAGGGCTAATCTTCCTCAAGAAAAAAAAAAAAAACAGATGTGCCAAGAGTCAGGAAAATAAAAATAATGAAAAGAAAAATCAACCAACAGAAAAAGACCCAGAAATTATCTAGATGATACAAATGGTAGACAAAGACATTAAAATAACTGTTATAAATAGACTCCATATGTTCAAGAAGGTAGAAGAAAGCATAAGCATATTAAAAACACACACAGAAAATATAAAAAGAGCCAAATTGAACTTCTAGAGATCAAAAATACCATATTTGAGATGAGAAAATACACTGGAGAGAATCGAATTGACACGAGGCAGATGAGGAGCATCCTAGTTTGGGTACTTTGCTAAGGTGGAACGAAAGCAAACTGTTTACATATGGAAGGTGGAATCGTAAATTCAAAGCAGCTGCCAGGACACACTGGGTCTTTGTGAAAATTTTATAAAGATACCTCAACTGGGAGGACTGTTATAAAAAAGAACAATTCTAAAAGGCATGGCTTCCTTAGGGCTGACCCAGCTCTGAGCTCGGGCTGCACAGAGTGATGAGCAGAGCATCAGCCACATTTCAATCCACGTGCCCGTCAGCCAGGCATCTCGTTTCAGGTCATGATCTGCACAACCACACCACACACAGCGGCCCAGTCTACATCAGTACAAATAGAGGAGAAGGGGTATCACAGGCGTCATGGACCAGTGCTTCCCTAAAGACCCACGGACTGAACCCCAGTTCTCGCTCTGCCTGGGAGCTCTTTCACCTGCTTCTAAGAATCAGCAGAAAACCCACCGGCTAACTGTTCCTTCCTCTCTCTCTTCCTTTCTTCCTCCAACTCTGCCTCCATTCCCCTCTGTCCATCACTCTCCCATCATCTAGGACTTTATTTCACGTTGGCCAAAGGCAATTGTGTGCACCAGGCCTCTGACGCGCAGAAGAAATGAAAGAAGGGGACTTCTCAGCAACATGGTTAACCAGTCGACGGAGTCCCACACAGAGGCTGCTAGCAAGATTTAAATGCTGAAACATCGTTCCCAGAAAATGTCTTCATGCAGATCCCTCTCTAATGAGAATCTATAGTTTCATTTTAAAAAAAAGGAAATAGAAAAATCTTTGACCTGTTACTGGGCGCCTCAGCAACAGCACCAAGGGGTTGCTCAGAATCTACCCAGACGATCTACTCACTTCATATTTGCCAAGAAGATGACCCCGTTCTGATTCTATTCAGCCTTAGAACACAAAGGAAAGCCTTAGAACACAAAGGAATATTCAGAACCCTGGAGACGGAAACAATATAAAGACAGTCATTTCTCTCTGAAACAATTTGTATTTTCATATCTTTGATACACAGTCCAATACTCAAATCAATAGGCCAGTGGAGATTAACCCAGTGCAAGTTTAATAATGAAAATAGTTAAAAAAAAAAAAAGTTTTGGAAAGCTAGAGATATTACCTGCAGGTGTGTAGATTGTGGGGGCGGGGTTAAGTCGGCTCTTCCTTTTTTCCCCAGTGTAATGAAACAGAGAAGCTAAGCCTCCAAGTTGATTATAATCACATAGAAATGGGAGCTTCTGGCTGTTTTCTGCTCCCCCTCCCCCGCCTACCCTTGCCCCAATCAGTATAACCAGTTTTATCTTCTCTGATGAAAGCTCAGCGTTCTGTCTGCAGTTGAGGCTTCCTCACGCCTGCTCTGGGTTTGCAGTCAGCCAAGTCGGCTTCCGAATCTGAGGCATGAGTTTTGGAAGCCTGAAGCGAAGGCCTGCTCTGAAAGGTGGATAGGCAAAACTGATTAAAACAAAATCTACGAGACAGGCCGGAGAAGGCCAGGAGGTCAGGCAGCAGGCAGCGTCTTGCTCTTGCAGACTCCTCCCTTTATCCCATGCCCGTGTCTTCTCCTTAACAGTGCTATGACTCCTCTGATGCCAAGGTCAATCTCAGTTCTCTAAGACAACGGCTCCTGGCTCCTTTAGGAATAAGACGTGTAGCTGGGAAACCTCCATGTCAGTGTTTCAATTGGAGCAGTTCTCTTCTGGGCTCTATCCATTCCATGAAGATTCTTTGAGCACCTACTGTGTACCAAGCACTGCTCCAGGCCCTGGGGATACAGCAGCAAACAATGTAAATTAGCTCATGGAGCTTATCTTCTATAGCTTACATTGTATTTTTTTATATAAGCACACGAACAGGTGAGTAAATAAGACAATATCAGATAGTGAAAGTGCCATGAGGAAAATCTTAAAAGGGCTACTAGAAATTGAAATCGCATTTCTGAAAAAAGCGGGAGATGGGTGTGAGCTGATATTTGAATGAAAAAAAGGAGGCAGTGTGTGAGGATCTGGGGAGAAGGTGTTTCAGGCGGAGGAAATGACCAATGCAAAAGCCCTGAGGTGGAAACAAGCTTGGTTGGAAGAATAAAGAAGAATTTCTGCATAGCCAGAAAGTAGTGAGTGGGGGGAATCATATGAGATAGTTAAAGAATTCGTCAAGATCCAGGTTGTATAAGAACTCGGGGACTTACCACGTAAGAAGCTGTGACGGGGAACAATTGCCCTGATTTATGTTTTGAAAAGAACTTTCCGGCTGCTGCAAGAATAACAGACTGTTGAGGCTGGGATGGCATAGAAGAGTGGACACAGAGGAAACAACTGGAAGGCTAATGTTGTAGTCTAGGCAAGGGATGATGAGCAGCTGAGCCGGGGTAGCAGCAGAGAGAAACGGAGAGTCTGATGGAATTGGGGTATATTTTGGAGGTAGAGTTAATGGGACCGGCCTATGCATTACATGTGGGAGAAATATAAAGAAAGGGTTCAAAGATGACTCTTAGGTTTTGACTTGAGCAGCCGGTTAATTGGATGTCTGTACACTCCTGAGATGAGGAAGAAAGGAGGGAAATCAAGAGTCGTGTCTTGGATGTCTAATGTTTGAGATCCTTCTTTAATATCCAAGTGGAGATGTCAGAAGGCATCTGAATATGGGAGTCAACAGCTCTGTTGTAGGGATTCAAATTCTCTGGACCAGCCTTCTAACCATCTAGCTCTGAACTTCGCTCTTTCAGTGAGCTCCTCGTTCACTTATTCAAGGAGCACTCATTGAGTGTCTTCTGTGCTCTGGAACCTATGCTCAGTGAGTTGGAGTGAACTGAATAAGCCTAGAGGCCTGACCCTGTCATCAAGGACAGGATGGTCAACCCTGGATCCTTGGTATAAAATAGGATACTCTAGATTTTGTTTTTCTTGCTGAATGGCCATCTCAGTGAGCATCAATGTTTTACTTATTTACTTTAGGAATTTCCCAGTTTGGTACCCCAAAAGCTCATTTAGGAAGGAATCTTCAAAAGTTATTACTCAAATCTCCTCCAAGTTTTTGCTTAGATCAGACTTGATACCTCCAGTGACGTGACACTCACTGTCTGTGTTCTTTGAAGAGTCCTGATAGATCTTTGGAGTTGGACTTCTGGGAGGGGGCAACAGAAGACATGAGGTCAAATTGCCAAAATTTGCAGCTAAGTGTAAATCGTGGGACAATAAGCAGCCAGAGGGCTTTTAGGGGTGTGTGGAGGGCTGCAGCTGGGGACGTAAGTGTATCATCCTTTTTCGCCCCTGGCCAGCCCACACTCGGAGACTATTGGGTAATGGCCCCCGTTGCAGTGTTTCTGGAAGAAGATAACATGGGTAGTATGCATAACTTTATGTTGGAGATAATTTTTCTCCTGTTCCGAGGTGTCTGCACAGATTGGTCTTGATTAAAATTTATTACCCTCCTGAGACTGACAGAGCCACACACAACACCCATAAGCTTTATTTATGTGCTTTCTTCCCTGGCCACAAAGAAAAGAATGAAATCTTCACTCCTCCCCAGGTGGAGAAAAGGAAGGTCAATCCTTGGGACCTCCATTGTTGCCTCCTACGAGGTCTGCCTGGGCCTGTCTCTACCGCCCACAGACGTTAGCTGCTCCCTCACCCCCTCACCCTCCGTCCCCACCTGCTGTCACATCATCGCAGCTCTCCTGAGTCAGCTGAGCTTTAATTTGGGCTAATCTCCATTCCTGACTCAGATAGGTCTGGTGGTGATAAATCAAAATGAGGACACAGGCTGTCAGTGATAAGACAGGAGAGACTTGTCAGTCTAATCAACGTTATTAGCAGCGAGTCGCAGGAAAGTCTCCGGCAGCTTTTGCTCTCATTTTCCTTGATGCCTCCCTTTAGCCTCCATGAGTTGCCAGCAAAACAGATGCAACCAAGTTGGAGCTGAATTAGTGACGAGGAGCTGGGGAGGCTCCGCGTGGTGTCCCAGCGGACAGACACAAATACTGCTGTGCTCGGGGCCGACCAGCATGGAGGCAGCAGCCTGGCTTTTTCAAGTAGGATTCTGAGGGTCTTCTCCCCCTGTGGATGGGGAAATGGTATAGTTTAGAGACCCAGTTTATAACCTCTAGAATCCTGGAGCTTGCCAGAATGGAAAGACCCCATCTAAGCCAACTTGTTGTTTGGGGCAGGGGAAGATCGCTAACAAGCTCTCCTCAGACCAGAGGGACAGTGCATGTGAGAGAGGAGTGGCTTTGTTTCCTGGTGACTTTGCAGCTCCTGGTCCAGACTTTGCTCAGGTGGTGGTGCTTCATGCCCTGAAGTCTCAGACCTGTGCCCTCATGATGCACCTTCCCTTTTTTGCTCTAGCAGCTTGAGTAGGTTTCTGTTTCTTGCAACCACAGCAGTCCTGATTAAGACTCTATTGAAGCACAGCGTTTTGCGACACGCATATACTGAGCAAGTCTCCAGTCTGGGTTTTTTCTGAGCCTCAGAGCTGTACGTCCAGCTGCATGGTGGACCACACGGGGTCCTACAGGCCCCTCAACTCAACGGCAATCCTATTGTAAACATTCACACACGGGAGGCAGAGCTAAAGCCTCCTGAACTCCAATCCTTTCCTTGGAGGTCAACACCATTATCCATGAGTACATGTGTTGCCAGGCCTTTTAGATGCATTTATACACGTACACACACGGAGATAGATATAGACATATAGAGATATGTGTGTTTGCTTTTGTTTTCTTAAATAATATTACATTCTACATATCATTTGACAACTCACTTTTTCCTACTCAAGATGTCCTGGCCATCTTTCCACATCAGATATTTACCTCAGTCTTTTTGACTGCTGTGTGGAATCACGCAGGCCGGCTATACCGTAATTGATTTAGCCATTCCTCATTGCAGAACATTTAGGCTGTATCCCCCTTTCATTTTTCAATTACAAACAGCACTGCAGGGAATTCCTTGTAAAGACTCTTTGGGACACGTGCAAGGGCTCCTCTGGGAGAGACTTGCCAGCTCCCAGAGAATAAAGCCACTTCTATCCTCCTTGCCCATCACCCAGCCCAAGGAACCCATACGTCTTTGTTCTCCCTTCCAGCCAATCACGGTACTAGCCAGGGTCCCTGCCTTGCCTTCCAAACTCTTGCTGTCAGTCTCACCGGCCCCTCTCTCCTTCAGACCGTTCCCCTCCTGCCTAAATCACCACCACCACCGCCTTTTTGCCCACTCCCCAAGCTCAGGCTTGGCCCCTCTGACCCACCTCTACCCTCTGCTGGAGAGACCCACTGAGAAAGGAAATGTGGTGGGATTGTCTGCTGCCTACCACAGGCCCCCAGTGCCCCAAGGGAAAGTCCAAACTCCCCACTGTGGCATGAAAGGCCCTTTGTGGTCTGAGCCTGACTCCCCAGTCCAGGTCATTTCTCTGTCACCTCTGCCTTTAACTCTCCAGAAACAGAGAACTGGCTGTAGTTTTTCACCCACCTCTAGTCTGCTATTTCTTGGCTCCTTGCTTTTGCTGGTGCTCTGCCTTCTTGGAACACCCTTGCTCTTTCCCCTCCCTTGGATTAACCCCTACTCGTCCTTTAAGGCCCAGCTCAGCTGCCCCTCCTATGTTCCTATGTCCTGAGGAAGCGCGCTCCGCCCCCGGTAGCACTGTACTTCTTACCCAGATTCTAATTGTTGACTTAAGTGTCTGTTCTCCCACCAGATGGTGAGTGGGCTCCCTGAGGGCGAGCACTTGGTTTCAGCCACCTCTGTGCCTGCAGAGCACAGAGGCAGCTCTCTCCCACTCTTACTCCATGTCCCTTTGAGGTGCTGGCCCCATTTCCCATCCCCGAGAGGTTGCTGTGGGACCCAGGCTTCAGTTAGTAGGGATGGGCATCAGGCCCAGAACCTTTTGTTCAAACTGTTGGAGAAGAAAGGCTCTCTTTTCATCTGGACTTGGCATTGTAAGGATATAAAGCCAGTGAGGCTGCAGCCATCTTGCCACCTTTAGGAGTTCACCCATGTGAGAATGGAGGCCAAGAGAAGGAAAGAATAAATATCGAATCCTGATGGCATCATTTGAGCAACTAGGTCCAGCCATGTCCACTCCACTGGACTTCCCGTTTCTGTAAGCCAATACATTTCTTTTCATTTTAAGCTGGTTTGAACTGTGTTTTTTTGTCACTTACAACTGATGGAGTCCAGTGAACATGCAAAGAAAGGGCGTGCATGCCTCATGCCCTCATGTAGTCCCCTCCTGCCTTGAGTAGGCTGTGGCCAACAGGATACTGCAGAAGTGACTGCGTGTCCCTTCCATGGCTAAGCCAGAAAGAGCCCTGTAGCTTGTACCTTGCTCCTTCTTAGCTTTCTCTCTGAGGGATGACAATGCCATGTTGTAGGAACACTCCAGCAGCCCTGTGGTGAAGCCCACGTGGGGAGGAGCCGAGACTTCCCAACAAATTCTTGGCCGTGTAAGAGAGACCCCTTGGAAGCAGGTCCTCCAGCACCGCTCGAGCCTTCAGAAGACTGCAACCTCCGGCGAGAGCTCAGGCCAGCACCCCACCTGAGCCACTCCCAAGCGCCCAGCCCACAGACACGGGGAGAGAGTACATAATTGTTGGTGGAGTCGCTCAGTTTGGGGGTAATTTGTTACAGAACAATAGATAACTAATTCACCTCCTAAATCTGCTGGCCCAACATGGAGCTCCCGACACTCGGAGCTCTTCAACATTTAAATGGTGCCAGCATTCATCGAGCTTTTCAGTTAAAAATCACAGGCGTCATCCTTGAATCCTCTATTTCCCTTACAACCCACATCCAGTCCAAGTATTACTCCTGTTGGCTTTGCCTCCACACTTTACCCTGAATCCCACCATTCCTCTCCGTTTCCACCTCCATAACCCTAACCTCGCCACCATAATCTCTCAGCTTGACTGACAAAATGGTCTCCTAACTGGTTGCTCTTGGCTTCACTCTTACGCCCACTTGAAAGTTTCTTGTGGATGGAATTATCGTATCAAAGTCCACAGCAGATCCTATCATGCCCTGGTTCCGGGGGCTCCTCAGCCCAGTCCTCTCTGATCCGCTGTGCCCTCCGTCTGCCCCGCAAACACCCCAGGACTGCCGAAGATCAGGGCCCTCTGCCCGGACGGCTCCTTCTCCAGATCTTCACGCGCCTGGCCCTCCTGCTCATTCAGGCCGTCAGAAAGTCGTGGCTGGCCTGCTTCAGCACCTTCAACCTCCTCTGCCAGTGGCCTTTTCAATCTCTTTTCCATTTATACTTAACCTGAAACAATACCATTTTTTTCAAGCGTCTTCCCAGCCTCCCCCACAAATGAAATGAGCTCTGTGAGGGCAGGGCCTTGTCTCATTATTCACTGCTATTGTCCTATTGCCTGGATGAGTGTCTGGTTTACAGCACATGTCATCCCAGCAGCTGTCATGTTCTGTGGAACAGACTTTGGGCAACACTGAGCCAAGACATCTCAAAGGTCTGTCGCAGCTCCCAAAATGATGCTTTTACTCATTCAGCCTGATTCGGCTCCCCTCAGCCAAACACGCAGCCCATGAGAGGAGGAACACACGCCTTCTCTTTGTAACTGGAGTTTTCCCATCATGTAGGCAAGGTGGCCATGGCTTAGACAGGACTGGTGACTTCCTGAAAGCTGCACAGCTGGTCTGTGTCAGGACTGGGAATTTGAATTCCACTCTGCCAAACATCAGAAGCGGTGAGGTGGACGAGAGGCAGGACAAAAGGGTTGGCAGAGTCCGATTGTTAAGGGAAGTGGAATCGCTGTGAGGCTGGTGAAGGTTCAGGGTCCTTGCACGCACCAGCCTCTTCCAAGGCTGGTAGAGGCACCAACAATGGGTTTACATGCTCAGATGTTTTCGTAAAGCTCGCAAGAGTAACCTATTTGAACCACATCAGGTAAGACTGCTGTTTCTTTCCCCTGCAAGACGCTCCCTTCAGGCGGGGTTGGCAAGCTGCTGAAGTTTCGGGATCTGGCTAAGAAGAGGTGATGGAGTTACCCTTAGCATTAGAACAGTGGCGTATATGTACGTGGTTTCCAGCTAATTTCAGGTAGAGGTAAGCCATTGCCAGCTGTTTTTGTGTGCACACAGCTTCCAGGAATATTCCTCAGTCACTCACCTTGCTCACAACACGAAGATACGAGGCCGGTGTCATAGAGAGCAGAATGTGTCCGATCACTCTCAACACCAGCAGAAAGTGAGAAGATGGACACAGCTGTAAGCTGGTCTGTGGAACACTGTTCTAATCTCAGACATGTAACATGGGAAGTGAAGGGGCTGGTCCTCATTGACACCTCACCAAAATGGAAGCTTTCTTTTGCACAGACACCCTTGACTCCCTCTAGAGAAAAATCCTATTACCTACTCATTGTCATGTAAAGAGGCAATCAAAGAGTATGAAGCCAAAACATGTAGGGAACAAAAAATATTTTAGAGGTATGCCAGCAATTAATTAATATAACCATTATGTTATTTTTCTAGTGTTTGTGGGACTTGTCAGTTTCAAGTTTTCTTATTCATTATGATTTCTTTTTTTCACTTTAAATCAATATTCACTTTCATACCTAAATTTGTGTTCTTCTTGTCTTAAAGAAGATTTCTAAGTGGCACGAGCTTCCCCAGGGAGCTCGTCCCCACGCCTTGTTATCAGCGTGGACTTGGACTTCGATGAGGAGGCTGTAGGAGCAGCTGAAACGCGTGAGGGATTCAGGGTGGTGTCCTGGGCCCAGAGGTCTGTCCTGGCCGGGAAGACGAGAGCCCTGGGTGGCTGTGACGAGAGCAGCTGCTGTCTCCCCTCCAATGCTGAAATCCTCAGCGCTCCAGCCCTCACTTGGGCTGAAGGCCGAATGATTTCCTGTGTTTTCTCTGTTTATCAGCTCTCTATTATCGTGATGGCGGGAGCCACCCACTCAATAAAACAAAGCAAACAAACTCCCACAAACCCACAGCCAGCTCTGAGCTGACAGGCCCAGTTTTATTTCCTAATTAACAAGTCATTCTCAGCCAATGGGATGACCTGCTCGTCATCCCTTTTGGATCTGTGGGCAAACACATCATCCCGGGCCCTCAGGCAGCAGCTCCTTGCAGGAGCAGGGAAGGCTGGGGAGGGGCCTGGGCCCCCTCGCTCTTCCCTGTGGCTTCCTCTGCCTCCTCCCTGCCGCTCTTCTGTGTGTCTGCACACAGTCAATAGGCTTGCAGGACTGCCTGTTTTCAGGCTGCCAAGGCCAGGCCACGGGAGTTGGCCCGTGGAAAGCCCCTTTCCTCTGCAGCCTCACAGCTCTGTCCTTTCCTCCGGCTCTGCGTCTCAGTACCGAGGCCCCCGTGGAGGAGGCGGCCCCTCCACAAGCGCTGTGAATGCAGAGAACATGAAGGCAAGCTCCTCAAGCAATTAGATGAGGGGCCGTGGCCTGCCCTTTCCAGAGCCTCTTTCCAGTGGGCTGGATAAGGAAGCTCAGGGGCCCCAGACAGAGAAGGAAAGGGTCCTGCCTTCCCAGAAGGCGCGTGGATGCTCTCAAGCACTTAACTTGCCTTCCTCCCCTCACAACTTCCCGCTGTCACCAGCTCTGCGTCCTTGGGCAAGTCACTCCCCACCATTCCTGAGCCTTTGTCTCCTCATAGGTGAAAGGAAGAGGTAGGAGTAGTTCGAGGCCTCATAAAGCTGGTTCTCACACCAACCTTGGCCAGCAGATGTGTTCTGAGAGCTCCACACAACGCTCTGTCTTCTTTTGTTTCTGTATTTGGATTAGTTGCCAACACTTTAAAAATGTGGAGTCATCATTTTTTAAATGTAGATTTTACGCTGCTTTTGAAATACTCAGAAGATCTGGCTTCACTGAGCCTACATTCCCTCATGGCAGAAGAGACGCTGCCCCCAGGAGATGGGACATGTTTCCTCCAATTCACCACAGTCCCCACCGCTCCCTATCGTATTCTACCCAACCCTCTTCACTCATGACCCTTTTTGTGACCAGTAAAGGTGTACAAGTTTGTGATGATGGCCCATTTTTTATTTAATATTCTGCATTTTTAATTATGCATTCCTTCTGAATATTCGTAGCTCATTCTACAGGTGTTTATTGACCCTCTCTCGTGTTCCTGGTCTATGTTAAGCACTGAGGAATGGATAAATAGAGTAAAATGTGACCTCCTCCTTGGGGAACCTAAAGTTTAGTTCCAGGGCTACGGAGACTGGCTAGATAAGAATGCATGCCAATGGAGGAAGCCTTTCTCCCCAGCGTGCGGAGACACAAGACAAGGGTAAACTCTCTCTCTGCTTGTTCTTGTAGAGCCATACAACTAACATTTCTGTGGCCCGTGAGAGTTTTCAGGACTATCTGTGAGATCTTTTGTCCTTACCACAACCTAGAGAGGCACATGTTATTTCCAGATGCTCACAGGCACTACTGTGGTCTGAATGCTCGTGTCCCTCCCAAGTTCATATGCTGAAAACTTAAGGCCCAGGGATGGTCTTAGGAGGTGATTTGAGAGGTGAGTAGGTCATGAAGGCAAGCCCTCTTGAATGGGATCAGAGCCCTTATAAAAGAGGACAGAGAGAGCTAGCTTGTCCCTTTCAGTATGTGAGGATACAACAAGAAGTCTGCAACCCAGAAGAGAGCTCTACAGAAACTCAACCGTGCCGGCACCCTGATCTCAGACTTCCAGCCTCCAGAACTGTGAGAAATAAATTTCTGTTGTTTATAAGCCACCCAGCCTCTGGTATCTTGTTACAGCAGCCTGAACAGCCTAAGACAGATGCCAAGTGCTTGCTATAGTCCTCCTATAGCAGGTTGTGTTTTTAATACTCAGCACAAACACCTCTGGACATAATTTTAAGACTTAGCCCCTGCGATTCTGATTGCCTGGAGTGCTGTGGCCTGCACACCCTTTGCCCTGGTAACGAGCTGCTGTGCTCCAGGAAACAGCCCTGGTCCACACCCAAAGACCTATTGGAGGGGTGTCTCAGCCAGGGACAGAACAGAGATCTACTTCTCTGCATGTCACTGCCTCTTGACTCCCTATTTTCTCCCAGGCCTGCTTGTAATACCAACCACACTGCAAAGGGCAACAGCCAAACCCAGGCTTCTCAATTTCCCGTGGTCCAGCGAGCGTCCACCTTGGCCAGCCCTTCTTCATGGCATACATGTGGAGGGACAGTTGCATTCCCTTCCCACTTTGGACTGACCAGAGAATAAATGTCCAGGGTCATTTTGAATGACAGTGTTCCAGTTCTAGAGAAACCATCAAACATCCTAACAAACTATAGGAGACGGGGGGGTTCGTAATCCACAGATCTAAATGTCCCTCTCCGTCAAAGGACATGATGTAGACTTCTCTTTCTAGGCTCCATGCCAAGGGTCAGAAGCCTGCTTGACCTTCAGTGACTGCCACAAAGAGGGGGTGGTGATGGATGACCCCTGACAGGCTGCCAAGGACACTGCGAGCTGGACACCACATCTTCACAGGTATGTATGACTCTCCTCTTGTTAGCAGCTTCTCCCTGGTTGAAAGTAATAAATCTGTGACTTAAGTGACAGGTTGTTGGGCTTGTTTCCTTTGGTTTTGACATAAGGAGGAAACCTGAATTCAACTGATGAGGAGTGGCAGAAATACATCAGGTCTGAGGGCTGAGATTCTTGCAGCTGAGCAGGATATAGGAGACAGACCCTGTTAGGGAGCTGAGCTCACTCAGCTGGTATAAAGTATGGTTAAGATACAGAGCTAGGCCCTCGGACTTCAAATCACGTGTTATTTTTCTCCATTATGCTGTACCATTCTTCACTTCTATTTGCATGTTCCCCACCTCCAATTAGGTGCCCCAAACCCCATATTATTAGCAAATTCCCATCACCTCACTGAGCTGCCTCCATCAGTGCCCCAGACACTGGACCTTTTCTTTCCATCCTCTTACCCAAACTCATCTGCCCCATCTAAGGGACACATACTGATTCACTACTTAACGTGCTAAAAGGGTTACCACAAAGAGTCACATTTTCCAAATCCTTTCTCATCCTTCCCATGTCCTATGGACCTAGAACTGGCCAGACTTGGACACCAGTAAGAGAGATGGACTTAGATAAGGTGAGGCAGGGAGGTTTCACCAAGCCTGGGACTGGAGGGGACGACAGTGGATGTTAAGATTAAAAGAGGCACAAGGGCTGAGCTCCTACCTAGTGCACGGTCCTTAGAAGGTGCTGAATGTGCTCTTGTTGGATGGGTGAACAAGTGAATGAAGGACTAGAGACTTGAGGCAGAAACATCAGGAATGCTGGAAAGTGCAGAATCCAGTGAATGGGAGAGTAGAGAGGGAGGACAGAACAAAGACAGTACAGAAAATCAAGACTGGTGGTGGAGAGAGGATGCTGCGGCTGCCCGGCACCCATGACCCTGTCCTCTGTAGCAGACCTTGATTTTCCCCCTTCGTCACTGCATGCAGTCTGAGTGGAACTGCCAATCAAGGCAATCATGGCAATGCCAGCACATCACCCCAACCAGGCCAGTTAGTTCCTCTCTCTCATGAGAATTTGAGTCTTGAGAAGAGTGACACAAGGACAGAAAGTGCTGGTTGCTGATTCATCCCCCCAGTGATGACTTGAACAAACTGCCCATGGTTGCCCTGTCTACCAGAACTGGCCTGGTTCTGTCTCCTCCAAGCTTTGTGGTCAAGCTCTTCCTATGGGCAACCCAGTAACCTTGTGACAAATTTACTTTTAAAAAAATTTAGATTAATCAGACTGGTATCTGTCACTGGCAACCAGATAATCCTAAATAATACAAGAGCAAAGGTCAAGAGGGTTGGAGGTGACAGAGTCTTAGACAGTTTTTGAGATATCTCCCTGGAAATTGTGGCTTGTTTTGTGGTCATTGGTGGCCTCCTGTGTAGGAGAATCTGTCTGGTTTTTGAGACCAGGAGAAATGACACCAGTATGTTCCTCCCTAAGTATTGCTCGTAAGTAATGAGTCAATAGGATGGGGCAGTCATTGCGAGCTCTCTCCTGGACGTTTGTGTCTTTAGTCTTACCCACCTCAGACCCGCTGGGCCATGACCGTCCCAAAAGAGGGCCTGGGTGACTCAGGGGGCAGCCCTGATGGGACATAAATGCCTTCAGCTCGATGAGCACAATTAAAGATTTTCCTTCTGCTCCTGCCACAGACTGACAGCCCAGCCAACAAGACACGCAGATTGGTAAAAGAAGCTACTTGACAGATTTCTCCAGGAAATTCTCTCTCTGGCTCTCTCTTTATCAAGTAAAAATCCTCCCACACGTTTGTCAGACAGCGTTTTTAAAGAGCACCACTGCTGTGTCGTCCCACTCTGAACAGCTCTGAAGTCTCATTTGAGAGAAAGACCAAGACAGACAAAGAAAGAAGGGAGGAAGGACGGAGGGAGAACTGGGAAGGGCAGGCGATGAGGGGAAGGGAGTGACATTCTGAGAGTCACATCAGGTCTCCTCGGATGATGGACTGGACAGCAAGGGCACTGGAGAAGTGATTCAGTTGGACAGGGAAGAGCGGTCAGTTCGCCTAATGTGGTGAAGTCATTAGCAGAGTCCTAGAGTCACAAAGTGCATTCATTTGGTTTTTTGGTTTCCAGGACCAGAGTCGTGTTCCAGCCCCCTCACAGAGGTAACATAGAATTAACGTTAGGATACAGGGTGGAGTAGACACAACTGGCCAGCCCTACTCCAAGACCCAAAGTGGACAGGTGGGCAGGAGCAACCCTGGCACCTGGACCTCGTGTTGCCGCCTCACCAGGACCATCCTGACTGCCTGGTCCCAAGTGTCTCTGTCCCATTGTGCTGACTCATCTGCTCTCATCTTGGCTCCTTCCGTTTCCACCACCACTACCTCTTGCCCTCCTTTGCCTTCTGTTCCCTCATGCCTTCCACTCCTTTCTCTCTGTGGCTCTTTGTCTCGGACCCCACTTCCTTCTCCTGACTCCTCAGTTTCTTTAGCTCAAGTCCTTGAAAGGACATGATAGATTTAGCCAATTGCCACATAGTATAGCCACTCTGGCTGGCGGAGCTTGCACACCACACTTTTCTATAGTTTCCTGGCCTGCCTGGGGATTGGCTGCCCTGCTGATCCAACCAGCTGTGGCCATGGTAGCAGGATCATGTGGTGTAGAGCAGGCTAGCTCACTGGAAATAACCCTCAGAGGGAGGTGAGGTGGGGCTGCCAGGGGCTGTGTAACTGGAGGACAGTGTGCTCCACCTGTCTGTCACTGTTGCAGAGACTTCTGAAGATTCCATCCAGTGGGCGTCTCTCAGTGATGCTAGGGACCAGAAAGGCCATGGGGTTGGAGTAGCAACCAGTAACCATTTAACAAAAGAAGTCTGAACACACAGGAGACTGAACATCTGAGATGTCAGAGCCTTTAAAAACCAAGGGGACCAGTCAGGCAAAATCTCTCCCAGTCATCAATGGGGCATTTGAACCCTGCAGATCAGAGGAGAGGGAGAGCCCAGGCTGTGGCTTCTGCTCTAAGCAGGCAGATGATGAGAAGAGGCTGCTGGCTCAGGCCTCGGGTCTCCGGACGCTGTGCCGTCGTCTCTACGGTGAGATAATAGCAGCGCCCACGCCGGTTGCAGGAAGAACAGGTAAGAACAGGCATGGTGCTCCTGCCCACTTCCACACAGCAAATGCTCTGCGTGGTGAGCCTTTGTAAAGTGATTTTCATCCACATTAAGATTATTTTTATTTTGTTTTAACTTATTTTAAGATATTTAATAAGATGGTGATTATTTCTATTAGCCAGACCCTTCTCCCAGAAGAACAGATCTGAGCAGAGTGGGAAGTGGCTCAGAAAGTGACTTGGCCGAGAAAATAAACCTCAATCTGCAGGTCCATCCTTCCTCCTGTTTGCACCAACTAATCCTCCCAGCCCCATTAGGGGCATATGGAAAAAGTAATAGCAAGAGTCACATTGAGAATTATTAATCCTCCGTTTTCAGCTATTCCAACGTAACGCTCTTCCTCCTGTGTCGCCTGAAGCCAAGTTGGCTGACCTCTGGGGTAGGACTTTTCCACTGCAGTGACAGCAGCATTCTCCTGGAGGAGGTCAGCCTCAGCTATGGGCAGGGCACAGTGTGGGGGCCAGAGGTTCCTCTCACTAGGCTACATAATGTCCTCTCCAGATGATAGTCACTGACGGGTGCTGGGGGGGATGGTGGGTGGGTGGCAGAAATACTGGCAGCAAAACTAACAGATCCTGGTGGTGGAAGAATTTTCTAGAAGGCTTGTTGGCAATACACATGTGGGAGATGGCCAGTCTGCCCCTTCCTACCTGCCTCAGATGCCCTCCTTTAGGGAGGGGATCTCTGAATCTTTACTCCCACTGCTAACCCTCTCCAAAGAAAAACATCTTCCACAGGACAGGCTCTTAATAAGCCTGGTCCCTTTCTTTTCTCTCTCTTTCGCTGAATCAGTCTCCACCCCTCTTTCCTTGTGCCTTCATATCCTCTGGTTTTTAACTGAGTTGACTGGTCCGCAGGCCTAGCGGAGTCATAGCATACAAGAGCAGGACCTCTTCATGCATAGGGGAAGTCTGGGGTCCAGAGAGGAGAAGGAACTTGCCAAGGTTACACAGCAAGTAGTGACAGAAATGGGAAAAACCGGTATCTCCAGGTGGGGTCCCCATCCCAGTTTCTTTCCCCTGCAGGAGAGCGGCCCAGCGGAATTCCACGTGACACCACATCTGCCAGTGCCAGTGGGGATGAAGTCCAAGTAGAGAGGCCTGCGGTCAATTATTAACACTGGGTTGAACAAGGATAAATATGCTTGCTTGATGCAGGCCTTCTCAGAGTCTTTGATGTCTTACGGTACACAGGGAATCTCCCGATTATGTTGGGGGAGGTGGCTAGGATATATAGTATTTTCAAAATTTATTTGACCTTTCTTTTTCCATGACCATCCTGCAGTCTAACATCCAGTGGAACACGTTGGAAGACCCCGTGCCACCTGATGCTGCCTCATGACCCAGCCCCAAGAACGGACACCCCTTTCAAACCATCTGCCCGGGAGAGGAGCAGCTCCTTTCAAGAGACTGGGCTGTGTTTCTGGAAACACAAGTATTCACGAAGCTGCAGCATAAAACAAATTCAAACTAACAAGATGCTCTTTCTCTTACCTTATCTTAGTTCCAGATCTCTACATTTAATGGTAACGTTTCAGGATGGAAGGGGTGAGGAGAGAAAACATTTGCTCCTCCTCGGAGACTGTCTGCCACACTTTAGCCCAGAGAAAATTAAACCAGGGCTCCTTAGACAGAAGTCCTGCGTGATGAGAGCAGAGAGCAAGTTCAAGGTTCTGGGCTGAGCCCAGGCTAACTGCACGCAGGCTTCGGAACAAAAATGCCTTGTAGCTATTATTTTCATGAGTCTCTGCCCATCCACACCCCCCTCCCATTCTTTTAATCTGCAGCTACTGAGAATCGGTATTTTTCTCACCTTTGCGATATGAGAAACAAGTTAATTAAAATCAATCCCAACTCCAGCCTCAGCGTCCCGGCTTTGCCCGCAGATCTATCAACAGCGTGTTTTGATAGCAGTGTGCGAAGGTGGCTATTCGGAGACACTGATAATTGCATTAATTTAGGAGGCATTAGCTAAGCCCTGCGATTAATTACGCAGGCAGCAGACAGAACTGTAACCCGCCAGAGAGCCGGATGAAGAAAGCAGAAACCCCAGTTCCCTTTTATCCAGATCCAAACACCCCGGACACTCAAATAACCAGACCTACTTTCACCACTCACAGATGTTTCTAACGGGGACCCTGAGAGACAGTGAGACCGTGGAGGTCTTTCTGATCAGAGGGCTGTTGGGATGACGCTTGATCTAAGAGGAGTCCTCTGGACTCTACCTCTTTGCAAGCTGATCGTTTATGAAGGATGTTTGTAACATCTCATGGAATCAGAATTTCTAGTTAATTAGTTTTGATCCCATTTCTCCATTCATTAACCAGTCTGAGATAAACGGAAATGGGAAATTCTCTTTATCCCCATTTTTCACAATACACATGCACGCACAGATTAATGTATACACACATATTTTTCTTATGCATATAAAGGCTACATGCAAGTAGATATAAACATAGACAGCAAAAAAAACGAAAACTACATGAAGACGTAGCCTGAAGAAAAAAATCTACATATAGAAAAGGCGGAGGAATATGTGGGGAGGTGGGGGGATATTTCTGTTTCTCCTGTCGTGGTCCCACGGCTCCCCTCTCTCCACCTGCGGAATCTTGACCCGTTTCTTAAAGTCCAACTCAAGAGCCTTGCTTCTTCTTGAGGCACTCACAATGCCTGGTCAGGATGTCCGAGTTCTGGGCCAGTGCTTGAAAAGCGCTTCAGGCAAGTTTTAGACATATTATCTAGCCCATAAATGAAATGTGAACAATACTAACTAAGGCCGGTGTCTGGCCAGGGTGTGGTTTCACATGGGCCGCTGGAGAGGGGGTTAACGCAGACCCACAGAGGAGACGTGAAACTGCTCAGGAGTGCTCACGACGACCTGACTCCGGAGCCCCGGCTCTCTGCCCTCGTGCTGCCCGCCCCTCTGGGCAGAGACCCCAGTGCCCAGTGGGTAGAAAATGATTCTGTCCTGCCCAGGTTTTAAGGCCTGCTTTCCCCATGGAGCCCGGGAGATCCTCTGGGGATTATCTGGTTTAAGAATCTTCTTCTTTGGGTCCAGCTTGACCACTGGGTGTGGAAAGGAAGCAACTTTTATTTGTATTACTCAAGTAATATGTGAGCGTATTGTCATTATAAAAGATTCAAATGATCAGAAGTATGCCAGAAAATCCCAAATGGCCCTTTGACCATGCTCTGCTCCCTCTCTTCTCACTGGAGCTTACCACTGTCAGCAGTTTGATCCGTAACTCCGCACAACAGGCGATCATTCTTCTGATCTTCTCTGTGCACATTTACGTCAGTCAGAATTTTGTTCTCACCATCATGCCATCCTCTGTGAGATGCTTCTTCACTTCATAACGTGCTCTAGAAATCATTTCGTAGGGGTACATATACATCCACCTCCTTTTTCGGTGCATAGCGTTCCAATTGTGCTTTGGCCTGACCACCTTATTTTACTTTATTTTATAAGATGGTCAGGCCACCTCTTTGTGAACACGTCCAAGTAGACTGCCAGGCTTAATTCTTCGAAGTGAAATTTTCAGGTGTTATGATCTGAGTTGTGTCCTCTCCCCCAAATTCATGTGTTGAAGTCCTAACCCCCAGCACCTCAGAATGTGAACCTATTGGAAATAGGGTCATTGCGGATGGAATTAGTCAGAATGAGGCCATTAGAGTGGGGCCGGATTCACCGCCTAGTGTCCTTATAAAAAGAGGAAATGTGGACACAGAGGCCCACAGAGAGAATGCATGGGAAGAAGAAAGCAGAGACTGGGGTGATGCTGCTACAAGCCGAGGATGCCAAAGATGCCAGGAAACCACCGGGAGCTAGCAGACAGGCATGGAATCGATTTTCTCTCACAGCCCTCAGAAGGACCCAACCCTGCTGACACCTTGATCTTGGACTTCCAGCCTCCAGAACTGTGAAACAATAAATTTTTGTTGCTTAAACAGCTCAGTTGGTGGTACTTATTATGGCAGGCCTAGCAAACCATTATGCCAGGGGTGCACATTTCAGCTTGATATATAGTGCCAAATTGCTCGCCACCAAAATAACTCTGATGTCACAGTTCCAGGTACAGTGTGTAAGAATAGTGAGGGGCTTCAGACCCAGCAGGTGCCATATGCACATGCGTTACCAGCAGTAAAAGCATGGGACCAGCTTTCCACCTTTGTGATCCCACTTAGTGGAACCGAGTCTGTCCTGATTTCACATCTACCAACTTGGATTTTCTTAGCAACACTATCACAACCTTTCTGAGGTGAGGAAGGGGAAAATGCCTCACTGCAAGACAGTACAGACTAGGAGCCAAAGAGGGAATGCAGAAAGAGGAGTCCTGAGAGTCAGAGGACAGGGAGCTTACTGCCAGCTGTCATGACCTATGGAGAAATGGGCCTTAGAGCTTGGGCACGACTGAAGCATTCTTTGTCCACTGGGCACTGGGGTCTCTCTGCCCAGAGGGGCGGGTGGCACGAGGGCTGAGAGCCAGGGCTCTGGAGTCAGGCCATCGTGAGTACCCGCACGTCGTTTCACGTCTCCGAGTCTCTGAACCAGGCTCTCCTCTGTGGGTCAGGGTTAAAACCTTCTCCAGGGGCCCGTGTGAAGCCACACCCTGGCCAGATGCCGGCCTTAGTGTTGTTCACGTACAAACTTGAAAGCTTCCTTCCACCATATCCTTGGGCTTATATTCGCCACCTCTGACGTGACTTTTTTAAAAAAGAAAGAAAAACAGAAGAAAGATGTTGGGGACAATGATTCAGGACAGGCTGAAACTACTCTCACTTCTCTGGCCCACATGGGTTTAGTGTGGGGGTCACAGGCGGTGCTTTGAGCACCTTTCTTGTGTGCTTTGAGAGAATAACAGAAATGGTGATTAGCTCCAGAATCATGTAAAAGGTACTGAAGGTAAAGGCTGCCACGTATGCACTAAGATCTATGATTAATTACTACACTAAACTGCCAAGTCCACTCAACAGATGGCTCAGACTCTCCCTGTAGGGTGTTTCAGCTATAGGAATGTCAGTGGAAGTTGACGTGTCCAGTGGATAGCGGCTAATATCAAGGGCAGGACGTGGCCGAGGGTCTCATCAGCAAGTTGAGATTAGCTCTGTTTTCTGCCAAACCATTGGAGAGAGAAGCATTGTGGAATCAAGTCTCTCTGCTTGCAAACGATAGAGATCAATTCACATTGTCTCAAGCAGTGGAGGGGGTTTACTGTCACTGTCATTTGGTCTCTGGCCCCTTCCATCTTTCAGCTCTGCTTTCTTCTGTGTCACTTCTGTCAGGCAGGCTCTTCTGCTGTGGCAGGAAGGAACTCACCAATGAGTCTTGGTTTATATGCTCTGAGTAATTCCAGGAGAAATTGTAATTTCTTTTCCAAAAAGGATCTAAAATATGCTGACTGGCCACCTGGAGCACATGACAACCCAGGCTTGGGGAGGGGAGGTGAGAGTCGGGGAGGGTGTTGGGGTATAAGGGGGCTAATAAATAACACTCCTCCTTTTCTCGTCTGAGGTCAGAACAATTGAGAGATGGACATGGGGTCAGGCAGACAGAGCTCAAAACACCACAGCTATTCCTGCTAAAGTTCAGTTTGAGAATGCAGCTTCAGCGTTCAGCAGCAACGAACTTCTAAATGCTAAAATCCCAGAAAGAGCTGGCCCATCACAGGTAGAACTGGAAACCACAGGGCTCCCCCTCAGGGCCCTGCCCTGTGAAATTATACCTTAGAAGAGAAAGGACTGCATGTTTCCTGAGAGAGAAGCGAGAGGAAGAGGCCCAGCAGAGCCCGCCAGTTCCTTCCTTCAAAGCACCAAACAGGTAAGTCACTCCCTCTCCCTGGGGAGAAAAGGACGAGGGAGGGGCAGGGGTATCACGCTGGTGGAAGATCCTCCCCTTGGAAACAAAAAGAGTAGAGACTAAGAGCCCCACTCTTTGCCCCATACAGATGGGGGCTCCTAAACAGGAAATCGGGGTGATGTCGAAAAAGATGTGGAATGGTCCCAGGGCTGACGCAGACAGCAGAAGTCTGCTTCAAACAGAAAAGGTGAAATGTCTTCACCCATTCTCTTCCCCAAGGTGCCAAATCCTCCGTAGTAACACCAAGGTGTATACTCAACATGTTTACATATGTAAATGAGGGTACATATTCCAATCTGACTTTGAGATAGTCAAGATCTCAGATTGTTTATAAAATCCTCTCTTGTGAAAAATTAAAAGGCAAAGCAGAATTGGCCATCAGTGTGGTCTGGGGTCAAGTGTGACCACAGGCAGCCTGGACTCAGTCCTGGACACAGACTCAAAAGCACTGGGCTCTGGCCAGCTCGCCTCTGCCGGCAGGGCGCCCCTGACGAGGACCTCCACCCTCCTGAATGTCCATCTTCCATGCCTCCGATGATGAAGATTCTAACCCTGCTGGCCCAGCTGAGCTCAGAGTGTCGCGAGGGTCAAAGAGAAAAGAGGAAAAGCGCTTCTAATGATAGTGACAGTTAACATGTGAAGCACTTCCCACGTGCCAGGCACTGTTCTGGAGCTTCCTATGTGTTAACTCCTCCAATCTTTAAAACAACCACACAAAGTAGGTCCTCTTAGTATAATCTGCATCTCACAGATGAGGACACTGAGGCACAGAGCAGCTGGGAAGTGTGCCAAAGGCCTTAGAGACTATGAAGGACGCTGTGGCTGCAGTCACAGACGAGGTTGTCGCTGTTGACAGGAATGCTCAGGGGAGTAGCCGAAAGAAGGATGGGCAGGCAGGTGGGGGCAGTGGACTTGCTGGCCCTGTGCCTTCTCACAGAGGAGAAGAGAACCTCAAGACTTGGGCACAGGCCCACAGCCAGGGCAGGGCATACAGACCTGGGCAGGTGCTCTATCCCTGCTGGCCGAAGCATGGCAACAGCCGACAGAGTCAGTTCCAGAATCTGGTATAAGCACCCAGCACCCACCACCCAGCCTGGGCCCAGCAAGGTCCTCAGGAAATGCGGTACAAGCATTAGCACCTTGGCGTGGATACTTCTAAGCCTCTGCTCACAAGTTACCCCTAACCTGGGTATCCCCAGGTTATCCCCTCTTGACGCAGGGACACGAGGCCAGGTGACCTTATCCAGGCCTTTCAGGAGGTGGGCAAGAATGTTCCTCGGGACTGGCCCTGGGCCAGTGGCATGAGCCCTGCCACACAGGCCATACTGACCACCTCCTAGAAAGCCTGGCTCCTCATCAACCAAACAGGTCCCTGAGCTCTCTCAGCAAATTCAATATTAAGACAGACACAATCTTTCTATCATAGTCTACGCTTTCTAGAGAGAAGCAAGAACATTCTTTACCAGGCCGCCCAGCTCCCAAAGAGAGAGGGATAGAGATGTTCCCTATGGCTCAGAGAGAGAGAGTAAGAAGAAATCATTTTTTAGCACCTGTCCAAATTGTGGTATACTGTATTAGATGATTTAACTTTGTATTTCAGCCTACGTTTGATTTTACTTGAAGATTTATAGTAAAGCTCTAAAAAGATGAGTCACAGTGTTTCCTTTGTCCAAATAAGGATGGCAAATGGCTACCACACACAGCCTTACCTTCCCCTCCCATGTCAGTGGCAGACATTGCTAATCAATCTTGATGCTCTGTCCCACCGACCCCAGACATAGCCTTAGAAGCCTCAGCGTAGCTCTCCAGGCTATCTGAGCTGGCACAGGAGATGAAAACCATCTGCTATTCCTGTCAAAGAAGGAGGAGAAGCTGAGAAGAACAAAAAGCAACAGAGGAAACAGACATAGCATCAGGTGACTGGGAGAAAAAAATACAGCGGGAGGAATTGCTGAGAGCTTTACCAAGTGGTTGGTTCTGAGAGACAAGTGATAGGAAACAGGCGTGGAGAATTCAAGAGAGCTGTTGATAAGCTGTAACTCTGGTAACCAAGAAGAAAGTGTTAATGTGACACTTGACACAAGGCCTGTAACTCTTTAAGAGCTGAAAATATCTGGGCAAAGAGTCAGAGCGATAAAGGGAGCCAGAGACAGTCGGCAGGATTTGTAGGATAAATACAGCAGCTGCTTAATCCTGAAGTTTATGGCTGTTAAATGAGTATAGAAATAGATCCAGACCGAGACCTATATGCACACAAACAAACTCTTTCTAATAAGACTGAAAACAGCTAGCCTTTGAGTGTCTCCATGTGTCAGGCTCTGTGCCAAGTGTTTCTCATGCAGTGTGATATGGGGAGTATTATTACCCCGTTTACACATGCAGAGGCTGAGGCTCGCAAAGGCTAGACGACTTACAAGATCAAATGCTTAGACTACAGTGGAATCAGAATGTGACTCTAAGCAGTCTTGTGCCAGCACCTTTCTAAATAAATGATTACGTAGCTCTCTCAGAACCCTGTAATATAGGGCTTCCCTGCAGGCAAAGCTAGCCCAGGTCTTCTCACATCTGGGGAATTTCTATTTTCATGCATGTATTGCTTGCTCATTCATTCATTCACTCATTTACTCATCCACAAATATTTACTGTGTGCCACTCCGTGCCCGGCACTGTGTAGGCACTGGAGATGCCAGGTGAACCAGAGAGTTGAGGGCCCTGAACTCGCACAGCTTTACTGCTCTTTCCCTGAAATTACAGCACTTTGCAGCAGCTGGGCTGCCTTAGACCAAGTCCACAGCTGAGGAAACGGCATTGGGATTCGGGTACGGGAAGGACCAGAGGCAGCCCGGGCTCATCCTGCACAGCTCTGAGCTTAACAGGATCAGCTCAGCCCACCTCGTGCCCAGCTCTTGCCTTCGCGAGGTCAGTGGGAACTGCGGCCGCTCTGGGTTGAGCAGGGAATCAACTCACCTCTCTGATCAGAAGAGCTCCTTTGTTCCCGGATGATTCTGATGTGCCGCTGAGATTGAGAACCACTGTGATGGTGGAATCTGCCTGAGGTACTGAAGACGGGATGGCCCCGTCCCCTCTCTAGACCTCGTCCCCAGTTCTAACACGATGGGATGGGGCACCCCAGTGTCCAAGGCTCTTTGACCTGGAATGTTCCCTGGCGGGGACCAGCTTAGGACTGGTGCTATGGCGATTCAGCACCTCACCGCTCCTTGGAAGGCCTTGCAAAGGAGCACTTAGAAAGTGCAAAAGATCGATCCCTGGGCAGCAGGCAGAGGGCACAGGATCAGCAGTGGCACCAGGAAATCAGCCCGAGGACCCAGGGGCAATAGTGGTTTGGGTTTATTTCAGAGACTATTTTGAAGATCTGGTTCAAAAGCTCCAGACAATGTTTAAGTTCATTATAAGTTCAAACTGGCTCAGTGGATATTAGGGTCTTCTGCTGATGTTAGAAAAATAAAATTACCTTGGCTCAGTTTGTAAATTTATAAGGAGAAAAAAATCAGGCTTGGTTTAGATACAGTTTGGACATTTACAGGCAAATAAATGCTTTTAGTTCCTAGTTTCATGGGTACAAACCCCTGAGCCTTGAGGGGCAACATCAGTCCAATTGTCACACCCGGGGTGGGAGGCACGCGAGCGGGGAAAGGCTCCAGCTGCCATCAACCCAGACTCCCAGAGTGAGGAATGTTTTGTGGAAGAGGAAGAAGCCTCTGTAGAGGAAAAACTCACTTCTCCTGTGTGTCTCTCCTTCACTACTCACACAGAATTCATCACCTCTGATACTTTCGGTCACCAAATGTATGGAGGGTTTTCTCCCACCAAGCAGTTCTCCGCATTACCAGCTGTGTCCTGCAATTCAAGTCGATCCTGACACTACCCAGAATTAGCACAGACCCCACAGGTTAAGGGCTCAGTCCCACAAGACTGCTCCCGCTTCAGATGCCAATCACAGTCAGTAGGTGCCCTGAATACCCACAACCTCTAATCAACTTGGCTACAAATTGGAGCTTGCCATGACCCACCCCCCCCCAGATTTGATTATTTGCTAGAATAGCTCACAGAACTCAGGGAAACACTGACTTATGTTTGCCAGTTTATTATATAGTAAAGGATTTGATAAAGACTGTGGATGAACAGGCAGATGAAGAGATACACAGGGTGAGGTCTGGGAGGGTCCTGAGCACGAGAGCTTCTATGCCTATGGAGTTGGGGTGCAACTCGCCCAGCATGTAGGTGAGTCCCCAACCCGGAAACTCTCAGAACCCCAAGCTTTAGAGATTTTTTTCATCATGTAGGCATGATTGATCACTAATTAATCTCCAGCCTATCTCCTTTTTCTGGAGAATGGAGAGGGGGGTTGGAAGTTCCAAGCGTCTAATCATGGCTTGGTCTTTCTGGTGACCAGCCCCCATCCAGGAGCCCACCAAAGTCACTTCATTAGAACGCACGACACTGCTTTCACCCAGGAAATTCCAAGGGATTTAGGAACTCTGTGTCAGGAACCAGGGGCAGAGATCAGAATATATATTTCTTATTATTCCCAGAGAAGAGAGAAGCAACTCCCACCCCAGAAAACGTCCTCCTGTGATGGAGCCACCCCAAATCCCTCTGGATCTCAGGAGCCCCAAGGATAAAGGAAATACATCCTAGGGGAAGGTCAGTGGAGACAGTTACAAAACTGCCTAGTTTTGTAAACAAAGAAACACAAAGCCTAGAAACACAAAGGTGAAAACCAGGGGAAGGCGTGGCTTGAGGCTGACTTGGGCAGGTGACTAAGGAGAGTGGGAGGCTGGCCTTCTGCTCCATTGACAAGTGACCTTGCAGGCAGGTGGCCTACGAGAACTCCTGGAGGGGAGAGAACAGGCCCCATGGAAGGGAAGGATGAGCCGGCATTCCCTCTTGGGCAGGAAGAGATGGAGTTAGATTAACAGTCTTTCCTCTCCCACCAGGTTTTATTAAATCTGGCTGCTAACTCGCTCCCTTTGTAAGGATTCCTGACTGACTTAGGGGAACAAGTGTCTGCAGGGCGGCACCTGGAAAACTCACACCTTGCTTGGGGCCCATCAGTGTGGCAATGGGAGCCCATTCAGCCCCCTAGACCCTAAGTCATCCTGCAGAAAGATACTGCCCAGTCACGCCGTCTAAAGTTGCTCTTTTTCAGCTCCCCCCATCCATCATGCGGAGTCTGTCCTTCAAAACATTTGCCAGAGTCTTGCTTATTTATCCTCTTCATTTATTTGTATTCTTGTCCATGGTGTGCCGCCCAGACTCAAACTTAAGAAGGCAGGGATCTTTTCTAGCTTATTTGCTATTGTATCCATAAGACATAGAACAGGGCCCAATGGATAAAAGGTGCTCAGCTAAATGAATGAGCGAGTAAACCAACAGAAGAGTCAAGAATCCATAATTCCGCCCAGAGGTGTTACAGAGGGGCAGAGGTGGGACAACTGTAATCAACAAGTCAAGTAGGAGAAGAGAGACTTGACAAAATCGAGTTGGAGGGTCTGAGGAGGGTCTCAGCTGTCATGTTCTAGTCTCTTGGCTGGGGCACCCAGTGATGAGGGGCATGTGACGGAAAGAGGCGGGCGGTGGCATAGGGGACACATACCAGGGTATAGCTAGGATTGTTAGGGGCACAGGCAGGAGGGGAGGAGGACGGGAAGAGCCACTGAGGAAGGGAACTGGTGAACCAGGAAGGAAAAGTAAGACCTTTTCCAGCATGCAGATCAGGGCGGGGAGCAGCATGGCAAGGCCCCATCTCTCTGGAGTCCGACCCCCCACCTCAAGCGCTGGTCTACCCGTGGGGCAGCAAGTCAATCTTTCTGAGCCTCAGTTTCCTCATCTATCACGCGGGGTAACACAGACCTCTCTCTCAGGGCTGTGACGAGGACTGAGAGAGATGATGTGCGAGCTTGGCGCAGGGCCTGGCAGGTAGCTGTTTTTCTCATGTTCTCATGTTCTCATTTGGATCAGAAGCTGCCATCCTAAGCCGGCCTCTCCAGGGGCCAGGTGAGTCTTCTCCGTCCTGTCTGAGCATGCTCCCTTGAGAGACTCACCCTAGGAAGGGGCTGGGAACAGAAACTGCTCCAGCGCCAACAGCCTTGGGTTTGGCTTGAGGCAGCAGAGCCCGTCTGAGTTCCCTTGAATAGGTCACAGGATTGTTCCTACACAAAGGCGGCCGCAGGGTGACAGTGGCCTCCTGTCTTCTTTACTGGTTTGCAATGCATGTCCATTGGGCAAGCCCAAATGGTACTGACCACAAACCCAGGGAAGACTTCTGGCTGTGAGCATGCCTCTAACCTCCCACCAGGCAAGACGCTGGCGTTGGAGCCCTCCTTCAGAAGAGCGGGCCATGAGAAATCCTTTCCCTCTGCCTTTCTGTGTCATGGAAGTCACCTTCCAGTTCCAGAAGGATCCTTTTTCACAGGTCAGAGGATCAAGTTGTGAGAGAGACACAGAAGCTTTTTCCTCTGTTGAGCAGAGTGTCCTAGAGAAAGAAGTTGATCGACCACCTTCTCTAATCGCCTAGAAGGGGTGAGGAGCATGAACAAGCCTGCAACAGCTCAGATGAGGCCTGGTTTGATGCCCAGCAGACAGCCTGGGAGCTTGCTCTGCCTGGCAGCAGGTGGGGGTTGGCTGATCATGCTTTTGCTACCAAGGGTATGGGCTGAAGCAAGGCCTTGATTTTGCAAAAATACGTTAAGCATCTGTAAATTTTCATCAAACTAAAATGCCACTCCCAGGCAGGATATTTCTAGAGCTGTTTCACAGCAGAAGATGCATAAAACATTTTACAATCCTCCCTTGAGGAGTTTCGAGGATTCTTGGGGTCCCTCACTCCGCACACTCTGGTTGGGCTGCCCCAGCCCGGGAAGATGCTGTGCACTGCCCCTGGGTGGAGTTGCCCATCACGAAACAGTTGTCCACAGGGAGGGCAGAGGCCAAAAACAGGCTGATTCAAACTAGCTCAAGTAACAGGGACCTGGGAAGGGTGTGACTGGCCAAGATCAGGAAACCAAGCACAGCTGGGCCACATTGGGTCTGGGACTGGACGGCCGGTGTCCAAGGCTGGGGCTCTCTCTCATGGTACTGCTCATGGCTCCTCTCTACTTCTCCCCAAACATCTGCTTCATCCCCTAGTTGCTCTCTACAGAAAGTTATTTTCTACCGATGCATGACCTCTTTACTCTTCCAAAATATCAGCTGAAGGATAGCTTGTCTTCTCTTTCAGTTTAAGCCCTGCACCACCATATTTGAGATAATAGACTCTGAAACAGGTGGCCTGGGTGCAGATTCCGGCTCTGCCACTTGCTGCCTGTGGAATCTTGGACATGTTATGCCTTAGGTTCCTCCTCTGTAAAACTGGAATAGGAGTTGTTTCTGTCTTACAAAGTTGGTGTAATAAATGAATTGACTGATGAAAACCACTTAGAATAGTACCTGGCAAATAAGTGTTTAAAAACATTAGCTACTGTAAACCCCATGATGGATGCAAACTCAAATGCCCACAGGGACCAAACAGGCAATATAAACCTCTGAAGCAGGCAGTGAGTGACACAAAAGGGATAGATGGGGACCATGCCACACTAGGGAATACGTGCTCCAGCCAATTCACTCAAGCCTAATTTAAAGAGAAAAGCCACCAAGCAAACACTCTCTGTAGGTCTATGGGCCACCAATCTAAAACCTTAGATATAGTTTCTGTCTCTCTTTTAAATTCAAGAGAAAGAGAAGACTTTCTTTTGGATCAGGACTACCCCAACCTAGTCAGCTGTGGCCAAGAGTTGGGGCAGAAGGGGCGGGATCCTGACGTAGCACAAACAAGGCCAGGGAAGGGCTTGGCCAAGTGCAGACACTCTGAGGAAGGCTACAGCCAAATCAGGCTGTTTTCTTATCTTCTCCTGCTGTGTCCTCAGCAAAGAGGCAGGGAGACCCTGAGCCAGCTACATCTCCTGCCACACACACACACATATGTATGTACGTACACACATGCACATACACATGCACACAAGACTTTGGAAGGGGAGTAAAGCAACACGGAATGTTCTCTGCCTCTGACTACTGTTGGCTTTATAGCTTTCATAGATTCCTTGTATCTCAGAATTGGAAAAGGCCCCAGAAATCATCTTTCTCTGCTTCTCTCTTTTAAGAAATCTTTCTACAGCATAACAGACAAAGTCTCTGCTAGATCAAACATGTGTGTTTTATTTACCAGTGTACCCCATCCAAGGAGATTCCTGAAGTTATCTGCAAAACAAAGTTGGCCGATGATTACCAAAAGAAGGGAAGGATAAGGGCCGAGAAACAAAAATCGCAATTATCCATCCCAGGAAGGTCATTATTTCTAAAGAACACTGCTAAACAGCTCTGTCCGTTTAAAAAACAAAAAAGTTATCCCTGATGTTCACCCAAGTCCTGTGTGGTTTTTCCATCCATTCTATTCATTGTTCTTGACTCTGTCCTCAGAGTCAAGAAGAAAAACTCTGCTCTCAGCATTGGTTCCAGAGTCAAACAAATGTAAGTTTGAACCAGTTTTGCCCTCTTGCTTTGTGACTATGCAACCTTCTCAGTCTTTCTGTCTCAGTCTCCTCATCAATAACCCTATCTACCTGACACTCTTGTAAGGAATGAGGAAAAACATATATGCAAACAACAGCTCTTCAAGAATTTAAAGCTGGACCCCAATACCACGTCTTCTTGTTTCCAGACTAAAGAACCCTCAACTCCTTCATTCCTTCTCTGGGTGACATAGTGCCCACATCCCTCCCAATTTTCGTGGATTTGTGTTGACCTTTACCCGCTTGTCTAGAACGTGTTCCCCACTCTCTGGAAAATGGCAGCCTATTTGAGGGGAACCTCCTTTCCCCTTGGACATAGTCTGATGGGACTGTCAATCAAAGTGCCCTGGTGTCAGCCAATCAGATGTTTTCCCCTCAAGATTTCATCTCTAGCTGAGTGAGAGAGACAATGATTGGTGCTCCTTTTGTTAACTGAGGAGATGGTCCGGCTTTCCTGCCACCTTAGTCCCTTCATCCTCACTTCCTCAGTCTGGGTCTTCAGCCTTCCAATGATAACGTGAGCCACCAATAAATGCCTTTTCTGCTGGTTGGACAGAGTACATTCCCATGGCTTGTAACCAAGAAACACTAACAGAGGACAGTCCAGATAGAAAATTGGGGTTCGTGGAGGAGTTGTGAGCATTCCTGTAGGCAAGGTTAGCATGAATTCTCTGGGTGGGGTGATGAAAAGCATTAGAAATGAGCACCGGAACGAGACTAGCTGGGAGAAAGACCTCAATAAATGGGGAGGACCCCTCAATGAAGGGGAGCACTTCACACCTGTGTGTGGCCTCAGGAAGCTGGGAAGTGGGATTTTAAGGAAGGTCTGTCCAGGTGAGCTACTTGAGAGATGTCACCAGAGCACCAGCTGCCGTTTGTGCCTGCTGCCAATATAACACCACACCTAGAACAGAGGGGACACGAGAAGGTTTTCCTAACTGGCACAACTCCCAGGCTTTGAGGGAGAAAGAGAAAAGAAGTGCTAAAATTTGTTCCCTCCAAATGTTCTGGAACGCACGCAGATACACCCATAAAAGAAAGTTGGCACCCACCTCAGAAGTGAGGCAATATATTTCTCTAAACTGCAGTCATAATTCCTAATTGAATGTCTCTCTCAAAAATTCATGACATGAAAGACTGAATTATTAAGTAAATAAAATCATAAATGAGGATCATAACAGAGCTAATGGCTGCACTAAACAGGGTTCCACGTGCAGGAGCTCTCAAACAGCTCTCCGGGGGTCCACTGTGGCTGTACCCCCGTGCAAACTCCCAGAACTCTCCCTTTACCCGATGAAAAATGGTGGGCCCTGCTCTTCAAATCTTTTGCAGTTTGCAGGTTGGGTTTTTCTACCAATCAAGACAACTCAATAGCACAACTTACCCGTCCCCATGATGCTCTCAAACTCAGAGACAGCCCAGCTTGCCTGTTTCTCACTGAGCTGTCGCTCACATTCTCCCGGCATCAGCTCTGCATCCCTGATCGCCTTTGACAGCTACCAGTCAATGTACCACTTAGACCCCCAAATCTGATTTTGATTTCTAGCTAGTTTGATCAATTTTTTGGAAAGTTCAGCAGTTTTCTTCCATAGTCTGTGTTTAAGCCTGAACTCCAGAAACTAGTGGTAGAGTTGGAGACTTTTAAATGACCCGTGTGCTGCCCATTCTGACTGCCCACCCTTTATGCAACAAATGTCTAGTGAGCTCAGCTCTGTGCCCGACACTGTGCTGGGTAAAGGGCATCCTGTGGCGGCTGAAATAGCCCTCCGTGACCTCATGGCCCAGCAGCGGGGAGGAATGCAGCAAATAGGCCTACAGATAACATTAGATTCACAAACTGAGGTCTGTGCTATGAAGGAGACAGAATGAGGTGTTACGGGAAGGAACAAACGAAGAGATCTCATCTGAGGAGCAGAGGTGAGAAAAGGCTTTGAGCAAAAGATCTGGAAGCTGAAACCTGAAGACGAGCAGGAGCTGGACAGCAAAGGGGAAAGGCACGGGATAGAGAGAGCATTCCCGGGGAGGGAGCCACATGTATAAAGCTCCGAGGAGGACAGAACTTGGTCTGCTCAAGGCACTGAGAGCCCGCCAGTGTGGCTGGAATGGAGGTGGCCATGCAGAGAGCAGAAGGATCAGTGGGCAGCATCCTCTGATGGATGTGGGATGTTGCCTCATCAGGGGCTCCTCTGAGAGCACTGACCACATGCCCCCGAGCGGTGATTGTTGGGGAGACACTGAGGTGCAGTGTGGACATCCTGATCTGGAAATCACGATGCCAGGTTCTGTGGAAAACCTCCTAGCACTGTGGCGGGGGTTAAATGTGGGAGGAGCACTGAGCTCAGTGTCTCGTATTCAGAAAGCGCTCAATAAATGGTGACCCCAGCTCTCTCTCTCTCAGGTTGATGCTAAGTTCCTTCTCTTTCTCAGGTCACAGAATCTGTAAACTAAAGAAAAGAAGCAAATGTCTCGAAAGTCCCCTTTCTGTAGAATTTGAGTAAGGGGAGGTTCCCACATGTTGGGGGCAGCCTCTCTGGACTCAAGGGTCTCTTCTTGGGTGGACATGGTACAGGCTTTGGCCTCCCAATCCAGGGCCATAGTCTGCCTGTCCCGTCTCTCACCCCAGGCACCAGAGGCCCACCTTGCTGGAGTGGCTGGATCTCCGCTTGACTGGTGTATTTAACCGTCAGCCCAGCATTAGTGAGAGGGTCCCGCTGGATCAACAGAACTGCCCTGGGCAGCTGGTCCCCGGTGTCCACAAAACCATCCTTAAAATAACAAGTACAAGCACTTGACTTCCCTCCAGCCTACCCTAACCAGCCCTCCCCTCCCCACCTGGAGATCTCCAAATTCCCAACCTCAGATAGGTAGGCATCGTGGCTGAGAGCTGCCATGGGGTCAGAGGGACTTGGGTTTGATCCCATGTGTGGCCATGGCAAGGTCTCTCTCTGAGCCCATTTCCTCTTCTGAAAGATGGGGTTTACAACAGCATCAATAGAGTTTCTTTGAGCATTGAGTGAGTTATGACATGTAGACTGCTTAGCACACTGCTCAGCCCACAGCACATTTCAATAGAGGTAAGTCGCTATCATCATTGAATTATTATTTTTAAAATTAATATAATCAGCAACAAAGTGAATTCCTAATAAGAATGGTGAAGCCGAGAGCACTGTAGGGGCCGAGGCCAGATATCCAGCTCAGCAGAGGTCCGGAAGGTCAGATCATCAAAGACAGAAAGAGAAACAACTTCCCGCCGGCCACGGCCGCCCTGCCGCCATACTCAGGCCTGGGAGCGCTCAGCTGGCAGAGCCAGGACTTCCACGCCAGCAGTTTGGCTCCAGACCCCACACAAAGGATCCCCCGTGACTACAAACAAATCTTTCTCAGGTTCCTTCTAATTCACAGAGTCATGGACTCAGTCAGAACCGAGCTCTCCTGTGGACCGTGCTTGAGAGCGTGGGCTCTGAACACCCACTGAGCTGAGCTCCAGCCCTGCCTCCTCCGCCATCTGAGACAAACCACTGAGCCACCTGGCAGCCCTGGCACCTGCCTCGTACCAGTTAACCAGGGCCTGACACAGTGGGGGCTCAGAGCTCTGCCCATGGCCAACGAAGCTGAGAAGCAACGCTCTCCGCCCAAGCTGGCCACAGGCAGCTTCACAAAAGTGATGTCGACAGGTTTCCTGGGCAACACGGCCAGGCTATTCCGACTCATTAGCCATCCGTGACCTTTGGACTTGTCATTCAGCTGACACATAGGTCCTAAAGACATTCACTGGGTTTGTTCTGGTTGACTGAAATGCATTTATTTAAGCCACTCCGGCTCCCTCCATGCACACCAGGAATCTCTACAGACAACAGAAGGGAACAGGAAGGGCTCACCCAAGAGCCCGCAGCCAGGGCCCCAGAGCAAGCAGCTGGACCCTCAAGCAAGGTGCACGCCCTCTCCTTCCTTTCTGTGTTCAGCAAGTGGGTAAGCGCATTAGTAACTGAAAGAAGGTCAGCCCCTGGCTCAGAAAGGCAAAGCCGGAGCAAACCCCCGATGGTCCAGTGGCACAGGGCTGCTCTGCTGGCTCGAGCTGTGTGCCTCTTGCTCCAGGCTCTGCATCATCTGCCGGTGGAAGTGGGGCCTGTCCCTGTAAACAGTGAGCATTAGCTTAGCTACCGAATCTTCCAGAGGGTCAGAGTGCACGCCTGACAGTCAGGAGAGTAGGGAAAGCCTCTCCCCATGTGAAAAAAGACGGGATATTCTCTTCTTAGGCTGGTTCTTGTGGAACAGTGTGAGAAGCAGAAAGGAATAGTGATAATGACTGCTCAGAGTCCCTCCGACTCAGAATTCTTGCAGACGAGAGAGAGAGAGAATGCCTCTGCGGAGGCTACTTTTTGAACTGTTCTATTGAGGTGCAACTGATGTACAAAGAGCTGCACGTTCGATGTGCACAATTCACTGAGTTGGGACACACAGACACCCACGCTGCCATCCCCACAACCAAGTGATAGACATATCCAACACTTCCTACGTTTCCTCGTGTCCCTTTGTGGGTTTTTGTTTTTATTTTTGTTTCTTTTTGTGACATGCTTCTAACATGACATTTTTGTTTGTTTGTTTGTTTTTGTTTTTTTTGAGGAAGATTAGCGCTGAGCTAACTGCTGCCAATCCTCCTCTTTTTGCTGAGGAAGCCTGGCCCTGAGCTAACATCCATGCCCATCTTCCTCTACTTTATATGTGGGACACCTACCACAGCATGGTGTGCCAAGCCGTGCCAGTCTGCACCCGGGATCCGAACCAGCGAACCCTGGGCCGCTGAGAAGCGGAACGTGCGAACTTAACCGCTGCGCCACCGGACCGGCCCCCATGTCATGTTTTTTTTTAACATGAGACCTACCCCATGAACTCATTGTGAAGTGCTCCGTCGCAGGTTGTTAACCACGGGCCCTGTGTTGTGCAGCAGAGCTCTAGAATGTAGCGGTCTTGTTGAACTGAAACCTTATGCCCATTGAACTGCTCCCCAGCCCCCGGCAACCACCGTTCTGCTCTGCTTCTCTGCCTTCGACTGTCACAGGTAACTCACATAAGTGGAATCATGCAGTGTTCGTCCTTCTGTGACAGGCTTATTTCACCATTACTTTTGAAAGGTCCAGCAAGATATCGGCAGCGATACCAGTGGATGAACTCATGAATCAATAATTCAATAGCCTGTTTTTCTAAAGTCTTCCCCAGAAGAACACTGAGTTTACCTCTTCAAAGTTCTTTGAGGGCTGTTGAAATCCTCTCTGACTCCCCCAGGCAGACGTCTTCCTTTGTATTTCCCTGGTCCCTCTGTCCTGCCAATCATGGCATTCACGACCCTGCATTCCAGCTGCTCTCCTGTGCCCCTTTCTCTCCACTGGAGCAGAGTTTGGAGCAGAGGCCATGTTTTCGTGTAGGATGGTGCCAGGCACTTAGTAGGAGCTCATGAAATATTTCTGGGGAGTAAACTACAGCTACCCCTTGTACACACTTTCGTGGATGTTATCTCCACCACACAACAGGGCCACAGTTGGTATGACTGTTATCCCAGGTTACAGGAAATCAGACGAGGAGAGAGACTGAGTGGCTAGCGCAGGGTCTCAGAACTGAAAACTGGGTTGGGGCTGGAAAGCAGGTGTATCTGAGCCCATGCCTGGTGTTCTCTCCAGGATAACAATTGGCTTCTGGCCGTGAAGTCAAAGGTGGCCTGCCGTCATCAAGGAGGCCCATTTCGCAGGTGAATAAAGAGAGGCCTAGGGAGATGCAAATTAATAACTAATAAGAAACATGGTCAGGAAATGGCAGCTCAGGATGATGTCGCCTTCCCATGCTGGCAGCGCAGGGACTCTGCAAGCCTCCTCTTTCTTCCCCAGCCTCGCACCTGCTGCTCCCCCTACCGGGCCCTCACTCACTGGCACAGGTGCACATAGGCTTCCCCTGGCCCCAGCTGCATCCTAATGGCCTGCTATGGGCTGAATGTTTGTGACCTCCCAAAATTCATAGGTTGAAACTCTAAGCTCCAGTGCGATGGGTTTTTTTAGAGATGGGGACTTTGGGGGGTGATTAGGTCATGAAGGTGGAGCCCTCGTGATGAGATTAGTGCCTTTATAGGAAGGCACATGGATCTTGCTCGCTCCCTCTCTCTCTCTCTGCCATGTGAGCATGTGGGCACGCAATGAGAAGAGGGCCGTCTCCAAACCAGGAAGAGGGTCCTCACCAGGACCCGACTGTGCTGGCACCCGGATCTCAGGCCTCCAGCTGCCAGAACTGTCAGGGAGGACTGTGTGTTGCTTAAGCCACCGGTCTATGGTATTCTGTTACAGCAGCCTGAACTGACTCAGACATGACCCAGTGTCATCCTAAGCCTCCCCTTCCTGGTCCCCTGGTGCATTTCTGAGCCGTCCTCAGTCACACGCCTAACGACTTACGCCCTGCCCGATAATGCTGGAGCACTGTGGGCTTCCCCATCCCGCCAGGAGCTTCTAGAAAACAGGGACTACATCAGGTATGTCTTTGGAGTTCCCCAGGTGACCAACCTACTATTGTTGGTGACAGACCCAGAGCCAGCAGTCCCTCCATCGGGTCCACACCTACTCACTCCCTACTTGACCCCTGGCTGCACTGAAACGGCCCATTCAATTGAACCACAGGTCGACTGTTTTCACAGCTTAGTCCAAGCTTAAGGGACTCTGGCTCGCACACCACAGTGGGAATGAACACTGGCGGGGCCTTTCCAAAGGAGGAGGTGGTGATTTAGACACCTGTCAAGAGCCTTGGAAATGTGCGTGTCCTCGACTACGACTCCTCTTCCAGAGACGGATCTGCAGCAATAAGCCCGCTGTGCCCCAGGATGGGTGTCTGAGGATGCTGAGGGCAGCATTGTTTGTGTTAGAGAAGAATTAGACGCACGGTAATCACCCAGCTATAGGGGCACTGGTTAGAGCACTTATGGTTCATCTAAATAAGGAAGTACTCCCCCTGCAGCCATTGCACGCCCTGGTCAAGGAGTACCTACTGGGGAAATTCTCTTGGTGCAGCGTAAACTGTCTTAAGAGTATAAGATAGTGCATTATGGTATAGTTATTTTACAAAGCAGCTATATATGTGCATATAAAGAAAAAGACTAAGTTCAAATATAGGAAAATTTTAGCAATGCTTATCTCAGCTGTGGCACTATGGGTGATTATTTCCCCCACTTTTCTGTATGTTCCAAATTTTCCACAATTTTCTCCAATATTTCCACAGGAAATATTTGGGATGAGTAGGCGATGACCTTTATTCTACTTTGCGACCTAACAAGAGGTTTTCTTTTGAGTCATTTTTGGATAATCAGTCTTTATAAAAATATGTAACTGATTCATTTAATATAATACAAAAAAGTACAAAGACCGGAGCAAAAACAGCACGACCCTCCTGCCCAGAGAAGCCCTGTTGACTGCAATAAACTTTTCTATTCAGAATCAAAACATTACTTTAAAAAAATCAGTTAAAATCAAGGTTGACTGAAAACTTGTGAATTCATGCCCAATAGTCCCAGGAGGACTCCCCAGTAATCAGCGCCCCAGGGAGATCGTTCTAAGGGAAAAGGGCACCCAGCTCCAATTCTCAAGGCGAAGATGTGCTTGGGCGCCGTGTGTGCTCAAGGTTTTCTGTCTGGGTTCTGCCTAACATGAGCATTTCTTAGACCCAGAACCTCGGAGTCTCAAGTCTAAATGTCTCCTTCTTCTGGTTGTGGTTGCTGGGGGTTTGGGGGTCAGGCCAGGCCCCACACTTAGTTCCCTTTTCAAGAGCCTGCTGGAACTAAGTCCCTCCTCTCTCTCAAGCAGCCCCATCTCCCCCATGAAGAGTCTCTTAACCAGCCTTGAGAAGATCAGGACAGCTGGGGGGAACGTACAGCACAGGGAAGAGGGCAGCAGAGTGCCCAGGGGTCCACTGCCTGCTGCCCCTGTCATACGTGGAGGGGCTCCTCATTATGAACTGTCGCATAGCATTCTCCAGCTTGAGGATGCCACAGTTTACTTGGCCATTCTGTCTAGTTTATCAGTTACTGACAGGGCTGCGACCAGTGAGGGTCCCACGTGCTTCCACAGGTCTCCCACCACGGTGAAGCTGCTCCTTGCACTTTGTGTCCCCACATGCTCCACCCCCTGGGCAGGGCTTCCCCCTCAGGGCAGGTCCAGCATCTCCCTGTCTTAAACTCCTGCCTCCGTGTGGTCAGCTGACCTGGGCAGGGACCAGTCTGGGTTGTGGCAGAGATGGCCAGTTGCCCACCTAACATCTATTCGCCCTTCTTCCTTAGTAACAGACTCCAGTTTTATTCTGGAGTGAACATGCCAGCCAAGAGGCCTCATTTCCTAGCCTTCCTTGCAGCTCGGTATGGCCAGTGGGCTACATGCAGGCATGTCAGGTGAGACGTAGTTGCATGCCCTTGAGAGGATGACAGCTAACACACCCTCTTTTGCCGGCCCCTTTCCACCTGCTTCTTGGCTGGAATATGGCTGTGATAGTGGGAGCTCTAGAGGCCCTTCAGGACCAAGGGCAGCCTTGATGACAGAAGCCACGCAGCAAAGGATGGTGGAGTAGAAAGAGTGAAGGAGCCCGGGTCCCTGATGAAGGTGTAGCCACCATACTGGCCCTAGACTGCCCACATTGAGACTTTTTTCACATGAGAGAGAAACAAACTCCTGCCTTGGTTAAGAACTGTTATTTCTGGCATCTCTTACTATTAGGAGTTCTCAGCAGTTACACAAGTCTCAGAAAGCTCAGAACTGTGGTGGAAAAACATGCGTGCCATCGAACAGGTATGGTCTCCGCTCCAGCCAAAGGTAACTGTCGGGCACCTTCCGCTTGCCCCTCCAGCCCCCTCCCTGCCTTCTCCACTCTGTTCTGTGCCCAGGAGGCCACTTTTTGTGGACTGCATCTAAGGGCTCCCTTGCCCTCTGGTTCTCAGGTGGTTACCTGTGCTGTCCAATATGGCAGCCACTAACCACATGTAGTGTATCATTTAGAGTCCTCCAGAGAAACAGAACCAATAGGATATATAGAGATATATACAGCCATGTACTGTATAATGACTTTTCGGTCAATGATGGACAGCATATATGATGGTGGCCCCATAAGATTAATACCATATAGGCTAAGTGTGTAGTAGGCTTTACCACCTAGGTTTGTCTAAGTACACTCTGTGATGGTCACACAATGACAAAATCATCTAACGACACATTTCTCAGAACGTACTGCTGTCGCTAAGCGATGCAGGGTTATATATAAGAGGAGATTTATTATACAAATTGGCTCATGTAGCTATGGAGGCCAAGAAGTCCCAGGATCTGCTGTCTGCAAGCTGGAAAATGAAAGCTGGTGGTGAAATTCAGTCCAAGTCCAAAGGCCAGAGAATCAGGGGCTGATAGAGTAAACCCTGATCTGAATCCAAAGGCCTGAGAATCAGGGGGCTGATGGAGTAAATCCCGATCTGTATCCAAAGGCCCGAGAATCAGGGGGCTGATGGAGTGAATCCCGATCTCTATCCAAAGGCCTGAGAATCAGGGGGCTAATGGAGTGAATCCTAATCTGAATGCAAAGGCCCGAGAATCAGGGGCTGATGGAGTGAATCCCGATCTGAATCCAAAGGCCGGAGAATCAGGGGCTGATGGAGTGAATCCCGATCTGAATCCAAAGGCCGGAGAATCCGTGAGGAGGGAGGGGATTGGCAATGATGTAAGTCCCAGTTGGAGTCCAGAGGCCTGAGAACCGGATGTCCCAGGGCAGGAGAAGATGGATATTCCAGCTCAGGCAGAGAGCAGATTCGCCATTCCTCCACCTTCTTGTTCTACTCAGGGCCTCGGTGGACTGACGGCTGCCCACTTGCATGGCGAGGGCAGAGTTCTTTTCTCAGCCCACTGCTCCAAATGCTAATCCCTTCGGAAACAGCCTCACAGACACACCTAGAAATAAGGTTTTACCAGCTGTCTGGGCATCCTTTGGCCCAGTCAGGTTGATACATAATATTAACCATGGCAGCGAGCTATTTAAATTCAACTTTAAATTACTTGAAATTAAATAAAATTTAGTTCCTCACTCACAGTAGTCACATTTCAAATGCCCAATAGCCACAAGTGGCTAGTTGCCATGGTTTGGAGCAGTGCAGAAATTATCATTTCCATCATCACAGAAAGTTCTACTGGACAGCGCTGCTTCAGCTGTGAGAGGTACCAGCAGGAGACGCGCAGGGTGGCAGGAGGGGGAGGCAGGATGTCTGTTGTCCAGCTTCTTTCTTGCCGGGTCGTCTGGGGCTGGCTGTGCCTCTCTGTTGCGGGCACAGCTCCTGTCAGGGAGCCCTCTTCTACGGGACTCTCTCCGGCTGCCTGTACCTGCTCCCTCCCTGTGCCCCTCTAGGCCTCTGAGCGCTAACAGCCCCCCACTCTTTCTAGCCCCGGGGTGCTGCACCATTCTTTGTTGGTTTCTCTGACCCTAGATCCCTAGTTTGGGGAACAATCCCCCTGCCCCAGTCTGCCCAGGTGTCCTGTCTAGTCAGTGCCTGTTCCTATGAAAAGACCTTGCCATGTTGGAACGCCAGGGTGGTGTTGCCAAATCTTCTAATTTGCAAGAAAAGGTGGAAATATAGATCTTTTATGAAATCTAGAATTTGAACATGGCAACCATCTCAAAAACAATTCTCAAACATTATGCAAGCAACGCAAAACTCATCTACAGCTGATTGTGGCCCATAACTGCCTCCCTCTGCTCTAATCCAGTGCCAGGCACCTGGTGGCTCTCTCTGAGCACCTTGCTCAGGTCAACCCCTCCCCAGTGACTCTAGGATTTCTCGTGATGTCCGAAGTAGCTACCCCTTTCCTGTCTCTCCTTTGCCCAGGGACTGAAAGAGCTATCACACTTCAGTCTCCAACTGTGACCCGTTCTCTGTGCATGTCCTCAGTGTAGTAGTTATTTATCGCTGTGTAACAAATTAACCCAAACCTAGTGGCTTAAAACAGAAACATTTCTTATCTCACAGTTTTTGTGAGCCAGGAATCTGGACACAGCTCAGCTAACTCTCTGGCTCAGGGTCTCTCACAAGCTGTCATCCAGGTGTCAGCCTGGGGCTGCCACCTTCCTTCTAAGATTCGACTTGGAAGGAGTCACTTCCAGGTTCCTTCAGGTGGTTGCTGGCAGGATTCTTGCAGGTGGCTGGGCTGGGCCCTCAGCTTCTTGCTGGCTGAGGACGAGGCCTCCCTCAGCTCCCCGTGTGTGGGCCTCTCCACGGGCAGCTCATCACATGGCAGCTTGTCTTGTCAGGACAAGCAGCAAAGAGAGCCAGGCAGAGAGCGAGAGCAAGGTGGAAGTCACCGCCTTGGATAACCTAACCTTGGAAGGGCACCCAATCACTTTTGCTGTGCTTAGGTCATTAGAAGCAAGTCCTCAGGTCCAACCCACATTCTAGAGCGGGAGACGGCACAGATGGTGAATTCCAGCAGGTGGGATCACTGGGCACCGTCTTAGAAGGCTCCACTTGGTATGTGTATTCTGCAAGTGAGGAAATAAAACTGGGTTATGATTTTAAAGTGAATTGGGGTGAAGTAGAAGGGCCAGAATATGTGGAACCCCGAGGTGTCTCTAAGACAGGCCTACAAGAAAATAATTTCCAAGATCTTCATAAAATTTCTGTTCCCTATTTCCAAATATCTTTGTCCTTTTGTTCATTCTGTTCTCTACCTACAATTAATCTCTGTCTCAAAGTCTTCCTTTTCAAGACCCAGCTTAAATGCCACCTTCTCTGAAAGCCTTCCTGACTCTCCCAACCAGAAAGGTTGACTGCTCTGGGCTCCCCAAGTAGCACTGACATCGAGCGTGTCTACATCCATCATTTCATCTCGCTTCATTTGAGCTTTACAGCAACCTCGTGAGTAGGTGAATATTATTATCCTCATTTGCGTCAGAGACGGCTGAGGCACAGAGAGATCCAGATGCAAACTCGAGACCACACAGCTAGTAAGCAAAGGACCTAGGACTTGAATTCAGGTCTTCAGACTCCAAAGGCTGTGTCCTCTGTTCCTGTTGTAGCATTTCAGACAACTGTGCTCTTATCTATTCATTCCTTCAGAAAATGCTCACTGAGGCTCTCTTAGGTGCCAGGCGCTATGCTGAGGACTGAAACCATCACTAAACAGAAGTGCACAGATGTAGCAAGGCACTTTGTCCCCTCCTTCTGCACTGTGCACCCCAGCCTGTGGGGGCGGGAACTGAGTCTGGTTTGTTTCCGTAGCCCCTGCACCTAGCAGAGATGCTAGCACAACACAGGTCCTCAGCAAACGTTGAAATGAATTGAAATGAATGAATTGCAAGGCTGAGCATCAAAGGAACAGGCACAAAGGACAGACTGAGTCCTTGAGCCTAAAACAGGCCAGTGGTTCTGAGTTGGCCCACCCACCTGGGACGACTCCTGCTGTAACTGGAGGTTGGGAAGCAGCTCCAAGCGTTGCTGAAGGTGTGTGAACACCTGCCAGGTGGAGAGAGGACGGGGGAGCTCCTCCAGAGGTGGAAGAGAGGATCAGACTCTTGGCTTGTGGAGTAAAGTCTTGCTCAACCAACGGGGAGCATCCATCCCATCTCAGAATTCCAGGAAAGAGAGGAACACACGAAGGAGGAGGAGGGGTGGCAGAGGGCTCAAGTAGGCTTGGGTGACACCTTTGGAAGCTGAAGCTCGAGCTGTAGGAGGTGCTAAATTAAAAGAGAAAAGAAGGCTGGGGTCTGGGGGAGCCCTCAGTGTGCCTGCAGTGACCCCGGGTCCAGGGCGGCTGGACGGTGAGCTTCCTTCCATCAGCCCCTTTCCCACACCTGCGGGTGTGCACAGGGGGATGGGGTTGGAGCTGCTCATCTTCGCAGCCCTTCTTTACTAGGAGTCAGTGCCCGCCGGGCAGTCTCTGCAGCTACGGGGCCTGGAGCCGCTCAGCTCCCAGCGCAGCGCCAGCCTCTGCGGCGTCCAGCCGGGGCTCTCCACCTCCCAGCGGCCCACTGCAGATTCTCCGTGGTGGAGGACTTTTCCTCACTGTCCTAAGTTTTCTATAAGGACTCGGGGGAGGCGATGGAAATCAGGGCCCTGCTACTCTTTAGCTCAACTTCACCTGGTGCTCAAGCCTGTGCTGGATCCTGAAGAGACTGAGACGAACAAGACGTGGACCCTGACCTCAAGGAGCTTAAAACCTGGGGTCTCAGAGAGGGCTGGGGCCAGGGTTGAAGCTGCAAAGATCTGAGGTCACCATTTGGAAGAGTGCCCTGCACAGAACATGAGCTGGGTCCTCACTTTTCCTCTAATCTATCTGGACACGTTTCCTCCTTTCTTTGCTCTGCTTAGCCAACCCATGGCCATCCTTTAGGCCCAGCTCAGGTCACTCCTCCTCCATGAAGCCTGCTCTGACTGCTCTGGAAGTAACTTCAGACCAATACTCTCATTTTGTCTGGGGGAAACTACAGTTCCCAAAAGGAACACAGCTTGTCCCTGGTCACACAGCAGCTCTCCTGTTAGACAAGGACAAAAGTCCAAATCAACAAGCTGCACAGTTCTCTCTGGTGTGGGAGGGAATGAAGTTGTGAGCTCATGACATTTGCTCATTTTTGCTGTCCTTTCTCTCAGTTACCAACACTTAAACGTACCTTCATGCCCTCCTTGTGCTCCATCCTGACTTGATCCTCTGACTCGGGGGGTCGTGCGAGGAAGCCGAGCGTCAGGCCCTCCTCTGAAGGTCTGAGTGCTGCTGCTTCAGCTCACGGATGGCAGGCTGCTCAGCACCTGCCTCCTGCCTCTTTCCAGGGGCTTCTCTTCCTGCTCAGCTTTGTTCCATCACAACGTACTGGGACCAAGTGCTGTGGAACACGTATCTTCGATGCTCCTTTCACAGATTTATTTCTGGGCGCCCACTCGGACCCCATCTCTGGAGCGCGCACATCTGCTTGTGGTCTACCCTTTTGGGAACTGCCCTCAGCCGCAGGGAGGCGCCTGGCCAGGCCTCAGCCTGCCCCTGGCCCGTGACTGGCTGGTGCAGGGGTATGAAGGCTGCCCTGTCTCTAACTGGGACAACTCTGAAGGGCGCCCCAGCTCCAGAGCTCCCTGTAGGATCAGCTTCACTCCCTGCCGTCTCCTGCCTCCCTCACGTTCTCACAGGAGCGCCCCGAGAGCACTGCAGCACTGCCCGATAAACCTGCGAGCAGCTCCCATCAGTCTGCCTACAGGAGCCCGATCGAACACATGCTTATTGTTACTAATATAAGTAAGTATGGCAACGTGGACGGCAGTGGCCAAGCAATACTGTGAACAGAGCTAACGTTTGTTGAGCTCACTGTTTGCCCGGACCTCTGCTTCTTCCTCACGTCGACCTGAAAGAAAGACTTCCTTGTTCTGCCTGTTTTCTAGATGGAGAGCTGGTGCCTGTGGTGGGTTCCACAGCCCGTAAGGAAGCGGTGCAGCTGGGATTCTGATGTGGGGGCTTCCCGGCCCAGAGTCAAGCTCTTAATACCGTGCTGTCACTCGGTGCGATTATTCCAGGGGCACAACCTCTTTCCTAGGCGACTGTAAGCTCTGCGAAGGCACACGTCAGGCCTGTGTCACCAGGCACACAGCAGGCGCTCAGTAAATGCTGGTTGGCTAACCAGCTGGCTGGTTGCTTCAGAGAAGGGCTTTCTGGACATGCCGAAGTCAGGTCAGTTGGATGACCTATGGGCCAGTCCTCAGGACGGCGACATCCGGCTGCATTTCCCCTCTCCCACACTCGGCTTGCTGCTGTTTACCCGCAGACACTTAAAGGTCAGGGGTAATGTTCAGCTGTGGACTTATCACTCCTACCAGGATCACAGGCATTAAAAAGGCAGCCGTGCGCACGCCTGTGTGTGTGTGCGCGTGTGTGTGTATATGCGTGTGTGTGTGCGTGCGTGTGTGTGTGCATGTGTGTGTGTGCGCGCGTGTGTGTGTACATGCGTGTGTGTGTGCGTGTGTGTGCACGTGTGTGTGTGTGTGTGTGTGTGCATGTGTGAAGGTGAGGCCCAGCTCTGGGCGACCTAGCTGCCATCGCACTCTCCAGGGTTGACTCCAGGCGTCTGTTTTCTCCCAGCAGGTTTGCAGGGCAGGGGTGGATCTGGGTGTCCTCTGTAAAGGGAGCCGGCTGCTCCGGGCCCTGCAGGAACTCTGAAGCCCGAGTCCACTCCACTGCCAGGGCTCTGAACTCCTGCAGGCCTTGCTGCCTGGAAGCCATCGGTCTAACAGAGAATGGTGATCTTCCGTAAACCACCTACTAATTATTTCAGGCAAGTCTTAACTCCATAATTAGACCCAGCGCCCTCCAGGAAGTGGCAGAGACCTCAGCCTCTCCTCTTGGGTGCCCACCGCCTCCACCCAGTGCTGGCCCCGGGGAAGACGCTCAAGAAACCATGATGACTAAGGACGGAGTCTAATTCCTACATGCTCAGGGCAGCTCAAAAGACACAGTCCTGGCCATGGCCCATGGTCCTGCCTCTGAGCCGTGACATTGGGTAAGAAGGAGGAGGGGCACAGGAGAAAGACTGCTCCCCAGGAGCATTCTACACTAGTGGTGCAGCTCTAGCAATTTTTATGGAACTGGGTTACCATGACTGATTATTAGGAATGTGACAAAAAGACTTTAGAGGAAGCAGTGAGAGTACTGTAGACAGTCTGGTGCATGAGACGCATCACTTTCCTGACTGATATCCTCCAGAGTCCTCCCCTGACAACACTAGAGAGTCTGAACTCCTCACTCTGGCCTACAACAGATGGCATTTCTGGTCACTCTTTCCTCCTCTCTCCCTCACTCACTGCACTCCAGCCTCACAGGCTTCTTCCTGATCCTCCATCAAACCAAGACAGGTCCCACCCCAGGGCCTTTGCACACACTGCTGCAAGGCTTTGCTCCAGAACTTTGCATAGCTTGCTTTTCTTGTCATTCATGTTTTTGCTTGAATGACTCTTTCCCATAGACAGCTTTGCTGACCACCCAACTGAAACCTGAAGAGCTGCCCATCCCCAGCCACCCTCGCCACAGCACTTGTCATATCTGGTCCTTTCTTGTTTTTCCACTCCTTTCTTTGTTTCCCTTCACTAAAATGTAAGCTCTGTGATAGGAGACATCTATTTGCTTTCCTCATGCTGGATCCCCAGCACCCGGCAATGATCCTGGCAGATCCCAGGCACCCCATACATGCTGGTTGAATGAGAATTAAAGCAGCCAAGCTTTACGGGAGCGTGTGAGACACAGCGCTAAGAGCTTTATGTGTGTGAACTCAGTGAATCCTCACAACAAGCCTGTGCAGGACACACTACAGCTACCTCCTGTTTACAGATGACGAAACTGAGGCACAGAGAGGCCCACAGCCCCATTACCAGCAAGAAGCGGACAGGGCTTTGAACCCACAGTCTGACTCCAGAGTCCGCGTTTTTAACCTTGACCCTGGCTGTGATGGAAACGTGTTGGGGACTCCAGCACTCAGACAGTAGAGACGGAAGGCCCTCCACTACCTGCTCCCCTGGAGTCAGCTCTGGATGAGGCCGGCACTGGATCTGCTGGCACTGCGGGCAGGTCTCGAGTGTTCTTCCCTCTCTTCAGGGCCGCTCCTAAGGATGGGCAGCACACGGTTCCTCACATCTGGCCTGTGCTTTCTCTCCCCTCAGGCCTCCACCCTGTGGGAGCGCACAGCTGCCCCGTCCTGCCCAGCCCTTTTTCACCTCCTCGGGGAGCATCCCCTTAGGTCCCCAGGTTAGGTCAGCTCTCTGCGACACGTCTTCCGTAAGGGCAGCCTGTGCTGTCCCAGCTCAGAGCCCCAGCTCGAAGCTGTCACCCTCCCTTCAACAGTTATGTCATGTGCAGACTCTGCTGGCCTTCCTATGTGTATAGCACTAATCACGTTGGTTTTTTGTTTATTTTTATTACAATTATTTGTTTAATGTTTGCTTTTTCCATGGTTAAAAATTATCCCATCCTCAGTGGTTGCCAGGTGTTCCCAGGGCTGGGGGGGGGGGGGTTGGTGAATAGGTGGAGCGCAGAGGGATTTTAAGGCCATGGAACTAGCCTGCGTGATACAGCAATGGTAGCTGCTTGTCGTGATGCATTCACCTAAACCCACAGAGAGGACAACACCAGAGGGAAGCTTAAGGTAAACCGTGGGCTTTGGTGCGGATGAGGGGTCGCTGTAGGTTCGTCGATTGGAATCAATGTACCACTCCAGTGGGAGGTTGATAGCAGGGAAGCTAGGCAGGAGTGCAAGCAGGGGGTAGATAGGAAAGCTTTGTATTTTCCCTTCAATTTTGCTATGAACCTACAACTGCTCTATAAAATAAAGTTTATTTTTAATGGTTAGGATGATAAATTTCATGTTATGTATGTCTCACCGCAATTTAAAGAATAATCCTGTGAAGGCAAGTCCTGTAACTCCCGAGAATCCCTCTCCCCTCCAGCCCTCTCCTCCCGGAGTGAGCCCTGGTTCACGGCGGAATGCTGTGATGTTTGCAGAAGAGCCACAACAGCAGTATTCCCTGAATAAGGCGAAAGGGCAGGCTTTCTCACAACCAAGGCAAGAGTGACCCTACGGTTCTCGGTTGGGCCTCTTAAAGTTCATCGTTTTCCAGCTTAGGAGGGCTTAGTTCATCATTTTCTTAGTTTGGTTGACCCATCCCCATTCTTACTTAACCCCCTCTGTGTTTCACTGGTGGCCAGTGGGAGTGAAATTTCATTCAACATTTATAGAGATCATGTTAGCAAGGTGTACTGAATGATGCATACTCCTTAATCTAGGAATTCCAATTTTAGAAACTTAACCTAAAAAATAATTGAACATATATTCTAAGATGTATGTGCAAGTGTGTGCATAATGTTATTTTTTAAAATAGTGAAAAATCAGAAACAGCCTAAAGATCCAAGAATAGAGAATGTATTAAATAAATGACTCAGTAAATCCATCTAATGGAACACTCAGGGACCTCTTTTTTTTTTTCAAATCAACTTTGTTGAGGTTTAATTTACACTCAATAACACATACCCATAGGTTCTATGAGTGTTAGCAAATGTATATACCCATATGACCTCTATCCTGATCAAGATACAGAACATTTCCATCACCTCAAAATGTTCCTTGAAAAAGAAAACCAAATTTGGAGGACTAACATTTTCTGATTTCAAAACTTTTTACAAGCCTATAATCCAAACAGTGTGGTACTGGCGTTCAGACAGACATAGAGACCAACGGAACATCATAAAGAGCCCAGAAATAAACTCTTGCGTGTATGGCCAAATTACTTTGACAAGGGTGCCAAGACCATTCTTTGGGGCAAGGACAGTCTTTTCAAAAATGGTGTTGGCTGAGTAGTATTCCATTGTGTATATATGCCACATCTTCTTTATCCATTCGTCCCTTGATGGGCTCCTAGGTTGCTTCCAAGTCTTGGCTATTGTGTGTAATGATGCAAAGAACATAGGGGTGCAAGTATCTTTATGTCTGTAAATCTGGCCATTTGTGACAACATGGATGGACTTTATGCAGAGGGAAACCATTCAGAGGGAGAAAGTCAAATCTCATATGATCTCACTCATAAGTAGAAGATAAAAACAACGGCAAACAAACACATAGCAATGGAGATTGGATTGGTGGTTACCACAGGGGAAGGGGGGAGGGGGGAGGGCAAAAGGGGTGATTAGGCTCACATGTGAGGGGATGGACTATAATTAGTTTTTGGGTGGTGAACATGATGTAATCTGCACAGAATTCCAAATATATTATGATGCACATCCGAAAAAAATAAATAATTAAAAATAAATAAATAAATAAAAATAAATAAAATAGAATTATTCTCTCTTCCTGGTTAAAAAAACATGGTGTTGGGAAAACAGGATATCAGTATGCAAAAGAATGAAGTTGGACCCTCAACTAATACCATATACAAAAATGAACTCTAAATGGATCAAAGACCTAAATGTAAAAGCTAAAACTATAAAAGTCTTAGAAGAAAACATAGAAGGAAAACTTTATAACATTGAGTTTGGCACTGATTTCTTGGATATGACACCAAAAGCACAAGAAACAAAAGGAAAAAGTAGGTAAAATAGGTTTCATCAAAATTAAAAATTTTTGTGCATCTAAGGATGCTATCAATGGAATGAAAAGATAGACCAGAGAATGGGAGAAAACATTTACAAATCATATATCTATAAGGGGCTGATACCCAGAATACATAAAGAACTTCTAAAACTCAATAACAAACTCCCTCCCCTGAAAAAAGATAAAAGACTTGAATGAACATTTCACCAAAGAAGTTATACAGATGGCCAATAAACACATGAAAAGATGCTTAACATCGCTTACCATCAGGGTAATGCAAATCAAAACCACAGAGAGGGCCGGCCCCGTGGCTGAGTGGTTCAGTTTGCGCGCTCCACTTCGGCGGCCCAGGGTTCAGATCCTGGGCGCAGACATGGCACCACTCATCAGGCCACGTTGAGGCAGCGTCTGACATGCCACAGCTAGAAGGACCACAACTAAAATATACAACTATGTACTGAGAGGATTTGGGGAGAAAAAGTAGGAAAATAAAACCCACAGTGAGACACCCTTTTACATATCCATTAGGATGGCTATTACAGAAAAAAAAAAGACAGCAGAAAATAACAAGTGCTGGCCAGGATGTGGAGAAATTGAACCCTTGTACACTGCTGTCAGAAATGTAAAATGGTGCATTTGGAAAACAGTATGATGTTCCTCAAAAAATTAAACATCTAATTCTTTTAAGATCCAGCAAATCCACTTCTAAGTATATACCTCAAAGAACTGAAAGCAGACTCTCAAACAGATGTTTGTAAAACAATATCTATAACAGCATTACTCGCAATAGCCAAAAGGTGGATATAACACAAATGTGCATCGTTGAAAGAATGGATACACAAAATGTAGCACATACGCACAATGGAATACTATTCAGTCTTAAAAATGAGGAAATTCTAACACATGCTACAATGTTGATTAACCTTGAAACATTATGCTAAGTGAAAGAAAAGAAGTTCCTTCATGATCTTGGCAGTTGGTCTCTCCCAATCTCTCAGTTCTAGGCGACCAGTAGTTTGTTCTCTGTCACTATAAATTAAATTTGCTTGTTTTAAAAATTTGACATAAAAAACCCCTGTGCATATATAATGTATACAACTTGGTGAGTTTGGAGATAAGTATACATCTGTGAAACCATCACCACAATCTGTGCCATAAACCCATCCCTCACCTCCAAAAGATTCCTCCTACCCTCTTTCTTAGTTATTTTTTGTGATAAAATCTCTTAACATAGATTTACCTTCTTAATTGAATTTAAGTGTACAATACTGTGTTTTTAACTAAGGCCGTATGGTGTACTGTAGATCTCGAGGACTTCTCCATCTTGTACGACTGAAACTTTGTACCCTTTGACTAATATCCCCCCCATTTCCTGCCCCCACTGCCCCACCCTCTGACAATCACCATCCTATTTTCTGCTTCTATGAGTCTTACTATTTTAGATTCCTCGTATAAGTGGTGTCCTGTAGTATTTGTCCTTCTGTGTCTGGTTTATTGCACTCAGCATAATGTCCCCTAGATTCATCCATGTTGTTGAAAATGGCAGAATGTCCTTCCTTTTTAAGGCTGAATGATTTTCCGCTGTATGTATATACCACATTTTCTTTATCTATTTGTCTGCTAATGGAGATTCAGGTAGCTTCCACATCTCAGCTTCTGTGAATACTCCTGCAATGAATGTGGGGGTGCAGGATTTCATCTAAATGGAATCATCGGTACATACTCTTCTGTGTTTGGTTCCTTTCACTAAGTATAATGTTTCAAAGATTCATCCACGTTGTTGTGTATATTAGTAATTCATTGTTGTTTATTACTGAGTAGTATTCTATTGTATGTGTACACCTGTTAGTGCACATTTGGGTTGTTTCAAGTAAAGCTTCTATAAATATTTATTTTCAGGTCTTTCTGTGAACATATGTTTTCACTTCTCTTAGGTAAATACTTAGCTGTGAAATTTCTGGGTCAGGGGGTAAATATATGTTAAACTATATAATTAACCGCCAAACTGTTTTCCAAAGTGGTTGTACCATTTTGCGCTCCCACTAACAGTGCGTGAGAGTTCCAGGTGCTCCATAACCTCGTCAACTCTCCAGACCATGTGGAGTTCCAGGTGCTCCATAACCTCGTCAACTCTCAAGACTGTTGCTCTTTTTCATTCTAGCTGCTCTAATGGGTGCATAGCTATAGCTCATTGTGATTTTCATTTGCATTTTCCTGATGATGTACAGCATATCTTCATGTGCTTACTGGTCCTTTGAATATCTTCTTTTGTAAAGTTTCTTTTTTTAAATGTTGGTGGAGTCCTCACATGTAGCCTTTTCTTTTTTTAAAAAAAAAGATTGGCACCTGAGCCAATATCTGTTGCTAATCTTCTTTTTTTTTCTTCTCCTCCTTCCCAAAGCCCTCTAGTACATAGTTGTGTATTCTAGTTGTGAGTGCCTCTGGGTGTGCTATGTGGGACGCCACCTCAGCCCGGCTTGATGAGCAGCGCCATGTCTGCATCCAGGATCCGAATCAGCAAAACCGGGACCACCAAAGCAGAGGACATGAACTTAACCACTTGGCCATGGGCCTAGCCCCACTAGATGTCTATTTGTTTATGTGACACCACACTGTCTTGATGACTATAGCTTTATAATAAGTCTTGAATTCAGGTAGCGTATGTCCTTGAATGTTTTTCTTATTTTTCAAAATTATTTGGCTATTCTAAGTTCTTTGCATTTTCATACATATCTGAAAATCAGCTTGTCAAATTTATTTTTTTAAAAGCCTGCTAAGATTTTGATTAGGATTGCAATGAGTCTATAGATCGTTTTGGGGAGAATTGACATCTTAATAACGAGCCTTTGATCCATGAATGTGGTTGTCCTTATTTATTTAAGTATACTTCAGCTTCTCTCAGAAATATTTTTATCGTACAGACTGTGCACATATTTTATTAAATTTATACCTAAGTATTTCTTGGTTTTTTAATATTATGTAAGGGGTCTTTATTTTTATTTCAATATCTCATTGTTCACTACGAGTATATAGAAAAATAACTGATTTTTGTTTATTGATTTTGTATCCTACATCCTTACTAAAATTCACTTATTTCCTCCAGTAACTGCTTTTTAGGATTTTCTTGAGATTTCTTGGGATTTTCTATGTAGATGATCAGGTCATCTGTGAACAGAGAAGTTTTACTCCTTCCTTTCCAATCTGCATGACTTTTTTTCTTGCTTTATTTTCTTGGCTTGTTGAATAGGAGTATTAACATGACATTCTTGCCAAGAGTTCAGCCTTTCACCATTGTGTATGATGTTAACTCTAAGTTTTTAGTAAATGCTAGCTTTTATGAAAAAGAGGATGTTCCCTTGTATTTCTGGTTTGCTGAAAAACTTTGTGGTGAATGAGAGTTGAATATTTTATTGTTTTTTCCCATACATTGAGATGGTTTTCTCTTTTGTTCTGTTAATATGGTGAATTGCATTGACTGATTTTCAAATATTAAATCAGTCATGCATCCCTGGGGTAAACCGCATTTGGTCTGTGCCAGCCATGGCAGAGTGGTCCTTAGATATAAGAGGGAAGTTGCTATTCAGATATGAGGAACACATTTAGCTGACAGCCATCAGCTGCAGCACCTTCAGGATCAGCCATAGCATCCGAGCCAAGGCCATACTCCTCCCAGGCAGCTCGTGGCCAATGACAGAGCATAGCATTGGTTCTGGGACCTGACCACTCCTGCCAAATGCAGGAGCGACCTTTCCTACAGAGCTCCCACGGGGCTATCAAGCCTTTCTTAGAGCTGCAGCACAGTCTGAGGCTCCGCTGCCCAATTCTACTTGCTCCTTCTTTCCTTTTACAGGTGTCAGATCTACATCACAGCTTGATAGCTTTCCCTGAACGACTGTGCTCCCACTCCTCATCTATCACAGATGTTACCGCAGAATAAACTTCTTGCAATCCTAATTCTATCTCAGCATCTGCTTCCTGGGGGACCCAAACTGATGTAATGTCATAATGTATCATGCTTTTTATATATTGCCGAATTCAATTTGTTAATATTTTCTTAAGGATGCTTTCATCTATGTTCATGAGTGATATTGTTCTGTAGTTTTATCTTATAATGTATTTGTCTGGTTTTAGTATCAGAGTAACACCAGCCTCATTAACCGAATTGGGAAGTATTTCTGCTTTGCTGTACTGACAGACATGACGAGGACCATTTCATAAACATAAAACAGTCAATTTCATCAACTTCAAAATACCTGAAGCAAAAACTGACAGAAATGAAAGGAGAAAAATACAAATCCACAATTACAGTTGGAAATTTTAGCACTCCTTTCTCAATAATTGAGAGAATAAGTAGACAGAAAATCCGTAAAGATACATAACAGATACATAACCAATTTAAAGAACACTCTCAACCAACTTAACTGGCTGACATTTATAGAACATTACGACAAATATCTGAAGAATACACATTACATTTTTTAAAACATTTACCAAGATAGACCATATGATGGGCCATTAAAAAACTCAGTAAATTTAAATGATTGAATCACACAGTATCAGGAGTCTGACCACATAAAAGCAAATTAAAAATCATTAACAAATAAATATTTGGAAAATGCCAAAATATTTGGAAACTAAACAGCATACTTCTAAAGAACTTATGAATCAAATAAAAAATCACAAGGAAAAACATAAAATGTGTTTGTGTTAAATTATGATGAAGACACAATATATTTAAATGTTTGATGCAGCTAGGGTATTGCCCAGGAGGAAATTTACACCTTTAAATGTTTATATTATAAGAGAAGAAAGGTTTAAAATCAACAAAACCAAGAGAGCCAGTTATTTGAAAAGGTAAATAAAACTGATAGATCTCTAGTGAGACTGATACAGAGAAAAGGTCGGAGGAGAGAGCGAGAGAAATATCTTACTACTATCAGGAATGACAGAGGAGACATCACGACAGATTCTACGGAAATTAGAAGGATAGTAAGAGAATGTTACGAACAACTTTATGTCAATAAACTTAAAGGCATAGATAAAATGGAAAAATTCCTTGGGAAACAAAAATCATGAAAAAGAAATAGAAAATCTGAGTAGCCTTTTGGGTTTTGTTTTTTTTTTTGGTGGAAGATTGGCCCTGAGCTAACATCCGTGCCCATCTTCCTCTATTGCATATGTGGGACGCCTGCCACAGCATGGCTTGATGAGCAGTGCATAGGTCCGTGCCCGGGATCCAAACCAGTGAACCCCAGGCCACGGAAGTGGAACACACGAACTTAACCACTACATCATCAGGCCAGACCTGAGTAACCTTATATAGAAGAAATTGAATGTTTAAAACTTTCCCACAGAGAAAATTCCAGGCCCAGAAAGCTGTACTTGTGAATTTTATCAAATTTTTAAAGAAGAAATTATATCAATTCCATATAAACTTTTCCAGAAAATGGAAGATGAGATACTACTTCCCAACTCATTTTACCAGGCTGATTTAACTCTCACACCAAAACTTGACAAAGATATTACAAGAAAATAAAGTTGCAAACCAATATTCCTTACAAACTTAGGGAGACACTTAAAAGAATGGTATAACAGTATATTTATTTATATGACAGTTCATTCAGATTTCAGAACATTTTATAATTGAGTCATTTTATATGTGTATATATGTATGTATACACACGCATATATTTACACATACACATACATGTCTGTATATGTGTAGGGGGAGGACAGGAAGGGAAAGGAAAGGGAGAGAAGAAAAGAGAAAGAAACGGAAGGCTATATATCAAAATGTTCCCAGTGGAAAGTGAGATTCACAGTAACTTTTTGTTTTACTTTTTGCTTATCTGATCTTTTTCCTAATTTATTTCTAAAATAACCATTGTATACTGTATGTACTCTTTAAAATTTTTAATAAAAAGGAGAAATAAAAGATACATTCTTTAAAAAAACAAGCCAAGCATCAAGCTAGGTAGAGGCAGCGCGAGCCCCAGCCCTCCTGGTCAGTCCTGTCTCCATCTGAAGCGGTCACAGCCGCACGGGCCTCTCCGGGGGAGGAGGCAGCCCGCTCCACTCAGGACGACTGCCCCTTGGGGAGCTCAACAATTGTTGACTTGACGTGCAGTTATTTAGGAACGCTCTCTGCGCCTTCCCATCCCTGAAAGACTTGCAGATGGAAAGAGTAGTCCAGACATGCTGTCCCTCTCCTGTCCAGCCTCTAATGCATCCACGCCTTCTCAGAACCACGGCAAGAACACCCCGACCAGAAGGGCACTTCCTGAGAAAGACCCCTCCCTGCTCCTCACGCCCAGGGAGCTGCCCCTGCGTAGTGGGCGTGGTCTCTGCAGCGTTTCTTCTTCCCACCCTGGACCCTCACGTCTTCGGGAAATCCGTGCCCATTCCCTCTGGTTCAAGTGGGCTTTCAGTCTCAGTTCTCCAGATCGCCTAGTCACGGAATGGGGCCAGTGACCACTGAGCCGCCAATCGAAGTCCTCCCCCGGGAGTTTTACCAAGCACACTGAGGGAGCTAAGTTCTCTGTTTCTCTTGGATCACAAGCTGTAAGAACATATCCATAGAGCTGGTGGCAATCAGGACCCTCATCGTGGGGGAAAAGCCTGGGAGAAGGAGACAAACAGAGGAAAGGCGGTGAGATGAAAGCTCAGTCACCGCAGCCGGTTCGTCTTTCTACTTGGACTGTTTTGAGCCATGTTTCTAGTACTTGCAAATGAAAGCATCCTAGTTGATAAGAGCCTCAGACCGCGCAGCTCCTTTTCCTTTAGAGCATGCAGTCAATCAGTGTTATGTGTTCATTTGGTTCCTTGTTTAATGTCTTTCTCCACCAATCCGTGAGCCCATCCACACAAGGTCCATGTCTGTCTAGTTCACCACTGTTTACCCACCACCTGACACAGTGCTTCTCTAGAGCTTAGTAAGATGCCAATAAATGGAGACAAAGGGAAGGAACGAATGCGTACCGGAGCCCAGTGGCTGAGCTGTCGAATCTTCTCTCTCTACAAACTTGTGCTCACCTGCTCGTGGGGACTTGGAGGGAGAGGCCTTCTGCTCCTCACTTGGCCCCGCCAGACAAGATGACTTTTGAGTTTCAAGAAAAAGTTCACACCCCAAACTGAGTCATCTCTCACCCCCGCGAACTCCCACCTGCATCCTCTCAGGAAGCTCCCCGAGCTCCACGCTCAGTGGGTCCCAGTAGCTTAACCTTCCAGAGTGTTATGAAACTGAGAGCAGGCTCATGAATGCTCCACTGCTACTGGCCCTGGCCTTCCGAATCGGATGTTAATGAAGCTGGTGAACCCTGACTCACATTTCTCCGTGTAGGGGTAGAGTTAAGGTGCAGGAAGACAAGAAATCGTTCAAGGCCAGTGGAACATGGTATTCCCTGCCCTTCCCTGGATTCCCAGGTTGAAGAGGACAGTTCAGGCCTCCTGGTCAACACTCAGACTCCGAGGAGGGGCTTTGGAAGTTGTGGCGGCAGTATCACCTAAGTGAGGATGACCTGGGCTTGTTAAAATGCACGTTTCTAGGCTCCACTCCAGACCTACTGAATGTCTTGGGTGTAAAGCCCCAGGAAATTTATTTATACAAGTGTCCCAGGTGATGCTGATGCAAGTAAGAGCTCAGAATCAGGTAGCCTTTGCTCTAAGCCCCTAGTCGCCCTGTTGGTGAGGGAGGGATTCCCACCCTAGGGTTATGGGCATGGCCAAACATGTGGCACCCAACCCCCAACCCTGGACACATGAGACCAACGACAGCTTGTTAGTCATGTATACTTGCACCCCAGGCCAAGAGGACGTCACATGCCGTGCAGGGCCACACAAGGGTTGCACTCAGAAAAAGAGTGAACTACCAGGACTGTGGGAGGCAAGCTTTGTAGTATCAAGAGGGTGGGGTGCCCCTTGGTTCCCGTGGGAGGATGTGATTGTTGTGTGAATAATTTCGTGGACTGGCAGGGAACTGAAACCCGCTACTTAGGGATAAGCAGGATCTGTGCCTGGTCCCTTGATAGGAGGGTTGTTGAGCTGGGGACCTTATCCTCAGGAGCAGCATTAGAGAGGAACTCGCAGCTGGGCTATTGGAGGCCCTCCCAGTTTTACCAGATGTCAAGGCAGCATACAATATTGAGTCTTAATTTTAGGTATCTCACACCCTTTTGTCGCCTCCACAGTAAACACAGCCTCCTTCAAGCTGCCTGGGTGTCTGTCTGCTTCAAAGTGGGGACGCAATAATTGCAGGTGTGGGTGAAAGACTAAACTCAAGACTATAGGCTGAGCTAGACCTACCCTGAGCTCTCAGCGTTAGCACAGAGAGCAAGGGGGAGAAGGAGCCCCCAGTTCCAGCAGCTTTCATCCCCCTGGAAAATCTAAAGGTAACCCTGAGTGGCACGCCCCACACCACTATCCAGGGAGCCCAGCCTCATGTTGAACATGACAGCTCTGACTATAAACCAGGCTGCACATGGCTCGTGGCCAGCCAGGGATGAAAGCCAGAGAGTTTTCACATGCCCCTCTCCCAAAAATAGGGAACAAATCTAGACCTTCTGCTCAAAAATACCAGCCCAAAAATGAACAGTATTCACAGAACACCAGCTGAGAGACCACCTGCACATGAAATAAACAGATAAACATAAAAGTCCCAGCAAGTTTGGTTCTTATGTCCATTTCTATTGGGACAATTTTTGCCTTTTTTTTCTTCTTCTCCCAGCAGGTCCACTGGCACTATCCCCCGACCCCTGTCAAATACGTGTATCTCACTTTTTGAGGAAACAAAAAATGCTTCCACTTTTCATACTCCTGATGCTCTAAATAAGATCTCTGTTGACATGGAGAATTTCCATTCACTTATTTATTTGACAAATGTTCATTGACTATTTACTGTGTGCTGGGTCTGGACTGGGAGCTTTTGGAAATCTAGAATGAGTAAGAAAAGAGGTGGACTCACACAGTAGAGGGCTATGGTGCAATTTTTAAAAATGAGGCAATTCTATACATACTTATATGAAAAGATCTTCAAGGTAGATTGCTAATTTAAAAATATAACAAGCAGAATAGTATGGATTGTATTGCATCATTTGTGCTATGGAGAGAGAGGGAGGAGGGTAGAGGATGAACGAGGAGCAGGGACAGAGACAGACGACTGCTGTCACTTTTGCGTCACCTCTCTCTGGAAGAATGCGCAGCAAGTTGAAACAGCAGTCTGGTGGGGAGGATGGGGTCTGCAGGTTGAGGAGCCTTTTCATCATTCACTTTGTACTGATCTAAGTTTTTAAATTGCCCTTATGTGTTACCTACCTCTCCCTCCAAAAATGAAAAAAATGTTTTTAAAAAAGGAACAAAGGGCCGGCCCGGTGGCGCAGCGGTTAAGTGCGCACGTTCCACTTCTCGGCGGCCCGGGGTTCGCCGGTTCAGATCCCGGGTGCGGACACGGCACGGCTTGGTACGCCATGCTGTGGTAGGCGTCCCACGTATAAAGTAGAGGAAGATGGGCACGGATGTTAGCTCAGGGCCAGGCTTCCTCAGCAAAAACAGGAGGACTGGCAGTAGTTAGCTCAGGGCTAATCTTCCTCAAAAAAAAAAAAAAAAAAAGGAACAAAAATGAGGAAACTCCAAATCAGGTAAAGGAGACAGACTAGTAATCACACAATTAGTAAGCAAGGTAGTAAATGCAATGAGAATATGTTGACATAGCTCTTTGGGTTCTTGAAGAAGGGCACCTAACATGTGGAGAAGTCAGGACAAACTTATCGAAGGGAGAGATATCTTGATCGACTCTTAAAAGATGAGTAGAACTGAGGGTCCCTATCCTCCACATCATTCACTGTCAAAAAAGAAAAACTCCAGAGCCTCTCGAGAGGTTTCATAGGGCTGTTGTGGCCTCTTGGGAAAGTTACAGCTGATGCCAGAAACTCAAAGCAGAAATGGCAAATCCCCGTATTCCACAAGGATGCTTAGTTCTCAGGGAAAATAGCAGACCAGTTACTGAGCTGGCCCAGGCTGGGTGCAGTGAAAGTGAGCATTTGCAGAAATCATTTTTCGTTAACATCAAGGCCTTCCTGCCCACTCCGGGACTCCACCGCCATGCGAAGCTGGGTAAGGCCTCCCTGGCTTTGATTTCTCAGCATTGTCTGTTAAGTACTTCATTTCTGCTGGGTGAGATGAAATGTCTAAATTCCACCTTCGCAGAGAACCACCCCGTCCACCCACCTCCCCCATTCTTGAGCAACCTCTCAGAATGAGTGTTCCTTTCCAAGACACAAGGTCTTTGCTGACTTCTCTCTTTAGAGAGCTCCATCAAAATCCTGCACTTGCCCAGTGTCCTTTCCTTGGCCAGCGGTAACCAAGGAAACAAGATACTATGGTAACGCAGGGAGGAGAGAAGGGAGACAGCCAGAGCCCTTCCTCGCTCACTCTCTCCTCTCTGCTGGAATCAAGGCAGTGACTAGAGCGGAGAGAACATCTGTTCTCAGTGTCCAGGGGGAGAGGACCAGGACACTCACATGGGTGGCTTAATGGCTGGCGCCCAGAGTTTCCCATTCCCCAGCCTGAAGACTGGTACCCCAGGGCCCCCCAAAACTGTGTTCTTTGCCAGGCCCCAGGGCCCACTCTAGAACCTGTCAAATAATGCCCTAAATGCTAGACGTAAAGGATGCAGAGATGTTTAGGCAAATAAGTAAGCACGATACAGATTGGGATCATGTATAAACAAAGCCCTAAGCATGACTGAAGTTATGATGTATGACAAAACCACCAGGTGTTTGCACAATCCTCAGCAGTGTTGAATCTATCTCTTGTTTCGCCCTGTCTTTCTGCCTCCAGCTTGCTGCTTCTTCATTCCACCCCCTGACCATCTCTATGTCTGCTTCTCAGACGCCGTCCTCTGTATTTTCCTCTGTTTACCTGCCTCTCCCTCTGAGGGCTGCCTTCCTGCCTCTCTCTGTCTCCCTCTCTCCTCCCTCCTGCTGACCTGCAGTTTACCTGCCGCTCTCAGGATGGAGTGGCTTAAAGAGAAAGATTCCCTGTGCTCCGGGGCAGCCCCAGACCCTGCCAACTGCACTGCACGTAGAACACCGTCGTTCACGCCCTGTCGTCTCACCATGGACAGGCTATGATGTCGGGCACAGACGACCTGGGGGTGAGGCAAAGGAGGCCTCAGCTTGAAGGAGGTCAAAATATTACAGACTGTGGTGTGTGCGATGACATCATAAATAACCCGACTGCAGTGTGAGGGGGAAACCTGACTTTTTGTCTCCAACATTTTGCTTGTTGAATCTTTTTTTACAACCTTAAGAATTCTCATTAGAGTTTTGCAATCCTGTCTTGTGATTCTTACCTTAGATCCTCCCGAACAGGAGCCGCCTGGTCTAATTTCTCAGCACTGACTCCCTTCCTCAGAACTGTGGTCTCCGAGCTGCTTTGATCACACAGTCCTACAGGCCAAGACATTTTGAACACAGACACCCGCCCCCCCCGCCCCGATATAAGTGCACATGCTTATTTATGAAACACATACATGTACTACTATACTAATATTTGGTACATGATAAAATATACACAAAAATGGGAATTTAAAAGGAAGCGATAATATGTTATAATATCTTGTTCCCTTGCCTTAGTGGACTGTCTTGTGCGCCCCGTGTTCGTCTGCTCAGTCCCTTTAAATGAATGAGGACCCTGCTTTGTCCCTCAGGTCCGTAGGTGAGGGCTCCCGAGAACCGAGGGAGGATCGCCAGGAGGACCAGAGTGTGACAGGATTTCTTTGTCGGGCAGTGTATGCATTTTCCGGGGCTGCTATAGCGAAGTGCCACAGACAAGGTGGCTCGAACAAAGAAATGCATTGTCTCACAGTACTGGAGGCTGGAAGTCTAAGATCAAGATGTGGCCGAGGGTGGTTCCTTCTGAGGGCTGGGAGGGAGAATGTGCTCCCTGCCTCTCTCCTAGCTCCCGGTGGCTTGCTGGCAATCTTCAGCATCCATGGCTTGTAGGTGTATCACTTAAGCTCTGGCTTCATCTCCACATGGTGTTCTCTCTGAGCACGCACCTGTCTCTATTCCAAATTGTTCCTTTTTTTAAGGATGCAGTTATAATGGATTACGGCCCACCTTAATGACCTCATCTTAAGTTCAAGATCTTGACTTAATCGTGCTATTTCCGAATAAGATCACTGTTATGGACTGAATTGTATCCCCTCAAAAATTCAAATGATGAAGCCCCAACCCCCGATGTGACTGTATTTGGAGATAAGGCCTTTAAAGAGGGAATTAAGGTCAGATGAGGTTATGACTAGCGGGGCCCTAATGTGACTGCGTCCTTACCAGAAGAGGAAGAGATGCCAGGAGTGCACACACACAGAGGAGAGAAGATGAGAGGAGACAAGGGGAAGGCAGCCACCTGCAAGCCCAGGAGGAGCCCCGGGAGAAGGGAACCCTGCTGACACCTGATCTTGGACTTCCAGCCTCCAGAGCTGTGAGGATGACAGTCTGCTGTTTGCCCTCCCCGTCGGTGGTATTTTGTGCTGTCAGACCCGGCAGACCAATACAGTCATAGTGACAGGTTCTGGGGATCAGAACTTCAATATCTCTTGGGGGGACACAATTCAACCCATAGAAGGGGCTAATGGTGAATGGGATAAGAGGCCAGGGCATTGAGACTGAGCTGTGGGCAGGAAGCTTCTCCAGGGTGGGCAGGTTGGGGGGCCGGGAGGAGCAAGAAAGAGCGCCATTGCCAGGCAGCCTGCTCCCAGAGTCCGGGCTGGCCTCTCTCTGAGGGCTGAGATCCCCAGACCACAGGGCTACTCGCAGCGTGGGCTCTGGTCAGACACTGCTTCTGGAAGTTTCCATTCACAGAAGCAGTTTCACGTTGTCTTCTATTCTGAGGATCCCAAATTACTTTATAGCTGTTATTTCTGGGAGAAATTGCTGCTCTAGAAAACTTGAAATGTCTGCATTTGAAACAGCCCCATGGCCAGGATGCTCCTAGAAAAGCAAGGACACACCTTCCCAACTCTTGATTGAAAGGAAGCCAGATCATGGTGTTTGTTTCCTAAACAGGAATTGAACATTTGTCACTTGTACTATTTAATTATGCCCCAAGAGGTTTGCTAACACTGCACATTCTGTCTGCAGTGCCTGTTTAATTTTTTGTTTTAAAGAGACACAGTCACTATATAGTTACCAAAGAACAAGTGTTTAAACCTCAATAAATAACATTTTTAATAATAAGGTTCTGAAATGCCTACATCACATCTCCCTGCTCATTCTCTAAGAAAAATATTTTAATTATCTATTGACACATATTGCGCATAGATCAGCCATCTTTTAAAAAGATAAATGGGTTTATAGGCGAGTCGGGTTAATTAAAAGCCAGTGGAGTATTACAAGTGTATTTACTGGGGAATACTCACTGTAGGAGAGGAATGGTTCTTGCACAGTTGTCAGAATTCTGTGAATGTATTGTTTAATAACCACTTGGCACTTAATTATAGTGAGACAGTGAGAGCTTAAATCTAAACTTAGCGCACATTCTAGTTATCTCTTCTAAGTGGCTTCTCCTCAGTGACATAGATTTTCCAAGGTAGACCACACCAAGGCAGGATCTGATGGTCTGGGCAATTGCTGACCGGAAGCTTCCCAGGACCGTGGGCCTGTCATGAGCCAGCGCCTGTTCTGATCTTGGACACCAAGAGGGAAAGCCCAGATCCAACTCCAGAGGTGAGGCCAATTCTGAGGAAAGTCTACGAGATGAAGTAAAAACTTATCACAGCACTCAAGGGCCTTCACCATCGAGCCCCTCCCAAGTTTTCTAGATGCACCATCCCCCAGCCCACTCACCTCTAACTCTAAAACCCAGTGTGTGCCTCACCAGCTCCGTTTGTCCCTCCACAGGGAATGCAACAGTGCAGAGAACAGCTGCTCTACCAGCTGGATTCCAGGAAGGAGGAATAACGAGCCCCCAGGCGACCTATGAGACAACACGGCCTGAGCAGGAAGTAAACCCTCGTTGTTTAAGTTATGGAGACTTGGGGAGTGTTTGTTGTTCCAACCTAACTGAGCCTATCCTGACTCATGCACTTCACCAGTCCCAGAGCCTGGCATGGAGAAGACGCTCTGTGAGTGCTTGGCAATGAATAAATGCACGAGTCCATCAATAGATTTTCCCTTTCATCTCATCTAGAATATTATCTGGTCCTGGGAAATCACCTGCAGGCTCCTGAGAGACTTTAATGGCCTCTCCCTGTGTGAGCCAGAAGTGAACATCCTTTCCTACCACTGAGGGGAGAAGCTTGAGTTCTGGGTTCCACTCAGAAGCTACGACAGTGCACTGATCCATGGTTATTACTGTCAGCAACTTGGCTGCTGGGAAGGCTTTGCGAAAAGAGTCGCAGGGAACACCGAACCACTGAAACGAGCATCCGTGTGTGTGTGTGTATGTGTGTGTGTGTGTTGGTCTTCCCACCACCTATTCTCTTACCGCCACTAATAGCACTCCAAGTTTTTTCCTTTGGGGAAGCTACCCCCGTCCCCACTCTCAGGTCTTATGGTTTGGACGGCATTCACTACATTCTAAGTTCTAGAAGTGACTGTAACTTGTCAAGGTCACAAAACAAAGTAATGATAGAGCCAAAACTAGAACCCAAGTCTCCCAGTCTTGGGCCTAATCCATTCATTTGACATCTATCTGGTGAGCTCCTGCTCTGAGCCAGCGCTTGGTTCTGGGAGTACAGTGGTGAGAAAACTAGATGGAGAGTCTGCTGACAGATTGCTCCGAGTTCAGACCAATGCTCTCTCTACCCCAATACCCGGCCCTCTCTCTTCCCCCGTAAACCACACCCCCATCGTCCCCACCACACATCCAGATGCCTCCCTCTCTTCCCAAAAGCCTCCACTGACTGCCTCGACCATCGCTGACCCTCCTCTCTTTTCTGAGTTCCTTCTGCCACAGGCCCCAGCGCATGAACAAACAGAGGTTGGGTAAGTCTCCCAAAGGAATGGCCAGCCAGGAGTGAGGGTTCCATGGCCTAAAAGAGGAGGGACCCAGGGCTAATTAGGGTGCTGCTCCTCCACGATGCCCCACAAACCCCACTGAAGCTGGAGCTGCTTGGCTTGTGGAGGGCCCAGGGCACTGGACGGACTGCCTCCTTCTCACCCCAGATCAGAGTCTCTGGTTGGCCCCTCCAGCCACCCCACCTCCAGCTAGATGCTAACATCCAGTTCCTCACCTCCAGGGAAAGAAAACAGAAAGTGCTGGAAGTGACAGGGCCCTAAACCACTCAGTTGGAAACAGAGTCATCGGGAGCCACAGGGAGAAGGAACGGCCAAGCAGCTGATTGCATTGCCCCTGGCAACCACACGTCCCAGCAGGTCGAGTCAATACTGCCGCGCTCACTGGGATGTGCTTTCCTGAAGCTCACAAAAGAAATCTATATCGTTCTCAGGAGCAACCAATCTTTCTGCAGGCAGAGCATGTCCTCTCCAGGCTGTGGACTGCTTAAAGGGACACTGAAACCCAGCCCAAAAGGTGGCTAAGCCCCAGTCCCCAGACTGACGGCCTAAAGGGAATATGGCATTTCACCTGCACACAGCCCCTCTCCCTCACTCCCACTGCCAACCCCTCTCAACCCCACCACTGCAATGGCCTCCGAGCTGAGATGTGATATTTGCTTTAGTCTCTCTCCTTTCCAGTGCAGCCTCATAACAGTAGCTAACTCATAACAGTAATTAACCTTACCATGTGCTAGATTGTCTAGAGGATACTTCACAAGTATTAACTCATTTCATCCTCAGAAAACCCAACCTAATGGGGTAGATATTATCAGTAGCCCCGTTTTTTTGGCTGAAGACTCGGAAGCACAGCGCAGCTACGTAGCTCATCGGAAGTCACACAGCCCGTCAGTGTGACAGTAGAAGCAGGCCCATGCTCTTCCCCACCGTGCTGTCCCACCCTCACAGAGAACACTTCCCACAGTTCCCCTGGTGAAAAGGCAAGGGCTTTGGGCCCAGACTGATTAAGATCAAAATTTCAGCTCTAGCCCTTGCTAGCTCTGTGACTTCAACAAGCTACCTAGCCTCTTGGGTCCTCATTTTCCCATCTGTAATGTGAATATGAGGACAACAGAACCTATCTTATAGAGTAATTCCGAGGGTTCCGTTAGATGACCCATCACCCTTTCCACCCCTACTGCCCATCCTACTCGTGGCTCTACTAATACCAAATGAAGCTCACTTGCCCACATGTGCCTCTCATGTCTCCGCTCCCTCTGACTCGGGTATTCTCTAACCCCTCTTATCTGGCCAGCTCCTTCTCAACATCTATGGTCTCAGCTGAATGCTGCCTCATCTGAGAAGCCTTCCTAACTTTCCTATTCTGCACTCTGTCTCGTCAGTAATTTCCTAACCCTGTATCTCCCTGCCATGGTCCCCATCACACTCAACTTTCACTGTCCACGGCCATGTCCGTCTCTTCACTGGGCTCTGAGCTCTACAAGGGCCATGACAGTGAGCTTATCTCATCCAGAATCCACACTGGCTAGCAAGATGCCTGGAATAAGTCAGTAAATACTTGCTGCGCAAATGACTAAACGAAGATTTCTTCTTATTCATGCTTATATTCTTGCTTTCCATCCTAATAGGTGGAAAGTATCTTGAAGGTAACAGCCATCCCTAACTATTTCTTTCTGAATTTCCCACTGCGCATGGCACATACAAGCAGCGCTGGGACTAGGGTGAGGCAAGCGAGGGCCCCAGGGCACAAAATGTAAGGATGCACTGACTCAGCTTCGTGCAACTGTGGGGTGGGCTCAGAAGGCCCTCCATTAATGACATCTAATTTAAATTAGTGATGGCCCAACAGTTGGGTGATGAATCTCCATCTCTGTCCTCAAGGAGTCCTCAGACTCATGAGGATTTATTTTTACCATCAAAGACTGACAGAGCCACACCTACCAGCTTCCTCTCTGGGCCACCCCCATTGTCTGACACAATGCTGTGGACCCACAAATGGGTCAGGCTGAGTGGAAAGGATGTTCATGAAGACCAAGGAAATGTGATGGGCAATCCATGATGGGTGGGTTGGAGTCAGACAATCAGGGAGGGAGACAAGAACCCTCCAGGCAGAGAACTGCATGAAGAAAGCCAGAAGAATGCCAAGTTCATCAAGGGCCCCATGGAAACTCATCTGATTGGAACTCAGCCTACATGCCAACAAGCACAGCCAAAGAGGTAATAACAACTGGCCTCCCCACCCACTCTTGCCTTTCATAAAGCCAGCAAAGTATTTCCTCAACCATTGTTTCATTTAACTCCTACAACAAAGGAATTATAATTACTCCCATCTTATTGATGAGGAAACTGAGGTTTAGCTGCCAAGTGGCTTGCTCAAGGCACACAGCTAGGGAGGCTGGGGAGGCAGCCTTGCTTGGCTGCTTTGGCCTTCCCCATCCCCACAGCCTGGTGGTAACATCCCTTGCCCAAGTGTCCTATGCCTAGCACCACATTACACCTCTTGTGGAGAGTTTCTGGGTCCAGAGTTTCTTGTGACCTGCATTTAGAGGCCCTTTAGTGAAAGGGGCTGTGAAGCATGTGGGGCTGCAATCCTTCTCTCAAGCAACCGGACAGAGGTCTGGCGGGAGCAGGAGGAAAGTGGCTGGTTCCCTTGCTCTGGCTTGTTGCCCAGCCCGGCGAATGGAATAAGGAAGGTCTCTGAGGCAGTGCTTTGGCTCAAGTGCAAACAGCAATTCAAAGGCTCTCTGGCAAACAATGCGGACAGCATGTCACTGCTCTCTGATGTGTCATCCAGACCTCGATCCGTTCAGCCTAGGGAAGACTGTACCTGCTGCCTTTGTCAGTGTGGACGGAAGAACAAAGCAGGATGGATTAGCTAATCCCCTGCCGACCGTGAGATGGGAGGCTGAAATTCAGCTCCACGGACTGCTTGACTCCGGGGGTCAAGAAGTTAGCAGTGTCCAGAGCCAGCCCTGCAGGGCTCCCATTGCTGACAGCTGGCCGAATGGCTCACATGGGCTCGTGGGAGGTCACAGCAGTTGCGTTTCCATTTTAACCCCATTGTTTAGCCAAATGAAGCCAAGATGTTCCTGCTCCCCACCGGAGAAGTCAGCCCGGCTTCAATAATTTCTGAGTGCTGACAGATAATTCAGAGATATTGGATATTTCACCACCTGGGGACTGCCCTTCGCTACCACAGCAATCAGTTACTGCCCGCCAACCAGGGGCCATGTGGCGGCCCCGGGCCCCTCACGCCTTTACGATCAGACTCCAGCGTCTTGGAAAATATTGCTTGAATTTATTTATATAATCATGTTAGGAAGGCGGTGAGTTATTGTGAAGTCAGCATTCTTCCATCTTCCTTCCCACTAATCCTTTGTTTGAGCTGCTGCTCCAAGGACTCCGATTACTAATGCAATTACACGCTACCTGGTAAAGGGTAATCCAAAAAAAATTATACCCCTTCACATATTGTATTTTTTACCCTGAGCCACCCTTCTCCTAAAACCGTGTGCTGATATAAATCAATTAGCTACTGATTTTGTGACTACCTGTATTTAAGGACACATAGGCTTTTGATCCGCCCTCTCAAGTAGTTCGGTCATCTTAAAGGGACATGCTGCCTCTCATTTGGAGCACTAGCCCTTCAAAAATCTCTGTGTCAAAGCAAACACTCTGAACAGGCTGGGTTCTTCTAACAGCAGAGCACAAGCCTGCCACCAGTCTGGACAACATGTGTGTGTTGTATCCTGGTCTCGCTGAAACCGAAGGCTTCAGGCTGTGTCCTTGACATTCACGGGTTCCCAACATCACACCCTCGCCCTTCCATTCACCACAGAATAAATATGAAAATAAGTAAAATGGTGCTGCAGACTCTAGGAATATTCTTCTTGGAGTGGTTCAGGAGGCACGATATCGAACCCATGGAGAAGATTATGATCCTAGGACACCAATTGGTTCTACAATAAACAACACTGCAAAAACCACCTAAACACTATTTATTGGATTTCAAATTTATATCAACCTATAGACAAACCATGCAGCCTAAACTATGATCATAAAATATAAATGTTATCCAACTTAGTAATACAAAAGTAAAGATACAGCACACCTGGAAGGGTGGAGAGGATTGTGAGGGAGTGGAGAAGCAAATAATATTGTCTATGATGAGTGAAAAAAGAAATGGAGGGCTTAGAATGTGACCAAAGTTGCATAGATGACCAGTGAGTGGAGGAAAATAGTGATTTAATTATATCTAGAGAAGAGAGGATGAAAAGGAGAGGTTGGTATAAGGAAGCCAAATCTTTTATCATGGGAGGAAGTCAGAAGACAGTGTCTAGAATTGATCAATCAAAAAATAGCTGTATAATTATATCATTTGACATATAAAAGAAACTTTCAGAAGAACTGAAAACAGAAACCGTTTAAGTGGTTGCTTCAATTGATTGTATGGTGTTAGAGGTCAAGAGAGTGACTAACTTTGGTGGGAGACCGTGGCTTCTCGGGTGCTGTCATGCTCCATTTCTTGATCCGGGTACTGGTTACAAGAGTGTTCACTCGTGAAAATCATCAGCCGCATATTTAGGATATATGCGATTTTTCTATGTAAGTATATTTCAATTAAGTTTCCTTAATAAACGTGGCTGCCTCTGGGGAGCAGGACTTAGAGAAATGAGGGGAGAGACAGGGCATTATTGTTTTTTGATGATCAGCCTAGTTGATGCTTTGATTATTTTTAGCTATGCCTGTATTACATAGATGAAAATTCTTTTTATGCTGTTTCATGCTGAACCCTCAGGTGACTTCCCGTGTATAAAAAGTTCCATGGCCCCCAAAGCCAAAACTCCGAGTGTTTGATATAAGTTCCTGAGGGGTGGATATCAGCAGATTTGGGGAAGTGCTTTCTAAACATCAGAGCCACCAACAATTTTGGTAGCGAGTTCACTGTCATTGGAGATGCTCAAGTCAAAGAGATCAAGGAGCATTGCCCAGGTGGCCATGGACACAATTTGGTCATTGCTGAGACTCTGCAACTCTGAGACACATTCGGGGGGCTGCATACACTTTGCTCTGAAACATCTGCATTATTTTTCGTTTTGTTTTTTTTTTTTAACCTCTTTGGTCCAGAAAGAAAATTCAAAACATCAAGAATCCAATGGAAAAATACTCCTTACAAATTGAGACAAGAGCAGAACTGGAAGGAGGTGGGTGGAAGGAAACCCTTTCCTCCACACTGACTTTGAAGGGGAGCAGCCGATGGGGCAACCCTGGGGAAGAGAGGACACCAGTTGGACCAAGCCAAGTATGGATGCTTCACCACCTGGGGGCCGTCCTTTCCTACCACAACAACCAGTTACTGCCCGCCAAGCAGGAGCCATGCAGATGGCCGATGGCTTCCAAGGGCTTGGAATTTAGGATATCTTCTGCTCTGAGACCTCTCCACTAGGGGGTCAGCAAACTGTGGCCCACGGGCCAAAGCTGGCCCACTGCCTTTTTATACAGCCTGCAAACTAAGAGTGGTTTGACATTTTTACATGGTTGAAAAATATCAAAAGAAAAATAAAACACATGAAAATTAAATGAAATTTAAATTTCAGTGCCCATAAATAAAGTTTTCTTGGAACGCAACAAAGCTCATCATTTGCATATTGACTGTGGCTGCTTTCCCTACAACAGCAGGATTGAGAGGTTTCAACACACAGTTGAAAATATTTATATCTGGCTCTTTGCAGGAAATGTTTGCCAAGCCCTGCTCTTCACCATGTCTGTTATAAATAGAGTGGGTTCATCTAGCACCTTTCACTCCCAAAGAACTTGTCTCACTTTGCTATTGTTCTCTTATTTAACAAGCTGTAGAAGGAATTTGGAGTCCTAAATTGGAATCAAACAATTTACCATCATAGAAAGTAAACAGGTCCTCATTTAGACTCTCCTCCCTCCTCGAACCTCTTGATCTTCCATCAGAGAAAACTAGAGTCCAAAGAAAGTGCCCCTACCCGACTAGGCGTTCAGGTCCTTGCCTTGGGGCTCCCGCTGTGTGCGGTCAGATTCCTCTCAAGCTCCCTCCCAGCAGGGGGCTCGGAAGGGGAGCTCAGGGGCTAGCAGTCAAGCACGAGAGCCTTGGCCCACCCTGCAGATAAGACAAAATGGTCCTATCTCAATTTGTCAGATTGCCAGTTTACTGAACTCACTGCAGTTTTGTTGAGGGGAAATTATAATTTGCCCCTCATCCTCCTGTGGTTTCTGAAAACTAGTGGGCTTTCCTTTAAGCCCACCAGTCTTCTCTGTTGTGGCAGAAGAATGCCCCTGTTCTGATTTCTGGTGGGAAAACGGCTAAGGAGAACCGTCCTGCCCGGATTACGCTGTGACTGGACAGCCTCTGGGACAGAGGCAGGAGCAGAACTCAGCGTCGACAGAACCCCCAGTTACTGCGTAAATCGAACACCTGGCACTGCCTGTCTGATGAACTGAGTTTTGCTGAGTCAACTCTTGCTAGCGTCCGAACAAAGCTCAACCCTGACGCTGCAGTTTGGACCCTACTCGTTTCAGGGATTCTCCGTGGCAAATTGAAGCCCAGGGGTGCAGCCAGGCCCCTGTGAAGGCCGCGGTCCCTCAGCCAGTCCAGCCGGCCTGCCCGCGCGCTCAGCTCACACTGTGTGCCTGGACGCGGCTCCCAGGGGCCCAGGCTCAGCCTGGTGGTTGTCTTGGAGACTGAGAGCTCCAGGGAGAACAGAAGCAAGTCCAGCCTCCCCAGCCTTCCCTAGGGATGAAGGAAGGTTTCTTTGAATGGTGGGCCTTTTTACCCAGCAGCAGCTTTCTTTGTTTCACAAAGCACAGCGTTGGCCAGATAAACCCATCTTAGGGAAGTTGTTTGACAGCTGGACCCCACCCATCACCCCCATGCCCCACCTCCACCTCACCCCCTGGAGTAGAGTGCAGTAGGTGAGGAGCCCTGACCAGGGGACACCTCGGCCTCTGCCTGGTGACGACCCCTGGCGCTCTACACACCTTCACTTGCCTGCCTCACCTGTTGTTAGATCAGTACCTGGCCTACAGAAGTAAACACCGTGCTGTTCCTGTTTCCTCCGAGGGGAAGCCCTGCCAGGTGTAAACGGGAGCTCTTGGCGAAAGGAAGAGCTGGATCCTCAGGCCTATGGGACCCGGAGCCCTGAGGGGTGGCGATGATGAGCAGAGGGCCGGCGGGCAGGTAGTCCGGATGACTTATTACACCAGCTTCGGCAAGGGAGTAGAAAGGAAGAAGATAAAAAATCATAGCATCGATTTTTCCAGCACGTGAGACCAGCAATGTTATTTCCAGATCCGTCCTTTCTGAAATTAAATTAAATAAAGTTTAGCTCTGTCTGTCAATTTGCTGGAAACCCTCTCCATCCGACTGTCCACGTGGTAGTGAGGGGCTCATGGGGGCGTCTCTTCCAGAGAAGCGTCATTCCATTAGGAGAAGCGAGGGCTTCGGATGACGGTCCAGAATTTTAAGAGCCTCTGAACCCAATGAGGCGTCAATTTGCAAGTGTGTTTTTCACAACCACTGTGTGGACGCTTTAACAAATGGGACTGTGGTGAGACAGTCCTCCAGGGTGAGTGTAGCAGCAGGACTCCATGCTCTTACTCAGATACACCGTCCCCAAGGCGGGGGAACCGTCGCCCTGCCTCAGAGACACACTTGTGAAAAATCAGAAGCATATTTTTCTTTTACATCAGTTATGAGATTTTTCTTTCCTTCAAAAACAATAAATGTGCCAGTGATTTCAAGTAAGAAAACACAGTCCTGAGACTGCCTTAAGGAGAGGTATTTTGCAAGCCCAAGCTCGCCCAAGTGAGGGGCTGGTAAAAGCCTCCAGCGGGCTGGGGGGGCAGACGGGAGTGACAAGCGGCCTGTCAGTCATCCTGGCCAGCTGAACCAGCAGGTGGACTGGGGGAAATCACACAGTGAACAGGCTGGGGGCGGGGCGGGGTTAATGCAAACTGGTTCTCTACCCCTGGTCCACTGCGAGGAAGGCGCAGAAGTTGCCCCCACACTGCCTGGGCTTCCACTGGCCTCGAAGGTCCCTGATCACTGAGAGGCCAGGACCGGGGTTTCCAGGAAGAGGAGAGATGACCAAGAGGCCAGTCTTCCATTGAAGTCACGGTCCGAGGACTTAAGCCATTCCCGGGGCTCTGAGCTGTTCAGGAGTTTGGTCCTAGGTTTGGTGGGAGGTCCAGAGTGGCTTCAACAGGGCTAACAGCTGAATCCAGTCTTTCAAAACTGGGCTCCCACTTATTCTTCAAAGCCTGAAATAAGTGTCCCCACCTATGTGAAACCATCCTCAACCTTCTTGAGGCAGAATTAGTCAGTGTTCCCTCCCGGCCCCCAGACCATTTCACACACGCCTCAGTGAATACCATCAGCTGCAGTTCTGTAATTATGTGGGTGTCCATCAGCATCTCCAGCCACGCCCGGCGCAAAGGAGAGGCGCTCAGCAACTCCTGGCCACTTGCGTGAGGAAAGGGATCCCAGGAAAACCCTCCGGAGACGACAGCAAATGTCTGTCAGAAACTCGGGCTTGAATTCACTATAATGTGGTGTGTAATTGGGGAAATTTTGGAAGAATCTTAAGGACCGTGTAGGTAAATCAAGGCACATCCATTCAGTAGACTATTATGCAGCCATTGGCAATGATATAGCAGACGTGTACTTATTGCTTTGAAAAGATGTTTGTGATGTGTGATTAGGTGGGGAAAAAAGCAGGTTACACAACAGCTTGCATAGCGTGATCCCATTTTATTGGGAAAACACATTTCTATCTTGTGCACACACATGCATATCAATACACAAAGCACAAATGTTACATCAATAGCGGTGAGGTACCAGACCACAGAGGCTACGCTGAAGGATCAGATTTCAGAAGAACATTGACAAGATGATCTTCATCCGGAAGAAGGTGACTAAAATGGAGAAGGATCCAAAGCCACGTCATTTGAATAAGGACTGAAAGAACTGAGTTTTCCTAATCAAGATAAAAAGACTCAGCCTCAGGCTGAAGGACGCAGAGCCAATGATAGCACTCACAGTGTGAGCTACAGGGTCTCAGAGCACAGAGGGAGAGGTGGCCGATGCCGCGGGGAGAGGGTCACGGAGATGTCGTCAGCAAGGGGCCGTCCCACTGGCTCTAAGCTCTAAAGCTGAAGGCAGTGTTCCCCAGCCTTCAGCTATTGGCCTGCCAACTTCACCATTTTGGCATTTCCTTGTACCACCTGTGTGATTATCTACTTAATTTTTTATTTTTCTTTTAAATTCCTTATTTTTCTTTTAAATTGTCCTGTTTTAAATAAATTTGTTTTGAAACGTAACTGTGTCTCACTAATTATATGGAAAATCCAGAATTGCCCACCACAAATGAAAGAAGGCAATCATAAAATGTATTTCTAACACTCCAAAGTTGTTAAATTCCAGTTAAATGTTGGTGGCTGAAAGCTCTGCACATAAGATCTGTTTCCTCTTTGTTATAAAAGAGAGATTAACCAGTATTATAAAGGCCTTAAAGACATGCTCATCCCCCAGGAGCTCTGTCCTGGCCAGAGAAGCATGAGAGGCGACCAGCCTTCCCTCCCACCGAGGGGTCCGGTGTGATGGAACGCAGCATCCTTGCGGAAGAGGAGAGCCAGAAGGCCTCTAGGAGCAGGGAAGAGTGTGGCAAAGGGGGGCCGGGGACGGCAGGCTCACCAGAGGCTGTAGGGAGGGGCGGTGGTAGAGCTGCAGAGGCAGGCTGGCACCATTGGCACAGGTGTGCTCGGGAACGAGGCATACATGTCTCATTGTAATCTTGTTATACCGTTTTGCTTGTTGTGCCATGTGAATACATTACCCATTCAAAACAAAGACATTCATGTATTTTTTAATTATCGTGCACACACACACAGTCTCTTGGACAGCAATATTTGAAACAACCAAGTGGTCTCGACATGGTACAGAGCAAAGGCCTTGGAGCTGAGCTGGTTGGGGTCAGATCACAGCCCTTCCACTTATTAACAACGTGGTGTCGAGTAGATGTCTTAACCTTCCCAAACCTCACTGTCCTGATCCGTATGAAGGGGATGTGAACAGTGCCTGCCCCCGGGGTTATAGGACACACTAATCAGGTGATCAACATAAAACCCTTTGCCCTTCACAGGTGTTCAGTGAATCGTCGGGTTGCTACTTCCACACCCGTCTCTGTGATCCTTTGCTTATCTTAAGAGCATCTCTATGTGCATCTTTCCCTATCTGTCTCTGTCACCCTCATTCCCTTCAGTTCTAAAATAAAACTGAAGCTTATTTTGTGTCATTTATTATGTGTAGTTAATAGACTGTTCTTTTCCCTGCTCTTAATTTTAATAAGCTAACAAGAAGAACGTTCCCATTTCTAGAAGCAAATAAACTGGCCACAGTAAATTGCTTTTTACTTCCTTGGGCTTCCAATTGATTTCAGGAGTGAGTCCGTGTGGGTCGGTGACCTTCTTCCGCAGCCCTGGTCAGACTGTGGGCCTGTTCACGTGTGGGTACCAAGGAGAGGCATATGCACACACGCACATGCGCACACACACTCACACAAATGTGTACTGGCAAGAACAGGCCTTTCTCACCAAGCATCCTCCAAAGCACAATGGCGGGTGAAGAGCCCCGGAGAGATTGAAGTGCTTCTGTAGAGTTTCGTTTCTTTGAATATTGCTGCTGCAACTCTTTATAGAAATCAGTAAATCTCAGTTTAACTGCCGCTATTGATTGGGGAGGGCACAAACAGAGTTGCAGACGAGTTTCCGCCGTCTCCTGAAGTGTCCATTGCAGACGGCGCTAAAGACATGATGTATTTGTTTTCGAGGCCGGCAGACACGTGCGCAGCTCCATCACCCTCCGCCCCTCCATCATCCAGGGCTGCTTTCTAAAGGCCGACAGAAGGTTCCTGCAGGACACTGCTTCTTCACTCATTAACAGTGATCAGTAAACCCTGTGGTGTTCATTAAAATGTTTCTCTGCTGCTCAGCAACAACATTTTTTTCTTTGAAAGCCAACTTTAGCTGCTGTGAGGTCAAAGAAATATATAACAATTACGAAGAAGGTAATCTCCAGCGCACTTTTTTATTTTGAGTACATCCTGGGGGCGGGCAAGCAGCTGTGATTTATTTCCGCTCAGCCCACGAGGCTCATTTGAATATTTACTGAGGTTGTGCTCAGCACTACTGGGGCCACGCAAATGTGCGGCAGAGTAAAGAGCCAAAAAGTGACAGCCCTCCACACAGAGAAGCCGGTGACTTCTGACCCCGCCTGGGTTTGCTTTTATGACTTTCATATCCTTGAAGTTATTTAAAAGAAGATGAAATATGACAGGTGCTGGGGTTGGCAAAAGCAGCAAGTTGATTGCATTCCGGCCTGCCAGTGGGAACCCCTCACAGAACGTCGTCAGCACATTTAAAAGTGTGCGGTTCCGTTGCTGTCCTCTGCACTTCCCCCCGACCTGCGAGCAAACCTGGCGCGTAGACAGGTGGAGCTGGACCTTTGTTTTCTGCCGGCCTGCCCCTTATGTACATCTCCATCCCCCAATCTCAGTGCGTGGGGTTTAAGAGAGCCTGCCCCCTCCTCACTCCTCAGCATCCAGGGATAAGCATGTGGCCAAATCTAGCCAATCAGAGCACATCTCCTGGCCAGAGTGCTTGCTTCAGGGATAGTCATGTGACTTCTCTGGGCCAATGAGAGCCTTCCCTGGGGCTTTCGAAGGACATCTGAGAAACAGGTTCTCTCCTTCCACTGTGGTTATAATCTAGCATGACGTAAGCCTGGATCCACCATGTGGGGAGAGCCTGCACCGTGGGATAATCCAACATTAACAACAACTGAGATCAGAGATGAAAACAGAACTTTGAGGAGGATGTTTGACACCTGGATACAGCCTTGCCTGGTGCTACTCTTGGAATTTTTAAACTGAGGCAATAAATTCCGTTGGATTAAGTCATATTGACTTGGGTCTGTGACACAATCAAAAGATGCCTGACCAATGGAGATGCCGTCTTACCATAACCCGAAGAACATAAAGAATATTCCTGGCCTATAATCCTTTCCACACTAGCTCCTTAAAACGAAATTATACCCCAGAGTTTGCCACCCCCTTACTGCCTCTCCTGAGAGCAGTTCCTTAAAATATCACTTGCACATGAATCCTCGTCTCAGGATCCACTTCTTGGGACCCCAAACTAAGAATGTGAGGACTAAGTGAAATTATTTGTAGAAGGTATTTAACACAGTGCCTGATTCATAATATATGTTTGATAAATGTTGACTATTACTCTTATTCTTGTCAGTGTTTTTGTTATGTTGCTAGAAGAGCTTGAACCAGGAAACAGTTTCCTGACATCCAATCCTGTGCTCTTCCAGCTGTGCCGGTGTGTCCTAAAATGCCAAACGTGTATATCCACCACAGCTGATCCACGAAATGGCTTTACTTGTTAGGCAGTGAAATCATTTTTAAAGTTACGTAGTATGGTAAGCGAGTGGTGTTTTCTGTTTATGGCTGTGGTCATAAAGTTTCTTTATAAAATAAATGTCTTTAGGTTCTAAAGGTGAGTCAATTTCCTAAGGAAGTAAAGGATATCCCATGCTTTATGAAGATATGGAAAAATACGCGGATTTGGTAAATTAACAGAAAACTCTGAGCCACCCCCACTGCCCACCAGCCCACGTCTCCCATGCAAGGGCCTTTACAGTCACAGCTGAGAAACGAGCCGTGTGCCAGAGCTCTGCGCAGCTGTTGTCACACACCTTGCCTGCTAACGTGGGCTCTGCAGTCACTTGGGGGAGGGAGGGGGACGAACAACGGGCTGAAAAGAGGAATGTGGCATCGGTGGGAGCTAGAGAGAAATGTAATTTAGGTGCCTCAGCCTGAGAGGAAGATAAATAAGAACAAGGTAAGTGAAACCACAGCCTGGAATACTTTCCAGGTGGGATGGAGAGGCCTCAACACGAGGCTGGCCCCAAAGAATCTCACCGAATGAAGCTACTCATCCTTCCCACCTTTCCCCAGACCCACTCCTGTAGACACAGCCAGTGAAATCCAAGTTCTGGTTCTCCCATCAACTAACTAGCTGTGTGACCTGAAGCCAGTCACATAACCTCTCTGAGCTTCCATTACCCTTTCTGTAAAATAGGGAGAGTAATCCTCACTCTCTAGCAGGCTGGCCAACAGCATAGATGAAGTTGTTTTCAGAGCCTTTTAGCACAAGTCATGGCCCAGGATGGGCACCTTCAGACAGTCCACTTTCATCATTTCAGTCCTTACCAGGGCAGACGGCCCAGTATCGCCCACAGCTAACCAACAGATAGAGTCCAGGAGTCGACTGGCCTCTGCAGCCAGGGTCTGGAGCATCTCTTCCATATTTACCTGCATCTTTGGCTCAGCCTCAAGCTTCCCTCCAAGGAAACACGGCTGCTGTTGGTGTCCCACCCACATCCCCATCACTGGACCAGTTACAAACCATGTACACTGCACTTTGGGGCTGCTAAGAGCTCACAGCTGCACCCTTCTCCAGAGAACTGCCCTTGGCTGATGGGAACTGCCTTGCCCAGAGTAGCCTGGGGCCTTCAGGCAGTGACTGGCACGGCGCAGGGGTACTAAAGCCTGGTCACCTTGCCTCAAGACGATGAACTCTATGGGGTCATTCATGCTCAGGGAGCTTCTGAGGGATCTGGCTGAGGCTAGGTGTCAGCTGAAACCACATCTTTGCTTCCTCCCCTGCCCTACCCTGCCCTTGTTCCTCCATCACAAGCTCCTTCTGAGCACACTCCCTCAATAGATCACCTGCATAAGAATTCCCATCCATCCCGGGCTCTGGTTTTAGGGAAGGGGACCAAAGATACCCTTGTGCATTCCAGCAGAAGGAAGGATAGGCTGGCTCCTGCAGAAGCCACCCCTGGCTGACGTTTTTCCTAAATGAACATAGTCTGACAGAGGATGTTGAGAGAGGAAGGGCCTGGTTCACCCTGCCAGGTGTTGGTGAGAAGCCGACCCTCTGAGAGGACAGGACCCTGGACAGTTCCAGGAGTCTCAGCAGCAGTGAGAGCCCTTCTCCATGGGGCTCTGGCCAGATTAAGACTCAACTACAGGGGCCGGCCCCGTGGCGCAGCGGTTATGTTCTCACGTTCCGCTTCTTGGCAGCCCGGGGTTCACTGGTTCAGATCCCAAGTCGGCCACGGCACTGCTTGGCAAAAGTCATGTGGTAGTAGAGGAAGAAGGGCATGGATGTGAGCTCAGGGCCAGTCTTCCTCAGCAAAAAGAGGAGGATTGACAGTAGTTAACTCAGGGCTAATCTTACTCAAAAAAAAAAAAAAAAGACAGCTACAACTGTCTAGAGCATGTAGGAAAAGCCAAGCCCTTTGCCATGGCCATCAAGGCCTCGCATGACCCAACTCCATACTCATTTCAGATCACTCTGACCCTGCTCACCATCCTCCAGCCACACTGGCCTTCCTACTGACCTTACAGGATGCCAAGTTTTTCCATCTCAGTGTATCTTCTGTCCAGTATCTCAGTATCTGTCCAGATATCTCAGTGTATCTGGGAATTCTCTTCCATGCATAAGTTCTCATCGAGATTTAGCTTCAACGACCCTTCTCAGAGAAGCCTTCCCTGATTACCTAGTCATTCTTTGTCACATTTCTCTGTTTTATTTCTTTTATGGTAATTATCATCTGAACTTAGCTTTATATTTATTTGTGTGCTTGTAAATCTACGTTGTATACCTATGTTGACATGGAACAATTGAAATCCCCAGTACCTAGAACAATATCAGGCATTTAGTGGGTGCTCAATGAAATTTTACAGATGGAAGAATGATTATGCCCAAGCTTCTTGGTCTCTGTCCAAGTGTCATATTCCCAGGAGAGAGAACCTGACTGGCTCAGCTTGTTCACATGTCCCACTCCTGAGACCAGTTAGGGTCATGTCATACAGACATGCCCACTGGAGGCTCCCCCTTGGGGCCGAATCACCAGTCAAGCTGAGAAGTCCCCCAGCTGGGGCTTGCCATAACCAGGAGCCATGGCTCGAATTCACGGCTGCTGCTGCGCCACCACTGCTGTGCCTCCTGTTGTAGCTGTGCTCCACAGGTGCTGGACCCTGCCTCTCTGGCTGGAATGTAATAATCCCTTTGGGTTTTGTGTGCTGGAACCTCAGCTCTGATCTCTGCAGCGGGGCCTCCCCTCAGTGTCATTAATTCTTCCCTCTCCAGTGAAAGGGGGAGCATTTAAACTCCCATCAGCTGACACTGACCAGCCGGACACTGATGCTTCTGCTTCCATTTCCTTCACAGTCACACTCACACACATCATTTCATCCCGCCCTTAAAGCCTCCATGCGAGAACAAAAATGCATCCCCACTAGGGCACTCAGCGAGGATGGGATTTTTGCTCCCCTAAGGCAGGAGTCTGCCCAAGATTGGAGCCAACACAGGTGAAAGCGGAGTGAGGTGATGGGGAGACAGGGTCTTGAGAGTGTCTGAGCCCCTGGTTCTTAAGCAATTCTACCTGTAGACTAATTAGACGTATGGATATATATATATATATATATATATATACATATATATATATATATATATATGCCAGTTTGAGTTCGGTCCCTGTCACTTTCAAATTGAAAAGCCCAGGTGATGAAGTCCCTGGCAGCCTGACATTCTGGAGCCCTCAGAATGTAAGCCCTCATTCCGAAGACACTCAGAATTTGAGAAAGAGTTTTTGATTCTGCCCCTTAAGTTCCAACTTGGGACCATTAAGTAGGTATGCCAAACACCAGAGTGGGAAGGGCAGGCAAACTCCAGTGCAGGAGTATCTGGGCTCACATCCTGGTTCTTCCGATTATTAGCTGTGTGACCGTGAGACACTAACTCAGTCTCTCTGATTTCAGTTCCTGTGTCAATCAGGATATGGGAGGTTATACTATGATAACAATCCCAGAATCACAGCGATTAAAAACAAAAAATCTTATTTTGCACTCACGCTACACGCCCATCACGGGCTGTCTGGTGGTTCTGCTACACGTCATCCTCACTTTGGGACCCAACTGACAGAGTACCCGACATACGGAGCATTCCAGTCTCTGTGACAACAGGAAAGGAACCAATCCCACTCTGGCTCTTACGGCTTCCACCTGGAAGAGATGCACGACACTTATGCTCACATTTTTTTTAATCAAAGTTGCTCACATGGCTGTACCTAATTTCAAAGTGGGCAGGGAAATGCAAACTCATCATATACTTAGGAAAAAAATCTGCTATATGGCTCCAATAACTACCACAGTGCCCTCCTATGCAATATGTGGATAATAATGATACCTACGCTATAGGTTTGTTCTAAGAATTAAATGAGTTGATTCGCACTACACTTAACACAGTGTCCGTCCATAGTAAGTATAGTGATGTTACCTATCACTGTTAACATGTGCCGCGCCCCCTGCCATGGGGCTCACACATACCACGCAACCCTGTGTGAGAAGAGATGGCCTGCTGCTGCTGAGTGACCTGTCTCCCAGAGAACTAGGAAAAGTGTGTCCAGGTCACATCTTACTGCCAGACGGCAGCAGCAAGGGGGCGCAAAGGCCAATTCGCAACTTGAATACAAGACACAGGACAGGTTTGTAATCACCCCACCACCAGCACTTACACTCTTCCAAGTCTAGGGTGAAGGAGTAGAGACGACTTGTACGTAAAAATGGGCAACTCTTTGGATTGACCACACCATCTCTGCTTCTAACCCCCCACTGCAATATGGGGATAACACCCAACCAACATTTCCTCACAACACAGGTATGATCAAAACTCATGGTACACCTCAACAGGGACTTTTTTTTTTTGGTGAGGAAGATTCACCCTGAGCTAACATCTGTGCTAATCTTTCTCTATTTTCTATGTGGGACACTGCCACAGCATGGCTGACGACTGGTGTAGGTCCACACCTGGGATCCAAACCCATGAACCCGGACCGCTGAAGTGGAGTGTGCAGAACTTCAACCACCATGCCACAGGATCAGCCAACAGGGACGTTTTCATCATCTCCAACAAAACACTTCCTCATCTTGAGCATAATCGTAGAAGCATGTGATAAAGGAAATTTGCTTTAAAAAATCCCCATGTGGAATGTTAAAATAAGATTATCTCTAGGAATTTACCCTAAGGATATGCTCCCCAAGATACATGTTCAAAGATGTTCATCACAGCATCGTGTGTGCAGCAAAGAGCTGGGACGGCCATCAAGAGCTATGTAGTTAGCATGGTGGAAACATCAAAAAAAAAAAAACTAGAATTACCTAAAGCAATCTACAGATTCAAGGCCATCCCAATCAGAATCCCAATGACATTCTTTACAGAATTAGAACAAAGAATCCTAAAATTCATATGGGGCAACAAAAGACCCCGAATTTCTAAAGCAAACCTGAGAAAAAAGAACAAAACGGGAGGCATCACAATCCCTGACTTCAAAACATACTACAAAGCTACAGTAATCAAAACAGCATGATACTGGTACAAAAACAGGTGCACAGATCAATGGAACAGAATTGAAAGCCCAGAAATAAAACCACACATCTATGGACAGCTTATCTTTGACAAAGGAGCTGAGGGCATACAATGGAGAAAAGAAAGTCTTTTCAACAAATGATCCTGGGAAAACTGGACAGCCACATGTAAAAGAATGAAAATTGACCATTCTTTTTCACCATTCACCAAAATAAACTCAAAATGGATCAAAAACCTAAAGGTGAGACCTGAAACCATAAGGCTTCTGGAAGAAAACGTAGGCAGTACACTCTTTGACATCAGTATTAAAAGGATCTTTGTGGACACCATGCCTTCTCAGAGAAGAGAAACAATAGAAAGAATAAACAAATGGGACTTCATCAGACTAAAGAGCTTCTTCAAGGCAAATGAAAACAGGATTGAAACAAAAAAAAAAATCCCACTAACTGGGAAAAAATATTTGCAAATCATATATCTGACAAAGGCTTAATATCCATAATATATAAAGAACTCTCGCAACTCAACAACAAAACATCAAACAACCCAATCAAAAAATGGGCAGGTGACATGAACAGACATTTCTCCAAAGAAGATATACTGATGGCCAATAGGCACATGAAAAGATGCTCATCATCGCTGATCATCAGGGAAATGCAAATCAAAACTACACTACGATATCACCTTACACCCGTCAGAATGACAAAAATATCTAAAACTAATAGTAGCAAATGTTGGAGAGGTTGTGGAGAAAAAGGAACCCTCATACGCTGCTGGTGGGAATGCAACCTGGTGCAGCCACTATGGAAAACAGTATGGAGATTCCTCAAAAAACTAAAAATAGAACTACCACACGATCCAGCCATCCCACTACTTGGTATTTATCCAAAGAGCTTGAAGTCAGCAATCCCAAAAGTCCTATGCACCCCAATGGTCATTGCAGCATTATTTACAATAGCCAAGACATGGAAGCAACCTAAGTGCCCAGCAACAGACGAATGGATAAAGAAGATGTGGTACATATATACAATGGAATACTACTCAGCTGTAAAACAGAACAAAATTATTCCATTTGCAATAACATGGATGGACCTTGAGGGAATTATGTTAAGTGAAATAAGCCAGTGAGAGAAGGATAATCTGTGTATGACTGTACTCATATGAGGAATTTAAAATTATGGACTAAGAACAATTTAGTGGATACCGGGGGAAAGACGGGGTCGAGGGTGGGCACAAAGGGTGAAGTATGACTTCATGACTGACAAACATTAATGTACAACTGAAATTTCATAAGATTGTAACCTATCATTAACTCAATAAAAAAAAACAAACTAGAATTAAATGGAAAAATTTAAGAGAATTAGAAATTAATAGCAGCCTTTAAAAGAATTAGAGTTAATAGTACATCCATTAAAATAGATCAAATAGCTCATATGTACTAATAAGTAGATTACACCAAAAATTGTTAAGTGAAAGGGCACAATGTGGAACCGTACCTGTGTTATGAGCCCATAAGCATGTGTGTTAAGAACGTATACATATGCAGGCTGGTAGAGAGCAAAGGAAATTTTAAACAATTTCCCCCGGGAATCAGATTGTGCAGGGGTGGGCTTGTGTGGTTAGAGAAGGGAGAGAAGAGAGTGTACAGTTTCTTTTTTTTTTTTATTGCAGTAACATTGGATTATAACACTATATAGCTTTTGGGTGTACATTGTAATATATTTGGAATTCTGTGGAGATTACATCATGTTCACCACCCAAAAACTAATTACAGTCCATCCCCTCACATGTGAGCCTAGTCACCTCTTTTGCCCTCCCCCCTCCCCCCTTCCCCTGTGGTAACCACCAATTCAATCTCCATTGCTATGTGTTTGTTTGTCATTGTTTTTATCTTCCACTTATGATTGAGATCATGCGGTATTTGACTTTCTTTCTCTGACTTATTTCACTCAGCATAATACCCTCAAGGACCACCCATGTTGTCACAGATGGCCGGATTTCATCATTTCTTATGGCTGAGTAGTATTCCATTGTGTATATACAACACATCTTCTTTATCCATTCATTCCCTGATGGGCACCTAGGTTGCTTCCAAGTCTTGGCTGTTGTGAATAATGCTGCAGTGAACACAGAGGTGCATGTATCTTTATGCATTTGTGTTTTCAAGTTCTTCAAATAATTACCCAGCAGTGGGATAGCTGGATTATATGGTAGATCTATTCTTAATTTTCTGAGGATTCTCCATACTGCTTTCCATAGTGGCTGCACCAGTTTGCACTCCCACCAGCAGTGTACCAGGGTTCCCTTCTCTCCACATCTCTCCAACACTTGTTTCCTGTCCTGTTAATTATAGCCATTCTGACCAGAGTGAGGTGATATCTCATTGTAGTTTAGATTTGCATTTCCCTGATAGCTAATGATGTTGAGCGTCTTTTCATATGCCTGTTGGTCATCCATATATCTTCTTTGAAGAAATCTCTGTTCAGATCTTTTGCCTATTTTTTAATTGGAATGTTGGGTTTTTTGTTGTTGAGATATATGAGTTCTTTGTATATTTTGGATATTAACCCCTTATCTGATATATGGCTTGCAAATATCTTCTCCCACTTGTTAGATTGTCTTTTCATTTTGTTGATGATTTCCTTTGCTGTGCAGAAGCTTTTTAGTTTGATGTAGTCCCATTTGTTCATTTTTTCTTTTGTTTCCTTTGTCCGGTCAGACGTGGGACTTGAAAATATGCTGCTAAGACCTATGTCAAAGAGTGTCCTGCCTATGTTTTCTTCTAGAAGTTTCATGGTTTCAGGTCTTACATTCAAATCTTTAATCCATTTTAAGTTGATTTTTGTGCATGGTGCAAGGTAATGGTCTACTTTCATTCTTTTGCATGTGGCTGTCCAGTTTTCCCAAAACCATTTATCGAAGAGACTCTCCTTTCTCCATCGTATGCTCTTGGCTCCCTTGTCGAATATTAGCTGTCCGTAAATGTGTGGGTTTGTTTCTGGGCTCTCAATTCTGTTCCATTGATCCATGTGTCTGTTTTTGAGCCAGTATCATGCTGTTTTGGTTACTATGGCTTTGTAGTATAATTTGAAATCAGGGAGTGTGACACCTCCAGCTTTGTTTTTTTTTCCTCAGGATTCCTTTGGCTAATCGGGGTCTTTTATTGTTCCATATAAATTTTAGGATTCTTTGTTGTACTTCTGTGAAAAATGTTGTTGGAACTTTGATAGGGATTGCATTGAATCTATAGATTGCTTTAGGAAGTATGGACATTTTAACGATGTTAATTCTTCCAATCCAAGAGCATGGAATATCTTTCCATTTCTTCGTGTCTTCTTTGATTTCTTTCAACAACGCTTTATAGTTTCGGTGTACAGATCTTTCACCTCTTTGGTTAAGTTTATTCCTAGGTATTTTATTCTTTTTGTTGCCATTGTAAATGAGATTGTATTCTTAATTTCTCTTTCTGCTACTTCGTTGTTAGTGTATAGAAATGCAACTGATTTTTCTATGTTGATTTTGTATCCCGCAACTTGACTTATTATTCCTTTATTATTTCTAAAAAAATTTTAGTGGATTTTTTAGGGTTTTCTATATATAAAATCATGTTGTCTGCAAAGAGTGACAGTTTCACTTCTTCTTTTCCAATATGGATCCCTTTTATTTCTTTTTCTTGACTGGTTGCTCTAGCTGGGACTTCCAATACTATGTTAAATAAGAGTGGTGACAGTGGGCATCCTTGTCTGGTTCCTGTTCTTAGAGGGATAGCTTTCAGTTTTTCTCCATTGAGAATGATACTTGCTGTGGGTTTGTCATATATGGGCTTTATTATGTTGAGGTATTTTCCTTCTATACCCATTTTATTTAGAGTTTTTATCATAAATGGATGCTGTGTCTTGTCAAATGCTTTCTCTGCATCTATTGAGATGATCATGCGATTTTTATTCTTCATTTTGTTAATGTGGTGTATCACGTTGATAGATTTGCGGATCTTGAACCATCCCTGCATCCCTGGAATGAAACCCACTTGATCATGATGTTTGATCTTTTTAATGTACTGTTGTATTCGATTTGCTAGCATTTTGTTGAGGATTTTTGCATTGATGTCCATCAGTGATATTGGCCTGTAGTTTTCTTGTTTTGTGTTGTCCTTGTCTGGCTTTGGTATCAGGATAATGTTGGCTTTGTAGAATGAGTTAGGAAGCCTCCCCTCCTCTTCAATTTTTTGGAAGAGTTTGAGAAGGATAGCTATTAAGTCTTCTTTGAATGTTTGGTAGAATTCACCAGGGAAGCCATCTAGTCCTGGACTTTTATTTTTTGGGAGGTTTTTGTTTGCTGTTTCCATCTCCTTACTGGTGATCTGTCTATTCAAATTTTCTACTTCTTCTTGGTCCAGTTTCGGAACGTTGTATGTTTCTAAGAATTTATCCATTTCTTCTAGATTTTCCAATTTGTTGGCATATAGCTTTTCATAGTATTCTCTTACTATCTTTTGTATTTCTGAGGTGTCCGTTGTAATTTCTCCTCTTTCATTTCTGATTTTATTTATTTGAGCCTTCTCTCTTTTTTTCTTGGTGAATCTAGCTAAGAGTTTGTCAATTTGGTTTACCTTTTCAAAGAACCAGCCCTTGGTTTCATTTATTTTTTCTATTTTTGTTTAGTCTCTACTTCATTTATTTCTGCTCTGATTTTTATTATTTCCTTCCTTCTGCAGATTTTGGGCTTTGTTCTTCTTTTTCCAGTACCTTTAGATGCACTGTTAGATTGTTTATTTGGGTTTTTTCTTCCTTGTTGAGGTAGACCTGAATTGCTGTAAACTTCCCTCTTAGAACTGCTTTTGCTGTATCCCATAGATTTTGGCATGTCATGTTTTCATTTTCATTTGTCTCCAGGAATTTTTTTATTTCTCCTTTGATTTCTTCATTGACCCAATCATTGTTCAGTACTATTTTGTTTAATCTCCACATTTTTGTGGCTTTCCTGGTTTTCTTCCTGTAGTTGATTTTTAGTTTCACACCTTTGTGGTCAGAAAAGATGCATGGTATTATTTCAATCTTCTTAAATTTATTTAGACTTGTTTTGTGGCCTAATATGTGATCAGTCCTGGAGAATGTTCCACATGGAATTTGAAAAAAATGTATATTCTGTAGTTTTTGGATGGAATGTTCTATATATCCACTAAGTCCATCTGGTCAAATGTGTCATTTAAGGTCAGTGTTTCCTTATTGATCTTCTGTTTGGATGATCTATCCATTGGTGTAAGTGGAGTGTTAAAGTCCCCTACTATTATTGTGCTACTGTCTATTTCTCCTTTTATGTCTGTTAATAATTGCTTTATATATTTAGGTGCTCCAATGTTGGGTGCATAGATATTTACAAATGTTATATCTTCTTGTTGGATTGTTCCCTTTATCATTATGTAGTGCCCTTCTTTGTCTCTTGTTACAGTTTTTGTTTTAAAGTCTATTTTGTCTGATGTAAGCATTGCTACCCCAGCTTTCTTTTCTTTGCCATTTGCATGGAATATCTTTTTCCATCCTTTTACTTTCAGTTTGTGAGTGTCTTTAGGTCTGAAGTGTGTCTCTTGTATGCAGCATATATAAGGGTCCTGTTTTTTTATCCAATTGTCCATGCTATGCCTTTTGATTGGAGCATTTAATCCATTGACATTTAAAGTAGCTATTGATAAATATGTATTTATTGCCATTTTGTTACTTTTTTTTCTGAGTGTTTTAGTAGTTCCTCTTTGCTCCTTTCTTTTCTCTTGTTCTCTTCCCTTGTGGTTTGATGGCTTTCTTTAGAAATATGTTTGATTTCTTTTGTCTTACTTATTATAGGTTTCCGATTTGTAATTACCATGAGGATCCTATATAATATTCTATGTATATAACAGTCTATATTGAGTTGATAGACTCTTTAGCTTGACCTCTTTCTAAAGGCTCTACTTTTTCTCTCCCCTCCTCCCACATTTTATGTTTTTGAAATCATATCTAATTTCTTGTTTTGTGTGTGTCCATTCATTACCCTCTTATCATTGAAATAGATAATTTTAGTACTTTTGTCTTTTAACCTTCATATTATCTTCACAGGTGGTTGATCTGCTACCTTTACTATATTTTTGCCTTTATCAGTGATTTTATTGCCTGTGATTTTTTTTTTTGATAATTTTTTAATCCCTATTTGTGGTCATCGCTTTCCCACTTAAATAAGTCCTTTCAGCATTTCTTGTAGAACTGGTTTCTTGGTGATAAACTCCTTTAATTTTTGCTTGTCTGGGAAGCTCTTTATCTCTCCTTCCATTCTGAATGACAACCGTGATGGATAGACTATTCTTGGCTATAGTTTTTTTCCTTTTAGCACTTTAAATATGTCATGCCATTCTCTTCTTGCCTGTAGGGTTTCAACTAAGAAGTCCTCTGATAGCCTTATGGGCTTTCCTTTGTATGTCACTTGTTGCCTTTCTCTTGCTGCTTTTAGGATTTCCTCTTTTTCTTTAATTTTGGACATTTTAATTATAATGTGTCTTGTGGTGGACCTCTTTGGGCTTATTTTGTTTGGAGCTCTCTGTTCTTCCTGTACTTGGATGTCTGTTTCCTTCCTTAGGTTAGGAAAAGTTTCAGCTATTATTTCTTCAAATAAACTTTCTGCCCCTTTGTCTCTCTCTTCTCCTTCTGGGACACCTATAATATGAATGTTAGTGTGCTGGATATTGTCCCAGAGTTCCCTTAGGCAGTTCTCATTCTGTCTAATTCTTTTTTCTGTTCACCTTGGGTGATTTCCTCTAGTCTTTCATCTAGCTCACTGATCTTTTCTTCAGTATCCTCTACTCTGCTATTGAGTCCCTCTAGTGAATTTTTCATTTCCAGTATTGTATTCTTCATTTCTGATTGGTTCTTTTTTATTTTTCCACTTATTTGTTGATTAGCTCACTTTGTTCATCCAGTCTGTTCCCAATATCTGTGAGCATCCTTATGAGTTTTTGTTTGAACTCTTTGTCAGGTCGGTCACTTATTTCTGTTTCACTTATTCCTTTTTCTGGGGTTTTGTCCTGTTCCCTTGCTTGGAATGTATTCCTTTGTTTCCTCATTATGCCTCTTTCTCAGTGCTTGTATCTATGTATTAGGTGAGTTGGCTATGTCTCCTGATCTTGGAGAAGTGGCCTTATGTAAGAGATGCCTTTTGAGGCCCAGCAGTGTGCTTCCATCTCATCACTAGTCCATAAGAACCAGAAGTGACCCCTTTGTGGGCTCGTTGTGTCCTTCTGCTGTGGCAGAGTTGCTCCCACTGCAGGTACCCAGGGAGTCCAGCCTTTCCTTCCCTGGCTAGCTGTTTGTAAATCCGGTTTGGGGAGCCTCAGCACCTTTGGCTACAAGGTCTAAGAGCACACTCCTATTGAAGTTTTCCTGTTAATTGGGTAGGTACCCAGTGTAGCTGGTTGCTAGGCTCAGGGGTTTACAGTCGCCATAGGCCTCAGGCCTACAAGCTGTTGTCAGTTCTCTCAGGAGTGCAGCTGAGTGGGGCTGGCCCTAGGCATGGGAGAACTCAATTGTTTCAGGCTTTGGAAGGTGGGTTTGATCCTTTTCATGGCTATTTGTGAAGCACAGGTCTTCTGCTACTGATAAGCCACACCCCCCACAGGACCACACACACCTGTCAACACACAACACCTGTCCATGCACACTTCCCAACCCCCTGGAGCATACCCCAAAGCCCCACTGCAGAGGCCCCCACCTCTCCACCAATGCCCCCCACAGCTCACCTGGTCCTCAAACAGGCCCTGCCCCACAGAGGCAGACACTCTCGCCTGCCTGTAGAGGATCAAGGCATCCAGTCAATGCAGGTGGACAAGTAGCCTGAGGGCTTGATGGTGGGTGGGGCTGGTCCCTAGGGTGGGCCGCCTGCCCCGGTTAAACTGAATTAAATCTGCACTGTAGTAGGTGTGGCAGATCCCTGGGCTAACAGACCATGGGAAGAATTTCAATGGCATCTACCAGGTTCTGTGTCATCATGCCTGGACTAGGTCACAACAATGGCTACCATCAATGTCTCACTCCCCACAGAGGTCCCTCCTCTCACCGAGATGCCCCCAGAGCCCACCAGGTGAGTCTCTTTTCACCAAAGGACAGTCAGCCTTCTCTCTGGTGATTTTAGGTTGCTGAGACAGATGAGTTTGTGCATGGGCCCTTTAAGACCCAGGTCTTTTTGGCTTTCATCAGATAGCTTTTCTGGGGGTATCCTTGCTGCAGTTAATAGCCAGCGAGCGAAGCCAGATAGTAAGACCCTCGTCTCAGTTGTGCTGAGTCTGAAGGATGCTTATAGCAGTATGAGTCCCGCTCCAGACCTCATTCCTCCAGGGAGGGCTGCGTACCTTAGGGTGGCTCCCACCTGGCCAGCTGAGAAACTCCGCTGTTCCCCAAGGTGGCTTTTTTTCTCTCCAGAAGGAATTTCTGCCTCTCCCACCTTAGTCAGGACTGTCCCTTGTTGTCGGGATTCTTTTTATCCATTTTTCAGTTTTCTATCCAGTGTAATTTTTCCAAAAATAGTTGTAACCTCATTGTGTTCATGGGAGGAGATGAGTTCAGAGTCTGCTTACGCCACCATCTTGATGAGATCTCTAGCCAATTAGTGTACAGTTTTCATGATTGACCTTCTTATGCCATCTAAATTTTTATCATATGTCTGTGTTACATTTATATTTAGAATTTATTTAAAAATTTTGAGGAAGAATAATAATTTGACCACACAGTAGCAGCAATTAACACCTCTGGAGAGTCTGGGCAACATTTATTGGAGTCAGGGAACGGTAAGTCTTAAGCATCTTCCCGGGATGGGGATGGGTGTATGCCTGGCCCAGGCGACGCCCCGACCCTGCTGAGGCTGGCTTCACCTGTGGTGTGAGGGAAGCTTCCAGCGACAAGGGGCAGCCAGAGGTCGTGTGCGTGGGCCCGTGAGGCCGTCTATGGGAGCTGCTGCGCTGCGGGGCCTGGCGGGGCCTGAGCAGCTCTGCTGGGGATCTAAGAGGCAGGGAACGGCAGACGCCTGGGCTCCGTGGGGACCCAGCAGCGCCGAGGGTTGGGATAGGGCCATCACAGGTCTCATCACCACAAGTGCCCCCACTCGGGGGACGTTTCTGACTGGCCACCTGGCAGGAACGTTTTAAGGACTGAATGAGGCCATGCACGTGAATGCAGATTGGAAAGGATGTAGGTGGATACTGACTCATCAGCCCATGTTTACAGGCGAGGAGAAGGAGGCAGGCGGGAAAACGCACCCAGTTCTCACGGCTCCTGAGGGAGGGAGCCAGGATTCAAAGCGAGGCTGTCTGGCCCCAAGCCTGGACTGAGGCCGTCAATTCGCTGCCTTTATAGGATGCCCTACAAAGTGCGGCCCCTGCAGCAGGGACCTCAGTGTCTGCCTCACTCGCTGCGGTGTCCCCAGTGCTGCATGAAACAGTTGCCTGTAAATGAAGGATCAAGCTGCCCACTGACCTCCCCTGCTGGGCCTCCAGTTTCTTGGGGAACCTCCTGCCGGGACAGTGGGCAGCCTGCTCTCGGAGCCTGGAGCTGGGAGAACTCAAACTTGTGCTTTCTGCGTCCTGGGAAGTGATGGGCTCCATTCCCTGATTCCTTCCAGCTGGCTTGGCAGAGGCCAGCAGAGACCTCCCTCCCACCCGGAGGAAGCCCTGCTCTTTGCCTCAGACCCCCAGGGTACAGCCCATCTTCCCCAGGCCCTCCTCAGCCCTTTGGGCCGACTTCTCAGGGCTGTGCCACAGGCAGGGTGGTGCAGTGGAGAGTCCAGGAGTCAGGGGGCCTGGCTTCTTGTCCCGGCCTTGCTAACATAATTCTTAAAGAAACACGTTCTCTGGCTTTGTGACCTGGAAAAAGTCACATAGATGCTTTATGACTCAGTTTCCCCATCTGTAAAACAAGTCCTTCTCAGCTTGCCCTAACCTACAGCTTTGCTGCCAGGCACCTGTACATTTTCACAGGTTTAGCAGATGCTGTGATGCGCTTCCCAATTCCCTCTTTCGAGACCAAGGCACTCCTGCCCTCAGCTGCCTGGAGCGTAGGCGACTGACAGCTCAGAGCGGAGTCCCTCTCCAGGAACTGCCCTCAGCTGACTTAAGCTGCTTTTCCCAAGGTTATGCCCTCCCCCGGGGCAGCCCCCACACAATTCCTGTCCTCGTGAGGGAACAGAGGCTGGGCCCTATCTCTCCGTTCAGGACATCCTGAAGGCCATCCCAGCTGCAGAGCTCCCGAGGGAGCGGCTGAGAACTTCGCTGTGACTGCCTTGCCGCCAGCCTCCCTTGGCGGCTCGCAGCCCTCGTCCTTCGCGAATGTCAAGCCTGCAGGCTCTTCTCAGCAAGCTTCTACCTGCAAATTTCTCTCTCAGAGTCTGTTTCACAGGGAACCTGACCGAAGACATAGGCGAAACCACTTTTTCAAAATTAAAGTTTATTGATTATAAAACAGTATTAGCACATTATAAAATATTTGGCAGGAATAAAAACAAAAAGAGAGAACTACATACAGTGAGCTGCTCCCACAGCGTACCGCAGGTTCAACCACGTGCCACTCAGTATGGAGGATGAGCGCTCACAGGGCAGTCTACTGGTTCTCCCAGTCTTTTTGCCCATACATATATTTTTCATAAAATTATAATCAAATTTATATGTACCATTTTCATCCTGCCATTTTTTGCTCAGCATATTATGAGTATTATCTATGTGATTCAAGTATTTTGAAACATTTTTAGTCATGGCATAGTAAGCCATTGAGCAGTGGGTTCTTGTTAGAGCCTGTTTCCCTAATGGCATACATTTAGCCTGAGTCCGGATTTCACATTATAAATTATACCGTGATGAACATATTAGGGGCATAGCTTTTTCCATATTTAAAATTACTTCTTGGAGTAGACCTCCAGAAATAGAATGATTATGTGTACACCTATAAACGCACATTTAAAACTGTTTTTACAACGGATGGACCCCTTGACGTAAAATCAGGACAGCTGAGTTAGTCCAGGTTCTTCCTTTTGAGCTTTGTGATCTTGGACAACTTACACAACCTCTCTGGGCCCATTACCGGGGGTGGAAGGTGTGGCGCAAGAGAGGGAAGAGGTGAGGGCTCCAGTATGAGCTCCTCTAAGTCAGCTCTGTGCTGGGCCTCTGCTTCTCAGAGCGGCCTTCCGAGTGACAGAGGAGCCAGCGCCCCGAGAGTCTTGCCTGCTGGCGCGTGAGAGGGAGGGTTTGCCCCTTGGACATGGGCTGTGATGGGTCCTCCTCTCTCCTTTCAAGCCGTCAGCGGGTTATGGCTGGATTAGTAGTGTTATGAGTTGAGTTAAACAAGGCTGTCCTTCCCCCCGGACTTCCAATAGCGGAAGTCAGATGAACGCATAATCCTCTTCCACATGCAGCAACTTTATTAAAAACTGTCTTCGTATCAAGAGAGGAGCAGAGCGCAGGGGCGGAGGGCTGAGGCAAGGGCCGTGCGCTTGCAGGGGCCCCGAGGTCCAGAGCAGGACGCCTGAAGCAGCTTGGGCATCGGGTGTTTGTCATTGCCTAAAAAGCGATTTTTAAAAAGGTGAACATTCAGGGAAAGCTTCAGTGTCCTCCGTCATCCCCCCAAATCTGTCTGCTGCCTCCAGAGAAGCGGTCGAGGAGGTGGGTTTGGAGAGAAGGTGGTCAGAGAGACTCTACCCGTGAGGTTCCAATGCTTTTAAGCTATTAATTTGATGTGTTCTTCTGGACATGCTTTATCTTTTACCAGAATACAAATATAGATAGATGATACACATAAATATACTTTTCCACAAAAAAAAGTGTAACATTCTATATTAACTTCTTGGCATAAATGAGATCCTACTTATATATTATTTAGTGATTTGCCACTATCCTTGTTGACATATGGCGATCTCAGTCAGTCCTTGAAACTGCTTGGTAGTATTCCATCATTTGAATACAGCATATTTTATTTAGCTTTTCCCATATTCTTGGACACTGCCGTTGTCCACTGCCCTTTACTAATAAATGTCATGGTGCAAAGAGCATCCTGGAGCCGGCATCCATGTGCACACAGGCCGCGCATCTGCGCACTGAGCTCGGAGCAGTGGAGGCGTTGGGTTCTAAGCCCAGGCACCTCCCCAGGCCTCTGGGGGTCAGGGGCAAACCTAACAGCTATGGTTGCAAGCTCATGGTCTACAGTTTCCAGTCATGCAGCCAACCTCCTGCATACAAGCTGGGAGAGCAAATGACTCCACTTTACGGTTGGGGTCCAGAGAGGTAAGGTGATTCCCCAGGTTTCTAAAGCCTGTAAGAGACGAAGAGCAGACACATGAGAAGGTGGTGTAGTCAGAGGAGGTCGGGGAGGAGCTGGGACGGGAACCCACTTGCTAGCTGAGCAGGGGGAGGGCGAGAGGGACTACCTCCTCCCCAGAGATGTCCTGGCCTCAGCACCTGCGTTGTCTAAACACACTCAGAACCCCGACAGAAGGAACTCCAACGAGCCCTGGCTAATTGCTATCATCTAAATGAAGTGATTCATACTCCTTTGCCCTTGTATAATTAGCTGATAAATTACAAATGAGCAATTGTCTCTCAAGAGGCAGCAGGAATGAGAGGAACTATCACACACAGACCCTGATTTTCCTTTGGGACCATGGCAAAATCATGACTCCCTTTGGAATTTCAAGCAATTTTTTTCCTTTATTGTTACAAGGCTATTTTTCACTTTGGCAAATCAGGACTTCTGAAATCACCAAGCCAAGCACTTGCTCACCCACTACCTCTCCCATCAGGGAAGAGCTCTGTTATGACACACATCCAGCTTGCGACGTGATCTTCAGTAGCCCTCCTACAAGGAAAAGACAAGAAAATGCAATGGGAATAGTGAGCAGCGCTCTTGAAAAGCAGCCCTTGTCCTGGCCTGTGACGTCCGTGCAATGCCAGCAGTTCCTGTCCCAGAGGCAAATGGTTGTTTTAACCTCTCATCGTGGGAATTGTTTAGCTGGATTCGAGGCATAGCCTCCTGAAGAATCCCCCATTCTGAGGAACAACCTCCCCAGTTTTGAACAAGTGCCCCAGAGGATGCTAAGTTTGGAGCCATTCGGCTAAGAGAACAAACATTTGTTTTCATTAGGCAAAAACAACAGTTCTCCGTGACAGCGAGGGAGCGGACGTCTAGGTGTGTGACCCATCGCACACATCTGAGCGCTCTGGGCTATCACTCTCCTCCCACAGAGAACCTCCTAGTGTCTTCTCCAACCTCTCAGGAGCATTATCACACCATCCCAGAAATCTTAGGGCACTGCTTTCTCCTGTCCTCCCCAAGTCTACCCACTGATACAAACCGAGAATGTTCTGTCATGTTGATGCACTAGAGAACTAGGGTGCACCTTACTGGGGGTGTATCAATTAGGACTCTTTCATTGCAAACAGTACAAAGCAACCCGAATGGTCTAGGCCATTTGCAAAATGAAACAGTTCTGGAGACTGGTTGCACAATGACGTGAATATACTTAACACTACCGAACTACACACTTCCAATGGTTAAGAGGGGGCAAAGATGTGGCGAAATCAGAACCCTTGTGCAGAGTTGATGGGAACGTAAAATGGTACAGTGCTGTGGAAAACAGTATGGAGGGTCCTCAAAAAAATTAAAAATACACCTACTACATGATCCTGCAATCCCACTTCTGGGAATATATCCAAAACAATTGAAAATAAGATCGCGAAGAGATATTTGCACCATCCTGTTTATTGAAGGATCATTCACAATAGCCAAGAGGTGAAAGCAACATAAATGTCCATCCATGGATGAATGGATAAACAAAATGTGGTATACACATAATGGACTATTACTCAGCCTTAAAAAAGAAGGAAATCTTATCACATGCTACAACATGGATGAAAGTTAAGGATACTACGCTAAGTGAAATAAGTCACAAAAAGACAAACACTGCATGGTTCCATTTATATGAGGCGTTTAAAGTCAAACTCATAGAACAGAAAGCAAAATCGTGGTTGCCAGGGGCTGAGGAAGAGGACGGTGGGGGGGTATCATGTGACGGATATAGAGTTTCAGTCACGCAGGACGGAGGTGCCTGTGGTTGATAATGTTATACTGTATACTTGGAAATTGTTGGGAGGGTGAATTTTATGTTATGTGGAGTTTTGCCACAATAAAAAAAGAAGAATACACTGTGCAAATATTCCCACATCAATAAATGCTACATCATCCAAAAATATGGTTAAGATGGTAAATTTTATGTTATGCTCATTTTATCTCAATTAAACCTTTTTGGTTTAAATCAAAAAGGAAATTTAAAGGCTCACTTAGTTAAAAAGAATTATCTTGGGTAATAGATTTGGAGAACTTATCATGTAATACATGCTAAGAAATTATTTGATTGTTGGAAGGATCTGGAAATGTAAAGCTGCAGATTGCCACCCTGCCCATCAGAGAATCCCAAAAGGGACCAGGAGGAAACTCAGAAACCAAAGGTCGTGCTTCTCCAGGGGCTCTGCTGGACCCTTGGCTTCTCATTCCAGATTTGGACTTGGGCAAGTACCTTAGACTCTCTGTGCCTCAGTTTCTCCATCTGGGCCATGTGAGGGCTGGAGCAGTTCATTAACCTTTATGACTCTTTCATCATTAACCCTGTAGGATCGTGTCTCTAAGTTTTCTTCTCCTGTCTCCTTTTTTTCTTTTTTACTTCTTTTGTTTGGTAAAGTCTTGAAAAAAAAATAAAAATCCCACACACTTTCCATATGGTGCCCTTCCTGGAGGCCCGCCAACTCCACAGCTCCCCAGGGCTGGCACAATGCATATGCATGCGCCAAGAAGGCTGTCCAGCCACCCGCAGTGTGATAGCAGCCTGTCGCCAAATGTGCTCATGCCAGCCGGCCCCAGCACCACCCTCGGTTCCTGACAGGCCCCACATCTCCGCTGCGCTGTCAGGCCTCGGAATTAGCAGCACTCAAGGCCATTCCACAAGCCCAGTGAGCACACCGATCCTGGCGGGTAGGGATGGAAGAAGCAGGGGGTGGCCACATAGTCACAGAAGACCTCAAACTTAGATTCCACGTTTTCACCAAATGATGTCATACATAAAGTCACAGCGATGCACAAGAGACCTGAGGTAAGACCCTCATCCTCCAAGTTTTAACAAGAGTCCCCTCTTTGGACCCCACCACCTGGCGTGCACTGGGAATTAAATTCTTAAAAACAAATCCTGTCGTTAGCTGGTGAATAGAAAATTACATTGCAGGATGTTGCCACCTGTAGTGGAACACTGAAGATGGAATTAAGTCGGGGGATTATGAGTGACATGTAGCTATCCTGCAGACCATAATTGGTACAACACTGCCTGTTGGACCAAAAGTTCTGAAGTGTCGTTATTTTGCCATAAATATTTTGACATTTTGCGTTAGTCAAAATTATTGAGTCATGCATTTTACGGGAGCAGAGTGGTAAATTATTGTGTTGTATTTGCTTTAGTGTTAAAGTATTAATTTGTTTAAAGAAAACATTTAAAATGTATAATTTTCATTGCCCTGTTTTCGCATTTCTTCATTTTTTTAATTTAGAGGAAGAATCAAAATATAGAAGTTACACAGCTCTCCCTACTCCTAAAAGTCTCCTGAGCACCTGCTGTGTGTCCTGTGCTGTCAAGGAGGCAGGGATGGATCGCACGTGATCCTACTCTCGAGGAGCTCATGGAGAAGGAGGGAGACAAAATGTGTAAATAGCGGCCAAGATTCAAGGCAAAATCAGAGCCGTGCCGGGCCGGGGGGGAGAGGACATGCTGGAGGTCTGCGTGGAGGAGGCAGCACCTCAGTTGAGCCCTGAAGGAAGAAGTATTCAGTATTTAGGGGCTGGAAGAAGTCATGGAGCTCACCTATCCTAATCCCCCTTTTTTGTGTAAACTGAGGCATAGAAAGAGGAAAGATCTCCCCAAGTAATATATTGACATCAAATGAACAGCTAACTAGACATGAGGAGGTGGGAAGTGAAGGGCAGGGGAGCAAAGCAGAGAGGAGAGGTGATGGCTCCAGGTAGGAGAAACGGCATAAGCGGAGGTGGGGCAGCTGGGAAGTTCCAGTGTCTGCAATGGCTCCTTGAATGGGCATTATTAGTTCTACTCCCCTTCCTGGCCCCGACTCTGAATCCATGAGCTTCATGTGGCGGTGACCCAACCCCAGGGTGGGGTACAGGACCCAGTTTTGGCCAATCAACTGGTCTCTCAGACATTGGTGCAGGGATGGGCATGTAGCCCAGGTGGGTCCAGCGAGACTCCGTCTCCCGAATTTTGCCAGAGCAACCAAAGAAGGGGTACTAATCCAGGGCCGCTGTGGTGCCACTGGGGACCAGCATGCTTGAGAAGAGTGAACCCGGAGAACAGGATGCTGAGAGGTGGAGAGAGGCCAAGTTCCAAAACCAACGTCTGAGCCCTGAATGCTGCTGTTTGAACCCACAATTGCTTCTCAGTTGCAGGGGCTGATGAACTCTCCTTTCAGATCAAATCAACCTGGCTTGGGTTTCCGTCATTTGCTTCAAAAGTATCCTGACTGCGTCACTCCAATCAAAGGTAGCACAGTTCTCTGGGAGCAGAAGGGGACCTCCTCAACTCCCCCACTGGCACGTCCACATGCACTAGTTCATCAGGTACGTTGACCAATCCCTGGAGAATCCCATGGGAAAGATGCACAGCACGGTGAGCCCTCCAAGAAGCAGGCCGACGTGTTCTCCAAGGGGCCGGCCTCCATCCCTCCCTCCCAGCGCCAGCTGCGGCACGGGAGGCCAGGCAGTCTGAGGACGCAGCCAGCGTGGCGCTGCTGGGTAGGTGAGCGCCCCTTCAAGGGGACGGACTATAGATCCCTCTGTGTCTGTACTTCCCAACATCCTCTCTGCTCCTCCCCATCTTTGGTGTCTCCAGTGGACTGAAAGCTTCTGCTCAAGTTTAATCAAAACCAGGTGGAAAATACAAAACATGACAGACTGGTGAAGGCCAACCTTCCAAACAGCCCACGGTCCCACCGATTCCAAGTCCCGAGAGCTCAACTCTGCAAAAGCCTGAGTCAGTCTCAAACAGCTGGCAGGCAGGGAAGGACAAGGAGCTTCACAAATTACAAGATCCCCAAGGCACCGGCCGGCGGGCAGGCCCTAGGTGCCCGTCTAACAAGGCTGGCCGAACGAGGGTTGGCAGTGTCCTGCACCCTGAGGGTGACACCATCTCCAGGGCCGCCTCCTAGGACTGCGTCCACACGAGGTCGGGGGCCCAGGGCGTAGCTGTGCAGGAAGAGAGGAGGCAAGCCTGAGCATCGGGGGCGTGAACGAGAAATCCAGGGCCAGGCATGCTGGCGGGAGGACACTGGAGAGCACCCGGTCTGCCCACAAGAAGTAACTGTGCGCGTGCGGGTACCGGGAGCCGGAGGAGGACGCGGCGGAGACCTCAGGGCCATCTGTTTTAGGAACGGAGAGGCCACGCAGGGGGTGCAGAGTCTCGGGAAGGCCTCCACCCTCAGCAGGATGGGGAGTAGGCCCCTCCGCCATCTGCCCCGAGGACCAGTGTTTGCTGACTGACATGGTCCCTCCTTATGTGGAGGGGGCCATGCCTGGCCTGACAGGAAGGGCCAGAGGCCTGCTCTCCCTCACTCCTCTTGCCTCCTGGAGGGCTGCGCCCACTCAAGTGTACCCGCTGTGCCTTAAAACCCAAGCAATGCACACAGTCTCTCAGCCTGGACCCAGCCCCCTGGGCCTCAAAGGCCCTGGCTCGGGCGCAGTGTCACCACTGTCTTGGCCTGGCTTTGCCCCAGGAAACACATTCTCTGCCTACTAAGCCTAAGAACACTGGAGAGTCCTAGGGATGCACAGGGTTGTGCTGGGATGAAACCTGGGCCTTGGGTTCCAACCCTGGGGGTCAGCTGGCTGGGCACCCTGCACCGACTCCACCCCCCAAGACAGTCCTCCACCCCCCTGGGCAGTCCTCCACCCCCTGGGGCAGTCCTCCACCCCCTGGGGCAGACCTCCACCCCCTGGGATAGTCTTCCACCCCCCAGGCAGTCCTCCACCCCTGGGCAGTCCTCCACCCCCTGGGGCAGTCCTCCACCCCCCAGGCAGTCCTCCACCCCTGGGCAGTCCTCCACCCCCTGGGGCAGTCCTCCACCCCTGGGCAGTCCTCCACCCCCTGGGGCAGTCCTCCACCCCCCAGGCAGTCCTCCACCCCTGGGCAGTCCTCCACCCCCTGGGGCAGTCCTCCACCCCCTGGGGCAGTCCTCCACCCCCTGGGGCAGTCTGCCGCCATGTCGGTACTCCATGGTTTGGAGGAAAACCTCAGAGCAGCCGCATTACTGACTGTGGGTCTGTCTCAATCAAACTGTGTCTCCAGCCCCGAGGCAAGGGCCTTCCAGATGAGAAGTGCCCACAAAGGACATGTTGAATCAGTGTCAGTCACTGAGCATCAGGAAGAAGTGTCCTCTCTCCTCGTCAGCACCAAGGGGCTGCCCCGGAACATCCATGGCAGACGTCTGGACCTTGGAGCACGTTGGTAGTGACGGTGGGCTTTGAAATCAGATGCAAGGTCTGCCAGACCTGGTCTAAGCCGCGCACAGCCACTTGTGAGCTGCTCAACTTTGGTTAAGCAGCCTAACCTCACCAAGACTCAGTGTCCTCCCATGTCACGTGGGGATCCTTGGGATGACTGCGGGATGCCCCTCAGAGCATGAACATCAAAAGCGCAGCATGTTGCCAATGGTCGGTAGATGTCTGGTGCTTTAGCATCCTTCCTTTCCAGGTCAACCCTCCAAGGCAGATCTTAGCATTTATCCTCATCTTATGGATGAAAACACGGAGACTCAGGAGATGCCATCACTTGCCCAAGCTGCAAAGTGGCAGAGCCATGACTTGAAGCCAGGTCTGTCTGCCTACCTAGTCACTGCCCTCCCTGGTACCTCCCGCAGCCTGTCCCGCTGAGCCTGGCATGTGGAAGGGGTTCAGGGAAAGCTGCTGATCCATATTGAGGATAAGTGCAAGGTACTTGCAGGCCAAAATATCTGAAGGCCTGTGGTCTTGAGTTATAACACCCACAGGTGGATTTTAACTAGGAAGATGGAGAAAGGCCACACCATGGTCCAGAGCAGGGCAGCACCTGCAATGCCCACAGCTCCCTGGCAGATTCAGTGTGCTGGCTGGTCACCTTCGGATGGCATTAGTGGGTGATGATCCTGGGCTTGGGAGTCAGACTTAAGTTCTTCCAGAACCGGTCCAAGCCCTGCACAGCCACTTGTGAGCTGAACGGCATTAATGGGGTGGGGTGGGGCTGGAGGTGATGGATGGCTTCATTCATTCATTGATCCATTCAACGCATATTTCTCTACAATGTTCCAAGCACAGCACAGCAGTGGAGGGCAATGGAGCAACGACACAAATGTGGCTGCGGAGCCCCAAAGATGCCCAGCCTTTCTCCTCACTGCAGGAGGGGTAGAGAGAGGAGAGACCACCCCTGCAAAGGACTGCCGGGGCCCATCCCTGGGTCTTGTTAAGGCTCTCACTCCCCAGCCTCCTCATTAGGGTACACCCTAGAGCACCAGAGAACACTTCAGGACCTTCAAAGTCACCCCCTGTAGGGAGGTTCCCAAGCCAAACCTGAAATGAGCACCTCTCCCCAGTTTTGGCACGTGTCCACAGCCCTCTGGCAGAATTGCCATGCTGGCGGGCCACCTTTGGTTAGTACTGTGGAGGGGAGAATGGGAGTTGGTGGGTGGCCTTTATCCACTCAGTGAGCCAATATCTATTAAGCACGTACTGTGTGCCCGACCCAGCGGCAGTGGAGTGATGGTAATGAGGCAGTGATATAAAGGCAGGGCTGTGGGAGCCCCAGGGAGGGGCAGGGCGGTGGGAGGGATTTCCTCCGGAGAGGACTGCTGAGGCTACCCCCGGGGTCCTTCAACCTCTCCCTCCCCGGGCTCCCCACTGAAGGCCTGGGGGCGAGCAGCAGAGGGCACTTCACGCCTTAAGACGCATCCACCTGTTGGGATGTGTCCCGGTCGAACATGAAATAGGTGCCTCTCAAGTCCCCTCAAACGCCCACAGCCCCTCCAGCAAGTCAGTACGCTGGCCGACCCCCGAGCTGGCCCTGGAGACAGGTCCCCGCGGCCTCAGTCCTGGATGCCAGTAGCCTGCCCGCCCCTTCTCAAGGGCTCTCTTCCCTCTGGTGTTCCTCTAGCCATGAGGCAATGAGGGGCCGGACCTACAGGTCTAGCCCCACCGATGGGCTCCTCTCACAGCTCTGAGGAATGGTGGGACCAGACGTGACCCTGAGGGGATCTCATCCAATCCTGTCATCTGACAGCTGGGAAAACTGAGGCCCAGAGTGCTAACCTGTTCTGCCATCCCCCACCCCCACATGCAGCTCCCCTAAACGGTCTCCCACAAACCCACCTCGGCCCCGCCTATAGCCTCCCGTGCTGGAGCCTTCCTGCAGGAGGCCAGAACGCCTTTTCCAGAAGTTGGCATACTCCTCAGTGTTGCTACCGACGAGTAAACGCAGCCCAGCACACTAAGTGATGTCCCGGGCTACCTTCCAGATGGGAAATCAAACCCACCTGCTCCGCCCTGCCCCCTCCAGCATCCTCCAGCCCCTCCACCTTTCTCTGTGAGCCGGCTGAGAAATCGAGACAATTGCTGGCACACCAAATCAACCCTGCAAAGGAGCCCCCGTCCAGCCACAGAGCGAGGAACAGGCTCAGGGCTCCGCCAGACAGGCAGCTCCGCGCAGACAAGTGCCTACAGGGCTTGCTCATATTTAAGACTTCCTTTCATATATTTTTAATAAAACAACTGATACAAATTCAAAACCAACTTCATAAATCAGACATTATTCAATGTTGGCGGCTTCAAGGTTTCCGTGGCGCGTGGCTGGGGGCCCGCTGTTCTCCCAGACGGGGCTCTGCACTCCAGCGCTGGAGGTTCTGTGAAAGGTTTATTGGATTTCATAGTCCCTTAAGGGGAAACCCTTTAAATGTCTTTGCAATTATAAGTCTAATAACACTTTCAGCCCTGGACACAGCCTTGACTTGACAGAGATAAGGAACTCAAAGTTGCTCAGTCAATACCAAGCTATTAATCTCTGTCACCTCGCTGTCACCGCAGCTCAGGAAAACAATGTCGTTTCTTGACCTAGGCGAAGGCATGGAGTGATTTTATTCAGGATGTCAGCATTCATCAACCAGATTTTGTCACCCCTTCACTCCCTGGAACTCCCAGCTCTTCATCCTGCCTGTGTTGACACACTTCCAGCGGAAAGAGTTTCTTTCAGTCTTGGCCTATGATTATTATTTAGCACTTATTCAAGTGGAAAAAGCCTGTAAGAATGAAGTTTTTCCTGGGGTGAGGAGACTGGCAGATGAATCACTTTATGCTGCTCCTCAGCGACCCAAGCCAAGGACGCTGGAAGTTATGAACTACGCCGTGTTTGTTTACATATTCAAATGAAGGTTAATTTTTATCCTGTCTCTGCTCAAATTTGATTAGGGTGGGACTCTCCCTCCTCCCTCAGTGGCATCCTCCTCCTCCTGCTCCCCCTCGACCTTGAAAGAAACTCAAGAAATTGTTTAAAAGAAAAGCCAACAAAATCCTAATGAGAAACTAACGAGGAAGGATCAAATGGCTGCCGGCCGAGCAGCCAGCAGTGCCCCGTCCCCGGGCGAGGCTGGAAGAAAGGCCCTCCTTGGCCCAGCTGGCCTCTGGAGCACAGGGTGGGCTGAAGCAATGCCGGTGGGCACCCACCCAATGCCAGGGTGCCGTCAAGACCAGGGAAGTGCCAGTCGGGCTTTCAGAGGCCTGGGTCTGTCTCTGGGTAGGATCCAGGGTGGAGAACTCACTGTAGAGTCTTTGTGGCTCTGTGCAATGCCTCGGGGCTGTGGGGGAGAGCGGAGAGGATCCAGAGGGCTCCCCGCCCCTAACCCTCCCATTGTACCTGTTCTGTGAAGTGCGCCTCTGCATCCGAGTTTACTGGGATTGCCTCTGAGCCCTCAGAGCTCTCCAAACCTGGATCACCTTAGCTCAGCCTCTTTCTGGGTCACTTGTCTGCTTTGCACTTTAACAAGATGCCCTGGCTTTTATGCAGAGTTGGTATAAAGTGCAGCCATGGAAACATGCCTTCACAGGAACCCAGCATTAAGCACCTGCTGTTAATAAAATCGTTCCTATCTAAGGATCTCGAATAGATAATAATTCAGTTTTTTAAAAAAACAAAGGCCTCTATCTCCTGGGAAAACTCTGAGGACTTTCCTTTTTCACTATGGTTACCAGGAAGCTCAAACCAAATTATTATTAAAACTGGCGTTTTCATGTTAAACTTTGGTCCTGATTTTCTTCTGTCACTTATATTTTGGCAACTTGTTATCGTGTCCTTTCCTATAGGTCATTTTGAATCTGTTGTCCACAGGGGTAGGTATAAATGAATAAATAAATACCCAGGAACACATGGACTGAGCCCAGGGCTGGGACTTGGTTGGTAGACCAAGGTGTGGTCCCAGCTCTGTGTCTGACTTCCTTGAGGTTTGGGTGGATATTAGCCAGGCCTCAGTTTTCTCATCTATAAAGTGAGCAGATGTGGACAAAGCTAGCTCTGCTTCGCTCGCCTGTTCTTCTGGATGCCCTCAATACCCACAGATGGGCGCAGCGTGGAATTAAGAGCAGGAACTCTGGAGCCAGACTTCCCTGGGGTATAGGATAACCAACTGGTCCTGGTTTACCTGGGACTGTCCTGGTTTTAGCATTGAAAGTCCTATGTCCCAGACAACCCCTCAGTCCCAGGCAAGTTAAGGTGGTTGGTCACCCTACAGGTTCACCTGCCAGCTTGCCACTTGCTAGCTACGTCACCTCGGGCAAGTTACGTAAGCTAGTTGTGCCTCACTTCCTCAATCTTTGAAACGGGATTATAACCAGACCCGCCTCCTGGCATTGTCATGCATCTGAAGCACTTTTATCTCTGTAAAGTGCAGAGAACAATCTTGGTACATAGAAAGCACTATGAGTGTTTGTTAAAGAATGTGACAGCCACTTGCTTCCTGCTCAAGTTCTCAAAATAATTATTTACCAAAAAGTAAAGAACATACCCTGACATTCATGGAGCAAGAGGAGTGGTCCTGGGAGAGGAGACCTTCTCCGAACCATCCTGGGTTAGAGGAGAGAAAGGCTCAGTTCCCCAGGGACAGCCAGGGCTGTGTGTGCCTCAGGGAAACCACTCATTCCAGACAGACGGACAGAGCCCAGCGCCAGGCACAGAGAGGCCACGCGCCAGCCGTCCCCGGTGTGCTCCTGGTGCTGCCCACAGCCGGCAGGGAAGGAGGCTGGAGCGTGCTCCCAGTCTCTGCCGGAGATTCAGCCAGATCACCACTTCCAGAAAGCGTCACAGAAAGGAACTAAGCGTGGACGTCCCTGGCCGCTCCCGGTGAGAACCGGGACTGTGCTGCTGGGTGGGGTGGAGGGCGGCCCTGGCACTCTCCAAGGACTAGCCAGTATCTCTGGGGACCTCTCTCTCCTCCCCTGAGACAGGCCCAGAGCTGGATCCCTGGAGCCAAGCCAAGGAAGTCCTACCTTCCACACCCCCCAGCCACACGGAGCTGCCCAGACGGTGCTGAGCAAGCACCTGACAACGGACACGTACCCCTGAGCACATCTGTCCTTATCAGGCAGCCGCTGGGCCTTGGCCTGGGCTGAGCCGACCCCTGCCCTCCAGGAGCCTCCTCTGCTTGGCAGACAAGACTGACAGGGTCTGCAGGCCCCTGCCCGGCACCTGCTTCTGCCTGCAACTGCTTCACCTCCATTCCTCCTCCCAAGTGAGAAGTGGAGCTTTCCCAGGGCGGGGAGCAGCTGCTGAGGCTCTCTTCTCACATGTCCCCTGTAGAGCCTGGTGCCTCCGAGGTCCTCAAGCAATGCCTCCTGGGCAAATATTGACTCCATAATATAAAGGAGAGACTGTCGAGAGCTGTGCTGTCCAGCACGGTAGCCACTAGCCACAGTGTGGCTGTCCAAACAAATTCAATTAAAAATTCAGTCTCTCGGTCACCTGAGCCACATGTGCTCAATAGCCACGTGTGGCTAGTGGCTACCATACTGCATGGCATAGATATAAAACATTTTCGTCATCGCAGAAAGTTTCATTGGGCTGTGCTGCTCTAGAACATACAAAGAGAAAGAGGGTTACTGACTAGCACCCATCCTCTTGAGGCTGTAACTGCCGGGACCTTAGGTTTCTGAGACCGAGACAGGGCACAGTTGGCCTGGAAAAATCTTAGAAGATTATATTGATCCAGAATGTCTTCCAAGTCTTAGGAGTTACCTAACTTCACAGGAAAAGACTGATTCAGGAAGAGGGGCTTTCCCGAGGATGTTATGAGCTGAACTTCCCAGTCGAGCTCCCTCCCAGTGTAACACATTATGATGGGAAGATGGCAGGAGAAAGATGTGGAAGAAGGGGACACCATCAGGAAAATCAACGTAAGTGAGCTCTGCACTTACTCCTCCCCAGCTGTAAACTCTGCCCCGTGTCCTGGGGACCCCAGGCACAGCACAGTCGTCAGCATCCCCCAAAACACGAGATACGGAATTCACTAGCCCTCTAGCTCTTTAGGTCGCTCCCTACCTATGCCCAGCATCATTCAGTCAGCAGGCGAATACCAAAATAGAGCCTAGGAATCAGCCTGGGAGGAAAGCCAGGAGACCATATGAGGGAAATGAAGTAGGAACTGCCTACGTCTGAATCTTGGGGCAGCCAAGACTCCAGACTCTGACCTCTAAGTGGGAGGTCCCTTTAGGGCCCCCAAATACACTGAAGTCTTCTGAACCAAGGAGAACCCCACACTCGACTCCTGCAGAATCCATTTTGGGGGAACATCCAGGCAAAGGAAATCCACTCTGTCCCTGTCGCCCAAAGCTATCAGTTATCTGGAGGAGAGGTGACAAGGCCCAGTGTGAAGTTAGGCAGAGGGCTGCGGAAGGCCTGTGTGCGTGTCTGTTCTGCAACAGATCTATCCTGAAAATAAATACAGACCTTATTTATGCAATGATGGCAATACTCGGCCTTTATGAAGGGATTTGGCTTTTACTAGAAACTTCTACATACAGCATTTTGTGTTTTTCAAGATCCCTGGAAGGTAGTTGCCATTCCTATGTCAGAATTATAAAATGTGGGGATCAGTTTGAGTAACACACCTGCCCTAAGTCACTTGGGTAGAAACTCAGCTCGCCTGCAGATTTCAAATTAACGGAAGAAATTCAGCTCTGAGAGGAAAGACGATGATAATATTTTTAAATAATACTATTAACAGGCAACATTTCTTGGACATTCATTGCATACCCAATGCACAGCTAAGCAGTCCACATGCCTTACCTCATTATTCCTCACCAGGATCACATACAACAGGCACGATGAGCCATCCCATTTTACAGATGTGGAAACTAAGGCTTAGAGAAGTCCAACACTGGCCATAGTCACAGAGCAAGTAAGCAGGAAAGATAAAGATTTGGTCCAATTTGTAGTTATAATGTGGGTTTATAGGCCAAATTATGGGGTCATAATCTTTTCCAGTTTGAATGAAGGAACTAAAAGTTCAGTAGAAAATGTCAAAGAAGAAATTAGCTTCCATAGTAACTTCTAAATGGCCCAACGAAGCAGCTCTCTGAAACTCAGATGGTTAAAGACGTGATCAAGTGCTTCCTTCGGCAGCAGGAAATGGCCACTGTCTCGAGAAACGTTTTCTCTCCCTCCTGCTCACTGGGGTGAGACCAGACTTAGAGGCCTGTGGGAGAGACTCCAACGAGGACTCAAGACGGGAGGGGATGGGGTGTCTGTGACCAGGTAATGTGTCAGCACCCATCACATCCATCCCCAAACAGCTGCCCACAGGGAGTCAGGCCAGACAGCATCACGTTGTGCCAGCTGCAGCTACGGGCAGGGGCCTTGGGCCTGGCTCCTGTGGCACACAGCCCATAAATCAGCCACTGAGCCTGCTGCACAATTGCAATGCGTCTCTTTCAAGCAGCTCTGAGGAAAAATGGCTCCATCTGCTCCTTGCAAGGTAATAAATAAAACGGAATTGGAGCAAAATGGATGGAAAGCAATTTTTGGAAGATGAATTTCTGAAAGAATTGGCCACCATTTGTGCAACTCTCCTGGTGCTGGAAATGGCTGCCTGAGACCCTGTCAAGCTCGAAGGCTGGAGGAGGCACTCATGGGCAAAAAGAAGAGAAGAAGGGCACTTCCTGGTCAAGGGCTGGTCGGAAACGTGTTCTTACAAAGGACTTCCCGTTACTGACGCCTTCTCTTTCTTCTCTTTGTCCTTTTCCTTTATCTTCTCCATCACCATCTTCAGCATCACCATCATCATCATCATCACCATCATGACCACCACCACCATCATCATCGTCATCATTGCCACCATCATTGTCACCATGATCACCATGGTTAATTGGCTAATTGTCTTATTGAGATCTTCCTATGTACCAGCATGGTGCTGAAATTTGTATATCTTTATGTGAATTACCTCCTTCGAAGTCTCATTGAGACCACACTACATAAGACTGTAAAACCCCTCCCCATGGCATTCTCTATGCCCCCGTCTTTGGTTTATTTTTCGCCACAGCTTCTATCACCTTCTAATATACTCAGTAATTTACTTATTCTGCTTATTGTTTTATCTGTCTTCCCTATTTAGAATAGATGTTCTTTTTTTCCCAGTTTTATTGAGATATAATTGGCACATGTTACTACATGAGTTTCAGGTGTACAGCATGAAGTTTTGACTTACATACATTGTGAAATGATTACCACAATAAGTTTAGTTAACATCCATCATCTCATATAGATACAATAAAAAGAAATGGAAAAAAAAGAAAAAAACTTTTCTTCTTGTGATGAGAACTCAGGATTTATTGTCTCAGCAACTTCACGTGCATCACATGGTAACTATAGTCATCATGTTGTACGTCACATCCCTAGCAGAATTGATACTCTTAAGGGCAGAGAATTTCCCTGTTTTTCCACCACTGTACCCTCAGTTCTGAGAATAATTTCTGAGCTATAGAAGGCACTCAATAAATAGTTTATTGAATAAGTGAATGAATGAGTGAATGAATGATCCCCTGTGAAATCTATCTGGCCTGTGCTTGTCTCTCCACACTCATCTCTTGCCTCTGGCCCCACTACGTTTCACAGACACTGGGACATCTAGTGACAGTTCCTCTAACACTGGCGCTCCTGGCCTCCTTCCCTGGTGCATGCTGCTCCTCTTATCTGACACACGTCCCCACATGGCCTCCCAGGCAGGCTCCAGCTCTCTCTTCAAGTCTCCTCTGACCATCCAGAAGAGTCGCTCTTGTCATTTTGCTACTCCTTTTTAGCTCTCACAAAGCATATGCTTATTTGTTTACTCGGAGGGATGGGCATCATCTGCCTGAGGTCCACGGAGGCAGAATATTTCTCTGATTGCCTTTGTTGCCCTAGAGCCCAGCACAGGGCCTGGCTCAGAGTAGAAGCTAAAAAGATATTCTTCACTCATTTATAGATGAGGAAATTGAGGTGAGGAGTTGGGTTTTGATATCAGGTCTAGATCCAAAGCCCGTAAACTTAGGCACCACCTTATGCTGTTCTCCGCATCTCTTTGCTTAATGGGAACGTCAGCCATGTCCACAGCCCTGTCCATATCTGCCCTGCTTCCCAGGGGACCTCCCTCAGCACCCCTTTTAGGCAATCACTTCCTTGTTTGTGCTTTCAGTGACTATGTATCAGGCACCTCTAGGCCAGGTGCCCTTCTAGAAGACATGGCCAAGGTAGACCAGAGCCCTGCACTCATGGAGGTTACATTCTAGCAAGGAAACAGACAATAATGAGTAAGAAAACAAAGGATGAGCATTTCAGAGCGGGATAAATGTTCTGAAGACAATGGAAATGAAGTGATGGACAGAGAGTGGCAGGGAGGTTAATGGCTGCTCTGAATACGGTGTTTACAGATTATTCTCCTATCTTTGCCTTCTCCGCAATCAGAAAAACCATCTTAACCACCTCTCCTTCTCCACAGGCAGCTTTGAAGACACTCTCTTTGCTTAGGCTGATCCTTTGCGTCAGCCCAGTAGATGAGACTCTGCATCCATCAGAGCAAAGAACAGAATGAAAAACTAGGATCTCTGCCAGCCCTGGGTCAGAGGCTTGTGTCTGTCTCACGTGCTTTAAATTCCTAGTGTATCTGACATACCTGTGATAGCCCAGAAAATGTCCACAGCAGATATGGGGACCCGACAATCTGCCCTTTCTGCTCTCTGGGTCATACATGGATAATGTAGAGCTAACTGAGGTTTCACTTACAATTTCAAAGTCTTATATCAGAGCTGAGGGGTCATTTTCCCAATGGGAGTATAAAGGGGTTAAAATGCATCTACGTGTGACTAAATACTCAGTTTGTCTGAAAGCTCACTGAATTACTATTTAGATATAGCATAAGGTATCACAACTTTAGGGAAAGAGAAATTCACTAAAGATTCTTCTGGAAGTGAAAAGTCAACTGTCCGTCCCTTTTCCTCCCAAACCTAAACTCTCCCATCCAGATTGAGGGCGTGGAGCACTGGAGACTGAGTTCTGAGCTGGCTGCAGCATACACTTGCTTTGTGACCTTGACATATCTTCATCCTCCTTTAACCTCATTTTTTCTATATATACAAGGAGAAAACTAGCTTTGTCTTACCTTCTTCACAGGGTGGCTGTGAAGCTGTGGATATTGATCCCATATAACTTCTCTAACCCTTCCTCTGCACCAACCCACTCTACACAGCAAGATGTGTGCATGGCAAAGACCTCAGTAACCATCAGCAAATATATTGGATAGATGAATGGATAGATGAATAGAGCCCAATCATTTCAAAATGTTTCAGGGTGGCTTCCTGAAAGCAGAAGAAGACTGAAGTGCCTAGGAGAAACTGGAGAGACGCCCTGCTTAGGCCAAGAAGCTAGAGTAGGTCATCTCCCTTTTTCATGTTCTCTTTCCCATATGAAAAGGGCACAGGAGTGACTGGAGTGGAGCCTTTGACAGCAAATGTAAAGGATTATAACAACAGAGCAGGAACTGTGGCACCTCTCTTTTTCCTGAGGTGATAGATGGGGAAGATTGTTGGACACTGAAGATTTCAAATGGCTTTTGAGAGGTGGGGAGACTTTTGTGCTATAATGGTTTCCCTCACCCCGTCTCTCTGTCTCTGTTCCCTCTCTCTCTCCCTCTCTCTCTCTCTCCCCCTTTCTCTCCCTCTCTCTCTCTCATTGGGCTGGACCTGTCATCTCCCTCAGATGGACTTTTGAGTCTAGGGCCCCACACAAATGTCAAGCATCTCGGTGACAACCCTCTTAGTCTCCCTGCTCATTGGTCTCACCTCATTCTGCAAAGCAGGAGAGGATGCAGCACAAGAAGGAAATGAGGTCAGCAGAAACAAAGCCAGAATGGAAATTGAGACAAAAATATAAGATGTTTATTTCAAGCCTAATGAGGCAAACCACACTTTGGGAAAATGGCAATTATAACTTGACGGTAACAGATTGGAGGTGCCATTGCCGCTGCTGCGCCCCCACTGTGTTGCTTCCTGGGCCTACCTTCTCCAGGAGCCAGCAGCCAGCTAGAGATCAGGCTCAGGCAGCAAGTGGGCAACCTTGAGGGACGGGGATTAAGTCACTCCCAGGGGCCCAGGCCCTGCCCAGAGCCCATACTGACTGCTGCTTCCATCATCGTTACCCCTTCCTTCCCCACCACTCCTCACGCCCAAATGTCACCCACTTACATGGCATCTTCACAGGTTTCGCCATATCCACTTACCATCTGTACCTGTTATTTACCTGAATTTTTTTCTCAATTTGATTTATTTATTTATATTATACAAAGAAACTTTACCACATATCTGCCATACATGAAAAACTGGATCATATGTCATAGTTAATTAGAATGAGCACATAGCTATTAAAACAAACCTCATTCCTCTATGTACCCCCTAAAATTGTGCACACTCACAGGGGTCCTCATTTCTTGCCTTGAGACTCAATGGTGAAAATCAATCCTGGATTAATCTGAATCCACCTCTCTATGATTTTCAAGGACTGAGATCCTTTTTGGAACTAAGGAGATCTGTCCTACCAAAACCTCATCACACTGTATTGCCATTCATTCATTCATTCATTCATTCCACAGGTAAATATCAAACAGCTACCACATGACAGGCACCGTTCTAAACACTTGACATACAACAGTGGGTAAAACAAACCCAAACAGTTCTGCTTTCCTGGAGCTTACATTTGAACGGCCCAAACAAATAAATAATAAACACAATCAATAAGGAAATTATACTAAATGAGAAAGTAAGAAGTGGTATGGGATTGGGAGATTCTGAAAGAGAGGATTGAAACTTCAAATGGATGGTCAAGTTAGACCTCACTGAGAAGGCAAGATGGGAAGGAAGAGAGAGGGAGCCATGTGACACGTGGGAGGAGGGTTCCCAGCAGGGGAACAGACATTGCAAAGGCCCTTGGTGAAGGAACCACAAGGAGGCCAGTGTGGGTGATGCTGCGAATGAGAACAGTATGAAAAAAGGTGAGAAAAGCGATGAGGGCCGGGCTTTAAGGACCTTGTGGGCTATTGGGAGAATTGGGGTTTTACTTTGTGGGAAATTGGGAATCATTGAAAACTTTCAAGCAGAGGCAAGAAATTATCTGGCTTCTACTTTAAAAGAATCACTCTGGCTGCTGTGTTCAGAATAAACTGTTGGGTGGGAGGAGGGTCTGGGATAAAACCAGGAGGCCTGTTATTAACAGACCATCGAAATAATCCAGTAGTGAGATGTTGGTGGGCGGGTAGAGTGGTTGTAGAGGAATTAGCGCCAAGTGGCCAGATTCTGGATATATTGTGAAGATGCAGCCTGAAGGACTGAATATGGGGCATGGCACAGAGGAGACAAAGATGGTTAGAAGATTTTTGGTCTGAGCAACTAGAAGTATTGTGTTGACATCAACTGAGATGGAGAAGACTGAGAGGAGCAGGTTTGTGGGGGAAGGAGTTCAGTTTGGGACAAGATGGGTGAAGATGTCTTTGGACATATCGGATAGACTGTGCTATTGGTCACAAATGTTTGCTGTATCTCCCCACTTCGTTGATGTCAGGATTAACCGTAGAACTTGATTGGGCCAATGAAATGTGAGCCAAGGTTTTAAGAACCAGTTTATGGTTTGCCATGTTTTCTATTTTTCCTTGCGCTGTGATCAGCAATGTTCCAGACGGGAGCTGTTCCATCAGCCTGAGTCCTGGAGTGATGATGACATAGTGCAGAACATGGGGGATGTGTAGCATGAGTGAGAAACAAACCTTTTTGTGATATGCCGCTGAGATTCAAGGTCATTGTTAGCAAAGCATAACCAAGTTTCTCTTGTCTGAATTGGCATCCTAATGGGAATGTCAAGTAGGCAGCTGGGTATACTTGTCTTACATTTAAGAGAGAGGTCCAGGCTGGAGATACAAATTGGGAAGTCAATGGCATATCGATGGTATTTGAAGCCATAAAACTGGGTGAACCAAGGGAAAACAGAAGAGAAAAGAGGACCAAGAACCGAGCCCTGGGGCATCCAACATTCAGAGCTGGTGAGAGGATAAATCAGAAAACAGAACTGAGAAGGAGTGAACAGAGTGAAGGAGGGAAACCAACAGAATGTGGTGTCCTGGGAGCCACAGGAAAAAAGTGTACCAAAGAGGAGTGGTGATTACCGTGATCAATGTTGCCGACAGTTCAACCAAGGTGAAGGCCCAGAATTAACCGTTGGATTTGGCAACATGGAAGTCATTGTGGATCCTGCCAATGGCAATTTAGGTGGAGTTTGGGGGAAGCAAAAGTCAGATTGGGTTTGGTTTAAGAGAAAAAGAGAGGAAAAGAACTGGAGACAGCAAACATAGACAACCATACACAGGGTTGTGCTGCAGGAAGGAGAAGAGAAAAGCAGTTGTAGCCGACACAGTAAATGGGGTCATGATATCATTTTAAGTGGGGAGAAATAGTAACATTGTATGCATGTTTTAAGGAATGATCCAGTAGACAGGAAAATCTTGATGCAGTAGGAGATGAGGGGGAGGATTTCCGGAGTGATGTCCCTGAAGGGGCAAGAAGGGATGGGATCTAGTGCACAACTGGAGCGCTTGGCTTCGCACAGAAGCCCAGAGGACTCTTCTCTGATAACAGGTGGGAAGGCAGAGCATATGGACGCTGGGCCCTGCACATTCTACTTTCAGAGAGCCACCAACAATACCTTGGTCCACTTCCGTAACTTTGCAGCCACTTCCAGTTACTCAAACAACAGCACTCCAGTAATGGAGGCTCACTCTTGTCATTTCTTTCCCTTCAGTCTCAAACTTGATTCAAGCTGCTCTTCTTCACTTCCCCAGCCAGCCTCAAGATGCTTAGAGAGGAGAAAGGAGAGCAAGGTTCGGATCTAAGATTCGTCCTCATCTTTCCTCTTCTGGTTCTTCCAGTTGGGGGAAGAGGAAAAAGGATAATAGTAGGTGTTTTCTCCCTCACAGGTCTGCTGATGTCCGGGTGCTGGGGAGGGGTTGTTCCTGTCAGTTCTAGCTGAAGCTGTGGAATCCACATGAGAGCTCACAGAGGCCGGTTCAGCTTCATCCTGGCCTCTGGATGACTGAGGAGCTCCTTCAAAGGAGCTGCAACATCTCCCTTTGGCCCTGTCAGCAGAACCACCCTTGACCCCTTTTCCAGGTCAGGCACCCCATTGTTTGGCCCAACATTTACCAGGGCATCACAGGGTTCTCTCCCTTCTGCCAGCTTCATGCTCTTCTGCCGTCTGTTCACAACTCCCAGAGCCCGGGAGCCCTGGACTCCCTATCCTCCTCTGCCTTATTTGTGTCCATAGTCCTTATCACCATCTAAACGTATTTTGTTTATTGTCTGGCGCCCTCAACTAGATTGTAAAATCCATGAGAGCAGGAATGTTTGTCTGGTTCACTGTGATATCTACTGTGCCCGTGAGTGCCTGCTATCTGGTTAACGCTCAGTAAAATTTGTCGAAAATGAATGAATGAATGAAGTAGGGATTGCACCCACCTTCTTTCTCAACACGTTGTGGTAAATATTATAGCAATGGCCCCAGTGAAACTGTCCCTCTGCATTCTCAGCCTGTGTTGGCCCCTCACACACTGAATCGAGGCTTGGCCACGTGACTTGCCTCGGCCAATGGGACATTAGCAAGAATGACCCAGACACACGCTTGTGCATTGGAGATTGTCTTCTTTCTTACTACTTTTGGAACATAGTCACCGTGTTAAAAATTCCAGAATAACTTGCTGGGAAAGTGTGGCTCAATCACCAGATACATGATGAGGTCACCTTTGAACCACCCAGCCCCGGCCAAGCTTCTTGCTGACTGCAGCCGCAGGGGAGACACATTTCAGGTTGGTGACCTACAGAATCACAAGCAAATAAATGACTCTAGTTTTGTTGTGTGTTTTTTTTAAAGATTGGCACCAGAGCTAACAACTGTCGTCAATCATCTTTTTTTTTTATTCTTCTTCTTCCCAAAGCCTCCCCAGTACATCGTTGTAGATTCTACTTGTGAGAGCCTCTGGTTGTGCTGTGTGGGACGCCCCCTCAGCATGGCCTGATGAGTGGTGCCATGTCTGCCCCCAGGATCCTAACCAGTGAAACCCTGGGCCACTGAAGCGGAGTTCGCGAATTTAACCGCTCAGCCATGGGGCCGGCCCCAAATGCCTTTAGTTCTAAGCCACTAAGTTTTAGAGTAGTTTGTCATGCAGTAACAGAGAACTGTTACAGCACATAACGCTGTGGTCCCTTCCATCCTGCTGGCACAAGGTACTCCGCAAAATGGATTCCTAAGAAATATTCCTCTCTTCCCAGCAGTCTTCAAACTCAGGAGTCCAGAGGATTTGACAACGCCTGTGTTCCTCTTTGTGAACCCCCAACCCCAGGAGTCACTGTGGCGGCTGAATCCAATTGTTTCCCAGAAACCACAGCCATTTCCCGAGCTGACCTGTGGAAAATGCCTAGGGTTGCTTCACACCTGCCTGCCCGGTACAGGAGTGAAGGGGGGAGGCTTCTCCTGACTCTCTCAAGGGCCCTGGCCAAGGAATCCATAAGTCTTTTCCAAGAGTGGAAGAAGCAGGGGCAGGGGACGTTTTCAGTAGCCTGAGCCCCTGGCCAATAGGCCCCAAGACTCACTCAACCCTGAGTGTCCCCTGTGGCTGCTGCAGCCCCACCCAGAGGGCAGTGCTGGGCTTTGTGGAGACCTGCCTTGCATTTCTCCCTCGGTCCCCCCATCCCCGCTGCTCCCGCCCCACAAGCAGAGATCTGCCTGGCAGTGCTCACCAGGAAATCATACTCCAGCACCCTGACCCCATGGAATTAAAAACCTGGCCTGCCACATTAGCAAGGGTGAGTAGACAGGACCTGAGATGCTGCCTCAAACACATGCAATCCCAGCTCCACCAGCCCCAGGGAAGGTGTAATTAAGGTGCACAGGAGCAGATGTGGCCTCATCTTGCACAGGCCACTGATCCCAGAGCCTTTGAAACCAAACATCTGAGAGCCCAATAGGGACTGCCTTCCCCTTCCGAGACTAGCTCACTTCCAAAGCAAGCACCCAACATCCCGACTTCAATCACAGGTATTGAGTGTGAAATGTCTGGAGGTGGTGAATGGCCGAGGCAGGAAAACTTATGCCCCTTCCAGGCCCTGCTCAGTCTTTTCCCCACAAGAGCTCCCCAGCTCTGTGAGATGGCTCTGGACCTACCCAGGAAAACCTCAAGTTTTCTCCAGCCACAGGACCACCCAGGATGAACGCTAGTCCTCTAGATCAGAGGTCACAACCCAGAAGCATTCAGATGTGTTTACATTTGGCTAACTACATAGTGGTTTAAGAACCTGAAATTTTATATAAAACTCCAAATGTCCTGTGTCTCTTGAGTTTGGGTAACAACCTGCCTGCTTGGCACAAGTCCATTGGAGTTGAGTAGTAGCTGCACCCTAGCTGACCACAGCACCCACTATTCCACACTGCATCATACTCAGCCCACCTGGCTCCTTGGCACTGCCTGCCTAGAACGTAAAGGCATTTTCACTTGGGCCCTGCAGTCGGTATGGAGATGTGCCGCCCAGACGGCCCTGCAAGGGAGGCCTTGCTGCCCAAGTTCAGGAAATGTGGCCAACAACGGCGCAACCTGTGCCTCCTTCAGGGTCGGCCTCAGCTGCAGAGAGCCACCTCACCCAGAGTCACATCCTGCCCAGGACACTCCCCCCTGGGTGAATGAGTGAGGGAGGGGGCGTAAAAGCCCTGCCAGGCGAGGCTGAGAGGCAGCATGTGTCCCTCGGCTGAGGTTGGCCACTCCTCGGTCAGGCTTGACTTCTTCCTCTGCTCAGTCCTTCTTTCTCCCGCTTCATCCCCAGGGACTGATCCTTCAAAACATTTTGTACCCCAAATTCCACCTAGAAATCCTAACCTGCAACAGGGAGCTAAACCGCGGCTCAGACAGGGCAAGACTTTTCCAAGGTCTCCTAAAGAGAAAGGAGCAGAGCCAGGGCTCCTGACTCTAAGAACAGAGCCCTGCTGGAAAATTTCCTCTTGCAAATCACTCCAGACCACCCCCACCCCTGCACTCCACTCCCACAATAGAAAAGAAAATGTAATGGAAAATAAAGTGTGTTTGATTGACTTGCCTGGAAAGTAGAGCCCAAGACAAGGATGTGAGTACAGATGGTTAATTTGAGAGGTGATCCCAGGAAGCAGGAGTGAGGGAGCAGGCAGAGTGGCACCAGGAAGGAGGAAGAGCCATTACAATGGTGTGTTGTCACAATTGCTGCCAAGGACGAGGCTGGAGTCCACTGGGATCGCAGAGAAGCATCCAGACTGCCTCCTGGAAATGTCCACCTGCAGGGTGTCTTCTGCTACCGGTGGTTGAAGGTTGCCCCCAGATGGTAACCACCCATTTCTGGGCTCTGCATTGGCCAAGCTGGTTCCCCCATAGTCAAAAAAGACTCTAGAGACAAAAAGTGGAAAGTTGTGCCCTGCACAGCAAAGCTGACAATAGGCCATTATAATGAAGTGTAACGCACAATAGTAAAAGAACTTACAAACTATAGGAGAGTTCTTAAATCTAGTGGTGGGAAAAGGTCAGCAAGAAAGCTCACACAAAGGAGGCTAGCTCAAGCAAAGTTTTGGAGAAGGAATGGATGTTCATTACACAAGTAAGGTGGAAGGCTCAACCTGGAGGCGAGACTGCAGTGTGTCTGGAATGCTGTAAGCATTTTGACATTTCTAGTGCGTAAAGATCAGGAGGAGAGGGGAAAGACAGAACTGGCGAGGAAAGCAGGAGCCGGACCGGAGCTGCTCTAAAGTCATTCTGAATAATTTGAATTTCTGCCCAAAGGGGCTTTTAATTTGAAATATCATAAGGTAAAATTGACTTTTTTTGCTGTACATTTCTGTGAATTTTAACACATGTATAGATTCATGTAACCATCACCACGAACAGTTCCATAGCCTCAAAGATCTCTCCTCATAGTCGCATCCTCCTCCTACGTCTTAGCCCTGGCATTCACTGATCTGTTCTTCGTCACTTTATTTTTGTCTTTCGGCAAATAAATGGAATCATATCGTATGTAATCTTGGACACTGGCTTCTTTCACTCAACACAATACCTTTGAGATTCATCCAAGTAGTTGCCTGCATCACTCGCTGATCCTTTTCATCATTGCTGACTAGTATTCCATCACATGGATGTTCATCTATCCACCTGTTGAAGGTCATTTGCGTTGTTTCTTGTTTGGAACGATTATGAACAGAGCTCCTATAAACATTTGTGCGTAGGTCTTTGTATGAACGTAAATTTTCATTTCTCTAGGGAATATATCCAGGAGTGGAATTGCTGTATCATATGTTAAGTGTACGTTTAACTTTTCAAGAAATTTCCAAACGGTTTTCCAGAACAGTTTATGATTTGGCATTCTCACCAGCAAGGTATGGGAGTTCCAGTTGCTCCACAGCATCATCAGCTCTTGAATGTATTTTCTATGTCAGCCATTCTAATAGGTGTGCATTGGTTTGCCCAAAGGGCTTAAAGCAAGAAAGTGACATGATCAAATCTGGGAGAAAAATTAAAGGCAACGAAACCATTTAGGAAAGTGATGCAGTCATGTAGACAAAAGACACTGGTGGCCCAGACAGGGTGATGGCAATACTGATGGAGTGTAGGGGAGAGATACCCTGGAGCAGAATCAGTAGGACTTGGGGTCAAGGAAAGAAGTCCAGCATGACTTATTAGGACCCCCAAGTCCCAAGCAGAGAGGAAATCAGAATTCCACTGTGAAGAGCTGGGCTGGGCAGGTGGGGAGGGGAGCAGCCCCCTCCCTGAGGGCTGTAGGGCCCTGTGCAGATGATTGCCCCAAACAGCTCGGCTCCATTTATTTACTCGGGAAAATTTATGTCCTGCTCTGTGGCGGGAGACGGGTCTATCTGCCAGCCTGTGTTGGCAGAATTATAAACCTGCCACAGCCTGCATGTCAGGACTGACCTATACTGGTTGCAAACTCGAGTGCATATGTCCTGATAGTGAAGCAGACGAAGATCCCCAAAGCGGAGCAGGTGGGGAAGGAAATGGACAACCTCACCACACATCCCAGTGCTGCTTTACCATGGGGGCGAAAGAACTTCTTTTGTCCAAACTACTGATGAGTTTGGGGAGTTGTTTTCTCTTGGTTCCAGTTGTTCTTAGAACCCTGGGTGAAGTGATTAGTTTTGAAGCCCCAGATAAAATAAAGCAAACCAGGGAACGGGAATGCTCATTAGAAGCTGCCACGTTGACGTGATATTTGAGGCTTACCTTTAGCGTGGGCTTGCATGGGCTGGGGGCCAAGGCCTCTGGGTTCTCCAGAGGAAACTTTAGAGAAGATACTTCAAGGCTTCCCCCTGAAAAAGTGTCCCCAGTGTATCCTGAGCAGCCCCATGCCAGGTCCCAAGCTCCTGGAGCCTGGGCAGATCTGGCCTCCATTTTGGGGAAGAATTCCCGCCGAGCCCTCGGGTGAGTTCCCTCCCCCTCATCTCTCTAGCATCCTCCCTTCTCTGAGAGCCCCACGGACTCTACGTTCCTGCAGAATTTTCAAGGCTTCTTATCCTTGCTTTTATCTGAACCTCATAGAACTCTACTATTATTACCCCACTTTCCCATTGAGGAAACTGAGGTTCAAGAGGGTAAATAACTTGTTTAAGGTCATGAGTCAGGTAGACTTGGGACCAGAACTCGGGTCTTCAGATTCCACATCCAGAACATCCTTCCAACATGCTTCATCGCTACCTTTTATTTGGGAAATGACTTCAAACCCCAAAGCAAATAAGATGCAAGAACCTCTCCCTTTACCCAGCCTGGTTAACCTGTGTGTTGGATTGGCAGCGCCCACCCCCGACTCTCTGGGAACCGCTCCTCCTGTCTTCTCGCCACATGGTTACAGCAGCCACATTTGCACAATGGCATACACTCTGCTCCACCCACAGCTGATTGGTCCACAGAAGACACCAGGCCTGAGCAAACCAATCAGAATCCTTGCCCTGGAATTTAGGATTGTGACTGAGAGAGTCACAGAGTCTCTCTGGAGGGCCGTAGCATGTGACCTTTGACCATGTCATCTACTACATGGAATGGGAAACAGAATTCACAGGAAAAAAGAAGATGGAAGCTAAAGTACAGAGTATATCAAAGAAACAGAGATGTTGGGGGTAAGCTGTTAGGATCCTTCGAGAAAAGAGACTCCTTGGAAGCCAGCCGTGAGGTTCCAGAGCTTGCCTGGTTCTTGTATTTCCTGAGGTTTGGGTGTTCAGCTCTTCCTTGAACTTTGCGAGAATCTCTAATCCTGCCAATAAGTACCTGCCCCTGCCTTTTTTGGGGGGTGGGGTGCGGCCTTAAACTTGTCTGAGTTGGTTCCCGTAGCCTGAGGAGGAAAGAAGAAAGGCTTGATGAATGCAGATCCTCTTGCTTTTCCTTACAGAACTGATCACCGCCTGAAAGTATCTCACTCACCTGTTTATCGTCTGCTTCCTTCACTGGAACGGCAGCTCCCTTAGAGCAGAGGTCTTGTCGTTCAAGCAAAGTCCTCAGCGCCTGGCCCTGTGCCTGGCATATGGTAGGCTCTCGGGACATAAGTATCGATCAAATCAATAAATTGGGTATAGAGGCCCTTACAAATCATCCAGTCCTACTACCTCATCTTATAAAGGGAAAACTTGAGGCCTGAAGAAGGAGGGTATTGACGAAGGACCCACAGTGAGTTTGCCAATTACTTGGGACTGGAACGCAGGCCTCCCACATGTCCGCCCAGCATTGGGAGAATAAGCTGCCCAGAACAGTTGCAGTAAGAGCTACCAGGTGCTGGTCAGTCCCCAAGCATCTGGCGCCATGCTAAGAGCTCTCTGGGTATTGGCTCACTTAAGGCTCGTGCGTGCCTAGAAGGGTGGCCCGTGATGCCCGTTTTGCAGATGAGGAAACAGAGGCCTCAGAGGCCCTGCACAGCTTTCCCAAGGCCACACCTTAATAAGGAGCAGTACCCCTTCCTATGTCCTTTTGCCCAAAACTTTCATCCTTTTTGCTTCTAAATCTGGCCTACCAGAGCCCTTGTGCTGACCCTAGGAATGCAGGACCCCTACTCCATCAGGAATGTTCCTTCCTGGGACACAGAAACAGACTAGTATGCTATCTGTCTGAACTGTCAAAACTCGTCTGTCCCACGTCTCATAGCCTTGGGTCCTGTAGTCTGTGACGTGCTCTAAAAGGAGGATCTGTGTCAGTCTGGGCACACTGTGCTAGGGTAAGGATGACTGGGACAGGCTGATGGTGCTCCTTTAAGAGATCTTTGCATTGTAACACAGGACTCATGGAGATCCAGCCCCTCATAACTCAGAGCAATCACTCTCTGAGGTGGGAGTCCAGCACTGTGGCAGACCAGTGGGGGTCACATTTTGAAGCTGGAGGCCTTGTGAACCCATTACATCATGCCCAGGGATGACTATTCCTTCTACCTTGATGGTCAGCCTTGGTTCCTCGGACAAAGGAAAGAGCCTAAAATGGAGAAAAAGCATTGAATTTGGGGTCAGAAGACCTGCATTCAAGGCCCAGCTCCACTTCCTCCCAGCTCTATGCCCGGACTGTCCTGTACTTCTGTGAATGCCATGTAGCTCTAAAAAGATGAGGGGGAGTGACATCAGCAACGTGGCGGAGTGAGCAGTTTTCTTTGTCTCTCCTCCTTCGAACTACAACTAATTGGACATTTATCGGTCAACAAAGGATATCCACACAGCATCTCAGGATGCCTGAGAGACCCGTGCTGCTATTCATTGGAAGGTGGACAGACTTCCCCCTGGGAGGAGGTGAAGATAGGTGAAAACTCTCTGACCCCTGGAAAGCCTAGTACTTGCAAGCGACTTTCTACCAGGGGACATGCTCATAGCATTGCCATGGCACTAAGGGCGGGCATGTGCATGCATCAGAGGAGCAATGGTGGAAACAGGTGACTACAGCCTTACCTAAGCCCCCCGTGATCGCCCCTTAGCCCAGAGGGAAAATCCACAGTCCCACAGCAGCCACAGGGAAAGCCTCTACTCGCCATTAGCAGAGAGGCCCTGCTCAGCATTCAGAATGCTGGGAGGCCCCAGGGCAGGAGGATCTTGGGCAGCACAGCAGTCCGCCAGCCGTCTCTGATTCACAAACTCCTGCTGTGGCCCAGAGGGGCAAGGGAGACCCAGAGAGACTGTGTGACTGGGCGGTAGCAATTTGGAGCCCCAGCGAGCCTGCTCCATGGTCCAGGGGGAAAATCCACAGTCCCACAGCAGCCACAGTGAAAGCCTCTGTGCAGAGTTAGTGGAGAGGCCCCACCCAGCAAACACAAGGCTGGAAGGCCCTGGGGCAGAAGTAGCACAGCTGGGTGAGCTAACCACAGACTGCAGTAGATACCCATAGCCCATAGTGGCCCATAGTGGACAAGTGAGGTCTTGCAGACCCTGACAGTCACAGAGCTGTGAGTCTAGGTGAACCTGCTCCCGGCTGCTGAGAAAGCCCATAACACGGCTGCAGATCCTAAGGAGGGAGCACGTCTAGGTGGTCTGTAACAGGAGGCACCAACAACCTGAGGCCCCCTTGCAATTGTCCCCACAGCTGACGAGAGACCCCACAGGCCCACTGTAACCACAAGGAGGGGCCCAGGTCTGGTCAGCAACAGCTGACAGGGATACTGGTTGGTGCAGATTACAGAGCTGCGCCCCTCCCCCCGCCACTCCAGTAGAAGCAAGTGGAAGCAGTAACTAAACTCTATCTCTATGTGGAGGCACAAATTGACACCATCAAGCAGTATGAAAAAATATATTAAATCTCCAGAACAGAAGGAAAATGACTGAGAAGGAAAGTACCCAGAAAACAATCCCAAAGACACTGAAATCTATAACCTAAATGACAATGAATTCAAAATAGCCATCATTAAAAAACTCAAAGAGCTAAAAGAGAATACAAATAGACAACTCAACAAGTTCAGGAGCTATCTCACAAAAGAGCTTGATACTATAAAGAAGAACCAATCAGAAATATTGGAGATGAAGAACACAATGGAGGAGATTAAGAAAAATCTGGACTCTTTGAACAGTAGGGTCAATGATATGGAAGACAGAATTAGCAATTTGGAGGATAGGAATATAGAATGCTGCAGATAGGAGAGAGAACTACGAATAAAAAGAAATGAAGAAACTCTCCAAGAAATATCCAACTCAATTAGGAAATGCAACATAAGGATTATAGGTATCCCAGGGGCAGAAGAGAAGGAGAAGGGGGTAGAAGGCCTGTTCAAAGAAATAATGGCTGATAACTTTCCAAACCTGGGGAGAGAGATGGAACTCCATGTGACAGAAGCTAATAGATATCCAAACTTTGTCAATATAAAAAGACCAACCCCACAGCATATAGTAGTGAAGCTTGCAAAAGTCAATGACAAAGAGAAAATAAGGGCAGCAAGGCAGAAGAAAATAACCTACAAAGGAAGCCCCATAATGATGTCAGCAGATTTCTCAGCAGATACCTTACAGGCTAGAAGAGAGTGGAATGTTATATTCAAAACTCTGAAGGACAAAAACTTGCAGCCAAGAATACTCTATCCAGTGAAAATATCCTTCAAATATGGTGGAGAAATAAAAACTGTCCCAGACAACAAAAGTTAAGGGAGTTAATCGCCACAAGACCTCCCCAAGGAACGCTCAGGAAGACCCTCATACCTGAAAAATCAAAGAAAGGAAAGGCGTTACAAAACCCAGAGCAAAGGAGATAAGTAGAAAGACAAAATCAGAAAATTGCAGCTCTCCATCAGAACAGGTTAGCAAAGGCTAAGTATAACATTAAAGATAAAAGGAAGAGAAACACCAAGAATAAATATAATCTTGTCATTTTAACCACAAACTCACAACACAAGAAGGAAGAAAAAAGAAATCTGACAATAACAACCTAGAAGGGGAAGAGGACAGGGATGGAATGGCTTAATCTAAGGAAATAAGAGGCCATCAGAAAATGGACTATCTCATCTATGAGATGTTTTATACAAACCACATGGTAACCACTAAACAAATAACAAGAATAAAGACACAAATTACAAATAAGAAGAAAGCCAATATAGAAATCTACCTACCTGAATTGGTAGTCCAAAAGACAAGAAAAAAAGGAAATGCAAGAGAACCAGAAAACAAGTGATAAAATGGCAGCATTAGGCCCCCACATTTCAATAATCACTCTAAATGTAAGTGGATTGAACTCTCCAATCAAAAGACACAGAGTGTCAGGATGGATTAAAGAACAAGACCCAACAATATGCTGCCTCAAAGAAACACACCTCATCCCCAAAGACAAACACAGACTCAGAGTGAAGGGATGGAAGACGATACTCCAAGCTAATAATGAACATAAGAAAGCAGGTGTCGCCATACTTATATCAGACAAAGTAGACTTCAAAGCAAAACAGATAAAGAGAGACAAAGAGGGGGACTTTATAATAATAAAAGGGACACTCCACCTCAACACCTCATTAACACCAATGGATAGATCATCCAGAAAGTCAACAAGGAAATTATACAATTAAATGAAAAATTAGACCAGATGGACTTAATAGATATATATATATAGAACACTCCATCCAAAAACAGCACGTTACACATTCTTCTCAAGTGCGCATTGAACATTCTCAAGGATAGACCATGTCTTGGGAAACAAAGCAAGCCTCACCAAATTCAAAAGGGTTGAAATAATAGCAAGCATCTTTTCTGATCATAATGCTATGAAACTAGAAATCAACTGCAAGAATAAAGCTGGGAAAGGGGCTAAAATGTGGAGACTAAACAACATGCTACTGAACAAACAATGGATTATTGAAGAAATCAAATATTATCGGGAGACAAATGATAATGAAAACATGCCATATCAACTCATTTGGGACACAGCAAAAGCAGTTCTAAGAGGGAAATTCATTGCAATACAGGCTCACCTCAATAAACAAGAAAAATCTCAGATAGGCAATTTCAAACAACACCTAACAGAATTAGAAAAAGAAGACGAAACAAAGCCCAAAGTCGGTAGAAGGAGGGAAATAATAAAAATTAGAGCAGAAATAAATGAAATTGAAACAAAAAAGACAGTAGAAAGGATCAATGAAACAAAGAGTTGGTTCTTCGAAAAAATTAACAAAACTGACAAACCTTTAGCCAGGCTCACGAAGAAAAAAAGAGAGAAGACTCAAATAAATAAAATTAGAAATGAGAGAGGAGAAATCACAACAGATACCACAAAAATACAAAAGATCATAAGAGAATACTATGAAAAACTACATGCCAACAAATTGGACAACTTAGAAGAAAGGGAAAAATTCTTAGACTCTTACAACCTCCCCAAAACTGAAGCAGGAAGAAATAGAGAATCTGAACAGACCAACCACAAGTAAAGAAATTTAAACAGTAATCAAAAACCTCCCCAAAAATAACAGTCCAGGACCAGATGGCTTCTCTGGAGAATTCTACCAAACATTCAAAGAAGATTTAATACCTGTCCTTCTCAAATTATTCCAGAAAATTGAGGAAGATGGAGCATTCCCTAACACATTCTATGAATCCAACATCACCCTGACCCCCAAACCTGACAAGGACAACACAAAGAAGGAGAACTACAGGCCAGTATCACTGATGAACACAGATGCAAAAATCCTCAACAAAATTTTAGCAAACCAAATACAGCAATACATTAAAAAGATTATACACCATGACCAAGTGGGATTTATACCAGAGACACAGGGATGGTTCAACATCCGCAAGTCAATCAACGTGATACACTACATTAACAAAATGAGAAACAAAAATCATGTGATCATCTCAATAGATGCAGAGAAAGCATTTGACCAGATCCAACATCCATTTATGACAAAAACTCTCAATAAAATGGGCATAGAAGGAAAGTACCTCAACATAATAAAGGCCATATATGACAAACCCATGGCCAACATCATACTCAAAGGGCAAAAACTGAAAGCCATCCCTCTGAGAACAGGAACAAGACCAGGGTGTCCACTCTCACCACACTTATTCAACACAGTACCGGAGGTTTTGGCCAGAGCAATTCAGCAGGAAAAAGAAATAAAAGGAATCCAAACAGGCAACGAACAAGTAAAACTCTCGCTGTTTGCAGATGACATGATCTTATATACAGAAAACCCCAAAGAATCCATTGGAAAACTATTAGAAATAATCAACAACTACAGCAAAGTTGCAGAGTATAAAATCAACATACATAAATCAGTAGCATTTCTATACTCTAACAACGAACTAACAGAAAAAGGACTCAAGAACTCAATCCCATTCACAATTGCAACAAAAAGAATAAAATACCTTGGGGTAAATTTAACCAAGGAAGTGAAACATCTATACAATGAAAGTTACAAGGCTTTCCTGAAAGACATGGATCATGACATAAAGAGATGGAAAGACATTCCATGCACGTGGATTGGAAGAATAAACATAGTTAAAATGTCCATTCTACCTAAAGCAATCTACAGATTCAGTGCAATCCCAATCAGAATCCCAATGACGTTCTTTACAGAAATGGAACAAAGAATCCTAAAATTCACATGGGGCAACAAAAGACCCCAAATTGCTAAAGCAATCCCGAGAAAAAAGAACAAAGCTAGAGGCATCACAATCCCTGACTTCAAAGCATACTACAAAGCTACAATAATCAAAACAGCATGGTACTGGTACAAAAACAGGTGCACAGATCAATGGAACAGAATTGAAAGCCCAGAAATAAAACTACACAGCTATGGAAAGCTAATCTTCGACAAAGGAGCTGAGGGCATACAATGGAGAAAAGAAAGTCTCTTCAACAAATGGTACTGGGAAAACTGGACAGCCACATGTAAAAGAATGAAAATTGACCATTCTTTTTCACCATTCACAAAAATAAACTCAAAATGAATCAAAGACCTAAGATTAGACCTGAAACAATAAGTCTTCTAGAAGAGAATATAGGCAGTACACTCTTTGACATCAGTATCAAAAGGATCTTTTTGGACACCGTAACTCCTCAGACGAGGGAAACAATAAAAAGAATAAACAAATGGGATTCATCAGACTAAAGAGCTTCTTCAAGGCAAGGAAAACAGGATTGAAACAAAAAAACAACCCACAGTTGGGAAAAAATATTTACAAGTTATATATCTGACAAAGGGTTAATCTCCATAATATATAAAGAACTCACACAGCTCAACAACAAAAAATCAAACAACCTGATCAAAAAATGGGCAGGAGACATGAACAGATGTTTCTCCAAAGAAGATACATGGATGGCCAATAGACACATGAAAAGATGCTCATCATCACTAATCATCAGGGAAATGCAAATCAAAACTACACTAAGATATCACCTTACAGCTGTTAGAGTGGAAAAATAACCAAAGCAAAAAGTGACAAATGTTGGAGAGGTTGTGCAGAAAAAGGCAACCCTCATACGCTGCTGGTGGGAATGCAAACTGGTGCAGCCACTATGGAAAACAGTATGGAGTTTCCTCAAAAAATTAGAAATACCATATAACCCAGCCATCCCACTACTGGGTATCTATCCAAAGAACTTAAATCAGCAATTCCAAAAGTCCCACGCACCCCAATGTTCACTGCAGCATTATTTACAATAGCTGAGACATAGAAGCAACCTAAGTGCCCATCAACAGATGATTGGATAAAGAAGATGTGGCATATATATACAATGGAACACTACTCAGTCATAAAAAAGGATAAAATCGTCCCATTCACAACAACATGGATGGACCTTGAGGGTATTATGTTAAGTGAAATAAGCCAGATAGAGAAAGACGAACTCTGTATGACTCCACTCATAGGTGGAAGTTAACATATAGACAAAGAGAACTGATTGGCAGTTACCAGGGGAAAGGGGGGTTGGGGGGAGGGCACAATGGGTGAAGTGGTGCACCCACAACATGACTAACAATAATGCACAAGTGAAATTTCACAAGGTTGTAAACTCTCATAATCTTAACAAAAAGTTTAAAAAATATGAAAGCATTTTTTAAAAAGCATTCTCCTTGAAATATAAAAAGGATAAACTAATAAAATTTTTTAAAAGATGAGAGGTGGGGAATAATAATAACGCCTTCCGGGAATGTCATCCAGCAAAATTCTTATATTGACAAATAGGAAATACCTGCTATAGACTCTTTGGACGTGTATTTACAGCATTTATTGTGAGCTCCTGCTATGAACCAGACCTGTGCTAAGTACAGAAACCAGCCCAGAACTGCCTTCTTTTCTGACTTAGAGTTTGAGAAGGCAGAGACCAAAGCTTTCCGGACAAGTACTGCCAGACTCCAGGATCAAAGACCATCCCGGCAAAGGTTAATTGGTTAAATTTGTTAGCCACCAGAACAGGAATTTCCACTTGGCAATTAAGTCTGCAAATATTGTAAAACCTTATAGAGTGTATTTCTCCAAATTGATGTGTTCTTTTTCACGTAAGAATCAATTAGTGGGTGTTTCAGTTGCTTAATTAGCTCTGCATGTAAAGTAATCTCTGCATATTGAAATTGCAGACCCAGCTTTGTAATGTTGGCTTGTTTCTGAGATAAATCAAATTACCGCAGCCCTAGCAAAGGTTCTCGGTTTTGAGAGTCACCAAAAGCCAGCAGGTCCCTGTGCCGCCTGAGTGTGGGGGCTTAGAGCATAACAGCCAGGCCAATTACATTTACCCGTGGAGAAGACGCCACGTCAGTTCTTATCTCCGCTCTTAGGCGAAGCTCCCTATTGAATGATTAAATTCTCTGAGCCGTTTAGGTCTCCTGCCCGTGTCCCCATATTACTGAGGAATAAAATACACGTTTTCCATTCCCAAGGCAGAGGTGAGAGCTGGCAGGTGAAACCCATTCCCCGTTTCATTAAAAGGGACAGGAGGTGAAAGGAAGGGTAAATTCATGACCAATTCTGACTCTTCAACTCACGGGAAATTCCAAGTCCTCCAGGAAGCCTCCTCTGACCGCACCTAGCACAGTGGCCGCTCCCTTCCCCGAATTCTCCCCACCTGAGAAGGCCACACCTGTTACACACCACAGCGTGGACTCATGGCACGGACACATGTTTTGGAATCAAACAGACCTGGATTCTTAGAGTCAGGAGACCTGGCTCTGCTCCTTTCTCTTTAGGAGACCTTGGAAAAGTATTCCCCTGTCTGAGCCGCGGTTTAGCTCCCTGTTGCAGGTTAGGATTTCCAGAAGCTGATGCTGAGGTGGAGTTTGGGGTACAAAATGTTTTGAAGGATCAGTCCCTGGGGATGAAGCGGGAGAAAGAAGGACTGAGCAGAGGAAGAAGTCAAGCCTGACCGAGGAGTGGCCAACCTCAGCCAAGGGACATATGCTGCCTCTCAGCCTCGCCTGGCAGGGCTTTTACGCCCCCTCCCTCACTCGTTCACCCAGGGGGGAGTGTCCTGGGCAGGGTGTGGGGCAGGCGAGGGGGGTGAGCACAAACAGAAGAAGAAGTGAACCCATGAATACAGAAGAATAAAGGAATTAATGAGTAAACAAATGACTGGACAGAAATGAAAGAACCAAGAAAGGAACGGATTTTAATGAGCAAACAAACAAATGAGGGAATGATCCCAGTCGAGAATGGAGAGCCCGGCCTTCCTGCCCACACGGCGCCCTCTTCCCACCCACACCCCACCCTCGGCACAAAACATTCTCTCTCACCTCCTGGGGGCCCCTGAGAGCCACACAAGAATGGGATCTTTTTTTGTTACATCTAAGAATACCCCTCTTCCTTAAGGGCCCAGGGTGTGTTATCAAGTCATTGAGAAATTAGTTTTCACACTTCTCTATCTGCTGCCTGAGAACACAGAGTGTTTCTGCAACCAACGGTTACAAGTGTCTAGAATTTTCATTCAGAAGCATGCAACCTTCACCTGCCAGTTCCATGGTGTGAACAGAACTTCCCCAAGGAACCACAAGTTCCAGAAACAACCACCCAGAGCATCCAGGAATGCATCAATGACCCAAAGCAACATTTATTTGGGACAAGCAACTGAGGGTTGAAGCTTTCCACTCGAAACATGGGGAGAATAGAGGCTCTTCCTCCCCAGCTGTCAGCTCCTCTCTCTGTTCTTGGAATTGAGGTCTCCCTGGCTCTGTGTCCCCAAAGCTTGGTGCTTATGCTACACTGTAGTACCTAACACAGGCTACTAAGAAATTCTGATATGGGAAGTGGTGAAGAGCTGGCTTAACTGAAGTAGAGATGCTATGGAAGGACCCAGCTGGCACGAGCCAGAGCGGCCTGCCATGTGCGCTGCACAGGTTTTCTGCAGAAACAATAAACAGTTAAAACTGGTTTTTTACATCCCTCTCTGTCCTGCTCAAGGACGGGATGCACAGCCTGGCCTCTTTTCCAGCTGCAACTAATCCGTTTAGTGCCTCCGCCCCCGACACACCCCTGCCAAATGCAAACGAGATTCCAGGTTCCCACACTCACCGCCAGGGTTTTCTCTCTCCTTTCTCCCTCTTTCTTACAAATCCTATGTTTTTGGCTGCAGTCTATTTTCCCTCACTAGGATGACCAACCATCCTGTTTTGCCTGAGCCTGAGGGAGTCCCCAGGATGCTGGATTTTCAGTTTTAAAAATAGACAGTCCTAGACAAAGTCGGACAAGTTGGTCAGCTTATCACTCGCTGTGAGAACATTTGTGTGCAAAATAACCATCTCTGAGTTATTCCCTGAAACCACTTAACATGCGAAACCCTTGCAACACTCCATACTACACGCTCAACAAACATCAGCTGCTATTATAATTGTTGTTGTTATAGTCAGGTTGTTCATGCGCAATGTCGCCCCCACCCTAAAGGTATTCCTTCCATCCTCCTGTGCCCACACTCAGCAATGTGCCCCACAGAGCGTTTGTGATGAGTCTAATGGCATCATTTTAATCTAACAAACTTTACTGGGTTCCCAAACACTGTGCCAGACTGAGATTCAACAGCAAACTCGGAACACACGGGCTCTGCATGCACGAGGCTCGCAGGCGCGTGTGGGAGACACACACTGAATAAACGAACACCGAGTTAACATACACTTACGTATTGTGGTAGGAGCCAAGAAGGAGATACAAAGGGCGCATGAGAGAGCGTAGCCCGGACCCCTAATCTGAGTTGGGGAATCAAGCCGGGCCTTTCTGAGGAAGTCACATTTAAATGGAGACCGAAGGGCGGGGGAATTAGGGAGGTGAAGAGAGGTCAGTGGCCCGCTTTGAGAGCTATAAGCAGTCCTGCAAAGTTTGGTTATTCTTCGAGTTCTTAAGAGTACTGGACCAGAAAGTCTAGTTACTTAAACAAAGCCAATGGTGAAAACCGTCAAGCTAAAGACATTCACGTAACATAAATAACTATTCCATATTCAACTCTTCTGCAAAAATTGTCATACACACACATGCCACAATTTGAGCAACTGTGATCCATAAAAATCTAGTCTGATGCCAGAGCTGGGCTATAAAGGGAGTGCTCTCCACCTTGGAAGCACTCCTCACCTCTCTCAGAGGCTCCTGTGTAAATGGGGACCATGCGGGGTAGAGGAAAGAAACTGTGATTGGGGGTCAGAGGCCTGGGGTGGAGACATCATTTTGTCCTTACTAACAGCAAGCCCTGTGGCCATCATCCCTCTGGGCTTCCCTCTCCCCGTCTGTAAGCGGGTACAAGAATGATCCCTGCCTCCACCCCCCCACCCCCCGCCTCACAGGGTTTGTATGAGGAAAAGAGGAGTAAAGCCCTGGGGAAATGTTAGTTCTTGGGGGCTGTCTCTCCCCCGAGATTGTGAGCTTCTTCAGGACAGGGCCATGTGTACCTGGAGCGCAGCAGAGCAGGGCGTCCGATAAATGGGTCAATGAAGCCCTGTGGTGTTGAGAGGCACGGACGAGCACACAGGTTCTCAATCCAGAAAAACTTTCTAGTTGTGTGACCTTAGACTGGTGATTGAACCGCTCTCTGCCTCAGTTTCCCCTGCAGTGTGGTGGGGATAATAATGTCGACTTTTCAAGGTTGAGTTGAAAATAAAGGCAGTAAAAATAAAGGGGCTAGCATGGCATCCAGGCACAACTTTCCAGTCGTGATTCTTAAATAATCCAAGCCCTTCCCATCCTGGGAGTCTTTGCACATACCGTTCCCTTGGCCTAGAATGCTGTTCTTCCAGCTTTTTGTATGGCTATTCCTACTTACCCTTCAATACTTACCTTAAATGGGATGTCTTCAGAGAGGCCTTTCCTGGCCTTGCTACTGTAGTTGGCCTTCCTCTGTAAATCTCTATTCAAAAACTCTATTTGATAGTATTGCTGTGTAAAATATCCCCCCAAAACATAGTGGCTTAAAACAACAAATATTCATTATCTCATAGCTTTTGTGGGCCCGGGATCCGGCTGTACATAGCTAGGTCCTCTGGCTCAGGGTCTCTCACAGGTAGGAATCAAGATGTTGACTTGTGGTCATCTCAAGGCTCAACTCAAGGAGGAGCCACCTCCAGGCTCACTCGTGAGGCTGTTGACGGGCCTCGGGTCCTCAATGGCCGTTGGCCGCAGACGTCAGGTCCCTGCCATGTGGGCTATGTGCACACAGCAGCTGGCTTCCATCAGAGTTAGGGCTGAGAGAAAAAGAGACTGGGGACAAGCACAACAGAGTCATGATCTTTTCCTCATCTTTGGAGTGGCATCCCATCTCCTTGGCCATCTCCCGTTCTTCGGAAGTGAGTCATGAGCCTGGGCCACACTCAAGGGAGAGCATTGCAGAAGGGCATAACTACAAGAAGGCGGGACCATTGGGCACCATTTTAGAGCCTGTCTACCAGAGTAACCTTTCTAAAACTCTCCTGATTCGTTATTTCCCATTTATTTCTTTCCCCTCTTTACAGTGACACACCATCCACAAGACCATAAGCTCCATGAGGACAGGAATCCTGTGCTCAGTGCCAAGCTACTAGTAGAAGGATAGTAAGTGGTCAATAAATGAATCAATTAAAGCCAGCCCTGTGCCATGGGGAACAAGACTCGGCCCGCCTCCAGCTGTGGGACAGACAAGTAAACGGGCAGGCGCAGCAGGTGGCGGTGTCACTGCTCTGCTTTTTTAACCTCACAAGGGACCACGGCTTTTGCCTTGCAAAATGACTGAGAAATTTCCCAATTTCTGCAGAAGGATTTGTTTTGCCTTCTGGGTCCCTGTCATAACTTCTGATATTGTGCCAACTCATCCCTCGGTGTGGGGGGGCCGGCAGGGGAGGTGCCGACAGACAGTGGAAGGAGTAAAGTTCTCAGGGCTCGATAATCATCTGAAAGGTTTTGACGAGTCGACCAGCCAGGGGCCTGAGAGTAGCCTGTCTGCTGCCCGCTGCCCTGTTTGACGAATTGTTTGCCAAAGAGCCCGGCCAGCGGGTGCTTTGACCTTGGAGAGAAAGCGATCTGTCTTCATGGAAACACACTGTCATAAGCACATGTCTCAATTTTGCTTGAACAGGCGCTGGGGCTGCTCGAAAAGAGAGCCTTGGACACGGCTAAGGAGGAAAAATGTGTGGCCCATCCAGGGGCACGGAAGCAGATAAAATTAACCCAGAGTGACCCTGGAGAGCAGGGCTGGAAACCAGCACGTTTCCCTCCAGTGAGGCGAGTCCTCAGCAAGGCCAGAAGCACAGTCACTCCTTCTTTGGGGAGTGAAAGGGCCCCTCACCTCCCATCCTCCCTGACCAGGCTCTCCATTAGTCACCAAGGACAAGTGGAAGGGCATCCTGGAGGCAGTGCCTTTGGTATTCCAGGTCCCTTGTGGCAAAAACCACACACTGGCCCCTGCTGCATCTTGAAGGTCAAGGAGGTGAGCCCTAGGAGATAGGGTGGCTGATAAATCCGATGTCTCCACAGCCACCTCTCTGAGGACCTGGCTGAGCCGTTCCCCTCTGTCTGTGCTGACAGCTCCAGTGGAGATTTATCTGCTGGGATCTGGGGCTGCTGCAGAAGCAGCCAACTCATGAATCTAGAGGAAAGGCATTGACTGAAGCCCAGGCTGTGCTTATTAAAGAAGAGAAAGGACAGGAAGAAGAGCTCAGAGCTCCTGCCGGGCCCCCGTTTTGAGTGACACAGGATGGGGTATTATGGGATGGCTGGGCTATTTTGGGATGAATTGGACAAATAGATAATGTTCACGGGGAGAAAATAAAAGCCAGATATGCTCTGAGAAGCTGATCGTGGGCAACTGATACAGAGACATTTGCCAGGGAGGGGAGAGGCAGCTGAGGGGCCCCGAGGGACGGGACCTCGGGCTCACAGCCCAGAGACAAACCACAGGGCTTTGCTGTCAGAATGATGTGTTATCTCCTCCTGTGACCTGCAGGGGCACCACGGAGGAGGCAGGGGGCCAAGGCCTAGTGAAGAGGGAAGGTTCCATCATTCTGGCGTGGGCCAGGGTCAATCTTCCTGGAGGCAGAAGGCTGGACAAGATGATCTCCACAGAGACTCTTCCAGGAAAGCTCTGATTTATCTCACAATTTTTTGTGGTTATTGTCTTTTCTACTGTATGTTTTTGATTGCTTGCCAGCGCCATTTTTAGGATGCTAAATGTCAGCGAGCCAAAGATCCAGTCCTGAGGTTTTAAAAGCATGATGTTTTGTGTATTTATCGTCCTTTTATCTTCACACGCCGTGATGTAGGGGCAGACACTGTAACCCACAAGCCCAACCTCAATGCAAACCAATTGCTCAGCTCTGACCCCAGCCAGAGACAGGATAGAGCTGAAACCAGCTCCACAAAGGTGTCCCCAGCCCCAGGGGCCCAAGGGCGCCTGAGGAAGACGGAGTCCCAGGACAAGCCATCAGGATTTGTTAAGGGGATGCAAGAGAGAATTGAGAACATCCCCAAACTCAAAGGGAATGGTATAGCAAACAATGACCAAGTCGCCCAATAGCTTTACCCAATAGCTAACAATTATCAAGTATTTCCCAGCGTCACCAGTAGTGCCAAAGCACCGTTGAACTGGCCCACAGAAGCTTTTCTGAGCAGATGTGTCTGCTCTACACCACACCTATCCTCAATTTGGCTTTACTTTCTGTGACGGTTAATTTTATGTGTCAAGTTGACCAGGATATGGAGTGCCCACATATGTGGCTAAACATTATTCTAGGTGTGTCTGTGAGAGTGTTTCCAAATGAGGTTAGCATTTGAATCGGTGGGCTGAGTAAAGCAGATTGCCCTGTCTGATGTGAGTGGCCTCATCCAACCCGCTGAGGGCCTGAACAGAACAAAAAGTCTGAGGAAGGAAGAGTTCGCCCTCCGCCCGGCTCCTTGAGCTCTGGTCTTCTCCTGCCTTTGGGCTGAGACCTACACCACGGCTCCCCTGGTTCTTGGGCCTCCAGACTTGGACTGAAACTACACCACCAGCTTTCCTGGGCCTCCAGCTTGCAGACGGCAGATCATGGGCCTTCTCAGCTTCCGTGACTGAATGAGCCACTTCCTTGTAATAACTCTCGATAGATAGAGAGACAGATACAGATATAGATATCTATGCATATATGTATGTTTCTCTGGAGAACCCTGGCTAATACATTCCCATCCCAGGGTGATATTGATCTCTCTGCCAGCCTGGAAAATACTTTTATTCTTTAAGTAGGGTTACTGTTATCTCCTATAAAGGTCTTAGATTAGAGTAATTGAAGATAGTGAACAATAGTTAACTAACTATAAATATTTCAAAAAAAAATAACACTTTGAAGACAAGCACCTTAAGGGACAGTATCATATGAACTTCACTTATATTTATGGCAAAAAATCCACCAAGTTCCTCTTCTGCCTTCCTTTTGACTTCAGGGATTGGTGTATACTAGCTAACCAGTCTTATAATTTTGAACACAGTGCCAATGTTCAAAGAATTGGAAAAAAATAAAATATACTAACACTCAAGTCTCATCACCAGACAATTGTTATTCTGTAGACTTGGGGTAACCAGATCTTGATATTTCAGGAGAAACCATACCTCTAGATTTTCTGTGATATCCCCAATTTTAAAATTCAATCAACTAAATTTGATGTTTTCAGTCACCAAGGAGGTGATTTGATCACCATGAAGAAATAGAACATGACTGAGTGCCAGGTCCCACCCATTGGCAAATGTCTGCTTTGCCTGATTTGGGCTCCTGGAGTTTCTGAGTAATGGACAGTATTTTATTTCCTGGCTGTTTAGATTCTTAATTTTTTTAAATCAAAGGGTCATGGAGAGCTAGTGGAGGGGAGAGAAAGGAACAAATGAAAAAAAAGCAAAATAACCCTAGGCGAGTCCCTTCTCCTCCTATGAAAGTGCTTAGACAAGTCTTCGGTGAGTTCTGAGGTGCCGTAAGAGGACACAGTTCAAAGTGTGAAGGCTCAGGGACAGGTGGACAGAGAGAGAGGAGCAGGGGGAAGTGTGAAGTTCTTTCCAGGCTGAGCCGGGGCTGCCTGGCCTCCTGACACCCCCCAGAGACCCTCTTTGAAATGACAGTTGCTTGCTCTGTAAAGCTTCCTCTTTGCCTGGCTGACGGTGAACAGTCGCTGGCCTGCTGAAAGAAAGGTCCCCAGGTCACTCAAATCTGTGTACTACACACCGATCAATAACATGGGGAGTTACACCCCCACCCATAAACGTGTAACTCAATCAGCACTGTGAAGGTGGGCACAGAATTTGCCCCCGAAAGCCTGCTGTGAACAGCAGAAAATGTGGGTGATTTCATTATCTGAGATTGCTTTGTCATATTTCTGCTGAACCAAAGGATAACTGAAATGAACATTAATAATTCAGCACCACGGCCAGGGCTGCAGAACCTTGGGCTCTGCCCCTCCCAACCATAGGCTCCTCCTGGGTTTGACCGGGAAACAGCCTGGACCCCAGTGACTATGAGGAGCCCAAGGTAAGTCAAATCTGAGGGGCTTTCTGACCCACAAAAGAGGTGGAGTCCTTGTGCAGACAGGTCAATTCCCAGCCCCAGCCTGTGGTCAGGCCTCCTGGGCAGTGTCTGGGAGCTCAGGGAATGGGGGTCTCCCAGGCCGGAGATTCCTTCTTTCTTAAGGCCCTTTCCTTCAGAGGTAGCCATGGGTTTTCTTTTGACCCAAGGGACAGGTTGGGGTGAATCTTGAACAGAAATTTCCTTTCTATCTGATGTCTTTCTCCACTTCACTGTCTTTCTCCTCTTTCACTTTCTCCTTTATCTTCTCTCTCTCCTCCTCTCTCCCTCTGCTCCTTTTCTTCTGTTTTACTCCATTTATTGCCCTTCTTCCTTTAAAAGAATTCTAGCATGTCAAAGCCAAAAGTGCCCCCAAAGGCTTCTGGCACAGGGTAGCAAACTCAGATGTCCTTGGGGGCCGGTAGGTCATATAAACGCATAAAGCAGGCAAAGCATTACGTACTAAGGAGAGCTGCTCCTGTGGACATCTGGGTAGTGTGCTCTCTGCCTAAATACATGCAAGTTTTGTATTTTTAAAATCCAATGCTGGCCAAACAAAACACAGTTAGGACCTGAAGGGGCCTGTAAGTCCTCAGTTTGTGACCCAGTCTAGACTGGCTCCCTTCTTTACAGAGAGCAAAATTAAGGACTGGAGGAAAGGAAGTGATTGGCCCAGGGTCACACAGGAAGGGGGTCTCCTGGCTTCCAGGCTGTAGCCCTTTCCAGAACAGCTGAACTTTTCCTCTATACCTTTCTGTACATTTATTCATTCGCTGGTTCATTTATTTCCTCATTCAGCACAGACTCATTTCCAGTCTCGGGCACTGAGGACATGGTTGAACCATACCCTGCCCTCCCAGGACCCTCAGTTTGACTGTGGGAGGTGACGTGGTGGTATTCATTGTGACCGGGGCTAGGACACAGTCACAGGCCATCTGCCTGGAATCCCCACAGGCACCAGAGACTCCCTATCAGGGTCAGACAAGGACATTCTTCCTTCTGACCTTGGACTGTCACCTGGAAACCCCAGGTTCTTAAGCACTGGCTCCTGAGTGACTGACTAGCTGAAGCAGATGTCGTGATCAAAACGCTCACCTGTTAGCCCGACTTAAGGCAGCCTTACAATGGCCTTGGCATTCTGGTTAGCCATACTGCTCCCCCGCCTCCCCCTCCAGGAGCAGGACTGGATGAATCTGCCCAGCGCACTGCTGCCCTCTGGGCCTGGCCTCTGACACCCACAGGCTCACAGCTGGAATAAAAATCATCATGTGGCCTCAGCATGGCAGAAGCAAACCTGAGTCCAGGCTAGAAGGCCCACAGCCCAGGCCTTTATTTCTCAGAAGTCTCTAGGCTCCCCGGGATTGTGTTTGTCACCTGCCACAGGCACTCAGAAAATGCACAGTCTCACTTACTCACTTGGACATTCATTCAACAAGCATCCACCAAGTGCCTCCTGTGTTCCAGGCCCAGAAATGGATGAGATGCAGACTCTGCCTCAAGCCCCCACCATCCCAGGGAAGACGGCAGCATCAGCACCCTCTCTGAAGGCCAGAATGAGAAAACCAGGGCCTGTCCACAGCCTGGGGGTTTTCTCCTCTGTTTTCTGCCTCTCCTCTTTGGGGCCTCCCCTGACCTCTGGCCTCATTCTCCAATGTTGCTTTCTTAACTCTGCTTTGGAGTCTCAGATAGCCTCCAAATCCTCTTCAAATCCTTATCCCTGTAGATCTCACTAAAACCCCTGGAGGAATATTGGGCTGCTTTAGTCCCGTCTCACAGATAAGGAAACTGAGGACCAGAAAGTAGAAATGACCCAATTAGCTCGCAGGGGTAAGTGGCAGAGCTGGGATGAGGTCCCAGTTTCTCCTGATATCCGCAGAGAAGGAAAGCGGAATGTTCCAGAAGGGGGGCAGCAACCCTGGGACACAGGTACACTTTCACCTCTGTGAAAAAGCTATGACTTTGAGACAAAAATTGCCTCTAGATGTGGGACCTGTATTCTATTGTCAGAGCCTAGGGAGCAGGTAAGCATTTCAGGGGAAAATTTGTGAAAGCCGTAATAATTTCTAACACTTATTGAGTACTTATTCATTACTTAGTACTTACTAAGTACGCCATAGTTCTAAGAGATTTACATTTAACCTCTGTAACAACCCCTGGAGCTAGGTATTATCTGAACCTATTTTGCAATAAGAGAAGTGAGACAGAGGGGTTCTCTCTCTCAGCTGACGGAGGGAGACAAGGGGCCAGAGCGAAAACGTGGCTCCACACGCCGTGCTCTCAAGTGCTCTGGCGCGTGGTTTGGCCAAAGCACGCTTCCCATTTTGAAGAACCAGGAACATTGATTGGGAAGGAAAAGAGAGAGGGATCATGGATTGCTAACTGCCAAACAAATGGGTAGGAAGCCATGCAAATCCCTGTCAGCATAAAAACGCAAGAGGGCAGGTCATGCGTGCCTCTGCAGGACAGGATGGCTGGGCAGAAAGGAGAAACTAAGAAACAGAGATTCTACGCAATTGAATCAAGGGTACTTTTTTCAAACCTCGAAAACAAGTTCCAGAAACCCCCCTCATCTCTTCTTGCTGATACTCCATGGGTTGCCTAAACTGCTCACCACCAGGCCTCCCCATCAGAGATGTACGCCTTTGGTTAAGGTGCTGTCACCTGGCAATGTGGACCATTCCTCCAGAACAGTAGCCCACTAAGCCTGTGCCGTTGTACAAGTTCTCTCTTGCTGCATCACAAATTACTGCAAATTCAGTGGCTTACAAGAACACTTACGTATTAGCCCACAGTTTCTGGGGTCAGCAGTCTGGGCACAGCTCAGGTAGGTGCCCTGCTTCAGGGTGTCTCACAGGGCTCCATCTAGGGGTCAGCCAGGGCCAGGGTCTCATCCGAAAGCTGATTTGGGATCCACTTCTGATTCACATGGTTATTGGCAGGATTCTGTTCTTTGTGGGTTATTGGACTGAGAGCTTCTGTTTCCTGCTGGCCGTTATCCAGAGACTGACCTCAGTTCCTTGCCGCATGACTTCTTGCTTCAAAAGTGTGTAAGCTGAGAAAGCAACAGAGAGAGTCTGCTGGCAAGATGGACAGTAATCTTTTTAATCTGATCACAGGAGTGGCATCCCCTCAACCCTGAAGTCCTCTATTGGTTAGAAGTAAGTTACTCCAGGCAACAGGCTTACACAAGGCTGTGAATACAAGGAGGCAAGGATCATCGGTGGCCATCTTAAGAGCTAGCTACCACATAAGTCATTACTATATTAGTGTGAATTAGTTTATCAGCTCTTTTCAGCAAAATGGTTAGGTGGCAGCAAGGGATTTTTGACAAAAGGAGGAAGGAGAAACAGTTTTTGAGTCTAGGCTCTGCCCTGGCAGAGTGGGCCTGGTGAGCAAGCTGTGAGCAAGCCAGTAAACCAAATGTGGGTTTCCCAAAGCCTTTCGCCTCTGTTTGGAGACAGGCGGAGTCAGAGAAAACTGCGCCAGTCCATGTGGTTTTTCTCCTTTTGTCCCTGGGCCATGACTTTGGCACAAAGTCATGATCTGAATCTCCCATGGTGGCAAGACAGGCAGTAAGCCTGCCCTGTCCCATTGTCCCAGTCACCAAGCATCCATCCCCTCCCTCCATGTCCTAAAGGACATCCAACTCCAGTTTCCTGTGCATATTGCCTCCAAAGCCTGTGCTACAAATACCAAGCTGTCCCCTGGGTCTGCTGGTAAAACCCAAGGCCCAGCACCCGGTCAGCCTTGTCGCTTCCATTTTGGACATCATGGCTCCCTGCATTTTCAAAGCCGCAGCGTTCTCCCTGAAGAGGTCATATAAAGGAAAACTTACTCTACTAAAAGACTTCTGACAGAGACACATCATTATCCAAGATTGGTTTAACAAAGCCTTAATAAAGACAACAATGAGAAGACATTAACTCATTTGGCTCATGTTTGAGAACCTGACAAATCTGAGAGGTAGGGCTTTTTTTCAACCTTAGTGATGGATCAAATCTTGTTTGCATTGGAAATTAGCTAATGTGCTGATGCCTCAGAAACCTCACGCTGAAGCCAAGAAGACATTGAACCTGCCTAAATGCATGAACCACTTCCACACCCACGAAGCTCACCACCACCCAAGCCAGACCCTTCAGAGGCTGAGACATGTTGCTCACAGAGCCATGAGTCTGTTTCATTCCCCTTACATAGCGACTTACCATTCTTGCCCATTTATTTTAAGCAAATTATTCAGCCAAGTTGACAAGCATGAAAAAAACATGATCTACCCTGGGCTTTTCAAAAGAGATTTTCTCCTAAATATGATTCATTGTGCTCTGATCTCTCACTGTATTTTTATCAAATGTTCCATGCCAGCTCTTAAAAGGACTCTGTCAACTCTGCTGGTTATGGCTGATTTCTTTGACTCTATTGTCAGATGAATCCCTTATCAACCTGCAATAGAAAATTCCACATGCTCTGGGAGATACCCAAAGGAGCCTCTGGGAGTCCGGAGACAGATCATAAAGACATTCAAACACAAATATGTATCAAATAACCATGAGATACCAGGCCCCATTCTAAGTGCAATAGTACCAACTATTAAAAGGACATATATTGTCCCTGACCTCATGGAGGTTGCATTCTAGAAGGGGAGACAGACTAGTAGATGAATAAATTAATGTTGGACATTGATAAGTGCTATGAAGAACATAAAACAAGGTGATATAACACAGAGCAACTGGGCAGAGTGGATTGGGAATGCAGAAATTCTTCCAGGGGAAGCACCAGGTGAGTGGAGTTCTGAAGAGGGGTGAGCCAAACAAGGTTCTAGAGAAAGAACATTCTAGAATAGGCAACAGTGGCTCTCCATCTCTGCTATTGTGGATGCCACCAATCAAGCTAGGTCACATTCCTGTCTTTACAGATTGTGTGACAGGAAGGCCAGCTCTTCCCGTGACCAGGGAGGAGTGGAAAGATCTAGAAGGGAGGGTCCTGGGATGTGGCTCTGGCCCCTCTGCAGGAAGCATCAAGGGTACTGGCAGCAGGGGACACACTGTCTTTTTTACTACAGCATCCACAGAATCTAGCTCAGAGTCTGGCACAAAGCAGGGACTCGATGTAGTTCATTGAACAAAAAGTGAATGGTAGATGGGAGTAAAAGGGCTTCAAAGAATACAACTAGCTAACCAAAAGGTCATAGGTTAACAATCCCTAATATGCAGGGCCAACAGGGAATGTCACACCTTAATTCTTGATAATAATTATTAACTGCTATTCATTAAGCACTTATTACGCTCAATGCATTTGTTGAGCACTGTGGTGAGCAAATTATATATATAACCTCTTTTAATCCTCCCAAAACTCTTGAGAGAGGTATTATTTCCTGTTACAGACAGATATTGAATCACACGGATCCATCACACTAATCACCTCCCTTGTAAGTGGATATGGGAAATGATGGGAGGTAAAAGCGGGGACATTTCATGACACTCTGGTACCCCACCTCAACGTGACTCCATCACACTAGTGGAGAAGTTTTAGGAGAATTTGCTTCTAACAGCTTTCGGTGTTCATAGTCCGGGATTGGTGATTCTGTGACTTTCCCAGTTTCCTTGTTTTCCATTTATTTACTCATCCCTTCAGATATATTTATTGAGCATCTACTATTTGCAAGGCACTGTACTGGAGCCATATGAGTAAACAAAATAGTTAAAAGATTCTAGAACTGCTGTCCTCCTCTCAAGAGGTAATCCTTGTCATATGGAATAAGAATACAGCAGACAGACTGGCAAAACAATACTTCATGTCTGTCTTCTGCTTACCCCACATCCATGGCCCAGGATGTCTAAAACATATGGGCATTCTTTCAACCAGCAGAACATGGCAGGGAGGCAAGTGGGTAAGAAATGACAGTGAGGAGCACTGTCAAAAAGCAAAGTCTTAGCCAGAGCCGGGGCTGGCCTCTTGGTCCACAGAAGATATGATGCTACAGTGGCCAGTCTCCTCTGTAGCCAAACTTGGTAGCCAGACTCTACAGCTGGTTTTTGGAAGAATTCAGATTCAAATCACCCCCTCACTCTCGCGTACAATGCCAGCCTGAAGCGTCCCTTTGTTTCATCCTCTGGTCACTTTCAATCCCAAACCACCTCCCAGGCCACCCATCAGCTTCCATCTCCCACCTGCGTCTCTCCACGTGGCCTTTGGATGCCTCTCCCAACTCTCCTTTGGTTTGTAGTGGCAAGAAAAGGAGCCTTCTTCCTCTACAGCCGTCTATCTGACAAAAATCAGTTCTCTTGGAAACAGAGATGGAGGACATTGGGCCGGAACAAAATGGCCAGTAGCTTTCTCTTCAGGTGCGTCCCCAATTCTTGGGTGAGCTGTTCTTCGTGGAGGCCAGGTAAGAGCCCCTGCTTCCTGCTGAGCCAGAGGCACCGTGTGTGTGTTCTCCTTGCACTAGGCGTGCATCCTCTCACAGAGGGCCTCACGGCTAACTCTGGGACAGGAAAATGCCACCACCCACCAATCTCCCCCATCAGTTTTCTTGCTCTCACAGCTCCCCCGGCCTTTAAACCTCAAACAGTTCAAACACCCTGTGCCCCCACAGCACCTGCACTTTGGAATACCTAACCCTAACAACCTGTCATCGCCACTTTAGCTGGCTGATCTTGGATGAGTCACGACCTCCTTCTGGCATCATTTCCCTGTCTATAAAATGGGAGTAACAGTACTTACCTCACTCAAGTTATTACCAGTATGTGCAAATCTCTTTACACATTTCCTGGCATGTTAGAAGCATGAAATTGGTGCTTCTCAACCCTGGGTGCTCATTAGAATCACCCAGGGAACTTTTAAGAATATTGATGTCAAGTCCCCAGCCCAGCCTCATGAAACTAGAACCTCTATGTATGGGAGCCTGGGCGTTAGTACCTTTTAAGGTACCCTAGGTGATTCTAATTTGCAGCTAGAAAGACAGCCACTTCACTAGATAAATGGTGGCTATTATGATTCTTGCAGTTGCTGTTTTTAATCCACATTGTCCAGATGCAAACCCAAAGGTGCAAGATCTCAAAGAAAAAAAGACTTGCTTGTATCTGAAAATAGTGGAGTGCATCTGATTCTCAGCCAAGCCCACATCATCTTTCAGAGGGAACCAAATGAACCGCAGAAGTCCTTAGCCCATGGCACAGCGTCTTAGGTAAAAGGCACCTAATCAAACATTTCAGGGATAATTGGCATATTGGCTGTCCACAGAGGGAAGTAATCTGAATTAAGCACCATGAGTTAGCGGGAAGAGGTGCCTGTGGCTCTGGGCTCTGGACATACGTCACATCTGCGTAAATAAATCAGACCCAGGGACACAGGCTCCTTCCCCATGGGACCCTGCAGCCCTGCTCCACATCTGAGATGAGCGGATGAAGGCATTCAGAGAGGGGAGCCCACTTGGCAAGTTTGAATTCCAAAGCCATGGCTGTTTGATCTGGAGTAATGAGAGCGCAAAACCTGACGTCTACGCAAACCCAAGCAGGCGAATGTGAGAATGAATCCCAGGAAACAAAACAAGTTCATGCGCCATCTGTGGTCTCATTGGAACCAGCTGCCCATTTTGTAACATCACTACCTTGTGGTGGGACTTTCGGCATCCATGTCTTCCATGGCAATTAAAGGAAAAAAAAGTGAAGGAAATAAAAAGAAGAACAAACTCCTTTCCCGTGTCCCTTTACCCCTGAGTGGAGTCAGAGTTCTCATTATTTCCTTAGCTGGTCTCATCCCCCGATGGTAACTGGCTTCATGAGCATTTGATTTAAGCTGCAATTAAAAGCCCCAATCACAGAAATACATTTTTAGAAGATAATTGGGTGCATCATTGCCAGCTTGTTGGCCTGTTAGCTGGCTCTAACTGTTGGCCAGTAAATGAAAAACGAGTGCAAGTAAGTAGTTTATCCAAAGACACATCAAAGAAAAGGAAGTCATGTTCCCAGTGATCAAGGACTCTACCCTCTGCCCTGATCAGGACTCCTGCCTGTGCTCAGGACCACAAATCCATCACTCTGGTCTAAAAGACGTATGGGGTACAAGGATATTTTCATTGCTTTGCATACATTAGAAGGAGGAGCTCCTGAGAGAATTGTTTCCTATCTTGCTTTTTTCCTTCCACATCCTGCTTCTTTCCTTCTTTTTTCTTGCAATGAAGCCCCCAAAATGAGTCATAAGGTCTTAGTTTTTCATTTTTCTCCCCACTCTCCTTTTATGTAAGCCCATAGTAGTAGCTTGAGCTAAAGAAAGACTTTTCTTTTTTTTTTCTTGGAGGGATAGCAGAGCTGTCAAAAAGGTTGCCTCTGCAGATTACAAGTTTCCCTTCATTGGGAGAGAGAGGGTGGGTGGTACCTTGGGCAGTAGAGAAAGTTCAAGCACTGGATGGGTGAATCGTAATTTATCAAAGGGAAGTCACTGATCTTTACCATTCTTCTAGCAGATTGCACCCTAGTTTTCCTTTGAGAAAGCTTCCCTCTTCCCTCTCAGCCTGTACAGATTGGGAGTTATGGTAGATCCTATTACTGTTGCAAGTACTCACTCTCCCCTCTCCATGGGAAGAGCATGCCTCCTAGCCCCTACGATGCTGGCTTAGCTGTCTAACTGACTTTGGCCAATAGAATATAAGTGTTCATGACACACCACGTCTGAGCAGAAGCTTCAGATTCATTGGATGGGTCAGCTTGGCTTCCTGCTCTGCCTCAAAAACGGTCTTATACACCTAGTGGCTATTCCTGCAGCCAGAGTGAGAAGATACATGGTAGGGAGCCCAAAAGAGCCGAGCAGAGCCACAGCGGCTGCAGCCAACTCTCAGCCACCAACATTTAACAAGAGAGGGAAACACTCAGCAGAGCCAGCGAGATGTGGTACATCTTCTCCTGGGGGCTGGGAGAGAAAGAGACAACTTCCCCATGGGGCCTGAAGCTGCAACTGGGGAAGATGGGATTGCTGGTAGAAAATAAAGCCTAGATGTGTAGGAAAAATAGCCAAGACACAGAGAAGTCAGGCCTTGCGGCATCACTTGAGTTTAGACCAAAACACATCGAAGGCAGATCTTCCCCAGCGTGTTTGAATTGGCGAGCCAGATTCCTCTTTATTCGGGTCTCTTTGCATTGGATTCTCTGTCACTTGCAACTAAAAGAATTCCCGCTGAGACAGATTCCAAACCCGAGGTTCTTATTCTCTCACACCTTCCCCACTGTCCCCTCAAGAGACAAAGGAGCCCAGACCTCACGAGCAGAGGTGCCATTGCTCAGACAGAAAAGCTCCTGGGGACCCGGAACCTTACCACACCTTAGGATCAGCCCTGCCTTGGAGCTGTCTACTGACCTTGGGCAGTTGACAGAAGATGGAGCTGGAGAAAGGACTTTTATATAAACCCAAGGGGTGCTTGACATTTCACCTGTAGCCCTGGAGGTGCACAGTGAAGCCTTCTCCTCTGTCCACTTCATCAATCATCACAGCAACGAACATCGGCCAGTAAGAGACGTGGCTAGGCCTATGGTAGACTTTTATTTCTAAAAGCATCGATGACAATTTGATTTACATGATTAATTTCTTCACCAATAGCCATTTCTTCCTGATTTAAGTCAGAAACTAAATAATACAAACTGACAAAAATATCATTGCAGAATCAATAAAACATCCTCAACAGATAATTATAGCGTTAATGCACTTATTCTCCAGTTGGTGCATCAATCACAGTTAATGGGGATAAGCTGAAACGATTTTAATTAAAGCCATTTGGGTTCTGTTGCCCTGAGTCATAGAATGCTGAAGCGTAAGGGCCCTAAGAGCTAAGAGACCAATGGTTTTCATATCCTGGCTTTGCTGGAACCCTGGCATCTTTAGAAGCACTTCTCCAAGCACTATAGGAAGTAGCGGCAGGACAGAGAGCTGAATGTCAGCAGCTCCGGGATTTCCATCTCATTTCAAACAGAACATCTCTGAATGTGAATTTTATTTGAAAAATGGATCAGGCTACAATAGGAATAAGAAGAGGCAGAAGAAAGGAACAAATAAAAGAACAGAGAAAGAAGAGGATGAGTTTAAAAAACAGTGATCTAATCCAATCTCATTTTTCCAATGGGGAAACTGAGGCTCAGAAAGTGGGAGAGATTTACCCAAAGTCACACAGATGCTCTACAACAGAAATCCAGATACTGGTTCCCAGGCTAATATGTTTCCCATTGCACCATCTTTGCACATTTTACATTTTAGAAATAAGGATTTATTTCATGGTGGCAAGGAGAATATGGGGCAATCTGCCCCAAAACATCATCAGGAAAGACTTCTACCCTTGATCCCTGCTTCAAACCAGTTACGCAGGCCCTGCCCTGGCCCTGGCCTGGGATTCCAGCCAAAGTGTTCCATTCAAGATCTTTCCCATGTGATCTAGAATCTATGCCCAACAATTCTTGGTGAGGAAAGCTACAGCCTGAACTGGTGACTGATTTGGCTATCAGCCGTATTTCATTCATTGACGTGTCACTTACTCTGCATGAAACACTATGCTGGACACTCAAAAATTGCAGGAAAATATAGGACAGTAGCCACATCCTCATCATCTGGAAAAGAAGGTAAAATCAAGAGACCCATCATCACAAGATAGCGTTCAGCTGGTGCTTCTTACCTGTTAGACTGTAAGCTCTCCGAGACAGGGATGGTGTCTGTCATTCACTGTGTATCTCCAACGTCTTACATGATACTGGGCACACAGTAGATACTCAATAACTATTTGTTGGATACTTTAAAATAGCAATAGTAAAAGTTAACACTTACCATGTACCAGACACTACTGGAATACACGTAATGAAATAGTCATTCCTTCCTACAACGTATGAACTGATATATTATTATATCCCATGTTCCAGCTAAGGCACAGAGGGGGTAAGAATATTGCCCAAGGTCACACAGGCAGTATATAATGGGACTGGCATTTGATTCTAAGCCATTTCCAAAGGCTACACCCTTAACCATATTCTTAATACCCCCAAAATGTCATGGGCACTCAGAGGAGGAAGTCATCACTCCTAAAAAGAGATCAAGGAAAACTTCATGGAAGAGGTGGAAACTAATCTACGCTTTAGCAAATGGATAGACTCTGATTTAAGGAGATAGAGAGGGGCATTTCAAGGAAAGGGAGCAAATGAGTAAAGATGTGATGAGGAAGGCCATGGGCATATTCGAAAGGCAAGTTCAGTTTGGCTGGAGCATGTTCTGTATAAAGGAAGTATAAGGAAATGTGGCCAGAGAGAAGGATCAGGGCCAAGTATATGGAGGCAATTGAGAGCCACTGAATGTGGCATTATTAGAGCTCTCATGGACGGACTTTATATTAGGCCTACCTTCGAGGTCAGGAGGTAGGGATGGGGTGACAGAAGAAGACAAAATTCTTAAAGGCCAAGTCCAGGCCTCCTTGATAAACGGATCAGAGTTGGATGCAAGACCCAGATCCTGGACATCACACTATAGCTAACGCCATTACTCAAACAAGTAGCCTGGTCAATTTCACTGCTGTGGACCCAGCCTGATGCTCTTGCGTCTTAGATTCAGCTGTAATAACACATCCAGTGGCTAGGTTTCCATCATCATGCAGAAAACAGCTTCTACCTGCTATAGCCATTAATCCAGATGCTGGTTCTATTGACAATACCTCTTGCCCCAAAGGAGCCACATTTTTCAGGTCCAGATATAAACATGTACTCAGACATCTGGATCCTTTGGAAATCTCAATTGAAAACCCATAAATTCTTTAAGTTCCTAGAAGCCTATTGGAGAAAGCACACATCCTAGATTTTAGCAAATACATTGAGGCCACACATACTGTAAAAATAATCTTTGTGCAAAAGTGTCATTGCCAATCAATTTTAAAATAATTGATAGCTATGCCTATTATTTCTGGAGACCTAAAATCCGTGACTGTGGTTAGTAGTCCTGGTCGCCAAAGTGACTTCCTTGCACTTGACTTTGGACTATACCCAGGAATGCCAAAGGCCCAGCAGTAATGCAGTTGACTCCAACCAGTGCAGTACTGGAGAAAGTGTTTAGGAATGAGAACGTGGAGATAGGACGAAATCCTCTTTGAGATAACTGTGTATCAGTTTGGTGGGAGAGAATCACAAAGTGAAGGGATGTACACTTCAGTTGACCGCTCTTTGTGAAGCTCTAGGCTTGCCCCGACCATGGAGGCTCTGCAATACCCTTCTGTTGATTGCATTGAGGGCCTGGCTTCTTCTCCCTCCTTGTGCTGGTAACCTTTGCAATGTTACTTTACAGTTCTTCACACTAAGAGGTGAGGTCTGTTTCTTCACACCTTGTATCTAGGCTGGCCTTGTGACCAAGGCTGCATCTAGGGTAAGGCAAATAACATGTCTAGGGCTCAAAAGTTCAGGAGGCACTCACTTTCAGGGTCATGCAAGTGTAGGGTCAACACCTGAGAGTGAGTACCTCCTCAAAATTTGTGTCCTAGATGCATCGTTCCTTTCGCCTCATCCCAGTCCTGCAGGAGACTTGTTTTGGCCAATAGAGTATGGCAGAAGCAACACTGTGGCAGTTCTGAGCCTTGGCCTCAACTTGGAACCTACCATGCCATGAGAGCAAGCCTGGGTCAGCCTGCCAGAGGATGAGAGGCCATGTGGAGGAGAGACAAACTGTCCCAGCTGAGGTCATCCTGGACCAGCCAGCTCCCCGACTGACCCACCAGCTGACCAGAGATGCATAAGGAACGCCAGCTGAGATCAGCCCAGACAAGCCCAGCTCAGCAGAACTGCCAACAAACCCACAGACCCATGAGAAATAATGAATGGTCATTGTTTTAAGATATTTTGGGGCGGTTTGCTATTCAGTGGTAGATAACTAACATACCTTCTCACCTTTTCTTTCACTACACCATAGGCATTTTCTTCTCCTAAGGACTCTGTTAAAAATTAATAAGTAAATAATGCTAGATTCAGTGGTATGTATCAAGACAGGACTAGAAGAGACTCAAGTTTCCGGGATACAAGGTGAAGAGAGTCTTCTGGCTCTAACTCTGCCAGTAATCTTGAACTAATCTCTTTCCATCTCTGGGACTTGAGACCCTTTCTTAAAAATGAGTGGTTTTCTCCGGAGCAGCAGCAGCTGGGTTTCATTACACATGGCAACTCCAGTTTCTTGGGGATGGCTGCCCAGAGTACAGAGTGGAAGGGCTCTGAGGCCCAACAGGAAAGAATGCTATTATTGATTAGTGATGTCTGCCGTGATCAAGGACAGGGAGGAGCAGGGGAGTAAGATGGAGGAGCAGCACACATGTCCCACAGGATCCGCTCTAAGGATCCTTCAGCCTTGTGAGTCTCTCACACTCCTTGTTTAGAGGGTTAATCCTGCCAGACCAATCAGCTCTGAAGACCTCTCATTACCATAGACAGCTCTTCTGTTATTTCCTGCCCTCTGCCCTCTAACTTGAATCTAACATTTCCTTTAGGTTGTGAAAACAAGGCTGTGAAGACTGGGACGGGTTCTTGTGTTGCCGTCCTGGGGTGGTGGACCTACAGCTTTTCGCCCAGTGCGACTTGCCCCACACAGGTGGCCTGATTGAGTTGTCTTTAGAACTGGAAGGTATAGTGCAAAGAAGAAAAACAACTCTGATTGCTTTGCATCCAAATTTGGGGGCCTCATTTTTACCACCTTTACAGAAATGTACTTTCAAGAATGTCTCTTTTCTGTGAAACACAGAACATTCACATTAGCAAGGTCATAGGCAGGGCCCTTGAGATGAGGGCCCTCTCCAGAACTGACATCCCTACACCAGCTTGGGCCACCTCCCTAGCCATCCGCCCACACACACACAGCTGCTCACTTGAAAAGTGAATCGCCATTTGTATAAAGACTCAGGCTTAAGTCTTGAGTCCAGGCTGTCCTCATTCAGAGCATGGAGACAGAGAAGGTTAAAAATAGTTCTTTGCATATGGAAATCACTTCACAGCTTACAAATTGCTTTTACAACCTTAATTTCATTTGATCCTCAAAACAGCCCTGTGATGAGAAAACTGAGGTCCAGACAGGTGAGGTGAGAAGCCTCAGGGCGAGCAGAAAAGAGGAGGAAGAGCTGGGACAGAAACATAAGTCTTCTCATTAAGATCCTGTCCTCTTTGCACAGCCACAAACTGCCTTTGCTTATCTACCACTACCCACTGTGGCCACACGACCACTGCCCACAATATTACCCTGTCACCACCCTCTCCACCTCACTACCAACCAGGAGAACACACTTGCGAGCTCCTCATAACTTTGAGTCACCCATCTCCACCTCTCGTCAAGCCCCTGAATTGCCCAAATCTCCCATCAGAGTGGTTCTAGCTAAATTCCTTTCCACACAGGGGAGGCAGTGTGCAATGGTGGTGTGAGGCGGGCCAGCTCGAGCACAGACCTTGGTTCTATCACCTCCTAAGGGATGATGTGCACAAGTTACCTAGCTTCTCTGACTCTCTGTGATCTTTTCTGTAAAATGGGAAGAATAATAGTAATACCCACTTCATAAGGTTTCTGTAAGGAATAAATAAAATAATACACCAATGAATAAAATAATGACCATAAAGGGGTTTAACTCAGTGCCTGACAGTACACAGTGAATTCAACAAGTAGTAGTAGAAGTAACTAAATAACAACAACAACGACAATAGCAATAATGCCTGGAAGCTAAACTAAAGAAACAGGGGCAAACCTAGCACCTCGAGAGCCCTGAGCAGCTCTTCCCCGTGGCGGCCAATTTCTGAGGCTCTTTCTGACGGGAGGAATCAGAGCGCACACCCAGCCAGCATCCCCATACACCATCCGTCAGCCCTAGCAAGAGCTCGACATCAGCACTGGATTTATCGGGTGTCGGACGTAGAAAATGCATTGGGGCGGGGGGACCGGGGTGTAGGATCAGGTGTGTGATCAGTCATGCTCATGGCATTTATTATACTATGAGTGGAACTAATTTACGATAATTTAATCACCGACAAACAACTGTGCAGGAGACAGCAGCCGGGCTGTCGGATATTCCAATCCGGGCTCTTGACTAACAGTTCCAGCGTGCCCGTGAACTTGTAGCATTCTGGAGGAAAGACTGGGCCTGAGTCTCGATGTGTCTACAGGAATGATGAGCAACACTCGCATAGCAACTCTAGAGTCTGCCAAGCGCCTGCGTGGACAGACTCTCACCCGACCCCAGGACTACCTTCCGAGGTGACACAGTTTTGAACTTGATTTAAGATGACAAACTGAGGTTGAGAGATGAGAAGGGACACTAGGCAGGACTCAAACCCAGATCGTCCGATTCCAGATCTCGTGTCCTTCTTTCTGAACCAGTGTGCTCAGAGGTGGGCATCGGGAGCACCTTCCAGTGAAGTAAACACACGCCTGGGCCCCAGCAGGTTTCTGTTATGATTCAGTAATTCTGGGAGGAAAGACAGGAATCTGATTCAGAAACATGCTCTAGGTTGAAAACCACTAAATTACAAGGCGAAAAGAGGGGAGCCAGCCCAGAAGGGTGGGACAGTATGGGTTCTCTACATTGATTTGAAACTTGACTCCATCTTCTTACCAACTGTGTGACCTGGTCAACTTACTTCATCTCTCTGTGCCTCAGTGTCCTCATCTGCAAATGAGGATAATAATATCTACATCACAAGAAAATGTAACTGATGAGGGAACATAAAGGAGAAACTAAATGAGAAACAGTAACTTAAACCCTAATAACAAAGTAAATAAATGTTAGTTACCCTCCGTTACCTTGGATAGTAGATATTTGAGACACGAACTAAAGGATGTGATAAATATTCCTTTGTTGCCCATCACTGTTGTTCTCCTGACTCAAAACCTAGTGTAAATTTTTTAAAATTTAGTGCCTAAAAAGCAAAACAAAACAACCTGCTCCCCAAGAATGGAGCGCTCGGCTCTTCCTGCCAAAAGATCAGCACAGACGCCGGCAGTTCTCTTAACACCCAGTTACTGCAGTGGCTGCCCCTGCAGCGCCAACCACCCTTCAGGGCACAGACACCTCCCCAAGCTAGAAGGAGACCCCAGTACCGTTTTCATCTTTGCTTTTGAGAAAAACAAAAGGGTCAAAGAAAAGGCATTCTCCTTCTGCTAAGGAGTCCCCAGGAAAAGAAAATCAGTGATTCCCTTGTAGCAGAGATAAATGCGTTAAAAATATTCCAAATTTCTGGTCCCCTGGGGCTCAAGAAAGGCGCTTTTGATGTTTCCTTAACCTTGCTCTAACTTACTGAGTCCCTGCTGGCCCTGCTCCTGGATGTCCCCCCTGGATGGCGACCCGGGTGCTCCTGTTGGTAAGAGTCGGGGCAGTAGTCAGAAGCGGGGACATGGCAGAGGCTCGTGGCAAGACCTTGGCAGCAACGGCTGCTCCAGCACAAGCACAAGGGCTGCACCCCCTTTCCAAGCAGAGCAGTTCTGCCCTCTCAGCTCAGTTCTCCGCCATCTGCATCCCCCGGCTGGACCAGTTCTCTGGAAGGAGCCAGATGCTCTAAAGGAGCAGTCCAAACGCCCAGGAGCTCACGACTCAGCCCGCTACTGCCCTCTCATCTCAGGTCACAGAGAACCTTGTTACCAAGTCTTCGGTGCTCTCAGTTGGTTCTGGAGGAAACAAGTCTGGCTTCGGCCAGCCTTGGGAATGCTTCAGCTGTCAAAGTGGGAAGCTTAATGAGCTGGTGATAGAGAGAAAAATGCCCCATCTTAATCCTGCCTGCCTAATTGTACCCACCTCTCCCACGACTCCCTCCCAACCTGGTGTCAATTGTCCAGTAAAAGGGCCTGACTGGCCGGCCACACAGGGAAGGTGCAAGGAAGGCCAATTACTGGTCAAATTGGAACCAAAACTCAACACAGAGAAATCCGTGTCATCTGGCTACGTAGTCCACAGATGCTGGCCCATATCCCAGAAGACCCCCACTGGAAGCATGCAGGCTACATCTGGCTCAGAGAAGCACATTGTATTTTTTTTAAAATGTACAATTGTATAATTCTGGGTATTTAAAAATATTTACTTTAAAAGATTTCACCTAAAACTTCTGGTTTCTCTTACAAAGTCTAAAGATCTAACCACACTAGGGCCATGTTCTGTGAGTGTCAGCAAGAACTGGGTAGCCCCCGCCCCTATGAATGGGGTGTGTGAGCTCCAGTTCACTGCAGTCTCCACCACTCCCTATTGTCCTTCGCACTTGGGCCCTTGAACACCTTTGTGTTTGTCACCCCTAATGACTGACTCTTGACCTGGACTTTGGTTTTTTTCATCGCTACAATGACAGGGTTAGTCAGAATGGACTCTGTGGTCCTTGAGAAGCCCTACCTGATCCCACGACCTCTTAGAGAGCTGTGTGCAGGAAGGCCTCTCATTTGGGGTCAGAGAAGCAGGGGCGGTTAAGTGAATCACCAGGCTATTCACTCTGGAGGAGCTTGGGGAGAGGTGCACACCCTATTCCATGGGGCAGGCGGCCATCCTCGAAGATGCATCACCGCCCACTGGCTTCCCTTGCCATCCAGCCAGAGCAGCCATTGCCATCACCAGCTCCGGCCTGGGGAACCTGACACGTTACAGCTCTCAGAGGGACTGTTACTTCATGTGCCACCCTCTCCACCAGCACAGACACTGCAACCCCTTCCCACGGTCAGATTTAATAAAGGACAAGCAAGAAGAAATATGGCACGGCGCAAAAGAGAAGGGGTTTGGGGATGGGCTGCTGGGGGCAGGTGACTGCCCGGAGCTCATTAGAGCAAGAATGCCCAGTCAGGACAAAGCGTGCCTGCCCGCCTCTAATTGCGCACCCCATTTTGCCCCACTCTACTCAGCCAACCCGCAGAGCATCCCGACGTTTAAAGATTACCAAGGCGAGTTTGTAAGGAAGCCGCTCCCTCTTTGTCTGTCCTTGCGCCAACAGCAGCAGAAGGGTACTAATTAGAGGGTGAATTATTAGCTTCCCATGGTGCACTGCAGGGACATTAAAAATGAGGGGGCTTTGCTTCTCGCCTTTTAGATGGTTAGTCTTGGTTTAATATATTCGTGTTTCTAGGTGAGCAGCAGGGGACAGTTTTTATGATTATAATTGTTGCATAATTACTGGCCTAAGGTTGCCTATTGTTAAATAAAAATGCTGAGATACTAATGTTTTATTGAACAGTACAAGGAGATAAAATTGTAATATCTTTTCCCGAGCAATCGAAGCTGCTCATTTGCAGCCTAGTGACAACCCTTAGTTGTCTTAGGAAGAGGTAGATGGGTTCTGCCTGGGCTGGAAGTCAAATGAGAAATATTTGCTTGGGAGAAAAAAAAAAGGGAGCAGAGAAGGAAAAGGAAAGCTGGTGAGCTCTGGGGTGCGTCTCACGGTCTCTGTGTGGCAGGTTAAGGCCTGAGTTAACACACGGACACTCGGCGTGAAGGTTAACTCTCAGCCAGCTGGTTCTTGGGCAGAAGAATGTCACAAATGGCCTTTCCCATGAAGGATACCCATTCCTGCAAGAGAAACTGAGGGGACACTGAGGCAGAGAAAAGAAGGGATGCCAAGTCAGGGATACGGCCACCACCAGGTGGACCGGAGGGATCCAGAAGCCCTCCCTTGGCCACCCTTAAAGGCTCAACCCTTCCAGTCGCTAGGAAGTTACCTGGAGCCAGCCAGGCAACAAGCCTTCATAGTTCTCAAAGCTGCTCCTTCTTCGTCATCACACCGACTCCCCCTGCCCCAAGGACCATCACCAAGACCTCCGAATTGTCCCCCTGCCTCTAGTGTCTCCTACTGCAGCCTGTCTTTCACAGGTTGCCAAGATGTCTGCAGCGAAGCAAGAAATGATTTCTCCCAGGAGCCAACTAGATTGAAAAAAAAAAAAGAAAAAGATGCATTTGAGTGATCTGCCCCCTCACTGGGCCGGAAAAGCATAAAGCAAGGTGGGAAATGCATTCAATTTGGGCAAAAAGTAAGTTCCTGAGCAATTTGTTCTGGCCCCTCAGCCATCCCGTCCTTCAGACGGATGCTGTGAAATAGGTCACTGTTTGTCCTGCCCATCCAGGTGTGCACACCAGGAAATGGAGGCAGAGAGGGGCAGAGCAAAGCTGCGTCCCAGAAAGACAGAGCGAGCGGCAGCTTCCTCCCCGGGCCTTCCCTAGCCCCGGCCCCGCAGAGGCTCCTGGTTCTTGGTCAAGATTTTCATAGTAGGCATAACATAAAAACCCGTTTTCCTCTCTACAGGCGTCCACACAGTTCTTTCAGGACAAACCTCAGTGTTGTGGGAAGAGCCCTGGGCTGGCAGTCAGTAGCCTGAGCTGTGTTCCGGCTCAGCCAGCCTTCTGCAATTCTTAGACAAGTCACTTGGACTCTCATCTTTGCAACAGAAATCGTATCACCACTCTGGCCCCCTCACGCTATTCATTGAGGCCTGAATGGACCTCAAAGAACCAAGGACTGTCAGAGCAGGAAAGAGCTCATCTGGCCCAATTTCTTTCCAAATGCAGGAAATCTTTCTGGAGCATCCCTGACAGATGTGCATCCTCCCTCCGCACAAAGATGAAAACTCCAGGGAGCTCAGAGCATCTCCTCCTTTCTTGGACAGCTCTGACTGCTTCTTCACAGGAACCGGATCCGCCTGGGCCTGGTCCCGGGGCTGCCTGAGCGCAACTCCTCACACAGCGCCCCGCAGGAATTTTAAGACAATGATTTGCCTGCCCTTGGTCTGTCCTTCTTCAGGACAACTATGCCAGATCGCTCAGCCAGTCTTCGTGTTTCAAATCCTTTATCATCTTCCTCCTCTGAACTCTTCCCTTAGATATCCCACCCATCCTACACCAGAGAGAACATAACTCCACATGCAACCTGGCCAGTCCAGAACACAATGACGTCCCTCAATCTAGTCACTACATTTCTATTAATGCAGCCTCCAGTTGTGAAAGCAGGCACACCACACAGCTGGCTCATATTGAGCCTGTGCCCAACTAAATACTCCAGGTCTTTTTCAAATAAATGGCTTTTATTTGGAAAATGAAAGGTCTTACTCTTTCCGTACATGTACAAATGATTATTTTGAAACTAAATGTATGATTTTATATTTCTTTCTGCTTTGTTTCAACATGTTGGTTTGGATATCTCTTTCCAAACCATGAGAATGTTTATAAATCCTGATTCTGTCACCCCATGCTTGAATTGGAAAGCTCTGCCTGGCAGCTTTGTATCATCTGTGGATTTGCTAAGCAAACCTTCACTGTCTTTGATGAAAAGTGTTAACGGTACTGACTCATGGGGAATCTATGGTATTAGAGTGAAGGAAGTTATCAAGACTAATAGAAATAAAATGATTTAAGTTAGTATATTGAGGGAAAAGTATACAGGTCACAAAAACCCTGGGTGGAAAAAATAAACATAAAATGTTTGCATTTGTGCCCCCATAATGAGGGCACCCAAGATCTCAGCATCACAGTTGGATTGGACCAAGATTATATAAATCTCAGTCATTCCTACTTCCCACAGTTTCCCTGGAAACAGGAGCCCCGGTTTATGATAATGATGTAACAATGAGAAAACCAACAGGCAAATAAAGGAACTAGGATGATGCAACACGTGGTCAAGTTTGCTTTGTCTTGGTGAACTGAACTCCTAGTCATAAGGAGAAACACATAAGTTATTTATAAAGAGTTAAAATGAGCCAGCGTCCTGCAGGGCCTCCAGGCCTACTAAACCCCACGGGCTTAGCTGCAACCTGTCCAATAAATCAAGACATTGCACATCCACACCTTCTGCCCTTCAGCAGGGTTACCCACAGGGACTTGGCCCAGGAAGCGGTGACGCTCTCTCTTCTCTGTAAGACGTTTGGAAATGTTACTCATACCGCTCTCTCTGTCTTCAATACTGGTTCAGGAGTGTACAGACCCTTCAGAGGGGAAAGCGCAGGAAAAACCCAACGTATTAGTTTCCTGAAACTGCTGTAACAAATTACCACAAACTTGGTGGCTTCAAACAGGAACAATTTAGTCTCTCACAGTCCTGGGGGCCAGAAGTCCAAAACCATTTTCACTTGGCCAAGTGGCAGCAAGCCCACACTGCCTCCAGTCTCTAAGGAGGAATCTGTTCCTCGCCTCTCTCAGCTTCTGGTGGCTGCTAGCATCCCTTGACTTGTGGCCGCATCACTCCAATCTTTGCCTCTGTGGTCACGTCGCCTTCTCTTCTGTCTGTGTCAGATCTCCCTGTCTCTCTCTTATAATGATACTCGTGGGTGAATTTAGGGTCCACCTAGATAATCCAGGATAATCTCCCCATGTCAAGACCTTTAGTTTAATCACACCTGCAAAGACTCTTTTCCTTAGAGGATAACGTTTACAGGTCCCAGGGATTGGATCCTGATATCCTGGGGTGGCCATTTTTCAGCCTACTATACCCAGAGTCAACAAAAAAATGTCGACCAGACAAAAGCAGCAGTGGAACTCTACATGGGCTAGGATCTACCATCCGGGAGATCACCCCATAATCAGCATCCTGGGAAAGAGCACACATCCAGCTTTCAACAGATGGTTGGGAAATCACCCCAGGAATGTATAAAATATATAAATTCACTCCAGGAATACATAAAATGTTATTACTGATTCTCAAAGGAGAAATGTCCTAAGGCCCACACATGGGAAAAAAAAAATCACGTAAATCTCCCAAAGGATGTTATTCCTTTTTTTTCCAGTTTTACTGAGAAATAATTGACATATATCACTGAATGAGTTTCAGGTATACAGCATAGAGGTTTGACTTTCATACATCGTGAAATGATTATCACAATGACTTTAGTTAACATCCATCATCTCATATAATAAAAAGAAATGGAAAAAAAATTTCTCCTCCTGATGAGAACTCGTAGGATTTACTCTCTCAATAGCTTCACGTATATTACACAGCCGTGGTAACTATAGCCATCGTGTTGTACGTTACATCCCTGGTACTTATTATCTCATAGTTGAAAGTTCGTATCTTTTGACCATCTTCCTCCAATCCCCCTTCCCCGGACCTGGTAACCGCAAATCTGATCTCTTTCTATGAGTTTGGTGGGTTGTTTTTTTTAGATTTCACATATAGATCACACAGTATTTGTCTTTGTCTGACATTTCACTTAGCATAATGCCCTCGAGGTCCATCCAGGTTGTTGCAAATGGCAGGATTTCCTTGTTTCTTGACTGAATAATATTCCATTGTATGTATATACCACAACTTCTTTTTTTAATTTTATTTTTTTAGTACAGTAACATTGGTTTATAACAATATATAAATTTCAGGTGTACATCATTATATTTCGATTCCTGTGTAGATTACATCATGTTCACCACCCAAAGACTAATTAGCATCCGTCACCGCACATGAGCCTAATCACCCCTTTCACCCTCCTCCCTCCCTCCTTCCCATCTGGCAACCGCCAATCAAATCTCATTCGCTATGTGTTTGTTTGCTGTTGTTTTTATCTTCTACCATAAGTGAGATCATACAGTATTTGACTTTCTCCCTCTGACTTACTTTGCTTACCATAATACCCTCAAGGTCCATCCATCTGGTCACAAATGGCCAGATTTCATCCTTTTTTGTGGCTGAGTAGTATTCAGTTGTGTATATATACCACATCTTCTTTATCCATTCATCCCTTGATGGGCACCTAGGTTGCTTCCAAGTCTTAGCTATTGTAAATAAGGCTGTGACGAACATAGGGGTGCATATATCTTTGTGCAATTGTGTTCTCATGTTCTTTGGATAAATACCCAGCAGTGGAATAGCTGGGTCATATGGCATTTCTATTCTTAATTTTTTGAGAAATCCCCATACTGTATGTGCATAGTGGCTGTACCAGTTTATACTCCCAACAGCAGTGGGTTAGGGTTCCCTTCTCTCTGCATCCTCTCCAACACTTGTTGTTTCTTGTCTTGTTAATTATAGCCATTCTAATGGGAGTTGTAGTTTTGATTTGCATTTCCCTGATAGTTAATGATTTTGAACATCCTTTCATGTGACTGTTGGCCATCTGTATATCTTCTTTGGAGAAATGTCTGTTCAGATGTTGTGCACATTTTTTAATTGGGTTGTTAGGTTTTTTTCTTGTTGAGATGTATGAGTTCTTTATATATTTTGGATATTAACCGCTTATCAGATAAATGGTTTGCAAATATCTTCTCCTAATTGTTAGGTTGTCTTTTCATTTTGTTGATGGTTTCCGTTGCTGTGCAGAAGTTTTTTAGTTTGGTGTAGTCCCATTTGTTTATTTTGTCTTTTGTTTCCCTTGCCCTGTCAGACATGGTACTTGAAAATATGCTGCTGAGACTGACTTCAAAGAGTGCACTGCCTATGTTTTCTTCTAGAAGTTTCATGGTTGCAGGTCTTACATTCAAGTCTTTAATTCATTTTGAGTTGACTTCTGTGCATGGTGTAAGGTAATGGTCTACTTTCATTCTTTTGCATGTGTCTGTCCAGTTCTCCCAACACCATTTATTGAAGAGACTTTCCTTTCTCTCTTGTATGCTCTTGGCTCCTTTCTTGAAAATTAGCTGTCTGTAGACGTGTGGGTTTATTTCTGGGCTCTCAATTCTGTTCCATTGATCTGTGTGTCTGGTTTTTGTGCCAGTACCATGCTGTTTTGGTTACCACGGCTTTGTAGTGTATTTTGAGATCAGGGATTAGGATACCTCCAGATTTGTTCTTTTTTCTCAGGGTTCCTTTGGCTATTTGGGGTCATTTGTTGTTCCATATGAATTTTAGGATTCTTTGTTCTATTTCTGTGAAAAATGTTGTTGGAACTTTGATAGGGATTGCATTGGATCTGTAGATTGCTTTGGGAAGTATGGACATTTTGACTATGTTACTTCTTCCAATTCAAGATCATGGAGTATCTTTCCATTTCTTTGTGTCTTCTTCAATTTCTTTCAACAGTGTTTTATAGCTTTCAGTGTACAGTTATTTCACCTTTTTGTTAAGTTTATTCCTAGGTATTTTATTCTTTTTGTTGCAACTGTAAATGGGATTGTATTCTTAATTTCTCTTTCTGCTACTTTGTTATTAGTGTATAGAAACACAACTGATTTTGATTTTTGTATGTTGATTTTATATCCTGCAACTTGACAGTATTCATTTATTATTTCTAAAAGTGTTTCTGTGGGTTCTGCAGGGTTTTCTATATAGAATCATGTCATCTGCAAATAGTGACAGTTTTACTTCTTCCTTTCCAATTTGGATCCCTTTTATTTCTTTTTCTTGCCTGACTGCTCTGGCTAGGACTTCCAATACTATGTTAAATAAGAGTGGTGAAAGTGGGCATCCTTGTCTGGTTCCTGTTCTTAGAGGGACAGCTTTCAGTTTTACTCCACTGAGAGTGATATTAGCTGTGTGTTTTCATGTATGGCATTTATTATGTTGAGGTATTTTCCTTCTATACCTGTTTTATTCGGAGTTTTTATCATAAATGGATGCTGTGTCTTGTCAAATGCTTTCTCTGCATCTATTGAGATGATCATGTGATTTTTATTCTTCATTTTGTTAATGTGGTGTATCACATTGATTGCTTTGCAGATATCGGACCATCCCTGCATCCCTAGAATAAATCCCACTTGATCGTGGTGTATGATCTTTTTAATGTATTGTTGTATTCGATTCACTAGTATTTTGTTGAGGATTTTTGCATTGATGTTCATCAGTGATATTGGCCTGTCATTTTCTTTTTTTGTGTTGTCCTTGTCTGGTTTTGACATCAGAGTAATGTTGCCTTTGTAGATATACCACAGCTTCTTTACCATTCATCCTCCAATGGATACTTAGGTTGTTTCCATGTTTTGGCTATTATAAATAATGCTGCTATGAACATGAGGGTGCAAGTATCTTTTTGAGTTAGTGTTTTTGTTTCCTTTGGGTATATTCCAAGAAGTAGAATTGCTGGATCGTATGGCAGTTCTATTTTTAATTTTTTGAGGATCCTCCATATTGTTTTCCATAGTGGCTGTAAGGATTTTATTCTTACAACACACCTGCCTAGAGGTACTTGAGTTCTGAGTCCCATCAATATAGAAGCAGGCAGGCAAGTGTGCTGCAGGTGGCATTCGCCAGGAAGCAGACTCTGATACGGAGTTTGGCATGCTGGATGTTTCTCAAGGAGCATCCTTGTGATCAACACCAGTGGAAGGGAGAGGAAGGAAGCAGGAATGTGCAGAGGGAAAACTCGAGCTGCAATGTAGGCCAACAACAGCTTTGCCAAGCCCAGAGGAAGCTCCGGAGCTGCAATGATCTTCAGAGTTGTCCTGAGTCCAGGCAAGATGATCATGCCTTTATACTCCCATATCAAAAGAGTTATTTGATGTGGGCCACCCAGGAAGACGTGTGACCTTGGGCAAGGCAGCTGAGATAATCCCTAAAGGGGCTGACAGTAGGATGCCACCTGCTGACTGCATTCCCAGCAGCTGGGCAACAAGTCCTTCCTTGAAGGGACATCTGGACCATGCACTACAATTTCCATTATTTCAGGAGAATACATTCTCTGCCATCACTGAACACTGAGACACCATAATGAAGAGCTCAGGATGGATAGGCCTTCCAGAGTAGAATGTGAATGTGAAGCATCGTGTTTAGTTTTTTGTTTTGTTTGTTTCTCATTTAAGATGTTTTTTAAAAACGTGTCATCTAAATTCAGTTTCCTGCCAAAAAACATTACCAGAAACAAGATGGAGATGTCCAGACTCACCACTTCTAATCCACATTGTGCTGAAGGTTCTAGCCAGTGAAATTAGCTTAGAAAATGGAATAAAATGCACCTAAATTGGAAAGGAAGAAGTAAAACTATCTCTATTTCCAGATGACATGAAAATCCTAAGGGATCCACTAAAAAATGATTAGAATTAACAATGAGTTCAGCAAGGTTGCAGGATACAAGATCAATATACGAAAGTCAACTGTATTTCTCTACACTTGCAATGAACAATCTGAAAATGAAATTAAGAAAATAATTTCATTTACAGTATCATTAAAAAATAAAATACTTTGGGAATAAATTTAATAAAAGAAGTGCAAAATTTATACTCTAAAAACCACTAAACATTGTTGAAAGAAATTCAAGAAGACCTAAATAAACAGAAAGACATCCTATGCTCATAGATCAGAAGAGAATAGTAAGATGTTAATACTACAGAAAGCAATCTACAGATTCAATACTATCCCTATCAAAATTCCAAGAACCATTTTTGTAGAAATAGAAAAGCTGATCCTCAAATTCATATGGTATTTCAAGGGGCTCCAAATAGCCAAAACAATCCTGAAAATGAAGAACAAAGTTGAACAAGCCCTACTTCTTAATTTCAAAACTCACTACAAAGCTACAGTAATCAAAACAGTGTGGTATTAACATAAGAATAGACATATAGACCAATGGAATAAAAGTGAGAGTCCACAAATAAACCTATACATCTATGACAAGGGTGCCAAGACCATTCAATGGGGAAAAAATAGTCTCTTCAACAGATGGTGCTGAGACAACCGGATATTCACATGCAATAGAATGAGGTTAAACCCCTACCTCACACCGTATAGCTAAAACTATAAAACACTTAGAGGAAGACATAGCTATAAATCTTGGTGACCTTGGATTAGACCATTCTTAGATATGACAACAAAAGCATAAGCAACAAAAGAAAAAATAGATAAATTGGACTTCTTCAAAAGCTTGAAACTTTTGTCTTCAAGAAGACACAACTAAGAAAGTGGAAAGAACTCAAAAACTGAGAGAAAATGTTTAAAAATCATATAGCTCGTAAACAATTTGTATCTAGAATATATAAAGAACCATTACAACTTAATAATAAAAAGACAATCCCATTAAAAATGGGCAAAGAATCTGAATAGACATTTCTCCAAAGAAAACATGCAAATAGCCAATAAGCACATGAAAAGATGCTCAACATCATTAGCCATCAGAGAAATGTAAATCAAAACCACATGAGATACTTCATATCCACTAGAATGGCTATAATCAAAAATAAAATAGCAAGTGTTGGTGAGAAAGTGGAGAAATTCGAACATTCATACACTGCTGGTAGAAATGTAAAATGGTGCAGCCACTTTGGAAAATAGTCTGGCAATTCCGCAAAAGTTTTAACAGAGAGTTGCCATATGACCTTGGAATTTCACTCCTAGGTATATACCCAAGAGAAGTGAAAACATACGGTCGCAAAAAAATGTGTACAAATGTTCATAACAGCATTGTTTTTAATAGCTGAAAAGTAAAAACAACTCAGAAGTCCAGCAACTGGGATCCGAACCAGCGAAACCCGGGCCGCCGAGAAGCGGAACGTGCGAACTTAACCACTGCGCCACCGGACCATAATAGCATTGTTTTTAATAGCTGAAAAGTAAAAACAACTCAAAAGTCCAGCAACTGGTGAAGGGATAAATAAAATGTAGTCTATCCATATAATGGGAAATTATTTAGCGATAAAAAGGAATGAAATATTAATACATCCTACAACGTGGATGAACCTTGAAAATACTGTTCTAAGTGAAAGAAGTCAGAGAGAAAAAGCCACATATTACGTGATTCCATTATATGAAATATCTAGAATAGGCAAATCCACAGAGACAGAAAATAGATTAGTGGTTGCCTAGGGCTGTGGGATGTAGGGGCGAAATGGTGACTGTTAATGGATATCGAGATTCTTTTAGGGGTGATGAAAATGATCTAAAATTGATTGTGGTCATGGTTGCACAACTCTGTGAGTGTACTAAAAAATATAAAATTGTACACTTTAAATGGGTAAATTGTATGGTATATGAATTATATCTCAGTTAAGCTGTCATTTTTAAAAAAACACTTATTAAGTACCTGTATATTCAAAGTCAATTACTCTATAGACAGGGGAGGCACTGAGGTTGTTGAATACCTGGCAAGATGTGGTATACACGCACAAGCCAAAATTCTTGACAACCCCGTCTCTCTCCTCTGTAGCTAATCAAACAAATATTTCTCGACTCTGTCTACTCTGTCTACTCCATGGCTAAACCTAATCCAGACCGCAGTCCCTCCAGCCCGGACCCTTGCACTGGCTTCCATTTTCTGTTGTCTTGCCCCTCCTAGTCAGTGTCCCCGCTGCAACCAGAGCAATCTTTGTAAAAATGCAAATAGTATCGTGTCAAAATTTTTCGGTGACTTTCTGTTGCCCCAAAGAAAAACCCACAACCCTTCCAATGGTCTCCTCGACGTGCTTCTGCAGTCTCATCTCCCACCTTCTCCCTCAGGTCTCACCACACTTCAGCCATACTGCCCTTTTTTCAGCTCCTCAAATACTACAAGCCCTTCCCACCCCAAGGCTTTGGCACCCTGTTCTCTCTACTTGAAGCACTCTTGTTACCCTCTGCTCCTTACTCCCACTTATCTTTTATTCTCAGTTGAAAAGAAAAAGACAGTTCTTAGGGAAGTCATCTTTGGTCCCCTACCCCCAGAAGTGATCAGGGTACCTCATGACAAGTTCTCATAATGCCTTTAAATCTCCTTCCAGTGCTGATCGCATTTGTCCCTTGTTTTTTGTGTGGTGTTGCCTTCCCTGCTCTAGCATGACTTCCATGAGAGGAGGGGTTATATCCATCTCATTCATCTTTTTACCTACAAGACCTAACATTATGCCCATCGTGGAGAAAGTACAGAATAAATATTTGCTGAATGAATGAATGAATGAGTAAATAAATGAAGTGGATGATAGATACTACGTGAGTGGGTCATCAAGGAAATACTATAATCATATAGACAAGGAAACAACCTGTTGGGATTGACAACTGGGAGTTAGAAAACAAGCTTAGAATCACAGAGGTGGATGGGACCTTCGAAGTCATGTCGTCCACTGCCCTACCTTCTTGAGCTGGACTCTGAAGGTCAGTTTGGAAAATTGTATTTCTCACCCCTCTCCCCTATTGCTTCAAAACAAGATCTGTAGGGTAAAATTCCAAACCTCTTGGCATGGCATACAAGACTGAATAATCTGGCCACAGCCTAAGTTGTCCACCATAACTGTCACCACCAACCCCAGCAAATAACACACTATGTCCCGAATGAGTCAATGGTTTTCATCTCACGCCTCTGTACACACTGTTCTCTTCTGCATCCTCACTTCCATGCCCACAAGTCTGACAGACTTCTGCTTAGACCCTACAGAAAACTTATGTCCTGAGTGAAGCCTTCCCCAACTCTTCTCTCCCTTTATCCCCCATATCCCACTGCATCTTTAAAAATAGCCACCACTTTCTCTGGACAGTCACAGTACTTTATGATTTTATAACCAGCACATTACATACCATGTGAGGAGTAAACTATAAAGTCAGCACACAAGACAAAAATCATAGAGTCAAAATCACCCTTGAAAAATTATTCAGAAGAATGCAAAGTCATAGAATATTTCTCAACCAGTCCGATAATCCTGTTTTCCTCCGGTTTTGGAACAGATCATTGTTTCTTTACTTAGGTACTACGTGAAACAGTTGGCTTGTGTTCAGAATCCATGTTGAATGAAAATACGTGCACACACATCTTTACTTGAATCATGTTCAGTACAGACAGCTCACAGCGTGAGAGGAACGTGAGCTGAGACTGATGGAGTGGACAGAGACTCAATCTCTAATTTCATGCTCCCTCTCGGAACATTGGATGGAAAGACTGCTCTGATCACCCTCACTAAATCGATCTTTTCTTCTCTATCTCACCAAGCATACTGTAACAGATTCATAGAAGTTACTCCAGATAAGTTAAGAAATTGAATCCAGCGCATGACATTTACAACCTAAATGTAAACTGCAGTTCCGTGTAATCCGGGCTTGTGAGAACTTACAATAAGAAAAAACAACTCAGCCAGCAGCTAAGTGGAAATTCCCTAAAGGAAAGTCAACCTTTATTTCTTCTACTGAAGTATATAAAAGTGATCTAATTCATAAGCTAATAGTAATCTCTATCAAAATCCCCTTCCTCCATTTCAAGCGTCTCTCACACTTGATCACTTCCTCAGAATGTCTCTCAAATAAAACCCCAAATATTCCCCCTCCCCAGCCCCAACAGGCAGGGTATTTCTCCCTCCCTCCCTCTCTCCCTCCCTCTCTCCCTCTCTCCCTCTCTCCCTCTTCCTCTCCCTCCCTCTGCCTCCCTCCCTCTCTCCCTCTCTGACTTTCTCATTCCCAGCCCTTTATTTTGTAGATCAACTTAGCATCTCTGATTACATTTCCTCCCCCTTCCCTTCAGTCTCCAGACTTTCTCTTTCTACTGCAGAGATGATCAGGTCATAACTCATGCCCCAAATCCGACTTGTAAACATGTGCGCACGTATGTGTGTCCTAAACCATGCTTTTGAAACATTTGTTTGAATTAGTTGTCAACTGATTCAGAGACTCACATGTTTAAAAATACAGATCTCCAGCTTCCCTTGAAAATTTCAGAGATGGAGCAATCCAGGCCCACGTTCCTCCGAAGAGGCAGGTGACCAGTGCTGAGGAGTGGTGTCCCTTTTGGATGGGACTTGTAGTCACCAGTTCCCCACATGCCCCACCTGGCCCACCTCACTGCCTGGATCTTGTAAGCATTCGAGCAGGTGCCTCTTGCTCTGCCCACAGTTCCTTCTGCTTCCTAGGTCTGGAACCCACACCCTTCTTTAGTTGTGGAGCATGAGCAGCAAGCAAGAAACAAGCTCAGTCAAGTCCCCGTCATATAATCACACACCAGACACAGTTTCCTACAAAGGAAAAGACAACGTTATCTCTGCATTGGCAGCACAGTCACTGCACGTGGCCCAGAGCAGGCACTCAGGAAACCAACATCACATGAAGGACAAAGCAAAACCTAAGGAAGTTCCCTTAATATGATGAATATGTCTATGTGTTGTCTTTGCCCTCCTTTTTGTAGACTTTCTCAATAAGTCTGCCCCCCAGGTCTAGGCTGGGATGCAGGTCAGGGAGCAGCTGGAGAAGTGGCAGGAAGTGGGGTCGGAGTATAAGATGGCAGGATGCAGCTTCCAGCCTGAGCCTGAGTGACGGTGACCCCGGCCAAGCCACTGTGTCCTTCCTGTGACCAGTCTGGCTCAGCAGCCAGATGGTAGTGACTTTCCCATCCCCTCAGCCCAGGCAGGCTGTGAACAGGCGCCGTCAAGTATGGTCCTCATCGGCCTGGCCCCAGGGCCCAAAGCTGCCTTGTTCCAGCAAATGATGACTTTTTAATTTTGAGCCTTTTAGTCCCTGGTGAGAGAGGTGGAGATGGGGCGAAGATGGCATCTGGATCCTGCAAAATCAGAGAGACCTTGGGCAGGGAGCAACCTTGAGAGGTCATCCACCCTCTGCCTGGCCAGATTTTCTCCTTTGTCCAGGGTCCAGCCTTCAAGAAGCCTTCCTGGACTCCCCCTGTCCTAAGGCTCTCTCTCTTCCCTCCAAACACTTCCAATAACTTGTGTCACTCAGAAAAATATGCAGGTGAAGCGTTGTTCCTTGGAAGCAGGCGCTGGTTGAACTTGGAGTCAGACAAATACATTTGAGTCTTAGCTTCAATTCTCACAGTGGGTGTGAGTGGAAAAGATCTCAAGTGGGAAAGATCACTTAGTCTCTTTGACCCTCAGTTCCCTAAAATGGGGATAAATCCCTTCCCTGATTACTCACAGAGTTATTGAGAGGGTTGAATGAGCTAATGAGAAAAAACCCACATCTTTTGTAACGTTGACATAAAAGAAAGAGGAGAGGGTACCATCCTCCTTTTCTGCCTTTCAACCCTTCCTCCTTTACAGAGTTAGCTCCTGGGAGCAGGCCCTCACTCCTGGCTCCCCAGGAAGCTATGAAACTGGGGGCTCCTTAAAGGAAAGGATTCTTGTCTCCTAGCAGCATGCCAAGGATTCACCCCACGGGAGGTGCTCAGTAAGAGCTGTTGTGACCGCAGGGCCCCGGGGCTGGGACTCAGGCCTTGACCCCAGAGTCCACAGGAATCTCAGTGACTGGTCTTGTCTAGGTGAAAAGGTCCTGACATCTCAGGGAGTTTCATATGAGCGGCCATTTCAGCTTGCTCTCTTTTGCTCCATTTTTGGAGAGTAAGGATTTGGAGTGAGTGCTCTGGAAGCAAAGAAGCAAAGATGCTGAGCTAAGGGAGCTGGAGGAAGGCAAGGTGGGCCCCCGGGTCTGAGGTGATCTTGATAACCCTGCACTCTGCACCCAACGTGGGCAGAAGGATCCCTCGGGCGCCGGATGCCCGCCAGGAGGGGAAGGGACTTTGTTGCCTGTTGAAAGGTCCTGGGTTGATGGGGTTCTTGGCTGGGCACCTCAGGAGATGCTCAGAGCGGCAGATGCAAGCAAAGGCCAAAGTAATGGTTCAAAACACATTCTTGGCATCTTTCCAGGCCAGGCTTGGAACCAAAAATGGTCCCCAGGATCCTGGCCACTTCCCTACTTGTCCCACTGGAGTTGATCGCTGCCCTGACCAGGAGGCAGTTTGAGGCCAGGCTCTGATGGTTGAGCCAGTCCCCGAGAAGCCCACCTGTCTACCTGGCCCATGATAACATCCAGGCGTCAGGGAACATCTGAACAGTGCTTGCCAACCAGGCACCAAGGGTCTCATGCCCCTCCTCCATTGCAGGTCCAAGATGGGCCACAGCCTGTCTGCTCTGAAAGGTGGCAGCTGGAAGATATGAAGGCAGACTTTGCTGCAGAAACATAATTTCTGTTCTGGAGGCAGGAGGGAAACGAGTCAAGTTTTGAAAGGAAAATCACCAGTTTTTAAGCAGCGGCTGAGAGGATACAGGCTCTAGAAGAGGAAGCTTTCAACCATCCACCACCCCTTCCTCAGCCCTGGACTTGGACTTCCAGACCCCAGCCTCGGCTGGTGCTCCAGTCATGATTACGAAGGCCTGCAGGCCCTGGCCCGTCCAGAAGATGCTGGAAAGACTCTAACTGACTCATTAATGTTCCTCACACTGCTCACATTCCTTTCTTACCACTTTGCCCACGAGCTACCCAAGTTCGTCCCAACAATAACCTGCTGAGCTCAGGAGGCAGGGCCCAGAACATGACACCCTCTGCACAGGGAGACACAGAGGACCAGAGAGGGAACAAGTCAACCGCAATAGCCCACACCTCCTGCATTGTGATTCATGCAGCTCTAGGTACAATGTGCTAACAGGAAGCGTGGTATAAATAACAGAATGAGCACCAGAAATCGGTTAGTCTTCGGATCAAACCGGAGCTCAGCCATTTACGACACTGCAAACCCTGGGACAAATCACTGGCCATTTCCGACTCTCATTGGAAAAATGGGGACCACAGTACCCATCTCACTGGGCTGTTTGTTGGGTATTAAATGGAAGAAAGTTTTGGAACACTATGGAAGTGTCCAGCACATTTCTCAGCACACACTGAAGGTACTCAATCCATGTATTTTCCTGTAAGGTTTGTAAGTTGTTCATTCCCAAACAGAATATGAGGTGACCTATGAAATTTAGCACAAAGAAATGGGAATGGTGTGTGCGTCAGGGACCAGGCAGGGAGAATAAGTTGGGATCAGCTCGATTTTCAGTGCTTTTTGGTTAAATTATTTATTATTTTTAAATAAAAGAAAATCACATAAAATATAAGACAGGAATGCAAAAAACATTTAAAGGGAAGAGAAAAATGAACACAACCAGACATGGCAGGATAAGAAGCATTTTTGAGTGTGGAACTTAGCCTTAAGTTTATCCTGGCAGCCGACTGAGTTCTCACTGACCAGTAGCAGGCAGCAGGAAATTTGTCTGCAGCCTCTCCAGCCCATTTGCAAGGAGTCACTCCTGCAAGGACACTTACATAAGCCACACTAGGTCACAGAGTGAACAGTGATTTTGCAAAAGGCAGAACTCTCGTATAGGAATGTTCCTCATTACAGAGGTCACCCAGGGCTCTGGCTGCCTGTCCCCAGGGCACGCTGGCCAGCGAGCTCTGCCCACCCAGGGAGCACAGCCAAGCTGTCAGCCCCCTGAGTGGACCGTCTCCCGCCACCCACGCCTGGACTCCCACATGGGTTGCTGCCTCCCCGGGCCCTGGGCCTCTAATTGCTGTGGCATTTAGGAGTCTCCGGGAGGGTCTGGGACCCTCCTGCCCATCCTTTCCTCCCCTTCTCGCCTTTCTTTAGCATCTCCCGCCTCACTAATGATGACATTTTCACCAAGTGGTAATGACAGGAGAAATTAGTTCACAGCCTTTGGCAACTGAACATTGAGCACGCAGATTAAACTTTCAAAGGGAAAATATAATCTGTGCATGCAGGGAAATCATTTGGTATTTGGGAAAGACTTCAGGGTGGAACAGTCAGCACAAGCCACAGACCCTCGAGGGGGGCAGACGGGGCGGACACCAAGGCAGCTGAGAGGAGCAGGCAGAGCTGCATATGCAGAAGCACGCAACTGGGCACATATGCAAGGCAGAGGGCCCGCGTCTGCTCTTAACTACAACCAAAAGCTGTCAAGGAGCTCTGTGGCTTAATGAGCCCATCAGGCTGGGATGCACTGACTGTAACATTTCAGCTAATTGGCCCAGAGCTCTCTTCCATCACTTTCCCTCTGGCTTCCCCACTCACCATCCCCCTCTTCCCAATCACCGAGAATTATTAAGAAAGCTTGGCATTCAGCAGGGCATGAGATAGCTTCTCCTCATGTGCCCCTGGCACTCTTCTTCTCATTGTTTTTAAAGTCAGGGAATTAGGCCATGAGAAGGGCTGTCCCTGCAAGTGGACTGTATAGACAGATGCCCGTGTGACAGAGCAAACTCCTACAGGACCTGGGCTCTGGCTCATTTTCTTCTGCACTCCCGTACACAGGGCTGACAACATTCAGAAATAACTATTTACTGAGCCCCAGAGCTGCCATATTGTTGTGTGCCGCACAATGCTGGGGTGTGTCTACTGCTCATTCTATAGCTGGGCAGTGCACAGCTTGCACAGCCCGTGCAGCAGCCCATGAGCTCCTACACCTGAGTTGGTTTTGCACACGACTGCACCCACAATGCCTAGCAAGTGCCTGGCATAGTACCCATGCTCGGTCTTTGACAAATATTTGTACGTAGCTATATGAACACAGGAGCTGCTCAAAAAAACCATGTGAGCTTAATTTACTCAGAAGTCTGACTTCCAGTTGATTTCCCACAGTCTGCTCTTTCTGGGTCTGTTTTTCTCCACCATGGCCGTCAGGTCAGACTTCCTGTGGGCAAGAGAGGAAGTATCCGATTCTCAGACTGGCTCTGGTTCTCTCTAGCTTCCTGGTCTCTAGGGCTTGGTTTCCCCATCTGTAAAGTAGAACTATTGGACTTTGACGTCTAAAACCTCTGCCAGCACTCTCACTCAAGCTGGAAGGGCAATTCCCCCTGGCTTATATCCGCAGCATGACTGATGCTTCTCCCTCTCCACCTCTTGGCGTTCTGTATTGGACCCATTCTCAGCCTGGCTTTCACTTCATGGTGGCAAAATGGCTGCCAGGAACCCAAAGCCTCAGCAGCTCCAGCAGAGAAGCACAGAGTGGAGACTCTTCCATTAACAGTCTAAAAGGAAGTTCGGAAATTCAATCTCAGTGGGAGAGTTTGCTCACATGCCCATCCCAAGTGGAATCCGAAATTCTGCTTGGCCAACTAGGTCCAGGCCCACCCCTACCAGAACTTCCTAGGCTGAGAGTCGGGAAAAGGTCATTCTTCAAAGGAAATAGTGGAGGGAGATGGACATCCGGCTTCCCAAAAATAAGGACTGGCTCCCAGGGCCCCTGAGAGGTCAGAAGAGGTAAGATTAAGTCCATCTTGTGAGAGTTTCTGGTGTGCTGAACTAAATGAATAACTGCCGAAAGACAGTTACAAAAATGATGAGATATTCTTTACGTATATTTCTAACAAATGTTTTCACACAAAGAAACGATTACAGTGTAACAGTAATCACAAGGTAAATAGAGAGTGGATTTAAAACACTAACTCACAGAGCAGTGCAAGCTGGCTTCTCCCTTACTGCACACACCTTTGCACCTGTTGCACTTGGGGACCGACTGGTCTGGCAGGGCTGTAAGGTGGGCCTCTGCCAGGGAGGCGGCTCCAGGGCCACCGTTCCCCTCACAGTTGGTTTCCTGACAGTTTTCTGCCAGCCAGCAGTGGCGCGTCTGGTGGGAGGGGGGCCGTCCTGTGCTTCTCACTGACGCTGTATGAATTTGCAGCAGACAGTTAATCAGTAGACTGGATCAAACGTCTAATGTTGAGGTCCTCCGACAGCAGTGAGGCAGAGGCCCAGCGGCTTGCTTACTCCGCTCATCACACACAAGTAGTAGAGCCCCTAAAGTCCACGGAGAAATAGGGGAGGCAGCGGCTGGGGAGGAAGAGAGTGACGACTGGAAAGTCCACCTATTGGAGTTCTTATTTTTAACTCCTTTTTTAACTGCTAATACTGTGGTTCTTGTCTTTAACGAGCTGGTCAACGAAGTCAGAAATGACCCAGGGCCGGGGAAGGGAGCAGCCGGCGCCGGTGGCCGCACAGCGGCTCTTTCCCGCCGCCTGATGCCTGATCCCGGGCGGTGAGCAGCCGGGACGGTGCGAGGGTTTAACAGGGGACCTATCAGGAGTTGAGGATTGAGCTTTCTGAATTAATGGCTAGCAGGAAACCCCGTCGGAGCAGACACGTTTTCTCCTGACCCGAGCAGACAGACGCCTTCGGAAGCCCAGCGCCCCGAGCGGGGTGCGGCGTCCCGGGCAGCAGAGCGCGCTGTGCGGGGCCAGCCCGCGCCGCGGAGACCGCGGAGCTCGGGGAAGGAGAACCGGGGGCTGGGGGAGCGGCTTGTCGAGGTTTTTAGAGTCTAAACAAAAAGCTCTCTCCTCGCCTCTGCGTTCTTCGCGTTTCTCTGGCTGCCTGCAGCCGTCGTGCTGCTGATTCTGACAAAGGATCATTCAACCTGAGCTCAAAGGAAAAAGTTCACAGCGGACCTAGAGGGTGATGAGAGGCCGAGTGGAATTCTGCCGACATTCTCCTGATTCTATTTGAAGGGCTGGGAGGGTCGTGCCACCCTCTAGTAAGCAATTCCCCAATGCCTGGGACCAGCACCTCTGCCTGGGGGGCTGCCTACAGCCACGGAATCAATCAGGCAGCAGGAAAATGAGATGGGGAGCGGGGAGATGGGGCAGAGTAAAGCTCAGAAATGCATGTGCAGGAGGAGAGCCAGGCAGAGGGACAGAGAGCCGGGGGATGGGGGAGTGAGGCCTCCACGGGTTGTAGAAGGGACAAGTAAACGGAAAGGAGAGGGGAAGGGCAACATGGCGGGGGCGGAGGAGAGAGAGAGGAGAGGAGCTGGGAGAAAAAAAGAAGGGGAGAGACACGAGATGGAGCGGGAAGTGTGGAGAGAGCGCACGAAAGAGAAGAGAGAGAGGAGATGAACCCTAGGGGAGAGAAAGGTGGAGAGAAGCGAAGGAGGAGTGGACAGAGGCGACTGGGCAAGATGAGGCGGGGAAGGGAGAGCAAGGGGAGAGGGACCGCGCGGGCAGCTCTGCCTGCGGTCGGAGCCCTGTGCGCATCGCCGCCTGCGGTCGTGCCGTCCTCGGCCCGCTCCCCGCCCGCCCGAGGGCCGCGCAGAGCCGGGTCGGGCCGGCCTGGGGAGGCGCGGGCTCCGCTCGACGGGCGAGGTGCATCCCGGCCCGGCAGGACGCGCCCAGGGCGGCCGCGGGAGGCTGGCGGGCGGGGACCCAGCGCCGGCTGGGGCCTCGGCGGGAGCCGCCACCGATCGAGGACGGAGCCCTTCCCGGCGGCGCGCCCCGCCGGGCCGGCGAGGCCGGGCTAAGTGGGAGCAATTGGGCCGGGCGGCGCCGAGGCACAGCCTCCCAGCGCGGGTGCCGCGGCCCCGCTCGCCGCAATTAGGGCCGAGCGTGTAAATGGGCCGAGCGCCGCGCCGAGCATGCCCGGGCCCGCAGCTCTCGCGCCAGCGGAGGACGGGCTCGGCGCGGCCCCCGCCGGCGTCCGCCCCCTGGGCCCGAGGACCTGCGGCGCCCGGGTTCTTCCACCGGCCCCGTGACCCCGGTGGGCACTGCCGCTCTGAGCCGCGCTCTGGGCCTGTTCGTCTCTGCAGCCCGCTGGCCTCCACCCAGCCCTCCCCCTCACTACCGCCACACTCGGCTGTGTTCACCCAAGACCCAGCGGAAAATAAAATAGTTTAGCCTATCGAGTGTCTTGGCTAAGGGATGATGATTCTATTTATATACGGACATATATATGATTTACCAAAATCAGTCTTCTGACTGCACTGTCTTTTCTTTCACTCACTGAGCAATAATTTACTGGGAGCAATATGTTCGGTGCCTGCGAATACACGCGCGGGCCTGGGAACCCCCCCCCCCCCCAAGGATGGAATGCAGGCCCGCCCCCGGGCAGCAGACGACTGGGAAAGCAGGAGTGTGAGTCTGCTCGGGCTGCCCTGGCAGAGCCCTGGGGGCGCCCGAACCAACAGGAATGTATCCCTCACGGTCCCCAGGCTGGAGGCCCTGAGCCAGAGCCAGAGCCAGAGCGGGCAGGGCTGGTTCCTGGGGAAACCTCCCCCTGTGGGCGGCACAGGGCCCTCTCGGGCTGTGTCCTCACATGGCCCTTCTTTCTCTGTGCTTGTGGAGAGGGATCTCTGGTGTCTTTTCCTCTTCTTATCGGGACACTGGTCCTGTGATGAGGGCCCCCTCCTCAGGACGCATTTAACCTTCATCACCTCCCTAAGGGCCTCGTCTCCACATACAGTCACCTTGGGGTTAGGGCTTCAACATGGGAATTTGGGGGAACACAGTTCAGTCCATAACAGCGGGACAGGGAGAGAGAGAAACAGTTATAGCCCTTGCCCTGGGGGAGCCCGAGAAGGGAGGGGCTGGCTTCCTGCAGAGATGCTGGAACAGAATTACAGATGATCACCACCCTCTTGTACCCGGGGGCAGCAGGTCTGTTCCCCTGAGGGGGGCCAGAGCCAAGGGTGGAGACGCCTCCATCCACGGATCCGGTTTCTCCCAAGAGAAAGGGGAAGGAGGGCCAGTGGGCTGGGCCCTGAGAGTGTGGAGCCCCGAGAGCGAGAGGGGGGAGGGGGAGGGCGGGGAGGGAATGAGTTCTGAGGGAAGAGGGGAACTGGGGCCTGAGCTTCCCTTTCCCCCTCCCCTCACGTCCCCTGCTCTGTGGTGCACCTCCTCCAGATTCACGTCATGCCCCTCCTCCCCTCCCCCATCTAAAGCGCCTCCGCCAGGGTGCACGCTAGAGGCGGGTGGGCCCAGGCTGGCTGGGGGGCTGCAGACGAGCATGGGACCGCACAGAGCCCCTTACCCCGTGAGCAAGTTGTAATCTACGGTGCCTTGGAAGGTTTTTAGACAAGGAGGGGAGTGCAGGTAGAAAGTCATCTTTCCTTAGGAACTCATCAAAGCATTGTTTATTGAGTGCCTCTATGTGCCAGGCACTGACCTAAACTCTTGGGACATACCAGTGAACAAAACAGGCCAATTTTTATAGAGTTGACATTTAAATGAGGGGGGTATCATAAAAATAAACATAGCAAATAAATAAACTGGACAGCGTGTTAGAAGAGTTGAGTACTATGCTCCTGGAGTGTGGGAAGCGTAGAGGATGGGGCTTGGGGAACTGGTTGCTGTTATAAGTGAGGTGGTCGGCGTAGGCCTCATGGACAAGGCGCAATTTGAACAAACACTTGAAGGCAGTGAGAGAGGCCCATGCAGATATCTAGGGGAAGAGTGCTCTAGGCAGCCGGAACAGCCAGTGCAAAGGCCCTGAGGCATATTTGAGGACTAGCAATGTCAGCACAGCTCCAGCAAAGCAGACAAAGGGGAAAGAGGTAGGAGGTAAGGTCAGAGAGGGCTGTAGCCCTCTCCATTGACTGCAGACTTTACTCTGAGTGACACAGAAGCTGTGTGAGGATCAAATTTAAATGTCAGCAGTGCAGCATATACTTCTCTAGATTTATCTCAAGTTGTAAATGATTCAAAAAGTAGGGGTTTTATTAAGACAAAAATAAAAGTGTCACACCCACAGAAATATCAGTATTTCAGACCTGAAAATATCCTTAAAAATATGACAGTGTCTTGGAAAACCCAAACCAGCGTTGTGGTCTCGGAGGGGAAGGGGCCGGGCTGGGTGCAGCTCTGGTTCTGAGCTGGGGCCCCGGAGCCCTTGCCACGTGGGGCCCTGGGCAAGCTGCTCATCCCTGTGAGTCGGCTCCCTCGTCCACAAAGTCCGGGCTAATGGAAGCCCCCACCTCTTAGGACAGTCATGAGGCTTAAATGAGATGGTCGATGTCAATACTTAACCAGATGTCTGGTACATTGTAAGCGCTCGCAGATGCCAACTATTGTTTTCACACAACTAGTTATTGAACCCCACGTCTCCTGATCCCCAGTCCAGAACATTTTTCACTCCCCCAGTAATAGTAACAATAACAACTTACATATTTTGAGTATTGACTATGTGTCAGGCGCTGTGCTGAGCGTTTCATATGGATCATCTTACTTGTTTCTCCGTTTAACAGAAGAGGAAACAGGCTCCAGCAGGTATTAACTTGCCCAAAATCACACAGGCATTAAGTGACAAACCAGAGTTCCAACCCGGGGAGTCTGGCTGCAGGCCCTGCATTCTCCCCCGGACCTCTCCAGCCTCCCAGGGCTCCTGACAGCAGCGTCCTCCATGGGGCCGAGCCCGGTGGAGCTGCAGAGGTGTGAACATGTGCGCCTCTTGGCTTATCATGTGAATTATTTCAAGGTGTCATTTCTCTGCCCACTGGCGACAAGCTGGAATGGCTCACTATCACCACAGTGCAGCCCATTTCTGACAAAGTCAGACCAAGTGGGAGCTGATGGCAGCAACCAGGGCCAGGTTTAGTCTGGATTCTGAGGCCCACACAGCTCTTCACTTAGTGGCTTCTGAAGGCGCAAATTACTCCAGGAACTGGACAGTCTTGGCATCAGCAGGAGAGAGAAGTGGAAAGCTTTTCAATGGACTTGGGTCATATCTCCCAAAAGCACGTGGTTCCTGACCAGCTAAAGGCCATTCCTCCTGTGATGCGGCCTAGAGTGCTGACTGGAAGGAAAGAAGGATGAGGGGCCATTTCTTGCCTTCAGGGGGCTCCTGGGCCAGTCATCGAATTAAGAGCTATATACAGACATAGCCTGTGTATTACACACACTGGAGTTGAGAAAGTATGAGCAGAAACCAACGGCATTGTATCTCCCTCTGTCGCTTCAGGATCTCTCTCTGGACTCTGATTCATTCTTTTCTAGCTCAGGATGAAATCTCAAGGAGGTCCCGTAGTTTTCTGGGCTTTTCAGTCACAAGATCTATTTTTTTAATAATTAAAATCCACCACCTAGTTCACCTCTTCCCCTACTTGCCACATGGAATTTTTGGCCCTTCCAGAAATGTATTCAGGAGAGATTAAGGAAAGGGGACACATTTTGTGTCTTACTAGGTCCTTTTGTGTCTTACTGTTGTCACCTGGGTTTGGTGTCTTCAAATGCCCAAAGTACAGTTACCGGCTAGTCCTCTCCCCCTCCCCCACCCTCTCTTTTTGGGGCACTTCTGTGGATTCCTCTCCTTTGGTTTAGGCAGTGCCTCTCTTCCAGATGGCCGGTTAAACCTCAGCCACAGGCTGGCTGCTCGCAGTCCCGCTGTGCTGGGCTGACTGACTGCGCCGCAAAGATGGCCGCACCCTCATCCTCTCTGGCACTGTGAACGTGTCAGCTTACACTGCAGCAGGGGCTCTGGAGATGCAGTTAAGTGAAGGATCTTGAGTTGGAGAGACTATCCTGGGTGATCTGAGTGGGCCCACTGTTGTCACAAGAGTCCTTACAAGAGGGAGGCAGGAGGGTCGCAGTCAGAGAGATGAGAGGACATAAGCAGAAGCTGCAACACTCCTGGCCTTGAAGGCCGAAGAGGGCCCCAAGCTGTGGAATGGGGGTGGCCTGGAGACGCTGGAAAAAACAGGGAAACGGAGTCCCCCTCAGAGATTCTAGAAGAAACGCAGCCCTGTGAACCCCTTTTAGGCTTCTGACCTCCGGAACTAGAAGAAAATAAATCTATGGGTTTTGTCACTGAATTTGCAGTGATCTGTTACAGTGGGCCTAGGAAGCTAGTAATCTCCTTTCTGCTCATCCCTGCACCCTGCCAGGAAGCCCCCTGGACCAGACCTCTTGGAAGATGACATCAGGCTAGCTGCCTTCCGAAGGGTCCGCAGCATCCTGCCCCCAGAAAGCCCCAACCTGCTGGAAGTGCAACTTGCAACCGGTTCGGCCGCTCTCCTCTCTGCCACGGGGGCAGCACCAGCCACAGCTGCTCGCCTTTCCACTCCAGGCCCACGTCAAAGTCCAGATCCTGTGTTTGCCAAATTCTAGGAGACACATGCCATGCTACCAATCGGTGCCCTCGAATCCTTCTTACTTGGCCTGAGGTGAGAAGGAAGCACCCGTCCCTTGCTCTGAGTTCCGGGAGAAACCTCTCAGCTGAGGCACCTTCTCCTAAGTACCCTCTCCCACCTTTCCCACGTCGCAGCCACGTCTTCCGCAGCCCAGTGGTGGTGGAGGGCTATGCTGGCAAATCCAGCTTCACCATCTCTTACCCTGGCTTGTACAAGTGGTTCAGTTCCTCCATTTAGATTGTAAGACCCCTGGCACCAACTGTTCAAGTCTCTGCTTTGGAGTCTCTGCTGGGACTCAGAGACAAAAAGAATGGCCACATAAGCACTGGCTCTGGTGGCCTAAGGGAGAAGAAGACGGCACTGTGACAGCTGACACTGTGTGGAGAGCACTGTGTAAGCGCCCAGTGCGAGCTACTTCACGTAACCCTCACGCCACCATACTGTCATCCCCATGCCACGGATGAAGAAGCTGAGGCTGAGGGAGAGTAAGTATTTTGCTCAGGGTCACAGAGTAAATGGCAGAGTTAGGATTCACATGAGTCTGGGGGTGAGACCTCAGGCTGAACTGCTCTGCATAAAAGAAGGAAGAGGAATCTGGCGCCGGGAGGGAGGCGGAGCGCGTGCGCAGGGTGTGCCCTGTGGAGCCCGCCGCTGCGCTGGTGGCACTTCAGTGGGGTCGGGATTGCCTTCTGAGAGCAAACCTGAGCCTGCACTTGCGGCGCCACAGGGTGGGGAGGAGAGGCAGCCACAGGCCGGAGTCCGGTAACGAAGCGGCTGCTGGCAGCTGTCTTTTGCTTTAACTGGAAGACGCAGTTTTCTCATTGCAACACTACTTGTCATACAGACTTGGGAATTTAGAAATGTTTTAGTCATTCTTTTTAAATGTGCTTTTAAAGTTATTACTTAATAATAACAGTTCATTGTAGAAAATGTGGGCAAACCAGAGGATAAGACAAAAATTGCCCTTGATCTCACAGCCCAGAGATAAGCACCGTAAGCTTCTGATATGATGCCTTCAGACTGCGTCTACACCAATAGAGTCTCTCTTAAGTTTTACTTAAAAGTGAGATCCCACTGTCATATGGTTTTTAATCATGTACTTCTTAAACTTAAGCAGCTCTACGGCCTCACTCCAGGTCAATAAATTCTCTCCTTCAACAACACGTTAGTATCTGCATGACGGCCCATTCCATGAAAGAGCCACAATACAGGTAATGAAACGCCTGTTACCACTTACTGTAGTTTCTGATATTTTGCCCTTACAAACAATGCCCTGAGGTGCATCGTCATGGCGAATTCCCCGTGGACAGCCTTAATTGTTTTCTTAGGGTGAATTCCTAAAGTGGGATTCCTAGGTCAAAGGACATAAACACTTTTGAGGTTTTTAATATAAATTTCTTTGGCTAATTCTTGATTCTCCTTGCTGATAATTTTCGATCTGAAAAGGTAAAGAACTTCATGAGAAGAAATGTTTCTCTGATTCTAATTCTGAACTATAAGGAAGTACTAGTTAGTGATGCAGAGTAATAGAATCTTGGGAGAAAGGGCCAGATCGTGCTTGCAACAGGGACAATTAGGAGAAGAGTCGTACATCCAGGCAGATGTCAGCACTGGACGTCAGAACGGTGGCAGGGAAGCAGGGCACGAGGATGATGGTCCCTGGATGGGGATGTGAGAGCATAGATTTTATAGAATGATTTATAATTAGCGTCCCTTGGATAAAGATTGTGAGAGACTGTGTATTTTATCGAATCTTTTTTTTTAATGTGACTGTCTCCTTACAAATAATTCTCATGAAGAAGAGCAGGAAGTGGCACCAGAAGCAGACGAGCCAGCAAAGCTGTCCGGGGACCTTCTGACGCACTCCACTTGTCAGCAGAACTGCGGGGATTTTCTACAGTGAGTTGTGGTCATCTCATCCTGGGAGCTGGGAAAGGAGGAAGTTTCTTCCTGCAGAGTCAAGCAGTAAGGAAACACAAGCAACAATTTTTTATTCGTCATTGTTGACCCGGCCTAAAGAATGTTTTAGTCTTGATGTTGTACTGGGTTGAATAGTGTCCCCCCAAAACTCATATCCCCCTGGAACCCCAGAACGTGACAATGATGTTGCGATATAAGAAATACCTGTTTGGCTTTGTTCCTGGCTCCTGGCACAGAGCTCCTACAACATTTGGGATTCCCGCGTGATAGAGATGAGAGGAGCGTCTTTTTTTACTCTTAAGAAGCCGCTTTCAACCAGATGTGACTTTATGCTAATCAAGTGACTCCTGATGGGTCCCTAGGTGGCTTCGGGATGGGGCGGGTCACAGAGGAACCAACCATGGGATTCGAGGGTTGGCGCTTTCAGCCCACCCCTGACCTCCAGGGAGAGGAGAGGGGCTGAGATAGAGCTCAGTCACAAAGGGCCGGTGATGTAATCAAGCATGCCTACGTAATGGAAGTCCCATAAAACCCCTAAAGGAACGGATTTAGAGAGTTTGCAGGTTGGTTAACACACTGAGGGGCTGGGAGGTGGTGCCCCCGGAGGGAGTGTGGCAGCCCGACACCCTTCCCCATAGCTTGCCCTATGCATCGCTTCCATTCGACTCTTCCTGAGTGTATCCTTCACAGTAAGCAAATAATAGTAAGGGAAGTGTCTTCCTGAGTTCTGAAAGCCCTTCTACAAGTTACTGAAGCAGAGGAGGGGCTTGTGGGAACTCCTGACTTATAGCCAGTTGGTCAGACATACGGGAAGCCCAGACTTACAATCGGCTTCTGAAGTGGGGAGCAGTCTTGTGGAACTGATCCCTTAACCTGTGGGGCCTGCGCTAACTCCAAGCTGTTTGTGTCAGAATGAATTAAACTGTAGGACACTCAGTTGGTGTCTACAGAGAACTGGAGAATTGCTTGACGTGGAAACATTTGCTGTCACAAGTGCTGTGAGTAGAGAAAGACATAAGTGGCATGGATGACGGTGCCTCTCCTACCTTCTTTTTTTACTGAGGGGAGAGGGGACAGTTGAGCATATGGGAGGCTGCCTGGATTTGAATCTTAACCATGTCACTTTAAAGCTCTGTGACATTAGGCAAATTATTTAACCTCTTCGTGCCTCAGTTTCCTTTCTGTAGAATGAGGCTAATACTGCTGAATGTTGTTGAAAGTTTAAAAGAAATAATACACATAAAGCACTGAGCATGGTGTCTGAGTAAGCACTCAAAGAATATCAGTTCTTATGTCTACTGAGCATCTTCTGCATCTGGTAAGCAGGTCTCTGCTTTCTTTTAAGGAATGCTTCATGTTGAGTGCCTGCTAGTGGGCTAGGGAGTCCTGGGTTAAGCGGCTTCCTCCTCCTTCAATTCGTCCAGCTACTTAGGAGGCCAAAAAAAAGAAAAAAAAAAAAAAACTTGTAAGAAGGACACACACACAATGTAAGAGGAAGAACATGTAACCAAGAACAAATACAAAAGAATGGGAAAATGTTACCAGACAATGTAGGAAAGAGCTCTTCTCATGAACAAAGCTTGTGCATAAGAGTTAGAAAACAGAGGATTTTGAAAACCATCTTTGGAGCAAGACAAACCTATCAGGAACAAACCAACGGGGCTGGTGATGCCATGTTAACACGGAACACAAGGAAAGCAGACATCCTCATCTTAGTTTTACAGGATGCAGGTTTGCTTCCACATCGTTCCACTTAGAACAGGCAGAATACCCACTGTTTGGAGGGCATGAGCCTAAACAGCTAAGGAGGTTGTGAGCACACACCAGGCCCAGAGCAAGGACATCTCAGGGCTAGAAGAACATTTCAGGCCTGGCTGCAGAGCTTTCAGTAGATGGAGGAATCATGACATTTTGGGGTGCTAGGAAATAAGAAAGAAAAAATATCCTGATCTTTGAAATTAGTATAAATGTGAAAGATTCTACAGCCTGGGGAACTGAATGACAAAAGCCTGCACGTTTTAAAATGTGCATATAGAAGAAAGAAATGTGATCAGTTGGAGCATGAGATCACCTGTGAATAAAGGATGGCTTCAGCCCTCGAAGCCCTATTCGATTGAGCCCATTTTAACCTCCACATCCCCTTCTCCATACCTCTGCAAGATGAAGGATATTAACTCGGGCTTTATCATCATCTACTGATGTGCTAGACAGAATAATGGCCCCACAAATATATACACATCCTGATCCCCAGAACCATGAATATGTGTGTTACATGGCAAGAGGGAATTAGATTGTAGGTGGAATGAAGGTTGCTAATCAACCTTGAGATGACCTTGAGATGGGGAGATAATTCTGGATTATCTAGGTGGGCCCGATGTAATCACAAGAGTCCCTATATGGGAGCAATGCACTTCGAAGGTGAAGGAAGGGCTTAGGAGTCAAGGAGTGCAGGCAGCCTCTAGAAGCTGGAAAAGGCAAGGAAACAGATTCTCCCCAGAGCCCCAGAAGGAGCGCAGTTCCCCCACCACCGTGACTGTAGCCTTTAAGACCCATCTCAGACACCTGACAGTCAGAACTGTAAGATAATAAATTAGTGTTGTTTTAAGCCAGTAAGTTGTCTTAATTTGTTACAGCAGCAATAGGAAACTAATACAACTGGTATCTGCATTATCTTATAATTATTTTCTAATCAATTAACATGGACTCTATTTCTGCCTCTAATCCCTTTAACTCATTTCTCCACATGGCTTTCTCCGCCAGGCTAGAACAAAGGTTATCTCTGAGCTCACACCTCCCAATGTTGCTGCCAGGAAGAATGGGATGATGTGGCCGGCCCAGTGGCATAGTGGTTAAGTTCACACACTCTGCTTCAGTGACGCAGGGTTCACAGGTTTGGATCTCGGGTGTGGACCTACACACCACTCATCAAGCCATGCTGTGGTGGCATCCCACATACAACACAGAGGAAGGTGGGCACAGATGTTAGCTCTGGGAAAATCTTCCTCAAGCAAAAGGAGGAAGGTTGGCAATAGATGTTGGCTCAGGGCCAATCTTTCTCATCAAAAAAAAGAAAGAAAGGGATGATGCTCTTTTCTTTCTTCCAGTTCAAATTCTCCCCTGGAAGCACTCCATTTGGCATTCCTGGGCAGGGGATCTATAATGAGCAGCCCCACCAGAACCACTTGGTTGGAGGTGGGAGGCAGGGAAGTAAAGCATTCAGAGGAAGTACTAGTGCCACAAGAAGAGAGGGGTGCAGACGGCCACCTCCCTGCCAAATACTTGGCTGCATAGATGGCTCTGACCTTTTCTGTCCTCTCTGGCTCAGGGCCCTACACCTGATCTGACTCTCAGAGGATGCTCAGCTGCGGCTATTGATCACTGGGCTCATGTCTTCAGTGGGCTGTGCCACTGGGTAGAATTTGCTCCCAGATAGAGAGGAGGAAGAGCATTGCCTACAGTGGGGTGGGGTGGGGGGCTTGGTGAGGGCACAGTTCATGCTGTCAGGGGTCAGTCTCAATTCTGAACTATCAAGAGTTCATAACTGGTACTAGCAGGAAACCAGCTTATTCTTAGCTGGTGCATGATTCATCATTTTGAAACCAACTAACTGAATCAGGAGAGAGGTGTCAATATGGTGGCATAGGCAGACTCTGAACTCACTCTCTCTCATGGACACAACAAATTTACAACCACTCTTGGAAAAATTACCCCTGAGAGAGAAATGGAAACTGGATAAAAAGAACCCCCACAAAAAGGGACAGTGCTGACTGAGGTGGAAGAGGTAGAAATACCTTTCTTGAGAGAGAAAAAGCCACCTCTGTGAGCCACAGTGCTTCATGGCTGACCAGGAGAAATCCTAAAGTATACAGCCTACCCTGGAGGAGCAGGGGACCTGAGCTGGGGAGCATCACCACTATAAGCATCCTTTGGACTCAGCACAACCAAGACAAGTCTCATAATATCTGGCTTTGCTGAGTATTAACAACAATGGGGAATACCCCCAGGAAAGCTATCAGACATAAGGGGGGAAAGGCTGGCTCTTGTGAATTATGCACAAATTCACCCATTTTGGAAAGCAACCTAAAATCACCACAAACAAAGGTGCACAGTCCTTTGCTGAAAAGAGACTCACCTGATAGGCTCTGGGAGCATCTTGGTGAGAGGTGAGACTGCTCCAGTGACTAAGACATTTGTGGTAGCTAACATTGTGATGTAGTACCGGCATGCTGACACAGATGCTGACAGGCACCATTGGAGCTCTTCCCCTGGCCTATTAGCCCAGACTCTGCCCCACAAACTAGAGCACCAATTTAACCCAGCTCAGCCAGGGCCAGTGGCCCACCCTAGGGACTGGCCCCACCCAACAGAAAGTCCTCCAGCAACTTCTTGGCTTGCATAGGCCGGGTGCCTGGATCCTCTGCAGGCAGGGGAGTGGGTCTGCCTCTGCAGGGCATGGCGTGCACGAGGAGCAGGTGGAGTGTGTGGGGCATTGGTGGAGTGTGCTGCCTCTGCAGTGGGGTGACTGGGTCTGCTTCAAGGGGTCGAGGTGCATGCACATGGCAGGACTGTGTTGAAAGGATGTGTGGCCCTGTGGGCAGTGGGGCCTGTCAGCTGCAGCAGACTTGTGCTTCTCAAACAACCACTAGGGGATCGGTCCCACATTCCAAAGCCTGAAACAATCAGGTGCTCCCATGCCTGGGACCAGCCCCATACAACTACAATCCTGAGAAAGCTGACAACAGCCTTCCAGGCCAGAGGCCTACAGCAATTGTAAGGCCCTGAGCCTAGGAACCAGGCATGCCAAGGGCCTAGTCACTTAGAAAAACTGCAATAGGAGTGTGCTATTAGACCTTGCAGCCAACTGTGCTGGGGCTCCCCAAACCTGATAAAGTGACTGAAAGGTCCATAGCAGCCACATGCAGCTGAGCATTACAACCAGCCAGCCAGGGGGACAGCCTAGCCTTCCTGGGCACCTGTAGCAGGAGCAACCCTGCCACAACAAAAGGACACACGTAGCCCACACAAGGGTCACTCCTGGAACATTTGGAAGTGGTGATGAGAAGGAAGCACTCTGCTGAGCCTCATATGGCATCTCTTATATAAGGCCACCTCTCCAAGATCAAGAGACATAGCTGACCTACCTAATACACAGATATAAGCACAGAGAAAGAGGCGAAATGAGGAGGCAAGGGAATACATTCCAAGTAAGGGACCAGGATAAAACCCCAGATAAAGAACTAAACAAAACAGAAATAAACAATCTACCTGACAAAGAGTTCAAAAAAAAAGCCATAAGGATGCTCACTGATCTTGGGAGAAGAATGGAAAAACTCAGTGAGAGCATCAACAAAGAATTGGAAAATATAAAAAAGAATGAATCAGAAATGAGGAATACAATATTGGAAATGGAAAATTCATTAGAGGGACTCAATAGCAGAGTAGATGATACAGAAGAACAGATCAGCAAGCTGGACAAAACTAGAGGAAATCACCTAAGCTGAACAGATAAAAGAATTAAAAAGCACGAGAACAGTCTAAGGGAACTCTGGGACAACATCAGATGCACTTAACATTCATATTATAGGTGTCCCAGAAGAAAGAGAGAGAGACAAAGGGGCAGAGAATCTATTTGAAGAGATAATAGCTGAAAACTTTCCTAACCTAAGGAAGGAAACAGACATCTAGGTACAGGAAGCACAGAGAGCACCAAACAAGATAAACGCAGAGGCCCACACCAGGACACATTATAATTAAAATGCCAAGAATTTAAAGTAAAGAGAGAATCCTAAAAGCCGCAAGGGAAAGGCAACAAGTTACATACAAAGGAAACCCCATAAGGCTATCAGCTGACTTCTCAGCAGAAACCTTACAGGCTAGAAGGGAGTGACACGATATATTTAAAATGCTGAAAGGAAAACACCTACAGCCAAGAATACTCTACCCGGCAAGGTTATCATTCAGAACGGAAGGAGAGATAAAGAGTTTCCCAGACAAGCAAAAATTAAAAGAGAAAGCAAGACATCAGTTTTATAAGAAGTGCTAAAGGGACTTATTTAAGTGGGAAAGAGAAGACCACAAATAGGAATAATAAAATTATCCAAAAAAAGAGAAAAAGGCAATAAAATCACTTGTAAAGGCAAAAATACAGTAAAGGTAGCAGATCAACCACCTATGAAGACAATATGAAGATCAAGAGACAAGAGTAGTAAAATTACCTGTTTCCATGATAAGAGGGTAACGGATACACACACACACACACACACAAAAGTTAGATATGATATCAAAAACACAAAATGTGGAGGAGAGGCAGAAAAGAGTAGAGCTTTTAGAAAGAGGTCAAACTAAAGAGACCATCAAGTTAACATAGACTGCTATGTATGTAGGTTATTTTATATGAACCTCATGGTAATCACAAACCAGAAACCTAGAATAAATTTACACAAAAAATTAAGAGAAAGGAACCCAAACATAATGCCATCAAACCACAAGGGAAGAGAGCAAGAGAAGAAGAAGGGAACAGAGGAGAACTGCTCAAACACCCAGAGAAAAAGTAACAAAATGGCAATAAGTACATACTTATCAATAGCTGCTTTAAATATCAATGGGCTAACTGTTCCAATCAAAAAGCATAGGGTGGCCAACTGGATAAAAAACAGGACCCTTCTATATGCTGTGTACAAGAGACACACTTCAGACCTAACGACACTCACAAGCTGAAAGTGGAAGGATGGAAAAAGGTATGCCATGCAAATGGCAATGAAAGGAAAGCTTGGGGTAGCAATACTTATATATCAGACAAAATACACTTTAAAACAAAAACTGTAACAAAAGACAAAGAAGGGCACTACATAATGATAAAGGGAACAATCCAACAAGAAGATCTAACACTTGTAAATATCTATGCACCCAAAATAGGAGCACCTAAATGTATAAAGCAATTATTAAAAGATGTAAAGGAAAAATAGACAGCAACACAATAATAGTAGGGGACCTTAAAACTCCACTTACGCCAATGGATAGATCCTCCAAACAGAAGATCAATAAGGAAACATTATGATCTCACTCATAAGTAGAAGGTAAAAACGACAACCAAACACAGAGAGACAGCGATTGGATTGGTGGTTACCAGGGGGAAGCAGGGAGGTAGGAGGGCGAAAGGAATGATTAGGCACATGTGTGTAGAGATGGATGGTAATTAGTCTTTGGGTGGTGAACATGATGTAATCTACACTGGAATCAAAATATGATGTACACCTGAAACTTATATGTTATAAACCGATGTTACTGCAATAAAAAAATAAAAGAAAAAGAAAGAAATTAACTAATTAGGGTCAATCCTTGAATCTATTAAGCCTGGTAGTTGAAATTGCCACAAACGTGTTTTAAAGGGAGAAGGAACAAAGACTGCAAGGTGGTAGGGATTGCTGTCCCGGGTCGAAGTCCATGGGATAGTTCTTTTTTTTCTTAAGTATTCATATGTTTTCATCACTCCTTTCCATGGGAGCACCCACTGAGGGCCACTAAGTTTGTCTCTCAGATTGCCATTCTTTCAGGAGGATTCCTTCATCAAAAAAAATGACCTGTTCACAGCGGCCGAGCCCGTGGACCCCTCAGTGAAGTCTAGCAGATGCTCGATTGCGTCACCCATGATGCCGTGGGTAGAACAACTCTAGACAACACGAGGAAGCATCCAGGTGGAGAAAGTCGACCTGGGGCAGGACCCGGGCCTCCCTGCCAGGCACGTGCGAGGTGGAAGGAGGCGGCCAGCCACTGAGGCCCAGGGGAGTTTGCTAAGCATAAGCCTCTAAGGCAGCAAGGCCAGAGATCAGAGAGGTTAACAGCGAGGAAAGACAAAGGACAGAGCCAAACTTGGGGTTGAGCCAGTGTACGAGGAAGCTGAGAACACGGATCTGGGAAAGAGAAGGTCCAGATTGGTTGTAGAGAGATGCTATTGACACAGAGGTGGCTTTGGCTGTGGTTCCCGGCACACTCGCATGACTGTACATTTTCTTGTAAAGGGACTAGATATTATAGAGAATTTCCACTGTGCAATTTAATAATTTGTCTCTTCCCCTTTGTTTCTTTCTTTTTTCTTTCTCCTCCTCCATCCCTCCCTTCCTTCCTTCCCCTCTCCCTGCCCTTCCCTATTCCTTCCATAGGCATATATTGAGGGTCTTTCACACCTGTGTTACAACAGGATTATTACGGTATTGACAGCTTGGATTCTTCTCTGAATAGAAGCCCAAGAGTGTCAGTTATTTAAAATTCACTACTTGTAAACAGCTCGTGAGCACACCATATTTCAGTGCCTGCCTGTGTTTAGTCAAATACTGAGAACATATGTCTCTTTGTAAATCTACTCCCAGGACTGCTAAGTGTGATTCAGAAAACACTCTGAAATGTGCCAGCTTCCATTTCTCCCTTCTAGTGGAGAGATTCACTCTGAAAGTGCTCACTAACCAGTCAGCAGACCTGCCCCCCTCCCTCCCTAGCCTCTGACCCCCGAAGAAGGGAGCTTCTACAGCTCAGCATCCCCAGCAAACAGGCAGAAGTGGCGTGCTGGCGGCAGGCTCACAGCATCTCTCCGTCTCCAGCATTTAATAACGGTGCTTCCAAGAAGGAAGTAAAAAGTGCCATACGGCACTGCAGAAAAGCAAAGGCACTAAAATTTAAGAGGGGAGTAAAATTTGTTTATGGACCTCACTAAAGAAAAGTTGCTGAGTAGTGAGTCTGGAGGCCATGCTGCTGCTGTTGATTGAGACTTCGGCAGGGCTGGGAGGGGCACATTTGTTGTTTTCTGGGTTGAGTAGTTGCTTATTGTTGTTTGCTTGAATCAAGATTTGTTTTTAGGGGACATAATTTAACCGGGGGTTTATCAACAACCCAGACAGTCCCGATGATGTAAAGGCTACTTACTTCAACAGAGCATTCTTGGAGCTTTAAACATGAATTTCATAGAATGCTCTAGCCAGAGTTTTATGAAATAATAATTATCATTTATTGAGTGGCTACTGGCTTCCAGGCATTTTTCATATATTATGTTCTTTAAGTCTTAGAGCAATTCTCAAGGTAGTTATCATCTTCCCCACTTTACAGACAAGGGAGTTGAGATTCAGAGACAGTCAGAAACTTGTCCAAGGTCACACAGTAGCAGGTGGTGGAACCCAGACTCAGAAATGTCTGCATAAGTTCAAAGCCTGTGTTCTCTGTTTACCTTACTGCTCCCCACTGCACGTTCTGATGGGTGTTCTGGAATGTGTTGATGGAGCGTTGTGGGAGGGCCCAGACAGGCCAAAGGGTGCTGTGGGAAGTGGCTCCTGTGAGGTGGATCCTAGCCTACTGCAACGCTCAATCCCCACAGAAGGTTCACAGAGCTTGGACCACAAGAAATGAATTGCTTTGCTCTGAAGTGTAGACATCTACCCAACGACACAGGTTCCCCAAATATCAACAAGGAGACATGCAAATATCTAGATTATCCAATTTGGATCAAGGTATCTTTCTAACCCCAATTTTACCATTTATCTTGTCTCAAAATGCTTGTTAATCTTTCATTCTTCACTGGAAAAAAGGATCCCTTAGCCAATATGAAATTACTTTTCCACCTTTCTCTTCCCGTAACAATACTTACTGAGTACCAACTGTGCCAAGTACTCAAAAAGAATTTCTCTCTTCTTTCACTCATTTCTTTTACCAACAATCTTGTGGAGTAGATACTGACATATTCTCAGAACGGCAAACAAGTTTTGTCTTGTGTACCGACTCCTTATTCATTCAAGGAATGTTCACTGAGCGTTAAGTGTATACCAGAAAACGTGCTAGACACTGTTCTAATCTATCAGTATCAAGTAGTAGGAAAAGCAGATGTTTATAGTTATTTACTTCTGTATAACCAGCCTCCCAAAATTTATTGGCTTGACAAATAAAAAGTAAACAAGACCTAAATAAATGGAACTATGTGTTCATGGGTTGGAAGGCTCAATTGTTAAGTTATTGTTAAGATGTCAGTTTTCCTCAAATTGATCTATAGATTCAATATAATCCCAGTTAACATCCCAGAAGGCATTTTCACAGAAATTGACAGGCTGATTCTAAAATTTACATGAAAAAGCAAAGAATCTAAAATGACCAAAACAATCTTGAAAAAGAAGAACCAAGTTGGAAGACACACTACCAGATTTTAAGACTCACTATAAAGCTACTGTAATCAAGACAGTATGGTACTTCTGTTAAGACAGACATATAGATCAATAGAATAGAGAGTCCAGAAATAGACCCTTGTTATATGGTTAATTGACGAGTGTGCCAAGATAATTCAACAGAGAAAAATAGTCTTTACAACAAATAGTGCTGGAATAACCCAAATAACAAAAACATGAACCTCAATCCACACCTGCACCATGTTCAAAAATCAGAAAATGAGTCATAGATCCAAATATAAAACCTAAAACTCTAAAATTTCCAGGAGAAAATATAGGAGAACATCTTTGTGGTCTTGGGTCAGGCAAAGACTTCACACACATAACATGGTAACCCATAACCAATTTGAAAAGCTGAGCGTCATCAAAATGAAAACATGTACTCTTCAAAAGACCAGATAAGAAAATGAAAAGACAAGCCACACACAAGGAGAAAATATTTGTGAAATGCATATCATATAAAGGTCTTCTATCTAGAATATAAAAAGAACACACATAATTCAATATAGAAGTTAAAAAATGGGAAAGAATTTGAACAGACACTTCAATAAAGAAGATATACAACAGCAAATAAGCATACAAAAAATGTGTAACATCATCAGTCATTAGGAAAATTCAGATTACAACCAGAACGAGAGAGAACTACACACTCGTTAGAATGGCTAAAAAAGGAACTGACGGTGGTAGGCAAGGATGAGGAGCAACCGGGACTCTCGCGCATTGCTAGTGGGAGATGGTACAGTTACTCTGGAAAATGCTTTGCCTGTTTCTTATAAAGTTAAACCTACATATAATATATGACCCAGCAATCCTCACTCCTCCATACTTGCCCCAAATAAATCAAAACATGTTCACACAAAGACCTTTACATACATCTTTATGGCAGCTCTATTAACAACAACCACAACCAAATGTTCACCAACTGGTAATTAGATAAAAATCCACAGTACATTCATACAGTGTCACATTACCCAGGAACAAAAAGAAACAAGCTACTAATACATGCAAAAACGTACACAAAATGAAAAAAAATCAGGTAGCAAAAAGTACAAACTGTGTGATTCCATTTACTTGAATTTCTGGGGAAGAAAAGAAACTATAGAGACAGAAATCAGGTCAAATTTGGGGGCGATAGTGGTGGTTGCCCAACTATATGCATTTGTCAAATGGTATCTTTTTGAAAATCAACAGTTTTCTCATTGTTGCTAGTACCTAGAAATATAATCAACTTGTATATGTTTATCTTAGATCCAGCAAACTTGCTGAACTTTCCTATTAGTGTTAATGATTTTAATCTAGAGCTCTTGGATTTCCTATGTAGACAATTACATAACTTGTGAATTTCAAGAGTTGTTACTTCCTTTTAATTCCTCATATTTTTATTTGTTCTTATTTAATTATGCTGGCTAAGCCCTCCAATAAAATATTATCCTTGAACAAAATAGGAATGTTTCTAATATTTTTACGGTTAATTGTGGTATTTTCTGTAATTTTTTAGAATACAGTCAAGTTCAGGATTCTTTCTTATGCTTCTAGTTTGCTATGAGTTTGTATTACAAATCAGTGCTGCATTTTTATTAGCTGCTTTTCCCCATCTATTTAGGTGACCACGAGTTTTTCTCTTGTACTACGCTAATGTGATAAACTGCATGAAAGATTTTCTAATGTAAAATCTTTCTTATATTCCTGAAATAAAGCCTATTTGCTCATGATTTTATTATTTAACTTATTTATGTTTGATTCAAATTGCCTTGCTATTAATTTACTTAGAATTTTTGCAGTTTTGTTTATAGTCGCTATCAACCTATAATTTTTTTTTGTACTGTTTTCAGGTGTCTTATCAAGATTATAACAGAAGTTAGAGAGCTTTTCATCTTATTACATGGGACAATTTATACAAAATTGGACTCATGTGCTCCTTAAAATTTGACAAAACTCACCTGTAAATCCAACTAACTTTGAGGATTTTTATACTACTATTTCAGGTTTTCTATTTTATCTTGGGTCAGTTTCTAGAAAGACATCCATTTTCTGTCCAAGTGTTCAGATGGCACTGGCATGAAGCTGCTCAGTGGCCTCTTATGACTGTTTTCTCTTATGACAGTGTTGCCTTATGTCTTATCTCTTCTGAAGTAGTAGCTATGTCTCCTTTTTTGGGACTGATACTTTTTATTTGTCTACTCTATTTTTATCTTGATCAAATTTACCGGAGATTTGTCTGTTCCATTAAGCTTCTCAAAAGGCTGGCTTTTAGTTTTATTTCATTCTCTTTTATTGTTTCCTTATGTCCTATTTAATGAATTTCTGCTCTTGTTGCTACTATTTATTTCCTTTTGGGCTTGCTCTGTGTCCTTCTATAGTTTCTTTTCTGGATAAATAAATGTCAATCACACAATATTTTTCTCTTATGATTATAATGACAATGAATTACCCCATGCTTAAAAAATATATAAAGAATAATTTGTAACAAATAGCAAATTTCCAACCCCTAGCTTAAAATAAGACGCTATGGAGACACTTCTGTCCTTTGTCCTCCCTTGGCACTCAGAAGTAACCACTATCCTGTTTTCAGAGGTTATCATGCATATGTATGTTTTTATATTTTTATTACATATGTAAACATTCATAAACAATATATAGCGTTATTATACATGATTTTAAACTAACCATAAGTGGAATCACACTGTATATATCCTTCTAAAATTTGCTTTCTTTTTTTTACTCAGCATTAAGAGGTTGAGATTTAACTAAAACTTGGCTGTAGTTAGTTCATTTAACTGACATATGACATCTATTCATTCGTTATGGGAATGTACACAATTTGACCATTTTCCCACTGATGAACATTTAGGTTGAGTTCCAATTTTTTGCAATAATAATTAAGGCTGCTGTCAACTTTCTTACAAATTTTTTTTGCTTATATGTGTGTTACTTTTATATTTTTAATAATTTTAAGTATACCTACTTTAAAATATTTTATGAATTTCTGTTAACCGAAGTTCTTGATGTTTTAATCATCTTTTTGTTATTTATTGATTTATCTATCTACCCATTTATCTATCTAAACATTTGTATAGTACTTACTATATCTCAGATACTTATAAATATGGAATTATTTAATATTGTTTTGTCTGTCGGCTCTCTAGTGAATGTTGTTTTGTTTCCTCATGTGTTTTGTTATTTGGGATTGTGTGTTCGTCCAGCCTCGATCTGTGGAGAACTCCTATGGCGTGGGAAATGGAAGCGTTCCTCCATGGGAATTTTGTGTTTACTTCTGCCAGTATCCAAGGAGTCACACAGGCTTAGAACCACTTTGTCTATTAATTTTTCAGATTGGGATTCATGGAGAACATGAAAAGGATGGATGTGGATCCTAAGTAGGCATAAAGCACAAAATAGAGATTTTAATTTCTCAAGGGTAATATTTTTCACCCAGAGCCAAAGCATAGACATGCTTCTTTGTCTCTGTAGATTAATAGGTGGAATTTTTTGCAGAGAATCTTATCTCTACACATCAACCCTTCAAGCATCCTGGGTCATGTGGCTGTCCATTCCAATTTCCAGTCTCATTCAGGCCCAAGACTGCATCTTCTAGCCCTGAACTGGACTAAAAACTTAATTGCTGGACCTCACAACACACTCAACCCCTCCCTCCCCCTCCTCCTCCCCAGGCAGCCCAGCCGTGCCATGAGTCCACACCCTCTTCGTCTTCTGACAGTTTCATTTACGTTTCTAACACCTGGTGATTTTCCTTTGTTTCCTACGGGATCAATCATGCATTTTGTCTTTGATATTACAGTTTTGCTAGAGTTTCTGAGGACATATACATATATAGCTGCAGGTTTCTCAGTGATCTTAGTTTGCCATCAGGCTGCAATCAATTCTTTGGAAGGTTTTAAGCAGGGGAGAGATATAATTTGATTTATGTTTTCAAAAATCATTTTGATCAATTAGTAAAGGCTGCTCAGAGTGCTAGACTAAGAACAATAAGCCCCTGTCTGGGCCCAATGGTGAGAGTCATGATCCATCAGCTCCGTGACCAGGGCGAGGAAGCGGGGGCGCACCGTGCATGTCCTCACCGGGGCTGGTCTCTCATTTTTCACTTAGATAAACTGAGGCACAGAGAAGTTCAGTGACTTGCCCAAAATCACTCCACTGGGAGATATATTCCCAAGATCTTATACTATACTTCTTAATCCTTTTATTCTACAGATGGTTTCCTGTATTTTAACTCCATTATTGAAGATGTCACGATGTATATAGGCTAAAGTCAGGTTCTAATTAATTCTAAATATCCTGACCCCAGAGACCCCGCTCAGTGCTGATGACCAAAAGGTGAAGAAGAAATGGTCCCTGCCCTTAAGGGGTTCACACTCTAGGCAGCTTTAAATAACTACAACGCAGAATGAGGGCTACAGCCGCTGAATACCCATGGTGGTCTGGAAAAAACCAGAGACACAGCAGCCGAACCCGTTTGGGGCAGTCAGGAGGGTGACACTTAATCTCTGCAAAGTCTATTAGAGTTTGTTTGGTCGTGCGTCTAGTCCAGGAGTAGAACAAGAAAATGTGCTATTTTTAACTTCATATCCATTCACGTCATTCCATAAATATTTACTTAAATATTTGCTGAATTCTCTCCTCACATCAGGCTCCTCATGGCGAAAGCCAAGGGAGAATGACTGGGAGAAAAAGCCACCCTTGGGGGGTAGCGGAAGGACAACTCCTCCCAAGGCCGCAGGCACCAGGCAAAGCAAGGCTGGTGCAGGGAGAACAGAAGGTTCAGGAAACTTAGCTCACAGCCAGCTCAGACCCCCAGGGTTCTTGTGGCACTCCTCCTTCCCTATCGAAACATGATTTTTGGGAAAATACATATTGTTTTAGTCAAGTTGTCCAGAGAAACAGAACGAATAGGAGAGACAGAGATAACCAATGAGATATCGATGTAGATATAGACAGACATCTCACTGGTTATGTCCTCAGAGAATATACGCAGTACATATGTATACTCATAGACAGTCATCCGCCACTTAACATTGCGGACTCGTTCTGAGAAATGCGTCGTTAGGTGATTTAATCGTTGTGTGAACACCGTAGAGCACACTTACACAAACCCAGATGGGACCGCCTGCTACACACCCAGGCTACAGGTACATCTTATGGGACCACTGTCATATACGCAACCCATAGTTCACTGAAAAGTCATTATGCAGCACATGACTGTATATGAACATGGAAAGAGATTTACATGATTATGGGGGCTGAGAAGTCCTCAGATCTGTAATGGGCAAGCTGGAGACTCAGAAGAGCTGAGGGCGTAACTTCCAGTCTGAGTCTGAATCCAAAGACTGGAGGAGGCCAATGTCCCCGTTCAAAGACAGTCAGGCAGAGAGGGGCGAACTCTCCCTCACTCAGCCCATTGGTTCTGCTCAGGCCTCCAAGAGACTGAACGAGGCCCGCGCACACTGGGGAGGGCCACCTGCTTCACTCAGTCTTCGGATGCAAATGTCAGACTCAGCCAGAAACATCCCCACAGACACAGCCAGAAATAACGTTCAACCGAATACTGGGCGCCCCATGGCCCAGTCAAGTTGACACCTAAAACTGACCATCACACATGCACCTATCATTTATATCTCAATGTCAATTTAAATTGGAACATACAACCCTCTCAGAAGTAGCCGAAGTTTAAATTTTATGATAAATAAAATGTTTTTATATACCTAAGATATTTGTACATTCGGGAAAGTATGGATATCTGGGGAAGAACAGGAGAAAGGGCTTTATCACGACACTGTTCTACCTATTCCACCCGGACCAACCCGACATCTGGGCCAGGCAACGTCCGCTCGTTGCGTGGCAGATGTTTTGGACACCCCCCGTGCCCCCCGTCAGGACCCTCTCGGTCCCACCTCTACCTCCAGTCCCTGCTGCAGAGACTGGTTCCACCCAGATGGCGGCCATCTCTGCACAGGTGTAATCAGGGCTTCATCACACTCTGGGCCTGCACTGAGCACGTCTCAATTCCTGCTTGGGGCGCCCAGTCAAACCCACTCTGTGCTTAACCTCCATGACCTGGAAATGCAAGGGAGCCAGTCCCCAGGAGACCATCTTTGATCAGTGGGGACCTGGAGCCAATGCAGAAATGCTTTCCCCTTTGGTCCCATGGGCATAAGGCTCCTCAGAAAGTCCCAGCAGAAGTGAGCACCGGCTGTCCACAGTGGTAGGTGACTCAGCAGTCTCTCCTGTGTTGGCTCTCCCTCCACCCCTGGTCACTCCTCTGTCCTGTACGCCTGCTCCCCAAGATCACATTCCCCTATAAGCCACCCTAAAAGGCAAGCCTTTGTCTCAGGCTCTGATTTCTGGAGAACTCAGACTAAGACCATTGGGTTTTGTTATTTTATTTTGCCCTTAAAAATCCTTCTAATAAGCCCAAAGTCGCAGTTGTATTCAGTGACTAATCTAAAAATTCAACAGGAGTACCAAAATGTCACCATGACTTCTTTTAAGATGCAACCACTTCAAATTAATTCGTGAAAGAATCAGAACTGACCCGAGATAAACCTGCAGCTGCTCTGCAGAAACATCGAAGCCGCCTTCAAGCTATTTTCCAGTCTAATTTCTCAAGGTTTCTAATTGCAGATCTGTCTGGCAGCAAGACTGCCTGTGTCATTAATGTTTTGATTTATTTATGTTTTGTCCAAAACACAGAAAACCCAGTTCAGTGATATCATTCATCATGACTGCCAGAAGCCAGGATGAACCAAGTTACCCACACTACTCATATAAGGCTATGCTCAGCGGAGCGTCACCCGCCACCTCATGGAGGTGGGTCTGTGTTCCTGGGCCAGAAATAAATAATAAATAAATAGCCAGAAAGAAGGCTACTCTGAGTTCTCAGCAACCCCCTCCATGGAGGCACTTAGCCAAGCCAGATGATAATGGCCATCGCGAAGGGTGAAGGTGTTTATGTTCATCCATGCCCCCTTAACTTAACGCAAGAGTGCAGGACCGACCCCCTGCATGTCGCTAGTACCCCAAATCTAGTTCACACACCTAGGGAGGATTCGCCATGTCACATCCAGCTTTTTCAAGGCACAGTTATGCTTGTGGACCTGAGTTTGGTCTGCACTATTTCAGACTCCTTGGAATCAAGAATCATGTTCTCGTGTAATTCTTCCGTGAAAGACCGCACAAAATAGTGAAAGATGGGCAGTCTAAAAAGTCTGCATTCCTGGGCGGGCCTGCCTGTAGTCAACTTGGCACCATCATCACTCCCTTCGAAGGCTGGAAGCTGTATTTTTCCAGAATCCCCTTTGCTATATGCTTCCACATAACTTTGCCAATGAAAGGAACACGTGTGGATCTTACAGTCTCAGGCACAGAGTTCTGACTGACACACCAACTTCTTGCTCAAAATTCTTAGAACTTCATACACACGGAGAGAGAGATGGGGAGCATCATATGAATAACATCATCTTGGGGTACTCAAAAATATTCTTACTAACAGTCAACAATTCCCCCAAGTGGCCCGTTTCTTTCGCTCAAAGTTGGTTTCCTCACTTTGAGACCTCCCACCAGAGCTTTTGACCCTCTTCCTACTTCAGGAGTCTCCGTATCAGAGTCCCAGGCCTCTTCCTATCAGCCCCAAAGGCCTGGCCACCGCTTCCTATAGGAGACATCCACATCCTTGTGCCAATACAATCTCTGACGGCTTGCCTGCCTAGCCCAGAATCCCTGAGGTAGGCATGCAGAGTAGAGCACACAATTTACAAGACACGACGCTGTCCTTGAGGAATTTCAGCCCTTTCAAAGTCACACAGCGAAACACGAGGCGTCCCCAGGTAAGGTGGGGGAGCCGATGTCACACCCATGGTCGAGGCGGCAGGGCTTTGACAGTTATGAGGAGGGAGGGCGGCTCTGGGCTGAGGCGACCGTGCTGGCATCTGAGAGAAGGAAGAGGGCTGCTTCAGGGCCTCTCCCCAGTGCCTTCCATTCGGGGCTGGTCCAAGAGAATTTCCTCAGTCAATATTTCCTGCAGACATGGAACGTGTCAAGTGCTCCTTACTGTGAAAATTCGGGAGCTCAGTGATTGTATCAGTTACAACCTGCTTCACCTGCTAGTAACAGAGACCAGAAAGTACGTGGCGTGTACAGGCTGACGAGGTGGGCAGCTTAGGGCAAAGTCGCCAGAGACCCAGGCTTCTGCAGACTTTCTTCTCCATGGTCCTTTGTACGCGGTGCCCGTTCTCAAAGGTATCTCGTTGCCCCAGATGGCTGCTAGAACTCAACACCACGTCCGTGGTTCAGGGAAGAAGCAGAAAGAATAGTGAAGGGCATAAAGGCACGTGCTACCTGTACGTCTGCTTCTCAAGGGGATTCTTTGGAAGTCCCACCGAAAAGCCTCTGGTTGTATCTCACTGGCCACCCCTGGCTGCAAAGGACTCTGGAAAATGTGGTTATGTCGCTAGACACACTGTCACCTGAAAGAAAACCAAAGTTCTGCCATGAAGGAAGAAAGAGGAAGTGGAGAGTAGACAGGCAGCCAGGAGTCTCTGCCACATGGTGAAGAGCGTGGGTCTGGGCCACCAAGCAGCTGAGTGACTCTGGGAAGGTCACTTAGCCTCCCCGAGCCCAGCCCACCCATCCGGGAGACAGCAGGAACCACAAGGCGGCCTCATGAGGTGGCTGTGGACGAGATGACACAAGCACTTGGCCGTCCTCGCAGCACTTGGTGGGCACCCACGGCAGGGGCGTCAGAGCCTTTCGCAGTCCAGACTCGACAAGTGACCTGAAGCAGCTTTACCTTCTCCTGTTCCTGCCTTCGCATACGCTCTCCTGAATCTCCCTTTTCTGTCCCTTACCCTCCTTGCCAGCTGGCCCCACAGCTTCCCGGTCACTTTTAGGGATGAAACAATCCAGTCTTGCTCAGTCCAACTCAACTCACTTCAAAACGTTAATCTCTATCCTAGGTAAGCCTCCTGCCGGGTGGCACAGGCTGCCAGTGCCCCGCCCTGGGCCCTCCTCCCTCCAGCACATACCAAGGGACCCCCTACAAGCACCCATGGCATCAGGACTTTGCTCCCACTGGTGAAGCCACCAGATGAGGGGGGAGGGCGGACACCCGGGAGCAGCGCCCAGTCGGTGACAGAGGGAGCTGCAGGATGGATACCCAGCTTGACCCTTAGTGGACAACTCAGAGGTGGGGCTGAGCCACGTGGCCCGCAGCAGTACCCCGCTAAGTAGGGCGCCTTTGACGGGCTCCCCTCCCGTGGCTGTCTCAGTCCCCGCCTTGTCACAGCGCTTCCCCGGCCACCTGCCAAGCGGGCTCCTCCGCGGGAGCGCGGCCCGGCGCTGGCACCGCCCTCGTGCTGCTCAGCCTGCAGGGGTGGCCAGAGCACGGGCCGGGGTAGCGCCGCTGGCCCGGCCGCACGCCCCTCTTCGCGCCAGCGCCTCGGGGGCTGAACAGGGAGAGGGGCCCCCTCTTCCCCTCACCGAGGCTGCGGAAACCCTTTGGGCCCCGTCAAAGCTCGCGGCGCCGGGCCCTGCGGCCCCCAGCGAACCGGAGAGGGCGCCGCGCCGGCCCCCAGGGGACACCCAGGACGCGCCGGCCCCCGGGGCCTCGGCGCTGCCCCTGCTCGGCTGCGCGCCCCCAGAGGGGCGGATCCCCGCCGGGCCGTCCAAGCTTCCCCTTCCCCTGGCAGCCCAGAAGGGCCCACAGGTCTTTCAGCTCAGACAGTGTCCCCCAGAGCGGGAGACGCTCGCCTCCTTTCTCTATAGGAGTCGGCCTGGTGCCCCTCGCTGGGTTGCAGGGTGACGTCCCCACGGAAGAGGGAAGAGAAAGTGAAGCGTCACCCCCAAGAGGCTGATGACTCACAGCTCCTGCAGATTCAGACCTCTCCCCTCGCACCAGGGAGGGGAGCGCCCGGTGAAAACGCCAGAGCATTTCTGCCCCCTAAGGAGGCGCTGGGGAATGGTCTGCTGGCCACTTCGCGGCCCTCGGGGCTCTGGGAGTTCTGAGTGCCCACCGTCTTGAGCCTGCGGCTCTCCCCAGAGCTCTGAGGTAACAGCATAAGCTCCAGCCGATGTCCCACAATTCCATCTGTTACTGTTATTGTGACTTTCACAGCCATATTGAGCATATTTAATTCCTCTTCCAGGCAGTCCTCCCAGCTTAGGCACTTGTGGAAACGTGGTCACTTCTTCTTACCTTAGTGGCTCCAACCTCTAACTTCCTGATAGTCCCCAGAGTCTCACTCAGCTTCCAAGCCTGAGATTCCCAACCCTGGCCAGCACTAGAAATTTCTGTAGTTCTGAGAAGTTGCTCAAGTGATGCCACCTTGGGGGTGGGAGGGTTTATATACTCGTATCTATATATGTAGATGATCTCTGGAATCTATAAGGGGAAAGGAAGTGGGTGGTTGGAGGGTAGAAGTATAAGATTTATGTTAATAATAATAGCTATCACATTTTCACTTACTATGCGCGAGGCACTTTACATGGAGTAATTGATTTAGTTATCATAACTCTCTGTGGTGGACATTATTATGATGCTTATGTTACAGATGAGGAAGCACTGTTTTAATTTTTTACCTTAAGCTCGCATTACCTACCTAAATAAATAGAGATGATGGATAAACGGACGGATGGACAGATTTCAGCTTCTCCAGGTGAGCCTATCTCACATCCCCAGTGGAAAGCCTCTGTCCTAAGGTTACCATTCCCGCCCCAATGAGTACCAAGACTTTCCAGAAGACCCCTGAGGGAGGAACAGGAGGTGAGAGAACCCCTTGCCATGAACTCTACCTACTGAACTCTACGAGACTCGGTGCTCATGAGGCCTGGACCAGCTGGTTAGACGTTATCGTCTCCCTCTCGATGAATCGTCTCACTGACAAATGGCCTGGGGTGAGGTCTGTGAGTCACTCTGGACAATGACTGAAGAGAAGATGGGCCACCAAGCAGGGCTGGAAGGTGGGAGGAGCTCATGTACATTGTACTGGGCCGTGGGCGTGGGGGGAGGAGCTCATGTACATTGTACTGGGCTGTGGGCGTGGGGGGAGGAGGCCCAGCTCCCGTCATAACTTGGATTCCTCATGGGAACGAGGAAAACACTTGTGCATCAGGTGACTTCACTCGATTACAGCTGAGAACAAATGAGATCATGTCTGTAAACTCCTTCAAGATCTTCACAGACAGTGAAACCCCCTCCAGTTCACCACTAATTCCAAGTTTGCAGGTGCTGCAAACTCTTTCCCTCAATCCGGCCTCCCAGCAGAGCCGCCCGCAGACCCAAATGCGGGAAGTCAGTAGATGGTTCCTTTTGCATGAAATCACTGTTACTTACCTGAGTTTAGTGGATACAGTGAGGCTCCACCTACTCCAAGGGCCACTGGGAACAGTCGTGTGACCTCCCGTCGATCAGTTGACATTTCTGGACTCCGGTGTCCATCTCCCTCTCTTTTCATCTGTCAGCTCTGCTTTCCTCTGTTTCGACCCAGCGCGGACCAAGCTCTTCCAACGAGGTGGCCAGGTGACTGCCTGAAGCCCCGGTCTGCATCCTAACCCTCGGCGCCCCTGTCACTTTAACAAACGTCCCTGGATGGCTTCTCAGTGGATGGCTTGGGTCATGCCCCCAAACCTGAGCCAACCCAGAAAAGGAATGGAAAGTCTCATTAGACCTAGTGAGCCAGTCATATGCCCAGCCCTCGAGCCCAGGCTGGGGGTCTGTCCCACTGAATCCAGGGGCTGGGGGCTGGGAAGAGTCACTGAGGAAATGCAGTGTGGACGCTGGGAAGATAACAGAAAAGGTGTCCAAAATGGAGCCTTCCCACTCCGTGATTCCACAGCCTCAGAGGGAGAGCAAATCCAGCTCATAAAGCCCGGGGCTGGCTGGCCCCAGGGGCTGTCACGGGCTATGTATAAAATCTTAAAGCGGTAGAAATGGAAGAAATGCTGAAGACCTTCTCACCCAAACTCTCATCTTACTGGTGAGGAAGCTGGGTCCCAGGGAGGCCACCCAGGAGCTGCAAGGACAGAGCTGGGTCCGATTCGCGTCCAGGGTCCTGACTCCAGGCCTGCAAGTACAGTGCTGGCAAAGCCCAAGGGAGGGGAGCATGCACCCTGCCCCTCCAACTTCCCCAGGAACAATTTTTTTAATTCTCTTAGAAACTGAGAGAGATTCAATATCCTGGTTGTGACGTTATACTATAGTTGTATAAAATGCTTATCATTGGGAGAAACTGGATAGAGTGTGCCCAGAATCTCTCTGTATTATTTCTTATGACTGCATGGGAATCTACAATTATCTCAATAAAAACTTCAATTAAAAAATTGTGAGGGGGGGCCAATCCGGTGGCATAGTGGTTAAGTTCTTGCACTCCGCTTTGGCAGCCCAGGGTTTACCAGTTCGGATCCTGGGTGTGGAACTGCACCACTCATCAAGCCACGCTGAGATGGTGTCCCACATACAAAACAGAGGAAGATGGGCACAGATGTTACCTCAGCAACAATCTTTCTCACCGAAAAAAAAAAATACCATGAGAGGATTTTCAAAATGGCATGAAATCATATACCCAGTCAAGATGACACTGGCTGTGTTTGGCTCATCAAACCAACCTCTGAATCAAAGAGAGAAATATAGAGCAGTGATAGGAAAAGTGTTCAAATGTATCCGCGTGCATGTGTGGCATAGCCTCCCTCAGACACAAAGCAAGCGTCTCCCCGGATGAGATCAGAAGCGGAGTAGAAACACTCAACTCTAAGGAGATGGGGGCAGGGGGACTCTGTCGAAGCCAAGAGTCTGCTGCACTCTGGGACTAGGGGTCTGGGGTGGGCGGGGCGGCTGCGAACTCAGTCCTACAGAGTGCCTCATGTTCGGGCTGGCTCAGGCTTCTCTCCTCTGTGACGGGTCATAATTCTACACCCACGGCACTGGTACGGATACCAAAATGCTGACGGGTAGCTGGAGAAGCAGAGACGACCCGCGGTCACTGGTTGGAAACAGCACCTGCGACGTCCACGCAGGAGGAGAGGTCAAAGTGGCCGGAGAAAGAGCTGGCTCCAAACCGCCTCCCCTGGAGGGATGAACACAAGGGAGGGAAAAAGCACACACGCACACGCACACGCACACACACCTCATTTGCCTTCCCTCCCCTTCTTCTGCTTGTCCTTGGTGCTGGTTTCTGCTTTTCACTGAGCAGACAAAATTTAGTCTGTCCAAGACGGCCCGCCTTTCCGCCCCCAGAGGTTAAAGAAATGCCAGGTTGTTTTGTGGCCTGCTCCGGCACCTCTGTACCTGTCCCTCTGAGAGCTCCGTTAGGGAGAAGGATGTGGAAAGGTCCTCCGAGTTTTCAAACCGCTATTTTTCTCGAGAAGTTAATTGGCACGGCCCTCCTGCCCCATGTGCTCAAAGGCCCTGGAATATGTATGACAGAGGGAAGGGCGTAGGAGCTTCATCTCTAAGAAGGCATTTCATTTGTATCGTGTGTCCCAAAGTCATTCGACATAAGGCACCCCTCCAAAGAACCAACACAGGAGTTTTTGTCCTCATCTGAAAAAATGAGCAAGTATAAGAACAGAGAAGTCAAGAACTTTCCCTGAGGTCACACAGCCAATCAGTCAAAGCTGGGGTTTCACCCCTGAGTCCTCTGCCCAGCGTGCTTTCCCCTAAACCTTAGGGCCCCCTTCTCACGCTCTGAGTAAAGAATATCAAAGAGAAAGCTACAGCCCATTTTGTTTAATTTCCAGCTACAATCAAGGAAATCTCAGCTGTGCGGTATGAAATAATTAGAGGATACGTTGGCTTCACACCACTTAGCATAGCTCCAGGATTCAAATAAATGTTATGTTAAAAAAGTTTCACAGGGGCCGGCTCGGTGGCCGAGTGGTTAAGTTCACACGCTCAGCTGCAGGGCCCAGGGTTTGGATCCTGGGCGCGGACATGGCACTGCTCGTCAGGCCACGTTGAGGCGGCGTCCCACATCCCACAACTAGAAGGACGTGCAACTAAGATATACAACTGTGTACGGGGTTGGTGGGGGGCGGTGGTTGGGGAGATAAAAGCAGGAAAAAAAAAAGTTTCACGGACTGTGAATTGGAAGTGACCTGGGACAGATAACCTACTGTCTTCATTTCTCAGATAGAAAAGCTGAGGCCCAGTGGGGAGAGGGATTGGCTCCAGCCAGGGGCAGGGTCCGGGGCTCAACCAGAGCATCAGCATTTACGGAGCCCCTGCCGTGCCCGGCGCTGAGTCAGCACATCGGTCGCCGGATCTAATCCCCTCACGGCCTCGTGCAGAGGGTGCCTCGTCCTGCCCCGTCCCACAGGCGAGGACACAGAGGCGGGAGCGGTCGGGAGCTTGCTCACGGCCGCACAGTGCGTGAGTGGCAGTGTCTAGAGTAGAGGCCAGGTCAGGCTGACTTCAAAGGCGACTCTCAAGACCACGCTAGGCCATCCTTGCTCCACCCCGTAGTCGTGCAACTCCCAGAAGTGTTTTGCATGAGACAGATTTTGTTTTGTGCCCTGCCTCAGACACTTCCTGCCCAGATAGCATTTGGCTACTTAACCTCTCTGAAATTCAGTTTCTTCATCTGGGAAACGGGCTTTATAACAGCACCTACCATGCCGGGTTATTGTAAGCACTGCGATAACCTACATAAATCACCCAGCTCTTGGCCGTAGTGGGCACTTCAAGTTTATTCTCATGCGATAACCAGCCTCTGAAAGGACCACAGCGCTCCCCGCCTCCTGATGCTCACATCCTTGTGTATTGTCCTCCCAAACTCTACCAGAGTCAGTCTGTGTGACCAGGGGAAGAGAGCAGAGGAGAAGTGCCATTTCCAAGAATAGCTTATGAAAGACGGACTCCCCTCTTGGTCTCTCTGTCTGTCACAGCACTTGGGGATGCCAGCAGCCATGTCACGAATGGCTCTATGGAGAGGAGCACATGGCATGGAACTGAGGCCTCTGGCTAACAGCTAGCAACGACCTGAGGCCTCCAACAACACGTGCGTGAGCTTGGAAAGGGATCCGCCAGCCCCAGTTCAGCACTCAGCCCCAGCTAACAACTTGACCCCAAACTCATGAGAAAGCCTCAGCCAGAACCGCGCAAATAAGCCCCTCCTGGACTCCTGACCCTCAGAAGCTGGGTGGAATAATAAGTGTTTGCTGACTTAAATTGCTAAGTTTGGGAGTTATTTGTTACAGAAATAGTCAACTAACACACCCTCACTTGATTTGGGGCGGGGGGAGGTGGTCTGCAGGGTTGTGACGATGGATCTTCTGGAGGCGCAGCCTGAGCCCACAGGTACTGCAGGCCTGGCCAGAGACCCACAACCGCCTGATTAAGGTTTGTCCCCCGCACCCCTCCACGTACATCTCCCCCTGGCCTGCTTCACTGCGTCTGCATTTAGAAGCTGCTTTCAATTATCTTGAAACAGAATCCCGTTCCAAGCCGTCAAGCAACAAAAACAAAGGTGTTTGTTGTGGGGGAAATAAAAGCATTCTTTGTGTTTACACGTCAGTCCTGGAGAACAACGCGAAAGCATTTTGCAAGTTTTCTTGAATTTGGGCTTCTGTTTTGATTTTTTTTAAGTGCAAATCAGCATCCAAGCCCAAATCTTGGAGTGGCAGAGAGATTTAATTAGAGAGTGGGATGTTTTACATAAATTTGTTGCTTTCTGTTGTTTCCTTAAGGCTGACAGGATCACCTATCTGCTTAAAGTATAACCAAGTGGGGAAATGAGAAGAGACAAAAAGACCTAGTGTCAAAATTTAATTCCAAACCATCGAGAAGCCTGGGGGTAGCTGCTGAATCTGACCTTGAAGTGGAGGTTCTTCGTAGCCAAAGGTGACCGCGTATTAGCAGACTGCGCCGTCAGCTTTCGGCCTCTGATAGTCCTAGGGACATTCACAGACGTTCTGGTCCCCCTCCTTTTGGGCACAGGGTAGGCTTGCGTTTGCAATTCTCCCTCCTATTTAAAGTTGTGCAGGACCATGTGACTTGCTCTAGCTAATAAAATGTGAGCAGGATGACATGTGCCACTTTCAGGTGGAAACTTTTAGAGACAGTGCCCCATTCCCCTCCCTCTGCCACAGAGATCGTGAAAGCATCTGTTGAGATGTCACCACAGTCAGCCCAGCTCACTGCCCCCTGATGAGCAGAGCATCCCAGACAGCCCACACTGAACATATAATAGGAGCAATAAATACATTTTTGTTCAATTAAGCTACTGAGATTTGGTGGGAGTGGGGCTGAGGGGGAGTGTTTGTTACACACCATAAACCGGCGTACCTGACTAATACACAGACTTAGAAACTAATCCATGACTTGTGCAATCTTTATTCATCTAGTGAACATTTACCAAGCCATTGTTATATCCTGGAGGCAGCCTAGGACAGTATTAGGCCCCCAACACTTGTACAATAAATGCTTGTTGAATAAATAAATAATCCTAATAATTACTGTTATCAGCATAATGCTTGGGGTATGGTAAATAACATTTGCACTTCATTCTTCCAACAACCCTAGGAGACCAATGCTACCACTATGTTCGTTCTTACGTATAAGAAACGCATGGTCTAAAGAGGTTAAGTCACTCACTGTAAATTACATAACCAATAAGTTGCACAGCTAGACTTCCAACCCAGGCTATATCTGAGTCTATGGTTTGTGCTCTTAACCATTATATCACGCTGTCTCTGAACAAGCGACTGAACAAATGAGAACGAAGATGAAGTACCTGTCTTGAAAGGTTCTACGGTATGGAGACTGATATTGCGCCGTTACAATTCCAAGTCATCGAGCCTGGTGCGCCTGGGAAGCTTTCTCCGGAGAAAGTGACCTTTGAGCTGGGTGTTATAGAATAAGTTCAGACAATCTAACAGACAAGGAGGAGAGGGCATTCTTGGCTAACAGAATAGCACATTCAAGGGCATGATGGGCAGTACCACCACCAGGAAATAGACCACATTACAGGAATGAGAAATCGTGCTTTGTCATTCCCTACACCCTGGAACTGATCTGAGAAAGTCCTCAGTTATGACAAAGTAGCCAGTAGTGAGGGGAGGGAAGGAGGCACCCTGCTGTTGGCGTGCCTTTCAAGGCCACCATCCATCTGTGAAGGTTTTCTGAGCCTCTCCACCAAATCTGCCACTGTGGGGGGCCTGGGGCTGTAGCAATGAGTAGCTGGACATTGCAGACCTGAGCTGTAGGCGTCAGAGGCCAGTGTGCATCAAAGATAAGCTGCACAACCCGGGCAAAGCTCAAGAAGTCCTAGCCAGATGAGTGAACTTTGGGAGGATTTTGAACATGTGGCCAAATCCCTGGGACAGACGTCCGCCCTTTTCTCAGCCAGCCTTTGTCCTGGTGGGCAGCCAACTGTGGTAAACTGTGTAACTGGACCTCGGAGTGTCCAAGAGAAGCTGGGTCAGCGGGTGCTTTCTCCAAAGACAAGCCCACTTCCCTTGTCTTTCCTGGCCTCGGGGTGCCTTTCTCACTATTGCACTAGCATGGGAAGTTTTCTAAAAATGCCAGCAGCGTACTATGGGAGCAACGGTGTTTGAGGGCTGGTGGAAAGGGCTTCAGAGGCTTGCAAGAGGATCAAGTTTCCCAGAAGCTTGTGTCTGCTTGGCTCTGCTTCAAAGGTCACTAAATTCCTGCTAGACTTAAGGAGAAAGATTCCTCAAAATCCTTTTCACTCAGGGTGTGCAAGGTGAGGATTAGATCCAACATCACAAGCTGTCTTCCCATCTACTGCTCTCTCTTTTCCAGGGGTTGAGCTGGCTCAAGGATGCTCTGCCTGGCTGCAGAGGGATGGGCTAGGTGGGCTTAAGATCTGCAGCAGCAGCACTGAAAGGTCAAAGTTTCAGACCTCCAACTGACTGGACTGACTCCTCAGAAACAGACTGATTTGCCAAAAGTCAGTTAGTCAAAAGCTAACTTGCAAAACAATCAATCTTCCAAGACTAATAAATAGAAAGAAAAATTTACCAAGTTAGGATTTTTTTTCTAGATGCCCCTGCTTCTCAACCTGCGCCTGCCCTTCAAATATTTGCCTTAAAAATCTTATCAAAATGATCAGTCAACAAATTGGACACTCAATGAACTGGGCATTTGATGAATTAATTCTCAGTTAACTGATTTTTGGCAAATTGACCTATAATGGCTCCTTCACCTAGTGAATACAGAGGTTTCTGAACAGCTCCTCCCTCCCCAATCAGCGTTTGAGAGCACCTGTCAGAAGTTTCTATAATCTTGACCCACCTAGCCAGAAGCTCTTTGTGACAGAATATGGGAGAGTTGCCGCTGTCCTCCTCGGGGATGCGGCGTCCCTCCCCAGGTGGGCAGGAGGCTTTAGTGCTAAAACTTGCCTGCTATTTGTTTACTTAAATTTGGACACTTTCTCTGACCTCGCTGGAAAGTCATTATGAAAGAGCAGGCTCTCGGCGGGCACATACATTACAAGTGACACACTTTAAAAACACCTCGTGTAAGTCAGATATTGCCATAAAATGGAAATTGCAGCCACAAATTGCATACTTATTACAACAGTGTCTGATATATGAGGCGGCGTTAACACTGTATAACAGGTAGCTGAGAAGTAGAAAGTTACATGTGGAGCATAAAAGATCATTATTTTTCAATCCACAATAATACAATCTCTCATTTTTGACACCACAGAATCCTACATCAAAGCTGGAAAGACTCTTAGGGTCTTAACCCAAGCCCTTCCTTTTACAGGGGAGAAGGCTGAGGCCTGCGAGAGCATGAGACCTGCCCGAGGTCGCTTAGAGAGAGCCTAGCAGAGCCACTGTCTTGACGTCAACCCGCTAGGAGGAGGTTCGTGGCTCTGTCCACTTTCTTTCCTGAGTCTGTGAAGCCGGGAAACCTACTTGAGTCTCCTCTACAACAGGGTCCGGGGTCAGTCCGGAGGAGACAGGCAGGGGACACATGGCTTAAGCCTTGCCTCTGTGACCTTGGGCAAGTCATTTAATCTCACTGAATTTCCGTTTCTTAGTCTGCAAGATAAAGCTGATTTTCCCCACCTATCTCACAAAGGCGTCATGGAGAATTAAATGAGACATTCTAGGTAAGACAACTGAATGAGGCATTTGACCTAGCAAGAGCCAAATTCATGCCATTTTGTACCAGGATCTACGAAAGGGCCGACTTTGCAGACGGACGGGGAGCACTGTGGCACTTCAGGGTCAAACCGACGGGGCTGTTGTACTCAAAGGTCATATCCTCCAGCCATTTCTCCAGATGTGTCTCTGCAGAACCTTGTAGACCTGCCCCTCCTGGGCACTCACGGTGACGTGATCACTCTGCCCCCTGACTTAGACTCACTTCCAATTCCAGAAGATTTCTGATTCCAGAATTTGGAATTCTAAGGCAATTCAGTGATCCATTCACATACCTCTGAAACTCTGCCACCACTAACCCCATCCCCCAGAACGTAAGCTGCCTGAGGGCTGGGATGTTTTGGTCCTTCATTCCACAGGTGTTTATGGACAGCCTACTTTATGCCTAGTTCATGAACCAGGCACTGCTGATGCCATAACGCCCAAGGGACAAAACAAACTCCTGCTTTCGTGAGTTGAGACATGCAATTAAGTAGGGAAAAAAAGTAGAAAAGAAAACCAAGAAAATGTCAGAGAGTGATAGATACCATGAAAGAAATGTAGGTGGTTGATGTATCGACAGGGAGGCGGTGCGTGACCAGGGTGGCGTTCAGCCGGTATGCACAGATGCAGCTGTCCCAGTTGTGCATGGCCAGCATCTGTTTTGGATTAACCAGTGATTGTGCTATCCCTGTGGTTAGAAATATTTAACGCCACTGCTGGGCTGTGGTACATCATTAGATACAACAGAAGGCATCTTCGAGAGCACAGTATTGAACCAGATCTGAACAGTGAGAAGTTGGCCGTGGGTAGATATCAGGGAATTGCTCCAGGAGACAGGACCAGCACGTGCAAAAGGCCTGGAAGAATCTTGGAGTAAGAGAAAGCCAGAAAGAAGGCAGCCAGGTGACGAGAGCACAGAAATTACCAAGGTTGGCAAGGTGGGCAGGAGCCATGGACAGAATTTGGGGGGTATGCTAAGTGTGGGGAGGAGACAGAGAGTTTTAAGCAGGGGAGTGAGAGGATTCAGGTTTCATCTTTAAAAGAGCACCCTGGCTGCTTTTACAGAGAGGCAAGAGTATATCCTCAGTGCCTAGGATCGAGTCTACCCCACAGCAGGTTTTGAATTGTCATTACCATCATCATCATTAAAGAGTGAACATGCCTGTACCTTCTCAGGTGCTGAATGAAGCCATTCCCAATCTGAGCTCAGCTTTTTTTTGGATCCTCTCTCTATGACCGCTACTGAGCAAAAGTGAAATGTTCTCACACGCTTAGGTGCTGCTGGTGCTAGAGGTGTTACAACAAGCCCCAGTGTAGATGGTGGTCCCTGGGGACTCACACACCAGGGGTCCTTGTGGAGCACCTCGTGCTGCTTCCAGGCAGAAATGGGCATGTCACACTTTTCTCATGCACAAACCTTAGCTCACAGAGGCCCATGCTGAGGAGCTCTCTAATGGGAAAATTGAACTGTCATTCAAGAAAAGTCCTGTTTGGGATTACATTAGCACCTCTGATTTTGCAGTCTGGAGTTTGTATGTGATTTTCTCATTTTGGTGATTGTACTGTTGCTTGTCAAAGGTGTTTGTCATTGTTTCTGTGAAGTAACTTCTCTTCTCCCTCAGGCCCCCCCTTCCCCATCCCTTCCAACATTCCAGAGAGAAGGTCTTTGCCATCTTGCTGGGTCAGTGGAAAGCTCTCTGGGGAGGCAGGGTGTGCACAGGTGTCCTCACTGAGGTCTTCAGAAAGGGCTGGCACCATCTGTGGTGACACTTTTGAATGCCCAACCAACACCCCTTCCCCTCTTTTCCTTCCTACCAGAACCCAGATTTGGTCCAGGTGTGCATGCAGCCAAGTGCTTCACAGGAAACTCACCCCACCTCCAGCTCTGAGAGTGAGCCTGGTTGCTTCGAAAGTAATCCCAAACTCCCTGCAATGGTTTGCTCAAGAATGCCATGCGACCAAATGTGAGCCAACGAAAGAAAAGGAGAAGCTTGGGAGAGAACTTTGTTTCCTTATTCAACAAATATTTATTGAGTATCTATTGTGTTCCAGGCACTGCTCTAGGGGCTGGGAATACAGAACTTGCGAAGTTAAAAAAAAAAAAAAAGGAAGGAAGAAATCACTGCTTTTGCGAGAAGAGACAGACAACAAACAAAATAAGTCATTATACGTACATACAAAATACTTGGCAGCAGTCAGTGAAACAAGGGAAAGTAGAACAGGGAAGAGAAAGGGAAAGCCCAGGGGCTGTGTTTTTAAATCATGTTCTCAGGGAAGGCCACTTGAAGGAGGTGAGGGGTGATTCCTAACGATGTCTTCAGGGAGAGCGCTGCAGGCACAGGGTCCTGAGGTGGAAATGGGCTTGGCGTGTTTGAGGAGCAGCAAGGAAGCCAGGGTGGCTGGAGTAGACCAGACACGCGGGATGAGAGCAGCAGAGGAAGGCAAAGAAGTGACGCCGGGCCAGGCCCCATGGGCTCTGCAGTCTGGGAAGGGCTCTGGCTGTCACAGGCTGTGATGGGACATGGAGTCTCCGAACAGACGGGGTCACGGTTTCACTCACGCTGCAGCAGGTGTGCTTTGGTTGCTGTTTGGGGAACAGACTGAGAGAAAGCAAGGACAAGAGCTGAAAGAGTCCCTCCTCCGTCTTCTGGAAGAGCTTCCAGAAGCTCCTTCTCTTGTCCTTTGATGTTATCATGTGTGGACGTGAGAGGAACTGCTCAGGCTCTCCAGACCCACCCGATATGAAGCCACTCCGGGGAGAAGGTGGAACCAAGAGAAGTGCAGGGAAACACAGACAGAACTAGAGAATTCGGGCAACTGTGAAGCCCAGCTGGCACCTGAACTTCCAGTTCCGTGAGTCAGTAAACATCCTCACTGTTTAAAGCAAAGAGAGTTCTGTTTCTGTTTCTTTCACCCAAAATCTTTCTAACTGATTCATCATGCAACTTCACTATCCATCAATCACCATTTGCTCCCACCATGCAAGGTGTGGTTTCCCAGGCGATCTTTACTTAGTCGTGTGTAAGGTCTCAATTCAGGAAATGGTGTCACTTTTTTCTCTGTGAGTTATCTGTGTGTGTCCTTGCATAGAATCCTCCAACTTTAGAGTCCGCAAGCTGTCAGACTCATCATCTGTTGCTCAGTATTTGTGTATTAATTCACTCAACATTTATTGAGTCCTGTACTGGGCTCACACTGTCCTGGATGAGCAAGATCAACTCCAGCTCTCAAGGAGCGAGCAGTGTGCACGAGAGACAGAGATGTGCTGGTTACAAGACGTTGTACCAAGTGTCAAAAAGGGCTTTCTTGGGGCCGGCCCCATGGCCTAATGGTTAAGTTCAGTGCACTCCACTTCAGCGGCCCGGGTTTCATTCCTGGGCATGGACCTACACCACTCATCGATGGCCATGCTGTGGCAGCAACCCACATACAAAATAGAAAAAGACTGGCCACAGAGGTTAGCTCAGGTTGAATCTTCCTCAGCAAAAATAAGAAAGGGAGGAGGGGTTTCTTTAATGCAGCCTATGCATTAGCAAATACTTGACCCTCTCTGGGCCTCAGTTTGACCTTCTGTAAAATTACCCTTTCCAACTCTGAAAGCCCATGTGTCTGTGATTGATTGTAGCTTTCCTTTGGTGTCAGTCTTTGGAGTTAGCTTTCTGTAACAGACGAAGAACCAGAGGTCATGAAGACCTCTCCGTAGTTTTTCAAAACCAGAGTAAAAACCACAGTGACATGTCTCGTGACTAAGTAGGTTTAGCAATACCGTGAGACATATTTGGAAGTCACATACTTCCAAATATGTCCAATAAAAATTTTTCATTTTTAGTAATAAATGTAGTGATCCCATAACAAAGATATTAGTCATCAAGCTCCAGTATCAACCTCCAATTTCCAATTTCTCTACATTTCTCCCTTCTTAACCTCCTGCTTTAAGTGATACAGCACTATGGCTGAGTCCAACTAGTCTGGAGTCATACTGTTTGTTTAGTGTCCTCATTCTTTTTCACTCCTATAAATCAGCCAATTAATCATTCTGACTCCCCCCAACTTCCTTAAAATTCTTCCTTCGTTCCAGTGAGACTATATTTGGGTGGTTTCCCTATATGTCTGGAAGATAGCATTTCTAAGTCACCTTGGATGATTCCCCTTTATCTTTCCTCAATTATCTGGGAATGTCCCCAGGTCCTGTCCTTGGCCTCTTCTCCCTCTAAACTCACCCTTCTTGAACATCTTCCATCTTGTGACTAAGTCCTAGACCTGTGTTCTTATGTGCACCCCTTTCATCTGTGCATCAACACATGTTTCACACATCTCCTCTCCCTCCTTCCTCTCCTTCACTTTATCAGTTAGGATTCATCTAGAAATATAAAAACTATTCTAGGTGTTTCAAACAGAGATAATTTAATATGAAGAATTAGTTACTCAAGTGATGGAAGAGCCAAGAAATCAAACAGGGGACACCGAGGCAACCCAGAGACTAACTGCAGCCGGAAGATGCTACCACCCACAGGGCTGGAGGAATGGTGTCACCAGAGCCTAGAAGCTGGAGCTGTCCAGAAGGCCATACAGTCATGGCGGGAGCTGCCTGTTGGAGCTAAGTCTACAAAAAGAGAGGTTATCACTGCAACTGGAATCAGGGATGAGATGTAGACTGCCAGACATGCTACTAGAAACAGAGAGAGGAGGAGGAAAACTCTCCCTTCTCCTGTCCTCCTGCTCTCCAATCTTCCATCAATGTCTCCCTGAACTGGAAGTCAAAGTAGACCAGGAAATGTAGCTCTCTGTGACACAGAGCAGAACAGAAGAACAGGCAAATAGCCAGAAAAGCTTCACCTCTCAATGTCAACATTTAGTCAAGTGGCTTCATTCCTCAGTTCCCCAAATTAAGAAGCTAAGCGCTATGCCCAACCTTTTCCACCTGCTGCTTCTTCCCTCCACTATAGTATGTCTACAAGTCCTGTTATTTATTCTCTGAAATAAATTCCTGTTGACTACTCCTTCACCAGTTGTGCAGTCACCACTCCAGAGCAGGCCTCCATCTTCTCAGACCTGGTCTTCCTGTTTTCAATGCTTCCTTTCTTCCGGCCCACCTACTGGTTCCGTATCCTCAGTGGAAAGAGGGAGCCTCTGTCCCAGCAGTTCTAACAAATCTCAGCTTTCTCTTTGGCCTGAACTTAGTCACATGCTCCTCTCTGAACCAATCACAGCGACCAGGGGTTTCAGTGTTTCTGATTGACTGCACTTCTTTCACATGCCCATCCTTGAAATCAGCCCCAACCAAATCTCATGGCCAGAAAGTGAGTAAGGGAGAGTACCCCTGTGGAAACCAGGGTTCTATTATAGAAAGTAGAGGAAATAAATGCAGGAGAGCCAGGGGGAACCATAGTCTGCTATGAATTCCTTTTAATATGTCTCGCCTACAAAATAAACCAGTGAATCTCTATTTCTTAGCCTGGTTTAAATGCAAGGGAAAAAGTAAAGAGTGCGCCACCATTTTTCAAAGAAAAAAGAATGGGAAGGTCATGCTCCTTGTATCTTGCGTTGTATCTAATATCTGTGGAAGGATATCTGAGAGCCAAATAATAGGGGCCACCTCCCAGAGAGAACAAGAGAACTGGTAGATCAAAATGGGAAAGAAACTGACTTTTCACTGTATCTCCCTGTTTTGTGCCATTTGAACTTTGCTCCATGTTACTTTTACAAATAAATAAATGAATTTTTTAAACATTAAACAAAACACTGCTAAATAACACATGCATCAAAGAAGAAATCTCAAGAGAAGTTTTTTAATATTTTGAACTAAATGAAGATCAAAATACAGCTTATCAAAATTTGTAGGATGCAGAGAAAACAGTGCTTAGAGAGCAATTTATAGCATTGAATGCTTATATTAGAAAAGAAGAATGATCTAAAATCAATAATCTGAACTTCCACTTTAGGACACTAGAAAGAGAAGAGCAAATTAAATTCAAAGTAAGCAAAAGAAAAGAAACAATAGGGGCCGGCCCTGTGGCCGAGTGGTTAAGTTCACTCACTCCACTTCTGCAGCCCAGGGTTTCATTGGTTCAGATCCTGGGAGTGGACATGGCACCACTCATCAGGCCATGCTGAGGCAATGTCCCACATAGCTCAACCAGAGGCACTCACAACTAGAATACATAACTATGTAATAGGGGGCTTTGGGGAGAAAAAAGAAGAAAAAGAAGTTGGGCAACAGTTGTCAGCTCAGGTGCCAATCTTTAAAAAGAAAAAAAGATTTCTTTAAAAAAAAAAGAAACAATAAAAATTAGAGCACAAATCAATGAAATTAAAAACAGGAAATCAATAGAGAAAATCAACAAAATGAAAAGTTGGTTCTTTGAAAAGACCAATAAAATCAATAAGCCTAGCCAGGCAAACTAATCAAAAACGAGAAAATATACAACTTAATAATATCAGGAATGAATGAGGGGACATCACTACAGATCCTGTGGACATTAAAGGGTAATAAAGGAATACTATGAATGACTCTATGTCCACAAATTTGATAAGCTAGATGCAATGGACCAATTTCTCAAAAGACACAATTTGCCAAAATTCACACAAGAAGAAATAGAAAATCTGAATAGGCCTGTATCTATTATAGAATTGGAATCAATAATGAATAACCTCCAATAAAATTAATAAACAGAAAATGCCAGGTCCCGACGGGTTCACTTGTGAACTCTTTCAAACATTTAGAAAGGGATTACACTAATTGTCTACAATCTCTTCCAGAAGATGGAAGCCAAGGGAATGCTTCCTGATTCATTCTATGAGGATAGCATAATCTAATACCAAAACCAGACAAAGACCTTATAAGAAAATAAAACTACAGACCAACGTCTCTGATGAACATACACATAAAAATCCTCAATGAAATGTTAGCAAATTGAACCCAACAACATGTAAAAAGAATTATACAACATGACCAAGTGAGATTTATCCCACATATACAAGAATGGCTCAATGTCAGAAATCAATTAATGTAATCCATTACGTCAATAGGCCAAAAAGAAAAATCACATGATCATATCAATAGATGCAGAAAAAGCATTTGACAAAATTTAACACTCATTCATGGTAAAAATTCTCAGAAAACTAGGAATAAAGGGGAACTTCCTCAACTTGATAAAGAACATCTACAAAAAACCTACAGCCAGCATCCTACTTTATGGTGAGAAATTCGAAGCTTTCTCACTAATATGAAGAACAAAGCAAGGACGTTTCCTATCATGACTGCTTTTCAACATTACACTGGAAGCCCTAGCTAATGCAATAAGACAAGAAAAGGAATAAAAGGTATGCAGATTGGGAAGGAAGAAATAAAACTGTCTTTGTTCGTGGATGACATAATCATCCGTGTATATAATCCAAAAGAATCAACAAGAAAACTGTTGGAACTAATAAGTGGTTATCAAAGTTGCAGGACACACAACTAACATTAAAAGTCAGTCGCTTTCATATATACTAGCAATGAACAAGGGGAACTTGAAATCAAAAACAAGTTTCCATTTACATTAGACCCCCAAAAATTAAATACTTAGGTATAAATCTAACAAAATATGTACAAGATCTATATGAGGAAAATTACAAAACTCTGATGAATGAAATCAAAAAAAGAACTAAATAAATTGAGAGATATTTCATGTTCATGGATAGAAAGACTCAATATTGTCAAGATGTCAGTTCTTCCAATTTGATCTACATATTCAATGCAGCCCCAATCAAAGCCCAGCAAGTTCTTTTGTGAATACTGACAAACGGATACTAAAGTGTATATGGAGAGGCAGATAAATGCTGAAGGAGAAGAACAAAGTTGAATGACTGACACTACATGATTTCTAGACTTACTATAAAGCTATAGCAATCAAGATAGTGTAGTATTGGTGAAAGAACAGACAAATAAATCAAGGGAACAGAACTGAGATCACAGAAATAGACCCACATAAATACAGTTAGCTGATCTTTGACAAAGGAGCAAAGGCAATACAATGGAGAAAAGATAGTCTTTTCAACAAATGGTGCTAGAACAACTGGATATCCACATACAGCAAAATGAATGTAGACACAGACCTTAGACTATTCACAAAAAATTGACTCAAAATGGGTCATAGATCTAAATGTAAAATGAAAACTTCCAGAAGATAACATAAGAAAAAACATAGATGACCTTGAATATGACAATGACACTTGAGGTACAACACTAAAGGCAAGAGCCATGAAAGACACAATTGACAAGCCAGGCTTCATTAAAATTAAAAACTTCTGCTTGGTGAAAGATAAGTCAAGAGAATGAAAGAAGACAAGCCACAGTCTGGGAGAACATATCTGCAAAAGACACATCTGATAAAGGACTGTTAATCCAAATACAAAGAACTCTTAAAACTCAATAATAAGAAAATGAACAGCCCAATTTAAAAATGGGCCAAAGACCTTAACAGACATCTCACCAAAGAAGATATACAGATGGAAAGTAAGCATATGAAGAGACATCCAACATCACATGTCATTAGGGAATTGAAAATTTTAAAAACAATGAGAGGGCCTGCCCTGTGGCTGAGTGGTCAAGTTCACACGCTCTGCTTTAGTGGCCAAGGGTTTCGCTGGTTCAGATCCTGGGTGCAGACATGGCACCGCTCATCAGACCACGCTGAGGTGGCGTCCCACATGCCACAACTAGAAGGACCCACAACTAAAATATACAACTATATACTGGGGGGATTTGAGGAGGAAAAGCACAAAAAAAAAGGATTGGCAACAGTTGATAGCTCAGGTGCCAATCTTTAAAAAAAGAAAAATTGGTAGCCAACAACTTTAGAAAAAAAAAAAACGACATACCACTACACACCTATTAGAACAGTCAAAATCCAGAACCCTGACAACACCACAGGCTGGTGGGCATGTGGAGCAACAGCAAGGCTCAGTCACTGCTGGTGGGAATGCAGAACGGCACAGCCACTTTGGAAGGCAGTTTGACAGTTTCTTACAAAACTAAACATACTCTTACCAAAATATCCAGCAATCACATCCTCGGCATTTGCCCAAAGGAGTTGAAAACATTTCCACACGAAAATCTGCACATGGAAGTTCATAGCAGCTTTATTCATAATTGCCAAAACTTGGAAGCAACCAAGATGTCCTTCAGGAGGTGAGTGGATAAATAAACTGTGGTCCATCCAGACAACGAAATATCATTCAGTGCTAAAATTGAAGTGAGCTGTCAAGCCCCAAAAAGACATGGAGGAGACTTAAACGCGTATTCCTAAGTGAAAGAAGCCAATCTGAAAAGGCTACGCACTGTGTGATTCCAGCTACATGACATCCTGGAAAGGGCAAAACTATAGAGTGACTGAAAGGACCAGGGGTTGCCAAGGCTTAGGGGGAAGGGAGGGAGAGATGAAGAGGGAGAGCACAGAAGCTTTTCAGAGCAGAAAAGCTCTTCTGTACAATACCATAATGGTGGATGCATGTCGTTATACATTTGTCCAAACCCACAGAATGTACGGCGTCAATAACGAACCCTAATGTAAACTACGGCCTTTGGGCGACAATGATGTGCCAATGGAGCTGCATCATTTGTAACAAACGTGCCCTCTGGTGAAGGATGGAGATGGCAGGAGAGGCTGTGCGCATGGAGGCACAGGAGGTATATGGAAACTCTCAGTATTTTGCACCCAGTTTTGCTGTGAACTTAAAACTGCTCTAAAAAATAAAGCTCATTAATTGAAAAAAAGTAATAGGGGCACAAAGAGAACGTTGTCAGCAAGGGTTGGGACCCTGAATGATGCTCCGTACTATGACCCCCACCCACTCAGACCCTTGTACAGAGGCCCAGGCCCAAGGAGGTCAGTCTGCTTTGGCCCAAGATGCAACGACTGAGCAGACTGGTTCCTCGCACAGAACCAGGCACTTTGTTCTGATTGCCGCTCTTATAGCACACTTCCAGGCTAGCTTGCTTGTGTCTAAGTCCATAAAACACCAGCTTTAAGATAATGGGGCTACTTTAGGGAAATATAACAACTCCTTAAAAATGAGGCAGTTTGTCAGAGACAATCTTAATGGAAGGAATTTTTTAAAAATAATAATTAACTTCAGTTCCCCAAAGCATCAGAGTTTATCCGGAAACAGAGTCTCCATCTTGTCTTGCACAAAACATAAAAACTCGCTAAAAGAATCTCATGCCATTCAATCACCATCCTCCTCCTCATCATCATCATCATCATCTCTAACATTTTGGAGCACTTATTACATGCCAGGTGCCGTACCAACCAATACATTCGCATGTATTATCTCATTTAACCCTCATACTAGCTCTATGATGTAGCTACTACTATTCTAAGAAACTTGCATAAAGTCACACACTTTGTGGGAAAGTGATGAAGCTAGGATTAGAACCCAATCAATCCAATTCCAGAACCAAGCTTCTTAACTATGGAGTCCTACTGCCTTTAAATAAGTAAGGGGAGGTCTACGGTTTGTGAGCCCAGGTCAGACTGAGAGCGACAATGTCTGCCTCCTCAGGACCTGAGGAAGGTTCTGCTGGAAGCTCCTCTGGGGCCCTTCAGTCTGAGCATCCCTTTGCATTTCAAAAAAAGTTTCAGAATATCTGGGAATAGGTTGAATCACTGACATGACCTCGAACTTATTGCTGCCTGTTAGAGGTGAAAGACCTGTCTGTGTCAGCTAAACAGAGAGAAGATGGAAGGCTTATCTGTTTATTTTGATAAATGTAAATGAATTCTATTACTTGTCAAAATGTTATCAAGACCCCAATGAAATGAGCTGTTTTTTCCCCCTTATCAGGGTGAAGCGAGTGAAGGGGGAGAGAAATGAATGCTCAAGACAGATTGCTTTGATTTGAAATGAAAACAAACAACTTTAGAAGAAAAAAAAGGCTTTCATTATTTTGGAGACCTTGGCATTCTTGCAGATACATTCATGAATTAATCATTAAAATCCTGAAATGTGGAATAAATCATGTGGTTTTCAATGCCAGTCCACAATAAAAGAGGCCTCAAACAGTTATTAAGACACAGCACTCTAAGCTGCTACTGCCTAGGATGACTTTTCTCTAGAAATAAAGTGAATGAGGTGAGTGTGTGTTTGCACATGTGTCTAAGGCAGCCCCGGGGTCCCAGGCCGGAACTGTGTGCAAGCCAGCTCCAACCGTGTGTCACCATATATTAGCGCTATTTAATATCTGCTAATGGAGTGGCTCTGTCTGCCGTCGACAGCAAGATCAAAAGAGGGCCATGCAGCTTTTAAATTATTAGCACTAATTAGGCAAATCAAAGAGGAGGAGGGCAAAGAGACCAGAGAATGCATTAGAAGGAAAGCAAGGGATCACTACCTACCTCGTACTGTCAAGACGGAGCTACCAAACAGCCAATTAGTGCCAAAGACCCTTCCGGAGAGACAGGAGAATGAGCAGGCCTGCCCCAGTAGAAGCAGGATGGCTTCATTACAGTGACTCCCTAATTAAAATGTAAAGGTTGCTGATCATTGCATAATTAAATAAGGTGGCAGGCGGTAGGAGCCAGCTATCCAGGAGTCTCTGGGCGTCGTGTCGTGAAAGCCACCTGTGTGGTCTCCTCTATGGCCCTCCCACAGGGCAGCCCCGGAGCTGTCCTTAGTCCTGACAAACATCCTCTAAAAGGCCTGTTAGAAAGTGCTTCAAGGGGGCTTTTCTCCTAACCACCCTGTTACCCCATTACCAGTCCTGAGAATCACTCTGATTTTCTTTATAACCCACTTTCAAACTAATTAGTCAGAAAAAAGAAGATGGGGAGGTGGAGAAGGGAAAAAACCACCAACCTAATTAACTTCCAGGCACTGCCATCTAAATATAAAGTTACTGACGCCAAGGTTGTCTCCTGTTGATGTAACCTTTATCCCTCTTCTTTCCTGCCTGCCAGGAGGAAACACTATTTCCTTAAGAGCGTTATTGGGAGCTAATCTCAGATTTGACACAGTGTCTAAGGCTGCTGAGCACAGTGCCACAGCTACTCAGAATATTTGCAGGTGTGAGAGAGTGACAGGGTGGAAGACCAGAAAAGCCAGTCCCAGGCCAGGAAAGAAGCATCTTTTAATATTAGAGGTTGAATGTGATGAGTTCCTGGGGACGTCACGCTAGAAGAGCCTGATCTTCTCAGATCTTTAGGAGCGACATGATTTCAATTTTGCCCCCTCAGACTTTTTTATCTACTCTTTTCCTCCTCTGCATCTGCTCCTCTTTCCTCTCTCCTCTTTCCTCTCTCTCCTTTCTTCCCTATTTCTCTCTCACTCGAGTTCTTCTCTTTTTCTTCCTCCCAGTTGTCTTCTTTTTCTGTCTCTATTTCTCCTTCTTTCATGCCCTTGTCTCCCACTATCTTATTACCACAATAAGTAGAACAAATGTGAAGTTTTCATTCACTCACTCTTTGATTTTTATCTGTAGGCTCCTTGGCTTAGCTCATTTTTATTAAAGTGGTCCAAATTTCCATTGACTCCACCTGCAATCTTGAACAAAGGCTGGAGTGATATTTGAAAGGCAATTTAGATCCTCAGGAGCCTTGACAGAAAGGAGGCATATGAATTAGTGTGGGCTTGGCTGCAGTAACAAGTGGACCAAATTGCGTAAAGATTCAACACAACAGAATTTTACTTCTACTAAATAAGATAGAAATAAGTGGCCTATTTTATTTCTGATAAATAAAACATCACAGTCCACACAACAGTCCAGAGAAGGTGCAGGTCAAGGAGTGAGCTCTTCTCACAGTTATCCAAAGATACAGGCTGAGTGGCTCTGACATCATCAGTGGGTGGCTTCCCAAACAGCCAAGGGAAGCAAGTGAGGAGTGTGAGTGGGAGATTTGGGGAGCCAGACCTGGAAGTGCCTCACACCTCTTCCACTCACACTCCATTAGCCATAATTCAGTTACATTACCACACATAACTGCAAAGGATGCTGGGAAATATATTAAACTATGTGCCATAAGAGGAGAAGACTCGTGTTTGTGACCATTTAGCAGTATCTTCTAAATGAGAAATGAGACAGGTGGTGAAGAAAGAGTCATATGCAGAGAAGTAAACACTGAACCAAGGGCTGTGTCCACACAATAGGAGACAAGCAAGTCTTGCCACAGAAGTTGTCCTTGGAAGAGGAGCCAGAGAGGTAAATAGCCAGAGGACCACTTTGCTTAATCAGGATACTCTTAAGGGCATAGGACTCAGTTTCAGAATCAGGCAGACACAGAATGACATCTAGATCCACCTCTCTCTACATGACCTTGAACAAGGTATTTCCATCAGTTGAGCCTCAGTTTCATCATCTGTAAAATGGGAGAAAAATAATGCTTATTTTATATGGTGTCCCTGAAGATTACACAATATAAAAGATGCTAATTTCGGGGTCGGCCCCATGGCTGAGTGGTTAAGTTTGTGTGCTCTGCTTTGGCAGCCCAGGGTTTGCTGGTTCAGATCCTGGGCGCAGACGTGGCACGGCTCATTAGGCCATGCTGAGGTGGCATCCCACATGCCACAACTAGAAGGACCCACAACTAAAAATACAACTATGTAATGGGGGGATTTGAGGAGAAAAAGCAGAAGGAAAAAAAAAGAAGATTGGCAATGGTTGTTAGCTCAGGTGCCAATCTAAAAAAGAAAGATGCTAATTTCTTAGCATGATGCCTGGCACATAGTAGGAACTCAATAGATGGTAATTGTTGATACTGCTGCCCCACTCACTGCTGCTGCCATATTATTGTTCTTACAGTTTCTTCTACCTGTCCTGGGTGCTTCCTACTTATTTTCCCACCTAATCTGAGTCTCATCTTCTCCATGAAGTCTTTCTCTTCTATATAGTTCCCAAAGACTTGCTTAAAATCTATGCCACCCAATTGAACTCTTTATTAAAGTTTGTCCACTATGAATGTAAGCTCCATGACATTCGGGATACTATTTATCTTCTTTATTTCCTGTTATCTGAGAACCTAGTACAGTGTCTGGCACATAATAGATGCTCAACTATTATTACTATTAAAAGAATATTCAATGAATATGAGATACACTTACACCAAAGAGTCTGATGCATGCTCTTTATAACACAGAATCATATTGCTTTTAGCTTATTCTCTAATTTTCCATGTCAGTTAGTCTTGTCTTTCTGATGAAATTAAATTCATGGTGGCCAGAATGATCTTTTTTTTTTTTAAAGATTTTATTTTTTCCTTTTTCTCCCCAAAGCCCCCCAGTACATAGTTGTATATTCTTCGTTGTGGGTCCTTCTAGTTGTGGCATATGGGACGCTGCCTCAGCGTCGTTTGATGAGCAGTGCCATGTCCGCGCCCAGGATTCGAACCAACGAAACACTGGGCCGCCAGCAGCGGAGCGCGCGAACTTAACCCACTCGGCCACGGGGCCAGCCCCAAGAATGATCTTTTTAAAATGTAAATTGTATCCTTTCATTCCTCTGCTTGACCCCCTTCACTGACTTCTCATCACCTTTAGAATAAAACCCAAAGCCCTCACTGCAGCCTGGAAGGCAACGCAAGACCTGGCCATCGTCCTCTCTGCCTTTTATTCCACTTTCCTTCTCCATCACCACCCTCAAGCCCCACAGGCCTCCTCTCTATTTCTTTAATATGCTGAGAACGTTCCCATCTCATGGACTTTGTACTAATTATCCCCATTCCTGAAATATCTTCCCCAAGGATATTCTCAAAGCTGGGTCTTCCATCATTCAGGACTCAGCTCAAACACCACCCTTTCAGAGAGGTCTTCTCTGGCAACTCTAAATAAAGTGATTCTCCTTCCATTGCACTAACTCCCCCCTAACACTCACTGTCTCGGGTTGGATTCTCCAGCAGACTCTGAGTCAGAGACCTGTTTGCAGAAAGTTTGCGGACATCGCCTTTGGGACAAGCACTTGTAGGGAAGTGAAGGAAACAGGACTGAGCAGACAGAGGAGTTAAGCTGAGATACATTCACAACAAAGGACCCAACTGGTTCTACTGGGAGCCCTGGAGCGTCGATGGACCTTTAAAGTCACCCCACCCTGAGCCAAGGGGGCTGGGCCTTGTATCCCTACACTGACCAGTCATTGGACGCAAGCTGCCCTTGCGGAAGGGGACATGACCTTGGGAAAGGCCCCTCTTTGATGCGCAACAGTTTCCAGAGAGTGATTTGCCTGAGAGCTGTCAGCCACCAACACTCCCGGTAATGGGGAAAATGAGTGCTTGTGTCCAAAAGGAGAATATTTTGGTGGCACATCGCGGCATCTGCTACATTCCACCCTGTGCTACTCAGATCCACTTTCTTCATTTGCTCAGTTCTGGGAGCAGCTCCTCTGGGATTCTGGTTTGGCTCTTTTTCTGGGCAAACATACAAGAGAAGATTAGTGGGATGAACCCAGCCCCCAACACGGTGGCCGCCCTCACGGTCACCTTCCTCTCCTACCCATTCTGGATTCACCTCCCCCCATAACAAGCATGCTGGTCTTTATGGCGTACCTGGTGAGAGGTCTGAGCCGCAGTTACCATGCCCTTCTTGGGCAATGGCTGCTGCATTTACTCACAAAGCTGGGCAAGAAATAGCAGCCTACCTCCTACTGATGATCAGAGTCATTTATCAGAAGTCTGAAGTGACCAGGCGGCAGCCATAGCTTGTGGTGTTTGTGACTCTTGCTATGGCCCGCTGCTGGCTGCCCCTCACCCCACCCACCCCACTCTGGGAACCAGATGTCCAAGGCCACAGAGCCCAGAGTTGCTGGATAAGCACCTCAGCCCTGAAGGGAGAGAGCTGGGTAGCACCTCACAAACCCCACCACACAACCTGTCTCACAAAATCCTGCTTTATTTCCCCACAAAGCACACTTCTCACACACTACAATTATCTTGTTAATTTTTCTTGTGTGTTGTCTGTCTCTGGTCCAGAATGTACAAGCTTCTTCAATTCCATGTCCCAGTGCCTAATACAGCGCATGCATCATAGCGGACGTTCAATCAATATTTGCTGAGTGAATGAATGGTTGAGTGACAGTTGTAAAGGCTTCAGGGGCAGGCTCTGTTTCCTACTGTTCCTGGAGCACAGAGCAGTGACTAAGAGTCTAACACTCGATTGACCGGCCCATCCCCTGTCACAGGTCACTTCTGACTCTCCGAATGTGAGAGGCCTCCCAAACACAATCACAGGCTGTGTTTAGCCTGTTTCTTCCTCTCTGGTCTATTAAGGTAGTGAGAAGAGGCTGGCTGCCTGGGGCTTGCAGTAGCTTTAAAGAAAACCAATCTTCCTCTCTCTGGAAAACCCGAGGAGGTGTCCTCTCCACCAGGCTCCGGGGCAACAACTGCCCAGACTGCGTTAGCTGAAAACTGTGTGATGATGTTTTTTATTTTTCCGGCTGGAGGTGCCTGTGAAAGTGATTGTTGAAGTCTACACAGGAGCCGGTGTCTCTCCTCCCTCCCACAGACACACAAACATGAGCTTCTCCCCCTTCGTTGGTGGTTCCGTCTTCTCTCATTAGACACCTTCCCGGGGCCTTGGAAGATTTCTCTGGTGCAGACTCCAAGGGGCCTCTTCCAGCTAATTACATTGTGAGCCCAAAGGCTGACTATGGACTGCTTTAATAATCTTCTATTCATGGCTTAACATGCTCATCTAGTTTGACTATTGGAGAGGAAATTCTTTTCTTCTTAAAGAGAGAGAGACAGCGACAAAGAGCATGTGAGGAAGCAAGGTTTCTCCTTGAGACTCTCAGTGTGCAGGACAGATTAACCATGCTCTTCCCATGGAGGTTTCAGAGGGTCTGTGTGTGGCTTGGAAAGACAGCTGTAAGTCGCTGGCTGTAACCCTTCTCAATTATGAGGTGCTGTCAGGAGTCCCTTGAGAGGGAAGGAAGGAAGGACCATCCTTTTTATAGGTGAGGAGAAGCCTTGGAGGGACAGACGGGTGCAATGGCCCTGAAGTCAAGGTGGCCGCACCCCTCGCCAGCTGCACCACCTGTCGTGTGGGGATCTGGAGCATCCCGGATTTGATCCCAGCTCTACCACCTACAGCTCTGTGGCCTCGAACAAGCTCCTTAATTCTATAAACTTCAGTGCCCTCTTGTATAAACTGGGGGATAAGAACACCTTTCAGGCGTGTTCAGAGCATTCAAGTAGAAAATAAATGTAAAGTGCCAAGCACACAGCCAGAAATATAATAAGTGCTCACACATGGTAGCTACTATTAATATTATATTCCTCATCTGTACAATGGGGATAGTGATGGAATCTGACTCCTGGGTTTGCTGTAAGGTTTAAATAAGAGGACGTGTGTAGTGATTTGAATGGTGTTTGCCTTAGTATATGCCTCAGCTCAGGCTGCATAGCAAACACCGCAGGCTGGGCGGCTTAAACGACGGACATGTATTTCTCACAGTTCTGGAGGCTGCAGTCCCAGCTCAGGGCTCCAGCGGGCTTCACTCCTGGTGCGAGCTCTCCTCTGGCCTGCAGGTGGCCGCCTTCTCTCTGTCCTCACACGGCAGAGAGACAGAGACACAAAGACAGACAGAGAGAACATGAGCTCTCTTGTGTCTCTCTTTTGTTTTTTGTCTAGGAAAGCTTCGCCCTCAGCTAACATCTGTTGCCAATTTTCCTCTCTTTCTTTTTTCCCTCCCCAAAGGCCCCTCACATAGTTGTATATTCTGCTTGTAGGTCCTTCCAGTTCTTCTGTGTGTGCCGACTGTCACAGCATGCTGCTGACAGATGCGTGGTGTGCTTCTGTGCCCAGGAACCAACCTGGGCCACCAAAGCAGAGTGTGGGAACTTTAACCGCTAGGCTACGGGGCCGGGCCCTGTGGTGTCTCTTTTTCTTTTTTTTTTTTTCCTTCTCCCAAATCCTCTGGTCGTGCCATGTGGGACGCCACCTCAGCATGGCCTGATGAGCCGTGCTAGGTCCGCACCCAGGATCCGAGCCACCGAAGCCCTCGGCCGCCAAAGCGGAGCGGGCGAATTTAACCACTCGGCCACGGGCTGGCCCTGTGGTGTCTCTTCTTATAAGGACACTAATCCTGTCAGATTAGTAACTGACCCTTATGACCTCATTTAACCTTAATTACCTCCTAAGCCCCTGTCCCCAGATACAGTCACATTGGGGGTTAGGGGCTTCAACATATAAATTTGTCGGGGACGTAATTCAGTCCATAGCAGTTTGTGCTCAACAAACATTAGTAACCATAATAGTAATGATAATTACTATTAGTGCCCAAGGAAGTAGGTGGCAGTGCTGGGATCAAAGTGACATCTTAAGTCTGTCATTTCAGTAATCTTTCCACAAATTTTCTGAGTCACTGACTGACTCTCAGCAAGCACCCTCACTCTTCAGAACCACACTGGCTCCAGTGGGGCTGACCCTGCTGGCTCGCCATCCAGCCCTTCAGGTCCGCCCTGCTGTTTCTGCACACTCGTCCCCACCTCGGGTGTTCTCTGCCTCCGGCGGCCGCAGCTGCACGGCCCCTCTGAAGGCCTGCCCTGGGCTACTGGAGTTGTTTTGTATGCTCAGGCAGAGAGCTGTGAGTTCCCGGGACTTCGTCCCCCGTGGTCAGGACAACTTTGAGGTGTAACGCAGGCTCCAGGGTCCCTGTAGAATGGGGCTGAAGCTGCCCTGCGTGGGACTATGTCTAAAATTGCACTCTTGCTTGGCGGCTTCTCCTCCTCGGACCTACCTCCCCATCCCTTACGAATTTCTCCTGGGAGCACTCAAGTCCTCACCTCAGACTCTGTTCTAGGAACCCCACCAACACCTCAGCTCAGCCTCAGGCCCTGTATGATACTGTCTCTGGCCCTCTAAGCACTTTCACATGGATTAACCCAGGAATTCCTCATGACAATCCCCTGAGGTGGGCACTTCAGTGCGCCCCACTCTGCAGATAAGGAAATGTGATATAAAGTTCAAGCAACTTCGCCAACATCCCGCAGCCAGCGAGCAGCAGAGCCACATATTGGCATGACCTCTTCTCCTTGCCCACACGTGAACTCTTCAGGGCAGGAAGAGTTTTCTTAAAAGATAGCACCCATCAGGAGCTCAGGAAATAGAGAATGAATGAATGGCCTGAACGTTCATTCAGCAGCTGCCTGGATCCTCCAGATAAGGCAGGTCATTTCTTCACCTGCCCAGGTGTCCCTTCTCATGTTATTCACCATTGGCCTCAAAGGTGACGTCATCCTCAGTGCCAAAACCTTCAGAGGATTTCAAACCAACTTGACCACACCCACCAACTGCTCTCCCCCAGCTGCATGTGACCATTCCTGCCCACAGACCGTGCTCCAAGCTGACGGGTGGGAGGGAACGGAACTCAGCAGCAACAACGATAATGATGTCTATAGCTCATGGAGTGCTGAGTGTGTATCAGGCCTATACTACATACACCATCCTACAACCCTATGTAGTGTGTTCTATCATTGTTCTCATCTTGGAAAGAAGGAAACTGAGGATCAGAGAGCTAGATTATCTTCCTGACATCACACAGCAGGTAAGAAGAGAAGCTGGGATTTGGCCCTCGTTTCATCTGGCTCCAAGGCTCATTCTGTTAGTCCAAAGGTCATACACTGGGAGGTCATAGATTTAAAAGGCCACTAGGTATGTTTTGTTTGACCTGCACAGTGTTTTTTTTTAATTTTTAACTAATTGGCAACATTTAAAAATGTTTATTTCACCAAATAAAATCTGGATTTTTAGCTTCTCTCAAAAATAATCAAATCTTGTAACTCAGAGCCCATATAGACACAGAGTTCCTCCATCGACATAGTTGATGGAGCTGAATAGGTGACGCTCCCCGTTAATGGGCACCCCCTCTGCAGTCATCCCAACCCCCACCACTCCTTGTTGTTTTACACCAGCCCTTCTTTGCTCATTTGTTTTACCTTCCTGGCCCCTAAAAAGGTTTGAGTTTGCAACCTCTGTGTCACCCACTAGGCCAGAGCCCCCTCTTATGAATGAGAGCACCACTCCTACCAGGGAAGATAGCATGGCAACACTTAGATGATGTGAATGATAATAACATGGTGATGCGCCTCACTTTACAAAGTACTCCTGCACCCATGATCTTATTTAATCTTCAAAACAATGAACATTTGTCCTGGGCAAGGTCTGTTTCCAAGTACAGGAGGGGTAGAGAGAAACCCATGGCCCTGCAAGGGAGGAAACCACTAACATCACAGGCCAGCAGGGTCACAGAAGACACCCAACCCGGCAAAGGGAAGTCCAGAGAGGCAGCAACTAGCTGCCCAGGGGAGCTGAAAGTGCTTCCTGGAGGTGATATTCTTGATGGCTCCTGAGGGCTGAACAGGACTGTGCAAGGAGAAGGGCTGAGCATACTTCCCAGCAAAGGAACAGCCATGACAAGAAGCCAACGCTCTTCACTTTCAAGACATGAGCTATTCTTAGGATTACAATCAAATCCTTGGCAGAGCCTTCAAGGCCCTAAATGACGTGGCTCCCACCACTTCTCAAACTTCTTGTCTCACTCTCTCTCCCCTTGCTCAGTACCTTCCAGCTGCGCTTGCTTCCACCTGACCTAGGAAATGTGCAAGTGATGCTTCCTCTTCCGGGATGTCTTTCCCTAGCCTGTCATCCTTCAGATCTCATCCTAAATATCACTCCCTTCAGAAAGTTTTCCCAGGTGCATCTCCATCAGGTCTCTCCATCACACTCAGGAATTTCTCTTCATGGCCTGTGTCATAGTTTATAATTATGTATTTGTGGGACTGTTTGATTAATGTCTGTCTCCCTGCTGTGAGAGGTGAAAATATTGGCCCTAATTCTTTATCCATCCCTTTGTCTGCACCCTTTGTCACCCTTTGTGACTTTGCAGTCTCCATCACCCGACTTTGGGCCCAGCCACATGACCTGCTTTGGCAAATGGAATGGGGAGGGAAGTGATGACAACCCAATTCTGATCCTAGACCTTAGGAGGCATTTTGTGCTTCTGCCATCAGCATGAGAAGAACATTCCCAGCTAGTCCACTGGCACAAGGAGGATGAGAGTCATGAGGATCAGACCCAGACTCAACCTGCAACTTAGAACTGCTCTGAGCTAGGTCAGCCAACCCCCAGCCAACACACAGATGCATGAGCAAAACAAATGCTTATTGCTGCCTGCCACTGAAATGGCAGGACTGTTTGTTACACTGCAATAGCTGACTGATATACCCCACTGTATGCTAAGCTCCATTTAAACATGGATCAAATTTTTGTTCGTTCAACATTGAATCCTTACCAGCTAATGTACTATGGGCCCTTAATAAATATTTTCTGAATGGATGAATACTTGGTGGACCAGGTCACACCAGCAATGAGAGAGCCCTGCAGCACCAGACGACTGTCAGGCTTTCACAAAGTGCAATAATCCTTCAACCGGCCAGAGTGGTCCAAGCTTCTAGGAGATAAGCAAAGAAGAAATGGGTGGGTCAGAGACTATCCCCGTGCCTGCTCTTTGAATCCTCTCTCTCCAGAACTTCAGGGTTTGGAGAAGAAGCCCACAGCAGAATGAGTGTTTGGACCCTTAGAAAGATTAGGGCATCCCTATAGCCATCAAAATCTATTTATCAGTCAGCAGCCTGAGTTTGACTTGGTACCTACAAATTATCTCCCAAGCTGCTTGTCTTTATTTGGATCAACTCGGAGAGAGCAAGAATAAATTGATGATGATGATGACTGTCTTTAATGAAAGACTAACAAATGTGAGCTAACCACTGTGTTCCACCAGATTATCTACTTTAAGTCCTTGCTTTAATCTACTTTAAGTAAATGGAGTATGTTCTACTTTACAGATAAGGAATCTGAGCCTCAGACAGGTTTGGTAACATGCCCCAGAGAACACAGCCAGCAAAGATCCAAGAGCATTCCAAAGTGGTGGTCTGAGTTCAGAGCTCACGTCCCTAACCACTGCCCTGTGCTTCCTGGGCAATGATTCGGGAGCCCCGACGCTCCGTCCCATCTCCAGCCATGTGATCCACATGAACTCAGGCTGGTCTCTTCCTCTCTCTGAGTGTGCTTTCCTTCGTAGCAAAGAAGTCAGAAGGACTTCCCAGAGCTGGCTGCCATTGGCCTGTGGCTTTATTCTCCACCCACCTCAGCTGCCATCTCCCAAGAATGTCCTTTCAGGAGTACCAGGCCATCAGCTTCTTAGACACTGTTGCTGGCAATTGGTACACTTTCCCTGGAAGCAGATGTGCGGTGTGTATCAAAAGCCTTAAAAACACTCAAAACATTTCCTTAAAGGGGAGATCAAAAGTAAGCACAGGGTTTATGGGCAGCTTGATTTATAAGGGAAGCCCAGAAACAACCCAAATATCCATCCATAATGGATGGGTTAAATAAACTGTGACGTGTCACTCAGCAGGAATACCACATAACCTTTAAAAAGTGAAAAATGGGGGCCGGCCGGGTGGCGCAGCAGTTAAGCGCACACGTTCCACTTCTTGGCAGCCCGGGGTTCGCCGGTTCAGATCCCGAGTTTGGACATGGCACCGCTTGGCAAGCCATGCTGTGGTAGGCGTCCCAAGGATAAAGTAGAGGAAGATGGGCACGAAGATGGGCATGGATGTTAGCTCAGGGCCAGTCTTCCTCAGCAAAAAGAGGAGGATTGGTAGTAGCTAGCTCAGGGCTAATCTTCCTCAAAAAAATAAAATAATAATTTTTTAAAAAGTGAAAAATGGCTTGTTTGCAATGTTATTCTTTACAGCCTTATTTGAAAGAGCAAATAGTGAGAAAAATATTCAAATGTTCATCAATAGTGAACTGAGTAGATAAATGTGACATATTCACATAATGGCTTTCTGTAGAGCAGCAAAGAGAGGAAGTTCTCTATCCACTTGACACAGAAAGTTCTACCAGTTACATTGTTCTTTGAACAAGCAGGTAAGGGATGGTGTTTACAGCGTGCAACCTTTTGCAGAAAAATAAAAACATGTAGGCATATCTCCTTATATAACCATGAGCAGACTCCAGAAAGAGACCCAAGAGGTGAACAACAGTTATTGGTGGGAGGTGGGTCAGATAGGGGACAAGAATGGAAGAAAAGCTCTTCACTGTAAACATTTTTATATTTTTGTTGACCATGTGAATGTATTTCTAGTCACAAAATTAAATATTTAAAATTCTAAATATGTTGTAGAAATATATTCAACTATATAGGGAAATATTTATATTGTTAAAGGGAAAAAGTAGCTTATGAAGCAGAATGTTTGACCTTGAGAAAGTCACATGTCTGTGAACGTCAATTTTCTTATCTATAAAATGACAAAAATGAGACCTGCCTCACAAGGTTATGGTGAGGATAAAATGAGATTAGAGTAAATAAAACATATGTTAATAAAACACATAGTTAATACTAAATTACAGCTACTAACAATCCCCTAAAAACAGGACCGGGCTCCATATTGTTAAGCACAGTTATCTCTAGAGGGTGGGGTACAGGGGGGTTTATTTTCTTCTTTGTCCTTTTCCAGAGTTTCGGATTTTGCCTTAAAGAATATACACTCCTTTTGTAACAACCTCAGAAGAACAATGGAGATATTATTTGTAAAGTACAGTAAATGATATTTAAGTATCTTTCAAAGCACCACCCCCCCCACCCGGCTGCTATCCCAAGGTTACTAGAGGGTTCCTGAGGGGTCTGGACAGGCAGGTCAGCAGGGTATGGATGGCACATACGGGAAATCACTGAGCTGTGGGGTCGCAGGCAATCCCAGTGACCATCTAACAGTTCGTCTGGTGGGAACGCCCACAGCTGAGGATGCAGACCCTGCAAGGTGGGGACACTGACTTGGCTCAGGCTCTACTGAGCCACTCAAGATGCACCTTCAGACCCCAAACATACCAAAATCTTTATCACCAACACTTATTGAGACCTGAGTGCAACCATGTGCTGCTCTGAGGCTTTAGACGCATTAATACAGTTAATCTTCATGACAATCCTATGAGGTATTAGTCCATTGACAGATGAAAAAATTCAAGTACAGAGTAGCTAACTAACTTGCCCAAGACTGCACAGCATGTAAGGAACAGACCAAGAATTTGGACGCCATCAGTCTCACTCTAGAGCATGTGTTCATATGTCTGCTTTGCTTTGGACAATGCTCATTGGTGGTCAGGCTTTACGATGAAAACAGATTTTGTTTTTGATAAGAATCAAACATCACTCAAAAGATAGCTAGAAAATGATAGATAGGTAGGTAGATAGATAGATAGATAGATAGATAGATGGACATCGGTCTAGTGAACAAAGCAAGGTACCAATCCAGGTGTCATAATTGAGGTTAAACCCAAATGCCACAGGATGTATGAAAACTAGTTGCCTTGTGAGTGTCATCAACTGGGAATACGAAGGCAGTTTGAATTTCAGGACTGGAATCAGACATTCCCCATCAGAACCCCTCTCAAAATGCTGCCACACACTGCACTTTGGGGCAGCCTGAGTCAACTTTGGACATCTCTGACTGTGAAAACCTATAGGACCGTGGCCTTCCAAGGAGACTGCTTCCTAAAGGAAGTTTCATTTGGGGAACTTGAGTCTTGGTCCATTTGTTAAAACGTGGGTATCACTGGTTTGTGTTTCGTTCCAGAGGTCCTGCCCAGGAGAGGTCACACTCTGTGCAGAACATGGCCCCAGGTCTCTACTCTCTCCCTTAGCAGCCACATCTTGGAAAATGTGCATGAGCATTTCAGATGACCTTCTGTGGCTTGAGGATGGTGGTTTGGCAGCCCCTGGCTCTTGTGGCTTGGGGCCTCGGTCCCTGGTCCCTCTTCTGCATCTCCCATTTCACCTTGAGGGCATCCTCTCGGCAGGAGCTTGTCAGCAGCTGTTGCGGTCCCTGGGCTGGTCTTACACTCCATTTTTTAGCCTAAGTTTGAGGCCGCCATGCTTGGTGAAGTAGAGGGAGTGGCTTCTCCTCGTGCCTGCAGTGGTGGTTTTAATCTTCTCTGAGATTCCACCCAGATGCATAGAGTTCATAGCGATTCACTGCATGCAGTGGGTTCCTGGATCAGCCAGTGTGACTTAGCTACCTCTGAAGGACGACTAAAGCAGAAAACTCTCCTAATCATTGACTCCCGGAGCGCCTTTCGTGGCAGAATGTCCCCCAGCTCCCTCTATCCACACTGTGAATTAAGAAATTAAAGTGTCATCCTTGACTCCTCCTCCCTTTCTTTGCCCCCCACGGTCCATCCACCCTCAAGTCCTATTGGTTTATCCGCCAAAATACATCTCAAATCTGTGCCTGTGCCTCCATCTGTCCCGCCACGCGCCAGCTGCCATCCGCTCTTCCCTGGACCGCTGCAAATAGCTTCCCAGCTGCTCCCCTGCTTCTATCCTGCTCCCATCCAATCCACTCCACAAGTCGCAACCCAAGAAGCTTTTTAAATTATAAAGTGGATCATGTAAGATCTCACCCCTGCTTAAGCTCTTCAGTGGTTCCCCACACACTAAGATAAAGTCCACGTTTCTCACCATGGTCAACAAAGTCCTGGGTGATCCAGCCCTGCCCAGCTCTCTGACCTCCACTGCTACCATGTGCCCTTTGTGCATCAGAGTGCAGCCAGGTTGTCCATTGGGGTTCTCCCAGAATCACACCTTGAGACAAGGATTTGGATTCAGGTAGATAATTTGAGAAATGATCCCAGGAAGCATTGTAAGCGAGTGGGAAAAGAGTAAGAGTGTACATTAATCAGTGGACTCCCTCAGTGGACAATTGGGGCTCTGCCACACTGGAGACACCCTGTGTGGACATGCCTCCGAATTGTCCCAGCACAGAGCAAGGAAGCTGGGAAGTTTATCCGGCATGTCCCATCCCTCACTGTTGAGCATCATTCTGGGGACACAACATGCCAGCGCTCTGGCAGAGCGCCCACCCGGGGCTGGAGAACACTCTTAGCCAGGAAGCCGTGCCTGCCCGGATGGAGTGTGCATGGGCAGCACACCCCTACCTATCCAGCCTGCTCAGCACCCAGCCCATCTCCTCTCTGGCCCTGCCTCAGCTGACCCTCTACAAAGTCGAACCCCACCCTCCTGACTGTGGGTAGCTGGGGCCATGGCCACAGAGGGGATAGGAATGACACGCCTCTCAAATACCAAGTTCCAGATTCATGCATCCAACCACACAGCATCCTGAGGGCCTATGCTGCGGCTGGGGCATCGCAGGCAGCAGGGTTTCCAGGATGAAGCTGTATTCATCTTGCCCTCAAAGATTTCACAACTTAGTAGATTTGGAGGTTACGCTGTTTACTTGCCAATTTATGTGACTATGAGTTTGTGTAAGTATTTTTATTTTAATCATTCCTGGTGGGAACCTTTCTAAGATTGTTATAGATGTCACTATTTCTTAAACAGAGCCGGTGGCTGAGCACAGTCGACTTTCGCCTGGAGCTCCACGGCTGTGACTCGGAGCTCCAAGTGCTGTGCAGCCCTGTGACACAGAGCAGCCCCCACAGGCCCTACCACGATCTTTACTGTGCACTTACTCCTCCTCTCTAGCTCACCATCCACTGCCACCCGCCAGCAGCCAGATTCTGCCTGCTGCTAACAAACCATCATATTCAGCAAGAACATGTAATGGGGCAACAGCTTGGCACTAATCCTTCCTCACCCCTCGGGCCCTCCAGATAGGCCCTGGGATACCCTCTTCCATCCATGAAATCGGCACAGTGGGTGCTATAATTCTGCCCATTTTACAGATGAGGAATTGAGTCTCAGATAGGTTAAATGACTTGCCTGATGTCACAGTAGCAGAGCCAGAACTCAAACCCAGACCGACTGACTCCCAAGATCTACTCCCTGTCCAGCCCACTATGCTGCTGGGAGGCTGCCAGCTTAGCCGGGATGCTCAGGATGCTACTTGGCCTGTGCAAATTTAGATGGTTACGAGTTTAAACAATCATGACTGGATACCCGACAGGTATTCCTGAGCACCTAGTGCTGTAAGGGATATGAAAGAGCATAGCAAGCCCTTTAGAAGCTCACAGTCTGCCTGGGAACGTGGACAAGAAGCAGCAAGGGGAATCACCAGTCAGCCCACAAGGAAGGTTCTAGAAGGGTTCAGAATAGATGGTTCGGCAGAGCTGGGCAACCTCAGTTCAAGGTTCTGCTTTCCACCAGGGTTGTGCTGTCAGCCCTGAATCAGAACACCTGAAAGAGGAGCAGGACATAATGAACTCCCCATCACTAAAGCTGTTCCAGCAGGCACAGGGGTCAGAGGTGCTGTGCTGTGCAGAGACAGGACATGTGGCTCCACAGATTCCTGCAACCGTTCCATAAATGTTGATTGAACACTCACAACATGAAGGCACTGTACGAGGCACACGGAGCAAGACGGGCGAGGCCCCACCAGCTTGCATTCTAGTGGGGGCAGCCAACAGCTAAATACGCCAGACAGTTAGAGGCAGCAAGGAGCAGATGGGAAAGGAGCTGCTCCAGACAGCGGGATGAGGCCAGGGACAGTCTTTCCAGAGAAGTGACATGTGAGTTAGGATGTAAACGGATGAGGAGAAGCCCTGTAAAAAATAAGAGTGTTCCAAGCATACGGAACAGCATGTGAGAAGGCTCAGGGGTCCCCAGAGGGGACAGCAGGCGGAGCTGTCACCAGCAAGGAACACTGAAAAGAGGGCCGATGGAAAGTGCCTGGGCAGTCATCTCCCACGTGGCTTTGGCGTTAAGGGCTGAGAAGGGAAGACGGAAGGAAAGGGAACCTCCAGACGACCCGTTACAGCTGGATGGGTCTGAATATTTGACAATAGGTATTGATATAATAATTGATGATGATGATAAAAATGACAAAGAGGCCAGGCTGTGAGCAGGCAATGCTGCCCTGGCGAAAGTGTGTGGTCTCTCCCAGCCACAAATGAAGGACAAAGGAGCGAGCAGAACTCCTCAAGCATTCTCCTGCCTGGGACGTGCCTGAGAACCCAAAGGTCAGTCTCACCGCCCACTGCCAGTCTGCCCCTTCTCTGGGAAGGCACTCCTGCGGGCTCCTCCTCCCTGCTGACCCCGGGCCCCCTGATGCTCACAGGCTTCCCTGTCGCTGGAGACATCATGGCCATTGAGCCCTTGTGGCTGGTGGATAACACGTCTGGGTCCCCCGCTGACTGGGAGCACCTTAGGGCAGAACCAGGTCTAACCACCCTTGTGCCCCCAGTACCTCCTCTGGGGCTGGTGCAGAGTACCTGCTGAGTAAGTACTGGCCCGAGGGAGGAAGGGAAAGATGGAGGAATGGAAGGATAGAGAAACAGATCCATTACCCACCTCCAGGCAGGGCGAGGCGCTTAACAGAATAGCTGATTGACTTTGACAGGCAAATGGTAGATCTCAATAAAACACTCATTGTTGCTGGTGGCAGTTGGGCTGGACTTCAAATAAGTTTTGTAGGCTACTGATTCAGAATACCCCAGACACCTCCTCTGATCAAATAAAAGGTCACTGTAGTACAGTGCAAAAAGGAAAAAGTATAAGGACCGGAGTCAGGGTCCAGGTTCTGCCACCTGCCAGGTTTGTGATCCTGGGCACATTTCCATAAGCCTCTGTCTCCTACTATGGAAAGTGGGGTATGCCCACCCCAGAAAGGTGTGGTAGGAATCAAAGGGGATACTATTTTTGAAATCACTTTTTGGTTTTTGTTTATTTTGTTTGTTTTTTTTAATTACTGTGCATTTATTGAATACCTGCTTTATATTCACCCCATGCAAGTGCTGGAGAGAAAGAGAAAGGACCATGCCCGCCCTGGAGGACCCTGCAGTCTGGCAGCTGAGCCAGAATGGGGATGGGATGGCTAATTTTATGTGTCAAATTGGCTGGACCATGGTGCCCAGATATTGGGTCAAACATTATTCTGGATGTTTCTTCTGTGTAGGTGTTTTTGAATGAGATTAACTTTCAAATCAGAGGACTTTTAGTAAGGCAGATTGCCCTCCATAATATGGGTGGGCCTTATCCAATCAGGTGAAGGCCTGATGAGAACAAAGATTGACCTCCCCCCAGGGACAGAAGGAATTCTGCCAGCAGGAGGCCTTTGGACTCGAACTGCAACTCTTCCCTCAGTCTCCAGCCTGCCAATCTACCCCATCAGATTTTCAACTTGACAGGCCTCCACAACCATGTGAATCAATTCCTTAAGATAAACATAGACATAAAATGTATACATTTCCCTGGCGAGCCCTGGCTAATACAGGGGCACCAGCATAATGTGGGTGGGATGTTCTAAGAATGGTCCTTATGGAGCCAGCGCCCCAGCACCCACAGCAGTGGCTCCTCTGGAGAGTGAAGCAGGGCTCTGGGTGTTGGAGCAGGTCCCTGGAGGCTAAGCTTCTGTAAGAGATGAGCAAAGATCTCAAAGCGCCCCCCAGCAGGCCCGCTCACTGCCCCCACCCCTCAGTGGTTGGAGGACCCAGGCCTGACCCTCTCTGCACCTTCTCTTTCCCAGGCCTTTTCAGCCCATTGTCTAGTGTGAGCCCCCAGCCGCGTGGCCCAGACAAGTTCCCTAACTTTTCTGAGCCTCAGTTTACTCCTTGCTAAAAGCCCATTTCATGGGGTCCATGAAGGTAACTTGTGCACTTAAGGACCTTCTATTTCTCGATTGTTAGTATTCAGTAGATTCATGCCCTAAGGAACATCAGTGAGTTTCTTCAGATTTCTCTCCAAGGCAATAACGGGAAATGGGCTGACATCACAGAGTGCACTACTTAAGTTAGCTGTAAGGGAAGACAAACATTCAACAGATTTAAATAATCAAATGTTATTACAGAAGATCAAAGAACCTTATATCCTAGAGTTTCATTAAAAACAGAGACGCTCCTGGGGGTGGCCCGGTGGCACAGCGGTTAAGTTCACACGTTCCGCTTCAGCATCCTTGGGTCCACCAGTTCGGATCTCAGGTGTGGACCTACGCACGGCTTGTCAGGCCATGCTGTGGCAGGTGTCCCACATATAAAGTAGAGGAAGATGGGCACGGATGTGAGCTTAGGGCCAGTCTTCCTCAGCAAAAAGAGGAGGATTGGTATTGGATGTTAGCTCAGGGCTAATCTTCCTCAAAAATTAATCAATTAAATTTTTTTAAAATGGAGAAGCTCCTGGACATCAGTGTGCAAGGAGCAGGAGGATAGAGGAGATGGCATCTCTCATCCCTCTGAGGGCACAGTTGGATACAAAACCTAGACGTCTGGATCTGACGTTGGCATCGGAGGCAGCACAGCTGGGCTGGCCGTCCTCTGAGACGGGAACGTGTTGACCGTGGAAGGATGCGTCCTCTGACCCAGTCTCCCCAGCAGGCAGAAAAGCAGGAGTTAACGGAGATGGCGTCTGCGTGGCCAGAGACCGGGATCATCCTGGGCCACCAGGGCCCTGCAGAAAGCCCCGTGTGGTCACCAAGTCTGTAGAACCTGCCCACAGTGCCCGCTCAAGGGCACGCCCACCCGTAGCCTGAGGCAGGCTGGTCGTTCTGAAGATAAGCTTCCTGACTTGGGGCCCTTTACTTACCCAGACTCTGCCAGACCAAGGTTCTCTTTCGATAGCCTGTTTTACTGTTGGAAGACGAGGAGAGAATGCCCCAGGGACAGTGGAAACCAAAGCCCTGCAGAACTCAGTTGGCTGCTGTATCCATTTAGGAGATCCAAAACATACCAGCATATATCGTTTCCCTCTGATAAGGAGCAAGCTCTAACCAGACTACTCTGGATGTTGCTTAAGTCTCAGGGTAAATTAAAGTCCAGACACACATTAGGGAATTGAAGAGTTCATGTGTCTAGAGTCTCAAACTGGGAAACGAGAAAAACAAACCAAAGAAAAAAGATGGAAAGGCAAGACAGCGAGGCGAGACCAGGAGACTCGCGAGCCGCTGAGGCCTGGGTGCAAATCTGGGTTCTACGCCCGTCTTTGTTCTGCCCTCCTCTCTCTCTGCCTCCCTCTCCTTGTCCATCAAATCTGGCGATGCCTCCTCTTCTCCTCTTTACCTTTGTGCAGGTCAGAGAACAGAGGATGTCAGTAGCTACTAGTGTGCCTGACACAGACGGGGCTTTCAGTAAACAGTCCCAGTGACTGTGAATTCACCAGAAATGGTTCTTTATGTTGCATGGAACACGTGGGAAAACTGTTTTGCAATTCTGACACACAGCAACGAGACAACAATCAAAGAGACACACAGCGAGCACAGCGTGGGGCCTCTGGTTCCATGCTACCGTGGGCTGAGAATTCAACGCTTTCATCTTTATTTTATGCCCAACGTAGAAATGCCTCAAGTTTATTTACCAACTGGACACTAATGTGCATTCTAAGGGAAATTACCCTCACAGGATCCAACTGTGGTTGTAAAATGTAAAGAACAATTCACTTAGTGAAAAAGAAATTTTTCTGCTTTTAAATAAAGATGAGAGGGATAGTGCAGTTCATAAAATAAGTCAGTCAGATCTGTGTTTTGCTCTCTTCGCTCATCACTACAGCCGAGGGCCCGCCTGTCCCCATTTATCTTACACAGAACCGTGGCTTCCAGCTCTTGTGAAGGGGACCACAAATGATCAATTACATCTTGGTGCACAAAGTCAAAGGTTAAACGTATTATCGCTCACCACAGGCCAATCCTAACCTCAGGATTAATGCCATAAACAAAAGAGGAAAAATATAGTTAGGCCTGAGAAGATACCAGCCTCAGTCTCCAAAGAATTATGAAGGGAAATGATGACCCCTACTGGTCGGAGCGGGACCCGCCCGCCAGCCTTGGCCGCGGAGTGCTGAGGGCCGCAGGTTCCCCTAGGAGCATGTTTGCTTGCTCAGGCCACTGAGCAGGAGGAGCTCTGTGGGAAACAAAGCACAGCATTTTCTCGCACAGGATTGGAGCTGCACTTGTATTTGCAAAACCGAGAGACTGAATGAGAGGGTCTGCTTGGCCCTGGGTGGGAAGCCCCAGGCAGGCCCCTTATGGACACAGACGAGCCTCTCCATCTCGACCCTATCATGTCTGCCAAGGCTGGGTGGACGGCGGGAGTGCTGCCACTCACCGCCCCCTTCCCTCGCCAGTCGGCCACTCCTGATCTCAAAGCCCATCACGCACTTTCCAGCTGAGAGGCTCGAGGCCCCACTTGCAGATCCCACTATAATGACTTTCTTCCTGTTCCCGGGCAATTGAGAGGGACACATCAAGGCTTAAAATGCCTTTTTACAGAAGGGAAAATCCACGATCCGATGAGCCAGTCTCTGGACAATTGTGGAAGGGGCATCTGGAATAGGCACAGTGGACGAAGCTGACAGTAGCCCTCAGCAGAGCCACTCCAAGAAACCACCTGCAGTGGTCCATAGTGCTGTGCACCAAGCAGTGCTGCCCAGCAGTCGTCTGGGCACATGCTGGGATTACACTTTCTGGCCCCCGTGTGGTTGGGTGGAACCATGTGAATAGTTCCAGGTAACGCTTTTTGAGCAGATCAGAGCATTTAACCACAGGTGCGAGAACTTCCAAAGTTCTTTTTCCACAGTGAGCAGAGTTCCCCTAGCTCCCAACCCACAAGAGCCATGTACAATAGTAGAAAAATAAAACTAGAGACTTGAGGGGTGTTTGTTATGCAGCATGACCTGGTCCATCGTGGCTGATTCATCATCCCAGCTCACAGGGCTGAGAAGCTTCCACCCAGAACATTGAAACCCAGAGAGGATTTGTGAGGCTGATACAGCCAGGTAAGCCAGGGCTTAGCTGCTGCTTGAAGCGAGAAGAACTAACGTCAGGCTGATGCTGGGCCCATCCAGTACGGCACTCTCCTGCCTTTCTCACACTGTGGCACCTGGAGAAAGGGTTAACATGCGCATGACACCTAGGACAAACAGATGGAAAACTGGGGACATCTATACAGGATTTGGTGAAAACTTTATGTTATTCTCCTAACATTATGTAATCATGCAAAATAAAATGCAAAGTTTTAGGGAACATATTAATTATTCAATTTGACAAACCTTCCACTTAAAATCTTTTCAGTTTTTTGATTAAGAAACGTTGGCTTGCTTTGGTGAATATAACTGTTTTGCATTACATTTACTCTTGAAATAGCCACATAATTCCCGATAAAGACTTGTTAATGATAATCTATCCAAATTCTTGGTAGTCACCATCCACGAGAAAACTTGTACGCACAGGTAGTGATGAAATTTTTGAATTATCTTTACAACAATTCCAAAAGTGTTAAAATTACATTTAAAGAATCCATGGCTCTTTTGAATGTTAAAATGTCTTGTAATAATTCAAATGTTTTTTAATCCAATCCAACCTTTCCACATCGAGCATTTCAAAAGTGAGAAAACTTTTAATTTGCAGAACACGAAACTCAAGTGACTTGTTGGAACAGTCACCCAGCAGCTGGCTTGGACACCACTGAGAGAGCTCATCAGCCACAGATAGACAGAAATACCCAAGAGGGGTGATATTTCTCTGTCAGGCCTTCCCCCCCAGGGCTGTGCCCTCACCGCAGCCCCTCGTAAACCCCTCACGGCTGTCCTATTCTTCTCAGAAGGAAAGCCAAACTCCTCCCCTGGCAACAAGGCCTCCGTTGTTGGCCCCACCACTGACCTCATCATCCATTCCTCTTCGGGCTCCACCCATACTGGCTGGCTTGGACTTGCTCCAAGGCACCAGGCTCTTTCCTGCCCCAGGACCTTCTCATGAGCTATTTTTTACCTCCACCTAGAGCATTCTTCCCCTCAGTTTTCACCTAGCTGACCCCTGTTCTTGCATCCATTCCTCAGAATGCCTTCTCTGAGCCCCTAATCAAAATAAAGTTTTCCCCATACTTATTGTTTTGTATTTCAGTTTCCTCATTTGTAAAAATGGAAACAAAAATAGGCTTTTTTTGAGGAGTAAATGAAATATAACACACATAAGCAGCTGAAACAGTGCCTGGCTTGGAATAAGTGTTCAGTTAATCATCATTGTACCTTTCACTTGTCCTTTGTGACCCGTACTGCAATCACAAATAGATACTTATTTACGTGTATTTGCGTCCCACCAGACTGTATCCTCTATAAGAAGAGAGAACATGTCTTCTTTCGTCTCCTATTATATACCCAAGGCCTGGCGCAGTGCCTGGAATCAGTATATATTTGTTGAATGAATAAATGAATTCATCCCGTGAGAATGCACTTGGCCATGGAAATTCCGCACAGTAGAGAACCCACATACAAGTAAATGGAGGGTGAATCTAAAGAAGCTTAAAATGCTAATGTAAAAATATATTGGACCTATTTCCTCCTGCTACCAACCCACCTCCCTAGCCTCACTCTGCCATTCTGTCTTCCCATTTTCACCTTGATCCCTTTCTGTTCCTGAATCTGTTTCTCCGGCCTTCTATGTTTCTCTATTCTCTGTTGCATTCTCAGATGGCATCTGGTACACAGTAAGTACTCAATAAATATTCCTTGACTAGTTGCTACAATGGTTGGATGGATGATGGATGGATGAATGGATCAATGGATGGATCTTTCAGGGAGGTGAATGAGAGGACAGAGGTGGTACTCTCCCCCTCTTACCATGGAGGAAATTTCTTGGGATCTCAAAGATCCACCCACCCCCCCAAATCACCACCCCAGGGCCTCTCTGATCCAGTGGGAAGAAAAGCGGGCACTCTGCTTGCAGCTAATTTAAAGCCTGACCATGAATCCAGTCTGACAAGCCTGGGACACCCAAGGCTCCATCTGGGCAGCCCCTCCGTTCCTCCCAGTGGCTAGCCTTGAAACGGGTCCCTTCAGTCTTCAGAGCACAGTGCAGGGAGTTTTTCCCACTCTGAGCAGCAAGCACATCCTGCAAAGACATTCTGCTTCTATAAACATGCTTTTCTAAATGTTAAAGGGTCAGAGCAATTTCCAAAGGTCTCTGCCTCGAAGGAGCCCTCAGATGATATTTAATTGAACTACTTTTGCTTTGAGAAGTGAGGAAACTGAAATGTAAGAAGTGGAAATGCTTCTTGGTTTGATGTCAAAATATCGGCTTCCAGATAAAATAATAGAAAGAGAATTTTCATTATTAAACCTGGAAAATGAACATAACCAGCTCAATCAAGGAGAGCAAAGTACAGGATTTTCGTAAAACAGTCAGAGGGAAAACAATCTCCTTTTAAACTCTATTTTCAAACCCTTAACTGTTGAAGGCACCTTTGCTGGTAAAAATCTCTAGAAATCTCTCTTTCTCCTTTAGCATTCGAAATTGAACATTAAATATGAACACGCCTACCACAAGTTTAAATGTTAACTTCTTTCTTAGTATTCCTATGGTGTTTCCAGAGCAAATTCCTTTGAACAGAGGAAAACGAATTTTGTAAATGTCTAAGAGAGATCACGTAAGTGAAGCAAACTCTCTTAAAAAAGGCAAGTGATGGATTTGTTGTTTTGTATTTGTGAAAATATTTGAATGACAATTGGCATACTTTTGACCCAAGTCACATCGAGAAGCCAGCAATTAAATCCTTGCTTCTGTTCGATGCACTCAGAATGTTTGTATAATTCTGAATTTGATGTGATGCTCTCCGAAGACAGAGAGGACTGAGACTGCTGGGTCAGCATTTCAGAGCGCTGAGAAGAGAAGGGAGCGTGTGAGCTGGCTTTGATCAGTGCGCAGTCAAAGCTGCCGTACACCGCAGGACCTTGGTGGGCTCCATTCCTTTAGACCACAGTGGGAATGGCACCCCCTAGAGTTCTGCAGTGAACAACCTGCACATCTGTGCTTGGTACAATGTGTAGTTGTACTGTTGTCTTTTGTTTGGCTACCCAGCATGGAATTATCTCTCCAATGTGAGGGGAACCCAAACCACAGGAAGGCACGACCCCAAATCCTGTCATGGTAGCCAAAGGGGATATGTATTTCCTCTTTCCAACAGCTTGGATCTGGACCAGGCTCAGTTAGAGTAAGCAAAACCAGTGCTCTTGCCCAGAACTCTACAGCTAGAAGCGGTGACACGAACATGCAGGCTAAGTACAGATCATCAAAGACAGCAGCAGAGGAGCTGAGAGTCCAGCAGTGGTGGGGTGGGGCAGAGCTGCCACTTGCTACTGCTCCAGGGTGCCTGGGTGAAGAGGCAGGGAGGGGCTGAATCTAGTCCACACTCTGCTCACCAAGCTCACGCTTCTGCTATGTGGTGGCAGAGCAAGCCCCTTTTCCTAATCCACACAGATGAGTCACTGTGGCCTTGAGTAGGGGCTCAGGCGGAGGTGCCAGCAGCAGCCAGCTACACGGGTTGCTCCAGGGCACGTGGCAGGCTGGCTCCTCACCTACCGCAACTCCCTTGGTCCCTGTTCTCCAGCCTTCCTGTTGATCCTGTGAGCATCCCGTTATCTTCCCAACACATCTTTCTGCTTAAGGTTGCAGGACTCAGTTTCTGGTTTTGCACCCCTGTTGTCCATTCAGCAGATCCCTGACCACAAACCCCTTCTTGCCAGTTTATCCCACCTTGCTTTGCTACATAAGGAGTCTGGTAAAGGCTGGACTTAAAGGGGTGTGTGGAATTAGAAGTAAAATAACATGTTGGGTGAAACTACTCCTCCACTATCCAGATAATAGGAATTGGTTTCCACATACTGAACTTTTTAAACACAGGGCTGTTAGCGAGCGTCCACCCCAAACCCTGCATCCGGCAGACGAGCCCAGAGGAGGCGGGTGAGTCAGTGGAGGCCACCTGGCTAGTCAACAGCAACTTCTATAAGCCCCTCTATCTCAGCTGCTAACTGCATTATTTATGTGGGCACCATGACGTGGCTGGAGTTAAACAAAAGAGGGGCATCAATTCTCTCACCAAGCTGTGCCTAAATGCTCACAAGATGCTTTGCTAAAATCTGTTTTGCCTTCAAACTCTAATCCTGGCCAAGAAGAGAAACCTTGATTTATGAAATCTTAAGAACAATGTTGTGAAACACTTTGAACATTAAAAACTTCAGATTTACAGTATGGAGACACCTCCACCTGTGGTTACTGGAACGAGACACTGAGGACACTGAAGGTAGGGCAGGAGGCGCAGGAGAGAAGCACCAGCTGCCATCGGGCAGTTATACGTGTGCCTCTGTTCTCCTGGAACAAAGAGGAGTCTTTGTCCTGCAAATGCTACAAAAGATGTGGGAGAGGAGCCTTGATGGGAAAGAGAAGGGGCCAACCCAAGGAATGTTTCGTTTCACTGCCTGGCTTATCTCAATATTGGTTCACAGGATAGAGAACATCAAGGAAAGGATGAAACATACCTTCCGTTTTTCTCAATTACTGAGTATATGTTTCTAAAAGAGAAAATACAAAAATTCATCGGGAAATTTTTCGGCTGTACATCTCACACAGCACTCTAGGACACAAAGGGTAGAAAGTTTCAGCCCCAACTTAGAGCTCTGGAGACAGGGGCCTGGAAAGAAAACCACGGAAGCTGCAGCCCCACACCCGAAGCTTTATGCAGTCAGCCACAATGTCTCTATAACTCAAGGGTCAGCAAATTTTCTCCATGAAGAGGCAGATGGTAAATATTTTAGGCTGAGCAATCCACACAGTCACAACTATTCAACTCTGCCAATGTGGCGAAAGCAGCCACAAATGTAAACAAATGGGAGTGGATACATTCTAATAAAACTTCTTTTTTAAAGATTTTATTTTTCCTTTTTCTCCCAAATCCCCCCAGTACATAGTTGTATATTTTAGTTGTGGCATGTGGGACACCACTTCAGTGTGGCTTGACAAGCGATGCCATGTCTGCGCCCAGGATTCGAATTAGCGAAACCCTGGGCTTCCGAAGCAGAGCAGGGGAACTTAACCACTTGGCCACCGGGCCGGCCCCCGTTCCAATAAAACTTTATTTAAAAAACCAGCAGGCCCAATTTAGCCCATGGGCCGTAGTTTGCCCATTCCTGCTCTAGTTGATCAGACTGCACCATCCAACACCCACACTCTCGATCATTACACTCTTTAAACTCAGCCTTGAACACTTTCAAACAATAACATCATCTCTCAGATCCAGAGGTGGTGATTACTGCAGTAAGAGACAACATCCCCAGCTTTTCATAAACAATAACAGGCAGAGAGCCATGTTCACAGGAGGGTAAACCTTTCCGACACATCCACATTGCTGAGACAATCCTCACTTACCAGGACGACAAAAACCCCCTCTCAGTCTCCCTGTGGGTCCCTCTACACAACACATATAACACTGCAATTCAACCCACAGAATTAGTATGCAACATCTCATCTCCCCTTGCAAGCATTTTTGCCTGAAAAACCAGGCGGCATTCTCATAGTGACAGCATGAGAATAACTTGTCATCCTGGTAATGGTCTAACTGCATATAAGTGTCTGTCATAATGAAAATTGGTCTCTTCCATTTCAATTTATTTTGTCAACAATCCAAATGGAGCTGGAATATATCTTCCAACAGCACTGCACACAGACCAAATAGGGAAGAGAACTTTAAAATGAAGCTCATCATCATAGGACTAAATATTTACATTAGAAAAGATTCTCTCTTCTGGAAGACATCCCAGCTCTACTGTGCTCCCCTGCCAGTACACCTGCAGCTTTTTGTAACTAATTAAGGAACTCCAGAAAACACATTCAAAAGGGCCTCAGCAAACAGATGCAGACTCTGTTAATTAAACAAGCCGGAGCAATCACCCAGGCTGTAAGTGGAAAATGTGCTTCTTTCCTCCATTTTAAGGCAATCATAGTTATTTGCAAATGTTTTTTGATAGTTTCTCAAAAGAGGAAATCTGCTAGCAGCAGGCTCTGGCTTCCTCTAGCGGAGGACAGATCTTCGGGAAAGGTTGGAGGTACGAGGCACTTACCCAGCTTCACTAATTAGCTCCTCAGCCCCTTCCTCTCCCTCCAGAAGACTGTGCTAATGAGAAAAGGAAGTTTAAGGGCTAAAGCAAGAAAACAAGCTTGCTAATGCTACTTAAAGGCACTGAAACGTCCCCGTGCCGTGCCCTCTTCAGAGCTCTAGTTGGGGTGTGCAGCGGTCCGAGTGTGTGCAGAAGTAGCGACAACCAAGTGGTTCCCTCCTTAGCTGAGCGCCCACCATCTATCTACAGAGCCGGTGTTGAAGCAGAAGGAAGGTGAAGGCCAACCAGAGGAGGGAGGAAAGAAAGAAAATAGCATGGAGTCTCTCCTTACTCTTGTCCTCGGGTTCCAGGCAATGCTTTAGGGAAGCCCTACTCTTAAGTAAAATTCTCTTAGTTGTAGTGTTATCCTTCAGCATCCCAATCAGGGCTTACACATGCCATGGCCTCCGGGAGCCAGTAATCAAGCGATTAAGCTGTTCTCAGGAACAAAGCCACCTTCCACACTCTTCTCTGTGATGTGCCGCTAAGACTCTGCAAACTAAGTTCTCCTTTGCCAGCTGGCTTCCTGTTAGGTGCTGCTCATAGAGGGCCCTAAAGGGAGACTGAAAAGCTGGAGAGGGGAGGAAGGCCTTGCTCTTTCCTGTTTTGCTGTTTCCTGTTGCTGTTACCCCAGCAACGGCCTTTCACCCCAAAAGCAACAGTTGGTCCCATTTTCCAGATTCTTCCAGTCCTCCCAGAAATCACCTCATTGCATCCTCCCCACCCACCCAGATATACCAGCACCAGCTGGCAACACGTCCTTCTCAGAGTTCTGAATCCCAGTTCCATAGGACTCTTCTCCAAGAATCTAGGTTCCAAAAGCCCCATCTTCTTAACGTTGTTTCTCAACCCTAAGAGTAAACTATGCGTTCTGCAGTTACTACCTTTTGAGACCTCAGTGTTCCCTTTTTGCCTTTTAAGCCTGTTTAAAAGAGATAATTTAATATAGAGAAGGCTGGTGAGATTTTTTTCACTGACTTGACTCCAATTGATCCAATATTTGATACCAGGAGAGATCCTAGTATCACCCTCAACGTTGGGATTGGTCCTGTGCTTGGACTTGAATGCAGCGCTGAGATCCTTGAGAAATGGCATGTTAAGCAACAGTAACCCACAGTGGGCAGTGACATCACCATTAGTCAAATTATCACCTGTAATTGATCGTGATGGCGTGCCCACTGAAGCAACTGCCTTGGAGACCAAGTGGCTGCTGCACTTGACTGAGAGAGGAGTGACAATCACCCCAAAGACCACAAAGCGGGACTGTTGCTTCTAACTGCACTGAAGGGATTAAGAAAGAAAATGACAAACTCAGGGCTTCAAATTCTCAGCTTAAGTCATAGTTAGAGAACCAGAGAGTTTTGATGGCAGCCCTAAAAGAAATTCTTATTTCTTGCAGCTGCAGGTTCCTTCTCAACAAAAAGCAAACCCAAAACTTAATAGTGTGAGTTGCAGAATTTCGACTTAGGTTTAATTCTCAGATTCACCAAGTCTCGCATGTAAAAGTGAAGCATTGACTGGGAAGAAGTGAGACCCTAGACTTAAATAGGGATATCTGGGTGGATCCAGATGAAGCTGAGGACCCTAAACCCTTGGGTCTTTCTGACCCTCTTGTTCATAGAAAGGAGCAGCACCTCCTCCTGTATCCAGGAGACTAATCGTGCCTCGCTTAAAGACTTGTAATAACTTCACTTGCCGTCTTGCATGGGTACGCCTATTTTCCTCAAGACTCACTCAGTATTAGTTAACAACAAATTCCTATAAAGCTTAGTGGCCTAAAGCAACAACAAACTTTTATTACTTTTCACAGTTTCTGTGAGTCCAAAATTCAGGAGAAATTCAGCTTAGCTGGGCAATTCTAGCTCAAGGTCTCTTAGGAAGTTGCAGTCCAGATGTCAGCTGGGGAGGCATCTACTGAAGTCTTGACTATGGACTGGTGCATATGCTTCCAAGACGGTCCACTCTAATGGCTTGAAAGTTGGTTCTGGCTGTTGACAGGAGGTCTCAGTCCTCATCACATGGACTTCTCCACAGGGCTGCTTGGGTGTCCTCGCTACATGGTGGCTGGGTTTCTTGAGAGTGAGAGATTCAAGACAGAGCATAAAGAAGCCACAGCCCCATCCTCTAGCCACAGGTGATGGGACGAGAGGTGGACACTGACCCGTGAGGTGTCTGCAGGGAAAAGCTCTGATTAAAAAAAAAAAAGGAAATGGAGACAACAGAGCCTGTCAGAGTCTTTCCCTCAGGAATTTGATCTAGAATATTTGATAGCCAGAGCCCAAGTCGCAAGGGTGCACACAGGAGGCATCACGGGCTGTAAGTAAGCTGAAGTTACGCAGGAGCTTGAGCCATCAGGAAGAGAAAGATGCGTGGCCGAGGGGGCGGTGCTCAAGGGACAGAAGAAGGAAGGACGTCAGCAACAGCAGGAATGATAAAGGCAAATACTAGGAGACTACATTACCTTAGGACAGCATATCTGCGAATGCTAACCTAAGGGCCAAAATAACCCTGTCAGCAGAAGGGCCTTGGACGCTTCCAGTCCCTCACTATGCCCAACTCTGCCTCCTCAACAGCTCCTGGGACAAGGCTGAGTCCACATACATCCTCTTAGAAAAATCTCAAGGATGCAGTGATCTTTGCAAAGTTCTGCTGCTTCAACCAGAGCAGCCAGGGCTCGTAATCAAGCAACGCCCTCAGAGCCACGCAGCCGTCTGCCAGGCACCCGGTCCCCACAGCAGCCAGGAGAAGGCGGTGACTGCCCCGCTCCACCCAGGAGGCGATAAGGCCCAGAGAGACGGAAGTAACCAGCCAGGTCACGCAGCTAGTAAAGCGAGTCAGGGCAGACTTACCAAAGCCAGTTGTACCTCCTGGCCAGCGCCCTTCCCCGTGTGGCCATATAACTACTACCGTACACCTACACAAAAGGGCTAAGAGGGACTGAGCCGCTGAGCACCCTCCGTGTGATGAGCACTGTGCTCGGAGTTCAGAAGCAGCAGGAGAATAAAACAAATATTCTTGCCTCCTGGAGCTTGCGTTCATGTGTGTAGTCATGTGAAGCAAATCACAGACGTAAAGTGAATTCTGGAAGCCCACCACCAAATCTGCCCGTTATCCTGCCAATTCCGCACTTAAGAGTGTGTCTATTATTATTAAATACACACACACATAGTTTTATTTATTTATACGCATAATTGCTGTCATTGTGAGTATGCCATTATTATTATCCAGACAGCCTGGACAACTCAAACCAGGATCCTCTCACTAGATACAAAACTTCAAGCCTCAGCTGCCTCGTCTGAAGAAAGGGGATAATTATAGTACCTGCCTCACAGTGTGGTTGTGAAGACCCAACGAATGGACAGATGCAAAGTACTTAGAACAGCGCCTGGCCCTTGGTAAGTTTGTGCTTTATTCATAGTAGGATTAATATGATTGCAATTATGATTATTAAAATTATTATTAAAACTTGAAATGCAACCCTCCTTTAGGTAAATTTAAACCCTTACTTTTCCTCAAAATTAGGTTTTCTTTGGGCCAGCCCTGGTGGCCTAGTGGTTAAACTCAGTACCCTCTGCTTCAGCAGCCAGGGTTTAGTTCCCCGGGCACAGACCCACACCACTTGCCTCAGAGTGGCCATGTGGTGATGGAAGCCCACATACCAAATAGAGGAAGATTGGCAACAGACGTTAGCTCAGGGAAAATCTTCCTCAGGAAAAAAAAAAAAATAGATTTTCTTCAAGGAGGCAAGGAAAGGAACTGGGACTGCGACCCCAGGCAGAATTTAATTCAAATCTGGCCATGCCTGCCACTTGCTGTGTGTATTTAGGTAAGCTGCTTCACCTCTCTGAACTCCAGTCAGCTTTCCTACAGAATGGAGTGTCATAACATCCACATCCTCTGGTGCGTTGTGAGGCTTCAGGGACACCTGCGTTTAGTACCGTGACTGGTACTCGGCAAACACTGAGTGAGCAACACCCACCGCCGTCTGTGCCGTCATCGTCACTGTTACCTGCAAACTCTGTGGTGGCAGCCAAGCAGACTGAATTCTGAAAATACGCAGACTTTACAGGGAAATAAAAATGGTGGCCTGTCATATCATCGTGTCTTTACTATTTGCCCAGCTCTGTTATGGCAACGGCAAGAAATGCTTGCCCATAGGAGATGTTCAACACAATTTCTTAAACGGTAATGAAGTAATATGTTGCCTTGAATTAGTTAATTAATCTCCAAGACCCCTGCCCTGCCCCGTCCTCTTCTGTACCTGCCCAGGAAGGAGGAGTCTCCATGGCCAGAGCTGCGAACACTGCGCTGGGAGACGAGACACCACGTGTTAGGAGACCCGTGCATGTGGGGGGAGGGGCAAGGAGACCAGAGCCGAGAGCCACCCACCCTTCTCACCGCCCGCCCCCTCTCACGTGGCACCAGCCCTGGCACAGCCTGGTGCCCGGCACTGAACACAGCACTGTCTTTCTACAGCCCGAGTGCCTGATTAAAATCTTCCGGCTCTGGAAGGGGTGGAATAGACCGGCCTTTTTTCTTGATGATAAGAACTGAGGCTTCACTGAGGGACCACACAGACAAAGCAGGACCCCTGCTCCGCCACATTTCGTGGTAGTCTAAGCAAAAAGGTTGGTTCCTTGCCCCGTCCAGCTTGCCAGAGATCTGCCTTTGGAGGCAAGCACCACTTTTCCATCTTCCATTGCTCATTCCCCACAGGATTCTCATAGGAAAGAACAGGCATAATTTGGATTTTCCTGTCTTTTTGGCCAAACTTCACCTTAATACCATCTTTCACCCAGCTTTCTGACAGAATGAACAAATACGTGGATGTGAGACACAATCCCGCCCCTCAGGGAACTTCGCTGATTCGGGAGCAGACCCAGCTCCTGGGAGAGACTCTGCAGTGCTCTCTTCTGCCTCAGGTGTTGAGAGGACCACTCGTCCAGCTGGTGCAGCCACAAGATGGTGGCAACTCTGGCTCCTTGAGCATCGTATGGAGAAGAACCTCTTGCCAGCCTACATTGCCCACTTAGAAAGAGCAAGAAAAACACACTTTTGTTGTGTATTGTGTTGAGCCACCAAGATTTCAGGGTTGTCTGTTAACACACCTTGACTAAGACCATCCTGACCCTGTGGTTCAGGCATGAACTGTAGCATGGCTTAGTTCCAAAGACATACTGCATGTTGAGTGTCAAAAAATCTCCCGAGAGACCAACTATATTGCCTTTGTCTTAATCTCTTAAATTACATTACTCCAGATCCTAGGGGTCACAGCTCCTGAAGAGTCAGGTCCTCGTAATCAAATCACAGCAGCCATGGTACCAAAAAAGCCCCTGAAAGTCACCAAACAGAAAAGCAATATAATGAAAACTGTATTTTTGGAAGAACCTCCTTGCTCTAATATGAAGATATATTGGAGGAGGTAGGGACTATACAGATGGAGAAAAATCAGAGGCTAGGAAGGATAAAGACACAGGAAAGGAGAGCCAATAAAATGATGCTAGAGGGACCGTGAGAATCATGGCTGATGGTGGAAGGGGGCCCTGGGGACTCCAGGCATGTATGTGAACTTTGACCCTTCCTTTGCTCATATTCCTAGAGTCCCCAAGTCATTTAGCTTCTTTATATCTGTCCCTTCCTTACCATGCCCACAAACATGACCAAGCCTAGTCATTTTAAGCAAATCACCATCTTTTCCAGATGATAAAAAGCTTGCAACTCATCACAGCTGCTACTATCATATAGTATTCGATCACAGAAAAGCATCCGACTTCCTGTTCAAGCAGATTCTGCTCAGCGAGGTGAACAATAGGGGCAATGGAGAGCTTCCTCCTAAGGAGAAAATTTCAAAACAGAAAAATGCCCATGTGCTCTCCCTAATCATTTCTCCATGTAGCTGGGTGGGAATAACTGATCATTTCCGTATCATAGGTCCAGCTGACTTCCATAAAGAGACAAATACTTTTAGAATTGAAGCCACGTGTTAGGACAGTAGAACAAAAAGGCAGGCGTGGCTCCCTGGTGACTTTATAAAGCTTGGATGTTTACTTTCAGACTCAATTTACATGAGGAAGAAATTTCTGTCTGTTCAAAGTATTCTTATCTTGGGTTTTTAGTTATATGTGGTTAAATCTAATCTTTACTGGTCCCATGGGCTTCCTACTTCCTCTACTCTTTATTGGGGAAGGAAGTAAAATACATCATTGACCTTTCAGCTCACATAACTAATAGGCAGCAAAAAACTCCAACCCAGGTCTCCCTGACTCTGAAGCTTGAGCTCTTTCCACAGTGCCACAGAGCCGCTCTGACTTGCATTTTGACAAGCATGGAATGGCACACTGAGAGGAATGTCAGCACAAAGTACCAAAGGAGGGGTTAGTAAGTAGCTTTTCTAAAGCTACATTTTATCACAAAAACAAAGGAGACTGTCTTAAACCAAATTCTTTCAGATGTAAGTAAGAGAATCTCAACTCAAACTAGATTAAGCAAAAAAGCAAATTAATTGGTTTAAACAACTGGGTGGTGTGGGGATTTGCTAGCTTTATGCACATACGGGTCAAGGGGCTTAACAACGTTGTTCTCTTTCATTTCTTCTCTTTCTTTATCTCTGTCTCTGTTTCTTTGCTTTCCTTCATTTAGTGTATTGACTTCATTCTCTCCCATAGCAGTAAATCTTTCTCCATTAGGTAGAGGAATATGGTCCTTGATGATGTGGATCAAGGCTGCCCCAGGGAGAGAAGCCCAAGGCGTCCTGCCCTACGTCCCGATCTATATCATCCTCCAGGAAGCATAGGGCGTCCTGACCTAATCCCACCTGATTTGTATCCAAAGTTATAGGACCGACCACCGGATAACCAGACTTCGCCTGCACTGATGCGATTTTAAAGAATTTTTACATGATCTTTCCTTTGTCTTGTAGAGAAATAACTCACATCCCTATGCCTTATAAATTTAGCCCTACCCTCAACCCATTGCAGCTCTTCACTGCCCATGGGTCACGTCCCCATGTTATTCTCTGAATAAAGGAGCCCAACTACCAGACCTTGAGTACAAGAAATCTTTATTTTGACTCCTCAGCTCACTGAGCCCACATCACTTGACAGTCCCAAATTCACATCCTCCCAGCCTAACACATTCAGCCAGAAGAGCATCCTTTTGTCTCAGTGTCCATGTATCTGTCCTAGAGAAGACAATGATTGATACTATCTATGACTGGAACAACCACTATTGCTATGAAATGAGGTATGAAGATTGGCTAGCCAGAGTGGGTGTGTAGGGTTGGGGCAAAGGCTGGAGATTGCCATTTTCATTAGAATCGAATGGGGGAAGGATAGGTCCCAAAGGAAAGGACAGAAGAGTAGGAAAAACAACATATATTCACTCCAGGAGTTACTAAATATTTTTGAGGAAGAGAGTAACAAAATGAAACATGACGATACAAGGGAAAAACAAGATAAAAATAAACATGGATGCACTAGGCAGATGCGTTGGTAGGTAAAGGAGGCAGCTTTTAGAATAATCAGGAAAGGAGTGATGAAGGGCTTAACCTGAGGGTTGGTAATACATAACAAAGGAAGGGAAGAGTCAAAAGTACCAGCCCAGTTTCTACTTCTAGCCAAGAGGGAATAACAGTATTTAGACTTTCCCTTCCACTATAAACAAGTGGGAAACTTTATAAAATATGTTTTCAGATATTGGACAACTGGCAACGAAAGACTGTGATCTCTGAGAGAACAGAAATAAACAAAGTAAATTCCACAATCACTCAGCTTTCTGCTTGGAGTCAATTTCTGGGTTGCAGCAAAGGGAAGGGGAAGCTAAATAGAGCACAATGGGTATTGCTGAATTCAGGAGACAGAGATCAGAGTTTGGGGGAGTTGGAGTAGCTAAAATTTGTGGGGCAGAATATCAAGGAGGAGGGAGCAATCACAAAATGAGCTCCCAATATCTGTACAGGGATTCCCTTGAGTCTTTGGCCAGATCCCAAGCTGTGTATGGTGAAACTCCACGAAGCTGGGCAAAGGACAAACTCTGGGGAAAGAATAATTACTGAAGAGCTCTAAGTTAGATGATTCCCAGAGCTCACCCTCGACCTGGAATCATTCCAGTTCCCACCAGCAAGAGTGGAGAGACCTCACTGAATGCCCAGCCTTTAGTAGAAGGCCAAAAGGATACGGTCTATGTAGTGGGGTAAACTAGTCCTAGAGGAAAGGCCACTCTAGAGTTACCCTTAGAAAGTTTAACAAGCCTCAAAAGAATCAAGTTAACTTGAAGTAACCTAACTGTCTTCCAGAATAAAGTCCAATACTCTTTAAAAGATTACAGCAAAGTGCAGCACTCAATGATCAGCACTCAATGATGTAAAGTCTACAATGTCCAGTATTCAATAAAAAATTACTGACATGTGTAGCAGCATGAAAGTATAATTCATGGAGGAGTGACATCAGCATCAGGGTGGAGTGAGTCGTTCCCTTTGTCTCTCCCCCTCTCAGTTACAAACAGTCAGACATCCAGTGACCAAGAAAGGACTCCCTACACAGCACACTAGAACGCCTGAGTGACCCACGCATCTATACAGCTGAGGCGAGTGGACTGGGCCTCTAGGAGTCACTGGACCTAGGGAAGCAGCCCCTCCCTTGTCCCCCAGTGGCAGTAATCCAAAACACAGATCTTCACACCAGTGCAAACGCCAGTGACCACAGGCTGCAATGAAACATGGCTCTCATGGATTGGCCCCTGCCCCCCTCCAGCAGTGGTGGGTGACGAGGCTCCAGGACACAGTGGAATGAGCAACCCAGCTCCCTCCACCTCCCCCAGCACTGGCACCAGCCTTTCCAACAGTGGGGACCACATCCAAGGCATGAATGTCCCTAAAGGGGCAGGGTCCCTGATCTGAGGTCTCAGAGCAGGCCACCATCACATGCCTCAGCCCCAGTGACCAGACGCTGCAGCCCCTGCCCCTCCCAGTGGTGGCAGGTGGTGCACACATCCCAAGGCTTCAAGACAGTGGATCCAGTGGCCCAGCTGCCTTCCCCTCTCCCCAGCAGTAGCACCAGTCTTTCCAGCAGTGGGGACTACATCCAAGGCGTGAATTTTCTGGCAGGGGTGGGGCACCATGATCTGAATATTTTCGAGCAGACCACCAGGATGTGCCAGCACCATCAACCAGAGGCTGTGGTCCCATCCTCCCTCAGCAGTGGTGGATGGCACACACAACCTGAGGCTTTAGGACAGAGTAGAACCACTGACCCAGCTGCCTCCTCCTCCCCTGGCAGTGGTGCTTGTCTCTCCAGCAGTGGGGACAGCAACCAAAACATGGATTTCACCAGAAGGAGCAGGGTGCACTGACCTGAGGTCTCAAAAAGCACACTGGCAGGCGCCAGCAACCAGAGACTGCAGGGCCAGCCACAACAAATGCAGCTTAGCCCCTATTCTCCCAGCAGTGGCAGGTGCCACCTGCAACCTGAGGCCTCAGGAAGCACAGCAGAACATGAGACCCACCCCCCAGTGGTGGCAACCCCAACATTGGCTCTACCAGCAGCAGGAGCTACATACAAGAACCTGGGCCCCTGACAGCAACTGCGACACGTGTGAACCCAGAAACCATGGCAGCAGTGCTGCCAGCACCCCCAGATAACCCAGGAGCAGCAGCACAGATGGTGCATGTGGCTGCAGCACCCAAGCCCATGGGGGAGAGCCAGCAGAAAGCAAGGGGGGAACACAAGACCCAGGAAACTCTGGAAGCAGCAGAAGTGCTCACAGCCTGGTGACCCCTGTGGCAAAACCTGAGCCTGGAGTGACATCTACGCAGCAAGGACCAGCAACCTCAGAGGCACAGCAGCACAAGGAAGGCACTGATGATGCCTCTGGCAGAGGCAGTGGATGGTAAAGTGCAGGCTCTCAAATACAACCAGAAGCAGCTCAGAACCAAAGGAACCAAAGGAACCAAAGCCTCACCCAAATAAGAAAGGTAGGTACTGCCACAAATTCTCCAGCAGAGGATCAGCTCATCAAACACTGTGAAGAACTACAGTAATACCGCAGAACAGAAGAGATTGACAGCTCTCCAGAAACCAAACTTGACACAGAAGAATACAATCTGACTGACAGAGAATTCAAAATAGCTGTCATAAAGAAACTTGACAAGTTGTAAAAAACTCAGAGAGACAGTTCAATGAACTCAGGAATAAAATTAATGAATAGAAGGAATACTTCACCAAAGAGATTGAAGCTCTAAAAAAAAACCAAACATGAATTCTGGATATGAAGAACATAATTAATGAGATAAAAAATAATATGGAAAGAATAAAAAAGAGAGCAGACATTATGGAGGAGAGAATCAGTGAGCTGGAAGATAGAAAACTAGAAATGATCCAGGTGGAGAAGGAGAGAGAACTAAGATTTCTAAAAAATGAAGAAATTCTTCAAGAAATATCTGACTCAATTAGGAAAAGAAACAAAGATTATAGATATCCCAGAGGGCGAAGATGGGGAGAAAGGAGCAGAGAGCTTATTTAAAGAAATAATAGCTGAGAACTTCCCAAGCCTGGGGAAGAAACTGGACACACAAGTACAGGAAGTTAAAAGAACTCCTAATTACCTCAGTGCAAAAAGACCTTCTCCAAGGCATATATTAAAAATGTCAAATGCCAATGACAAAGAAAAAATATTATGGGCAGCGAGAGAGAAGAAAATAACCTACAAAAGAACCCCTATCGGGCTTTCAGCAGATTTCTCAGCAGAAACCTTACAGACTAGGAGAGAGTGGAAAGATATATTCAAAATACTAAAAGACAAAAACTACCAACCAAGAATACTCTATCACTAGATGAGATGGACTTAATAGATATATATAGAACACTGCATCTAAAACAGCAGAATACACATTCTTCTCAAGTGCACATGGAACATTCTCAAAGATAGACCATATGTTGGGAAACAAGGCAAGCCTCAATAAATTTAAGAAGATTGAAATCATATCAAGCATCTTTTCTGACCACAATGCTATGAAACTAGAAATCAACTACAAGAAAAAAGCTGGGGAAGTCACAAATATGTGGATGTACCAACTCTTGGTATGTTGGTTATATCAACATGGGATGCTGCAACAGCAGTTATAAGAGGGAAATTCATAGCAATACAGGCCCACCTCAACAAACAAGAAAAATCTCAAGTAAGTAATCTTAAACTACACCTAACAGAACTAGAAAAAGAAGAGCAAACAAAGCCCAAAGTCAGAAGAAGGAGGGAAATTATAAAAACTAGAGCAGAAATAAATGAAATAGAGACTTAAAAAACAGTAGAAAGGATCAATGCAACTAAGAGCTGGTTCTTTGAGAAGATAAACAGAATCAACAAACCCTTAGCCAGACTCGTCAAGAAAAATAGAGGGAAGGCTCAAATAAATAAAATCAGAAATGAAAGAAGAGAAATTACAATGGATACTACAGAAATACAAAGGATTATAAGAGAATACTATGAAAAACCATATGCCCACAAATTGGATAACCTAGAAGAAACGGATAAGTTCTTAGACTCACACAACCCCCAAAACTAAATCAAGAAGAAATAGAGAATCTGAATAGACCAATCACAAGAGATTGAAATAGTAATCAAAAACCTCCCAAAAAACCAAAAGTAGAGGACCAAATGGTTTCTCTAGAGAATTCTACCAAAGATTCAAAGAAGATTTAATACCTATCCTTCTCAGAGTATTCCAAAAAACTGAAGAAGACAGAACACTTCCTAACTCATTCTATGAAACCAACATTACCCTTATACCAAAACCAGGCAAGGACAGCACAAAGAGGGAAAGTTACAGCCCAATATCGCTGATGAACATAGATGCAAAAATCCTCAACAAAATATTGGCAAACTGAATACAGCAATACATTTGAAGGATCATACACCGTGATCAAGTGGGATTTATACCACGGATGCAAAGATGGTTCAACATCCGCAAATCAATCAATGTGATATACCACATTAACAAAATGAGGAATAAGAATCATAAGATCATCCCACTAGATGAAGAGAAAGCCTTTGAGAAGATCCAACACCCATTTATGATAAAAACTCTAAATGAAATGAGTATAGAAGGAAATTACCTCAGCATAATAAAGCCCATATATGACAAACCCACAGCCAACATCATACTTAATGGTGAAAAACTAAAAGCTATCCCTCTGAGAACAGAAACAAGACAAGGGTGCCCCCTCTCGCCACCCCCATTCGACATAGTACTGGAAGCTTTGGCCAGACCATCAGGCAATAAAAAGAAATAAAAGGAATCCAAATTGGAAAGGAGGAAATGAAACTCTCACTGTTTGCAGATGACATGATTCTATATATAGAAAACCCTAAAGAATCCACCAAGGAACTATTAGCAATAATCAACAACTACAGCAAATTTGCGGGGTACAAAATCAACATACAAGAATCACTTGCATTTCTATACAATAACAACAAAACATCAGAAAAAGAAGTCACAAATACAATCCTATTTACAATCGCAACAAAAAGAATGAAATATCCACGAGTAAACTTAACCAAAGAGGTGAAAAACCTGTACACTGAAAATTATAAGACGTTATTGAAAGAAATTGAAAAAGATATAAAGAAATGGAAAGATATTCCATGCACATGGGATTGGAAGAAAAAACATAGTTAAAATGTTCATATTGCCTAAAGCAATCTACAGATTCAGTACAATCCCTATGACATTTTTCATGGAAATAGAACAAAGAATCCTAACATTTATATGGAACAACAAAAGAACTTGCATAGCCAAAACAATCCTGAGAAAAAAGAACAAAGCTAGAGGCATCACAATCCCTGATTTAAAATATACGACAAAGCTATAGTAATAAAACAGCATGGTACTGGCACAAAAATAGACACACAGATCAATGGAACAGAATTGAAAGCCCAAATATAAACCAACACATCTACGGACAGCTAATCTTCAACAAAGGAGCCAAGAATATACAACGGAGAAAGGAAAGTCTCTTCAGTAAATGGTATTGGGAAAACTGGACAGTCACACGCAAAAGAATGAAAGTAGATCGTTATCTTGCACCATATACAAAAATTAACTCAAAATGGATTAAAGACTTGAATGTAAGACCTGAAACCATAAAGCTCCTAGAAGAAAATACAGGCAGTACACTCTTTAACATCAGTCTTAGCAACATCTTTTTCAATACTGGGTCTACTCAAGGAAGGATAACAAAAGAAAAAATAAACAAATGGGGCTACATCAGACTAAAAAGCTTCTGCATAGCAAAAGAAACCATCAATGAAATGAAAAGACAACACACCAACTGGAAGAAAATATTTGTAAATCATATATCCAACAAGGGGTTAATTTCCAAACTATATAAAGAACACCTACAACTGAACGATGAAAAAACAAACAACCTGATCAAAAACTGGGCAGAGGATATGAACAGACATTTTTTCAAAGAAGATACACAGATGGCCGACAGGCACATGAAAAGATGTTCAACATCACTAATTATTAGGGAAACGCAAATCAAAACTACCATGAGATATCACCTCACACCCCTCAGAATGGCTGTTATCAAAAAGACAAGAAATAACAAGTGTTGGAGAGAATGTGGAGAAAACAGAACCCTCATACACTGCTGGTGGGGATGCAAATTGGTGCAGCCACTATGGAAAACAGTACGGAGAGTTCTCAAAAAATTAAAAATACAAATACCATATGATCCGGCTATCCCACTACTGGGTATTTATCCAAAGAACTTGAAATTAACAATTCAAAGAGATTTATGCACCCCTATGTTCATTACAGCATTATTCACTATTCATTATTCTTTATTCCAAGATGTAGAAGCAACTCAAGTGCCCTTCTACAGATGAATGGAGGAAGATGTGATATATACATAGAATGGCATACTACTCAGCCATAAAAAAAGACAAAATCATCCCATTTGCAACAACGTGGATGAACCTTGATGGGATGATGTCAAGTGAAATAAGCCAGACAGAGAAAGATAAGCACTGCATGATTGCACTCTTGTGTGGTAGATAAACAAACACAGGGATAAAAAGAACAGATTAGTGATTACCAGAGGGGAAGAGGATTGGGGGATGGGCATAAGGGGTGAAGGAGCACAGAAATGGGGTGACAAATAAAAATTAGACTATTGGTGGTGAGCATGATGCCATCTATACAGGAACTTTGTAAATAATGATGTACACCTGAAATTATACAATGTTTAAACCATTATGACCTCAATAAAATAACTGAAAAAAAAGACAAGGATGCCCACTCTCACCACTTTTATTCAACATAGTTCTGGAAGTCCTAGCCAGGACAATTAGGCAAGAAAAAAGAAATAAAATCCATCCAAATCAGAAAAGAAAAAATAAAACTGTAATTGCAGATGACATGATATTACATATAGAAAACCCTAAAAACTCCACCAAAAAGTTGTTAGAATAAACGAATTCAGTAAAGTTGCAGGACACAAAATCAATATAGAAAAATCAGTTGTGTTTCTATAAACTAACAATGAACTATCAGAAAGAGAAATTGAGAAAATAATCCCATTTATAATTGCATCAAAAAGAATAGATACCTAGGAATAAATTTAATCAAGGAGGTGAAAAACCTGTACACTGAAAACTATAGACACTAATGAAAGAAATTTAAGAAGGCATAAATAAATGGAAAAATATTCCATGCTCATGGATTGGAAGAATTAATGTTGTTAAAATGTTCATATTATAGGGGGCTGGCCCCGTGGCCGAGTGGTTAAGTTCGCGCGCTCTGCTGCAGGCGGCCCAGTGTTTCGTTAGTTCGAATCCTGGGTGCGGACATGGCACTGCTCATCAAACCACGCTGAGGCAGCGTCCCACATGCCACAACTAGAAGGACCCACAACGAAGAATACACAACTATGTACCGGGGGGCTTTGGGGAGAAAAAGGAAAAAATAAAATCTTAAAAAAAAAAAAAAAAAAAAAAAAAAAAAAATGTTCATATTATATTACCCAAAACAATCTACAGATTCAATGCAATCCCTTACAAATTCCAGTGGCATTTTTCACAGAAATAGAAAAAGCAATCCTAAAATTCATACAGAACCACAAAGGGCCCTGAATAGCCAGAGCAGTTTGGAGAAAGAAGAACAAACCTGGAGGCATCACACTTTCTGATTTCAAACTATATTACAAAGCTATAACAATCAAAACAGTATGGTACTGGCATAAAAACAGACACACAGATCAACAGAACAGAATAGAGAGCCCAGAAACAAACCCATGCATATAGTCAATTAATTTCTGACAAAGGATCCAAGAATACACAACAAAGGAATGACAGTCTCTTCAATAAATGATGTTGGGAAAACTGGACAGCCACAGGCAAAAGAATAAAACCGAACCTCTATCTTCCATCATACACAAAAATCAACTGAAAATGGTTTAAAGACTTAAATATAAGACCTGAAACCATAAAACTCCTAGAAGAAAAAAATAAGGAGAAAGCTCCTCGACATCAGCCTTGGCAGTGAACACCAAAAGCAAAGGCAACAAAAGCAAAAATAAACAAGTGGGACTGCATCAAACTAAAAAGCTTCTGCACACAAGTGAAACAATAAACAAAACGAAAAGGCGACCTTGCGGCATTCACAAAATTAGCCTGAAATGGATCATAGACCTATACGTAAGTTAACTCCAAAAGAAAATATAGAAGACTTTGGAGTAGGAAAAAATTATTTCCATAGGATACAAAAAGCACAGATCATGAAAGAAAAAATTTGATAAACTGGACTTCATCAAATGTAAAAACTCCTGCAGGATTATGTGAAAACTCCCAAACGTGCCTTCCCTTCCCACACCTTCAGCTCTGTTGGGTTCTTTGAGATTAACCCCCCCAGAAAGCCTAAGTTGCAGTCCTGGGAATTTGAGGTGAAATTTGAGGCTGACACATGCGCTGTTATACATGGTAATAAGTTATAAGGAAGTTTATAATACACGGCAAGAGCTGCTGTTTAACAGATCACTTTGAAAAGAATGAAGAATCCTTCTGGAATCTATGTAGTTGTCCACACTTATATTTATTGTCCTTACAGGTGAACGTGTCTCCTGGCAAGTCTTTGAGGTCTTCGCCACATCTTACAGCTCGAAAGAGGGACGTGGGGAGGAGGCAGGGGGCAGGAAAAGAGACCAGAAGAAAGATGGGAAGAAGAGAGGGAACAGAAGACAGAATGGAGGGGCGAATGGGTGCAACACAGCCCTTCCTGGCATCACCTGAGAGGCCAGTAGGGGATCCACAAGATAAGAGGGTAAAGATGAAAACCAGCGTTTTCTAAGGCCAGGGCTCCGGGCACATGGCCACGAGGTGGGGTTCTCCCAGCCCCCTGCCCACGGAGGACAAGCACCTCTCCCTGGTCCGTGGAGGGAGCACCACGAGGGACCCTTCTCTGCCGAGAGCCAGAACTCCTTGTGGACCTTGAGAAGGGAACTGTCTGCCTTCTTCCCACAGTGCCAGGAGCTCTGAAAGCCAATAAGACTCAGCAAATATTCGGACATGAAAACAGACAAGGTCCCTGCCCTCACAAAAGAAAGACAAATACATAAACCCACCAAGATAAAATTATAAACCAGCATAAGCACTACAGAGAAACAGAAGAGGATGTTTCTAATTTAAATTCACAGTGTTAGATGTTGTAAAAGGAGGGCCCTAGGAGAGACCCAAGCCTACCCTGCCCAGCTGGGGTTCAGCGCGGGCGCTCCTCTCCCTCCGCAGCCCCCTCAGCTGAGAGGTCAGGGCCAAGGCTCCGCCAGGCTGGCCTTCCTGACCGAGAGTCAGTCGGGGACAGATGCATCCCTCCCACACAGCGTGGTGAGATACCTGCAGCTAAAGGGACTTGGCGAGAGAAAGTCTGCTGGCTAGGGAATGTTATGTAAATATGTAAATAGCCTTCCCACTTCCTATCACCAAAAGAAAATGTGAAAACGAAAACTCAAGAATCCACTTAGCAAAAACAAAAATTTAAAATTCCCGCTCTTCTAAAGATAGCAGTAAGAAAATGAAAGAGCAAGCCACAGAGTGGGAGAAAATATTCACAATACATATATTTGAAAAAAGGCCTGTGTCCAGATAGGTTAAAAAAAAAAACTCTCACAACCCAGTAATGACAATGCCCAATAAAAAATTAGCCAAAAATGTGAACAGATACTTCACTGACAAAGATTTATGTAAATGGCCAATAGGTACGTGAAAAAATACTCAACATCCTTGGTCATCAGGAAAGTGCAAATTCAAATCAAAATGCAGAGATACCACTACACACCCAATAGAACAGCTAATATTAGAGAGACTAACAATGGCAAACATTGGTGTGGATGTGGAGCAACTGGAACTCTCATGCATTGCTAACAGGGATGCAAAACGGCAAAAACACTTTGAAAAATAGTTTGGCATTTTCTTTAAAGATTACTCATTAGAACATGACTCAGCAATCCCACCCTTGGATACCCACGTAAGAGGGTGAAAGCACAGGTCCACACAAAACCTTAAACAAGCACTGTTCATGGCAGCTTTCCTCAGATTAGCTGAAAGCTGGAAACAATGCAAACGTCCACCCACAGATAAATGAGTAAGCAAATTGGGGTATAGACATACAACGGAAACTAGCGACAAAAAAATTAACACATGCAACCTGGATGAATCGCAAAAACATTATGCTGGGGGAGAAGATGGGCACAAAAAATACCGCGTGATTCTACGTAAAAGAAGCTCTAGAAATGGCAAACCTAACCTGTAGCGGCAGGAAGGAGACCAGTGGGCACAAGGCAGCACTGGGGGGAGGGAAGCGTTCTACATTTGATTGCGGTGCAGTGTGCACCTGGGTGTAAACACCTTTCAACATTCATGGAACTACACACAAAACAAGGATGCGTTTATTGTACGTATATTAGAAGTCAATAAAGTTGTTTTTTAAAAACCTCAGGCCTAGTGACTTAAAGCATGACACTACTGAAATAAGGAAGTCAGGAGAATTTTCCTGGTTAGGTAACATAAAGCAGAAAATTACCTACTGCCCTACCCTCTCCTGCCAGCTCCGCCCTGTGCTGGCATCTTCTCCCAGTGAGGCTCAGATTTATACTCTCAAACTGTCCAGACAGAGTAATGTCAATTCTGTACAATAGTCCTCAAAATATGTAAAGAAAGAGAAATTCTATGTCCTAACAAGTCCTAGACAATGGAACCAAAGTGCCTCAGCATTGCCCCCGACCAGATGCGCAGCCTTAAGTCAAGGAGGTGGCTTCACTGTGGTAACCCTTGGTCTCCTTATCTGCAAAAGTTGGGTAATGTCCCAGAGCCCTGGCAACTTTGAAGAGGGCAGCTTGCTGGGGTGGCGAGGCAGGAGCCGAGCCAAATGGGACTTTGAAGGGAGTTTCCGAAAAACAAAGTGCTTACCATTTCCGATGTTCTGTCCAGCTTGACTAGAGTTCTTAACTATAAGAAAAAGTTTAGGGGCCGGCCCGGTGACTCAGCGGTTAGGTGTGCACATTCTGCTTCTTGGCAGCCTGGGGTTCCCCGGTTTGGATCCCAGTGTGGACATGGCACCGCTTATCAAGCCACGCTGTGGTGTGCGTCCCATGTATAAAATAGAGGAAGATGGGCATGGATGAGCTCAGGGCCAGTCTTCCTCAGCAAAAAGAGGATTGGCAGTAGTTAGCTCAGGGCTAATCTTCCTCAAAAAAAATAGTTTAGTTTAATCAAGAAAATGGGCATGTAAGCCCTTTGCCAATTGTTACAGGCTAAGCAGTCATAAGGGCCTGGCATTTTGTTCCACTCCTGCATTTTCTCTCTCCTCCCATTTCCTCACCTGATCTTGACAGGACAGTTGTCTCCCTGGGTGTGTGTTTGCATGGAGACAGGCATCAAGGTCCACCTTACCCAACAGGAAGTCCCTTTATTACAGGTCAAGGCCTTTTCTGGAATAATGTCAAGAATTGTATAATGCAGCCTATGTCGGAATTAGCAGTTTGGAGCAGCTACAATCACACTGTATCGAGACATTTTGAAATTCAAGTTCAGGGCCCGGCCCCATGATGCAGCGGTTGTTCTCACGCTCCACTTCGGCAGCCCAGAGTTCACAGGTTCGGATCCCAGGTGAGGACCTACCCACCGCTTCTCAAGCCACACTGTGGCAGGCATCCCACATATAAAATAGAGGAAGATGGGCACAGATGTGAGCTCAGGGCTAATCTTCCTCAAAAAAAAGAATAAAGTTTAAAAGAAACAAAATAAACTAAAATTCAAGTTCATTCAGATCCACAAGCAGGAGTGGAACACTTTGTGGGGGAGGGCACACAGCAGGGGCCTGTCTCAACATACACTCATCTTCCCAGAAAGACAGTCCTGAGCTCAGCATTTCCCCAATGGCAGTCATGGCAATATACCATCATTACTTTGCCAGAATATTCTGCTATATTCACTTATCATCCAACTAATTTTCTTTAAATCAACTTCAAATTGGTTTATTATTTTCTAACTTAGCTCATTCTAAATAATAATAACCATGAAATCATGAGTGTGATATGTTCATAATACATTTTCCTAATTTAAAAAATTACACATATGTATGTGTATGTATACCTATATATAATATTCATCCATATAACCTTAACATCGTCATGTCACGTACCACCAGAGTTCCACATACCACACCTTGGGAAACACCACTGAAGTCACTAGCGCGATCCAAGACCAGGCCTCCACGTTACAGTAACACTCGTCAGCTCAGAGCCCATTTTTTAAATAGAGCTTCCACTGGCAGTACTCAGTCCGGATTGTGGTCATTGCTTTGAGGGGCTTGTCTTGGTCAGCTCAGGCTGCCATAACAAAGTTCCACAGTCTGGGGGGCTTAAACAACAGACATTTATTTCTCACAGCTCCAGAGGCTGGAAAATCCAAGATCAAGCTGTCAGCGGGGTTGGTTTCTTCTGAGGCCCCTCTCCTTGGCCTGTAGATGCTGCCTTCTCGCTGTGTCCTCATCAGGTCTTTCCTCTGTGCATGTTCATGTCCCAATCTCCTTTTCTTATAAGGACACCAGTCATACTGGAGCAGAGCCCATCCATACGACCTCAGTTAACTTTTACTACTTCTTTAAAGGCCAGATTTCCAAATACAGTCACATTCTAAGGTACTAGGGGTCAGGACTTCAATGTATGAATTTGGTGGGAGACAGAATCCGGCCCATAAAAGTGTTTAAGTGCAGGATGGATGAGAATGGTGACTTCGATATGGGGAATGGTCAGAAGAATCAGGCTGCAGGGAGGTTCAAAGGAAAAGTTAAACTTCAAAAATGAAATGAGAAGGAAAAGTAGCAACAAGTAAGGAACCGGCCTAAACGTCTGAAGACATCACTCATGGCCAAGAAGTATTCATGCATAGAAAGACTGAGGAGTGCCTAGAACACCCAAATCCAGTCAAAATAGCCCAAGAATTGTCTGGTTACAACTGGAACAAGGAAGGCATAGACAATGGACTCAATGGTCCTTGTCCAGAGACAGAGTTGGGGGGCATCTCTGGAGGCAAGGCAGAAACGCAGGCATCCGTGTGTCAGGCACCGTCCGGAAGCAGAGTGCGGGGTGGGGAGTGGTGACTTACCCAGGCACACACATGTCTGGAGCCACCTCAGAGTAGAGCCAGATGCATCAGGACACCCAGCCTGATGCGCTGACCACCAGGATGACACCCTGACTGCCCCTCCTACAAAGGTCCGCTGCCCAGAGGCGGGGGGCCGGGGATGTGGCCATCAGCAAGCACAGCTATCTTGTTACGTAATGTTTCTCATGTTTTACCCATTGGTCTCCTAAAAGCATTGCTGGCAGTGTAGTTATTAGGGCTGGCCCCAAACATTCCAGTTCTCTCCTTCCAAGAACCTGCTAGAATTGCATTTCCCCACTCCTTTGAAATTAGGTATGGCCATGTGACTTGCTTTGGCCAATGAGAAGTGAGTGGAAGTAACTCCAAGAGTGAACCCTAATATAAACTGTGGACTTTGGGTGGTAAAATGTGTCAATGTATGCTCATCAATTGTTAACATCTGGTGGGCGATGTTGATAACCAGGGAGGCTATGCATGAGTAGGGGCAGGAGGGATACGGAAAATCTCTGTACCTTCACTCAGTTTTGCCATGAACCTAAAACTGCTCTAAAAAAATAACCTATTTTTTTAAAAAGTGAGTGGCAGTAACATGGGTCTCCTCCAGGTGGAGGCCTGCGGAGAAAGCAAGGGATTTGCCGTGGTCCTCTTGCTTCCTCTGTAGCTGCTGAGACGGAGCCTCTATCAGCCTGGATCCCTGAGGGACAATGACAAGCAGAAGCCCTCTGCCAACCCACGTGGGACATGCAACACAAGCAAGAAATACCCTTCTTAGGTGAAGCCACTGAGATGTGGGCATTATTTGTTACCATGGCAGAACCAGCTCATCCTGACTGACACAGCTAGTGTAAGCCAGTCCCACGCAGTCTCCTCATCTCAAAGTGTACGGAAAATAAAAGCAGAATTTCTGAACCAACAAAGTTTAGAACCAGACCCTGAGACAAAGGGGCCAGTCTGGAGTGGCTCACCAGCTTTCCTTCCTCTCTTCAACTTGCAGCCTCACTATTTGAGGTCTATAATTTGGCTGGAGAAGAGCAGTTAACTCCGATAGAAAGTCCACAATCTGTATCTCCCCACACAAACCAGCTGTCTATGGGCCATATCCAACCTACAGACGTATTCATTTAGCAGTGCTTAAAATTTTTAATTAATCAAAATTGGAAGATTTTACATGAAAATCCTCCCTTGGGATTTCTAGCTGCTCAGAAGATATTAGAATATCTAGCCCCCTTGGTCCTGCATTCTCAGATTACTTGAAGCAGAATCAGAGCTGCCCCCTTCACCTGGGAAGCGAGAGCACCAGAATGCCACAGTCCCAAGCATTCCCTATTGTCTTAACCTCAGCTGACTTCATTCATTTATGTTACCTGCCTAAATTCTGAAAGCATTTGAGTTTGTGATCTCTATGTCCACTGCCATCTCTTTACCCTTACACACAAACACACACACACACACACACACACATACACACACACACATCCTTCCTTCCAATCACTCCATTTATCTTATATTTTCTTTCACTCCTCTTTGCCTCTGCATTCGATTTCCTCTGCCTAAATGCCCTTCGTCATCTCAATCCACCAAAATAGGCCTGTTCATCTGCCAGGGCCAAGCTCAGATATCACCTTCTGGGGCAGCAGATGCCAACCTTGACATCATCCCCTTCCTACATCTCGCTGGCTCCTTTGGAATCAGAAATGATCGTGTATCCAAGTCCTGACAAATGAGATAAAAATGGAAATGTGTTCTGGACTTCCAGGAAGGCTGCTTAAAGGAAAATGTCTCCACCGGGAACTGGCGTGCACTGCGGCCTCTCCTCCCTCAGTCCAGCCTCTAGAACAAGAATGTGTCCTCTTCCACCTCTGTCAAGTCCCTTCTCAAGTCCCTTACCTCACAATGAGATCTTTTCTAACTGCTCTATTTAAAATATTGACCCCTCTCCCTCCCAACACTCCTGATCACCTTTTCCCTGCCCTTTCCCTCCATGGCATCTACTTTTTAATGTACTATACAATGTATTTATTTATATTTATTACAATATAATCTTCCATTAGGCTATAAGCCACATGAGGGCAGGGAATTATCTGTGATTTTCTTTCACTGTGTATCCCAGGTAACCCAGAACAGGACTGTGATAGACATTAATAAATATCTTGAATGAATAAATTAACCTCATTCATTCCATGCAATTTGAAACAAACACTTTTACAGGCTTTACGTTACCCCCACTTTTGATTTAAACCAAGTCCCGCAGACTATCCCTGCACATCACCCTCCAGATCTGCCCATCCTCCTTCTCTCCCCAGACACGGCCCACTGTGACTTTGCAGCGTCTCCCTCCAATCATTGCAACGGCATCCCGCCTTTTGGCTCCCACCCTTCCCTCCACGGCCCCACAGAGGACCTCCTGTGTCACCGCCCTGCTTAAGGCCTTTCTATGGCCCCCAGTGACCTTACACTGAGTCCACACTCTAAAACGGCCCACAGGCCTATGAGCTCTGGCCCCAACTCCTACCATGTCTGCCTATCCTCTCATCCAGCCCAACATAGCCCAGACCTACAGAACTTCTCACTGTTGGCCAAAGAGCTCTCCTGCACACATGTATCTCTTCTGGCTTTCTCCTAAAAATGCTCTCCCCTGCCTCTTTTATGGGGTTTGCTCTGGCTTGTCCTTGGTGACTTGCATACCACCTCCTCCAAGAAGCCTTTCCTAGCTGCTCCTCAGGTTAGGTGAGCAGCCCCTTCTCTGCACTCACATATCACCCCAGGCTTATCTCTGTCAGCTTTTCCGACATCCCCCTGAGACTACATGTGCCTTGGGGATGGGCGTTTTGTCTAATGCTCTAATCACAGTGTGGGGAACAGCACCTTCCCCCACCTGGCACTCTGTAAATGAGATGGGAAGGCAGGCAGGAAGAAAGGGGAGGAGGGAAGAAGAAAGGAAGGAAGGAGGGAAGAAGAAAGGAAGGAAGGAGGGAAGTCCCTAGGTCACAAACGTCCAGCTGTCCTCTGAGCACACGTGGGCTGCGCCTCTCCACGGCTTGAGCTCATGCTTTGGCCCATGAAACGTGAGTGTCACTCACGTGACTGCTGAGCAGAAGCTGAGGGCCAGGGGTCTCCAGGCTCCCTTCGCTGCCTGCAGGGTGGCAGAGGCACGAGTGGAGGTGGAGCCTGTCAGCCCCGGCTGGGAGTAACGGAGGTGCACCGAGCCCCCGCTGACCACGATGGACTTGCAGCGTTGAGCAAGAAAGATGCTCCAGTCATTTCAACTGCTGAGATGTCACGGTTTATTGTTAACCCCGCATAATCACGTCTGTTCTGACAGATGCAGTCGGTTTGACGTACTGGAGAAAATCGCACATTTTTAACCTTTTACTCCCTGAGGTATCAGGCACCACCTTGCCTTTGACGCTACCAAACAATTTAAATCCAATTTTACATTTCCCAAGGGCTTCCTTGGATCCTTGCAAAAATTCTACAGGGTAAACAGTTCAAATACATTGTCCCCTCTCCCACAGACTCAGAAAAGTCCTGGAGTGACCTCCCTGAGATCCCTCGGGCACGAGAGAGGAGAACTCATGCCACAACCCGGGACTCTAACTCCCGGCCCTGCGCTCCTCGCCTGGCTCCAGCAAATAAAATAGCACAGGTCTAAAAACAGTCTACCATCTGGGAAATACCCCAGAAAGAGCTCCTTCTCCTGATACAGAGGAAATATATTGAATCATCAGAACCCCGGGCTCTGGAGCCAGGCTGCCCTGACTTCCCTCCCAACTCCAGCCAGTACAACCCAGGAACCTAGCAAACAGCTTTGTCTCTTGCAGGCTCTGCTCCCCAGCCCTGCACTGGGGGACAACAGTACCTCCTCACAGTCCGGTTGTGAGCTTTAAATAAACTAACCCATGAAGAGGGCTCGCCATGGCGCCTGGCCGATCACAAAGGCTCAGGGAGATTCAGCTACGACTGTCCTGTTCCCACAGACAGAAGGTGCTCTCAGCCTTAGCCCCACTGCCTGTGTTCTAGACAGTAATGCCAGGCTCTTGCCACGGGGCGGCACTGTTGTCTCTGGCCACCCTTCCTTCCTGAGTCACTAACGTGGTTAGTTGCTAAGTTGGTCAAAGATGGAAGGCAGGCAGAGGAGAAAAAGATGTCAAACTATGGTGCTCCGCCCCAAAAAGGGTCCTCTCTGTCACATCAAAAGCTCAGAAAATGCTTCATTCATTCATCTTTGCTGCCTCTTACAGCTGGGGCCCCAAGCCTGGCTATGCTTCAGAAGAGCCTGAAGGGGCTGGTAAAACTGGGTTGTCTGGCCCCACCCCACACACCAAGGTCGGGATCTGGAGCTGGGCCTGGGAGTCTGATGGAGAAGGGTGATTGGAAGTCACCGACACAGAGCAGGGCTGCTCCCACTGCAACGCACGTGCAAGTCCCCTGGGTACTATGCTAAAATGCAGATTCTGATTCAGCTGGTCTGGGGCATGGCTAGGATTCTGCATTTCCAATAAGCTTGCAGGTGATGCCCATGCTGTTGATCCACATACCATACTCCAAGTGCCAAGAGCCTAAAGGACCTGGCCCATTGCCTGGCAAATGGAAGCAGCATACAATGTCCAAGTGCCTACTATGTGGAAGCTCCTTACATGTACTAATTCATTTAGCCTCCCCCAATACTCCCATGAAATCAGTCCTATTGTCCCTGTTTTAAGGATGAGAAGCAAAAACATTAAGTAACTGTCCCAAGATTGAAACAGCTAATTGGCAGCAGATCCAGGACTCACAATACGCTTTTGCCAAATCAAACGTTATTGTTTCATGTAGAATTAAAGTAAACATAATCCAGCTTTCCTCCCTAACTTTCCAGGACAAAGAGGAAAGGCCACTGAGGCAACAGAGCAGAGCTGTGAAGAGGGAAGATTCTGGAGCCAAACTGCCTGGCTTCACAATCACAGCTCTGCCACTTAGGAGCTGTGTGACTCTGATGTGCTGCTCAACCTCTCTGTGCCTCATTTTCTTCATCCCAAAACTTGGAATAATAATAGCACCTACTTCAGGGAGTTGTGATGAGGATTGAGTGAGGTAACTGAATGAGGTACTTCACGGCACCTGGCACCTGTAGGGCTCGGGCACTGTCTGCACTCAGGTCATACCTCCAAGGCCATGAGAACTGCAGGACAAATTAATCTCCAGTTGGGGCTTTAAGGAGCTCACAACCTAACAAGGGAGAGGGGAAGGGCCCTCAGAGTACCCACGGGAGGCGACCACCACCATGCTGCACAGCAAGAGGCAGCCCCCAGTGCCCCAACATGCAACTTATATTAATCTATCTGTACGCATCTCCCCAAAAACGTTTAGTGTCTTGAGTGACTCCACCAACCACCCCACCCAACAAGCCCAGAGAGGGCACAAGACGGGGGCTGTAAATCTGCTGAGCCCTCTGTTCCCAAGCCTCTTACAGTGGGAGCTAACCACGACGTGGGTGACGGCAGTGCGTAAAGACACTTGATTTCTACAAGAGCCCTAAATGCACACCTGCTACTTCATATGGCCTGCTACAGCAAGCCATCCCAACAGTGGAGGAAACCCGCATGGGGATATCCGAGAGCCGGTGGCCAGTCTCGATGTGGGCCTGCTGATTTTCAAAGGTGAATCTAAATAACACTCTGCACTCTGTTGTCACAGTTGAAACTCTAGGCAAGTTGAGCGGGCTCTTTTGGGTGGTAGTTAGCAAATGTGTCTTCAGGAGACGAAACAATCTCAATGCCCATTAGCAGGGGAGTGGTGAAAGAAATGATGGTAATTGTACAAAGAGCTACTGTAGTGCTTAAAAAAAGAATGAGGGGCTCTAGACGCTCTGGTAGAGAAAGATGTCAAAGACACAGAGTTCTAAGCCAACAAGATGCAGACTAGTATGGAGAGTTTGCTATTCCTTGTGCAAAGGTGCTGGGGCAGGGGAGGCGTAGGGGTAGTATATTTGTGTCTACTTGTGTGTGCTTTTAAAAAGTGTGAAGATCCATATAACACTAACAGCGATGGTTACTCATGGTGGGGGGCTCATGGTGGGGGGGAACCAGGCAGAGGGAGGACAAAGGCAAGAGAGGACCCTTCCACTGAATGCCTTTTTAAAGACACTGTGGTTAAAAGCACACAACATAAAATTCACCATCTTCACTATTTTCAAGTGTACAGTTCAATAGCGTTAAGTGTAGTCACACTGTTGTAAAATGGTACTGAATACATTTTAAAACCTTTTAAAATTTTTGAACCACATTATTGTTTTGCCTATTTTAAAAATTAACTTTAAAATCATTATGCCCAAATAAGAAAAATAAAAAGAATCATCGTATTGGAAAGAGTTAGGAAAAAAGAACATGTGCTTTGAAATGAGAATGAACTGAATTCCGATCCCGTCCCTGCTATTTGCTGGTCTTCGCAAGTCACGCATCGCCCTGCGAGCCTCCGGCGAGGGTTACCCGAGAGCTCTCCTAAAGCCAGAGCCAGCACCCCTCCCAGAGTAAGCGGTCAGTTCACAGTGACTGTGATGTTTTCCCTGCGCCTGGCAGAAGGCTGGACAATGTCTTTCACGCAATGGTTTGCAACCTTTGGAGGACCATAATCCCCAGGGGTGCCCGTGAAAAATACACATGCCCAGCGGCCCACTCCAAACCCGCTGCCCCAGAATCTACTAGGCTGGGACTCGAGCACACGTATTTTAGCACCCCCCCACCCCCCCCTTACCCCCCCTTTAATGCACATAGACCAAAGCCAGAGAACAACTAAGGTAGACAGGCCCTGCCTCCTGGACGGCACCTCCTGCCTCCAGCTGCAAAACCTAAATGGACTTTGAGCTCTGGGCTCACAATTCCGCTGGGTGCAAGAGTTGGGGCCCTGGGAGGTGGGAGGTGGCAGGCCACAAGCAGACTGACAAGCAGATGTTGTCATTCTGGACACAGGGGCGTGCCAGCCTCATTACTGGAGTCTGCTAAGAAAAAGAGCTTTGGGGAGCATTTCTCCACGTGTGGGGCGGGGGGCTGCCCTCCCTGCGCTAACAACTTGCGTCACCTTCCTCTCTACGACAGCAGCAGAAAGAGCATGCAGGGTCCCAATTAAATTAAGGCGTCATCCATTTCCTGAGCTTCTGACACATCCCCGCCCCCCAGCTGCTCTCCCCACACCCCGGAGGCGGTGGGGAGAAGACCCAGTCCCCCTTGGTTGCCTGGAGGAGCCCGCTGCAAACTTTCAAGTCAGAGAAAAGCGTGGCCAAATCAGGCTGTTGCTGCTTGCTCACTTTCTTTCGGTTCCCTCTGACGCCCTTTCCATCCGTGGGAGGCTTTTCTGCCAATCACACAGGTCCACATACTTTGCATCCCTGTTCGGCCTTGCCACCTGCTCCCAAAAGATCTGCGTCCCTGAATTTCCCCGGGAATTCTCACTCTCGCTCCCGGCGAAGGGGGCTCGGAATCCGTCCCGCTCCGCCGCGGTCGGGAGCTGCACCGGCGCCGCAGGAGCAGCAGGCGGCGCCGCGGGCCCCGGCGGTCCGGACGCGAGCCCTCGAGCCGCGGAGGCTTTCCTAGAGAGAGCGGGGTGTCCAGCGCACAGAGGCGCAATAAACCCTTGATGAGAGAGCGAGCATGCTCGTGAAACGTGAAATCTTTTCCCCTTACACCTGTCCCCGGCAGCGTCAAGCAACGAGAACGCGTCAGCTGGAAGGGCGGGACCCTCCTCACTGCAGAAATGGGGAACTCGGCCCACAGCCGGAGGCTCACCCAGCCAGCCAGCGAGAAGCGAGGAGCCAGACTCCTGTCCCACCGGCTCTTTGGCCCACCTAGAGCCAGCCCTTAGGCCCACAGACGTGGCTTTTCCAAAAGATCTGCCGTTATGAGCACATCCTTGCATAGGGGACAGTGTACACGGTCCTGAAGCACCAACTACGATGAGTGTTTCCCACACTTGAGTCCTGCACAGCCCCCTTCGTGCTTCTGGACATATCTACACACCACCATTATTCGGTTCACGTTTTTTTAAATCAACTCACTTTTTAAAGTTAAATACGATTATATGGGAAACAGTTTATTCCTACAATAACTGGAAGCCCAGTATTTCTTGCCAAAAACAGGACTATAAAAATAAATACATAACAATCATGATTTCTTAAAAGTCTGGCTGTTTACCAACGAAAATCATCTGCCATACCATCAGTGGTGTGTTTTCCACACTTTAGGAAAAGCTGAGATTCCAGGACAACCTCTCCCAGGGATTCTGAATGAGATGAGGAAAGAGGTGGTGATGAGAGAGAAGGGAGAAGGCAGCCAGAGAGAGAGCCCACTATACTTTTTACTCCGTTGCAGAACAAAGGGAACCCTGACTGACATTCCACATCCTTCCTGCAGTATACACAAACTTCCGGAAACTGCAAGTTATTTTTTCACTCTGGGAAGCTGGAGGGGAAGGGTGGAGACCTGGCTTCCAGTGAACCTGCACTAGCCTGGAGCTCTTACAGAAAACATGATAGCATCTCCAGGAGAGGAGGTCCTTGGAGGTCACCCTGCTGGCCCCCTGTAGATGATGACTGATCCCTCTCCCACACCCTTGTTTGGGGGTCTTCTTGCCTCCGCCTCAGCTCACTGCCAGCCATGGAGGCAGCCTAGGGTAGGGCATGGGCCAGGACAGCAGGAAGGATGAACGTGACCTGGGACTGGAGAAAGAAGAGGCCAAGCGCCCCTTCCCTAGACAATGCCTCTGTGAGCCTGTAGTGAAAGAAGTTTGTCTGCTCAGGATCAGGTTGTAGGGAAAGAGAATCATGGGGCTGTGGGCAAGTCACTTCCCCTCTCTTAGACTTGGTTTCCTCATCTAGAAAATAAAGAGGCTGGATCAGATGGGACCTTACAGTTAGAGCCAGCACCAAGCCGCACGCCAGCCTACAACTCAGGGCTGCCAGGAAAAGATGCTCTCTGGCCAGCTCTGTCTACCAGAGCATGCAGGAGTTTTATAACAGGATGTCAGATGGTCTCCTCCCATTCTCCAGAGAACCAAGAGCCTGTGGTAAGTAGGAGAAAAACCTTCCTATTGTCTGTGTCCTGCAGTCCTGGAATGCAGAAAGGTCATCCTGGGCAGCTTTAGGTCAAGAAGACCCAGTTATTGGTCCTGGGCAGTCACGAACTAGCCTGGTACAAGTCTGGGTGAGGGAGAGCTCAAGGGGAACCAAGCGTGCCTCCACCTTTGTGGTTCTGTGGAAGAGCCTTCAACACTGCAGGCCTGCTGTGCCAGTTCTGGCTCTCCCCCTTCCTAGTGGTGGGGACTTCAGACAAGTTACTTGACCTCCCTAAGTCTCAGTTTTCCATCTGTAAAATGGGCATGACACCTGCTTCTTAGAGTTGTTTGTGGGGGCTAAATGGGATCATTCTTGTAGAGTCAGCCAACCAATAGTTTGCAGAACACCTACTGTTGCAAGCGCTGGGTACATAGCCCAGTTCCTCATATAGGGTTAAGCATGCAAGGAGTATTTGGAAAAGCAATATATATAATGTATACATATGTTACATACATATATATACACACACAGCAATTCCACCACTTCCTTATACATGATATCTCATCTTCTGCCCACCTCTCAGCACTTGATTGCTGTCCCTTGTGGTGGTGACAGCATTCTACCTTTCATTATGGAGGCACTACCTTACTTCACTTCTTCTTTCAGGAAGATAAGCAGAGACCACCCTAGTCACTGTTGCCCCTACCTCCCACCCCACCAGTGTCTATAGAACACCCTGCACATCATAGGCACTTATGTGAAGTTTGTTTGAAATTCCACTGGCCAGGTGGCTCAGGCTAGGCACACGCCTTTGTTTGGCCACTTTGTTCTGAAAGTGTCTGTAACCAGCCAGGTGTTTGCAGTGCACACGGCTGAGTACCCGAAGTCTCACGCCCAGCTTCGCAGCCTCACCCACATATGCGAACCCTACAATTCCTCCACCCTGGCTCAAACAGGGAACTTGACTACAAGGATGCTGAGGCCCTTGCGCCTCTGAGATTTGGAGAATCTATTTATCAAGGAACATCGATCACCTTCTAATGACTTCCCATCACATGTAAAATAGACTCCAGCAACCTTCCCAGGTCCACAAGGCCCCTGTGCTCTGGCCATTGCCTACCTCTCACCCTCAGTCCCTTCTCCTCCTCTCCTCACTCACCCAGCTCCAGGCACATGGGCCTCCTTGCTGCTCTGCAAACACACTAACCACTCTCTGCCTAGAAGCTCTTCTTCAAATATCCCCATGGCTCCCCAACTTCATTCAGATCCCTGTTCAGATGTCAGCTCCTCAGAGAGGCCTCCTCCAGCCAGCCTGTCTGAAGTAGCACAAACACGCCTCCTCCATTTCATAATCTTCACCACTGTCAGCACACTCTTTTTCTCCATTCTTCATATTTCCATGTGGAGGGAGACCAGCGACCATCTCTCCTGGCCTGTCTCCCTACCCATCATTCCCTCTTCTCTATAGGAGGATTGAGTTGTCTGATCGATGAGCTTGGGAGAAGACACTGAGCATGCTCAACACAGCCCCTTCTCTTGGAGAGCCAGCCCGCTTCAGAGAGTACATTCTTGTCTGTGCTCTGTCTCACAGAATGGGGCCTCCCACCTGCCCAGGAAGGAAGGGGAAGAAGAGAAGGCCTGAGGGTGTCCAGCTGTGCCAGTCACTAGACTCTGTCTTGTTCTCCAGTAAAGCATTAATTAGCCACATCCTCCATTCAACTTCATCAGTTAAAAGTTTAAGTATCTGTCTGTCTCCTATATTGGCCCATCAATTGACTATGAATTTAGATGTGTTTCTTTTATCTATTGGTGCATAACAAATCACCCAGAATTCGGTAGCTTAACTTAACAATTTGCTATTTCGCATGAGTCTGTAGGTTAACCAGATGGTTCTTTTGCTTCACAAGGTATTAGCTGAAAGGTTGGACCAGCTGGAAAGTCCAAAACAGCCTCATTCACATGGCTGGTATTTGGTGCTGGGAGCATGAGGGGCCTTGGCTCTCCTCCACATAGTTGCCTAGGCTTCCTCTTGGCATGGTAACTAAGTTTCAAGTAAGACTGTTCCACAAGCAAGCATTCCAAAAGGAAGGAAGTAGAAGCTAACAGTCTTCTTAAGAATTGGTCTTGGCAGTCCCGGAATATCACTTCTACTGGATTCTACTGGTCACTGTAGTCATAGAGCCAGGCCAGATTCTTGATGTAAAGAGCAGTATAGTCACACAGGGAGGGCAGGGACCGTTGAGGCCATCTTTGCAGACTGCCTACCACAGATGGGAAATAGAACACCAAGCCCTCCAAATCCCCCAGTCACTCCCTGACCCTCTATCATTCATTCATTCATTGTCTCCTCCCTTCTAGTAAGCTCGGGAGAGCAGACACCTTGCTTCGTTCATTGTTCTATTCCAGCCTTTAGAACAATTCCTGGTACAGGTAGGTACTCAGTAACTATTTGTTGAATGAGTGAATTAATTAAACAATCAGGCATTCAATTGCTTTAACCAGCCACAGGAAGGTGAACAGGCCAATGAGGCTTCATGGAAGAAGTGAGACTTAAGCTTTAAAGACAGGTAGGCCTGGCAAGAACATGTTCTGTAGATAAGTTGATGAGAAGCAGTGATGGCTACTGGACGGCGAATTGCCCAGTCACGTGCTCGGTGGACACACAACTGACCAGGACCCTCTTTGCCCATGTTGTGCCACACTCGATACAGACAGGACAGCATGTCGGAGGGCACTCAGGGAGCTTCCATGAGCTCTGATGTGTGTGTGTGTCCCACAGGGAGTACGCAGAAAGGAGGAAGAGACAATTTCCACTCACCCCGCTCCAGGGACAGAGCTTTCTCTGAACTTGTGTAGACCAGTGGCTCTCAACAGAGCGGGATGAATTTTGCCCCCCAGCCAACATTAGGCAACATCTGAAGACATTTTTGTTGTTGTCACAACTAGGGTGGGAGGCACTACTCGTGAGTGGAGGCCAGGGATGCTGCCAAACGTCCTATAATTCACAGGACAGGCCCCCACAGCAAAGCATCATCTGGCCCCAAAGGTCGATTGTCCCATTGTTGAGAAACCCTGCTGGAAAGGGAGATGGGGAAATTCTGCGAATTAGGGGTATCCAGGAATTGGCAGACAGCAGGCAATCTCTGTAATCGCACTTGGCCCAGAAACTGTGTTCCTACCCAAGACAATTGAGTCTTATAATAATTCCTCTCAATATTATAGCAGTTTGAATTAATGTTAGAGTAGTTTCAATGCATGGATAATAAAAATGCAAAGGAATTTGAAAGGGAGAGAAATGCAAGACCGGAAGCAGCAGAAATACCTAGCTTTCTCTGCAGCTAAGGAGAAACAAGCCCCCAGCACTTTAATGTCGAGATTCTATCCCCAACATCCTTCTCCAATTTCTCCCCAGTCCAAGCCACCATCAGCTCTCTCCTGGACCAACACCCACTAAGTGTTCTTCCCAGGTCCACTCCAGCCCCCTCCAAGTTGCATCCCCCAGGGAAGGGAAAGAGCTCTTAGAGCACAAATTAAACGGTGTACTTGCTGCTTAAAAACCTGGGAAGGCTTCCTGCTGCACTTAGATAAACACAAAATCTGTAACTGGCCCTCCAGGTTCTGGAGGGCACAGCCTCATCCTACCTCTGGGTGCTCCCTTGCCTCAGCACAATCCAGCCATGAAGGGCTGCAGCCAGATAGGCAAGGCTGCTTTCCATTCCTGGAATACTTCAAGCTCATTCCAGCCTCAGGTCACTACTGCCATGGAGCTGAGGGTCTGATGACATCTGGAGATGGACATGAATCAGTCATATCACACAAGCATACGTAAAACTAGCCCTAGTGCTATAAGCAAGAGGCCACAGTGCCCCATGAGCCTGTGACGAGGTGATTTGACTCATCAGAGAAGCCAGTAAATGAATTCTTAAGTCACTCTTGAACTGAGATCTGATGGATGAGCAGGCATTGACTATGTAAAAAGAAGGCAGGAAGAGGGAACAGCTGTGTAAATGCCCTGAGGCAGCGTAAGCTAGGCCAGGTGAGGAGAGCAGAGGTGGAGTAAGCAGGAGCCAGATCTTGCAAGGGCTGCAACTCAAGGTAAGGAGTTCAGATATCATTCTGAGCATAAGAGGAAGTTCTTGAAGGGTCTTAAGCAAGAGATTGACTGATAATATTTGCAATTTGAGAAGATTACTCTGGGTGCAGCATCAATATTTGTAAATAATTTCTCCCAACCTTATATCAGTCATAGCTCCTGAAATTGAGAGAGGCCAGGAAGAACATAGGGTAGACCCCACAGTTGTCAAAGGGAGAGATGATGGCTTGGACTAGTGACAAGGGGGATGAGAGGAATTAAACAGTTCGCAAATTTATTAAAACTTGTGTGTGGCTGAAGCATAATTGTATTCCTGTTTCTTACTCTAAAGCCCTAGATGTTATTACACCAAAAACAAAGAACCCAGGAAGATACACCATCCTAGAGATTGCTGGCCAGGGGGGCATCTTGGGTCTGTTTATCAGATGGGTCGGGTGTGCCAAGCAACGTTCAATGTGCAAGTCTATCTGTTTTTGACAGCATCTCAACTCAAGTAGGGTCTAAGCACTAGGGGGCTGGTTATGAGAACATATTATCTCCTCTTGTTTACTTCTGCACAAGGGCAGAAAAGGAGGCTGGTTGCACATAAAGGCTTGTTGTCATTATGGCATAGCACATAAGTGCACCCAGCACAGAGTCAGTCTTGCCTGGATTCAAATGCCTATCCCTTCGGCTTCACTTATCAGCATTGTGGAATGTTCCAGAACCAGTTTATGCTTATCCTCATCTTTAAAATAGGAATGATAATAATAGCAACCACTGTTGGGGTTTTAGGAGGCCAATAAACACTCTTTCTCCCCCTCCTGCATTTAGAACTGAGAAATAGAAGCAAGTGTCAGACAGGTAGAGATCACAATGTCATGTTTATTACTGACAAAGCTGGACTAGAGGATGTGGCTGAGGTTAAAATTCTTCACCCAGTCACTGCCACAGTGGGCAACCGCCGACAGCAGACAACAGCACACCCACTCTGAGGCCAGGGTGGTCCAACCCAGCACCGAGCCTTCCAGGAGTCACCAGATGGGCCAGGGAAGCTTTCCTCCTGCCCTGGGGAAGAGTGAGCCCGGGCACTGGAAGCTGGATGTGTGCCCTCCTCCTTTGCCCTGCTGGGGAAGAGGGTAGGAATCTACCCCCGCCCCGCCTCCATTAGAACATGAGAAGGGGAAATAACTGATTCCCTCAACACCATCTCATGGGGTAGTTGTGGAGATTAGAGAAAAATACAGAAAGTGTCTGGATTATAGACTGTCGAAGTCTTATCCCTGGCATCAACTGCCCTGGGCTAGTAAGGCCACCAGATAGGCAAGGCTGGGCAATGAGGGAAGCTGTGGTTTAGAAATTGCATGAAGCAAGGGAGTTTCTTAGAAGGGGATTTCTCTCTCTCCCTCTCTCTCCTTGTTCCCCTCACTCAGGAAACCTTGAGAGTTCCCTAAAGGGAAATGCTGACCACATATGAACTGGCAAGTCTTCTGAACAGGGGGAAAAAACCCCAAAGCTGTATCTCCGGTGCTACACCAACCCAGTAACTTATGAACACAGCATAATGGCCCAGCTCTTTCAGGGGTGTGTACATGCACTACTTTTGTTATTCTAGGGCAGATTTTTGCCGTGGAAGGAAAAGGTGCTGTTGTGTATTTTTCAAGGCAGCCCCTCCTCACCCCCTTTGCAATTAAGCAATTAAGAATCACTGGCAGGGAAGTTACTGGGAGCAAACAGGAACCACCCTGGGGAAAGCCCTGTCCAATCGCTGAACAATAGCAACTCCATTTAAGGTGAGTGCAATGAGAAGACAGGAAACAACATGTTGTGTTGACTGCAGCTCTGGGTGCAATCTGTCAGCAAGGCCACACTCGCCACCTGACCTGCCTCAGCCAATCTCAGGTCATCTACCTGATGGAGGAAGGCTGCTGGTTGTGTGGACACCAAGGGAAAAGCCCAGGGGAACAGGAAGTTGTTGGTCTGTGAGCCCAGTAGTTCTCTTCCCTGTGCTGAGTCATCCCTCAGTGGAGCACCAGGGGACCACACCTGCCCGAGTTTCCGAGGCATATGGAAAACCCCAGCAGCCGGGATCCCTGGGAGGTTTTATCTTGGGTAATCCCTCTTACCAAGACCATTCCCTATTGGCATTTCCAACGGTGACATCTTTAGATCCCCTCTTTCTCCTCAAGGGGAAATCTCCACAGATGGGGAGGGGTCCTAGGCCCACAAGTTCAGTATTGTTCCATAATCCACACAAAGCTTTTCCATGAAAACGGAGCCTTAAATATACTGCTAATTTAGCAATAGCTAATATTTAGTGATCACTTACTGTGTCCAGGTACTATATTAATTTTCACAACAATAAGAAGTACTATTGTTATCCACATTTTACAAATGAGGAATTAAGACAGAGAGAAGTTAAGTAATATTCCCACGGTCCCTAATTATCTCCTATAGCCACAAGATTTAGCCCAGAGAAGGGAAACCAACACTTTATCCTTCACAAAGTGTTTTCATGGACTCAGAGAACGTAAGGCCTGGAAAAGACTTTCGAGATAACTGAGTGCAACCCTTGCTTCTACAGACGGGGAAACCCTGGAACGGGGCTAGGGTGCATTCGCCTACGTCCCACAGGAAAATCAAGGATGAACCCCTAATCCCCCACTTCTTGCACCTCTCCTATCACACATCCCCCTTCTTCCCTCCCAGAGTAAATCACTGTCCTGAATCTTCCTTAATCATTTCTTTGCTTTCCAATTCTCCACACTTATTATTCCCATTTTCTTCTCTTCCTGTTACCATTGTTGATGCGGGGTCGGTGAGCCGAGGAGTCGAAAGAAAGATTTCTTAGACTCTTAAGATCTGGCAGTAGTGCTCTTTTATTTAGAGAATAGTGTAGCATGGGGACAGGACCCATGGGCAGTCAGAGCTTCTGCTGCCCCCCAGTTGAGGGTTAGAGCTAAATTTAAGGCATAGGTATATGATTCATCTCTTTACAAGACAAAGGAAAGAACATGAAAAAAAAGTTAAAATGGTATCAGTGCAGGTGGGGTCTGGTCATTGGGTGATCCCATGACTTTTAGACAAGAATCAAATCGGATTAAGTAAAGGTCAGAAAGGTTAGACGCCACCACCCTAAACCAGTTACATGAGATTGCCAGACAGCAACCAACTTAAGTTCTTGCCTTCCCCATTAAGAGCTTCTAGGGACAAGGTCATCTCTCCTCTTCTTCCTGGTACAGAGAGGGAGGCACGTTCTACAGGTAGAGATTTACCTTACAAATGTAAATGTGTCCCAACAAGGGCAAGTTCCATTCCCCAGAGCCTCCTTCCCTGTCCCAGTTTATCGAAAGCAATCAGCCCAAAACAATCCTGATGCCAAAGAGACATATCCTGGGGTGGCCAATTTCAGGTCCCTACAAGGTCATCCCCCCTTCCTTCACAAACGCAAATGTCTCAAAGGGGCAAGCAAAATTCCAGTCCTCGGAGCCTGCTTCTCATCTGCAGTTTTAAAAGTAACCAGCCTAAAAATCCTCATCATAAACCATTTTAAAATTAAGCAGCCTAAAAATCCTCCTCAATTGTTACTGAAACAACAAGGCAAAGGAGAGCAAAGGAAGGGAGGGAGAGGGAGATGTGTAGGGAGAAACGGAGGGAAGGAAAGGAAGGAAAGAAAGAAGCATCTGCCTATAAATTAATGAGAAGCTGGATAACTCAATTCCTAGAACCCTAGTTGGGCTTCAAACGTCTGAAGGCAAGCCAAATCCCCTGTGTGCCACCGGGTCAGCCCCGCCTCCTGGCTCGGAGCCTCCATTGCCCCATCTGTAAAGCCAGAAATACACCACCCACAGGTTACCCGAGAGCGACGCGCCCTCACCAAAGAACGCCGCCAGGCTCCTCTCTGGAGCCACTGCTAGCCCTCAACAAACATGGCGTCCGAGCGTGACGTCGACTTCCGTCGCCCCCTCCGCCCCTCCGCCCCGGGGGCGGCGAGCCTCGATGACGGCGGCGGGCTCGGCGCATGCGCGGCGGCGCGGCCCGGCCGGGCGGCGCAGGGGCGGAGGGCCTGCTCGCAGTCGCCCAGCCGCGGCGGCCGCGGCGCGATGGTGTAGGGCGGCGGGGCGGGGCGGCGCGGGCGAGGCGGCCGGTGGGCCGACGCCGCCTGCGGGCTCGGGAACGGGCGGCGCCGCCGCGGGAGGCGCGCGGCCATGGCGGCGCGGGCGGTGCTGGACGAATTCACGGCGCCCGCCGCGAAGGCGGCGCTGCTGGAGCGGGGCCGTGGCCGCATCGAGGGCCTGTTCGGCGTGAGCCTGGCCGTGCTGGGCGCGCTCGGCGCCGAGGAGCCGCCGCCCGCGCGCATCTGGGTGCAGCTGCGCGGCGCGCAGGAGGCGGTGCACAGCGCCAAGGTGAGTGCCCGCCGGCCTGCTGCGGGGCCCCGGCCCGGCGCCTCAGTTTCCCCGGGGTGGGCCGGCGCTGACGCCGGCGCCCGCTGGGGGCTGTCGCGAGGGCCGTCCTCCCGGCCGTGGGGTGCGGCCGCCCCCTCGCTGCCCCAGGCCTGCGCTGCGGGGGCCCTGAAGCTTTGGGGGATTTCGCTTCCCTTGGAGAGGCTGGCAGAACCGTAGTGGTAGTAAAATACTCAACGTCAAGAAGGGAGAGGGGTTTAATAATCGTATTAGACGAGCATTCCGTGTATCGATAGCATGTACAACTAACATCTGATGGTTATAGCACGTCGGACATGGTGCCAGATACTTCAGAAGGATTCTCTAACGCAGCCCTTAAAAAAGCCCATGAGGTAGATTTTATTATCGTCCGCCTGCTCTCTCTCTTTAAATTAACAGCTGGGGAAACTGAAACTCGAAGAGGTGACTCACCTTCTCTCTAAATCAGCGTTTCAGACTTAAACCTACTTGACACCTTCAGCTTCCTCCACCCTCCCCAAGCCGGGAAACAGCGACGAAGTCCATCCCCGCCTCCCAGGCATCCGCGTTCCCGCAGGGTTTCCCATCCAGAGCGAGGGGGAGCCAGGATTCGGACTCAGGGCGTGTGTGTCCAGAGCCCGTGTTCTGGAGACCAGTCTCCCAATTAGGAGCCCTCCGGAGGTAGGGAGGGGGGTCCTGTTTTGGCATCCGACTTCAGAAGTTTCACGGTGCCCTTGAAGAAACTGATTAGCTGTAACTCTGACTTTCTTAGTTTATCTGGATGCTTGCTTTTAACCTGTTGAGAGGAGACAGGACACAACTGTATGATTCTTCACAGCTTAACTTAAAAACGTTGTGGATGTTGAATCAAGTTTGCTTTCTTGTTCTTGATTTTTTAAACCAGTCTAGCTTTTTCCCACTCCCCTCCTTTTTTTCTCTCCAGCTACCTAATTTCTTCCCACTCCCCGGGGCTCAAAAGTGTGACATGTCTAAATCCTGTTACTGCTTCTGAAGGTCTCTCACATGCGTTGATTCCTCTCCATTACGTTACTCTTGTGAACAGACGTCCATTCTTGGTGTGGGCGCCCACCTTACTCCCTTGCCTTTGCTCTCTCCCTGGTACAACTCACAGTAGACTAATCCTCCTACAAAAAGTCATCCTCCTGCCATGGGACCTACTAGGGCCTCCTGTTGCCTATCTCATTCACTCTACACTTCTCTGATTTACAAAACACTTATTAATCCAATCTCACCTTATTTTCTCAATTCTCTGCTTTAGCAGCTCTCAGCTTAAACCTCCACTCTAACCTGACTAGTTTCACTGCTTTTACTGTGGGCTCTGCCTGCTCCCCGTGCGTCTTTTCTCAAGACTCACCCGAGGTGTAGAAAGTGCTGCTTTTGGTCTACAGAAAAGCCCTGCCTGTCCTGCCACACTCTCCCAACTCCAGTTCCCTGGCCTGTCCCTGCCAGCCGGTTTAGCATAAGCTAATTGGGAAGGTGTGTCTTACAGTATTCTGGTAGTATGTGTCCACCTGCATGATGTGTGTTACTCATAATCCAACCCTCCCACCTGAAAGAATCTTTTTTTTTTTTGCCCGTGTTGTTGTAAGTGTTGAAAGGTAAGTGTTGAAAGCCACACTCAAGGGCTTTATGTTGTTCTTATTTCCTTTTGGAGTTTCTTTTACATTCTTTTGAGCAAGAGAAAACCATTAACTTGATTTAAAAAATTAAAAACAGGAAAGCAAACCTCAACATCTACAATATTTTAAGATAAGCTGTGGAGGAGAAGAAAGTTTGGGGGAAGGAAGATTTATAAAGAAGAACTTTTTAAACTAGGTAATAGGGTCTCTAATTAAAATAAGGTGCAGGCAACTGTTCTGGGTCCCATCGAGTGGTTTACTTTGTTTCCCTCCTTTAAAAATGCTAGTTCGCGCCCCTGGAGCATCAGGCTAGAGTGGAGGAGGTTGTGGAGGTCTAGTTAGCAAGGGCTCCATGGCCTGGAGAGACATGAGATGGGGCTACTGGTGGAGAGTGAGAATGCCCTGGGAGGTTAACAAAAAGGCACGCGTTCTCGAAGAGTGGCCACTTTTGTCAAAGGGGAAATTTGTTGGAGGAAGCAGCACTTGAGCTGGGCTTTGAAGAACCAGGAAGATTCCTAGGTGGAAGTGGCTGTGAGTAAAGGCCTAGAAGCCAGAAAACAGGGCGTGTCTTGGCGGGAGGGGTCCAGGTCCCCTGTGAGAGGTGAAGCCTCACGGGACCCAAATGCCAGGCTCTAAAGCTGTAGGGCCTTATTCACTAGGGCATCCTGAGCATTTTGAGAGAAGAAAGTTTTGTCTAAAACTCCATATTTGGAGGCAGGAACACCCAACTGTGGAAAGGACATTGTTCCAAGTTAGAGCTGGGCATGGGTGGGGTAGCAAGGCTTTCTCTGGCACTTGCTTGGCAACTGAGTATCGATGTAGGGATTGAGAGAGGGGTCTTAAGTCCTCTCTCAGGAAGGGTGGTGGATACGTTGTTTGACCTGTTGGTTGGTGGGGCTGGGCTGGTAGCTTTCATGTAAAGAAAACTTAATGTTCCAGGAAGTACACTAATTGTTGCCCTTGGCCTCAAGAAACCCACAGCCTAGTAGGGGAGACAAACTTGGAAACAAACAGGCTGGCATGGTACATGTAACAGTTGAAGTATGTGCAGGGTGTTGCATTAATAGAGGAGAGGAAGGGTTGCTCTGCCCAACTGGGTGCTAAAGGATGAACTAGAGTTTTCCAGAGGGAAGAGCATGTGCAGAATCACAGGGATGTGAAATAGTGCTGTTTTATCACGGATTCCTCAAGTGGAGGAAATGGGCAGAGGTGGGAAGGGGTCAGGTCACAAAGCACTTGGGACCTGCTGGAAAACATGGGTATTCCCGCTCAGACAGGCAGTGGAGAGTCATGGAAGGGTTGTAAGAACATGAGTGATGCCATCAGATTCGCAATTCTAAGAAACACCTCCCTTGTCAGTATTAATACCTCTAGGCTTGTGCTGTTCAGTGTGGTCCGTTGCTGGTTTGTGATGATAGAAGTACAGAAATGGAGAGTAAGTGTTTTTTATAGCAGTGTGGCGTTGCTACAAGGGCTAGAGAGGCAGCATCTGAGAGTGAGAGGAAAATCAGAAGAGGGCATTGTCCATAGGGTGGAGGGGCCTAAGTCAGTGATGGCAGACATGGAAACAAGAGGTTGAGATGCTCCCTAGAACCAGGCAGGGAGGCTGCATAGGGAAGTGGCTGGCTGGCTGGTAGGGAGGGGCTGGTGAACTGGGGCACTGGTGACCTGTGCAAGAGGCAGATGCCGTTCTGGCTGTTGGCCAGCTACGCGCTGTGGGCCCAGTGACCCTGACCTTCTCCTTATCTGAGAGACACCAGGAGTCTGGACTGCATAATGTGAAATGTTTTCTTAAGGGGTAACTAATTTATGTTTTTAAAACCATGCATGCTGTGAATTATATCTCAGTAAGTTTTTGCATTAATAGTGTTCTTTTTTAAAATATATATTCTGAAAAAAAGGAAAACAAAAAGTAACCATGCATGCTAAACAAAACGTGTCAGTGGACCAGATTCAGCTTTTGGACTGCCTTTTTAGGACCTCAACTTTAATAGTAGGAAGTAAGGCCCAGGGAAGGTTAGATGGCATGAATTTATAGTAGCGCTTGATTGAGAAGTTCTCAAGTAGGTGATGATGTCCCCCGCTCTTGGGCATTGGTGCCTAGACAACGCATGAGGACTAAAGGAGTCTCAGGTACAGCTGAGTAAGGCAGATGGGGCCCAGGGAATGTTTCTGAATGGTAGCCTTACTTGGGCTAGGACAGTCCAGATTATGCAAGACTTAGCTTCTACTTTCAGTGAACTCACAACCTGAGAGTCAGACTAGGGAGCAGGCAGGTGAAGGCAGAAGGGGCCTAGTGAACTGTGAGAATACAGGAAGGGGACATGACCTTAGTCCGTGTCCCCTCCTAGACTCAGGGAATCATGCGGATGGAGGACCAGTTCAGTAAGTATTGGAGAACTCCAGAGGCTGTAGTTAGAGAGGAATTGCACATATCGGAATCTTGGATATAGAGGAATTCTGAGGATGATTCTGAGAACCAGGGAGTGGTACCTCAGCAGTGGTGGGTGAAGTCCTTTCAGCTTAGAGCAGTGAGAAGACAGGAGACAGACGCGGGCGGTGTCTGGAGGTGACGGAGGGCTCAGGTCACTGGGGTCTGGAGCAGGGAGTGGGGAGCCTGTCCTGGGGGTTAACAGACACGGGAGAAGGAATTGCAACTTGTAAGTGGCACGGCTGCTTGTCCAGTTTCTCCATGAACCTCTAGGGCACTGCATTTGCTAACCAAAGCTGCCCATCAGTTGGTGTTATTTCAGGCATTACCTCATGGCAGTGAGTAGCCACCGTGAGGCATAGCCAGTGGCCTGCCACGCACTGGCAGTCGGGAGGACTTAAAAGGAGAGCACTTTGGAGGACTAATCAGTCTTAAACATTGAAATTACAGTGGACTCAAGAAACCGCGCGAAGGTAGATTAACAGCCAATCCACCTTAAATTTGTGAGGCAAAAAAAAAGAGGGGAGAGAGAGTCTTATGAAGAATTGGTGATTGTCCTTTACCCAACTTTGAGTTTTTACTTACATATTCGAGGAGTGAGAGAGGAGAAAGATACACATAAAGAAAATGCAATGTCAGTAGAAGTGGCCTATTACTGCACTGACTTCAGAGGGTTAAAATGGACCCTGAATTGTTCTGTTTCCTTTTCTGTTAGAAGAACTTGGTGCTGTTCCGTGAGTGAGTTGCTGAACAGGAGGCTTGCTCCTGGAGGAGTGATCCATAGGTGGCGCTGGGCAGCGCCATGGGGTTTTTGTTTTGCTTTTACCAGAAAGGAGGCTGCTGGCCTTTTTGCATTTCTTAGAATGATATTTTTAAATTCACACTATGGTTGTGAAAATCATCTTCTTAAGAAACAGTGGTTTGTTCACTCTCTTTTATAGTTAATATTTTGGGGTTATACCAGAATGTTGAAATAAGGAGTACTCATGCTGACTCTACTGGGGTAAAAGTGATTGCTCATGACGGTAGCTTCCTCTTCCCTGTCTGTCTGCCAGCTAGTGTTGTAGGGTTTCAATTAAATCAAGGACAGCATCTTGTTCTGTGTTGGCTTTTTACTAAATTAATGTAATTGTATAAAGTTAGCAGTCTTGCATTTCAAAAACAAAATTGCAGAGGGAAAAATCTTTACAGTAATTAATTAAAGAACTTTTTTAAAAATCAATTGTCATATGGAAACAACATAGGAAAATCCTTTTGTTAAAGAAACTGAGTTATTTCTTTTAATTGTTATTTTAAGAGATTCCTTTCAACTTAGAGAAGGTTTTGTTCAGAGTAGTGCTGACAGAATTAGTAATGTACATTAATTGAGGAGTAAGAGCTGTGTGAATTCACATCTGAATTTTGTCATGAAGGTCGGTTGTGGTTATGGCATCTTTTGATTGGAACTCCCTATCTATAAGTCATCTGGGATCTTTATGCATTTTGAACCTACATATAATATGTTTCATTATTGACCCTCGTATTTTTAAAATTAAGATAATGAAGTTATTACTATTTTACAATAGGTTAATGCAGATGATGTATCTCTATCAGTTAGGTAATGGATTTAGCTGCAATAATAGAAGCCTATGCAAAATAGAAGTTTAGTTTTCTTTCACTTAATAAGAAGTCTAAAGATAAATAATAGTCCAAGGTGGAGTAATGGTTAGGAGCCAAACACAAAGTGTGTTCTATTAGGGCATGCATGGGCAGTTTTTTTCTGTAAAGAGCCACATAATAAATATGTTAGACTTTGTGGACATATGGACTCTCTGTATCATATTCTTCTCTGTTTTTGTTTTTTACAACCCTTTAAAAGGTAAAACAATTCTTACCTTAGAGGCTGTACAAAAATAGTCCCGAGGCTGGATTTGCACTCTCCAGTATGTGGCCACTAACACGTGTGGCTGTTTAAGTTAATTAAATTTGATGAAATGAGGTGCCCTCACGGTGGTGCAGCAGTTAAGTTGGCACGTTCTGCTTTGCTGGCCCAGGGTTCGCCAGTTTGGATCCTGGGTGCAGACCTACGCACTGCTTGGCAAGCCATGCTGTGGCAGGCGTCCCACATATAAAATAGAGGAGGATGGGCACAGATGTTAGCTCAGGGCCAGTCTTCCTGAAAAAAACTAAATAAATTCGATGAAATTAAATATTCAGTTCCTGAATTGCATTTCAAGTGCTCAGTGGCCACATGTAGCTGGTGACTACCCGTTTGGACAGTGCAGATTTAGAACATCTCCATCATTGCAGAAAGTTCTGTTGGGCAGTGCTGCCCTAGATATTAAATAATCCTTGATGTGGCCTGCTAAGCAATTCTCTGGTATGATGTTAAAAGAGCCTACAGCCATTGTTTTACCTTACTTCCAGAGTTTCTATAATTTTTAATTGTGCCCCTTGCAATTGTAAATAACCTCCAAGGATTACTCTTAATTATACAAACACAAACACACACACACACATACATGCACACACACCCGTTAAAGACTAGTCTCACTGTATTTAGAGTATGGCAGGAGGCATTAGCAACTAGGAGTACTAAGAATTACCCTCTCTGGAAATTTCATGAGGAAGCTTAGCTTGCATTTTCAATTGCCAGGTGGGGTTTTTGGTTTGTTGTTGTTTTTAATTGACCTTTTTGGCTTTTCTTTTTTAAAGCTAGGAAACAAAGCTCCAAAAAATTAAGAAAATCATCTCTACATATTTCACCTGTAGTATCTATACATTTGGGTGAGTTCTCTCCTCAAGGTTTCCAAAATATGCTAAAATTTCTGGCCTGCCAGGAAGTGACTTTCTTTATACTGTATGTAAAGCTGGGACCCTGTATGCCACAGAATTAGGTCCCAGAGCAGTGCCCTGAGCATTGGTTTCATACATGAACTACAATGCTGGTTTTTTATTAGTGACCTTGCCATTCCTGATTCAATGAGAATTATTCTTGAATATGATGTTCTGGTTATGGCCTGGGTTGTACAATGAATTTGTCTCTTATCTTGGTAAAAGAGAGGACAGTTCTTAATGATCCTATGCAAATAACTACGTTGCCATGAGAAGTGAAGACTCAGTAAAAGTAGACCAAGCTTCCCTTTATTTCATTTTTTTTTTTTGAGGAAGACCAGCTCTGAGCTAACATCTGCCAATCCTCCTCTTTTTGCTGAGGTAGACTGGACCTGAGCTAACATCCGTGCGAATCCTCCTCTATTTTATATGTGGGACGCCTACCACAGCATGGCTTGCCAAGTGGTGCCATGTCCGCACCCGGGATTCGAACCGGCCAACCCCGGGCCACCGAAGCAGAACATGACTTCCCTTTTGATTTGACAACTTAATAGTGTTACGCTGTTTAAGAAATACAGAATACCCCAAAGAAATTAACTAGTTTTAGCATCCTTCTTTTTGTAAGGTAAAAGACAAATCTTTGTGATTGATTGCCCCAAGGGCCTTTGGAAACCCAAAGATAGTTTAGGTGTAGAAGACATTAAGAGTGATATACTACACAGCAATAGAAAAAAACGAATTACTGATCCATGCAGTAACATGGATGAATCTCAAAAATATGCTGAGTGAAAAAAAGCCTTACATGAAAGAGTATATACTGTATGATTCTATATATGTGATGTACTAGACAAGGCGAACTTAATTGTGTAATTATGGTGAAAAAATGAGAACAGCTGGAAAAAGACATTAAACACAGACTGGATCTTAGATGATACTAAGGAATTGTTGAGTTGGTGCATTGATGACATTGTCGTTATGTTAAAAAGAAAGCGTGTGTATGTGTGTTTAAACTTCACTTGATGTCTGTCTCACTTGGAAATTAACTGCGTATCCCAGAGTATCCATTAGTCACATTTGCTACTAGTCCAACCAAAGTCTTAAAGTTAACTAAGGGTGTTGGAAATTATGTTTAGGCTGACAGCGACTGAGCAACATATAACTACTGATATCCAAAAAATTATTAGTGTTATAATTCAATTTAGGTGAATATATAAATTTGTATTTTTAATAATCATAAATATTGTATATGAGTAATATTAGCTTATCTGACCAGTAAGCCAACAAAGTTTAGGAAGTTCGGATGGTCTCTTCATGAAAAAATGTCTTATTTTTAAAAAAAAATATATGCATGCATTGTACTCTGATAAAATCAGGGAAAGGACATCTTTCTAAATTAGCTTTGAAATTATCAAATCAGACTGATTTGTCTAATGATTATTTTTGTTTCATGAATTTGGATTCTTAAAATGCTCTTGAAGTATCAGTTTCTGTGAGTTTTGGGGGGGGTTTTTTGGTCCTTAAAAGGCTAACACATTATAAGTATCAGATGTTTAGTTTATTTTCTAGGAATTCTAGGAATATAGATTGATGTAAAAGCTTGTTCTCTATAAGCTGATTAGAACAGAAGTTCTTTAAGAAATTTTATAATCTGATTTATTAATACCCCTGAAGGTAAGAATGCATTTTACACTCACACCATGAGAAATAAAGGCTTTTCTCGTTTATAGACACAAACACTGAGAGCTTTCAGCTTTGGTTCCACAGTCTTAGCCACTGGTCAGAAGTAATCCAGAAACACAAAACTGATCCAGACGGCACAAGAGCTGTTGTTTCAGTGGCCCTCAGACACGTTCTTGCACAAACAGAGAAACAGCAAAGACTAAAAGCAGCCTTTCTTGTCTCTCATCTGACAGAAAGTAGATCCCGTTATCTTCTGACAGATCCCCACATACTGAGATCACATTCCTCCAGGCTCGGTTCATGGACAGTAAGGGGACAGTTGAGGCTGACCTGGTAGTCTGAGCCACTGGGCCCTGAGCCAGTGTGGAAAGGGACACGTGACCAAGAACCATAAAGCAAAAATACAAAATCAGAAGAAAAAAGAATAGCAGGAAAACAGCATGGGTAAAATTCTCTTCCTGCGTGGGGTTCACTCTGGGAGCCAACATGAGACCTGCTTGGGCTCACTCAGCCGACGAGGTACCCTTCTTGGGCCACTCAGCCTAATAGCTCCAAGCAGGTGAGTTCACTTGGACATCTCCATGAGTCCTACAAAACTGCCAAAGTGTAAATTTTTAAAAAAAGTTATAACCGTGACTTTCAGACAGGTGATTCATGAATGAGGGAACCAACAAGAACGTAAGAGATTCAAGAGAGCATTTGAGGATCTGAGTATTGATCAGCACTAAAAAAAGAATGATGGACTAAAATTGCTTGATTAGATACAGATTGGCTAATATCTTACAGAGCAGTGAAATCATAACCTTTTCTACCAGGCTGAGATAATTGGCAGCTCTACTGGACAAAAATCTTCATTTTAACTTGTGGTATCACAGTCCAGGCCCTAATCAATAATGAATGGTGTGTCAGACAAAGGTCAATTTCCCAGAGAAGTAATCTTTGGGTGGTCCAAAGAGAGTGCTCCATTATGATTCAGAGGCCATCCTTTTGCCTCATTTGGAAGTGTTTGGTAATTTTTCTTAATGTTTTTCAAATTATTAGAATGGAACACCCTCCTCCTCCTGTTTTGGTCATTTTGGCCACTTTCTTTCTTAAACAATGTTATCCACGTCATAGACACTAGGTTGGGTGTCAGCCTGTGTTCCCAAACTTCCTAATTGCTGTTTTGACATGTATTTGTTAGACATTTATTGATTGGTTCAGGGTTTCTCAACAGTGGCACTATTGACATTTTGGTCAGAGAATACTTTGTTGTGGGGGGCTGCACTGTGCACTGTAGGATGTTTAGCAGCATCCTTGGCCTCTGTCCCCAAGATGCCAGGAGCACCCCCTCAGTTGTGACAACAGAAATGTCTCCTGACCTTGCCAGTGCCCCCAGGAAGAGCAAAATCATCCCAGTTGAGAACTACTGTGTTAAATGACCAAGGCCAGTCCCCACTGTCTAGTAGAGTTATGGTAAATGCTCTAGTTTAAATAATAAGATACTGTTGTGTGTAGAAAACAGCTTAACATGTCTTCTCCTCCCACCCCCATTCCTGGAAGGTGTTTTTAGATCATAGTGAAAGGAAGGAAAGGTTAAATTAGGCTGCAGAAATGAGAAAATATGCTAAAGTCCAAACCACAGAGGACTTTGAACGTGGTTCTGAGGATCTTTAACATTAATCCTACGCAGTGAGGAGCTTTAGAAAGTTTTTGAGTGAGGAACTGAAACGGGTGTGCTTTCAGACGTAACTTTGATACTGTGGCAAGGGAGTGGAGTGTGACAAGACTGGCAACAGAAAGAAGAGTTTAGAGTTGGTTGCAGTGTTCACATAAGACAAGGTTTGTGAAGGACTGCATATGATGAGACGGAAAGAAGGCTTTGAATCCAGGCGGCTGTGTTTCATTGAAGGGCACTTGGACCAAAGATGGAGTGGAGGAGAGCTGTGAGCTCTGACCCAGACCTGTTCAGTTGGGTGCACTTGTGGGATAGTCAGGTGGAAAGGCCCAGGGGAGAGTCTGCAGCCCAACAGTGTTTATTGAAGGCTAGAGATGGAGATTTGGAGTTACCACCAGAGAAGTAAAAGTTAGGACTGGAACTTGAAGAGTCTGTGAGAGTGTGACTGAGGGAGAGGACCAGGAAGAACCTTGGGGAATGTCTACATTTAAGGTGCAGTCTGAAAAGGCAGCAAAGGATTTGGGAGAGTAGTCAGAAAGATAAGAAGTAAAAAAGGTAGTGGTATCTCAGAAGTGTGGAGAGGAAAGCACTTGGCAAGAAGTTGGTCGATGGTATCATGGTACAGAGAGCCTGAATAGGAGAGTGCGGAGAAGGAGCCTTTGGGTTTGGCATTGGTTGTCATTGTTGGCATTCAAGAAAGTGGTTTCAGTTTGAAGGGGGCAGAATCCAGATTTCAAGGCGTTGACAGTGAAATGGAGTTTAGACTACTTTTTCAAAAAGTGTGAAGATGAAAAGACAGAAATGGAGTGGTCCCAGGCATAGGTGCTGGGGCTGAGGAAGGTGTTCTGTGGGCTTGGGGAAACCAACATGTCTGTAGTCGGAGGGGCAGGGGTGCATGAAAAGGGAGTGATGAATCAAGGCCTGGGAAAGGGGCATGGCTTTGAAATGGAAGGACGGAGAAAGAATTCGTGAAAGGTAGAATTTTTAGATGAGCAGGGAGAGGCAGTAGAAGGGCTTCACGTGTGTTGGACTCTGATAAAATGACGTCTTTACTAAGGGTGAGAAGAGTGACAAATGAGGTTGGGGACCTGAAGGCGTTATTTAGGTGAGAGTAAAGTGTAAAAAGCTGTAGAATTTCAGAGGTTTCCAGATGTCATGGGGATGCAGTCAGGGTGGACAGTGTGCCTCCTGGTGTTTCCAGAAGTACACTCAGAGTGAGCGTCAGGGAAGTCCTTTCCTGTGGGGCAGTTAAGGCGCCCCTCTGGGGAAAGAACTTGGTAGACATTGTAGAAATGAGATTGAGTAGAAAGATGGAACAGAAAGCAAATGTTGGAAGTAAGTTGGAAAAATGCCTAATATGGTTATTATTATTTTTATAGCAATACTATTAATATAGATGGCCAGATAGAGACCTAAAATTGACCTCTTATAGATTTGTAGATTAATAATGTTAAAAAGTTAGTTGTTTCCTAAGGCTTTTCTGGTGCTTCTAATTTATATATATTTGTAGGACTCCTGTGTCAGTCTAAAAATCATGTTACTCCTCCTGCTTTCTTTTCTCTAAGAGATAATATACAATGCTATTTATACAAGAGTCTCCTAAATGTAAGAAATCTTTATACTCCTGAAGCGTGCAGCCAGAGTTGAGAAGTCCTATTCTGAACCATTCTAGAAATGTCTCTGTGATGTATTAAGAGCCTCCTTGCCTGCATAGTGTTCCCCATCCTCAGTAATTTGTGGTCAACTGGAGTATCTTCTGTTACATTGTGCCAGGGCACAGTTACACTCCTGGCAGCTGCCAAAGTGTGTCAGATCTGTACTCATGATAGCTGATCTTGAGTTGCTATGGTTTTTAACCATTATGTCTTTCTTAAATTTGCTTTTGCACCTGTGCTGTCAGTTGTCATTTGCTGTCATGTGCTCCGCAGGTAGTGCCCAATGCTGTTCCTTTTACACTTTCCGTCAGCTGCTTCAACCATACGTGATCTGGGAAACAAGCTGACAAAGCCCCTCAAGTATGTGCCCATGATAAGAGATGTAGATGGCGAAAAGTGGTGCTGAGAAACCTTTCCCCACATCGAGCCTGCAGCCTCCTGAATAGCCACTTTGATCTTTTCAAAGATTTAGCCATGTTCTGAATGGCAGAGGCTGCCAATAGCTTCTCTCTGGATTTGTGAAATATTATGAGACAGCTGAGTTTGTAGAAGGTGGAATAATAGAAATTCATTTTACCATAGGAAAGGGAAGTTGTTGTTATGTGTATTATGTGTCCCCCCCTTTTTTTCTTCAAAGCCTGAGTAAAGTAAAACAGAATATGAACGTTGCAAGATGAGGGAGACAGTCTTTGACCAGCATTCAAATGTTCAGATACCAAATACAGCCAAATGCAAATGACAGCTATTTGAATTCACAGAATCTTTTCTCATCAGTATAAGTGATGGCCACGCGCTGCCTAGAATGTAATAATACTGTAAACTTGTATACTTTATTGTTCACTTCTGAACTTGAGTATAAAAATCAGTTACTGCCACATAGTAACTTGCAAGAGTGAATTATTAATGAAAAGAATTGAGTCGGAATCTCAAGGGATAATTACTCATTTATTTTGGGGACACGCACACACACGCTCTACAAAGTTTTGTGGCTGTGAAGCTGTAGAACAAGCTCTTAGCACAGCTCTTCCTCAGAGCCGAGCAGTTCACCTTGCACTACTTTGTAGTCGTTTGGGGGATGCTGTCAGCTCTGCTTGTGTTACAGGGCGTTTCTCTGCCAGTCCTCCTAGTGCTTAAACACCCAGGGCCGCAGGAGCTCTTCGAGGCATCTGTAATCTTCTCAGAGGCTCTAATGTTTACTTGATTTTTCTTTTCTTTGAAAGACAGTAATCTAAACAGTATCTGGATATATCCCTGAGAAGGTCACTTGCTGTGAAAGGACTGTATAAGCTATGAAAAGTAAATTGATTTGTTTATAAATAGCACATCAGATTGACAATTTTAGGGTATGTATTTTCAGTAGATTCAAATGTATAAAATTGACTTAAGTTGATAAAAACATAGAGACTTCTATGATTATCATAAAAAAAGTTATGTTTGGGAAATCTCTACCTTCTGCTCTGTTTTGCCGTGAACCTAAAACCACTTTAAAAAATAAAGTCTGTTTTTAAAAATTGAAATCAAGGTTGTTCACTGATTTTTGCAGTTAGCTGTCTGTCTCAGCATCCAGTTTAATTTTACATTTTCTTTTGTTTGCATAGAATTGAGGACATCCTAAATCATACAGTTAATTAGTTACAGATGTGCTAGTGTTTGGACAGCTCTTCTTGCAGAATACTCTTTGATTAAACTAATCCAGAAAAGTAACAGAGAAATAATAGAAAATGTTTGCTTTAAAGATGAATCACTCACAATATTTCATAACTGCTAACATTTCTTATCTTGAGTGTTAAAGAATCAAGCAAAACTTAAAGTTGGGGCCAAAGCTGTCACCCATACAGCGTCACAGCACTTTTAAAATTTTTTATTAAAATTAGGAAGTAAGGAGTGTACCAAAATAGTATCCACACATGGTTAAAACAAAAAGATCAAGTTGTATTGAGGGTTTTATAGTAAAGAAGAGCAGTCCCTTGCTTCTGCCCCTCCCCAGCTTCATAGAGTCAGCTACTTTTTACCCTTTTCAGCTGTTCGGATAGTTACCTAAAATAATTATAACTAGTATACTGCTATTTCTTATCAATGTAGGCATTATCACTTTCTTTAAGATAGATCATGAGACAAAAACTGCCCCATTTTCCCAACTGCTGTGGTCTGAATATTTGTGTGCCCTCAAAATTCCTATGCTGAAATCCTAATGCCCAGTGTGATGGTATTAGGAGGTGGGGCCTTTGGGAGTGATTAGGTCGTAGGGCAGAGAGCCATCATGGGTTATGCTTTATGGATAACACTCTCATCAGAGGCCCCGGAGAGCTCCTTTCCTCTTCCACCGTGTGAGGACACAAGAAGTCTGGACCTGGAAGAGGGCCCTCACCAACCCCGCTGATGCCCTGACCCTGGACTTGCAGCCTCCAGGACTGGGAGGAATCAGTTTCTGTGGTTTGTTAGCTACCCAGTCAGTGGTGTTTTGTTATAGCAGCCTGAACAGACTAAAACACTAATACAGGTGTTTTTGTAGTTAAAGCAAGAAACAGGGTTTATATAATTATGACTTAGGTAAATACTATTAACTGCAAAGCCAAGTAGTATATTACATTATGTTTTCTTTCTGGTACAGCTTTTAATCTTTACTTGAATTTTTTTTCTTTTTAAGATTTTATTTTTCCTTTTTCTCCCAAAGCCCCGTGATACATAGTTGTACATATTTTTAGTTGTGGGTCCTTCTAGTTGTGCTGTGTGGGACGCCGCCTCAGCATGGCTTGATGAGCAGTGCCATGTCCGCGCCCAGGATCCGAACCGGAGAAACCCTGGGCCGCCAAAGCAGAGCATGCGAACCCGACCACTCAGCCGTGGGGCCAGCCCCTTTCCTTGAATTTTTATCTGCCCTTTTTTCATCTACTTGTGAAATTTGCTTTAAACACATCCCTAATATTTTACAAATATTACTTTATCTCAGCTATTCATTGAGCCTCGTTTTCTGGGAGAGTGCCCCTAGAGCTCTCTTCCCTCTTCCAGTCAGCTGCTTTCTCAGCTTGTCTGCTAAACAGCTGTAATCTTTGGACTTCTATGTGCCACTCTTGGATTGAATTTCCTAATTACTTCATCACCCTTGTTTTTGGTGGCCTTCATCATAAAATAGTTTCTCAAGAAGAGAGTCGATGGAAATAATTTTCTCAGCCTTTAGCATGTCTAAAATGTCTTTATTCTGCCTTATAGTTCATATGTAATGTGGATGGTGTGGAATTGTAGATTGAAAATCATTTTACCTTAGAATGTGAATGCGTTGCTACCCTTTTTCCCGCCGTCATCCAGAATTGCTGTTGGGGATTTCTGACATTCTGATTGTCATTCTTTTATATGTGCCCTGTTCCCACCCTGCCCCCGGATTTTTCTCTTGTGGGCCTTTAAAAATAATCATGCTTGGGTATTCGGTGGACTCTCAAGATGGATCTGTGTGCTTTAGCTCTGAGACAGGGCTTAATGGAATTTTTCACCAATTATGTATGAGGTCTTGTATATTTTAGCTCCGGAAATGATTTGTGTTATTTATTAATTGCCATTCTATCTTTTAGGAATGCCAGTTATTTGGATTTGGGATATACTAGATGGACCTTAAAGTTTCTTTTCTCTCATTTTTCTCATTTCTGTGTTTTTGTGCTACTTTTGGAGAGATTTCTTCCACTGTGTCTTTCACCTCTTCTATTGCCTCTTACTTTGGCTGTCATATTCCTATGATATATACTCTTATTCTTGTATTCTTATAGTACTCTTATTCTGATTATTTTTCTTTCTTTTTTTTAGCATCTTGATTCCTGTTTTAGGAATTCATTATCATCTTGTATCTGTTTGAAAGCACTAATTAAAATTTTGTTGACGTTTTCTTTTATACCCTGCTTTACCTAGTTTCCTCTATTTTGTGTTCTACTTTATTGGTTTTCTTCGTATTTGAGACTTTGTCCTGGCATAAGTGTTTTCATGTTTCATACTAAATCTGAAAAGCCAGTTTGTGTCTGGGCAGGATGTGTTGATGGCGGGCCTTACCTTGGATTAGTTAGAGAATTAGCCCTTGTTTGAGAAGATGACTGTTTTGGAAGTCTTCTCTCTGGAGAAGAAGCCTTCTTTCCAGGTTAGCTGATTGTTACTGGCGTTCCACTGAGTGGGTGTGATCAGCTTTTCCTTCTCCAGTGGCAGCACAGTAGTCTCAGCAGTATTTCACTCATGTGAATTCCACCGTATGCTTACTTATGCTAAACAGGCAGTGTTATTTAAATATAGTAGGCAGCAAGGAGGTTTCAGATCTGAGTAAGATAGAATGAGCACATCCATCCTGTCACTCCTGTTGAATAGAGCTGTAAAACTTGAACAGAGTGCGTGAAGCAGCTGTTTGAGGACCCTAAAAAGTAAGTAGTAGCAGGCTGACTGGGAAGGAAGATCAGAATTCAGAGTACCAGCAAACCAGTGGCAAGTTTACCATTTTTTCCCCTCTGTTTTCTCCTAGCCTAAACTCAGCGCAGCTCAACCCGGAGTTGGAAATGGGCAGCAGTACGTAGAAAGAGCATCAGGGGAAGCCCTGTAGTTTTAGCTCTAGGGGGAGAAAAGGGAGCACCTAATAGAGTACAAAGGTCCATTTGTGTTCTTCTTTTCTTCATTCTATATGTAGACCAGCTTCCAGTTCCCATGATGCTGGCAATGCAAGTTTGCAGGAGCCGAAATGCTGAGGGAGGGGAACCTTGCTCTCTGATTGGTAAAGTTGGGTCCCAAGAGGATGGAGCCAGCATTACTGCTTTTTTTCCTCTCTGTCCTCGGGATGGGCTGAGGCACAGTTGCAGAAGTACAAAGCAAAGTGGGATAACCAAAGCCCCAGCTTTCTGACTGGAGGACTGAAAAGAAGAGCCCCAGGGAACCAGAAAGCACTAGAAAGATGGCACATAGGGAAGAGCTCAGGAAAGTGACTCCATAAACCTTGTTGATGGTCTCCTAGGTTCATCCTCAAGCTATACATGCATGGATCTACTCCTCATCATTATGACAAAGACTTCTGGGAACCGAACTAACAAAAAAACCACCATCCAGGTGCCAAACTGGCCACTGGGTAGCACACATGTGGGACAGATGCAGATAGGATTGCAGAGGCTTTAAAAACGGAATTGAGATTCACGGATGACAGGCTGCAGCTTGCAGCCTAAGTCTAACTAGGTCACTTACCTGCTAGAACAAAAGTGTCAACATTCATCATAGGATTTAAACAAGACCCAAAGTCTCATAATATTCAAAATGGATACAGTACAAAATTACTTGGCATGTAAAGAACCAGGAAAATATCAGCTCTCATGAGAAAAGACAATGGACACCAATGCCAAGATGACAGAGACACTGGAATTATCTAACAACAACTTTAAAACATTTATTATAAAAATTTTCCAACAGGCAATCACAAACACTCTTAAAACTAATAGAAAAATAGAAAGTTTCAGCAAAGAAATAGAAGATTTAAGAAGAACCAAATGGAAAGGTAAGAACTGAAAAATACAGTAACCTAAATAAAAACTCACCGAATGGGCTCAATTTTTAAATGGAGATACCAGAGGAAAGAGTCCGTGAATTTGAAGATAGAACAATAGAAGTTATCTAAACTGAATGAAAGGAGTAGAGGAGAAAGAGTGTGGTGGTAAAAAAGTATTCGGAGAAATAATGCTAAAGACTTCCCCACATTGGCAGAAGATGTAAACATAATGATTAGAGAACTCGGTGAACACAAACAGAATTAATGCAAAGAACTGCATACCCAGACTCATCATAACTGCACTGCTGGAAGCTGAAGGCGTGTTAAAAGTCGTGAAAGTGTCAGAGGAAAAGGTGTGTGGGTAGGAGAGCAACAATTAGCATGAGTGCAGCTTGCTTTATCTGAAACCGTGGAGCCCAGAGAAGTGGCACAGTATTTTCTTAAATGGTGAAAGAAAAGAGCTGTTAACCAAGACTTCTCTATCCAGTGAAATTATCCTTTGAGAATGAAAGTGAAATAAAGCATGATAAAACATTCTTAGTTGAACAAAAACTAAAGAGAAGTCATTGCCAGTAGCCTGCTCCAAAAGAATTGGTAAAGGAAAGTCTTCAGACAGAAATGATAACTATCTAGGGAAATATAATAAGTTACTTTCTCCTCTTCCATTCTTTAAAATGAGTTAATGGTTGGAAGCAAAATTTATAACCTTGTCTGATGGGATTTCAAATGTATATTCATGTAATGCTTGTGATAGCTCTAACATACAAGGGGGAGCAAAGAGGATAGAAACCAAGAGTAAAGGAGCCTAGACGATAGTGCGTTCTAAAATTTGTACCTGAGGGATTTTAAGTTATGGAGGTGACTGAGTGATGGCATGGAGAAGTCAGTGTTGTGGAAAGAAGATTCTGATTACTTATATTTCCCAAGAGAAGAGGGCATATCTCACCACGCAGGGCCATAGGTGAGGCATCGGGTTTTGTTCAGGAGGCAGAAGGAGGAGCAAGGGAAAGGCAGGGCAGGGCAGGGTAAACAGTTCAGGATTGGCTAGTTTTGATAATTCTGGCGGCTTTGGGTCACAGGGGCTGTCCTTAGTTGTCTGGTTCCTGGCCCTAGCTTGATGCAGGACAGGGGAAATATTGGCTTGGTTTGTGAGTTAGATTAGGAGATGAGTGGGGGCACGGCACTGGATCAGGCAATCAGCACATGAAAGGCATGCTTTAAGCAGACTTTCTACCGCTCCTAGGAATTAGCTAGCCCTGGTAGGGTAAGTCTTTCCCCAGATCTGAAAGGCCTCTGAAGATGTCAGAACATTATAAGGTATAGAAAATGAAAAATATCAATAGTACAACAGTGAGTTTATACATTCCTCTTGAAATGATGAAATATTGATTTTAAGTGGACCATAAAAATTAAGTATGTATATTGTAATAGCATGACCACTTTAAAAACTATGTAAAGAGACATAGTAAAAAAAATCCAATAAGTAAATTAAATTGTAATAGTGAAAAATGTTTGTATAATGCAAAAGAAGGCTGGATAGGGAAAAAAGAGTTAACAATAGAGAGCAAGCAGAAAACAAAATGGTGGACTTAAATCTAAACTTACCAATAATTTCATTAAAAGTAAATAGTCTTGGGGCCAACCCAGTGGCATAGTGGTTAAGTTCACACACTCCACTTCAGCCACTTGGGCTTTGTGGATTCAGATCCTGGGCACGGACCTACACACCACTCATCAAGACATGCTGTGGCAGCATCCCACATACAAAATAGAGAAAGATTGTCGCAGATGTTAGCTCAGAGACAATCTTCCTCAAGCAAAACAAGGAGGGTTGGTAACAGATGTTAACTCAGGGCCAATCTTCCTCACCAGAGAAAAGTAAATAGTCTAAACACACCAATTAAAAGATAGAGATTGTCAGAATAAACTTAAAAAAACAACCAAACTATATGATGTCTTCAATTTCCATCATGCACTGCATAACATCATTTCGGTCAGCAGGAGACCACACATGTGATGATGGTGTCATAAGATTAGTAGCATAGAGCCTAGGTGTAAAGTAGGCTATACCATCTAGATTTGTGTTAGTACACTTTGTGCTGTTGGCACAATGATAAAATCGCCTAATGACACATTTCTCAGAAGAGATCCCCATCATTAAGAAATGCGTGACTATCTAATGATATCCATAAGTTAAAATTAAAAGGAGGGGAAAACATATACTATTTAAACATTAACAAAAGAAAGCTGGAGTGGCAATATTGCTGTCAGACGAAGTGGCCTCTAGAGCAAAGAGCGACATTACATAATAATAAGAGGTTTAGTTCCCCCATAAGATAAATAATACTAAATGTGTATATTCCTAACAGTAGAACTGCAAAATATATGAAGCAAAAGCTGGCAGAACTGAAAGGAGAAATTGACAAATCTAAAGTTACAGTTGGAGACTTCAACATCCTCTCAACAATTGATAGACCCATTAGACAGAAAATCACCACCAATATAGAAGAACTCAGCAACACCGTCAATCAACCAGATTCTAATATATATTTCTAGAACACTCTGCCCAACAACAGAAGGAGACACATTCTTCTCATGCTCACAGAACACGTATCAAGATAGACTATCACCTGGGCCATAGAACAAATCTCAACAAATTTAAAAGAACTGAGATCGTATAGAGTGTGTTCTCTGACCACAAAGGAATCAAACTAGAAATCAATAACAGAAAGATAACAAGAAAACCTCCAAACACTTGGAAACTGTGAACAACACACTTCTTAATATTGAATAATTTCAAGAGAAATTTTAAAAATACATTGAACTGAATGAAAATGAAAACAGAACAGGACAAAATTTGTGAGATGCAGCTTAAGCAGTTCTGAAAAGGGAATTTATAACACATACTACATTAGAAAAGAAGAAAAGTCTCAAATCGGTAATCTAAGCTCTCACCTCTAGGAACTAGAAAAAGAAGAGGAAAATAAGCCCAAAGGAAGCAAAAGGAGAGAAATAAAGAGCAGAAATCAATGAAGTTGAAAACACAGAACAATAGAGAAAATCAATGAAACAACAAACTTATTCTTTGAAAAAAATCAATAAAATTGACAAACTCTTAACCACACTGAAGAAAGAAGACATAAATTACTAATCAGGGCTGAAGTAGGAAATCAACTACAGACCCTGTGGACATCAAAAAGATAACTACTACAAACTTTACACACCTAAGTTTGACAGCTTAGATGAAATCGACTAGTTGCTCAAAAAGTACACTACCATAACTTTAACCAATATGAAATAAATATTTGAACAACCTTGTAGCTATTAAAGAAATTGAATTAATAACTTAAAAATTCTTCATAAAAGAAATATCCAGGCCCAGATTGTTTCACTGGGGAAGACTACAAAATGTTTTTAAAAGAATTAACATCAATTCTACATAACCTTTTCTAGAAAATACAAGAGGAGAGAACAATACTTCCTTTTCTGTTCATTTGTAATCAGTATTATCCTGATGCTAAAACCAAAGACAGTACAAAAAAGGAAAACTACAGACCAAAGTCCTTCATGAGTAGAGATGCAAAAATTCTTAAAATATTAGGTAGAGTTCATCAATATATAAAAGAATTATACATCATGACCAAGTGGCCATTGTTCCAGGGATACAAGGCTGGTTCAGTATTCAAAACTCAGTCAGTGTAATCAACCATATCAACAGACTGGAGAAGTAAAATCACATGATTATATGATACTGTAAAGCATTTAACAAGTTCAACACCCATTCATGTTCATATCCCTAAAAAAATAGGAATACGGGATAACTTCCTCAACATGATAAAGAACATCTTTAAAAAAATCTGACATTATACTTAATAGTGAAAGACCAAATGTTTTCTCCCTTAGATCGTGAGCAAGGCAAGCATGGCAGCTCTCCCCACTGCACTTCGACACTGTGCTGGAAGTTCCAGCTAGTGCAGTAAGGCAAGAAGATAAAGTAAAAGGCATCTGTAGATCAGGGAAAAAAGCATTCGTAGATGACATAGTTGTCTGCATAGAAAATCCCAAGGAATCTATAAGGAAACATCCTAGAACTAGAAATAGATTCATCAGGGTCACAGGATACATGATCAAAATCAATTTTATTTCTGTTTATTGGCAGTGAACACATAGAAACCAAAATTAAAATGCGGTGTCACTTTAAATTGCTCAAAAAATGAAATACTTGGATGTAAGTCTAACACCACGTACAGGACTTGTGTGCTCAAAACTATAAAACACTGATGAAAGAAAACAAAGATTAGAAAAATGGATAGACATACCATGTTCATGCATCAGAAGACTCAGCAGATGTCAGTTATCCTCAAATCAATGTGCAAGTTTAACACAATTGCTGAACAGTTGCTAAAAAAGATTATTGTAAAGTTTATATGGAAAGTCAAAGGAACTAGAATAGCTAAAAATTTTAAAAAGAAGAATAAAGTGGGAGCAGTCACTATCCAATTTCAAGATATTATATAATTATTATAGTCAAGACTGTGTGGTATTGGTGAAGGGATAGATGTGTAAGTTGATGGAACAGAATAGGGAACCCAGAAATAACCCCACACAAGTATGGCCAACTGATTTTTGACAAGGATGCAAAAGCAACTCAATAGAGAAAAGATAGTCTTTTCAAGAAATGGTGCTAGAGCAATTAGATATCCATAAGCAAAAACATGAACCTAGGCCTAAATCTCACATCTTAGACAAAAATCAACTCAAAATGGACCATAGATTTAAATGCAAAACTTCCAGAACATAGGCGAAATCTTTGGGACATAGGGCTTGGTGAAGCAAAAACCAATAAACTGAACTTCCTTAAAAACTTTTCCTGTCACAAAAGACCGTGTTAAAAGGATGAAAATAGAAACTACAGACCAGGAGAAAATATTTGCAAGCCACGTATATAACAAGGGTTCATATCTATAATATATAAAAAACTCTCAAAACTCAACAGTAAAGACCAAACAATCCAATTAGAAAATGGACCAAAGAAATGAGCAGACATTTCACTGAAGAGGAAAGAAAAATGACAAATAGCACATGCAAAGATGTTCAACATCACTTGTCATTAGGGAAATGTAAACTAAGACCATAATAAGATACACTACACTCTTATTAGAATAGCTAAAATAAAAATTAGTGGCAATATATGCTGGCAAGGATGCAGAGAAACTGAATCTCTCATACGTTGCTAGTGGGAATGTGAAGTGGTATAGCTATTCTGGAGCATGATTTGGCAGTACTTTGAAAAGCTAAACATGCACTTACCATATGCCTAGCAGTTGCACTCCCAGGCATTTATCCCAGAGAAGTGAAAACTGAAGTCCACGTAAAAACCAATACGTGATTGTTCATAGCAGCTTTATGTGTAATAGCTCCAAACTGGAACAACCAAAATGTCCTTCGGTAAGTAGATGGCTAAAAATCGGTAGTTCATCTATATCATGGGATAGTACTAAGGGGTAACAAGGAATGAACTATTGAATAATGCAAGAACTTAGATCAATTTCAAGAGCATTAGGTTGAGTGAGAAAAGCCGATCTCAAAAGTCACATACTGTATATAGTTCTATTTATATAACATTCTTGAAGTCACAGAATTATCGAGACGAAAACAGATTAGTGGTTGCGGGGTGGGTAGGGATGGTAGGTGGAAGTGGGGTAAATATGACATAAAGGGGTAGCATGAAGGAAAGTTTTGTGGTGATGGGATCATTCTGTACCTTGATTGAAGTGGTATTTTCATGAATCTATGTGTGATAAAATGGTATAGAACTATATACACACTATCAATGTACTTGTCCTGGTTTTGATAAATTGTCCTATGATTATATAAGATGTAATGATTGGAGGAAACTCGGTGAAGAGTACACAGACCTTTATGTACTATCTCTGTAACTTCCTGTGAGCTGAGAATTATTTCAAAATAAAATGTTTTTAAAAAAACAACTTCAAGCCACAGCCCAGCTGCGCAGAAGTTCAAACAGGTGGCAGCACAGTGTTGCCCGTATGGAGGTTTTCACGGATGCTGACATCAATGTTGAACGCTCTCCTTGCACAGCTAGGAAGAAAGGATGGTTAGTTCCTGTGCTTTGTGTTTAACTCAGTTACCATGTCACAAAGATAGCAAACTGCTCTAATAAAAAGCCAGGCTCCTCTCTCCAGCGCCACTTTTCTCCCTTCTTTACCACCAAGCCCACAGACATTCCAGGGTTATTTAAAAAGACATAAGAAACAAAGAACTCATGACTGAGCATCGTACTGCTTAGGTCAAGCTTTTCCTTTGTGACGTTTTCCTCATATTCTGGTGTTTCATCTACTCAGGGATTTTCTAGTTCTGAATATGTAAACAAGGAATGTGTACACGTTTGTGTATAAATTCTCACTGAAGATGTGTGGCTGTTATAGTAGCAAGTATGAAGTAGGTGCAAGATTGCAAAGCCTCATTGTGACTGGCGCTGCACACGTTGAACTTTTAAATACCACCATTTTTGGTAGTGCCATTTTAATTTTAGTTTTAAGTATAGATCAGGTATTGCCGGGCCCATTTCTTAGAAATATCTATTCAGAAAATTTTCACTAGTGATTTAAATAACAGTGTTATTATTTAGTGAACACTCATTATGTGCAAGACAGTGTTGTCAGAACTTTACATTCATTATATCATTGAATTCCCTCAAAATACCTGAAATTGCCCTACCCTTGCCTCTGTTTTACAGTTGAAGAAATTGGGATTGGGGGTGAGGAACTTGAGCAGGGTCACCAGTTGTATGGTGGGCATTTGAGCCTAGGAACTGACTCCACTGCCCAAGTCATCAACAACAAGTATGCTCCACGTGTTTGCTCGATTCACATGTCTGCCTCCACTAGCAACCTAATTGCTAAAGAACCCAGTTCCCCTTCTTACCTCATTCAGGCCTTCGATACCAAATTTTACTAGAAACCCTAGCTTTACATCTGAGAATGGCAATACTGTCCACCATTCTCTGATTCTTTATATTTAGATCTCCGTGTAAACAGTCTGGTCTTTCTTAGAAAAGAGACGTAAAACTATATAGGGTATGCATTGTTCCAGCCAGCTGGAGAAAATTTTTTTGTTAGATCTTATTTTTAAATGCCTTCAAGAAATCAGTTTGTTTTATTTGAAACTAAGGGCAATAGTAGCGAAGCAAAAGTCAAAGTTTGTCCTGGAGTAAATTGTTCAACTTGATTATCTTAATAATGTCATAGTAATAATAAATGACTGGTAGCAAGCAAAGATGTTTGTTCTTTATAGATGTAAATAAATCCAGTTTTGTCATTATCTACTGTGCAGCTGGGCAAACCAGTAAGATCACATTGCAAGATACACTGTTGAAAGTTACAAATACCTGCCTTTTAGACTTAAATGCAAAGTTTTCTATTCCTCTGAAAACGACTCAGCAACTTATATCTGTTATTTTAAATCTTTTATTTAAAACATGGCATTTTTCCCCGAAGTTATTAGCATGCTTTTGATTTTTGTACAACTTGACATTTGTAATTACAGGTGCAACATATGCTGTAAAGAGCTTTTGTAAATTGATCTAATTTCTTGTCTTTACAGGAATATATTAAAGGAGTCTGTGAACCTGAACTAGAAGAAAGAGAATGTTACCCCAAGGCCATGCACTGCATTTTTGTTGGGGCGCAGAGCCTGTTTCTGAAGAGCTTGATTCAGGACACCTGTGCCGATCTCTGCATTCTGGACATTGGTCTTCTCGGCATCAGAGGCAGTGCCGAAGCTGTGGTGATGGCTAGGAGTCACATTCAGCAGTTTGTAAAGCTCTTTGAGAATAATGAGAACTTACCCAACAGTCAGAAAGAATCAGAGGTGAAAAGGGAATTTAAACAATTTGTTGAAGCTCGTGCAGATAAATATACAATGGACTTGTTGATTTTGCCCACTTCCTTGAAAAAAGAACTTTTGACACTCACACAAGGTGAGGAGAATCTATTTGAAAGAGGAGATGATGATGTTCTTGAAATTAGAGATTCTAAACAAACAGAGTTTACACAGAATGCCGCCACAGGGCTGAATGTTTCCAGAGATGAAATTGTTTTGCAGGAAGATGCAAGAAATAAAGCTGGGACTCCTGTTTCTGAGCTTACGAAACAAATGGATACCATCTTTTCTAGTTCACAAGATGTACGTTTTGTTCCAATAAATGGTCTAACCCCAGATGAAGAGGCACTTTCCAAAGACAGAGTATGTCACAAAAGGAGATTCTCTGATTCTGAAGAAAGGCATACCAAGAAACAATTTTCTTTGGAAAATGTTCAGGAGGGGGAGGTTTTTCATCATGGTAAGACAGTACCTGGAAGTGTAATCATTGACGTATCTGATTCTTCTACTGATCCTGAAAATTTAAGTCCAGATATAAAAGACACTACTGAGGAAATGGAATACAACATCCTCGTAAACTTTTTTAAAACCATGGGCTATTCTCAAGAAATTGTTGAAAAGGTCATTAGGGAATATGGGCCATCCACAGAGCCATTATTGCTCTTAGAGGAAATTGAAAAAGAAAATAAAAGATTCCAAGAAGATAGAGAGTTTTCACCTGGTACTGTGTATCCAGAGACCAACAAACCCAAAAATAAAGGTGGTTGTAGCAGCATAAAGGAGCTTACAGCAGATTCCACTCCAAAGAAGACACATACACACACACAGCCAAACATGGTAGGAAAATTTGCTCAGTTACCGTTCAAAGTAGAATCAAAACCATGTACCTCAAATTGCAAAATTAATACTTTGAGAACAGTGCCAATAGAACAGAAAGAAGAAATCTGGAGTTCAAATCAGAACTACGTGTGTAACATAGACCTTGAAACTGATGGCCCTTCACCCTCTGTTGCCCCTTCTAGTCCCAAAGAAGTTGTCAGTTTTGTTTCAAGAGGAGCTTCAAGCCATCAGCCCAGAATTCCAGTTTTTCCTGAAAATGGTTTACAGCATCAAGCAGAACCTTTGCTTCCAAATAATGTGAAGTCTGCCTATGAAAACCGTTCGGGATATTGTAGCTCTCCTCAGTCTAAACCGAATTGTCCACCCCTCTCTCCACCGATGCCGCTGCCCCAGCTCTTACCTTCAGTTACTGATGCAAGGTTGGCAGGACCTTCTGATCATATTGATTCCTCAGTTACAGGGGTTCAAAGGTTTCGCGATACTCTGAAGGTACCCTACAAGCTGGAGTTAAAAAATGAACCGGGGAGAACGGATTTGAAGCACATTGTTATAGATGGGAGCAATGTTGCAATTACGTAAGTCCGCTGTCTGCAGATTATATTATCGTTTTAAATAGGGCTCTAAGCAATGTCTCAGAATTACATGCATTTTATTGGAACCATCCTATGCATCTGTCTAGTTGACCTGTAGCCTTACCTGAAAAAAAGAAAAAACGGCTCGTTGGAGAAGTTTTGTTATTCCATCTTCTGGAGTTGTAAACTTTACTTCACCCTGCTGAACCTCTATTTCTGAGGGCAAGAGATGGTAGAAAATTTGTCTTTTCACATTGCATTGCCCAGTAATAAGCAGTATAGAGACCTTTAAGTCATTAAGTTCTTAATACCATGAATATCATTAGTTTCTGAATACAAGGATAGAGCTTAAGGCAAAAGAGAGATTTTTCTGTCTTTTTATGCTACAATATGCCAGGTCTCTAGCCAGTAGTGTGCAGTGATAATCGGTGTGATGTACTTCTGTTGATACTTTTGTTGATAGATTTATAGTAATTTCCTTCCTAAGAAGACTCATCAGCTTGAGCTTCTTTATGGGCCTCTGCTCTCAGTTGAAGTTTGTCTGTTTGTTTTTAGTAAAAAGAGGTAAATGAACATTTCTATTTAGCCTGTCTTAGATCCCTCTTAGGATTCTGATTTGATACCTCTGGTATCAGATTGGGTTTCTTCTCTGAGGGGTAGTTTAATATAGTGGCTGGGAAGAGTGGGGACCAGGTCAGAGTCTCCGCCCCGCTGTGGACCAGCTGTTTGACCTTGGACAGGTTTCTTCCTGCTGTTCCACTTGGTGCAATCTCTTGCCTCTTGCCCTGTCCTAGAGGATGTCTGTATCATGCCGTTTCCACAGCTGCTAGGTAAAGCGTCCCTCCAGCTTTCAAAGTCAGTTACTCTGTTGGTGTTGAAGTCTTCAAGGTCTAGTGTTTTAAGCAGCTGCTGTTCAAGGAAAGGGGCACCTGGACATGGAATGAAGAAGTTGACATACTTTCCTGAATTGCTGAATATTTATGTGGCTTCTTTCCTGGGAATTCTAAAAGATCAGTTCATGCCCCGATTTTCTAGGAGTACTTGATGAGATTGAAAAATAAGTTTTGTTATTGAAATATGTTTATTATATATTTATTTTTTGTTTTAACTTTTTTAATTAGAATTTTCAAACAGATACATAAGAAGATAATATAATGAATCCCACGTTGGATTTTTTTGGGATTCCCGTGTGCCCTTTACCCAATTCAGTAGGTATCAACTCCCGGCTAGTCTTGTTTCATCATTTCAAACGTTGTTTCACCTGTGCCCCCACCTATTGCCTTTCATCCATATTATTTTGGAGGAAATCTCAGATATTTCATCTATAAATATTTTAGTATCTATTTTTAAAAATGTAAGGATTCTTTGGTTTTTATTTTTTGAATGAATTATTGATGCTGTGCTTTGTTGTCGAAAAAGAAAGAAAGAAAGAAAAAGAAAAAGCCAGCATTTCACATGTTAAAGTTTGAAGACAGGCAGTAGAAATATATAATATACTTGTCTTCATTTCTAAATAATACTGTTTATTGTCATTTTCACTTTGTTTTTTGGCATTTCTTTTGGGGGAAACCCAGCAAATGGCCCACAGCTGCATAGCATTATCTAAGTAAAAGTGTAATGTGCATTTTCAGTCACCCGTAGTCCAAGGCCAGCACCAGTTCCTCATTGTTACGGTTTCTTGAGCCAGCTGATGACATAAAATTTAGGTCAAGATTGTGAGTAATATTAATCCTTTTTCATTTTTCTATATGTGGAAAGATTTCCGAAATTGGTTTTCAAAGAAAAGAAATGCAAATTAGCATAGAATGAACAGTGTTAATGCCACTTTCATAAAGCCTTTTTGGAGTATTAGCTAGTGTCTCCCTCAGAGGGCCCTGTTGGAACTTTGAGCGGTGCTGGCTGACCCTGAAGGGAGGTTCTAGTGTCTCCCTCAGAGGGGCCCGTTGGAACTTTGAGCCGTGCTGGCTGAGCCTGAAGGGATGTTCTGCATGTCTTGTCCCTCCCACTTTGCCCATAATGCCCTCCCCCAGTCGTCGTGGCAACACCACATATTTCCTCGCCCCTCCGCTGTAGTACTGTCTCGTGAAAACCACTGAATTAGTTAATGCACTGAGGGAAACCACAGTCATTAATTTTTTTGAAAACATTATTTGAGGAGGATTTCAGTTTTCGTTGAATTCACAGATACCTCGGGTTAAAAGCAACACTTTTACAAAGGATATGTTATCCTAAGAAGACAGACTTATACTTAATTTGATGTAGATTGATCTGAAAATAGCAGTAATTAAAATTAACTCTTATTCGGGGGAGAAACTGCTTAATGAGTCTAGGTTTTCCTTTTGGAGTGGTGGAAATGTTCTGGAACAAGATATGGGTGCTGGTTGCACAACATCGTGAATGTACTAAACGCCACTGAATTGTTCACTTTAAAATTGTTATCTTAAGTTATGTGAATTTCACCTCAAATTTTTTTAAAAGTTGGGGAAAAATTTACTCTTATTCTAAATCAGTTGCTTCAATGTTAAACTCGAATTATAGATGATAAATTCCGTGTCTGTTCTGTTCGCTGAGCTATGCCGAGCTCCATGGTGCCTGGCATAGGGCGGGCACTCAGTAACGGTGTGTAGGATGAATGAATGAATTAAAGACTTAGGAAAGATTAGGATTTTTTTAAGGACTTTTCACCACTCATTTATAACTTGCTATTCCAATTACTATTCCAGTGATCAATTTAAATTTTAACTGAGGCCATATATTTAATTCAACAAATATTTGGAATCTTAAAGCCGAAAAACCTGTTACGTGTCAACTGCTGTAACTTTTAAAACATAATCTCTACACCAATTTTGTGTGGTGAAAATTATCTATAATTTACATAACATGAAACGGTTTTAAAAATCTTGTCCAAGATTACAGGAATAGGAGGTTTGGGCCCATAATCTCTCTCTCCCGAGCCATCGTACACCCTGCCTCCTCCCACAGAGGTTGAGCTTGGAGTTTTCAGGCAGGGCAATGTCAGATCCTTAGGTCTTGAGTTACTTAAGCACTGCTGAGTAAACCTCACTCATTTGACCCAACTATCTTGGGAAGTAGTTAAAAAGGATATTTGAGTTCTTAAGCAATTTGTTGGTTTGAACCTCACCCTAAAATAGCGCAGGCCCCCCCACCCCTGGGTTTCTCAGAGCCTTTGTTTATTTGCCTATCCAGCGAGATGTCTGCAGTTCGTACAGACACACCGTGAGAAATTCTAAGATACCCTACCTAATGCTGCTGAGTATGCATATCTCTACGTGGTTTTTCCCTTTTGTCACCATGAATGAGTCAAATGATGAGTAAATGGAAATTGTTTGCGGCGTATGGCTAGACATCACAGTGTTGGTCAGATAACACTTGGGCTCTGTCAGTCTGAAACTTCAGCATAAGAGCACCTGACTTATCTGGGTAGATAATTTTCCATGCAGATGAGGTTTGCCCCTTCACTTGCTAGAACTTTGTGTTTTAACCATTTTTCATGCTCGTCTTTCTGTATCAGGGTTCCATGGCTATTTTTATTAAGTGGAAGCAATAGAAGGAAATTACCCTCTCCTGGGTACTCAGAAGGGTTTTTCACTATTTCCCCGCACTGCCCTGTCTGGGTCTCTGACTGCCATGAGTTTGTATCAGGTGTCTGTTGCCCATCTCCTCTCTGGTTTGGCTGCCTGCTACAATATGGAAAACAACCAGTTGATAGAACTTGTCTGCAATTATATGGAAACAAGAGTTTAAATCTCCTTTGAGGGCCTGCACACCTGGCCTCTCAGGCCCAATGTCTGTTCATTCTGCCTTTGGAGCGCTTGCCCTCTTAGAAGTAGAGAGGTGTCATTGTATGTATATGCATTTTCCTGAATCCGGATGGACAGCTGGGTGGGTTTACCTGTCAGCGAGCTGCTCTGGTTTGATTGCTGAGAAGCTTGGATACAGTGATGATTCGGCACATTTCTGCCTGGTCAGGCTGTGGGAGTTGAAGTAGGAAGGGTCGAGGACCCTGTTATTTTGAGGACGATAATTTGGCTCCATTTGATTTTTTTCTGTAGCTTTGTTTTCTGGGTAAATCTCTATGTTCTCCTCCAGAATTTTGAACTGCTGGTTTTATTCCCACAACAGCTCTAGCGATTTTTTGGGGTATCAGAAGTGATCTGGTCTTATCACTGAGGGTAACACTCTGGAAATTCTTTTAGAGCTAATGTTTCTAGAAACTCCGTTTCTTCCCCTCTAACTTGTAAGGGGTCCAGGGCAGCAGAATTTCATGTACTTGCGTTTCCCTGCTTTTTCCTCAGTGACCCAGGAGAGTGGACCTGGGTACCCCACTTCCACTCAGTTTCTACTTTTGCCGTCAATGAAGCCGCTAGGGAAAAGAGGATAAAGAGTTAGTACACTTTGTATCCGAGGATAAGCTAAGGAGGCACTTTACAAGCTTTTTTAGTGCATTTCTCTCAAGGGTTGTTCTCAGGACTTAACATACTTAATATAAAAATCCTTTAGTTTTCCTAAGAACCAGCAGACTGTTGTATTTTTGGATTTTTATGTTTGGGCTATCGTTGACATTAACTCTAGGCTTGTCCTTGCTGTTAAGGACAATTAATTAGAATGATATATTCTTTTTAAACATTAAAAAAAGACCCCGTCTACAAAAACTACCCCCAGCCTTTTTTCCACTAACAAATGTCATATTGCTGCATTCTTGCCGTATTTGAATGTTTTTACGTAAACCACTACTGAACTGTTTCCTCCAGAATGGGTTTGTTTACTTGCGTATGTTTTCTGGGGTACAGCTGATGCCTCTGCAGCCCCATTTATGGCTCACTGAGAAGAGAGTGGGCCTCAGCTTCCAAAAGGAGGCGTTTCTGAGCTGCTCTTCCGGACCGTAGATGTTTGCTGCATGTCCATTCCTCCTTCATGAGAACATGGATTGAGCTCGGGACAGTACCACTGTGGGGTAGTCAAAAGGGCACTGGCCCCGGAATGAGGAAGCCTTAGTCAAATCCCAGGTCATCCGCCCTCCGGCAGGACAGCCTGGGCAAGTTGGTGTCTCTCGTCAGGTGTTTCTTTTTATCTCCAGCAGGAATCCAAGTCCATTCTGTCTCCCAAGGTCTGTGATTCTGGTGCAGAGTACAGGGTAGCGGGTCAAAGGAAGAAGAGGAGGTGATTAAGGGCCTGTGTCAAGAGATAGCTTCATAGAAGAGGGACTGGAATTGAGCTCTAAAGGCATCTGAGGAAGGAGGTGGGGTGGGGGCCTGTGTAAGAGAGTGCACGCAAAGAAACCAGCCTAAGAAAAGGGCAGAGCCCAGGGAGAATGAGACGGCAAGACCTGGCCAAAACCAAGAGAGTCATGATGCATGGTGGTGAAAGTGGAAGGTTCGCTTTGGCCAGATCTCTTCTGATTAGTCACGTGTGCAGGGGACCTGGAAGCCAGGGACTGGGTTTATCCAGAATGGTAGTGCTGTTGAAGTCCCTGAGCAGGATCCAAGGCCTTGTGCATTCAGGGTCAGTCTAACTGGCATGTGTGCAGTGGGTTGCAATTAGGAGAGCCTGGGGTTGACTTTGGGGCTCATTGTGCCAGAGGTGGCGGGACTTTCAAGTGAAGGAAATATCCACCACGTGGTTTTGACTTGGAGAGAAGACAGGACTGAAGATGTAGAATTTACTGTCATTGGAATACAGGTGATCATTGAAGCAGTGAAGATGGGTTATGCTAATCTCATAAGGTATAGCATCACAGTTTGGGAGTTTGAGTTTTTTTTCTTTGTAATACTCAGGGGTAGGCAAATGGTTTACTAGCTGCAAAATTTCCAACTTTGACAAAACACTTTTTTTTTGGGAAACCTCCACTTAACTGCTGGAGAATACAATTTAAATATTTTTTCGTGTTTCTTTTGAAATTTGTTACCAGAGCGTTGGATAGGGGGCATCCTCCATTCTAGGGGTTGCTGACTCTGGGCCAAATCTGGCCACCACCTGTTTTTATAAATACGGACTACAGCCCCACTCTTTCCTTTCCAGTTGGCAGAGTGAAGTGATGTCGCAGAGACCATATGGCCTAGAAAGCCTGTCTGGCCCTTTACAGAAAGTATACTGACTCATGTTCTATACAGCTCCTTGTTTGGTTACTTTTTATCCCTCCTCTCCGCTTCCTTCAACAAAAGCACTTGCCGCAGCGCCCAGTTAGTTTCATTTGAGTCTGGCCCTTCACTTGTTTCCGGGAAGCTGTAAACTGAGTAGCTTTCTCATTTCCCCAGAAAGGGGCTGGAGCTCTCCTGGGGCTGGAGGCCTCCGCAGCCTGTGGACGTTGTGTTGAAGACCGTGTCACAGGATAAATAGCTACTTCTGCTTCAACAACCAAGTTCTTAATAAAATTTACAGAAGATTCTTAGAGGCCAATGACTAGGCAGGACTCTTTAGAAAGGACTCTTTGTCTAAAAAAGCAAGAATAAAAAGTGTAATAAACAAGTATTACCATGAAGCTCAAACTGTCTTCTGCCACACAGCACACTCAATTAAATCAACTAAACAAAATACAAGAAAAGTCGTAAAGCTATTAAGAATCACGTCATTATAATGGGCTCTATCTCAAACAGCAGACCATGCAACTTAATGCCAAAAAATGTAAAAGTATTAACGGAATTTTGTTCTAGTTGTTTTTGTTATATATGGATTTCACCTTTTCCTGGTGAAACTTAACATGTTTTAAACTGAAATAAATTTTATTTATTTCCTTATAGCCACGGTCTGAAAAAGTTCTTTTCTTGTCGTGGAATTGCAATTGCAGTTGAGTATTTTTGGAAACTTGGCAACAGAAACATCACTGTATTTGTCCCCCAGTGGAGAACAAGGCGTGATCCTAATGTCACAGGTGAGACAAACTGTTTTCCCCAGATTTCTAATTAGACATTTAATGAGTTGGCTTATAATTGAACTCACACTACTTAGAATAGAGCCATGTGTCATAGGCAGCAGCTTTAAAAAGAAAATTATAAATCCGTTGCACCCAGTAAAAAACATCAATTGAAGAGAGTTTTACAGCATAAGAAATAGTTGGGAGAAGGTTGGAAAGTTAACTGTTCATATAGAAAGTTATATTAGAGTTCATTATATATCACAAAAATTTTCTTTGACTTTCTAAAAAGTGGATTAAATATGTCTTTTCCTACGCTGAGTTTCTGCCTCTTTTAATAGTATTTTTGAAAATGATCCGTTGATAAATTTGGAACCCTCAAATAGAATGTGTTTTTCACAGTCTGTTTTGTTTAATAGCTTAATTTAAATTATTTCTGTTAATTGTATTGTACTGTATGGCTGACCCGCAGGCCACACACATAAGGTTTGAACTTACTCTGAACCACTAACTATTCCAGAGAAACTTAAGGTAGTTTGTTTCTTAGGTCATAGTAGGAAGACCAGTGAAGGGCTGTGCCAGGCAGCTTCTCAGGTCAGAGCACCTGGAAATGACGGCTAGACTGGGGGAAGGAAGAGGCAGGACAGGGCTCGCCTAACACGTTAAACAGGAAGTAAACTTAGTTACTGCTGAGGTGGAAATGGTAAAACCACACATTTCCCAAGGATCCCAGCTTCCCTCGTGGGTGAGCATACTTGTCCTACAAAGGCACCTAAGGAATGAGGCAGGTCCGCTCCCTTTGTAGCTATTTTTGTAATGGGATTCCGAAAGGGTCTTGTCAGCCGTACGCATTGTGCATTCCCAGGACAAGAAGACAGCGTGTGTGGGTGTTTCAGCTGAAGTCAGTGTTGACTGCCATTGGAGGGAATGCAGGTGTGGGAATCTCAAACCCTGAGCTTTTAGCACTTTCTTTGCCCATTACTGGTGGCTAAATGTGGCCATTACTGGTGGCCACTAAAATATGGCTTTGGCCCTCCTTTCTCCGCTGTCACAACCCACCCCCATGAAAATCAGTAACTATTTGTCAGATAACTCAGAGAGGTTGAGAGGACGCCAGCCAGAGGGAGATTTTAATGGACCCTTGGAATACGGACCAAGCAAGCCTTTCTTGGGATTGGGGCAGAGCAGGTTGTCCCTCCCACCGTGTCCACTTCTGTCACTCTTTTATTTATTTTTTTTTTTTTGAGGAAGATTAGCCCTGAGCTGACTGCTGCCAATCCTCCTCTTTTTGCTGAGGAAGGCTGGCCCTGAGCTAACATCCGTGCCCATCTTCCTCTACTTTATATGTGGGACGCCTACCACAGCATGGCTTGCCAAGCGGTGCCATGTCCGCACCCGGGATCTGAACTGGCGAGCCCCGGGGCCACCAAAGTGGAACGTGCGCACTTAACCACTGCGCCACCGGCTGCCCCCTCCTGGCACTCTTCCCTGCTCCCCCCACCTCCCTCAGGGAGTCTTGTCGTTACTTTCTTTGTCTTCTACTGCTTGTGAGGCGGCTGTGAAAAAGTTCTTAATAGCATTCATTAAATATAGGGTTATGGTTTACTCGTCTTAATTTAAGAAGCAAATGAGCTGAACTTTTTTACATTTGAAAAGTAGCTAGGGGCCAGCCAGGTGGCTCACCGGTTAAGTTCGCACATTCCTCTTCTGGGCCGCCTGGGTTTGCCGGTTCGGATCCCGGGTGTGGACACGGCACCGCTTGGCAAAAGCCATGCTGTGGTAGGCGTCCCACATATAAAGTAGAGGAAGATGGGCACGGATGTTAGCTCAGGGCCAGCCTTCCTCAGCAAAAAGAGGAGGATTGGCAGTAGATGTTAGCTCAGGGCTAATCTTCCTCAAAAAAAAAAAAAAAAAACATAGCTAAAGTCAGTTTTTACATTGCCTTTACCTCGTATATCTCTTGCTTGATTTTTTTTTTTCCCTTCCCAGTGAGTTTGTAAAACTGAGTCTTCTTGAGTCAATAAAAAAAAGATTTCTCGCAACTCTCCAAGTGAGACATTTGGGGGTACTTTCATTTATTTAAACATCTGGGAAGATAGCCTTTTTCTGAATGTGTATTCGACTTTTTCCATGAACAGAACAGCACTTCTTAACCCAGCTCCAGGAGCTCGGAATATTATCTTTAACTCCTGCACGGATGGTCTTTGGAGAAAGAATTGCTTCTCATGACGACAGGTATGAAAGGCTGTTTTCCTTTCTGAGGTGGGTATGGGGTGGTGAGGAGCCGACTCCCCCTCCTCTGGACAGTTCTTCATGCATCTGGACCCACGCTCTTAAAGGACTCTCTTGATTCAAGGGTTTAGATTTGAATATTTATGGTCATTAAGGTTGTACACTCAAGACTTTGCTGTATGGGTTTAGAGAAATTAGCAAAAAACCTGTTGAGTTAGAACCTTTTTGTTTGTTTTTAATTAAAACGACTGAGAATCTATAAGTAAAAGCAGATATTGAGTTGTAGTTTTTTGGTGCATTCTGAGAGTAATGTTTGTCTTGTCTTAGCGTGGCAGCCCCAAGAGTGGTTTTCAAACACTGTCTGTCTCCTCCTGATTACTTTTGGCCAGTGACCTAGTCTGTCATTGTGATGCCTGAGCTCTCAGTATTTCTTCCGCATAATAGAAGATGGTCTCAGCTGACCTTGGTGTGATAGGAATAAGCTGTATTTCTTAGGTTGGCATGTTGCTCAGAAAGCAGGTGCTAGTGCATCTGAGACAACAAGCTTTAATCTGTACCTTTTAAATTTTTTACTAAAACCTTTACTGAGCGCCAAACAAGTGCAGGGCGTAGAGCCAGGCTCTGGGAACACAGGTGATTCAGGCACACTTCCTGCCCTAAGGAGTTTTGATCTAGGGGAGAAGGCACACAAATAAGTAATAGAGGGTAGTTTTGCTGTGGTTGAATAAGAGAAGGTTCCAAGCATGACCAGTGGCATTAAAACTAATTTTCAGCCCTCCTCTTGTGGGATGAAGTCAGTAGTAGTGAGCCTACAAGTAAGTATCTGAGAACCTAAGTGGTGGCCGCTTGTCCTTCGCTCTCCTGCGTTCACCCTCTTGGTTTTATTCTGGCCTGTGAAACTTACAGCACCCTGGTGGTTTTGCCTCAGTGTTCCACCACAATGCTCCCTGACACTGAAGACAATGCTTAGCTTCTAACCCAAGCTAGTGAATGATGGATGGGTGAGAGATGAAAAGAGGGGCTTTCAGGGGCAGGGGACTTGTGATGACAGCAGACATTCTTTCAGTGAAAAGTGCCAAGGGCCTTCTCATTGACAGGCCCTTGCCCGTCACCAGGCTGGTGTGAGAGACCAGATCAGATGGGGAGAATCAGAGGTGACTTGAAAGAACAGCGAGAGGAAGGGAGAACAGCACGCTGGGGCAGGGCCTGCGTGAGAAGGCGCTGGAGACTCGGGGGGAGGGGACCCTCTTGCTCCAGCTCTGGGTGGGGACCCGGGCGTGCTCAGGTGGATAGGCAGACTGGGCCTCTGGGTTCATGAGGCTCCTTCAGATCCTCTGACACTCTGGCTTCATTCTCGTATCAGCAGAATGTGAATGCACACACAAGTATGCAGACTAAGCTTTTGCCTAATTTATATGGCTGAGTTGTTAGCAGACATGAATATGTGTCCTGACTAGTGCATGCACTCTGAAGCCTTACTACCTATTTTTGTTAATACCTCTGGGTAGACATCACTACTTAAAGTTTATGCCAGTTAGAAATAATTTGTAAAATATTAATAAATCCAAAGTGCTAAATTATATTTACTTTCCAAGGTTTCTTAGGATCTCTGAAACTAATGGGGCTTGTTTTTTTAATCCCCTTAAGTACTCACTACTAGTAAACGTAGTTGTTTGCATCTTTAACTCCAGTGATTCTCTTAATTTATTGTTTTATCATCTTTGTCGACATTGCCTTAGACAAATGTGGTCATCCTGTGGGATAAAATTCACGTTATCCTCACAAATTTCTCATTAAGAGGGTTTGAACGTGAATAACCTTCAGCAGTGAAATAGAATTCTTGATATTTAATTCTTACCCTTTTTTGTCACCACATTTCTTTTCATAACTTGGATTGGAGTGAATCGAGAACTTGGGCTAAACAGAATGACAGTTCTAGATGTGAGTTCTTAAGGCAGAGCAGAAAATGTGAACCTGTGAATTACAAAGAGCCTGGCAGGGCTCACTGTGCCCAGCAGCTCGTCTTAGACCCGAGTCCTGTCGCTTAGCAACGGAAATTGAGCAGGTCCCACAGGCTGGCCACTCTCATTCATCCTATGCTCTATCCTCATGCGTTATCTCAGCCCCACTATTGATCATGCAGCTTCTCCAGAAAAATGTATAAATTATGGTTGAGATCATTGAAAAAAGAGTATAGGTCGTATGAAAACCAGACTTTCATCTATAATCATACTAGTAATTTCAGAAATATTCAACTTTTCAGATTGATCTTCAGTTGACAGGGGCTTAACGTTTCTGCCTGCGGGCCTCGGTTAAATTCTTGAGTGCTCTTTCCGTGGAGAGGCGACCCTTTTGTTTCCTGTGAGCCAGGGCTGCCTGCTCTCCCGTCTCAACCTCTCTCCCATCGCCGTAGGTTTCTACTGCACTTGGCGGACAAAACTGGTGGCATAATTGTAACAAATGATAACTTCAGAGAATTTGTGACCGAGTCGGTCTCTTGGAGAGAAATTATTACAAAAAGGTAGTGTTCTCTTCTTTGTCTTTGGTCAAAAATGTTTGTTGTTGTTGTCTATTTTCTGGTTTTGTTTGCACTTGTTTGTTTTGTTGACCTTGGAAGCAATATAGGGGCCAAAGTACCATAAGACTGTGCTCCCCGTCTGCAGGATGGCTGGCCCCTTCAGGTAAGCAGGGGGACCCAGCACAAAGCAGCAAAGCCAGCAGGTGACATGTGGGTGTACTGTGATGCCCACAGGTGTCTTCTGAGAGGTCAGTGTTCCCTGGCAGGAGGCAGGAGGCACCTCTTTGTGGCACAGTGAACTCTATTAACTGAGTAATGGAGCAGAAATGGCCTCCTAACTTGGCCTTGCCCTGATGCTGATGGAGACTTTGGTGGATCATCAGGCCTCCCTACTTTACTCAACTATGACATATGAAGGTTAGGTTAATAAAAAAAAAAAATGACAGCCGTGATTCCAGTAAGAGGATAGGACCAAAATCAGTACGGTGATTGGGTTTTCACTTCTCGGGAGGGGCAAAGGTATTTCTGCGTCTTACATCCCGTGCCTTTCTTGAGCATTATACCATCATAGTTTAATCATCTATATTGAAAACATGTTTGAATATCATTCAAAATAACAGAGTAAAGTCAAGAGTTTAGCATTCACCACTGTAAGGTTTTATTTGTAATGAAACTCTGAGTGTGTCTAACTGCCTTAAAATCAGTGAACACGACGACTTCCAGGGCTGCTTGTTAACAAGCATCATCTGACCCGTTACTTAAAACCAAAAGCAGTAATCTGCGGAGGTGCCAGGGAGGAGTCATATGTGCCACAAATCTAAAACATAAGTGAGCATACCTCAAGGCTGTATGTAACTAGTATAACTAGTTTATAACTAGCATGACTAGATATTTCTCTCTGTTGCCCCTTGTCTGATATTTATATTTTACTAAGTCATTAGAGGATTTTAGAAAATGATTCTTTGCAGTAAATGCCCAAGGGAGAGTTCATTACCATGTGCTTTTGACCCGTATGCTGTTAAAAGCCGCTGTTGATAGCTGAGCTGAGAGTTGGTCTCTGACCTTCTGAACACAGTTAACAAGCCATTAATCTTCTAGGACATGTTTCTGTTGGCCCTTTGCCCTGGGCTCATTGTCAGTGTTTATTGGACACTCATCTGTACACATGGAAGGTTTAAATGCAGTCAAGATTCAAGTTCATGTAGCAACCCATTGTTTTCAGAATTCACAAAACAAGGCAGAAACCGAGATCTGGACAACAACACAGGCACTTGGACTTTTTCTTTTTTTCTTTTTTTTCCCCCTCTCTCATTTTCCCCAGACTTGACGAATCGTGCTCACCTGACCTCAGATTTCCCTGCTTCATATAGCATATTATCTTTTTTAAAGGAATCTTCAGTGGGTTTGCCTATGGACACATTTATTTAAAAACTAAACCTTTAGTGAGCACCTGTTGTGTCCTAGGCTGACAGTCTTTGAATCTTGTTTTTCAAAGCTACACGTATCGAAAGTTGTATTAGGAGAAGAAGCTGCTTCCTAAACCCAGATAAAAGTCTAAAAGTCTTGATGAGAACTGTGAGAGCCAACCAATAAAAGTCTCTTACTCTATTGTGTTTGTGCTCAAAAGACAAGTTAAAATGGTTTCCCCTTTGGCCAGTTCAGCAGTCTTGTCATTTACAGGCAGTGCTGTGCTGGAATTGTGTGGACTTCTCCTCCGTTCTCTCCGGCGTTGTGATTGCTCTCTGTGTTGTAGGTTGCTGCAGTATACCTTTGTGGGGGACATATTTATGGTTCCTGATGATCCTCTGGGAAGAAGTGGACCTCGATTAGAAGAATTTCTTCGGAAGGAAGTCTTCCCTAGGTATTTCCTTTTTCAGATTGTCTTGTATTTACAAGTTTGTTTCAGTTAAGTTCTCAGTGCTTTAGTGCAAGTGCTATCTCTGAAGACTAAAAATGGCATTTTATTTTTTTAAAAAGCTTTGGATTTAGTGCTGCTAATCACACAAACACCCCAAAGACCAGATCTTCATTTGTGGTCCTTTGGTTTTAATCCTAGGAGAGGATGGGGAGCCAGACTTTCTGTAGGTCTAAAAAGACAAAGCAGAGTCTGCTGGTGGCCACTTACTGGGGAATGCCTCTCAGGCTCGTGCTGTGTATGAATATCTTTTTATGTCCATCTTCCGAAGTCATCTGCTTTGAGTATGTTATTCTTATCTTAATTTATTTGCTGTTCAGGAATCTCTGCCTGAGGAACTGGCTATTACTTTCTACCGCCCCTGAATGGAGAAGCCAGAATTGCATATTTATCTCAAATTAATTTGATAGTTTAGGGGTTTTTTTGTTGTAGTTTGGATTTTTTGTTTTTTTAAAGACACTTTGCTGGTGGCTGTTTCTGTTTTCAGAATTCTCTGGTAATGGACCTTGCTGTCCCGAGTGTCCCGTCTGCCTAGCTGGCAGGTCATGTGACCAGTGCAGACTTTTCCTCTTTTAAAATTAAGTTGTACTTATGTGCATTTCCAGCAGATGTTTGCCCAGGGGTGTGCTGAGTCTAAACTGAGAGGAAGATGCACAGCGCCTCCAGCTTTTTAAGGCAGTGAGACTTGATAGTTGATCTTTTCCATTTATAAGGGGGGTCCGTTGGGGGTTCTAGGTTTGGATTCTGGGGACGGTGAGTGGGCTTCACATGGAGGTATCTTCTGCAGAGGAGACCTGCACCACTTCAGCTCCCTGGTCTTGTGAATTGTTTCTCTTTTGGGCCTTTGGGGTTTACTACACAGATGAGAACTTAGTTCCCAAAGATCCTGCTTCTCTACCTACACCGAGAGAATGGCAACTATCTTTAACACCTGCTGGATGTCAGTATGTCTCATTTTTCTCCCAAACATCTTAGCTTGCAAGTCTTCTGCTAAGCTTGAGGACCTGAGGCCTGTGTGCAAGTATCAAGGCCCGTGGGTCAGACTTAATGGCAGGAGAGTTCGCCGGCTCCTTAAGCAGCCTGGCAGCAAGGTAGTCCTGCCTGCTCATCTAATGGTTCTTTACAAAGGTGTTAACTAATTGATTAAGAAGTTAATAGTAACCCTCCTCACAGAGGGACTGACTTTTGGAGTTTGTTGGGCTTTGGAAGTTGGGAGGTGTTCAGCCAGCCCCGTTCTCAGGTGCAAGCCAGAGTCCAGTAGGAAGCTCTTTCATGCTACAGATGCCCTAGACACACACTCACACCCATGTGCATACAAGCTGTGGGTGCCACTGCCTTACCCAGACTTTGTGGGGGACATGTGAATCGGTGGGGGCTGCCTGTCTGCTCAAAAGGGTTCCCTTTTTCTAAGCCCTGTCAACCAGGGGTCCACATAGAATCAGAATCTCCTAAAGAGTAGGACCCTGTTATCCATAGCTTTTGAAAGCTCCCAGGTGATTCTGGCATACCCTGGGTTAGAACCAAACAGCTGGCTGGGATCAGTGCTCATAGCAGCAGAGCTCACGGTAGGGGGTGGAATAGTCCGTGAAGAGCTGTCACTCCCTGTCAGCACCAGTCTGGAGACGCTGTCAATGGCGTCCCCCTGGTCCCCTGTAGGCAGCTGCCATCCCTACCTTCACTGTAGTCTTATATCGTGCCTTCAGAGGCCAGGAAACAGTGTCTTGAGCCTTGAATTAGCAGCAGATATTTTAAAAAGGTTTCCCTTTTCATTTATAACCCAACTCACCAGGACTCATTTCTGTTCACAGAGACATGCAGCCCCTACTCAACGCCCTGCCAAATGTGGGCGTGTTTGACCCCAGCTTCCGAGCGCCTGGTGCCCAGGCAGCCGGCACCAGCCACCAGCCTCCGGCCCGGATTCAGGGCACACCACCCAGCCACTGGCTTCCCCAGCAGCCCCGCTTCCCACTTCTGTCCAGCCTTGCCGGTCTCCAGCAGAATCTGCCCGTGCCGGCACAGAGGTCTCCTGCGGAAACCCACGAGCTGAGGGAAGCTCTCCTGAAGATCTTCCCCGACTCGGAGCAGAGACTGAAGATCGACCAGATCCTGGCGGCCCATCCCTACATGAAAGACCTGAACGCGCTCTCTGCCCTGGTGCTGGATTGAAGGCCGTCGGGGGCCGGCGCCCAGGGCTCATGTCTGCACACGGCAGCAGGAGGTGACATAATGTGAAGAAATCCATTTCCCAGCGGAAATACTGTTGTAGTATATAGAGGAAAAACGAACAGGTGTTTTGTGTATAAAAAATCTGGGTTTTCAAAACCAGCTTTTTTCTATATATAAATTATGCTGCTATTACAGATTTAACATTTTCTGTAAAAGGAAAGTCTACATTTTCTGCCTGTTCAGAACTGTTTAATAGCAGTTACTCTTGAGTGTATTTACATTTTTATGTTTTTTAAACTATTTTCCTTAAAGCTGAAAATATTGACAAATGGATATGACTAGCCTTTCTAAATAAAAAAAGAGTTGCTTTCTTAGTGAAAGCAAGACCTCTTAAAGTATATTTTCTTGAGATGACCATGTCGCGTCCACTAACATGAGGTGTGCCCACCCCTCCCAGCCTCCTCTGCCCTTGACCCTGGATTTAGCGTTGGCAGGTGTGGGTTCTGCTCCTGTGGGTCTTTGAGCCATTTGTAGAAGTGGACGAGTTGTGGCGCTAGATGGCACCTTGTGCTAGTCATTCTTGGTGACCAGGGCCAACTTCGACTCACAGAGTATCAGGGCTAAAAGAAACTTTAGAGCCCATGTAGTCCAGCCCTGCTTCCGTTCCCACCCTACAGAAGAGGAACGGAGGGTCAGGGTGCTCGCTGTCTGGACATGCCCAAGTCCACAGCTGTGGAGCGGCCAGGCAGGGGCCGGACTCCTCGTCCAGTGCTCTGACACACTCACCAGGCCGAAGCCGCGCATACCTGACCTGACTCTAGAAGTCACGTCGTAACCTCTGAAGATAATAGTGGAGTGTGAGGAAGTTTATTGAAGAGCTCCGTTATTATGGTGATTTCGTGTCCACAACCTGGAAGACTCCCCATGTGAAGTTTGTGCAACTTTGCCAAAAAGTGGCTTTCTGTTCTCAAGAATGGCCCAATAAATAGCGTTAGTAGCTTCTGTGGGGGCCCCGAGCCCCTGTATTTGTTTTTCCTGTGTCTGTCTCTGCGGTGCCCTCCCAGCCCCCTGCCTGTGCGTCCTCCTCAGCATTGACATCTTAGTATTGTGTTTTCAGTGTTGCCCACGCTCCGTGTCCCTGAAGTTCTTTTCCTGGGTAATTAATTGTTGGCATCTTCACTGTTCTCTGGACCTCCAAAGGGCTCTGTATCTTGTACCTGTTCTCTCCCCAGGCTGCTCCCGGTCAGTCTCGCATCTGCCCTGTGGCCTGTGTCTCCTGACCCCCAGGAACAGCTTCTCAGGACGCCATGCTGATTTGTTCTTCGTGGTGACGGGCTTTCTTGGCCACAAGCAGAGCTGGGTGGCCCCTGGGATGCTCCCTCCAGGCATATTCGATCCCTACATCCGTCACGTGATGAAGCCTGAGTCCTCCAGGTGGCTAGACTTGTCCTTTAGTCATGTTTTCATCTTGGATCCCTTTAAGATGCATCCCAATGTGGAACTAGTTGTCAGCTGTTGCTTTGGGGCAAGTTGCCTGAGTCACTCAGCTTGTGGCCGTAGAGGTCGAAGACTTGAGGAGGGCCAAGAAGTGACTTCAGTCACAGCCCCCTCAGCTTCCAAACTGGTGGTCTCTAAAAGCACAGCAGACCTGTGAGGCCTGGGGCTGCCTCGCGGTGACTCTAAATTTCTGGGTCAGGGTTTGGTCTAGCAGCCTTGCCAATCCAGTATTTCTCCTCTGTCTCAGACAAGGACCAGGAGGGCACCTTGATTGCCGCGGCTTTGCCACGCGTCTTCCTGGACAGAGGCTGAGCCTCCCCTCATGCCACATGGAGCTGGTTAGGCCTGGGGGTCAGGATTTTTCTCTGGAAGTGACTTGCCCTTTGAATTTTGTAAACCTCTGTGTTCTGTTGTTTCTGAGGGCTGCCTGCCCCTTTCCTCTGCCGCAGGGCTGGGAAGGAAGGATGTGGAAGACTAAGGTGGGAGGAGTACAGAAAAGCATTAATTGCTTACCTTGATAAATTATAACATGAAACGTAATTCATAGTTCTTTCTGACATCCATCAAGTTTAGTTAAATTTAATATTCAAAAACTCAGTTTTCAAACCATTAAAAAAAAGCTGTCATCACTTGTCCTCAGCCTCCCTTCACACTAGGCTCAGTGTTGATGCTGCATAAATGTTTCTAGATAGTCTGCCTGCCGTGGTAGGTTCCGAACCCCCCTTGGGCGTGTCAGCAACACGCTTCCTCGTTTCCTAGCTCCTTCAGGCTTCCACGTGTAGTGGCTCTGCATCCTGTATTTCATGGCATCCTTGTCAAGTAGGTGACAGGGCACAGGATGCCACCTTTGTTCAGTAGTCTGCGGTCTGGTGCTCAGGTCGTCCAGGGTTAAAGAACGAGCGGGTGCTGCTGAGTGACTCCCAGCCTCCTTCTTCCCCAGGCCCTAGGCTGCCTCCTCTGGGAGAAGACAGATGTGTTTGACCTTTCTGTCAAGTAGCCCATGTTTGAGACTCTACAAGGCTGCCAGCTAGGAAAACAGTAAGAGGGCATCTCAGCCACCCTGGATGGCGGGTCAGCATTGTCTGGCAGGCTTAGCTGGGGCTTGGCGGTGTGGCCGGGGACTCAGGCCTGCTGCAGCTTTTGGTCAGTAAGAAAAGGGGTGGCTTCTTGCTTACTTGGACTTGTGGCACTTGTGAAATATGATGCACACATAGAAACCCATGTTCTCCGTGCTTCTCTTAGCAGTCGCCACCCCACGCCCCAAGTCCTCTGCCCCTTCCCCCAACCGTGGGAAATGGCCCCAGGCTCTGGGCCCACTGAAGATGGGACTTGGCACCATTCTCCCCTCAGATCCCAGCCTGCTTCCCACACACCTCTGAGATGGGGCCTTCCTTTGAGAATCCCTTCCCACTTCCACCTCTCCGCCAACACTTCCGTCTTCTCGCCTGGCCTTCCCTCCTGTGCCTCTGGGCTATCTCCTCTCATCTCCCAACTGCAGTTTGACACCCTCCATCTCTTCATTATCTACCTCCCCATTATTCCCCACTTACTTCGGATCCTTTAGGTTAAAATAAAGTGACCTCATTTCCCCTAAGAATCACCTCTGTCCGTTGCCCCTTTCCCTCACCTTCCCACTCATCACCTCCCAGTTCGTAAACTTGGAGCCCACTGCACCATGTGGAAATAGTCTAGACGAAGTTATCGGGGACATGTCATTGCCGAATTCAGAGGCCTTTTCTCCATCTTTAATCTTAGTGTCCCTACTCAATGACCATGGCATTTGACCGAGTTGACCTCATTTTCTCTATTTTCTGAGATTTCTGTCTCTCCTAAATGTTCTTCATTTTTCTCCTTTTACCCAAGGCCAGTCCTTAACACCCTTCTTTTTCTCGACAGGTGTTTTTAAACTTTGGACCAGCCGCGGCACGCTTGGCGGGGAGGGTGGTGCTTACTAAAATGCAGATTACTGGGCGCTACCCCCCAGGTAAAGCCTGGAAATCTGCAGCTTAGACAGTTCCACGGATGATTCCCGTCAGGTGGCCCCAGGACCACATTTTGAGGCACTGCACTCACCCTTAGGGATCATCACTCTCCTAACTCCAGCTGTCCCCTCTCTCAGTGACTTCTAGTCCCACCTCTGGCCCTGCCCTTCAGGAGTGTGTTTTTCGCTCTACCTGGAAGCCCTGGGACATCCTCAGATGAACTCCCCAGACTGTCACCCTGCGTCTGTTCCTTGCTGTCCTTTCCCAGGCACCCTGCTACGAGATCCCCTAACCCCCCATGTCCCTTTCTTGTCATGGCCCACCAGTTGTGCTCTCATGGCCTCCCTGCGGGCGTCAGCCCACCTCACAGTTCTTTCCCGCTCCGCCCCAGACACCACAGCACCGCCAGGTTTATCTTCCAAAAACACATTTCTGGTCACCCCTCTTCCTGTTCAGTGGTCTTTGGTGGCTCTTGACCAGAGCACCAAGTTCAGCCCTCCCTGAGTTTAGCATCCTTGGCTGACTACCTCCCAGCCGTGCTCGATTGCTCACTTTGTACAGCCCTGCACACACTCACTGTGGCCACACACGCGTCCTCAGCTACCTGTGGGCTCCTGCCTCTGCCTGGACCTCTTCCTGCTGGAAATGCCTTCTCTCAAATGGCTTCCCCTTCAAAGGCCCCGCCTGAGTCCTCTTTGTACCCTTGCCCAAGGCTTCCAACCAGAAGCAACCCCTTGTTGTTCTGTGGCCCCACAGCACTGTGTCTCGCTTTCAGCACTCGCTGCTCTGGCTGGAGTCCTGCAGCTGACTGTACTGTCTGACCTCCCTCTCTAGACTGTGAGCTCCTCGCGGGCAGGGACCGTCTTTGTTCACTCTCTGTATTTCCCGTGGCACCTAGCACTGGCCTTGCACTTAGTAGGTGCTCAATAAATGTCTGCTCAATTGACCTGGAGGACAGTGCCTTCTTGACTGCGGCATCTGGCAGCCAGTGAGACCTTCAGAAATCGAGTTTTCAGCAGTCGAGCCCAGGAATCTACCCCTCTGCTGTGGTAGACCTCAGATGGGATGTCTGCCTTGCACACTCCATTTTCCCTTCTCCTTAAGGCTCCAACACACAGGCCAAGCAAGCAGTGTGCTCTGGTTTCCTGCCCACAAGTTGGCCAGGGGCAGACATGTGGCCTAAGCTAGGCCAATCAGAGCCGCCCCTTGGGATTTTCCCATCTAGTGGTGGGAGCTAAGGAATGTCATGCCAAGTTCTGTTAGAGGCCATTTTCTCCCCTGGGGGAAGCCGGTCTCTGGTCAGGGAGAAGTGGAAGCATGACAGCGAGATTCCTGGTGGCGTGAATTCTAGTCCCTGTTGTCATGGAAACCTGACGCACTCATACCCTTCCCCAGATGTGGAGATGCCCCATTATTGTAACGCTTTCCCTTTCTGCCGAAGCTGGTTCAAGTCGGGTTTACGTCCCTTAAAATCAAGAGTCTTGAGTAAAATACGCATCACTGTCCTTAGACTTGCAGGTTAAATGGAGGCGGCTCATCGTACCTTTGGAAAGATCCCAGAGATGGGTGCAAACAGAACTTTGGGAGTGATCACCCAGGGAGAAAATGGTGTACAAGCCCCTGGGTTCTGAGTGACGTGAGCCTCTCCTCTCTGCCTGAGGAGCACTCGGCCCCACCTCCAGCAGGCTGCTCCTGCTGCTGTCCTCCTCACACCCCACTTCCTCCTGAGGCTATGTCCAAGCCTTCCCTGAGGAGTTCTTTGCTCAGGTCCCCAGCTGGGCAGAGACCAGGCCTGTTCGCTTAGAGTTAGACCTCCCTGCAACCTCCCATCTCCTCCCCTGCGAAGCAGGCCTGCTCTGGGGTGCTGAGCAGTGGATGGGCTCGCCCGGGAACGCCTGGGATGGGGCCTGACTCGGAGCCCAGCAGTGACTCGTCCCCATGGTTCTGCCAGCAGCCCTGCGGGGTGGCGTGCTCACAGATCACCTGCTTCTCTCTGGCTCCAGGGTCTGAGAGCTCATCTTCTAGATGCTGAATGCTTTCCTCTGTCCCTGCCGGCGCACTGAGAGTGCGGACCAGACCTTCCTCAGACCTCAACAGGGCCCGGGAAGTCCAGCTGGGACCTAGAGGGGGCCTTGCTCCTTTAACAGGCAGGACGCCCAGGAGAGCCCCCTGCCTCCCCCCCACCATGCCGACGTCAGAGGGAACCCGCGGGAAGGCGGCAGAGCACTGCCTGGCACAGGACACGTGGGAAAGCTGATGCGGGGGCTGACGCCGAGCGCTCAGGCCTAGTTTTGTTTCATTGGACCCTCACAGCTCTCCCCGAGGTCCCCGTTTGTACAGGAGGAGCTGCGTACAGGATGATGAGAGACTTGCACTTCTCAAAGCCAATGTACCGGGAGTCAGGAATTGACTCCCAGCAGGCCGTCTCACCTCCCCAAAAGGCGGACTCCTCAGAGGTGATTTGGCAGCCAGAATGAGACCAAAGATGGCCCCCCTACCCCTCCCCCGTGAGCAGAATTGAGGGCCCATGACCCTGGTCTAGGTTGTCAGCCTGCTGGGCAGAGGGAGGCTGTGGAAGGGTGCTGCCTCCCATCTCCCACCTTCCTGCATAGTGAGGCCCATGTCCAGCCCCGTTCCTGTGGGAGTATGCCAAAAGCAATTTTTTTTTTTTGTTTTTTTCCCCTGAGGAAGATTAGCCCTGACCTAACATCTGTGCCAATCTTCCTCCACTTTATTTGCGAGTCACTGCCACAGCTGATGAGTGGTGCAGGTCCACGCCGCAGACCTGAACCCATGAACCTGGGCCGCTGAAGCAGAGCGTGCTGAACTCAACCAGAACACCACAGGGCTGGCCCCGAAAGCACATTTTTTAAAAGAAGTTGACCAGCATTGCAGCCACTCTGTCCAAAGCGAGCCCATGTGTGTGCCATACCCACCTGCCACTTCATTTAGGGGATGCAGATCAGTAAAGTGGTCCTTGATAGCTTTTGAAAACTGAAAGCAGCCTTACCCACAGCTCAAGATCCAATCCTCTGACGTATGGTTCCAAGGCTGGTGGCAGTCATTGGGGAAACTGAGGCTGGACAGGCAGGCATTTGCCCAGAAACAGGATGGAAGTGCCCACAACCAGAGGTGGAGCTAGAAGCCCCGGGACCTAGGGGCTTCTTGAATCAGCCTGTCCCATCACCTCCCTCAGCACTTCCAGCCACGGACCATGGCCTTTGGGGCTTTCCTTCCCACCCGCACCAGGTCCCCAGGAAGCCCTGCTGGGCCCCACAGCCTGAAGTCCAGCCTGCGGTCAGGACTGAGCAGGCCCTGCCCTTCCCGACCTGCTCCCGCGAGAGAGGGAGGAGGCCTCCCCTGAAAGAATGCGCTCGTCCGCCCGCCTGTCTGGCTCTGGGATCAGTCTAAGGTTTCAGCCACCAGGCTGCAGGAAGCAGAGGGCCCCAGCAGCTGGCCTCAAGGAGCCGCAGACACTGATTTGCTCGCGTGACTTCCCCAGACCAGAATGTCTGTCCACGCCGGCAGGTCCCTCTCCCCTTGCCAGCCCCCCACGAGGGCACAGCACGTGCTTCCACCCCTCCGAGATGGGCAGGGCACCCATGCTTACTTCCATTTGATGGCTAAGGAGCCTGAGGCCCAGCTGGTAAGTGTTGGAGGTGCGGCTGGAGCCCCAAACACCCGCATCCTCCTCTGCATGCTGTGCTTCCCAGCCCCTCTCTGATCCCTCCATCTTCCCTGTTCACCAACTATCCTTGAGCAGCTACTGCATGCAGGGGACTGTGCTAGGGGGAGGGAGAAACAGCCAGAATGACCCCTTTTCTAAAGGATTCCATGCCCCCCCAGCCCTGACGATGAGGGTGTGGACCCTGCTCTGGCACTACTTGCTGTGTGACCTTGGGAAAGTTACTCAACCTCTCAAGGCCTGTTTCCTCATCTGGAATGGAAGTGATGATGCTGCCCTTGCAGCTGGTGCTTTGCAAACCTGGCTGAGCATTAGAGTCACCAGGAGGGAGAGCTTTGAAAACGCTCATGCCCAGATCACACCCCAGACCAGGGAGACCAGAATTTCTGTGACTCCCCAGGCGATCGCAGTGTGCCCTCTGAGACACACTGGACTAAGAACCAATACCCTACTAAAGAGTTGCAACTGGGATGAAATTCGAAGAAATGGGCCTGGCCCCTAGGAGAGCCCTTCCCTTTCCTGACACCCCACCATTAGGAACGCACCTTTCAGTCTTGGAGGCCTGTTAGTGCCCCTTAGAATGAACATGGTTCTGGTAAGGGTTCCTCCTCAAGGCCTCGTCTGACCTTTGGTGTTTTTCAAATCCAAGACCCTGCAGAGGCAGGATGCAGCGGGGGGCACTGAGCTGGGGGGCCACAGGGGCCCCTTCCAGCTCCCTCCCGCTTCTTGACACTGGCCTTGACTGGGGCTGGTCGGGTTGTTTCTCCCCAACTGTGTGACCAGGCCCGGCCGTGTGCCCTCACTTCTTGGCAGAAGCTGGCTCTAATTACATCTGGGGACACTTTCTGAACGAGGACAAAGGGAGGCGAGTGAGTGACCAGCACCCACTGATCATGCAAGCTTCGTTCCACCAAACCACCACCTTCACGCTGCCCATCACACACCACCCACAGTCCCACACGGCACTAATGGGGCCTGACCCAGAGGGGTCAGCCCACGCCATCGAGAAGGACAGGAGGAGGCCACCATGTAAGAACTCCTATCTCATAGTGTGTGCAGAGGCCGGCTGGCTTGGGTTCCCATGACCATCAGCCGTTAGGTAAGGCAAGACTTGAATCCAGATCTCATTCCAACGCCGGTCCTCTCCACTGCCTCCTTAGAGGGCTGGGAGTCTCTTCCCTGTGAGTGTTTTCCAGGTGTCTGACACCTCCAGATTCGGCCCCCCAGACCAGGAAGCAGGAGCCTCACACACAGATGAAGATTCCGCTGAAGTGGGGACAAGGGAGAGTGACTGCAGAGTCACCTGGTTCCTCCCTCCCAGAACCCTGGCTCTGAGAGGGCACTGGAGTAGCTGTGGGGAAGATGCCCTCGCCCACGGCAGGGACGGCCACGGCAGAGGTGGCCGTGGGCTCAGACGGTCCAGCACCCAGGTGTGGAGCCATCTGCTTCCCTTAGGCTTGTCAGAACTATTGTTCCAGCCCAGACCACCCCGTGGGGCTTTGCTTCCCCTCATCACTGTCACGGTGACCACCAGGAAAGTCTGCATCGTGGGGCTGGGGCCTGTGTCTGAGAACCGGCCTCAATGGGAAGTGACATTATGACACGAGCCTTGACCCTATTTATCCCTTCTCCGCAGTACTCTTTCCAGACTGAAGACCCAGACTCCATCTGTTTGCTCTTCTCAGGTGTCCCTCACAGGGGCCCCCAGGCCCAGCCACAGCTGCTCACCATCTGCTTCCTTGGATGGATGTCTACAGCAGCCCAGTGGGGTAGGCAAGAATGGTTATCCCATCTTACAGATGGAGAAACTGAGGCAAAGCCATCTGTGACCTGTAGAGCCAAGACTTGAACCCATGTGTCCATCCCACATCCCTCCACTCAATGACTCAGGACACCACAGCTGGGTGCCCATGCATTCATTCTTCAACGTCAGTGTCTAGTCACACCTTCTCAATACTCAATTTCTGGCAGGATGGGCAACTAGGGGGCACTGACGGGCCTACCTGGGCTGGGGGATTAGAGGTGAGACACGTGCATGGGGTAAATGGAAATGAGCCGGGCAGGAGGGGGCTGTGGCTACGGGAGTTTCTGGGCAGAGGAAACGGCCAGTGGAAAGGAAGGCCGAGGCCGAGGGACCCCCAGAGGAACTCAAAAAAGGTTTTGAGGCAGGAGAGGTCAGAGAAGAGGATTTGGCTGTGTCCTAAAGAATGTGTTCTGCCTTCTTTCCCTGTGCTGGGGGCCTAAAGGGGGTGCACGGGGGTGCACACTCTGCTGGTCGGAAAGCCGCTTTCCAAGCCTGTGGCTGGACAGCCCTCACTCCCGCCCTTGCTCGCTGACCTTCGGAACGGGAGGGCAGCCTCAGTTCCCGGCTAACCCGGCTCCATTCCTGCGGTGCATCGAGGGAGCAGCAGGATGGGGCCTGGGGGCCTCCGGGCTGCAGGAATCACTGCTGGGCTCCCACACCTCCCTCCTGGGAGGCCCGGTGTGTCAGCAGCGTGTGGTGGCCTGTTACCAAACCATCAGGACTGAGTCTCCCCCGAGAGTCCTGAGCCGGGATGGCCCCACAGGGACGCTCTGGCTGTCCCCTTGCACCTCCTTGAAGGTCCAGGACCAAGGGGTAGGCTGTCCTGTCACCTGTGACTAGAGTTCCATGGCCTTCCCTGGCATCAGGAAAACACATTCAGGTCCTCTTTGGGAAAAAGGCAAGTTGGCTTTTTCAGGGATGGAGATTCATTCCTAATCGTGACTTAAGTGATAACCTCCACTGCAGAGTCCCTGCCCTCCTCTGAGCGGCAGGTCCCCCGGTGCACACTCAGCCCCCCTGTTGTGTAAGAGGCACCTGCTGTCAGCTCTGTGTTAATCAAGGGGGCATAGTTCCTTTTTCCTTTCTTCAGCTTTTTTGAAGTGTGGTTGATATATAGAATGATACCCAAATCCTAAATAGGCAGCTGCTGAACATTCACAAACCAAGCACACTGTGTCAGCAGTACCCAGAGGAAGGAACAGAACATTTCCGTCCCAGGAGCCCCCTTGTGCCCCCCAAGGGAACCACAACCTTGACCGCTAACAGGCTCCACGCAGGCTGCGCTCACCATCTCCTGTACAGAGCAGACCAGGACCCCTAAAGAAGAGAGGAAGAGCAGAGAGCCCGGCTCCGGGACTTCTCTGCACGTGACACCTGATCCACATGACCAGGAGCTCTGTCACCCACGGCCTGGGGCATTTCAGAGCCGCTGAGCCCTGGAGGGGGGGGGGTAGAAGGGCACGTTCCCGGGGCTTTGATCAGCCAGCCCCTGCCAAGTGGAACCCAAGAGGCTCCTCCGGAAAGCAAATCTACAGAAAACCACTTGTGCACAGCTTTCCAAGAAAAAGAGCACCTTTTTCTCTTTTCTTTAAAAATTACATGAGGTTTTCAGAATCACATGCCCAGTTGGTAGGCCAGAGAAAAGTAGCAAGCAGAAGGCTGTTTCCTTTTTTTAAAGTTGGAACATTTAAAGAATAGCTGTCTAGCTGGCTTACATCCCAGTGCCACCCCTCGCCCGCCTGTCCTCCTGTGCGTGGTCATTGCATCCAGCTGTCCAGAGCAGAAGTGGACACTTCCAGGCCCATGCGCAGCTGCTCTCTGCGTGGTTGTTGTGGGGGACGAGAGCAGAAGTCCCTACCCCCGTCCCACACAAGCCCATCTCCTCTCAGTTCTGGTCCCAGCTCTGCGGTGGACTTCCCCTCTCCGGTGTCAGTGTCCTAGTATGAAACACAAGTGCATCCCCACACTACCTCTGGACTGGCCGGCTGTGACACGCCTGGGGTCAGGGCACAGAGAGGTGTGGGAGTGTGGTTCTCCAGGTACCAGGCCCAAGCCCACTCTTCCAGGAAGCCCCCCGGGAGCTGCTCCCCCAGCATGTCAGCCTCTGGCAGCTCGTGCTCTCTGTTCACTCAGTGGCTTCTAGGTTCGGCCGGCACAGGGAGCACACAGCTAGGGACAGGGCAGCACGGTCTCCGCCATCACGGAGCTTGTGGCCTGTGTCCCTGACATGGCCTGAGTCACTTAGGCAGCCTGCATCCCTTACCTGGTTAGCGTCTCCCATTACTCCCACTGGGGCGAGTATATATGGGTAGGAAGCAGGGCTGGATCTTGCACTTCTATATGTTTCCGTCAAGAAATTTGGTTGCAAGAACAGACACCCTGTCAACCTGGCTCAAGCCAGAAGCAAACTTGTCAGGAGCCAGCCTGGAGCCAGGAGGTGGCCTCTGTCACTGCTCCAGATGCTGCCCCCTCTCCCCAGGGGTTGCCTAATTTGCCTCTCTCTGCGGCAGAACAGTTTCCTCTGCTTCTCTGTGCGCGCAGCAAAAATGGCCACGTCAAACCTCTCTGGCTCCTGGTTCCAACTTTCCACCAGGACTAACTAAAACCACTGCGTGACACGCCCACTTTACTGGGGGCAGAATCTGAGGAACCAGCTTGTCTCTAATGGTCCACCCCTGTCCAGTCACCTATGGCCAGGCAGAGTGGAGGGGCAGGGCACCAAGCGACAGCAACCACAGCTTGCGTTTGTTGAGCACATACTGGGCCCAGTGCTGTGGGAAACGCTGTGTGCACTAGTGGGCTCTCGTTTAACTGACATACAACCCTCTAATGTTACAGGTGTGATCCCTGCCCAGAGTCCAGAGCCGCCGGGTCCTGGGCCTGGGTGGGCCACCCGAGACCAGAGTCCCCTGGGTGCAGCCTGAGTGCCAGAGCTGCTCCAGCTCCCCAGGGAGGGGAGACACTGACGTAACGAGAGACGATGCTGGGGCGCTCTAGGAGCAAGGGGCCGACAGCCCAAGAGCCAGGTGAGGCCAGGAGAATCGGAAGAGGTGTCTAGTAGGCGGCCTCAGACAGGGGCCCTGGGGGAGCAGGCTGCTGAAGGGGGCTCTTGGGAGAAGGAGAGAGAGGGAAGCAGGACAGGCCAGGAACCGAGCTCAGCAAGGATAGGGAACTGTGGAACATGAGACGCGCCAGGGTGCGTCCCACCTTGAGGCCAGGGGACGGCTGTGTACCCTGGCCCAGTCGGCCCCGGAGCGAGAGCGTCCAGACAGGGCAGCGCCCCCTGCAGTCAACAGCTGGCACACTCAGGCTCAAGGCCGGCGTGCTGGCCCAGTGCCAGACACATCCCCTGACTCTGTCCCCAGCAGCTCTCAGGGCCCGTTGCTTCTCACAGGAAGTTCACTCCACTGGGCGCAGCTTCTGCAGAACTCTAGGGTCACTGTGTCTGGGGAAACGTCCCAAGGGGCAGTCAGTGGGACAAACTGCCGAGCTGGTGCAGAGTCCGTACCTGCTTCTTGTCCTCTCCCTCCTGCGCCACCGGACAAGAACATCTCATCCCTCAACTAGCCGTTCTCCCTGGCTTGGCTTGTCTGGTGGGGCGACCCAGACCCTCATCCTGAAGGGCCTGAGGCCCCGGAGCCCATGCCCTCTGGTGGATGGTCACCGTGCCTGGCATTACAGTTAGACTGGGCATGGCAGCACCAAGTGTGGCTCTCATGGATCTGCTGGGTGCTAAAACTGTGCCTCCTGACCCTCCTGACGGGCAGGGCCCCACCATGGTGGCTTCTTTCTGTGCCTGCGGGCCTACGGGCACAAGGAGCCCAAAGTGACCAGGCAGCAGCCGGAGCTTGAAGTTCATTTATTTATTTATTTGATCCAATTCTTTATTTTTATTTATTTATTTATTTTTTGAGGAAGATTAGCCCTGAGCTAACATCTGCTGCCAATCCTCCCCTTTTTGCTGAGGAAGACTGGCCCTGAGCTACCATCCGTGTCTATCTTCCTCTATTTTATGTGGGACGCCTGCCACCACATGGCTTGATATGCAGTGAGTAGGTCCACAGCTGGGATCCCAACCAGCGAACCCCGGACCACCAAAGCGGAGCGTGCAAACTTAACTGCTGCACCACCAGGCTGGCTCCCAGAGCTTGAAGTTTAGTGGAGTCTCCTGTGTCCCCAGTGAAAGCACCACCAGCATGGGAGCCAAGAGGGTGGAAGGTCGGGACAGGAAGCACGGAGTCTGCCAGCGCTCCACGGGGAGGACGGAGCCATAACTACTTCTAACCCCTTGGGCTCTTGAGCCTCTGGTTTGGCTGTGGTTTAAGGAGTTTACCAGTCCTACAGGACTGCTCCCCCTCCTGGCAGGGTGACAGTGCTGTGAGAGAACAACAGCAGATTTAAGGATCTAATCGTCTTTCTTCAGTGAGTCATGAATAGGGCGGCAGCCACCCAGCACATAGGAGGGAGCCCTGAGAAGCTATACGAAAGTGACAGTGCTTATGGCCAGAAAGAGAATGGGACGAAGAAGTGAAAAGTGGATTATTTCAGGCTAGGTCGCCTTCCCTGAGGGGAAGACAGAGGTCTTATCAGGCAGGTCACTCGCTAGTGCTGGCCAGGGAACTGCAGACTGATTGCTTTAAAACCCGACTCCGGGAGGGGCTGAAACGGCAGTCAGGTTAGCTACTAAGTCTTGGTGGGGCATAAGCGACTCCATTTTGGGCCTGTTGTTTCTTTTTAACGGTGCCAAGCTGGCCCCTCAGCTGTGCTTCTAAGAGGCTTTCCCACTGCACCGTCAGGCCGGCCGCTGCCGGTGGAGCAGCTGTGGTCGGACCAGTGGCTGCCATGCTCCCGTGCCCACTGCTGCTCCTTCTTTGCTCCTTCTTGGCCAAGTGGGTCCCTCGAGCTGGGAGAGGTCTCCTACAAGGGATCTCTGGGCCTCAGGCAGTGCTGCTCACTGCGGCCCTGTGGGCAAGAGAGACAGACACTTCCCTGGACCAGGAGTGGACCCCATCTGGGCGGGAGCCAGCACACGCCCAACGGGCCAGCTGTCTCCATCTCTCCCCTCTCCTGCACCACCTGAAGAGGAGCTGGCTTTGATGTCTTAAACGGGAAAAAGGGGGTGAATCCCCACCAAGGTTAACCTCCAAGAAGGCATTTTGCTACATGTTATATTGTTAGAAATATAATTCCGTCCAACTGGGCCAGGGCCAGGATGTGTCCCAGGAAATGGGGCAGCTTTTTCCTCTTGGGCAGACGCGGTGCCCGTGTCGTAAGGCACGGGGCCACATGCAGACACCGTCCCCAGGTCTGACGCGGTCAGGTCTCACGGAGGTTCCTTGGAAAACCCCACTTCTCCCCAGACCTGGATCGGGGCTGGATCTTACAGCTTTAATCTTTGTTCACTCTTGGAATCTCTCTTTCTCGTCTGGAGAATAGGAGGCCAAGAGCATGAAGAACAAACGGAGGCTTCCTTAGAAAACAAGCCAGAAGTTTCTCACAAGGTTAGACACATATCGACCCCATGACCCAGCAATTCCATTCCTAGGAATTTACCTAAGAGGATGAAAACAGATGTCCACAAAAAACTCGTACAAGAACGCGAACAGCAGCCTTATTCCTAACAGGCAAAACCGGAAGCAACCCAAGTGTCTGACAGACAAACGGACACTAACTGCGGAAGGTCTGCCCAGCAGGATGCTGCTCAGCAGGCACTCAGACCATACGACCCCGATGGCAGATGGCGCAGCAGCACGAGTGACCCTCACAGTCATTCTGAGCAAGAAAGGACAGACACACAGAGTGCACTGGTACACGACTCTCAGAACAGCAATCCGACGTGGGGGGTGGGGGGGCCTGCGGGAATGCTGTAGGGTGACGGAAATGGGCTGTATCTTGTTCTGAGTGGATGTATACGATTGTCAAAACACTGAGTGAACAATTAGGATCTGTGTGTTTTAATGTATATAAATAATGCCTTAACTTTTAAAAATAAATTATCTAAAGCTAAGAAAAATTAAAGAAAAGCAGCCAAAGCCTCAGGCCGCAAAGGGAAGCTGTGTCGTGGGTTTCCAGCCAAGGCTCCCCCACACGCAAGGAGCTTGCCTGCTTGTTAGAGGTTAGTAGTTTCCAGGCCAGGCACACGAGGGTCCTACTAGCCATTTTCACAGGCACGTCAAGTGAGAAGACCAAGGGGGTGGGGGGGTGGGGAGGGCGTGAGGGGACGCATCAGCCACAGCCTAGGAGAAGGGCTCATTCACTCTGTGACTGAACGTTCGTTGAGCAGCTGCCATGTGCAGACACTGCAGTAGGCACTGGACATATAGCAGTAACCAAAGGACGGGCCTCCCGCCCTCTCGGAGAATTCTGGGAGGAGACATGGAACAGCTCATCACAGCAGCGAGCACCTCCACCCTGGGGAGAGGACTGGGAGGAGGAGGTCAGGGAGCCCCGGGCCGCGAGCCTGGAGTCCTCCCCACTCTTGGGTCTGGGAACACCTCTCAGGGGCCCTGAGTTCAGGACTGATTCTGAACGACAACAAATATTACCCAGGTGAAGAGTGGGTGTGACAGCATCTTGCGTCCTGCCCCAAAAGCCAGAGCAGAGAGAACCGGACACAAGAATCACGAGCTCCAGCACCTCAGGGGCCTCAGCAGCCACCGCAGAGCGCCAGGCACAGGGCCCATCTCGGGGAGGAGGGGAGGTGAGTGCTGCCCTGCAGACCTGCAGGCCTGGTGTTGCCCCATCTTCGCATTTTTTTCAAGCAAACCTAGAAATCTGGAGTTTTTAAAATGTAAACACATCAACTTTAAATCTTGACAAATTTTTTTTTTCTTCTTCTTCTCCCCAGAGCCCCCCGGTACACAGTTGTGTATTTTTAGTTGTGGATCCTTCTAGTTGTGGCATGTGGGATGCCAGCCCAGCATGGCCTGATGAGCAGTGCCATGTCCACGCCCAGGATCCGAACTGGTGAAACCCCAGGCCGCTGAAGCAGAGCACGTGAACTTAACCACTGGGCCATGGGGCCAGGCTCTTGACTCAAATCTTTCAATCGCTTCTATAGATTCAAAGCAATCCCAATCAAAATTCCAGCAGGATATTTTGTAAAAGTTTGCAAGCTGATTCTACAATTTATGTAGAAAAGCAAAGAATCTAGAATATCCAAAAACAATCTTGCAAAAGAACAACAAAGTTGGAGGACTCCTACTACCTTTAGTATAAAACTACAGGATCAGGATACGATGTTATTGGCAATAGGAGAGACACATAGGTCAACGGAATAGAAGAGTGTCCAGAAATAGACTCACACAAAGATGGTCAATTGATTTTTCACAAAAGTACAAAGACAGTTCAATGAAGAAAGGATGGTCTTTTCAGTAAATGGTGTGTCCGTGTGACAGACAGACTCTTAGATGGCCCCCATAACCCTCACATTTTTTTTTTTTTTTTGTGGAAGAATAGCTCTGAGCTAACTACTGCCAATCCTCCTCTTTTTGCTGAGGAAGAGTGGCCCTGAGCTCACATCCATGCCCATCTTCCTCTACTTTATATGTGGGACTCCTACCACAGCGTGGCTTTTGCCAAGCTGTGCCATGTCCGCACCCGGGATCCAAACCTGTGAACCCCGGGCCGCCGAGAAGTGGAATGTGCAAACTTGACTGCTGCGCCACCGGGCCAGCCCCAACCCTCATGTCTTGGTGTTCATACCTTTGTATAAACTCATTCCCTTGAGCGTGGGTGGGACTTGTGACTTCCTTCTAACCAATAGAATATGGCGAAGTGATGGGCTGTCACTCCCACGATTGTGTTATGTCACCTGAGACTTCCTCCTGCCGGCCACTTGCTCCAGAAACTCTCCTCGCTGGCTTGATGGAGTAAGAAGTTGCGTTTGGAAAGTCCACATGACAAGGAACCGCAGGAGACTTTTGGGGACTAGGGTGGCCTCTAGGAGCTGAGAGTGGCCAGCAAGCAGCCAGGGCCCTGAGCCCTACAGCTGCAGGGAAATGAACTTTACCAACACATTGAATGAGCTTGGAAGTAGATTTTTGGCAGCCACACCTCCAGAGGAGAATGCAGCCCGCCTGACGTCCTGACTGCAGCCAAGTGAGGCCCTAAGAAGACGCCCAGCTAAGCTCTGCCCAGACTCCTGACCCAGAGAAACTGAAATAATGGAGAGTTGCTGTTTTAAGCCAATACATTTGTGGTAATTTATGATGCAGCATAAAAAACTAATATATGAACCTCCACCCATACCTCATACCAGATGCAAAAGTTAATTCAAAATGTATCATGAGTCTATATGCAAAACCGTAAAACTTACGTTAAAGAACAAAGGCACTGAACACAGGTGTATTTGGACAGGCAGTGGCCAAGATAGGAGCCATGGGGCAGGGTGGAGCAGTGATGCAGGGAGAGGACAGCTGTGGCCCATCAGGACTCAAGATCCAGAGCTGCCCAAGGGGCCCGCCCGGTGGCGCAGCGGTTAAGTTCGTACATTCCGATTCTTGGCCGCCCAGGGTTTGCAGGTTTGGATCCCGGGTGTGGACATGGCACCGTTTGGCAAAAGCCATGCTGTGGTAGGCGTCCCATGTATAAAGTGGAGGAAGATGGGCATGGATGTGAGCAAAAAGAGGAGGATTGGCAGTAGTTAGCTCAGGGCTAATCTTCCTCAAAAAAAACCAAAAACAAAAACAGCTGCCCAAGGTGGCATGGGAACAGCAGCAGCCTCGGCTCCAGGATCTCTCTGGTGGCATCTCTTGTCCCCTCTGGTCTCCTCTTACTCCCAACTGCACAGTCCCTCTGTATTCTCTAGTCTGGTCCAAATCTGATTGACTTAGCTAATGCCTTCCCCATGGGACAGAGTCCTTTGCCCCAGGTCCCTTCATAAGTGGCTGATCAGCCTATGGGTGCACAGTCCTGGGTCAGTGCCCACCCCAGGTCTAATCAGTTTCCACCCCTGTTCATAGCCAGCCATTGCCACCTCCTAGTGGAACCCCGGAGCCACAGTGGATGATACAGATGCTGTGACTGACGCATCAGAAAGCCGGTCTCCTCTCTGTGCCCTGACCTCCTCTACTGCCCACCAAGGGACTGAGTTCCTTCCATGCCCACGTTCTGAGGTTCCCTGGAGATTGACACAGGCCGGGATCCTGTGGCCCTCAGGTGCCTCTCACACCGTGGCTGCCGCCATCGGCACCTGCCAGGCTATGGGGCAGCAAGCCCAGGCAAGTTGCAGCTGCCCAGAAGCCCATTTGCGAAGGCTGGAAAGCAGCCTGCCAAAGCTGGGCGTTAGAAGCCAAGAGGGCGCAGAAAGCTACCTGGGACGTGCAGGGCCGTCCCTTTCTAAGAGGAGGCTCCGGGGAGACCGGCCACGCGCCCCTGAGTCACCCTTGCCAACCTGCGCCAAGGGGCCTCCAGGGGCGTAAATTCAGAGGCACTTACGTGCCGGGGCGGTGCAGGGGCCAGGAGATGGGAGGACTCTCAGGTAAATGGACAGAATGGCTGTGACCCATGGAGTGTCAGCATTTGTGGAGGCAGACGCAAAGGGGTCCTATGAAACTAGAGTTAAGCGGAGGCTGCGAGGCGTCCAGATCAAAGAAGGGCTGCGTCTTACGCCACCGTGGCTGATCTCCAGATCAGTCCCTGACAAAGCCCCCATACGGCCCCCTCTTGGATTTTCTCGTCTGTGCACAGAGCCCCCAGGGGCGTGAAACTCTCAGGCTCTCAGAACGCTTTGCCTCCTGTCCCCAGGTGGTTCGGGGTTTCAGTCACTTCACGTCATGCCGGCACAGCCTTGGCAGAACACAATAGAAGGGTTAGCTAGCCTCCCATCAGGCAGTGGGTGGCGGCAGAGTAGGGTGTGGACCATGACTCCTGGAAGCTCTAAAGGACACGAAAGCTGTTTCAAGAATCACAAAGCGCAAGTCTGAGTTCATTTTATCCTGTGGCCCTACAAACATGCCAAGATCTTCATCGAGCTAGAAATGTAGAATAAAAAAACTGAGACTACAGAAGGCGAAGGGGCAGAGGTCTCTCCCTGACCTAAACAAGGTGCTATGCCAGGCCTCCAGCCAATTCAGGAGGATCTGGGGAGAAGACCTCGGAGGGAGGAGAGACGGTGGAAACCTCCAAGGACCGATGGAGGCAAGGGTTCAGGCCACCCACGCCTCCTGCGATGCCTCTGAGGCTTGTCCGCTTGTCCTGAGATGTAGGTTGCTATGGTGATGGGTAGAGGGAAGGCCCTACTGAGGAGATTATGAAATGTCTCAAGGGAAGAAGTTGGGGAGGGCTAATTGCTTGTTCTATTGTTTACTCCATGAGTCTAGAGCCAAGAGCCGGGGCTTTCCAGCCCCTGGGAATGCCCAGGCTAGAATTCTGCTCTGGATGTCCAGCCACGCCTCATCTCTAGGACTGATTCATGGCCCTGAGCCTGCTCTCAGGTTCCAAGCAGCGTCAACATTTAGAGCCCAAGGCCTCTCTCTCCTTGACCTCTCATCTGTCCTTGTCACCCTCTCTCTAGTGGACTGCTTGCTTCTCTATGTGACTCCCACTCTACCCTCAACCAAGAGCCACACTCTCCCCTCAGAGCTGCTGCCTGGGGCCGGGGGTCTTTCCACTGGGGGACCTGGGAAGCGCTCTGAGTTTGCAGGGCAAGGCCAGCATGATCAGACCGAATAACAGCTCCCCACTTATCAAGCGCCTACCGTGTGTCTGATGATCAATAAGGTGACAGCCACATATGTCTCACTGAATCCCCACTTCACCAAGGAGGAAACTCGGGCTCAGAGAGTTAGGTGTTTTACCCAAGGACACACAGTCAGGACTCAACTCCGGCCTGCCTGACCCCAAAGTTCGTGCACTCTCCCTACCACTCACCCCTTGCCAACTTCCACTCCCAACCCCAGCCCTGAAGCCTCAGCTGAGTCATACCTCCCTCCCCACCCCATCTTGGGCTACTGTGATTGCCAGGTGCCTCCAGCATGCCCTGTAAGTTAGGACAGGCCACCAAGAAGATCTCTGTCAGCCGGATATCTCCCAACCACCTGGCCTGGTTGGGGTTTTCCAGGTGACTTTTCCACTGTGTACTCTGGTTCCCTCTGAATGCTGTGCCCTCTCACCTGCCCCTTGGGATAACTGATGGTGGGGAAATGGGCCCCACTTTACTTGCTGTCCATCAGGAAACTCTGCTCCTTATTTCCATTCCCCAAATCTGGAAACTGGTCTCTTGCCCAGGCCACCAGAAGACTGCTAATTCCTAGAGAAGAGCTGGCCCGATGGTAGAGACATTTGTCCCCAGGAGTACAAGCTCCTGGCTGGGGCCCTCTTGCCTTACCACTCTGTCCTCTCTCATATTCCCTCTCATATCCCAGGAAGGGGGTCTCAGACTCAGCCCACAGTGAGTGTTTCCCCACGGCCTGACTGGTGCCTGAAGGCGTATGAAGACTCAGGCACCTCCACTGCGTCTTCTCTAGTATGTCCTTCCTCTCTTCCTCTGGGACATTTGTGTGCATCACATTGACTTGTAAAGCAAATGACATCGACCAAGAAATGTTTATTGAGCACCTACTTTGTGCCAAAGGACACAGACAGCCCTGCCCTCCCTTTGCACTTAGGTTTGGAGATAAGTGATAAATGCAGGCTCTACTCATGGCCCCCTCAAGCCGCTCTCCACCCCGAGGCCAAAGCACAGGGTCCTATCTCTCCTCTGCTGAAAACCCTTCGATGGCTCCCATTTACTTTAGGGTGGAATTCAAACTCCTTAGCACAGACTGTAGGCCCTTCCGGCTCCTTCTGGCCTTTGTACATGCTGTTCCCTCTGCCTGAAAGCCCCTCCCTCCTTGCCTGATGTTCTGACTCCTCCTTCAGACCGCTTTCCCCAGCCAGGCTCTCCTGAGCCCCAGACAACCTTACCGCCCTAGCTGTACTCACCTGTGGAACTTTTCCATGGTTGTTTCTGCTTGTTTACAGCTGTCTCCCACAGTCCTTCTCACCTGTATTGCACATCAGAACCACCTGAGGAAGTCTGAAAACTCCTGAGGCTCGGCTCCCTCTCCCAGAGATTCCGATTGAGGTGGTCAAGAGTGTGGCCTGGGCTTGCCAGTTTAAAAGCTCCTCGTGTGACTGTAATCCCCGGCCAGGGTGGAGGACTGCTACTCTAGACCGTGAGGGGCCTGTGGTCAGAAGCTGAGCCTCAGTTAGCTATGGCCCCCCGGCCTGGGACTTAGGAGGTCTCACTCATTGCTGGTTAGATGAATGAGATGCACTCACACAGTCAGGGAGCTAGAGTGGCTGCTGCCAGTGCCCTGAGGCCACAGCACCACCACCTGGGCGTCCTCTGACGCCGTGCCTTCTCCTCCTGCTTCACTTTCTCCTGCTCCTTTCCCTTCCCAGTAGCCTGCTTCTTCTCCTTCTCCTTTAACTTCGCCTTTGCCTTTAACTTCTCCTTCACCTTTGCCTTTGCCTTCTTTAATTAATTACCTTGATTTCTTAGAGCCCTTTAAGTTCACAGCAAAATTGAGCAGAAAGTACAGACAGTTCCCTGTCCCCGCCCACATCCCTCCCAGAGGTACATTTGTTACAACCAGTGAACATACGCCATCACCCAAAGTTCATAGTTTGCATTGAGAGTCACTGTCAGTGTTGGACACTCCAGGGGTTTGGACAAATGCATAATGACATGCATCCACCATCACGGTGTCATACAGAATAGTGTCACTGCCCTGACATCCCTCTGTGCTCTGCCTGTTCATCCCCCCCTCTCCCCACCCACTGATCTTTTTACTGTCTCCACAGTTTTGCCTTTCCCGGCACATTGTATAGTTGGAATCATAGTCTGTAGACTTTCCAGATTGGTTTCTTTCACTTAGTAATATGCATTTAAGTTTCTTCCATGTCTTTGCATGACTTGATAGCTCATTTATTTTTAGGGCTGAATAATATTCCATTGTCTGGATGTGCCATAGTTTATTTATCCACTCACCTTCTGAAGGACATCTTGGTTGATTCCAGGTTTTGACAATTATGAATAAAGCTGCTATAAAAATCCTCGTGTAGCTTCTCGTCTGGGCATAAGTTTTCACTTAATTGGGGTAAATACCAAGGAGTGCGACTGCTGTATCTTATGAGAAGTGCAGGTTGAGTTTTGTAAGAAAACACTGAACCGTCTTCCAATGTGGCTGGACCATTTTGCATTCCCATCAGCAAGGAGTGTTCCTGTCGCTCCACATCCTCACCAGCATTTCGTGTTGTCAGTGTTTTGGATTTTGGTTATTGTAATAATAGGCGTGCAGTGGTATCTCATTTTAATTTGTAATTCCCTAATGACATATGATATTGGACATCTTTTCATATGCTTACTTACCATTTGTACATCTTTGATGAGGTGTCTGTTAAGATCTTTTGCCCATTTTTTTAATTGGGTTGTTCATTTTCTTATTGTTGAATTTTTAGAGTTCTTTCTATTTTGGTATAACAGTCCTTTATCAGATATACCTTTTGCAAATATTTTCTCACAGTGTGTGGCTTGTCTTCTCATTCTCCTGACATTATCTTTCACAGAGAAGACATTTTTAATTTAAATGAAGTCTAGCTTATCAATTATTTCTTTCATGGATTGTGCCTTTGGTAGTGTATCTAAAAATTCATCACCATACCCAAGGTCATCTAGATTTTATCCTGTTTTATCTTCTAGGAGTTTAATAGTTTTACATTTTACATTTAGTTTCAGGATCCATTTTGAGTTAATTTTTGTAACTCAAAAGAACGTAAGAGCTAGATTTACGTATTTTTCACGTGGATGTTCAGTTGTTTCAGCACCATTTGTTGAAAAGACTATCTTTGCTCCATTGTACTGCCTTTGCTTTTTTGTCAAAGATCAGTTGACAGTATTTATGTAGGTCTAGTTCTGGGCTCTCGATTCTGTTCCGCTTGTCCATCTGTCTGTCCTTTCATCAACACCACATTGTCTTGATTACTGTGGTTTTATAGTAAGTTTTGAAGTTGGGTCATGTCGGTCCTCCAACTTTGTTCTTCTTCTTCAACATTGTGTAGCTGTTCTGGATCTTTGCCTCTCCATAGAAACTGTAGAATCAGTTTGTCGGTATCCACAAAATAACTTGCTGGGGTTTTGATTGGGATTTCATAGAATATATAGGTCAAGTTGGGAAGGACTGATATCTTGACAATATTGAGTCTTTCTTTCCATCAATATGGAATATCTTTCCATTTATTTAGTTCTTCTTTGATTTCATTATTCAGAGTTTTATAGTTTTCCTCATATAGATCCTCATATACAAAATATGTATAATATTTTGTTAGATTTAGACCTAAGTATTTAATTTTGAGGGGTGTTAATATAAATGGAAATTTGTTTTTAATTTTAAATTCCACTTGTTCATTGCTGGTGTATAGGAAAGCAATTAACTTTTGTGTATCAACCTTGTATCCTGCACCTTGCTATAATCACTTATTAATTTCAAGAATATTTTGTTAATTCTTTCAGATTTTCTACATTGATGATCACGTCACCTGCAAGCAAAGAAAATTTTATGTCTCCCTTCCCAATCTATATTCCTTTTATTTCCTTTTCTTGTCTTATTGCATTAGGTAGGACTTCCAGTGCAATGTTGAAAAGCAATAGTGTGAGAGACTTCCTTGCCTTTTTCCTGATCTTAGCAGAAAAGCTTTGAATTTCTTACCACTAAGTATGATGTTAAGTATATGTTTTTGTAGATTTTTTTATTAAGTAGAGAAAATTCCACTCTATTCCTAATTTGCCAAGAGTTTTTATCATAAGTGAATGTTGGATATTGTCAAATGCTTTTTCTGTATCTATTGATATGCTCATGTGATTTTTCTTCTTTAGCTTGTTGATGTATTGAATTATATTAATTGATACCCTAGTGTTGAACTATTCTTGCATACCTGGGATAAATACAACTTGGTTGTAGTGTATGATTCTTTTTCTACATTGTTGGATTTTATTTGCTAATGTTTTGTTGAGGATTTTTGCTTGGATGTTCTTTTTTCGTAACATCTGCCTGGTTTGGGTGCTGTAGTGATGCTGGCCTCATAGAATGACTCAGGAAGTATTGCCTCTGCTTCTATGTTCTGAAAGAGATTGTAGAGAATTAGCATGACTTCTTCCTTAAATATTTGATAGAATTCACAAGTGAATCCATCTGAGCCTGGTGTTTTCTGTTTTGGAATGTTATTAATTATTGATTCAATTCCTTTTAATAGATATAAGTCTATTCAGATTGTCTATTTCTTCTTGTGTGAGTTTTGGTAGATTGTATCTTTCAAGGAATTGGTACATTTCGTCTAGGTTATCAAATTTGTGGGCATAAGGATGTTCTTAATAATATTCTCTTATTATCTTTTTAATGTCCATGGGATCTGTAGTGATGTCCCCTCTTTCATTTCTGATATTAATAACTTGTGACTTCTATTTTTCTTAGTTAGCATGGCTAGAGGCTTATCAAATTATTGAACTTTTCAAAGAAACAGCTTTTAATTTTGTTGACTTTTCTCTGTTTTTTTCCTGTTTTCAATTTCATTATTTCTGCTCTCATTTTTATTATTTATTTTCTACTGCTTACTTTGGATGTAATTTTCTCTTTCTTTTCTAGTTTCCTAAGGTGCAAGCTTACATTATCGATTTTAAATCTTTCTCCTTTTTTAATACATGTATCAATGCTATAAATTTCCCTCTAAGTACTGCTTTTGCTGCATTCCACAAATTTTCATAAGTTGTGTTTTAATTTGCATTTAGTTCAAAATATTTTTTAAATTTCTTTTGAGATTTCTTCTTTGACTCATGTGTTATTTAGAAGTGTGTTGTTTAATCTCCAAATGCTTTGGGATTTTTCAGCTATCTTTCTGCTGTTGATTTCTAGTTTAATTCCACCGTGGTCTGACAGCAGATGTGTGATTTCTATTCTTTTAAATTTGTTGTGTTTTATCGTTCAGAATGTGGTTTATCTTGATGAATGTTCCATGTGAGGTTGAGAAGAATGTATAATATGCTGTTGTTGGATGAAGTAGTCTATACGTCAATTATATCTAGTTGATTGGTGGTGCTGTTGAGTTCAACTATGTCCTTATTGATTTTCTGCTTGCTGGGTCTGCACATTTCTGATAGACGGGTGTTAAATCTCCACCTATAATGGTGGATTAATCTATTTCTCCTTGCAGTTCTATAAGTTTTTCCCTTACATTTTGACACTATGTTGTTAGATGCATACACAAAAGGATTGCCATGTCTTCTTGGAGAACTGACCCTTTTATCATTATGTAAAGCCTTTCTTCATCCCTAATAACTTTCCTTGCTTTAAAGTCTGCTCTGTCTGAAATTAATTTAGCTAATCCTGATTACTCTTGATTAGTGTCAGTATGGAGAACTTTCTCCACCCCTTCACTTATAACCTATATTTAAAGTCGATTTCTTGCAGATAACATATAGTTGGGTCTTGTTTTTTGATCCACTCTGATAATCTCTGCCTTTTAATTGACGTATTTAGACCATTGATATTTAAGGTGATTATTGATATAGTTGCATTAACATCTGCTATATTTGTTACTGTTTTATATTTGTTGCCCTTGTCTTTTGTTCCTATTTTTGTCTTCCACACTTTCTCTACCTTTTGTGGTTTTAGTTGAGCATTTTATATGATCCCATTTTCTCTCTTTTCTTAGCATATCAGTTGTACTTTTTTTTTTAACTTTTTTTAGTGGTTTCCCTAGAATTTTCAATGTATATTTAAAACTAAGTCTACTTTCAAATAACACTGTGCCGCTTCACAGGTAGTGCAAGGACATTATAACAAAGCACTCTTGTGTGTGTGTGTGTGAAGTCATTGGCCCTGAGCTCACATCTGTTTGCCATCCTTTTTTGTTTTCCTCCCCAAAGCCCCCGTACATAGTTGTATATCCTGGTTGTAGGTCATTTTAGTTCCTCTATGTGGGATGCCACCACCCCATGGCCTGATGAATGGTGCTAGGTCCATGCCCAGGATCTGAAATGGCAAATCCCAGGCCATTGAAGTGGAGCACGTGAACTTAACCACTTGGCCATGGGGCCAGTCCCCTAACAAAACATTCTTAATTCCTTCCTCCCTTCCCTTGTATCATTGCTATCATTCATTTCACTTATATAAAAGCATACATAAGCATATATATATATATATATATATATATATACACACACATATACACATGATATATACATCAGCATACATGATCAAATACATTGTTGCTATTATTATTTTGAACAAAATGTTGTCTCTTAGATCAATGAAGAATAGGAAAAATAAAAGTTTCTTTTTTACCTTCACTTATTCTCTATTGCTCTCCCTTTCTACCTTTACATAAGTAAATCCAATTTCTGACCTACATAATTTTCCTTCTCTCTGAAGAACTTCTTTTAATATGTCTTGCAAGATAGATCTACTGAGAACAAATTCTCTCAATTTTTATTTGTCTGAGAAAGTCTTAATTTCTCCTTCACTTTTGAATGACAATTTTACAGGGCACAGAATTTTAGCTTGGTGGTTTTTTTCTCTCCACACTTTAAATATTTCACTGTACCCTCTTCTTGCTCACACGGAGAAGACAGAAGTCAGATGTAATTCTTATTGGTGCTCCTCTATACGTAATATTTTTTTCCTCTGGCATCTTTTGAAATTTTTTCTTTGTCTTTGATTCTTCTGAAGATTAAGTATGATACACCTAGATGTAGTTTTTTATTTATTTCTTTGGCATTTTTCCTGCCTGGTGTTCTTTGTGCTTCCTGGATCTGTGGTTTTGTGTCTAACATTAATTTTGGAAAATTCTCGGTCATTATTGCTCCAGATATTGCTTCTGCTCTTTTCTCTCTTCTTTTCCTTTTGCTATTCCCATTACATATAGTTTCCAGGGTTTTTTCTCTTTGATTTTCAGTTTTGGAAGTTTCTATTGCCATATTTTCCAGCACAGAGATTCATTTTTCAGCCATATCCAGTCAATAATGAGTCCATCAAAGACATTCTTCACTTCTGTTACAGTTTTTTTTAAACTCTAGCATTTGTTTTTGGTTCTTTCTTAGAAATTCTATATTTCTGCTTACTTTATCCATCTGTTCTTGCATGTTGCCTATTTTTTGCATTAAAGGCTTTAGCATATTAATCATAGTTTTTCAAAAATTCCTGGTCTGATAATTCCAACATTCCTGCTATATCTGACTCCGGTTCTGATGTTTGTTCAGTCTCTTCAAACTACGTTTTTTGTCTGTTAGTGTGTCTTGTAATTTTTTTGTTGAAAGGCAGACATGATATATTGGGTGAAACAAACGGTGTGAACAGGGCTTTGGGGATGTAGGGTGAGGTCTGAGGGTGGGGAAGTGCCCTGTAGTCCTGTGATCAGAGCGCAATCTTTTGGTGAGCATGTGACCCTGGACTTCACGAGTGCTTCTCATTTGTCACCTCTTAGGTGGGACACGATGACTGGAAGGGGTTGGAGTTATGTGTTTCCCTCCCCCGAGGTTGGTTAGGTTTTGCTGAAACCCCAATAGTTTAGGATCTGGTAAATAATTTCTCCTGGCCTTGTTGATAAGAACAGAGTGTTCTGGTGCGCCCCCAAATGGTTCCTTTTCCCCGCCCTCTGCCAGAAGCACGAGGAAATGTTTCTCTGGTTGTCACTGTGAGAATCTGGGAGACCGCCTGGAGGTAAAACTCACAAAAGCCTGGGGGACCTTCGTGACAGGGTCCCGTCAGGGTTTTTAACTCTCAGACTTGTCTACCCTGAGCCTCCAGCAATTCGTCAACTACAGTTCAGGGTTTCCTGCCCTGACACTGATTCCTGTGGAGGTTTCTGCTCCAGCAAGTTGTGATTCCCTGTCTGTCTCTGCAGTTTGGGGGCAGCAGTTGGCCTTGTGACCTCATGTCTCTGACAGATCTAAGAAGAGTTCTTGTTGAGTTTTCAGCCTGTTCAACTTTTTTCTTGTGTTGGGATGGAGGGGTGAGTTCTAAGCTCCTTACTTGCTGGACTGGAAACTGGGGTTCCCTCCCTCTGCCTTCTGATGCCCATGCTCCAGCAGTCCCTCCCCACTCATGGGCAGGCCCATGCAGGCGACTGGGGCCCCAAAGGCCAGAGGCTACCTTTGACCAGTGGAAATGGACCAGCAGGTGGCACAGGAAACCATGCCACCCCCCACTTCTCTCTACTCTTCAGCCTTTGGCCCCACTACCTTCCTCCTGAAGGCACCTACTAAGTTCCAGGACCTGTACATGCTCAGTCTAAAGTGCTCTCCCAACCCACTCACTCAATCTGGGCTCCCTCCTAAATTTGCTAGTCAGCCCTACTCATCCTACAGAATAACTCCAGCAACCTGACCCTTAGTCTATTTGAGATTTTCTGATACACTGCCATGGCACAGAACCTGGCACATAGAAGGACTTCAATAAGTCTTTGTGGCAGAGATGAGTGCATAGAGCTGTCTTCCCTTCCTTGAGCGTGTGTGGTTCCCACTGTCATCAAATGTTCATTGAGATGTTATATATAATGTCCATCTTTCCCTCTAGACCGTGAGGATTTATTTTTTCATAATTGTATTCCCTACACTTAGCACAACGTGGCATACAGTAGGTGCTCAAAAAATATTGAGTGAATGGATGAATGGAGGACAGAATACGAGTTGAGTTCTGCACCCAATAGATGGGTTTAAACATGTTTAGCCCGCATCAGGTGTGTGACAGCAGCTATGGGAAAGCGCTGTTCCGGGAGGATGAGCTCACCGTGTTCCCGGGAAACCGTCAGCAAGAGTCTTGCACCTGGAGGCCACATTCCTTGTGGATTATGCAAAGGCGTGTTTCTTTGGTGGATGCTCTGGGATGGTGGGGAAGGGAAACTCACCCCAGTCTGCAGCTCATGTGAAGACAGGTAGGGAGATAGCGGGCAGGCCCCAGTGGGAGGAGCGCTTGTTGGGACCAGACACTCAGAAACCAGTCTGTGTTCCCAGCAGCTCCTGACTCACGCACAGCCTCTGGACAAGGGGCAGAAACAACCCCTCCAACCCAGGGTCTGGGGCCCTGCATTGCTGGGCAGTTTGGGAGGCAGGTTGGCAGGCTGTAGGAAACCAAGCAGGATGATGGAGCCTCGTGGGGGCCTACGGGCGGGTAAGGATGGGGGTCCTCCTGGTGGGAGAAGCTGATGCCAGGAGCAGGTCCTCGCCGGGTGGTAAGAGCCCTCAGTGGTAGGGCTGGAGGACAGGCTCTCACGGAGCCAGCCTTAGACATCCGCCATCCCATGGATGGAGCCCCATGCTGGGAACTACAAGGTTCTGGCTTTTCCCAGTTACAGGACTTCAAATTTGTCGTGAGAATGCAGAAGGTCAGAGACCCAGAAGCTCACTGTACAGATGGGAAAACAGGCCCGGAGTGAGTAGGACAATGTCCCGAGGAAGCCAGGAGGCGACCTGAACCTGGTGCCAGATGTCCCAGGGTTCCAGGCCACGACTTACTATCTTTGGCAGGTTGCTTAACCTCTCTTGGCCTCAGTGTACTCATCTGTAAAATGGGGATAACAACATCTACCTCAGAGGATCATTGTGAGTATTTAATGAGATTATTCCTTCATTCAAGAAATATTCATTGAGGGCTATGGCAGACACTGCTTGTTATTCTCCTCTTCGTGGAAACAGAACCCCAACTTTTAGCTAGGAGTACAGCCCCCTGGAATATATTACATTTCCCTCATTTTCCTCGTGTATGTGGTGATGAGACTTGGGAAGATAAGTGGCAGTGGTATATGCAACTCTGGGTAGCATCCTTACGACAAGGAAGCATGCTCTGCATTCCTTCCTCCTTGCTGGCTGGAATTTGGCAGTGATGGCTGAGCAGTCATCATGGACTGTGACATTGAAGCCAAGGGTAGCCCATGGCAGAGCAGCAAAGCGGAAGACGCCTGGGTCTTGATCATTGTGGAGTCCCCATTCCATTATCATGGGTGAGCAATGGGAAGCCTTACCTCTGGACTTTGTTTACATGAGACAAAAATAAATGTGCCTTTCTTTAAGTCACCATTATTTTGGTTTTTCTGTCACTCACTGATACACCAAATCCTAGTTGATATAAGAGCCATTTATGTGCTAGGCCCTGGATCTGCCCTGGGGATAAAATGGTGAGCAAAACCAGATGCAGCCCCTTTGGTCCTGAAGCCTCCGGTCTGGTGGAGGCAAGAGACAGTCAGAAAAGCACGTGCAGGACTGAAAAATTACAAATGTGCCGGAAGTGTGGACAATCCAGGGACTTGACCTCATCAGAGGCATGGAAGGTTCCTGAGGAAACCACACATAGTCGGCAATCTGAAGGGTGAGAGGGTTTACCAGGAGGTAGAGAGGTGAAGACTATTCCAGGGGAATGAAACACTCTGTGGCAGCAGGGACAATGGGACAATGGGACAAAGGGACAAGAGAAGAGGGCCAGGGAGGCCGTGGGCAGAGCTGGGACAGCACAGTGTAAGGCAGGCTGGAGCCAGACCACACCGGCTCGGTGAGTTCAGTCTTGTTCCTAAAAGCAATATTGACGATAACTCATGTATACTTCCCAACGCAGCGCCTGCTCGTGATCGGGGCACTCAGGGCTTGCTGTCGTTGTGCTGTTGAACAAAAAAATGTGTTCGTTGTTTGAAACCGCAGATATCAGCATTATCTACACTAGCCAAAACACGGAAACAACCTAAGTGCCCATCGAGGGTGAATGGATAAAGAAAATGTAGTGTGTACATATATATATACATATTCAGCCATGAGAATTAAGGAAATCCTGCCATTTGTAATCACATGGATGGACCTTGGGGGAATTATATTAAATGAAATAAGACAGAGAAGGACAAATACTGTATGAGCTTATGTGAACTCTAAAAAAAGAAAAACCAAACTCACGGATATAGAGAACAGACTAGTGGTTGCCAAAGGCAGGTGGTTGAGGGTAGACAAAATGGGTGAAGGTGGTCAAAAGGAATTGAAAAGGAAAAAAAATATTTAAAAAACACACCACAGCTATAGTCAACGGAAAGGGTAAAATGAAAGAGAAAATATCAAGTGTTGGCATGGATGTCAAACAACCAGAACTCTCTGCCATGGAGCGGTGGCAGGAGTGTAAACTGTCACAACCACTTTGGAAAACTCGAGAAACAGATGGATCCCCTATGAGCCAGCTATTCTGCTCCCAATAGAAATCCACACACGTGGTCACCCAAAGACACACACACGACCTTTCGTGGCAGCGCTATCAATAACAGCCCCAAACCAGAAACAACCCAAATGCCTCTCAAGAGCAGAATGGAGAAACTGTGATACATTCATAATGGAATGCTCCGGAGCAGTGAGAAGAAAGCAGTGACACACAACAAACCTTAAGGTAAGGAGAGGAGGCCGGACACAAAGGTGGTGTGATGCCACTGAGGGGAGAGCAGGACCTGGGGAAGTCCATCTGTGCCATCAGAAGTCAGGAGAGCAGCTCTCCTGGGGAAGGAGGTCAGGAGGGGCTTCTGGGTCCTGGCTGCGCTCCATGTCTTGGTCAGGGTGCTAGTTACATGGGGTGTTCAGTTTGTATAAGTTCATCAAGTTTACACATACGATACGGGCTCCTTTCACTCTGCATGTCACATCTCATACAAAGAGTTAAATATAATGCGGTTGCCTCTGCAGAGAGCGGCTACCAGCTGTGGTTGCCAGACAGAGACCTGAGGGCAGGACTCCGGAGAGCCGCTCGGGCACCAGCGTGCACGGGGAGCCTAGGGAGCTCACACGTGGCAGGGGTGGAACAGGGAGAGGACTAGGAGGGCCCTGGATGATTTTAGGGTTGGTGCACCGGCCCCACAGTGTGACCCCTTCTCCTGATGCCTCAGACAAGCCCTCACTGGTAAACCCCGGGTGAGAATGGCCTTTTATTTTTTTTAATAGAAACTGACAAAGCAGCTGAGCTCCTTCAGGGGTCCCCAAGGTGCAAAATAGAGACAACAGACACAGAAGAAAGAGCCAAGACTGAAACCAACCTTGACACAGTGAGACCTCTGAGGAATCTGCCCAGACCACGGGAAGAACCGTGGACACCCCAGAGCAGAGTTGGAGTTCAAACCTGGCCTGTCTGGACCTCAGAGGCCAGACTCCTCTCCCCTGCAACAGTAGGTGGCACAGCTCTGAGCTGCCTCTCTCAGGCAGGGTCGGGGGCTGGGGGGAGAGGTGTTGAGGGTGAGTCTCTGGCTTAGGGGAGGCTTTGGGGAAACTTGAAAAGCCCTGGACCAGGACGACAGATGGGTTTGGTCCCCTCAGGGCTCCCCAGTCATCCACCTGCTGCTGGCTGGTCCTAGCCCCCTGTCCGCCGGGGGTGCGGCCTCCCAGGGAAGGCACCGATGCCGCTGTGGTGGGGACCCCGCACTGGGGTTTGAGAAGAAGCCAGGCCGAGGAGGGAAGGCTGAGGCCCCTCTGAGGACTCGTTTGGCAAGAAGACTCAGGCCTCTGCATCCGTCTCCTCTACAACTGAGGGCTGGCCTGGGTGGCGTTTGCTGCCAGTATGTCTGTTTCTTTCCTTTCTTTTCTCTCTCTCTCCATCTCTGCTTTCCTGGCTCTCTCTCACTCTCCTTCTTTTCTCTTTTCAAATTTTAAAACTTTATTTACTAAATACCACTAATTACCCAAAAGAATAAAGAAGAAAATAAAAACATCTAACTCCCTCCCTCCCTAAGATAATTACCATTTTAGTGACAATTTTCTTATTCTTTTGAAAACAGGCACTTTTTAAAGTAAACTGTTTATCTTAGAATAGATTTAGATTTGCAGAAAATTTGCAAAGCTGGTGCAGGGAGTTCCCCCAGGCCCGGTTCTTGGTCAGTTTGGGCTCTGATAACAAAAATACCATAGATCAGGGGCTTAAACAACAAACGTTTATTTCTCGCAGCTCTGGAGGCCGGAGGTCCAAGCTCAAGGTGAGGTCCAAGCTCAAGGTGCGGGCAGAGCGAGCGGCGGGGGAGAGCCAGCTTCCTGGTTTGCAGACAGTGTCTCCTCCTTTGTCCTCCCCGGGCGGAGAGCAGAGAGCATGAAGAAGCTCTCATGCCTCCTTCTGAGCCCCGGCTCCGGCTCCATCGGTGCAGGCCCCATCTTCATCACCTCATCACCCCCAAAGGCCGTCCCTCCTCCTCCATCCCGTTGGGAGTTAGGATTTCAACATATGAATTGGGGGACGACACAAACACTCAGTCTGCATAACCCCTTGAGCAGTTTCCCCCATTATTAACACCTTACGTATGTACGCTACATTCGTCACAACTAGTGACTAATACGGACACACTATTATTAACTAAAGCCTACACTTGACTCAGACTTCCTCCGTTCTACCTAATGTCCCTATCTGTCCCAGGACCCCATCCAGGATGCATTGCATTTGGTCGTCATGTCTCCATCGGCTCCTCTTGACTGTGACGATATCTCAGACTTCCCTTTTTTGATGACCTTGACACTGTTGAGAACTGATCACATATATAATACAACGTCCCTCAATTAAGACTTCTCTCATGATTAGACTGAGGTTATGGGCAGGGGTTGGGCCCCTCTGGAAGAGGTGGGCCTAGGGTGCGGGCCTTTCCCTACTTGGAGGGGCTTGTCTGGCTCCTACAGGCCCTCTGGGTCATGGCTGATTTCCCAGGCCAGCAGAACGGAGGAAAGAGGATTCTTCATGCAGCCAGACTAGGGGGCCCCAGGGGAGTGTCCACCCAAGGCCTCCTTCCTAAACGATTCGAGTTCGTGGCCTTAAGCTGATTATTAATACTGATGACTAACATGTCTGCAGCCCTTCAGAGCTTACAAAGGACTATGACTGTAACAAAGTGAATCACTCTAAAAGCTGTCCAGTGCCGAGCTGTTGTTAGTAGCCTTTGAGGGGCCCACATTACACCCATTTCATAGATGAGAAACGGGCTCATTGAGGTGAAGCGACTTGCCTGGGCACAAGGCTGAGAATGAGAAGATGGAAATTTAAACCCAGAACTGTCCTGACAGTTCCAGGCCTCCTGTTATAGCGCCACTACTGTTCTCATTTACACAAATGGAGAAACCGAGGCTCCTAGAAGGGATGTGCCTTGGCCCACAGCAGCCCAGGCCATTACCACTGACAGAGCCTGGACTACAGCCCAGGGCCAGCTGGGGACAGGGTCAGAGCTGGGGCCCTGGGGTGCGGCCTGAGGAGTGCTCTGCAAGCAGCCCAGCCAGGGGACATTCCGGGGAGAAGGCACGCACGGGCAGAGCCTTCCCCAGGCCACGGGCCTGTGCCTCCTCTCTCTGCAGGGTGGCCCGTGGGGAGCCAGCACTCACAGTCAAGGCCTCAGCAGGAGGACAGGAACGGAAGAGGTCCTCTAGGATGGGCACTCACTGGACACCAGACAGCCTCAGAGCTTCCGTCCACAGCTGTTTCCTCAGTGCAGCCACAAGGCTGGCACCGAGCAGGGCTCAGAAACACCGAGGAACGAGTAAGGCAGTCCCGTGCTGGCTCAGGCTGGAATGCCGGCTGCATCGGGCCTGCTGGGCCGTCAGTCTCGCCTTTCTCCTAGAGCCAGACGCTCACTTCCCACTTTCAGAGTGTCGTCCTCTGCTCTCGGCCCGTTCTATCTCTTAACATATAGATTTCCCTTCAGTTGAACCAAAAATCCTCCCTTTGGTTTTAGTTCAACTCCCTGGGGCCACACAGAACAGGCAGATCTTTGTCACTTCTGTCTGCACTCACCTGTGTGCCCCCAGCCCCGCCCCAAACAGCCTCAGCTGCATCTTCAGCCTCGCCCCCCCAGGGCCCAGTCTTCACTGCTGTCCTCCCATCCAGCTGCACTCCCACCTCCATCTTTTCCCCTGCTGTTCCCCCCATTATGAGTTGAACTGTGTCCCCGCAAAATTCGCATGTTGAAGTCCTAACCCCCCGCAGCTCAGCATCTGGTCTGATTTGGAAATGGGGTAGTTGCAGGTGTAACTAGTTAAGACGATGTGAAGAGACACCAGGAGAAGACAGCCGTCTCTGAGGCCAGGGGAGAGGCCTGGAGCAGGTCCTTCCTCATGGCCTCAGAAGGAACCGGCCCTGCCTCCGCCTTGGTCTTGGACTTCCAGCCTCCAGAACTGAGGCCATAAATTCCTGTCTTTGAAGCCCCCAGTCTGTGGTCCTTTGTTACGGCAACCCCAGAAAACAAACACACCCCGTCATTCGTTCCCGCCAAGATGCTGAGCCCCGACACGTGCTGGGGAGGAGGTGATGGAGATCGATGGGGACAGAGTCGCTGCCCTCACGGGGCTTACGCTCTGCTGGGGAGGACGGGCAGAGAGCAAATGCCTTCAGATAAGAGGATCCCCGAGACGGAGAGGGAGGAAGAAAGGAAGGGAGGAGGGGAGGGGGGGATTTTCCGCTACGTCAAGTAGAGCTCAAACACCCAGAGGGCAGGGGCGCACCTGCTCTGAGCTCCCACGCTCCCCACCCCCACTCAGAGAAGCCTGACCCTCCCTTGGTGGACAGGGAGCTTCATGTAAAGGAAAGCACTTTTATTTTCCCTAAAGATCGGCACCTGAGTTAATATTTGTTACCAATCTTCTCTTTTTTTCCTTCTTCTTCTCCCAAAGCCCCCCAGTGCACAGTTGTATATTCTGGTTGTGGGTGCCTCTGACTCTGCTATGTGGGATGCCACCTCAGCATGCTCAGCGTGGCTTGATGAGCAGGGCCATGTCTGTGCCCAGGATCCGAACCGGAGAAACCCTGGGCCACTGAAGCAGGGTGCACAAACTTAACCACTCGGCTGCAGGGCTAGCCCCAGGAAAGCATTTTTTTTTTGAGGAAGATTAGCCATGAGGTAACATCTACTGCCGATTCTCCTCTTCTTTTTGCTGAGGAAGACTGGCCCTGAGCTAACATCTGTGCCCCTCTTCCTCTATTTTATGTGGGATGCCACCACAGCATGGCTTGATAAGCCGTGTGTAGGTCCACACCCAGGATCTGAACCTGAGAACCTCAGGCTGCCAAAGCAGAACATATGAACTTAACCACTACACCACTGGGCCACCCCTAGGAAAGCACATTTAGTCACACAAGAATTCAAGCTGGTCTAGCGCTGGTTCCCAAGATGGAGAGGTAGATTCAAAGGCCTTTTTTTTTTTTTTTAAAGATTGGCACCTGGGCTAACAATTGTTGCCAATCATTTTTTTTTTTTTTCTGCTTTATCTCCCCATACCCGCCCTGTACACAGTTGTATATCTTAGTTGCAGGTCCTTCTAGTTGTGGGATGTGGGATGCCACCTCACCGTGGCCTGACAAGTGATGCCATGTCTGCGCCCAGGATCTGAACCCTGGGCCGCTGCAGCAGAGCGTGCGAATTTAACCACTCGGCCATGGAGCTGGCCCCCCAAAGGCCTTTGAAAGAGACCCAGCACCATCAGATTGTCCAGATACTTCCTGAACATGGTAACCTGGCCATAAACCAGCCCAGCCAGGGAGCACCATCGACCTCCCCACCCAAGAAATGACCTGAGCCTAGGGCCCCCTCCGTGACCTCTCCGAGGCTGAGGGGGCAGTCTGAGGCTTCCCACGGTAGGAAGGACCAGCTGCCCCAAGAACGCGTTTGTTAATATCAGAGTCCTGGGCAACAGCTGGATCCAATTTAGCTGTGAGCATTGAACTTGAGTCCTGGCCACCAGCCAGCACCCCACAGAGGGATGTGAGCCTGCCGTTCCCTTTTCCACGGACACAGAGTTGCTGAGGGCTCATGAGAGCCCACTCAGCCCTTGTGCCTTCCAAGCAGCCTGGGAAGGAGAGAGAGTGCTAGCACTCACTGGCTACCCACCCTTTGTCTCCTGCAGACTGGTGTCCCCGCCCACCTCTCAGGTTTCCCAGAACTTGGAAGTGACTGCCGCTGGGCACAGTGGCAGGAAGCTGCCAGCCTCTCTGCCTGCATAGGGGTTTGGGTTCTGGGTGTACATTTCCACCTAGTGCAAAGGGACACACACATACTCATGCTCCCCTCTAAACACACACACACACACACACACAAACACGCGCACACGGACAGATGCATGTACACACACCATGCCACTCTATGGCATTGGAATTCCACCATGCCTTGCGCTTGGAAATCCCAAGGTTCTCAGAGCAGGTAAAACAACCCTCGTGGTCCAAAGAGGGGTAGGGACATGGCAAAGGTCAACCAGCAAAGCAGGTCCCAGATCCCAGTGAACTCCACTATGAGTAAACAATATTTATTACTGATAACAGCAACATTATGTCTACCGGGTGCCTAATTTAAACCAGATTCCCCTGATAGGTATTTGAATTATAGTCTTTCTTTTAAGTTAATCCTCAAAATAACTGGAGGCTTGACAAGGTTAAGTATTTTGCCCAAAGCCACGTACTTAATAAGTAGAGAAGCCGAGAATCAAACTCAACCCTGCCCAACATCAAATGATGGGATTTCCTTCTCTGCAGCTCCCACGCCTGAAATTCCACCATTTAATCTTCCCAGACCCTGTGATTAAAACGTAAATGGCCCTGGAAAGGTCCTGCCTTACGCCATCCCCAGCCAACACCTGAGGGGGCCCAGGAGGGAGGGTCCCCAGAAGGGGCGCGAGGGGCCTCCAGCACGGAGGCGGAGGGCGTGAGGGCACGTTTTCCAGCCTTCCCAGTTTGTCAGCCTCAGAGACGCGAGCTGGAGGTCGAGGGCTCCTGAAGACGCCTTGGTGAGCAGCGGTCTCTGGCCTCTCCTGTGAGACGGTCTCCCTGCGTGCAGGGCTGGGGCTGGGGAGGGAGGCAGGACTCCAGTCTCCGTGAGTGGGACACGTAGGGGAGCTCTTCCTGGGGGCGGTTTGGTCATTTACATCAAGAGCTTTTCAAATGTGCTTGCTTTTGACCCAGTTTTACTGTACAAACCTCCGTGCTGAACCTAGAGCAGTGGCTACCCTAACTGCTCACTAAATGAGTAACAAAGAGCAAGTTACAGAATGGTTTGTAGAGCTTGATACCAAAGACCTATCTGTCCAGGGATTAGCACTGACTCATGTTCTCAGTGCTCATCCTTGTCTTTTCTTCTTTTTGTTGTTTTTGGTTTTAAGTAGCCATATATAGAGGAAGCCGCTGTTCTTGTCTCTCTGACGTTCATCACCCTTCTTTCGATAACCACAACCCAGCCTCCTCTCCCACAATCAGTCCATGTGCTTCAGGCAGGTGGGCACGTGACCTAGGCACAGCCAATCAGAATCCTCCTTTCTGGCCATAGTGATTGGCATAAGGATGAGCACATGACTTGAACCAGGCCAATGGGATTCAGTTCTGAGACTTTTGTTGGAACTATTGGGAAAGAGATACTCTTTTTCACGGATGTTATGAAGCTAGCAGGAAGTGAGCCTGTTGGCAGCCGTGGCACCACCCAGCTCCCAGGTTGGAGGCACATCCTTCCTCATTGTGAGGCATGGTGTGTGAAGGGGGAGCTGAGTTCTTCCTGACCCTCTACCACAGCATCTGAAGTTCCACCATCATTGTTCCTTTGGCTCAGGTGGGTCTTCCAGACTCAAAATGGCAGTGCCCTTGCAAATCATTGTATGAGTTAGTGACTGAAATAGATCAGAATCCTCACATTTGGGCCCCCTTACTGTGGGGCTTGACGAAAATAACACCGAGGCAGGAACCAAGAATCCAGTGATGTCAGCAAGATCAGACACATATGGACAGCATCTGAGTCCTCTGTCCATTCCTGTAACTCCTTGATCATATAAAAAAAATTCCCTTGGGAATATTTGGGTGGGTCGGGTGGCAAGGGCACATGAGGGTCAGGATGCTCTAAGAAAGTAGAGAAAAAATGTCAGATTGTGGTATGGAGAGCAGGTTGGACGAGAGAAGACCCTGCTGGGCCTGAAGTATTGAAAATGCACAGGTTGGCTTCATAGGAGTGCTGGGCAATGTCGGGAGCCAGACACTTTGCTCCTTACTCCAGGCAAGACATAATTTGTGTGAAATAACAGGACATAAAAAAGAACATTTTCTGGCTTGGGCAACCACCAAAAGTACACAAAAGAGGCTAAATCCATTTGTTTTCGATTCTACTAATGAATCTGGTGGGACCACAGGGAGACTCAAGTCGGGGTGGGGGGTGACACGCAAGTCCTCCCCTCCTCCACGTTCACTCGCAGCCATCAAACATTCAACCAGGGGACACCAGAGGGCCCCTAAGGAAGATGTGTCTAAATTTTTTTCTTCTAAGTTGGAGTTTCATCTTGTAAGAAATTGGGACTGTGGATTCATTAAGGATCAGTTGGTTAAAAGTCTGGATTAACAGGCCTTTCATAGTCACTTGTGGGAGGAAAGCGCCTTCCCCAGGAGAATAGATTTACGCCTGGTTGGGAGCATAAACTTCTGCTTTGATATCTGCAAAGTTCTGTCCTCAATGACCATGCGCACTGGTCCCACTGGTATGAGACTGAGATCTGGGTTGATGTAACAGGTGATTGCTGTTCAACGCGCTCCTTTCTGATTCTTGTTGAAAAGCTCTTAAAGGGATTTGGAGTGTATTTTTGAGTCAGGATACTCCTCACTTCTTCTCCACTGTGAAAAACATTGTGCTGGTCAGGGGCCTGAAGAATTATAAATGGGCGATTTTAGTTACAAATGTGCTTTTTATTTTTATGAGAAGCTTTCCCACTTCAAAGCTAGTTTTCAGCGTCTGACAGTGTGTTGGCAGAGACGAGCAGGAAAGGAGCAGGATTTAAATGGCAACCTGCCTGGGAATAAGAGAGAGAAAAATTCTTCCTTACCGTAGTTGCTGGCCTACCCAAAGACTAGAAAGAAAGAAATATTCTTATGTCCCTTTTTTTTCCCTTCAAATTTTCTTTGAAAATTTTACCAAAGTTATACAAACACACTTTCAAGAAATCAGGGGATGCAGAAGGGCTGACAATGAAAAGAAACTGTTTCCTGCCTCGCCTGAGCCCAGCTTCTGCTCCGGAGAAGGAATCACTTTCAACTCTGCCTTTCGGGTCGTCCTCCCATATCTCTAATATTCCATTTATATAGTTCTTATATTGAGGTGTAATTTACATGGAATAAAATTCATCCTCTTAAACAATGCTATTCAGTTGGTTTTTTTATTTTCATAAAGTCATGTGACCATCACCACTATCTAATTCTAGGACATTTTCATCACCCCAAAAGGAAACTCCATACTCATTAGCCATCATTTCCCATTGCTCCTCCCCCTGACTCCTGGCAACTACTAATCTACTTTATGTTTCTATGAATTTGCCTATTCTGGACATTTTATATAAATGGAATTACACAATACATGAACTTTTGTATCTGGCTTCTTTTGCTGAGCAAAATGTTCCCAAGGCTCATCCATGTTGTAATGTGTACAAGTACTTCATTCCTTTTCATAGCTGAATAATATTCCATTGTGTGGATACACCACATTTTGTTAATCCATTCATCAACTTTTGGGTTGTTTCCTCTTTGGGGCTATTATAAATAATGCTGCTATGAACATTCATGTACTAGCATTGGTATGAATGTATATTTTCAATTCTTTGGGTTATTTATAACATTTTATTTATCTCTTTAGACTTCCTATTATGAGAGATGAGGATTTAGTTTGTTTATGCTACTCTCTCTCCTCCAGTACCCCATCCCACCCATGTAGCATCACCTGTTTTTGTCTCCTGTCTTTAGCAGGTTTGTAACTGTAACAGTGTGATTGCTTTCCACTCAGATAACCCATCCCAATGGCAACAGCTTAGACACATGGAAACATTGTTCTCACTTAGCAAGTCCAGCTTATTGTTAGTTCGCTGCCAGAAACTGCCAGCAGAGGCCCAGGCTCTTCGTTATTTTTCCCCTCTGCTGTCCTTAACAGACTAGCTTTTATTCATGTTTGTCTCCTCCTGATCACAAGATGGCTGCACAGCTGCAGACATCACATCTGCATACAAGAGAGGAAGAAGAGGAGAATGGGCAAGAAACAGGACTACGCTTTTTGCCTTTTATCTAGAAAGCGTAAGCTTTCTTAGACCTCCTCCCACTACCCCCCCCCCCAGCAAACTTCTACTTAAATCTCATTGGCCAGAACTAAGTCAGACGGCCACACCTAGCTGCCAGGGAAGCTGGGGAAATCTGCAAGAAACAAGATGGGCATCACTGGCTTAGATAAGTGGTTCTCAACCCTGGTTGCATATTAGAATTTTCTAGGGACATTTGTGTGTGTGTGTGTGAGGAAGATTGGCCCTGAGCTAACATCTGTGCCCATCCTCTATTTTGTACGTGGGATGCCACCACAGCATGGCTTGATGAGTGATGTGTAGGTCTGTGCCCAGGATCCAAACCCGTGAACCCCAAACCACCCAAGCGGAGCATGTGAACTTAACCACTATGCCACCAGGCGGGCCCTAGGGACATTTTAAAATGTACTGATCTATACATGGTCTTACCCCATTCCAGGAGTTCTCAACCAGGGGTGATTTTCTCCCCCATGGGACATTTGGCAGCGTCTGGGGACATGTTTTTACTGTCATGAGTGGCAGTAGGGTGCTCCTGGCATCCAGTGGGTAGAGGCTGGGATATTGCCAAACATCCTACAATGCACAGCAAAGAATCATCCAGTCCAGAATATCAGTAGTGTCAAAGCTGAGAAACTTCACCCTACACCAATTAAATATCACCTCCTGGGCTGGCCCAGTGACCAAATGCTTAAAGTTCCACACACTCTGCTTCCACGGCCTTGGGTTCGTGGGTTTGGATCCCAGGCACGGACCTGCTCCACTCATCAGCTGTACTGTGGAGGCGTCCCACATGCAAAAAATAGAGGAAGATTGGCAACAGATGTTAGCTCAGGGCCAATCTTCCTCACCAAAATAAATAAATAAATAAATAAATTATAATCTCCTCCGGGTCGTTCCAATGTGCATCCTGCATTGAGAATCATTGGGTTATGAATGACCCATTGCCTCTGACTGGGCACACTGATGCCCTGAACAAAACTGGGGTCCTGTTACTAGGAAGTAGGAGGGAGTGGATATGTCAGGTGGTATGTTTGCCCCAGTAACTTTTAGTCAAATACTGAGCCCTTTACTTGTGATTCCATTAATTATGCAGGGTCTTTGGTTTTCTCTTTGGAGATGAGATTAGCCCCGCCACCGCCCCCCCACCCTGGCCCCGTTCATTTTGAATTCTTCTCCCTTCTGCCTTTCAGCTTCTCTAATCTGAACTTTTACTTGTACTTGACAAAGTTAACAGCACTTATTTCCTCTTCTGTAATCAAAGTTATATCTGTGTGTTGTATAACTATAAATTCTAAAAGCTGAAATCTAATAAACAGGATTTATATTATGACAATATAAATGTTCACTGCAGGGCCAAGAAATGTTTTTTTAATTATGTTTTCTGTATTTATCAGCTTTTTGCTTTCCTGGAGTTTGTAATTTCACTTTTCCCTTGCACTATTTGACTTAGGCCATTTTAAAGGATTGCTTATAACCCCATTTCTATCTGGTCTAAAAGAATCGGCGAGGAAAGTCTAAGCACTAAAACTAGACCAAGTTCCTTGGGAACTGGAAACTCACAATCACCCTCTCCTTCCAATTAGGTTTAAACAAATTACTGAGGAATCTAATTAATGTGAAATTGGGCATACAGAATCAAATGCTAGTGTAATCCTATGTACCTTATGTTCCCTAAGTATTTGATGAATGTTGTTAAATGTTTGCATCTGTTTCATGATAGTCTCACTGGATACTTCTAATTTAAATAGGAGAAAAGTCTTTCGCTGGTGCATTTGTCAGATGCACTCATGTGATTTCATATATCCTGCAATAGTGAACTAGGGACCTAACAATGCGTTAGCCAGCCGTGTAACAATTGTCAACATTCTTATCTGCAATGGACATTTGTCGTTATTGACTGTGCTACAGCCGATGAACTTTACGTAAAATTAGAGTCAGAGTTCCCGTGACTGGGAGCGAGGGCCCCCCTTTGGGGACATCTGCAGCAGGAGCACGTGTCACCTGGAGGCTGCTGAGCTTCTGTCCTGATCGCAGCCCCACGTGAGAATCCCTTTGAGACTTCAGTGGTAATTCACATGGCTTTATGATCCGCTTCTTATCGCTCCAACAGCAGTCTAGATGAATACTTGGACTCCAGAGCTGTGTCATTCACCCTATCCTGTACGCAGCACAATGTCACATTGCCACAGATTATTTTTGCATATATTGTAGTTGTATTTTCTGTTACTCTTGATTGCTAATTTTTATTAAGGTAAAATTTACATGTGGTGAAACACACAGATATTAAGTACAATTCGAGGAGTTTTAACAAATGTATACACCCATGTAACCAGCCTCTTAATTTGTTAATTTTCTCTTTAGGGGGTTTAGACTAACTGTTAATTTGAGATAGTGCCCAAAGATCTCTGAAAAAGATGTTTTTTTCTGTTGCTTTCTAAGAAAGCTTTTTTTAACTGTGCTAAAATACACATAACATAAATTTTACTATTAATAATATTTAGTGCACTCACAGTGTTGTGCAATCATCACCACTATCTATTTCTAGAGTATTTTCATCCACCGCAAAAGGAATCCCCACATACATTAAGCAGTCACTTCCCATCCCCCCACCCCCAAGCCCCTGGCAACCGCAAGTGTGCTTTCTGTTGCTATGGATCGTCCTGTTCTGGACATTTCACGTAGATGGAATCACACAGCATGTGGCTTTTTGTATCTGGCCTTCCATTTTATTTTTTTAACTTAGTGCGTTTTCAAGGTTCACCATTTCGTAGCCTGTGTCACACTTCATTTCTTTTGGTGACTGAATAATGTTCCATTGTATGTGTATGCCACGATCTGTTTATCCCTCCATCTGCTGATGGACATTTGGATCGTTTCCACCTTTAGGCTGCTGTGAATCGTGCTGCTATGAACATTCGTGAACAAATTTTGTTTGAACACTTATTTCAATTCTACAAAGATATTTTCTTTTTTCGCCTGAGCAGCCCAGATCCACTAAGTGTCGTCAAGATAAGAGCTGCATTGGGACTTACTATTTTGTTTCCTCGCCGCCTGTTGTTTGTTCTAAACCAAAACGAAAAGAGCAAGTCAGTGGTGAAACCAGCAAGGAAAAAAGAGACGCAAGGGTCACGCTGCCCTGCATGATTTTTGGCAGCACCCTTGGCCAGCGCGCAGGAACGTGAAAAATCACAGAATGGAGAACAGAAAGGAGCCATTGGTGCAGTTTTAGTTATCAAAATCACAAACTTTTCCGCATTTTGTGTGAGAGGTTTTGATGCCCACGCCTGTGTCTGAAGAGGATTCTTGTTTGAGCTACGAAGGCTCCTCAGTGGCTAGTTGCAAGTCAGGTTGAAATGTGTAAAAACAATGAAAGCGATCATTATGCAGCAAGAAGTCCTGGCAGTGGCTAACCGTGCATCGCAGCGAGCGGGGCTTAGGAGAGAAGGCAGAATGAATGAGTGAAAATCGGACCGACCCGGGAATAATGTTCCCCAGGGTGCGTGCACCCTAATCTTTAGAATGCCACAAAGGTCCCACTGCGCTCCAGACTTCCAACCCACAGTGATTCCCCCACCCTTGGGGTCCAGGCAATTCTAGAACTCAGAGAGGCGTAGTCCCGAGTGTAATGCTCCTGTTTGGCCAGTACGAACAGTGGATGGACCTGGGGCCTAGTCGCAGACCAGCAGCCTCTCGGCACCGTGTTCCTGAGGCTGGAAAGGCTGGGGATGTGGGGACAGACTTGGCTAGGCATTTTCTTTCGTTCCCGTACGTCAGCTAAGCAGAAATGGTCTGTCTTCACCTGTGCACGACTGCCTTGGGGTAGGATCGGCTCCTTAACAGTCTGGACCAGCTGTGCGATCTTGGGCAAGTTACGTAACATATCTCAGCTTTAGCTTTCTCAACAGCAAAATTGTGCCAATAAAAGGGCCTACCACTTAGGGTCAATGAGAGAATTGAGTTAATCCACATAAAGTGCTTAGCTGAGTGTCAAGCATATCATCAGTGAAAAAAATAATGTAATTACTGTTCTGCTGACAGAGTAGGGAGGGCACAGCAGCGTTCCAGATGTGACATTAACTGCCCGGGCCCATAGATGGGAAGAGGTGGTGGGAAGGAACAGTGTGTCCAGATCCCCAGATATCATGGACCACTACCGAGAGAAACCAGTGAAGCCAGTCTCTGAACCCTAGCTGCTGCACAGCCACACCTGCCCTGAAAAGCCACTGTGGTTCAGTCGGGGTGAAAGCGGTCCAGCTGATTGAATGCCTTGTGATGGTACTAAGTCTGCAGGAAAGTTTAAATATACAGAAGTTTCTCTTATGCAGTCATTCATTCACTCGATAACCATTTATTGATCACATACTGTGTGCCAGCTTCTGTTTTAGAACCCGGGGATACAGCAACAAGAAGACAGACAAGCGCTGATGCTTGCCTGGCGCTTGTATTCCGGAGGGCTTTACCACATAATGCCTGTGTCCCTGACCTCTTGTCACCGAGCCTCTCTATGCCTCAATTTTCCAATCTATAAAATGGAGATAATAATAATACTATCATAAAGTTGTCATGAGCTTTTTTGTGTGTTTGCTTTTATTGAGGTATACTTGACATATAACCTTACGTTAGTTTCAGGTGTACAACATAATGATTTGATATTTGTATATATTGCAAAATAATCATCATAGTAAGTCTAGTTAACAACTGTCACCACACATAGTTACAAATTTTTGTGTGTGATGAGAACTTTTAATATCTCCTCTCTTAGCAACTTTCAGATAAGCAATAGGGTATCATTAACCGTAGCTGCCATGCTGTGCATGACATCCCCAAGACACTATTTATTTTATAACTGGACGTTTTACCTTTTCACTCCCTTCACCTATTTCACCCACCGCCCACCCCCCTGCCTCTGGCCGCCACCAATCTGTTCTACCTATGAGCTTGGGGGTGTTTTTGGTTTTTCTCATTCCACATATAAGTGAGATCGTGTGGTATTTCTCTTGCTCTGTCTGATTTATTTGACTTAGCGTAATACCCTCAAGTTCCATCCATGTTGTCACAAATGGCAAGATTTTCTTCTTTTTTTCTGGCCAAATAATATTCCATTAGATCATTTCCATATTTTGGCTATAGTAAATGATTCTGCAATGAGCGTGGAGGTGCATATATCTTTTCAAATTAGTGTTTTCATGTTCTTTGGATAAATACTCAGCAGTGGAATTGCTGGATCATATGGTAGTTCTATTTTTAGTTTCTTAAGGAACCTCCATACTGTTTTCCGTAGTGGCTGCACCAATTTGCATTCCCACCGACAGTGCACAAGTTTACCCTTTTCTCCACGTCCTTGCCAACTCTTATTATTTCTTAGTCATTCTAACTATTGTGTGAGGTGGTATCTCACTGTGGTTTTGATTTGCATTTCCCTGATGATTAGTGACGTGAAACATCTTTTCGTGTACCTGTTGGCCATCTGTATGTTTTTGGAAAAACGTCTGTTTAGATCCTCTGCCTATTTTTTAATCAGATTTTTTGTTTTTCTTAATGAGTTCATATCATAAAGCCCTTGAAACAGCGCAAAGCACAGAGTAAGCCCTGGGTAGGTGCTAGCTATTATCATCGGGGGAGTGTGAATGAGAAACAGGTTTGGGGAAAAGATCAGGAGTTTCTTTGGGGTGCGTTTTAGCTGTGAGATGTCTGTTAAACATCCAAGGGGAGATTAGTGATCAGGAGCCCAGATACTCAAGGCTGGAGGTCAAAGGGCAGGTCTGAGTTGGAGATGTAAATCTGGGGGAGATTGGCATAGAATTAGTATTTAAAGTCATAAAACTGATTGACATCACCAAGGGAGTGGAGGTGGAGAAGAGAAACATCCCGAGGACTGAACCCTGGGGCACCCCAAAGTTTAGGAGTTAGGGATCTGAGGAGAATAAGAAAGGAGACTGAGAAGGGGCGGCCAGAGAAGGGAGGAAAGCTTGCAGAGTGTGGCATTCTGTAGGCTGAGTGAAGAAAGCTTTACAAGAAAAAGGGCAGGTCGACTGTCTAACGCTCCTGATGGGTCAAGTAAGACGAGGACTGAGGGGTAGCCATTGGATGTGGCCACAGGAAGGTCACTGTAACCTTGGGGTGGTTCTAGCGCAATGGCGGAGGCAAATATCCTATTGGAATACATTTAAGAGAGTGGAGGATGTGAATTCAAGACGGTGAGTGTAGACATCACTTTTGAAGATACTTCCGTGAAGAACAAAGAAATGAGAAAGCGAAAGGAATATGAGGTCAAGGACATTTACTTGTTTGTTTATATTTACTTTTATAAAACAGGCTTTATGTCAGCGTAGTTGCAGTGATATGCACATATATTTGAAGAGTTCCTTTATGGGACATTAGAATAAGGTATTTTTATCAAGGAAAGATTCAGAATTCTGGGAGAAATTTTCACTGTTTCAGGTCATACTGTTCCATGAGGCTGGAAACCGTTTCTTTTTTGGGGAGATATAGTTTTTGGCGAGGAAGATTGGCCCTGAGCTAACATCTGTTGCCAATCTTCCTCTTTTTTTTTCTCCCCAAAGCCCAGTATATAGTTGTACATCCTAATTGTAAGTCCTTCTAGTTCTTCTATGTGGGATGCCACCACAGCATGGCTTGACGAGCAGTGTGTCAGTCTGTGCCCAGGATCCGAACTAGCGAACCCCAGGCCGCCAAAGTGGAGCACATGGACTCCACCACTATGCCACCGGGCCGGCCCCTAGAAACCGTTTCTAACATATTGAGTAAGGTAGGGAAGTTAGCTGAAGGGTTTGATAATCTGGGCCATTGGTGTTTAATGCTGATGTCACAGAATCATTGGAGAGCTTTGCAACTGATCACATGCATGGAACTTGGTGTGACATGCCATGGCATGTTGTATCTGAAAGAGAAGAAAGCCAGTACTCAGAAGGAAGAGGTAAAAGTTGAAAAGCTCTCGTGTAAAGTGTGATGGGAGAGCGCTTTAGTGAAGCTCCTGGTCTGTCAATGAAATAAAACTGAGTGGTCTCTCTGGGGTCACCTGATGAGAGCAGTAAACATAACATGATGTGTGCCCCCACGCCCCAGAGTTCAGGCCTCTGCTGCCATCTTTCACCAGAAGGAACCAAAGCTTCTCTGATGGGGTGGGTGGGCCAGGGGACTTGGGGGTACAACAGAAACAAAGGCCTGAGACCCCTTGTGGTGAGGAAGCAAGGATGCTTTCAAAGACGTGCGGGTTCTGTGGAGCTACGGAAGGAGGCCAGCCCGTGCAGAGGAGTCACACTTGGAAGGGTGACCATGGAATGAGGAGCTCGGGAGGAAAATCCATAATCTCAGCCTTTTTGAAGAAGCAGAGTCTGCAAAAAACCCTCAAGTCTTGAAAAGGGAATGTTAACATGGTAGGTTCTAGAAGGTAGTTGTAATGCCCATGAGAGTTTTCAGTGCTGTTTACTAGAGAAAATGCTATGTATTGATTGAACCAAAGTATGAGAGTTTTCTATTAAGATTTTGTTCAAAAGCAAAGTGCCAAAGTAGCTTATTTTCCCCTATGCCTTAGTCTGTTCAGGTTGCTATAACAAGAATACCACAGAGCAGGGGGCTTATAAACAGAAATTAATTTCTTACAGTTCTGGAGGCGGGGGAGTCTGAGATGAAGGTGCCGGCAGATTCGATGTCCGGTGAGAACTGCTTCCCAGCTCACACACAGCAGTCTCCTCGCCGTGGCCTCATGTAGGGGAAGGGAAGAGAGAGCTCTCTGGGGTCCCTTTGTTAAAGGCACTAATCCATTCATGAGGGCTCTGCTGTCATGACGTAGTCACCTCCCCAAGGCCTCACTTCCAAATACCATCCCACTGGGACTGGATTTCAGCAGATGAACTTCAGAGACACACGCCTTCAGCTTCTAGCACCCTGCCAGCCCCCCGATCTGCTTGGGTTGTTGGATTCGACACTTGGAATTTCTGAAGCTTCTGTCTGTTGGAATGTAGTGTTGATCAATGCGTCACATAAAAGGTGTTATGATAGTCTGCAAGAGCTGTTTGAAACTCAATGTACATACAAGCTTGCCATCTGCCAGTATAAATACCCAGGATGACATGTCCACCTGCCTTGATCATGGGGAAAGTACATCTTGTTCTTCGTCTGAAGAAATATTGGAGAATATTTTAACTCAAGGGCAGAGGCGCATTGTTGCCATGGTCCTCTTGTGTCCTTTATTTGAAACTTTCATTTTAATCGATTACTCCCTCTACCTGCTCTGGTCTCAACCCAAATTGCAGAAGCCAAGCTCTAGTCATAGGTTCTTCCCGCTGATCCCTGCCCAAATTGACGTTGCCATCCACTTCATGCTCACTGCAATTAGTGAAGAAGTTTCTCTCACACTTGGACTGACCAATAAGTAGCGAGGGAGTATTTCTAGAGAAACTAGAAGACTGACACAAATAAAGAAGCATAAGACAGCTTGGACAAGGACCTAAGCTGCCCAACCAAGCCTCCTCAACCCCTCGCCCCCCATGCCCCCCTCGCCCCCCTCAACCCCTCGCCCTCCACGCCCTCCTCGCCCTCCACGCCCTCCACGCCCCCCTCGCCCCAGCCTCCGACAACCTCTCTGCTGGCGGGGGAGGCGGGGGAGGCAGGGGAGGTGGGGGCAGGGGCGCAACTGTGATACTATGAAAAATAATATTTGGTCTTTGATCCTGTTGCTGGCATTCAGCTTCTAAAATGGTTGGAATCTCCAGTGTGATAAGAGTGTCCTTTGTATGCTAATGACACAACTAGTGGCTGGGGGCATGAGGGTTGGTCACCAGAAAGACCAAGGCATGATGAGAGGGTTGGAACTTTCAGTCCCACCCTCAGACCCCTGGGGAATGCTGAGCTTGAGTTAATCAGCCAGAGTCAATGATTAAATCAGTCATGCCTATGTACTGGAACCTCCATAAAAACCCTACACCATGGGGTTTGGAGAGCTTCCGGGTTGGTGAACATATCAAAGTGCTTGGAGGGTGGTGCCCCCCGCCCCATACCTTGCCCTGTGCGTCTCTTCCAACTGACTGTTTCTGTGTTGACTCCCTTATGATAACCTGGAAATCATAAGTAAAGTGCTTTCCTGAGTTTTGTGAGTTATTCTAGTGAATTAGCAAACCCGAGGAAGGGGTTGTGGGAGCCCCGTGAATTCATAGCCAGTTGGTCAGAAGTACCAATAACAAGCTGGGACTTGCAACTGGCATCTCAAGTGGCAGTCTTGTGGGACTGAGCCCTTAACTTGTGGGATCTGATGCTAACTCCGGGTAGACAGTGTCAGAACTGAATTGAATTGTAGGATGCACAGCTGGAGAGGTCGTGTTGGACAAGACACCATGCATTTAGCGTGAGAAGTGTTGTCCGTGGAAACAGCTCACCAACCACTGAGGCCTGCAGCCAGGAGAGGAGAGGAGAGAAAGGAGGAGGAGAAGAGTGGAGGGGGAGGGAGGTCTCAGGCAAGACCCACGTGTGGGCCAGCACAGCCTTCACGGTTCGAAATCTCATATGTAAGGGATAGATATTGACAGGTACCATTTTTACTTTCTATTAACTGCCAAGAGGAAAAGCAAACCCGTGCCTTCAGGAGTGGACAGCAACTGGGCAAATGTTCGGGCTGGATCCCATGACTGAGCAGTTAGGCCAAGGACGGGTACAAGATAACGGTGACCTTGCCTATTTAGGGGGGAGAAGGAATTGAGGTGACGTATATAAAACTAGCACAATGCCTGGAACACGACAAACCTGTCATCATAGTCATCCCAGGCAGAGAGAAGAAACCCGGGTTTCTTGACTCCCAGTCAACATTCAGTTTTCTTTTTCTTTTACGGCCTTAAAACCTGTTCATTTAAATGAAGTGCTGGGCTTAGAATCAAACAAATAGGATAGGAGATGCTTCGGGATAATGAGATGCTGCTGGGGAAATAGGAAATTATCAAATTTCAATCCACTACTTGGAAATGCAAACGTTCATTTATTCACAGTCACTGATGTCTTTATTGGAGCCGGAGCGTCCAGCACATCCGAACCACACGATTGGGCTCCGTAAGACAAACGAAAGAGGATCCCGGGGAGCTAACCAGCTAATCGCGTTGCAGACGCTGTTCAGTGCTTTTCCACAACAATGTGGTGTTTGGCTGGGCCCCTGATGCCTCACGCTCCTAGCAGGTGGGGGGTCCTCCGTCCCAGCATCTGCTGATCTCAGACGTGCCAGCATCCTCAGTCAGCTCAGCCTGACACCCCTCCGGTACTGGGCTCGGCTCCAGATCCTTGGGGGTGAGACCTGATTCCACACTGGGAGAGATCACAGCGCAACTGAAGAGTGTTGGCCGGCTTGTTTACTTGATTAAAAAAAGAAAAAACTCCACTGTCACAGCACCAAGAGTGAAAGCAAACCCCTTGGGCCTGGACCTGTTCCTGGCTTGTTATTTCACTTACATATCTTATAATGCTTAGTCATTATGGAAAATTGCTCTATTGCTAAGCAACCAAAATTACAGAGAAAATTAGATCTGAAAGACCTTGACAACAAGCAGGATTCCAAAAAGAGATGCAGTAAAGAGAAAGCTCCAGAATGACTAAGCTTAAGGCTGACCCCACTCTGAGCCTACACGTGGTCCCTAATAATAACCATAGTTAACCCGACCTGAGCACTTTGTGGGTGAGGCACCAGGCAGCTTGTTATACATTATCTCATTTGTTCCTTAAAACAAGCCCAGAGGTAGATATAATGATTACCTCTGTTTTCTCACAAGAAACTAGAGGCACAGAGAGATAAGCATTGGTCAAGGTCACTTAGCCAGTAAGCGGTAGGTCCAGAATTTGAACTCCAGATCCCAGCTTTTTAGCATCATGCATACTGACCCAAGAGAGCAGCTCTTTGTGCCCGAAACGTCCAAATAGTGCAGTCTACAGGAAAAGATGTGATTCAGGGCTAAATGGTAATAATAGTGTAACAGCATAATAGACGGTGAATTCAATTTTTTCCTTCACTGAGAGACACACTGTAGATCAGTGGAGTGAAGATGGAGCCCCTATTTCATTCTGTTATTTTTACAAAATGCATAAAGTATCATTGTTTTTACTGATTGTAAAATAAAACACACACTTATTAGAAAATATATAAATGTATAGAACTATAGAAAGTGAACTCCCCACACACACATGGTCATGCATACGCCCATTCACCACAGATGCCAGCGATAATCACTGTTACTAATTTTCTCTAAACGTATATATTTCTTAAAAATAAATGCAGCAGACTTCTTTTCCAGCCACAACAGACTAGCTTGTATTAAACCAACTTTTGCACTGAGAACAAGTAGAAACACTGGTTTAATAAAACCAAAAGTAAAAACCTATTTGAGGGGCAAATCTTCCATACGGGAGAATTTCAAACGAGATAAATAGATACTTCTCCCTTCGGTGGGTAGGGTTTAATTCTCTGTGAGTGTGGGCTGTTTTCAGATACCCACTTCCAAAAAATATAGTGCTGAAGGGGAAAAACAGCAACTTTTCAGTGGAGAAATCTAAGGACTCCTTTAACTAAATGATCAAGGTCAACATCATCAGTCATAAGTCATGTTGACATCATGTACTATCTTAGTCCAGGCTGCTATAACAAAATACCATAAGCTGAGTGCCTTAAACAATGGGCATTTATTTCTTGCAGCTCTGGAAGCTGGAAGTCCAGGGTTGAGACGATGGCAGGCATAGTTCCTGGTGAGACCCGTGGTCCTGGCTTGCAGATGACGGCTTTCTCGCTGTGTTCTCACGCAGCAGAGAGGGAGAAGCAGGTAGCTCTCTGGTATCTAATCGTACAGGCACTAATCCCATCATGGTGGTCCCACCCTCGTGACCTCATCAAAACCTAATTACTTCCCAAAGTCTCGCCTCCAAACATCATCACACTGGGGTTAGTGGTTCAACCTAGAAATGTGCGGGACCCAGGCGTCCAGTCCACAACGTGTACCCCCAATATGATGTAATGAGAAGAGTACTTTGCATCTGCGGCATTCTTCCCCAAAACCAATAACCCAGTCTAATTATGAGAAAACATCAGTTAAACCCAAACTGAGAGACGCTCTACAAAATACCTGACCAGTACTCTTCAAAGCTACCAAGGTCACGAAAAACAAATAAAGACTGATAAAACTGCTACAGACTGTGTTACAGACATGGCACCTAACCATAATGCTGTGCCCTGAATTAGATATTGGAACAGAAAAAGGACATCAGGAAAACCCTAATGAAATCTGAATAAAGTCTGTAGATTGTTTAATAGTGTTGTATTGATGTTGATGTATTAGTTTTGGCAAATGTAACAAGGTTAAGTAAGATGTTAACATTAAGCAAAACTGGATGAAAGATATATGGGAACTCTACACTAATTTGCAACTTTCTGTTGTTAAAAAATTATTCCAAAATAAGAAGTTTACTTTAACATTTTTGCTGTTGTTTCAAGATAGCTAGGACTTAAAGAGCTTAATTCCCAAAAGATGGAGAAAAGGGAGGTCATTGAAGTGAGCTGGTGTTCGTTATGCCTGGCTCCCCTTTGAGGTAGTAGCCATTAGGCTGGTAAGGGCCAAGGGCTGAGACTCCGAGCCTTCCCCTTGGGGTCTTAGCTGATTCATAAGCAGTGTTGGACCCAAAGGCCTGGGAGCTGAGCAGAGTTCTCAGCAGTCTGACACTACTAGGGAGACAGAAGTTGGAGCTCAGTGTTTACCAAGGAGTAGTAAAGCCCCCAGAAGTGCTACACTCTAGGAATAAAGGTGAAATGGAAACAGTCAGACCCTTAAAAGGACTAAAACTTGGTTTCAAACAAACTCAGGCTCAAAGTAGACTAAGGTCATCTGCATGTATTTGAACTGCCTGCAGAGGCCAAAGTCAGTCTTCTCTGGAGGAAAGTGACATCATGAGAGTCTAAAATTATCTCTACAATTTTTTATACACAATGCCTGGTATTCAGTGAAAAATTTAAGTGACGTGGAATATGATGAAAAGGCCAAACATACATGGAGTTGGAATTTCAGAATGAGAGTAAAAGAGAGGAAGGGGAAGCAGCCCTGTTTGAAGAGAACATGGCAAGTAATGAAAGACACCAAGCCATAGATGCAAGAAGCTCTAGGAATGTCAAGAGAATAAACACAAAGGAAAACACTCTAAGTACACCGTAGTAAGACTGCTGAAAATCAAAGACAAAGAAGACGTTTACAAACAGCGGGAGGAAAAAGACACATAACTTTCAAAAGAACAAGAGTAAGACTGACAATTTTTCAACAGAAATTATGGAAGCCTTGAGGAGACTCAAATGGAATCTGTTTGGAGCTTAAACAAAATAAATGCCAACCTAGAATTCTATTCTCAATGAAAATATCTTTCCAAAATGCAGGTAAAATGAAAATATTTTCAGCGAAACAAAAACTAAGAGAATGCTTTTCTAGAAGATGAGAATAAAAGAAATACTGATGAAGGTTTTTTAATAGAAGGAAAATTATTAAAGATAGAGGCACAATAGTGCAAGAAGGAAAGATGAGCAGCAGAAAGGTAAGCGTATGACTAAATCTAAATGAAAACTGAATAAAATAATAATAATAGTTTCTTGATGTTTAAAGTAGACAAGAGGTTAAAACACAAGATAGAGGGAAGCATGCCCTTCTGGTGGAGTAGTGATCTCCAGAAATCCACTCCTTCATAACAGCAATGAGGACACTGAGAGAAATTCTTAAAAATCAGCTTTTTCAGAAGCTTACAACAATGAAGGAGCTTTTATTCAAGAAAAGATGTTGAATCTCAGAAACAAGAATGAGTTTTGCAGCACTTTAACTTGCTCTATTCCCATACCCTCTCCTCAGCTCTATGGTTGGCGTGAAAACTAGGAGCCTTGCAACCATGGTGGCTCTTAAAACCAGTAGCCCAGAAGCCACTGGAGAAGTTGGAACAGGTGCGAAGCTCCTGACAAAGCCCCCCTCCGAGATTTGTCTCCATTTGACTTGTCTGACAGTCCCTTGGAAAAACCCTATTCTCAGGAGTTGTCTTTATTCGTCCTGACTCAGAGCTCACTCAATGAGAAAAACCTTATCCTCAGGGTGTTTATTGAAAACAGTCAATAGTAATTGTTTAAACTCACAGCTGCCTGAGGAGGTCATACCAGAAAGGGCAAATAAGAAGTTGGCCTCCAAAATATAAAAGAAAGGGGCCAGCCCTGTGGCCGAGCAGTTAAGTTTGCACGCTCCACTTCAGTGACCCGGGATTTTGCTGGTTCAAATCCTGGGCGCAGACATGGCACCACTCATCGGGCCATGCTGAGGCAGCATCCCACATGCCACAACTAGAAGGACCCACAACTAAAAATACACAACTACGTACCAGGGGACTTTGGGGAGAAAAAGGAAAAATAAAATCTTTAAAAAAAATGTAAAAGGAAAATCTGGGGAATGAGATGTCCATAAGGGGCTTTTAAAAGCTCCAACATATTCCTAGGGATCTAGAAGGCCATGTACATGCACAGGGCTAAGAAGATTAGGGCCTGAGAAGGTCCTCGTTTCTCACCTGGGGCTGATTCTGAGGCTCTGGCTGAGTGTTGAAGGTGTGCCCCAACACAAACACTGAGCCCCTCTGCAAAGACCAGGAGGTTTTTGGGGTTCAAGCATTTAAGGAAATCTCTCTAATCATTTGCTGAGCACTAGGCTAATGGAACAGAGACTTCAGCAGCCACACATGACAAAGAATAGAGGATTACTGCAGAAAGTTCCTAAGGAAACAATCAAAGCCAACAACAAACCCTGGAGAGAAGAGAAATCTGATTTCCGGAGTTGTCACATTATATCATTTTAATGTCCAGTTTTCAACAAAAATTTATGAGGCATGCAAAGAAACAGAAAAGTATAGCCTATACATAGGGGGAAAAAACCATCAATAGAAACTGTCCCAGAGAAGTCCAGGTGTTGGACTGACTAGATAAAGTCTTTATGCTGTTATAAACATGTTTAAAGAACAAAAGGGGGCCCTGTCTAAAGAATTAGAGAAAAGTATGAGAATGACATCTTGCCAAATAGAAAATATCACCAAAAAGAAAGAAGTTATTTTTGAAAAATGGAATTCTTAGAGTTGAAAAGTATAATAACTGAAATAAAAAATTCACTAGAGGGGCTCAACAATAGATCTGAGTTGGTAAAAGAAAAAATTAGCATACTTGAAGATAGGTCAATGAGATTATCCAGTCCGAGGAACAAAAAGAAAAAAGAATGAAGAAAAATGAACAGAGCATCATTGACCCAAGGATGCAATCAAGTGTACCAACATATACATAATGGCAACCCCCTGAAGGAGAGAGGCAAGAGAAAGGGGGAGAAAGAATATTTGAAGAAATAATGGCCCCCAAACTTCCTAAATTTGATTTAAAAAATTAATCTATGCTTCCAAGAATCTCACTGATTCCAAGTAGAATAAACTAAAAAAGATCCATATCAAGACACATCACAGCCAAACTTCCAAAAGACAAATAGGAATTCTTGAAGGCAGCAAGAAAAAAAAAACTCATTACAAACAAGGGGGATCCACAATAGGATTAGCACCTGACTTATCAGAAACTATGGAAGTCAGAAAACAGTGTAATGATATAGCCAATATGCTGGGTGTGGAGAGAGACTATCAACCAAGAACTATATTTCCAGGAAAAGTATATTTCAAAAATTTAGGCATTACTAGAGAATTCGTCACTAGTAGAGCTGCCCTATAATAAATGCTAAATAGAATCTTTCAGGCTGAAATGAAAGGGCACTAGACAATAACATGAATACACACAAAGAAATATAGATCACCAGTGAAAGTAACTACATAGGTAAATATAAAAGACAGCATAAAAGTATTTTTGTTTGTAACTCTTTTCTTCTCCTATCTGATTTAAAAGACAATCACATAAAGCAATAATTACAAAACTATGTTAATAGTCTTGTACAAAGATGTGATTTGCATGACAATAATAACACAAAGGAGGGGGAGAGGACAGAGTTATACTGAAGCAAAGTTTTTGTATAAGATTGAAATGAAATTGGTATTAATCCAAACTAAATTGTTTTAAATGAAGATGTTAATCATAATTTTCAGGGAAACCACTAAAAAATAACTCAAAAAAGTATAGTACCAGAAACAAGAAGGAAATTAAGATGATAGACAATAAAATATCTATTTAATGCAAAAGCAGCAGTAATTGCAAAGTAGTGTAACAAAAAAGACATAAGATATGTAGAAAACAAATACCAAAATGACAGGCATAAATCCTATCTTATTAGTAATTACATTAAATATAAATGGATTAAATACTCCCATCAAGAGACAGAGATTGGCATAATGGATTTTTTTTTTAATGATTCAATTCTATGCTGTGTACAAGATATATTTTAGATTCAAAGATGCAATAGGTTGAATAAAAGGATGGAAAAAGATATACCAGGCAAATATTAGCCAAAGCCTGCTGGAGTAGTTATACTAATATCAGACAAAATAAACATTAAGACAAAAATTTTTGCTGAAGACAAAGAAAAGTATTATAAAATACTATTATAAAATGATGAAAGAGTCAATCCGTTAGGAAGATGTAACAATTATAAACACATATGCACCTAACAACAGAGCCCCCAAATACATAGAATACAGGAGAAAATACGTAAAATAGCATTAAGGAAGTGAGGAAGATAAATGAAGTTAAAATGTTCTAAGGACCTTCCACTGTCCAGAAAATATAAAAGTACTAATTTATGTTAGATTCCAATAGTCAAAGATGCATGTTGTAATCCCTATGTAACCCCTTAAAGAATAAAATAAGGTATAACTGACAAACTAATAGGAAAGGAAAGTGCATTTTGAAAATTATTGATTAATCCAAGAGAAGAGAAGAGAAAAAGGAACATTAAACCAGTCAGGTAAAGAGCAAAACGGTAGATTGAAAGTCTCAATATATGAATAGCAATATTAAGTGTAAATGGACTAAATATGCTAATTAAAAGATAAAGATTGTCAGTCTGGATTTTAAAAACTATATGTTGTTTTTAGAGAGAATCTTAAATATAAGGATACACAAAAGTTGGATATAAGAGAATAAGAAAAGATAGAAACATTAATATTAACCAATAGGAAACATTAACCAAAAGGAAACTTGGAGAGGTTATTCTAATGTCAGACACAGGCAACTCTAAGCTAGGAGCATTATCAGACAAAGAGAGGCATTTCGTAATAGTAAAAGGGTCAGTTCGCTAGCAAGGTATAACAATTCTAAGTCTGCAAGCACCTAATAACATCTTCTCTAAAAATATAAAGTACAGTCTACAGAATTTAAAGGAGAAATAAATTCACATCATACTGGGAGATTTGAACACAACCTTCTCAATTGATAAAGCAAATACACAAAAAGTCAATAAGAATATTTATATCCTGATATTAATATATTAATATTTATAGATAAACATGGTTAACATATTTCACCCAATTAACACGTATAGAACACTACACTCAACAACAGCATAATATACATTTTCAAACGTATGTGGAAAAATTTTAAAAGTGAAGGTATGCTTAGCCATAAAGCAAGTCACAACACATTTCAGAGAATTAAAATCATATAGGGTGTATGTCTCTGACTATAGTGAAAATAAGCTAGATATGAATTACAGAAAGAAAACTAGGAAAATCTACAAAAGTGTTCAAATAAAGCAGTATACTTATCAATAACCCATGGGTCGGAAAAGAAATTGCAATAGAAATCAGAAAGTATTTTGAAAAGAATTATACTATAAAAACAACATATCAATACTTCTAGGCTGTTGCTTGGGCCATGTTTAGAGAAAATTGTATACCTTCAAAAATATGTATCAGAAAAAAAGAAATACCAAAAGTCAATTATCTAAGTATACAGATCAAGTAGTTGAAAATAGCAAATTAAATGCAAAGAAAGTAGAAGGGAGGAAATGATAAAGATAACAACAGAGATTAATGAAATTGAAAACAAATATACAATAAACATTTTAAAATTCAAATTTATAAGCCCCTAGCAAAACTGATCTAGAATAAGAATACAAAATACACAAAATATCAACACTAGGAACAAGTGGGAGCATCATTACAGATTCCGTATATTAAAAAGATAGCAGAAGAATATTATAAACAATACAACAGTGAACTTTAACATTTAAATGAAATAGATAAATTCCTAGAAAAACACAATTTACAAAAATGACACAAGGTTAATAAAAAAAAAAGAAAATATAAATATCTTGGGCTGCCTTGGTGGCATGGTGGTTAAGTTGGCAGATTCCACTTCAGCAGCCCAGGGTTCACAGATTTGGATCCCGGGCACAGACCTAGCACCGCTTGTCAAGCCATGCTGTGGCAGCATCCCACATAAAATAGAGGAAGATTGGCACAGATGTTAGCTCAGCGACAATCTTCCTCACACACAGAAAAGAAAGGAAGAAAGGAAAATATCTTAACCATATTTACTAAAGAATTCAAATCTGGGGGCTGACCTGGTGGTGTAGTGGTTAAGTTTGCACACTCTGCTTCAGCTGCCCTGGGTCCATGGGTTCAGATCCTGGGCACGGACATACTCACCGCTCATCAAGCCATGTTGTGGTGGCATCCCACATACAAAGTGGAGGAAGATGGGCACAGATGTTAGCTCAGGGACAATGTTCCTCACCAAAAAAGGGCAAAGAATTCAAATCTGTAGTTAAAACCCTTCCTACAGTGACAATTCCAGACCCACATGGCTTCCTCGGTGATATACCAAGCATGTAAAGAAGAAATAACACCAGGCATACGAAAACTCTTTTGGAAAATAAGTGAAGGAACATTGCCCAACATGTGTTATGAGATCACATAAAATTAATCCCAAAATCTGACAGGGACGTTACAACAAAGGAAAATTATCCACCAATCTTTCTCAGAAACATAGATGGGCAAAAAAAATCTAAAACAAGAAAATAGCAAATCTAATCTAGCAACATATAAAAAGGGTAACAGACCAAGACCAAGTGAGGTTATTCCAGGAGCAAAGGGTCAGGCCAACAGTTAAAAATCTGTCACTATCACTCAGTGTATTAGTAAAACAAAGGAGGAAATCACACAAAACATAGATATATATAGAAAAAGCACTTGCTAGAATTCAGTCCCATTCACAATAAACACATAGCAGATTAGGAATAGAAGGAAACATTTTTTCTTTTTTCTTAAAAAAATTATTTTAGACTTACAGAAAAGTTGCAAAAAGAGTGCAGGAAGTTCCTGTATTCTCTGAACACAACTTCCCCCAATCTTACCATCTTACATCCCCATAGTGTAATTATCGAAACCAGGATATTAACATTGACATGTATGATTAACTGGTTTATAGACATTATTCAAATCTTGCTAGTTTTCTCATTCACGTCCTCTTCTGATCCAGGATCCAAGCCAGGACCCGCCCTGCATTTACTTGTCATGTCTGCTTACTCTTCTCCACTCTGAGACCGTGCCTCAGCCTGTCTCTGTCTTCCATGACCTTCACACTTTCGAAGAGTAGTTCATTTTGTAAAACGTCCCTCAACGTGCGTTTGTCTGATATTTTCCCGTGATTAGATTGAGGTTATACAGTTTTGTCAAGAATGTTACGAAGTGATGTCATGACAGAGGGGAACTCTTAATCTGATAAAGAATATGTTAAAAAAAATCTACAGCACACTTCACACCCAAGAGTATGCCTATAACCAAAAATGTGGAAAATAACAAGTGTTGATGAGGATGTGGAGAAACTGGAATACACTGCTGGGGGGAATGTAAAATGTTTCAGCTGCTGCAGAAAACAGGTTGATGATTCCTCAAAAAATAAGAAAAGACTGTTTGGTGGTTAAACATAGAATTGCCCGATGGCCCAGTAACTCCACTGCTGTGTACATACCCCAAAAACTCGAAAATAGTACCCAAACACATCCTCATACCTGAACGCTCATTGCAGCACTATTCACAGTGGCCAAAAAGATGAAAACAACTCAAACGTCTATCAACAGAGGACTGGAAAAATTAATTGTGGTATAGCACATAATGGAATATTATTCCAGCATAAAAAGGAATGAAGTACCAATAGACGCTACAACATGGGCCAATCTTGAAAATGTCTTGCTAAGTGAAAGAAGTCAAACACAAAAGATAACATATTTTGTGATTTCATTTATATGAAATATTCAGGACAGATAAACCCATAGATTTAGAGACAGAATGTAGAGTGGTGGTTGCCAGAGGTGGGGGTTTTGGGGGAACGGGGAGTAATTGCTTAGTGGGTACCGGGTTTTATTTTGGACTAATAGAAATGTTTTGGAGCTACATAGAGGTGGTGGTGAATTACAAAATGTCACTAAATTGTTCACTTGAAAGTAGTTAATTTTATGTTACGTGAATTTCACCTCAAATTTTAAAATTCTACAGCAAATATTGTACTTAATGGTGAAATATTAAAAGCAGTCTACAGAGATCAGAACAAAGATGCCTATTCTCACCACTCCTGTTTAACCTTGTAGTAGAAGTCTTAGCCAGCGCAACAGTTATCAAGGAGAGGAGAGAGAAGACGAAAAAGAATGCTATACAGAAACAAGCACGAAGAAACCACTAGTTCACCCAGATGGATCTCACAATGTTGAGTGAGAGAAACTAAACATAGAAGGGTGCATACTTTATGGTTCCGTTGATGTACAGTTCAAACACAGGTCAAATTCATTTCTGATATTAGAAGTCAGAGGAGTGGTCCTCTCAGAGGAGAGCAGAGTGGCTGAGGGGGGCGTGAGAGGGGCTTCGGGCGCCTCTTCTAGTAATCTATCTGAATGGCTGTTACATGAGCGTGCTCACTTTGTGGAAATTCGTCAAGTTGTACGTTTTCTATGTTTATGTTCAATGTATTTACTTTTTAATGAATGTAGCTTCTACATACCAATCTTCAATAAGCCTATAAATACAGTTATAGATGCGCAAAAACACCCCAAATCTTTGCTGCTGCCCTTTACTTACACAGGCTGGGACGTGAGCCTTGTCTCAAAGCCTCTGCCTCCCCGACTCTTTCTCGGCGTTTCCAAAGGGACCTCTCTCTCGTATTTACCAGATGGCATGCCAGTCACTTCAACTTCTGCGAATACCAGAAAACCAGCTGAATGAAGAGTCAAAATCAAAATCCAGGCAGGGCTCAGCTGGGAGACCCTCTTACTCCGAAAGAAGACCACATACTGCAATTTGCGTTTCCAGTTTATCCTAGACGTTTTCCCTTATCAGCATATATAACTCCACCTTATCCTCTTCAGCAGTTGTATAATAATCTGCTCCGTAGCTTTACAGTATTTTTCATAATAAATCACCTTTTAAAGGGCATTTAAGTTGTTTTCAACTTTTGCTTTTATTAAAAATGTCCCAGCGCATATTCTAGCACATACATCTTTTCCATTTGACATTTTTTCTTTAGAATAAATTATTTAGCATTAAAATATTAAGTCAAAAGCTGCACATGTGGATAAGGATTTGGATACATGTGATCAACTTGTCTGCAGACAGGCTGTGGGCCTTTATCCCGCCGCAATCTAGGCGAGCATCTTCTCCCCCCAACCCTCGCCAACACCGCCTCTTGTCCGTCTTTTGAATCCTTGCTGAATCTGATGTATGAAAATAACTTTTCATCATTTTAATGATCATTTCTTTGACCATAGTAAGGTTGAACATACATTTACTGGTCATCTGTAGCTCTTTCGTAGAATCTCCCATTCTTAGTGAGGTCAACTTCTTACTAATTTTCAAAGAGTTGTGCATATACAGTAAAGACAGTAACTGTGTTTCTATCAAATATGAAGCAACTATTATTTTTGTTGACATTGGATTTTACATGTTGTTTTGTGCTCCATGTCACACAGACATTCTTAACTGTCATATGTAACCTCTGTCCATTTTTCCCTTTGTTTTCTGTCTTCGGGATCAATGCTAAGAAACATCTTCCCCATCCCGAAGGTTATGAAAGTATTTTTCCCTGCTTTCTAAGCTAACGTCGTGCTGCCCATAAACAGTGAAGCCAGCATTTGAATGTGTTTGCCTGGCTTCACTCGTTGTGTAACTCCTCACTATACGGTTAGCAATAACGGAAAGAATGCCTGGATATTAAGAATATTAGTTATTTTTAACTTACTTTTACTTACCTGCATTTTCACACACGTGCACAGTAAGGCATGATAGCATCGTGGGTAAGAGCGGGGACTCTGGAGCCAGCTAGCTCTGTTCCTTCTTAGCTGAGTGGCTCTGGGAAAGTTACTTCCCCTCTCTGTGTCACGATTTATTTATCCACAAAATAGGGAAAATCATGATACCTTGTAAAATTATTGTGCAGATTCAATAAATTAAGACGTGTTAGAACAGTGCCTGTTATACCATGAGCCCAATATAAGCTTTCATTTTAATGAACCTAACTACTTTTATAATAAAAACAGAATAAAGTTGTTTTTTAAATGAGATATGCTGCTATCAGAAAGGGCAAGTAACTGAAAAGCCCACTAGCCCAGGCCCCCTGGAGAGCTGTCCCGGGATTCCAGGCCCAGCTGCGCACTCAGGCCTTGCGCTTAGCTTGGGCAGATCAAGCCCCCCGAGGACACAGCAGCCACGCTCCCTGCCCCCAGTCTGGCCTCCTTGCTTGTTTCCAAGCATCAGAGCTTCCCGATCCCAATTAGCTTTTTAGGAAAAGAACAAATATTCGGAGAAAGCAAAGAAAAAGGAAAAATGTTTGGTTCATTCTTCAGACGTTTCCTGAGTGCTCAAATGTGTGATCTACCTGGCCAGGTAATTGCTGCCATTTGTGAGGACCTACTGTGTGCCAGTCACTTAATGGACATTATCTCATGAAAAACTCACACCTCTTCCCATGAGGCAGACATGACTGTATCCCCATTTTACAGAGGAGGAAAATGAAGTTCAGAGAGATGTGACTTTCCCCAAATCCCCAAAGGTGGTAAGCAGCAGGGCCAGCCTTGCCCAGAGGTGGCCTGACCTCCACGGCGTTCTCTGCGTTTGGCCGCACGGTCCCTCCTGAGGGTCTGCTGAGTTAGAGGCAGTCATTGGAAGGACTATCTTCGAAGGGAGAGGTGGGTCTGCCCCTGCTCTTCTTGGTGCGCGCACACACACACATACGTACATGCACTGCTTCCTGGCCTCCTTCACAAAGTAATGTTATTTAGGAAGAAACTGGGGCATTAAAGACGGTCCAGCAGGGCAGGCATTTGGAGCAACCAGCCAGCTTCCCCTCTGCCTTGGGCAGAGAACCCACACATGGCTGCAGGGAAAGAAAAGGCTTCTGGACTGCCCCCCGGCCAGGGGCCTGACCCGGGGCCCTGACCAGGGACCCACCATGCTTTGCTCCTCAGAGCCGATCCTGGGCTGACTGGAACAGATTCCACTCCAGCCAAGCAGGGTACGTGTGCACTGCAGCAGCGCCCACGGCTTCCTCTTCACACGCCTCTGGGCGCCAGCAGCGCTGCTCAGAGCCCCAGCGTCAGCCTGCATGGTGCCAACAGGGAGCTGAGGCCTGTTGCCTAATTCATCCCTCAAGAAGAAGGGTCTTCACAGCTCCCAAACAGAGCCCTTTCTTCCCCCAGGAAGCCCATCTGGACACCCCCCGACCCTGGCAGCTCCCCAGGCACAGGTTGGCTATCCCTACTTGCATCCCAGCGTCATCAGCCTCCGCTGTGTGTTCAGGACCCATTCCTCTTTTTCCCTAATCCCCAAATTCTTCTCCTCCTGAGGTGGAAACTAGGCCTTCTCCACCTTTGGGTCCTCCTCGGCCTTAGCCAAGAGCTGGGCTCATAGAAAGTGCTTAGTAAATGTTGGTGATGAATGAATGAATACATAAATGGCCCTGTGAAAGAATTTACAAGTGAGCACACCCACAGTGTGACTTCTTTTAAAGGAACTGGCTGATGGCTGTCTCAGGGCTCAGGGTTATGGTGGAAAAATTGGAAAACACGCATCTGAGGCCAAGCTCTGCCCCGGCTAGCTTTGGTTCTGGTTCTGGATGGGTCACAAACCACCTTTCTGACCCTGAGTTTCCTCAGCTGTAAAATGAGGGCGTGACAGAACTGTTCCACGCTGCTCTCAGGGGAGGGAAAGGCAGGAGGTGAGGGCCCTGGAAGGTGTGCCAGCACCAACAGCAACCCTGACTTCGGTGACTTCGGTGTCTCGCCCTCGGGGCGGCGGTGATTGCCCTCTGATGGCGAGAGCTCTTGCTCAGGCCTCTCCACCGCAAGCTGCCCATGCCCACCCAGCAGGTCTCCTTTTCCTCCACTGGTCCAAGAGGAAAACTGTTTTCAGACTTCTGGGAGCCAAACAATCACAAAAGGGGCTTTGAAATTCTGAGGTCTCACCCTGTCCTAGAAGCCAGGCTTCTTTCCCAGAATCTTCTGCTCCCTTCTGGAAGGTCTGAGGCAGGGGGAGGACAAGAGACCATCCAACTTGGGTGACAGGTGCCTGCCAGGGACCTTTAAGTCTGGGCAGTGGCCTGCCAGCTTCAGCCAAAGCTCTGAGGTCATTTCCCCTGATACCAGAGACTTGGCATCTGCCGGAATCCTTGGTGGGTCAGAATGCCAAGCGTGCCCCAGCTCTGCCGCTCACACCCCGGTGCCTGGCAAAGAGGCCCGAAAGGAGCAGGCCACCCTCCGCTGCCCAGAGCTCCAGTCTTGCTGCAGGGGCAGGGTCTGCCAAGGCCGCCGAGCCCCTGCCTGAGCGCTGCAAGGCTGCCCTTGGGCTGCGGGCACCCAATTGGCAGGAGAAAGGGCAGATCCCTCCTGAAGACCTCAGAGGCTCTGAAACAGGATCCAGCCTCACTTTCACAGCCCCTGATTGTCGATGCCACTAATGGTTGCTAAGAGACAGCAGGCATCACAGGTGCTGGCAGGAGGGGTTCCCCAGAGCTCTGTGCAATGCCTGGCCCCTGGAGCTGCCTGTGGCTCTGCCCACATCCTCGGCCCTCTGCAGGGGCCAGAAGTTACAGCCAAGAGCCAGTGGCTTTGGTGAGAAATCACTGGCTCGAAGCCTGCAGGCTGCACCCAGCAATCCTCAGAGAGGAGGCAAGGGTGACAGGGAGGACACGGGGTCTGGACACTAAGCTCTGTGTGATCTTGGTGGCTCCCCAGCTGGCAAATCACATAACCTCTTTGAACTTGAGTTTCCTTCTCAATAAAATGAGGGTAATTAGACAACATCAACTGACCTCCCAGAAGGATTGTTAGAATTAAGAGAGAAAACGTCTGGAGAGGGCTCGGGGAGTTGTAAGCTGGAGTTCAGTGCCAGTCAACGTCATAAATAGAGAACTGGGCTACGGCGCCCTGTGGAAGAGACATGCCCATCCTCCACTTGGCCAAACAAGGTTTACCAAATTATGTCTAGGGTGAGTTCTTATCCCATTCTGTCATAAATATATAAGTGTATGTGTTATCAAATTATATACAAAAATTATAAAACAATATTTTAAATTATACATTTTATTAATGTATAATGTATTGTCTCATATTTAGTTTGGGAGGTTATTCATAATCTATTAATAACGACCTCCTCAGGAGGGCATTATGGCTGGTTTTTATCTTATTCTTATCGGTATTTTCTATCTTTTCTGCAAAGATTGACGGCGTGAGTGCTTTTTATAAGCAAACGAAGTGGGTCCTGGCACAGCTCTGTAGAAGGGGCTGCTTCCCGCTGGCAGACCCAGCTCGTCCAAACTGCCCGCACGGAGTGGCTGAGGCCCTGCTGACGCGGCCTCCTGGGGCTGCTGCTTCATAGTAAAGCCCTTTTTTCAAAGAAATCTCACACAGAAGGCCACTGCAAAAGTGGAAGGGGCTCAGACACAGAAATCAGAGGGGCTTGGGGCTGTGTGGACTTAGACAGCCTCCAGCCTCCAGCTCTTTATCTGTAAAATGGGATCCTAATAGTTGCTGGCAGGGTGGCTGTGAGCACTCCGTGGAATCTCTTTGTAAGCAGAGCCCTGCACACAGTAAATGCCCAAAATTTGTTAGCAATTCTTAAACAAAGTTTTTAAGCAAAAAAAGGAGGAGCCGCTCTGGTTAAAGGGGTGTGGAGCTTCTGATCCTCTGCAGTGGCCCTGAAGGGACCTCCAGGGAAGCCTGGGCTCCAGGGAGCAGAGTCTGGAACCCTCTGGTAGGAACACTCCGCTGGGATCCGGAGGCCGCATGCCGGGAGCCAGGCTGGGCTGCTACAAGCTCGGGGATGGCTTTGTGTCTGTCTGCCCAGGTTTCATCTGCAAACCATACATGAGTGGCTCCCAGTGGGAGGTGGGCAAACTTGTGTTGGCGGGGAGGGACATGTTTTGGTTTGTCAAGATGACTGTTGAATGGTCTGTCCTCTGGCCAGACTTTCAGCTGCCTCTCCACACAGCCTTGTAGATGAAACAGCTGTTACTAAGTATCGGTTTAACAATCTGTTTTACATGCGCTTTATATGTTTACATTTAAGCACCAAGTATTTTTGCGGTTTTAACCTATACTGTGTTTACTGGGATTGCAACTCTATGTAAATCAAGGAAAGATGTACTGTTTTGTGCAATACTTTATGAGATTTCAGAAAATTGAACCCCAAAGGCAGCACAGCTTATGGTATTTGACTCAGCAAAACATCACATCACAAAACCACACATACATTTATGACGATTCCACACATAAGTGCCAGCATCTATTTCATTGATTCTGCTAGTGTGGTTGGACAGTGTATTTATATATTTAAAAGCCTATTATTTTAACTTACTTTGTTGTAAGTAACTTTTCTTTTATATAGGTAACACAGGTCAGTTCTGTTATGTATACATTTCATTTCAGAAGAGTAAAGGGGTGTTTACAAAATATTCCTTATAAAAAAGGGATGTTGACAACGTGTCAAATTGTAGGAAGAGGCTGGGGGGCGGAGGGAAGTGTTGGGACCGTGGGTTGAGAGCCTCAGCTGAGAACCTCATCACAGACTCCAGGCGACTCCTTCCCTGCCCTCCTGGTTGTCAAGTGGAGTTCAGAGCCCTCCTCCAAAACAGACCAGCGTCGGGGCTGGGGGAGCCGAGTCAGACCCAACGGGCCCTGCCCTGGGGCGCTCTCAGTCTGAGGCTCCCAATCCAAGTGGGATTTACCAGCTGAGAAGGTCCCTGGTGAATCTAAACTCAGCACAATGCTGAGGGTCTCCTGATGATATTCTCAGCATCCACGGCTCCCAGGAGGTGGGACTCAGCGACGTGGAACCGAGGCAGGCGGTGGAAGAACGGCTCAGCCAGCATCTCAACGGTATCCGTAGGGTTCTGGTTCCAGGGAAACCGCAGCAGCTAGAGCTGTGTTCTCACAGGCTGCCAGGCACCCTACTAGAGCTCACACTCTAGGACAGGTCTCAAAAGTTGTCCCCGCCATGTGGCCTAAGGACAAATGAGAAATAGAAGGCCAATGTGTGTATACAAATGTAGAAGTTGTCAAGGTGCCTTTCTTTGAAGCACCGTCCTTAATTCTCAGGTCATGATCTTCCTATCACTTTTTGTATTAATATTACCTTACTCTTATGAAATAATGGCGATGGTAGAGGAGCTGGAGTATTTTCATGAACACCCTTTCGCATGGCAAATTAGCTGTCCTCTTTGATGGCCTCTCCATTTATCAATCTCTCCTTCCCCTCCTCTCTTCTCTCTCATCCTAAAACCCCAAAGTGTTGGAATGGAAGGAAGCAACATGAAAACCGACAAGTTCACTGAAATGGTGCAGGAGCCTCCCACGGTAGCCATCCGTACCTGGCACAGTGAGGTCACAAAAAAGGGCGGGGTTAGCTCTATCTGGGGAAACTTCACAAAGGAGGTGATGTTTGAGTTAAGTCTTGAAATATCAGGGGCTGCTTGTCAGGGATAGATGGATGGGGCTGGGGTAGGTGGTGAGGAACAGGGGCGGAGACACAAGGGGAGGACATCCGGGGAGCCACTCGTTTGAGATGTTGCCGAGTGTCTAGTCCAAGAGGGGCCATGTCAGGCCATGAAGCTGGAGCAATCGGTGGAGGTCAGGTAACAACAGGGGGCAAGCTAGGACCTGTGGACTCCAGCCTCCCAATTGATGTCCTCAGCATCAAATGTTTAATGTCTAGAATCTGAAATTCCAAGTGGAACATAGGCAGGAGGTTGAGTCAGGAGGCAACCTGTGGATGGGGCAGGCACCGTTCCAGAGGAACGGGGAGTCTCCCCTGGGAAGCGCCTTGTGCAGCTGTAAGCAGGCCCCCCCAGACCACAGGGGGATTCTGAGCCGCTGGGCTTCCCAAAGTGACTAGAGACCTGTTGTGTAGACCATTCCACAGAGACCTTCCCGCAGATATAAAAACAGCAAGTTTTGCTGAGAAAGATGGTGCCCACACTCTGTGAGGAGAACAATATGCCCTCTACACACAGTGTAGCCGGCCAGGCTCTTTGTCTGCAAACTCGGGGGGTTTTAGGGGGTTCCCTATTGGAGTAAAATGGGACTTACATTTTTTTTTATAACTCTATTTAATTTTGTTCTGAGCCTCTGTTTTGCTAGGTGGCAGAAATGTCATCTCAGGCCACTTGTGCCCATCCCTTTCCTCAAAGCCACCTCTGATTTCTGGGGGACTTACCAAGGGCTTGTTAGCAAGGGCCCACGGTCTCATCTGTCCTCAAGCTTGCTGTGGGGACACCTCCTCCTCAGGGCTGAAGACGCCCTTCTCAGTGGTGGGATGCCAGCATCGTTTCTCTGCTCCCCACCCTCGGAAGCCAACTGTGGTCCCAGTCCTTTCTTTGTGTCTTGCTGCCTCCCCGGAACACTTCCCACAGAGTGGCGCTGAGTGCTCTGGTCGGGGGCTCCACTGTCTGGCTGGGAGTTTTGCCTCCACCTGAGGCTTAGACAAGGGTCAAGGCCCCTCTTGGAACATCAACGTCTGCCACAGGGCTTCCCTCGGCCTCTCTTCCCTCCCCCAACCCATGGAACCCCACCCGCCCTGGGGTAGGGCCGTTGGTCTTACTCATCATGTACCCCCTCCATCTTGAAACATTAGATTTATCCTCTCTATTTGTCTAAGGGCAGAGGCTTTTGAAACTCGAAAGCCAGGGAAAGAACGTTTTCCCCTCCACTTTCATCACATCCTTTCCCTGAGGCGTGCAGCAAGTCTGGGCTTAGCTGCCTGAATGGGGCAACAGGAGCCACGGGTGGGTCTGGATTCTTCTCTCTTGAGGCTCTGGGATCCTCTTCGTACTGTTCTGTGCCAGATACTTCCTTCTTCATTTGGTTCCCTCCCTAATTATTAAAACAAAACAAAGCAAACGAGTAAACAAAAACCCCTCCAACTCTTTGCTGCAGCCCATGCCCAGCGCCATCTCTGGCAGGTCATCAGGCTGTCTGCAAGGGGCCTTGCTGTACCCAAGCAGCACTGCCGTGGGCCCGGGCGAGAGTCCTGGGCGTGGGCACAGCCCAGCTGTTGGGGCAACTGGGAAATGGGGCACTTGCAGGCTGGTCCCCGGGCCCTCTGGCTCTCTCCTGCCAGTGCTCAGAGGTTTCATTTCCTCATCTACTGTCTTGTCTCTGTGCTCTGGGACGATGGATCATTACAAACAGAGAAAAGATTTCTTGCTTGTAGCAATTGCCAAACATAAAGCAATGTTTCAGGTCCATTTTTTCACACTAAAAACGTAAGCAACAAACATGTTATCCTCTAATTACCTGTCACCTGCAAAGTAAGAGCTTTTTCTGTCTTTGCTTTTCTTCCAATCCACGTTCCAGAAGCAGGAGCTGCCTCTCCTGGAGGCTGAAGTGTTTGTGGCTGAGGGACCATGTTCTGTTTCTGCCACTTCCTACCTGGTAACTTTCAAGAGCTGATTTCCAGATACGGAGCCTCAGTTTCCTCATCTCTAACGTGGGGATGCCTGCAGTACCTATCTCAAAGAACTGTTGTCAGCATTAGCCAGTACAGGGAAAGTGCTCAGACCGTGTCTGTCACACAGTCAGCCCTCAACAGGTGTTGGCTTGAATTATTATGTGACCAAACTGTTACTTCCCTGTGGCCCTTGGGAACTTATGGGGAAACTGGCATCAGGGATCCAAGATTTAAACTAAAGGAAGACTACGCACAGGAAGGAAGTGCGAAAGGGAAATGCTGAAGATTTCAGGCCTTAGGAACAAAGCAAAATGATATCATTTCAACTATAAATAGCAGCAGTCGCCTTCATCCTGCAAAACAAGGAGCCTTTATGTCACTTGAAGGATAAAAAAAGCTCCATCCCCTCTCCCAACACATGCACAAGGAAGTAACGTGAGAACTATGTGCTCCAACAGAGAGAGAACCAGGAGGGCCCTGGTGGGTGCCGGCCCCACAGGTCTGCTCCATCTGTGGTTGCCATTGCCCTCCAGCCTCCCTCAGCAACCTGGAGACTGGAAGCTCCCACCACAAGGTTCCAGGTGAAGTCCCAGCTTGGCAGGCTCCTGGATGATGCTGTGGTGTGGACTTCCAGATGGGGTTCTTGGACAAGGGAGAAGCAGACACACATCTTTGTCCATGGATTTCAGAAGCATCCCTTAGGATTCCAGAGCTGGACACATCATCTGGAACCCACTGGCTCCAGCCTCTGCCTTCTCAGACAGCCCAGCCTCTTAGCCACTTATGACTAATCACCATCACCATCAACATCAGCAGCAGTAGCAGCATTATCACCATTACTGCCATCATCACTAATGTTTCCTTTGAGCGTTTATTACAAACCTGGCGCTTTTCTAAATACTAGTGCTTCCTCATACCAGCACAGCAAGGCCCCTCAGCTGCCTCTAAAACCCTCCCCAAAGGCGGCCTCCTCCAGGACGCCTCCATCACTCTGTGAAGCTGGAAGCGGAGGTCGGGCTGCAAATATCTATTGATCACCTACTCTGTGTCAGACACCATACTGAAGAAGACACACGGTCACGTGGCTGCCATTAAACAGCTAACTGCAAATGTGATGAAGGTGAGCCAAGGGGAAGTACACGGTGCCCCTGGGGAGTAGCCATCACGGACAGTCGACCTCTTCCAAGGTCCCCAGGGCCAGAGCCCAGTCCTGTCACTGAGCACCTCACTGGCCAATTGCTCCGAATTCTTGGCCGCTATTCCACGCTGCCATTTGCGCCCCCCGTTCCCTCTGGTGGATGGATGGTTGAGAGACTTCATGGTGACAGAGTTGGGAAGGAGTTCCAGGCGGTGTCCAGGCTGCAAGTCCCTCGACGACAGGGAAATACCTCATACCTGCGTCTTGGTGCCCAGCAGTGGACACCGAGGAAGAACTGTGGCACAGCGAAGGAAATCATCAACAAACGAAAAGACGAACTACCGAATGAAAGAAAATATTTGCAAATCGTATATCTCATAAGGGGTTACTATCTAAAATATTTAAAGAACTCATACAACTCAATAGCAGAAAAACAAACTATCGAATTTAAAAATGGGCGGAAGATCTGAACAGACATCTCTCCAAAGAAGATGTCCAGATGCCCAACAGGTCCATGAAAAACTGCTCAACATCACTAATCACCAGGGAAATGCAAATCACAGCCACAGTGAGATATCACCTCACACCTGTTAGAATGGCTGTCGTCAAAAACACAGGAAATACGGGCCGGCCCGGTGGCGGAGTGGTTAAGTTTGCACATTCGGCTTTGGCAGCCTGGGGTTCGCCGGTTCAGATCCCGGGTGTGGACATGGCACCACTTGTCAGGCCATGCTGTGGTAGGCATCTCACATATGAAGTAGAGGAAGATGGGCATGGATGTTAGCTCAGGGCCAGTCTTCCTCAGCAAAAAGAGGAGGATTGGCAGCAGATGTTAGCTCAGGGCTAATCTTCCTCAAAAAAAAAAAAAAAAAAAAGACAGGAAATAACCAGTGTTGAAGAGGATGTGGAGAAAGGGAACCCTTGTGCAATGTTGATGGGAATGTAAATTGGTGCAGCCACTGTGCAGACCAGTGTGGAGATTCCTCAAAAAATTAAAAATAGATCTACCATATGATTCAGCTATTCTACTTCTGGGTGTTTATCCAAAGAAAGGAAAAACACTACCTTGAAAAGATATACATACCCCCACGTTCACTGCAGCATTATTTACAATAGCCAAGGTATGGAAACAAGCTCGGTGGCCATCAATAGATGAAAGGATAAAGAAAATGTGATGTATATACAATGGAGTATAATTTAGGCATAAAAAAGAAGGAAATCTTGCCATTTGAGACAATGTGGATGGACCTTGAGGGCATTATATTAAGTGAAATAACTCAGACAAGGAAAAGACAAATATCGTAAGATCTCACTTATACGTGGAACCTAAGAACAAAAACAAGCACACAGATACACAGAACAGAGATTGGGTGGCTGCCCGAGGTGAGGGTGAGGGGCGGGTGAAAGGGGTGAAGGGAGACAAAATGTACAAACTTCCAGCTATAAAATAAATAATGTTATTGGGATGTAATGTACAGCGTGGTGACTATAGTTAATAATACTGTATTGCATATTTGAAAGTTACTAAGAGAGTGATCTTAAAAGTTCTCATTGCAAGAAAAACATTTTGTAACAATGTTTGGCAATAACCGTCAAGTAGACTTACCTTGGTGGTAATTTCACAATACATGCAAATAAATCATCATGTTGTATACCTGAAACTAACATAATCTTATATGTCAATTATACCTCAGAAAAAAAAAGACCATAAAAAAAAGGAATAAATGTGGGGTGAATTAACACAGGAAGGAACGATCAAACAGATGAAGCCGTCATCACTGCCTGCGATAAGGCAAAATCGTAGGAGACTTGAGCTATTTCCCATTCTTCCCTGTCCAATGCCTACCTCAGTGCTTAGCTCATAGGAAACGCTCAACACTTGCTGAATGAAGAGAGGGATGCACACCTGAATAAGCAGAATTCTGGTGTCTATCATAGTGTAGAGGACAGTGATCCTATGTGCTCTGTAAATGCTCATAAGTAAATTAAATGAATGAAATTACTAACAATATGTATACCACTTAGAAAATGACCAAAATAATTTTTCCCATCATCTTTCATTAATATTTACTCATAACGTTTTCTATAACCACACAACTGTTTACTCCCTTTTCTGGAATTTCTTAGCTAGTTAAAAAAATTTAAAAACCACTGGGGGAAATGTGGGCTGAGTGTAAATCTAGAAAATTCTCCATGTGAACATCCAAGTAGACTCTGGAGTCTGCCAGTTGCCCCCTGCTGGGGCAGGGGCTGCCACAGAGTGCGAGGATGGGGACCAGGCAAAGGAGAGCTCTGGTGGGCAGCCGGGCTTCTTGGGAAAGTACAGCTGTCTCAGCCCTATTCTCTCTGGGGGTTCACATTTTCTATTTTCAATATCATTATCCGATTTCCTTATGATTTTACAAGATGCAAGGTAAATATCAGTCAAGTACTTCTTTGCAAAAAGAAGCCATTTAACCTGATGAAATATGGTTCACAGTGATGGACGATGTTTGGACAAGCCAACTTTGTACAAAGTCAACATTTATGGGATTCTCAAAGCAAGCTTCTTTGTTAAACAAAGCTATCCCACCTCTGCTCAGCTTGATCATCCATCAAAGAGAGTCGGAGACAGAAATGGAGACAGAAAAGGACCCATCCTGAAGAAACACGCAGGTTGAAAGACCAAGGCTGAGATCAGAGACTGATGGCTGAGTAACCCTTGGGGGCCTTCCCATCATCCATCTGATTCTCCAAGGCGGTCACTCAGAGCTCACCTCCATCGCCAAGCACTAACTCCTCTCCTTGCTCTCTACCTCATCTCAAAGGCTGAGTGGGGCAGACCTTTCTTCACTGCCCTCCTCAGGGACCCCTCTCTTCCTCCTGCCTCTCTTGCTAAGGATACTTGCTTTAAAAAACAAAACAAAAAAAAGCAACTCAAAGGTCAGGAGAGGTGTGGATATGCAGAGGCAGGGGTCCTTGCTTTCTACTCTGCCTGTTCGTAGGGGAAGGAGAGAGGGCTCGACTGCTCCTGCCCACCACTCTCCGCAGCTGTCTGCATCCCTCACACCAGCCAGCCTGAGGCCGTGGGTCTGGGTATCACTCAGCTTCTGAGGGAGCGACAGAGTGGCTTCTACCCACTTCCTCCACTCTACCCCAACCCAACAGAACCTCCCAAGCTTGTCCTCTTCCTGGAGAGTGACTTGGTCAAGACTTGGAATACTCCCTCTAAAATATTGCCATCCTCATCCCACTTTAGCTCTTCTACCGTTATCACAGTTTCTCCTATGTCCACATGCAACTGGTACTATTTTTTTTAAATCAGCTTTATTAAGGTATAATTTACATTAAAATTCACTCATTTTAAGTGTATAGCTTGCTAAGTCTTGATAGCTTGTACAGTATGTAACCACCACTACGATCATGATATATAGAACATTTGCATCCCCTAAAAAGTTCCCTCCTACCCCTTTGAGTCACTGCCTCTGCCCCCTGCAGACCCCTGGAGACCACTGAGGCGCTCCGGCCCCCGGCACTCTGCCTTCTCTATAAGTTTCATGTGAGGAAAATCACACAGATCAGCTTTCTGTGATAGTTTCTTAACATGATGCTTTCAAGATTCATCCAAGTCATTACATGTATTAATAGCTCATTCTGTTTTACTGCTGAGCGTGGATTTGCCTTAACTTGCTGGTGCCTCACTGGTCGAAGGGCAGTGTCTAGCTTTGCAGTACTGTGAATGCAGCTGTTCTGAACTTTTGGGTACAACCTGTACTATATTTTATTCAACTTTTTTCATTAAATTAAGTTAAATTTTTAAATTAAAATTATTTTAAAGTAAAACTTTCTATCACTACCATAAATGGAAAGCCTTCATAGTGTACCATAAACGGCCATGTAAAAATATTAGAAAGGATAATAAAATTCCAGCTGGATCTTGCTGCCCATTATCTTAGAGGATCTAAGATTGCCTATAAGTAAAGTCAAAAACGAGGACTTTTGTGCAGTGATTTACCAAGGGAGGGCTCTGAGTGGAGGAGGCGGGAAACAAGGAGGCTAAGAAGCGCGTGGGTTCAGCTGAAGTCTGGCCTCAGCCTGGTCCCGCAGGAGCTCAGAACAGGATGGTGCCATAGACTTGAACCACCACGACCATGGACTCGAGGCTTTTGTCTCCTGCATCAGTCAGTCATTGCCTGCAGCCCGCCCCTGTAGTGAGGGTATAGTCTCCCACTATTTCCAGGTGAGGCAGTTCCCCAGAGAAGGGTGGAAACTGTTAGCAGCCAGCACCCACAGCAGCTGGGAGGTGAGTGTCTCACCTGAGTAAAGGGGATCTTGGGAGGCCGACAGCATCTACTACACCAGCCAAGGCTTAGACTTGAGGTCGCTGTCTCTCAAAGTTGAAAAGAGAGATGAGCGAGTGTTAGAGAGACGAGAGACCTGTTCTCACCAAATAGAGACCTTCTTCTTAGTGCCAGCAGACTGGAAAGAGAGCTGGTGAGAGAGACTAGCATTCTCACTCACTCACAGCCTGTGCCCCGACGCCTAGCCTGTCTGTTTGCCTTCCTCAGCTCCAGTATCTCAGTGGTGTGTCACACACTTTGGGACACACGATTGCAAAGCATTAAAGGGGATCCAGCTCCAGGCTGCCTTCCCAGCCCCCTTCTCTCTCCATGCTTCCCTACCTCCTAGCTATTTCATCTAGCAGCCTTGGCTTGTGGGCGACGCTGCTGCTTGGTCACTCCCGGATCTATTCCCTGCCTTTCCATTGTTCCCTGTATTCAGGAAGCCACATTTCCCAGGCTCCCTTGCAAGTGGCTTCTAGATAGCTTTGCCTAATGGGAGAAACTGGTGGAAGATGGGAGCACAGGAGAAGGGAGAAGCAGGGGCATTTCTCCCTCTTGCTCTGCCTTAGGGGGCACCTTTAGCCACGGCCGTGTCTCCTCTCCGGTCCCACCTCCCAGAGGACAGCCCTTGCGTGGCTCCAGCTCCTCCAGCTCCCGCAGGATAGCCTTTATCTCCACGTGGCTAGCTCCCACGGGCAGCTGTTGCCCTGGTCCTGCCCCTGCCAGTCAGCGCTGGCTCCAGCTCTCGCTCCTCAGCCTTGGAGGGAGAGGCTTCCTGCTGTTGCTACCCTGGGCCCTTCACTAAGCCTGTTAGGCTTCTCGTCTCTTCCATTTTCTGTGTAACCAATTCCTTGTATTAAATTCCCTCTGTTGAAAGATCTCAAGTGGTTTCTAGACCCTGACAGCAAGGCCACAGTGAGCTAACCAAGAGTTCACAGGATCACCAGTGAGAAGTTCTGCATAAATCAACCAGTTGCTAAGGTCACTTGAAAGTTGCCCAAGGCTAAGGCCCCAGCTTCACCAACTGGAAAACTTAGGCAGAATGCAGAGGAAGGAGGAGGAGTAACCAAGTGTCCACATACCTCCGGAACCCAGTGTGTGTGACCGTCCCAGCCATGGCCCCGCTCTTCTCTCCTGCATCTTCCTCTCAGGGGTAGTGCCAGCCCTTTCCAGCTGGCTTGGGAGGAAGACTAACTCCTTTCTGCTGGCTCTTCAAAAAAATTCTCTCTCATCCTCCAGTGGGGCTTCTCATTAACAACCAGGATGTAAAGAAACTGAGGGAGAGAGATCACACAATGGGACTTAATTTACCACCCCTTAAAAAGATGGCGTAATGGACCTAACTCCCTCTGTTATCTCTGGATGGTGCCGGGCAGCAGAAGCCTTGCACACTCCGACTCTGCTTGCGGGCGGGAATTGTACTCCACGGGAAGCGTCAGCAAGGGAGTCCATCTGCCCAACGAGGGTAAGGCCAAGGCCAGACTCCAATGCTTTGCCCAGACTCTGTTGTCATTTTCTCTTTCGAAACGGTCCATGATTAGAGAGAGAGCCAGAAAGGAGCTCCGGGGAGGGAATGAAGGAGCCAGGGAGCAGAGCAGCCTGGCCCTGAAGCAGCCACGAGTGCCTAGGAGCACCCCTTGCTGCGGGTGTCCCAGGACCTCACGGGTCTCCCCTGCTGGAAGGGGCTCCCTCAAGTCAGGAACATACGAAGCAGGACCCTCTCCACGCCCCCAGAGGCTTCCCGTTTGTGACAAAGTAGCACTGTGTAAGTTGTCGCTGTCTACGGATCTTCCCCACAGTCTTGGCAAAGACCTCCTGACAACCATGGATTCCGAATCCCGCAGGGCCAGCTTCCTGGGTCCGGTCTTCTGAAGGGCATGGCTGGTCAGATGACTGACGGCAGAGGCTCCCCTGGCTGGGGCAGCTGCACTATTGCTCCAAGTGGGACTTACCAAACAGCAAAATGGGGAGAAAGGGTCCAGGAGCAGGTTTTGGCAACAGAGAGAAACATGAGACTAAGGCTGGGTCTATTTCCTCTTTCTGTCACTGTGAGCTTTCGTTGAATACTCACTGTGTGTCAGGCATCGGGCTAGGCTTAGCACATCTGCTCTTCAATGCAGCCCCAGGAGTCAGGTGCTGTTTTACTGGTGAAGAAGACCAAGGCTCAGAGAGGTGAAGTAACACACCAAGGTCACACAGCTGCCTGTGCCTCGTGTTGCAAGACCACTGTTCAGACTTCTCAATCAAGGAGGCAAAATCACCTTCTGGGAGGCAAGGGTCAACTGCTGGACGGGGTAAGGGGGCCGGTCCCAGCTTGGGGATGGTGAAAGGGCTGACCTGAAAGTTAGCCCAAAGTAGCCAAATGAGGAGCGGTGAAAGGACGGAACCGATGGGGGGTGAGTTCAAAACTGAGGATCGGTGCGTTTGGAAGCAGGAGCGGTGCCCCTTCCATCCAGACCTTCGAGCTGAGGGCACTGCCTGGAGTGGCTCTGCGTCTGGCGTGTGTGCCAGGAAGCCTTCCTTCTTGTTTCCCACAGACGTGAGGAAGTACTGTGCACTGGTACTTACTGAGCGCTGTGGGGACACAGCTGTCGGCAAGATTGGATCTCTGCTCTCGCGCAGCCCACAGGGTCGGGAGAAGAGGGACATGTACCCAGACAGAGATGACGGAGACACAGCTGGGAGCAGGGAGGGCTTCTCGGAGGAAACGTCTCTGAGGTGGACCCGGAAGATGGGCTGGGCTTGCAGCTGTTGGATTGAGAGGAAAGGGTAGTGCAGGCTGAGGAAACAGCCTAGACACAAAGGTGCAGGGGAGAAACGGGAAGGAAGTGGCCAGGACGGGCACGGAGCCCGATGTGGCGGGAGTGTGAGCGGTTGGGCTGGCGCAGGCGAGAGGAGCTGGGAAGGTCGTGCTGGCTAGGTTATGACTGCTCCACCATGTCACTCCTCTGACCCTCAGAGCATGGCTAGGGGCGGGGTTCAGCCTCCCCGTTTTTCACATGTGGAAACCAGGAATTGTAGATTCTTACTCCATACTTCCTTCGTCCTCCACCATTAGCAAGACGCCTTCCTTGGAGGCCCCCATGTTCCCTTAGGACCACATAGTTCACCCACGAGGTCCTTGTGGCTAGACAGAAAATTGCCATTTCCCCAAGGGAAATGCTTCTCTGGGAAGCACGGTGAAGTGGACAGGCCACTAGATTGGGAAATAGGAGACCTGAGTTCTAGTCTGGACTCTGTCATCAACTGTGTGACCTTGGGCGAGTCACTTTCCCCCTCTGGGTCTTGGTTTCCTCATCTCTAAAGTGAGGAACTGACTAGAGATCCACTGACTCCTAGAGTCTGAGTAGTGAAATAGGGCCCAGCTACGCAGAGGGAGTGTGTGGAAGGAGCATGCATGCATTTTGAGGCATCTTTTTGAGTATCTACTGGACACTGTGTCTTATGTCAAGGACAAAGATACGGCAATGAATAAGTTCAGGTCCCTGACATCCAGTGAAGGAGAAAAACAAGAGAAATGAAAGGGACAGAGGTGTTGAGAACACCTGGCAATTGTCAGCCCTGGAAACAGCAGGGCTCAAAGTTAGGCTTGAGGGGGTCAAGGAGGGCCTCACAGAAGAACTGAAGCTTGAGCAGCCATGTGACACAAGGATGGGTGCGTGCTGCCAGGGGGACAGGACAGCAAGGGCCTTCCAGGCAGAAGGAGCTGTGTGCGCAACAGCAAGGAGAGAGGCAATGCACGTGGCATTCAGGTAAGCACAAAAGTGGGGTGGGGGTAGGGTGAGGGGGGCCAGGAGAGAGCCATGGGGCCCGAGCGGTCAGCAGGCCTCGGGGCAGGAGAGAGGCACTGTCCCAGGGGCATGCCCAGGGCTTCCCGACGAGCCCCGGTCTGATTGACGCAGGCCGACTGGAGCACAAAGTGGATCCCCGCCCTCTGTGGTTCCCTAAACAGTCTCCGGCCCTCCTGTGCAGGCCTCACCTCCCCATGGGTGACAGGCAGAAGTGGTTTACCATAGACTGCTTCCCTACTTGGGAGCCCAGGGTGGAAAACAGGGTTTCCTCCGGGTGGCATCCCAGAGGGCCTCAGTGGACGCAGGGTTAAGGAGATGAGGACCCAGGCAAGCAGCAGCCTGAGAGCATGCAGCATTAAACCATTATCTTAGCCAAAGAGAATGAAAGTTTGGGCAGCATGGATCCAGGACTCAGAGCCCTCTCCCAGGGCACTCTCCTCCAGGCCAGGCACGCAGTAAATGCCTGGTTCATTCGATACATGTCTTAACTGTTTTCAATGTGCCCTGCCCCCCCGAATAAGATTGACAGCTTTATGAGAGTAAAGACAATATCTTTGCCATCTTTATAGTCCCCTCAACCGTTGGGTACCTGCTTTGAAGTTATCCAGAATGGGTTCCACTCCCGGTGGAGCTACTTCCTGCTGTGTGACTTTGACAAGTCACTCACCCTCTCTGACTCTTGAGACTAGGGATGATCCCACCCAGGCCATGCAGGATTATTGAGAAAGAGTCTTATTGGAAGGATTATTGAGGCTGCATCTGCACAGCAGCCCCCACTCCCCAGCGCCTCACTGACAGCAGCTATTGTGACAAGGGTTGTTGTGGCCTCAAACAGGGGAGGAGGTAAGATGCTTTCCCTCTCTGGCCCTCTAGTTCCTTTATCTATCGACAAAGGTGCGCAACTAGTTCTCCTTCTACTGGAAACATCGAGTAACCAGCGCTTCCTATAAGAGGAGTCTCCTTGCTACCGGCTTCCCAAGAAACTCCCTTGCCCTGGGCCCATGGACGTGATGGAAATGTGCTGGTCCTCGGTTCTCAGACTCTAAGACTTAGAGCAGAAGTTCATGGATGCTTCCATGGACGTGCCTCAGGGGGACCCAGGAGCCTCCTAAATTGGGTGCAAAATACTGTGAAAGCACATTTCCTGGGAAGAAGGTCTGTATTAATTGCCGTTTTAATTCCTGAAATCAGAGTCCTATCCTAAAGGGTCCTGGGGGTTCGGACAGAGGCTCCAGTGCCCAGCACAGGGTGGATGTCCACGGAGTGAAACTCACGATCATCGACGCATTGATATCATCCCCCAGGGGTGTGTTTTGTTCAAAATACGTAGCAGATCTGAATTTCAGGTGACCATGTTCAATTCCACGGCAAACCCCAGTAATTTGGGGATTACAGCATCCTGTTGTTTATCAACTTTTATGCAAGCTCTGGTACTCCTGCATATTCCCCACACCCAGAGTTCCTGCAAATGCTGATGGCTATAAACTGCTTTTTAAAACAAAATATATTAAAGTTAATTTTATTTGGGGCATCTTTGAGACTCTCCTAGCAGCCTTAAAAGTTGTTGGTACTTCCCCCAAGGTATTGAAAAGCCAGGACTTAAAAATAGCATCCCCAATCCAGGAAATAAAGAAGGGCAGGGAAAATGCCTTTTATAGCCTGTGTCCTAGGAGCTTCTCAAAGCCAAAGGGCCCTCTAGACCTACAGTGGGCCTCGATGACTGTTTGTCAGCAAGCGCAGCGTTATCAGGCCGTGAAACCTCAGAATTCCCTTCTCAGTTCCACTGCAGCCCTCCTGGATTGTATTACGCAATTTAGCACTTATTTCTGTATTGTTTTTAAGTTTTATATTATTAAAATAAAAGATGACAACAGTCTTCCAGCCCATTCCTCCCCGCCTCAGAAGCAACCTCGTTACCCACCAGTGATCTGGGTTCTCCAGCGGCTGATTCCATCTTAGGGGACGTCCATTGACTCAGCAGTGAAACACGCGGTTCTCACCGCCTCTCTCCCTGGCTTCCACTAGTCCTCTCGATGGTCAATAGTTCGGGTATTAGTTTTACTCCATTTGTTACCTCTGTAAATTTAAATATTCAGAACTTAAACGTCTTTTCCATCAACCTGACGTATTTGTTTAACTCCTCACTTGGTAAGATAAAGATTCAGAACTCTTTACCATTTTCTCCGTTCTCTTTCCCCCTCGCTTTCATACTTCATCTTTTTTCTACACTCAAAAGAAAAAAACGAAAAACCTTTTCTTCTTGCACGACATGAAGAAAATTACCCATCTCGTAAGAGTACAGCTTGATGACTTTTCATAAACCAAGTACATCATCTAACCAGCATCCAGATCAAAAAACAACGTCTCAGCCCCTAGAAATGCCCCCGCGGTACTAGGTGCCCAAAACAAAACTAATTTTAATACATGTGTTAAAAACCGGTTTATATCCACCAGCACTTGTAGGAACTATGAGGAGTGGGAATATGGAGGAGTTAAGAGAACGAGCATAAAATTCGATAATACAGTCCTGAAAGAAAAAGTTATTGGGCTTTGCCATGGGATTGAACATAGTCACCTTCAATGCATTTTTGTTTACTTCCAGTTTGGACCATAATTTTCTTGTACCATCATTCTTTTTTCCTTGAGTCTCTAACAGTTTTTGTAACCCTTGCATTATATGTCTTTATCACATTCTTACATTTTTTTAAAAAACATTTCAGGGCCAGCCAAGGTGGCCAGTAGTTCAGTTCAGCAAGCTTTGCTTACTTGGCTCAGGGTTTGGCTCCCCGGCGTGGACCTACACCCCTCGTCTGTCAGTGGCCGTACTGTGAAAGACGAAGGATGGTAGTGGATGTGAGCTCAGGGCAAATCTTCCTCAGCAAAAACAAGAAAACAAAAAAACCCCACATTTCAACCAACATCCTCCATTTTTCCAGATGCCTTTGTCCAAGTCTCCTCTATCTTTATGCTCTCAGCTGAGCTATTTCCTTCTTGGCAATATTGTGTCTTCTTTTCACTGCTCTCCCAAGTTTCATCTACTGTTTTCCAGGATCCCATTTTTTCCTATTTATTGATTTTAACATCCTCAAGTAGCTTCCTATGATAGGGTGTATGGGAGTTAAATTTTCTGGGAACTTATCTGTTTGGAAAAAGTTTTTTATTTTGTTCTCTTACCTGAAAGACGTTTGGCTGGGTGTAGAATTTCAGGTTCGAAATATTTTTTTCTCCGACCTGTGCAAGTGCTTCTCTGTCGTGGGCAGAGCCGGTGCTAGGATTCTGAAACCTGGCTGACCCCTGCTCCTTTTTGGCTGACTTATTTTGTCTCTTTGGAAACTTATGGAACTTTTTGTTTCCTTGATATTTTGACATTTTGCTAGGATGTCTTTTTTCGTTCATAGTGGGCCTTTCAAAACTAAAACTTTGGGTCCTTATTCATCTCTGAGAGATTCTCTTCTTCTTCATTATTTCTTTCTCTCCATTTTTTTCTGTCTTCTCCTTTCTCTTGAATTCCTATCTTTCCTTTCATAGCTTGACTCTTTACCAAACTTTACTTTCTATCCTTTAATAATATATTTTATTGGCTTTGCTTTCCATCCTTTAATAATTTATTTTCTTTTGGCAGTAATTTTTTAGTCCTTAAATCTCTTTTCTTATTCTCCAATTGCTCCCTCTTCCCAGCATGCTCTTCTTGCTTGATTGGTGTAATGTTGTCTTGAATTTCTCTGAGTATATTCATTAGTGGCTTTTAAAATTGTTTTCTTACTGTTCCTTCAATTTTCTTTTCCGTTTTGGTTTTTAACTTGTGGCTGTTCCCTTTGCTGCTGCTGCTGCCTGCCTCAGACGCCTAGTGATCCATGACTTTCTATTCATATTTAAGACGACAGGACAGTGAGGGTGGATTTCTTTCCTGTTGCGAGGGGTAGACTGTTTCCCTCTATCTTCTCCAGAGAGGACCTCTTTGTGAAGTGGGTGGGTATGCTAGTTTCCTGGGGCTGCCGTAACAAAATACCACAGACTGGGAAGTTTAAACAGCAGACATTTACTTTCGCACAGTTCTGGAGGCTGGAAGTCCGAGATGAAGGCGTCGGCAAGGTTGCTTTCTCCAAAGATCCCTCTCCTCGGCTTGCAGACGGCCGCCTTCTCTCTGGGTCCTCCCACAGTCCTTCCTCTGTGTGTGTGCACTCCTAGCGTCTCTCCCTCTTCTTCTAAGGACACTAGTCCTAGTAGGTGCCCCCTATGAACTCATTTAACCTTAATCACCTCCTTAAAGGCCCTGTCTTCAAACACAGTCACATTAGAGGTTACGGCTTCACCCTATGAGTTTTGGGCAGACACAATTCAGTCCATAACAGTTGGGTGTCCTTCCTGCTGCACACTGGCAGATTTGCTTCAGGGTGAACAGGAAGAAAACCAGCTCTAACGCAGTTGCATCCCAAATGTTGAATGAGCAGATCTTTCCTCTGAGACATTGTGTCAGTTAGGAATTTTTTAATAATGCTTTTAAAACCATTCCATTAGCAGAGGTTTCTTTCATTTTTCCACCTAAGAAATCTGGAGCTAGATAGTCTAGCACTGCTGCCAGAGCTTAGACGGTCTTTGAGAAGCCACAGTTTTCCATCTTTGCTCTCTGCTATCTTAGCATTTCAACTTTTCATCACCATGCTTGCAAGACGGGTCCACAGCTCCAGGCATCACACACACATCAGGGCAGGAAGAGGGGGGAGGGCTGGCACCAGCCAGATGTGTCCAATTTATTAGGGAAGCAGAGCTTTGCAGAAGCTCTCTATCAGTGTTTCTCTTTGACCACATCTGGGTCAGAAGCCACAGCTACGAGGAAAGGGGGACTGGGAAATTGGGTGTCTAGAAACACAAGCAGTCATGCATCAGTGCTTAGGATGGACACACAGGCAGCCCCAGACAAACTGGGGTTCTGTGAGGAAAGGAGGAGGAGGAGAATAGTTTGGGGGTAGATAACTAAATATATCTCCCACAGACATCAACATCTGTGCCAGAGACGCACACATGCCTACTCTGAACCCCATACACTTGCCCCCCTACCTGCCCATTCACTTGCCCGAACAGAACAGAGAGGTTCTCCTCTCTGCTCCCATGGGCCCCATGGACACTTTGATGTTGGCGTTCTTTCCCTGGTTTGGAAACTTCTTAGTCCCTGTCATCCCTCAGGACTGTGAGCTCCATGCAGGAGGAAGTGTGCCTTGGTCATCTTGGGATGCCCAGACCTGCAAAGAGCCTGACCCAGAGTAGGGCTTTTGCTACATATTGATGAATGAAGGGAGAGAGGAGGGGAAAAAGGAGGGAGGAATGGGAAAAGGGAGAGGGAAGCAAGGCAGTAATCGGTTCTTTGGATTATTCTTCTGGCTTCTGGTAACATCTGTAGATTTGGGGTTCTGGAGTTTTTGGTATAACATGATCTGAAGTGAACCCCATAGAGCACTCAGATAAGCGAGGACAAATGGCTGCTCTAGTTTTTCAGTGTCTGATGAGCTGTGTCTCGCAGAGGTGAAAGTGAGGAAGAAGAGCTGTGTCTAGTCTAGTCCAGTCAATGGGAGTTCAGAGCAAGAACCTCACAGCTCCTTTGAGGCACACCTCCTTCACCTCCCCAATATGGTGGGTCACTGAGTCCTGGAGACGACAGAAGGGTCATTCTGATCCAGGCAGTGGCTTGTGAGTGCTCACTGGTCTCTGGAGATGAGTACCCCCTTAGCCCTGCCCTTTGGGACTCGTGACCCTGAAGTGCAACTGTCTATCTGGTCTCCACTGCTAACGTCCATGGTCCTGGCCGTGATGGCCTCTTCATCAGACACAGGCCTCTGACAGTCCACAGGCTCTCTGCGTCTCCTCCGTGGGACTTGGGCTCCTGAATGCCGTGCCTTGGAGAGCCATGATGTTCTGCCGTGGACTAGTTGTGGTAGTTACCTCTGGTAGCACATCCGTGCCATCTCTCCCATGTCAGATTAAGAGTGGTGCCAAACTAGAGGATATGGTTTTCCTCAGGGCTGGTATCCACTTAGACTCTGTCCAAGAGGAAGAAGGGAAGCAGATCATGAGCCCCAGTGTTCTGAGGCTCTGCCATCCCCAGCTGGATGAGCCTCAAGCCCCTACTTCCTCGCTCGAGGGATAGCCCCGAAAGGCAGGGAATATGAAGGACCCAACCTTCTCACCCTACCTCAAGATCCCTTCTTCTCACAATCCTTTGAGGAGGAAAGAACAGGATTTTCATGTTTCCCCCCGTCTGACTAGAACTCCCACCAGGGCATATGCTCCTTCCCAACTCCACTTTCATAGCTTAACTCTAATTGCACCCAGGGTCTCTGCAGGGAGAGAAACCAGCCCACCAAGATGGAAATATTCATATCGTTTCAAAATATCATACTGGTACAAAGTATACTCAAATGAACTTGCAAAGAAGAAATATTTATTATAAAGATACAAGAATTTCACACAGACCCAAAGGCAGGGATGAAGCAGAAATGGCAGGATATAGCTGCCTCACAATCCCTTATGGTAAGGAACCCAACATTTCTCAGTCTCAAATTCAGATTCTCAAGAGAGAAACTGACTGTTCAGTTTGGGCCTTGCCCAGGGGCATGGGATCCCAAGGTACAAACATGGCTTCTGGGGGGCCTTACATAGGAGAGCACGCTGTGGGGCCAGCTGTTGTAGAAGGGGCAGTGGTTTATGGGCGAGGAGGATGCGTAGCAAAGTGTTCACTCTGATGGAGACCCAAACAACTGATGAAAATGAACTCAGAGGTTCTCAGAGCAATGTAAACATATGTCATTAAAAAACAGAAGTGTCAAGGAAAAAATAAATAGTGTTTTTAGCCAATATTCAGGGTAAATTTGTGGTTTCCCAAATATTTTTTTATAGAAAGATGGTCCATTGACATAACACTTCTGCTGTGTTAATTCTTTTGTGGAACGTTTATATGTCCTGCCTCTCTTGCATAAGAGTCACGAGGTAGCAATGGATTCTTAGATATAACACCAAAACCACAAGCAGCAGAAGGAAAATAGATAAACTGAACATCATTAAAATAAAAAACTATTGTGCATCAAAGGATACTGCCAAGAAAGTGAAAAGACAACCTACAGAATAGGAGAAAATATTTTCAAATCATACGTCTGATAAGGGTTTAATATTCAGAATATGTAGAAAACTTCTCAAACTCAACAACAAAGGGACAAACCACCCAACTGAAAGATGAGCGAAGGACCTAAATAGACATTTCTCCAAAGAAGATATACAAATGGCCAGTAGGCACATGAAAAGATGCTCAACATCCTTAGTCGTTAGTGAACTGCAAATCAAAACCACAATGAGATACCACTTCACACTTACTAGATTGGCTATAATTATTTTCAAAAACCTGAAAATAAGTGTTGGTGAGGATGTGGAGAAACTGCAGCCTTGTGCATTGCTGGTGGGAATGTGAGATGGTGCAGCCGCTGTGGAAAACAATTTGGTGTTTCCTCAAAAAGTTAAACATAGAATTACCATATGACCCAGTAATCCCACTCCTAGATATGTACTCAAAAAAAATTTTAAAGACTCAAACAGATACTTTATGCTGGTATAAATAAATAATGTTTATAAAAACTCATGTTTACTATAGCATCATTCTCAATAAACAAAAGGTGGAGACAACCCAAGTGTCCATCAACAGATGGATGGATACACAAAATATGGTATAGCCACACAGTGGAATATTATTTGGCCATAAAAAGGAATGTGTCCAAAATTCTGATTCAAGCTACAACATGGACAAACCTTGAAAACATTGCTGTAAATGAAATAAGCCAGACACAAAAGGACAAATACCATATGACTCCACTCGTATGAAATATCTAGAATACTCAAATTCATAGAGACAGAGATTTCCAGTATCTGAGTGTGAGGAGAATGGGGGTTTTTCTTAAGGGGTAAAGAGTGTTTTTTGGAGTAATGTAAAAATTTTTGGAAAGAGGTAGTGGTGTTGTTTGCACAACATTGTGAATGTAATTAATGCCACTGAATTGTGCACTTAAAAACGGTTAAAATGACATATTTTACATTATATATTTTTTACCATGATAAAAAAAAGGGGGGGTCATGAGGATATCGGATAAGAATTCTCAGTACTATTGGCACAGAACTGTGCTGAACTCCCAAACATGGGAGGCAGTTCTGCTGAAATGACTGTATCATTAGCACTCCTCACCTCCTTTGTGGGGAAAAAAACCCAAACAAGCCTGCGAGGAGAAAGCAGAAAGGACATGGCTCTCTGGATGTTCTCTCCTCTTGTTTGGGAGGGGAAATAACATACTATAATTATCGTGAAATAGAATTAAAAGGTATGTGGGGGTGACTGAGTGGCAAAGTTCCCCTTTAATTTTTGATTAACACTGCTGAGTGTTTGCCTCCGGTTGGAAGTGGCGGCTGCGCCCTGTAATATTAGTGAAGCAGTCTTTTGTCACATGCGCATCCCCATCTGAGGATGTGGTTATTTGGGTGTTTGAGTTCCCTCGAGGGAAGGAAGTTCCCCTGTGACAACTGGCATCAGTAGACAACAAGATCTATTTCTGCTGAGCGTCTGAACTATTATCGTTACTATGATCTTATCGACTAGGTTTGACCCAGCAATTCCAATCCTTGGTCTGTACCCAAGAGAAAGGACAATGTACAGCTATTTCATTGACCAAAAAACACTCATAGCAGCTTTATTCATAATAACCAAAAAGTGCAAACAATCAAATACCCAACAACTAACAAATGGATAAATAAAATGTAGTATAGCCAGACAGTGTGTCGTTTTTGTCAAGGAAAAGGAGGGAAGCACTGACGCTGCTGGGCTTCATGAACCTTGAAATCATGATTCTGAGACAAAGAAGCCAGACGCAAAAGACTGCATATTGTATGGTTCCATTACGTGAAATGTCCAGAATAGGCAAATCTATTCAAACGGAAAGTAGATTAGTGGTTGCCTAGAGCTGGGCAGATGGGAGGATGAAGGGTGATTGCTATTGGGTACAGGGTTTCTTTTTGGAGAGATGAAAATCTTTTAAAAATAGATTGTTATGATCATTGCACAATTCCGTGAATATGCTAAAAACCATTGAATTGCACCCTTTAAATGGGTATGTGAATTATATCTCAATAAAACTGTTACCCCCCAAAAAAATAAACTGAAGAGATCTCCTGGCTGACTGGCCATGAGGGCTAAGGAAAAGTCAGAGATCCAAGGGTATTTCTGACTCTCTTCTGCTACATGTGTAATCCCCTATGGGTTACAGTGTTTTAGTCCTTAAAATGTGGTTATTAGAATATCATTACTAAGATGAAAACATATGCGTTGAATTAAACAAAACACAAAAACCCATGTGTGTTTCAAAATCAATGATGAGTGGTTTAAATTGTATTTGACAGATAATTTAGAGAGAAAATTACCCTTCTTAAGTTATGATAATATAATCTTTTTAACAGCTTTATTGAGATATAATTCATTATTATACATTTCACCCATTTAAAATGTACAATTCAGTAATTTTTAGTATATTCACAGTTGTGCAACCTTCACCACAACCAATTTAAAACATTTTATTTATCCCCCAAAACCCCCCATGCCCTTTAGCTACCTCCCTTCATTCTCCCCTCCCATCCCCTCAGGGTTAGGCAGTCACTAATCTTTCTGTGTGTATGGATTTGCCGATTCTGGACATTTCACATGAATGGAATCACATAATATGTGGTCTTCTGTAATTGGCTTCTTTCCTTAATGATATTTTCAAGGTTCATCACGTTATGCATAAGTATTTCATTCCTTTCTGTTGATGAGTAACATTCCATTGTACGGACACACCGCATTTTCTTCGTCCATGAATCCATTGATGACATTCGGGTTGTTTACACTTTGGGGCTGTTCTGGATAATGCTTCTCTGAACATTAGTGTGCAGTTTCTGTGTGGACCTACATTTTAAATTTTCTTAGTATATACTCAGGAGTAGAACTGCTGGACCATGTGGAAGCTTCCTTTTCAGGAACTGCCAGACTGTTTTCCAAAGTGGCTGTACCATTTCACATTCCCACCAGCAGCTCATGAGGGTTTCCATTTCTCCACATCCTTGCCAGTACTTGTTGTCTTTTTTTATGATAGCCATCCCACTGGGTGTGAAGCGGGATCTCACTGTGGTTTGGATGTACGATTCCCTGTTGGCTAATGATGTTGAACATCTTTTCATGAGTCCAGTTTACCTTTGAATTCTCTCTTTTCTCTCTCCTCTCTCTCTTTTCTAACTTTCATGCCTCCTACCTGTTCTTTCCATCTTCCATTCCACTCCCTAAAATGCAATCTCAGACCATGTCACTTTCTGCCTAAAACCTTGAATGACTCCCAATTGCCCACAGGACAGACCCTGAACTGCTGGGTGTGGCATACAAGACCCTTCACGGTCTATCTCCAGCCTACCTCTCTATGTCCCATCTCTCTCTGTGCCTTCCTGTGCAGCTGTGCTAGCCCTTTGCCCATGCTGTTCTCTCTGTTTGTCATCCCTCCCCTGCAGTGCCCACCTAGTCAGCACTTACTGGCCTTCAAATAGAAACTTCTGAGTGAAGCCAGACAGGGCCCTCACACGGCACAATGCCAGGGGCTGCCATTCTCATCATAATCTATATCAGCAAAGCACAACCCACAGGCCAAATCCAGCCCGTCACCTGTTTTTGCACAAAATAAGTGCACAAAATAAGAACAATTTTTACATTTTTCGATGGTTGAAAATAATTAAAAAGTAGGATATTTCCTAGCACAATTTCAGTGCCTACAAATAAAGTTTAATTGGAATTTAGGCAGGCTCATTGGTGTACATATGTCTCTTGCTGCATTTGGGCTACAACAACAGAGTTGAGTAATTGCGACAGAGTGGTATGGCCCACAAAGCATAAAATATTTACTATCTGGTCCTTCACACAAAAAGTTCTCCAAACTCTGGTCTATGTGAATGGCGCCCTGGAGTTGTGAGTGTACACCCTCTGCGGATGTGCTCCCACAGCACTGCCTCCAGACTCCCCCGGAACTCTCTTCATACCTCTGCTCTAATACCCATCACAGACTGTAACACTGTCTTCTTCCCCCACAGACCTTGTGCTCCAAAATCTGAGACTGGCTCTGAGGCTTTTTCATCTTTGCAGCCTCAGAGGGTAGCACAGGGTCTGACCAGGAGAAGGACCCAGTAAATGTCTGTGTCACTGGTTGAATGAGATATTTCCTGCATACTGAAGATGAAGTAATAAAGCACTAAATATTTCAGGATTAATGTAACGCATAAAAATGACAGTAGCACTACTGGCAAATTTCTAGATCCCTTGTTTCTGACTTGAGAAACATTCCACACTCCAGCATAACTTGTGTGATTTGTTCTCTCTCAGAGAAGTGCTAATTGGCCTATTTCATTGAATCACATTAAAACCACTGTGGTTGGTGCAGGCTGTTGGAGATGCTATAGTACCCCTTACCTGGCTGGCACAGCCCAGGCTGCACAGAGTTCAGAGTCAAGCCTCAGGGACGTGGTTCTGACTAGGGTAGATTAATGCCGAAAGGTTCATCTGGCGAATCACAGAGATCTTGGTGACAAGGAAGACTGGGCTCAGTTTGCAGAAGGCGGCGAATAAGAACTCTGTGCTGTTGACCTCAAGAAATATTTGCGGAATGCAAAGAAAAGGTGCCAGCCAATACTGAACCCATACTGGCACTGGGTATCATGAAAACGAGGCACCTGGCCTCCCTCGGCCCATTTAGTCCCTGAAAGAAATTATTCCAGTTGCGGGCATGGACTCAGAGAGGGGACGCCACTTGTCTGTACTTGCCCTGTAGGGCATGCATTCAGTCCAGGCCTCCGGTGGGCACCGGGCAGCCCTCACTAGGGCGTGCTCTCAGCAGCCTCTCGCCGGCCTCACATTGCTCTGGGTTTCTCTTCAGTGCCCTGAAACTTATTTATTCCCCTGCAGGAGAAAAGTCCTAACCGCTTAACACGAATTAGAAGGCCTTTCAAGAACTGTTTGGTGTCTCCCCCAACCATCTACAACTTCCTTCAGTCTCCTCTCACCTCCCTCACTCGAGTCTCTGGGTCAGCCAAATAAAACTTACTAATAATAGCAAAGACACTCAGTGTTTACCACATACTGTTCTAAGCAATTTCACCCATACTGTCCCATTTATATCCCATGAAGTGGGTGCCGTTATCAGTCCTATTTTATAGGTGAGGGAACTGAGCACAGAGGGGTTAAATAACTTGCCTAGGGTCTCACAGCCAGTAAGTGGTAGAGTTGGCATTTGAACTCAGGCAGTTTAACTTGAGAAAGCGGAAGCCTTAATCAATCTGCTCTTCATCTCTTACAAATGTCATTTCTTTTAGCTTTTTCAATGGGCCATGCTCTATCTGCCTTCTAATCTCTGCACTTGCAGTTCCTTCTTCCTCAGACACTCTACTCATTCTTCAGATCTCAGCTGGAAAATCACCTCCCCTGAGAAGCCTTGCCTCGTTCCCTGGTCTGTTTGCTGCTCAGTTATCACTCCCATGGCATCCTGTCTTTCTCCTCCATGGTACTTATCTTTGCTGACACAGCTGTAGGCAAGCCCACCTCCCCCGCTAGACTGGAGGCTCTGTGAAGCCAGGAGTATACTTGTCAGGCTCGTGTGAATGGTGTCCCCACTCTGATACTTGGCCTGACCCAAACTACGCTCTTAATACATATTTGTAGAATCAATGAATTTGGCTGTGAACTTCTTGGCAAAACCTTTACTATGGATCAGCCTGAAGAGGAAACTCAAGTCAGGTTTGCAAGCTTGTAAGATCTATGTAGGGGGGTGGGACAGGAGGGAGGAGAAAGAGAGAGACAGAGGGAGAGAGCAGGAGTCAGGATACTGTAGGTGTATATTGCTCACATACCTTCTCTTTCCTCCATTCCATAAGTCACCAAGAATTAGTTGTATCGAATTTGTACTTTTTTTAGCACTGACCTAAACCACTGGCCCTCACCAACAACCCAACAGTTCCAAGGACGTTTCTATCCAGGCTCTCAGTCAACACTGCTGTGGTCGGAGCCACAAAGCAACCCAGGTGCTCATTTATGGCCATGCCACTGTGCAGTAGACGGAGCACGGGCTGTTGACTCGAATGCAAGAGACGAGTGAGGAGCTGGGGACAGGGGAGCGATAGGGTACCAGTAGTGTAAAAAGGAGGGGGCCAGGGACCTCCACTCAGCTGGGTTCCTGGAAGAAACAGGACATCAGGTAACAGTGGTTGCCCTGGGAGACTGCAGGACAGGGAGCACAGGGAGAATTCCTTTTTCCTGTAGACCATTTGAAATGTTAGAATTTTATTTTACTATGGGCATGTATTGCCTACTTAAAAATAATTGAAATGTTGATTTTTAAAAATGAAAGTAAGCAGTCAGAAAGTTTGCAGACTTCCTAACTCGTTCAGGGCTTCCGTCCTCAGGGCCTCTGAGGAGGTGGCCCTGGCTGGAGGCCCTTTGGGGATTGGCTAATTGGAGAGCACAGGCCTGTAGCCTTCCCCCTCCTGCCCCTGCGGTTCCTACCACTTCTTGGAACGAAGCCCATGTCAGCCCCGTGCCCCGAGGGACACGGAGGGCAGGGTGGGTGTTCCCAGTGCCCTGCTGTCTGCTGGCAACGCCGGGCGCTCTTCGGGAAAGATGCATGGCTTTCACGTGTAGTCCAGCCAGTATTAAAACTGTTCAATGATATCTATAACAAATGTCCTAAAATAATTGTTGTGGCCATGCTTACAATTCTATTAAAACCTGTAGTTTCCATAAACTCTTTCAGTCAAAGTCAACCATGAATTCTTCCCTTGTCTCCCTCTGTAACACGGTAACCACGCTGGTGAGAGCAAATATGCGCATGTGGGGATTAGGAGGGACTCTCACTTTCTAGAAGATTTCTCTCTCTCTTTTTTTTTTAACTTTGGTATTATTTGAATTTTTACAATGTGTATACATTACTTTTGCAAACAGGAAAATGTAAAGTTACAAGCGTGCCTCATAAACTCTCAGGTGCCACCAGCCAGCTGACGGCCGACTCTGTGTCCTGGGGGAGAGGCCTCAGCCCTTAAGATAAGGAGGAGGCCGCCTGCATCCGGAGGGCTCACACATGATTCAGAAGCACAGCTAGGTTTAAAAGCGTGCTTTAGGCAAGGGAGAGCCACAGAGGGTTTTAAGTTGGGGAGGAGTACAGCGTCTGGTCTACCATGAGCACTTGTGTTCTTGCATTGCTCTCAAGGCTCGCCCCAGGCATATGGTAAGCCTCTCGTGAACTTCTTATAAGTGTTCCAAACTTTTGATTTTTCCCATTCCATCTGAGCACTCCACCTCCTACCTTCCTAATCTTTACCATCTCAATAAATAAATAAATCCACTGGTATTCAAGCAAGACACTTAAGCGTATTTATCCTTCCTTTTCTCTCTCCTCCCAATAGCCAGTCCTATGGGTTTCTCCTCCAGAATCAGCCTCCAGCGCACCCTCTGCTCTCTACACTCGGGCTACAACCAAAGCCCAGCCCACCCTCTCCTGGGTCACTGAGACAGCCCCTCTATGGCCCCCTGAGGTCACTCTTGCCCCTCTCCCATCCACCCTGCACTTAGCTGTCAGAATGTTCTTGCTCAAACACAAATCTACTTACTCACTTGCTTAAACTCTGATGACCCTCCAACACACACAAGATGAAATAGAAACTTCTCCATCCGACCTGCAGGATTGTCCCCGGCATCATCCCCAGACTCACCACCTACTGGCTCCCACATGCATTCCACTCTCCACATGGACATTATTGGCAATCTCATGGTTTTTCATGCAATTTCATGTCTTTGCACATGCTTGTTCCCCTGGGATCTGGATTTCTTTGCAGGAATCAGATCCTTTCCCCTCCCCTACTTTCTCCCAAAATTATGTCCACTTGACCCTATCTACACTTAGTAGTAGAAAAACCAAAATTTCAGGTCCTCGTCAAAGCTCCTCTACTCGCTGAGCAATTGATCTGGTCCACCCAAACCTGATTTCTTAAAAAACTTAAATCAACAAATGAAGTTCAGAACTCACCAAATTGGAGGATATCATTTGACAACTCTTAGAAGGATCCAGGAAACAGTGCCATGTGGTATGGGGAGCCTTGGTAAAGCCTTGAAGCACAGCTTAGGAAGGCAGTTCCAGCCTGACATCCACTATCTGACATCATGGCCACACAACCACTATGGTGAGAGCCCATGTTGAGCATTGTGAGAGGCATTTCCCAAGTCAGCCTCTCCTTTGGTCTAGAGCCCTCATGATTGGAAGTGTGCAGGGCTGCAAATAATAACGCTAGTTAACTAACCCTCAAAGCATCACATCTACCACTCATCTTCTCTGACCAGGTAACTTCCTTGGCCACAAATATATTTTTGAGCTGTTTATTTCCTAACTCAACTTTGCATAAATTGTTTTCAACAAACACCTGCATCACCCCCTTCTAATGAACCCACATTTGAAGACTGGTGGACAAGATGGGGTCATAGATGGTTTAGTGTACTGTTTGGGGTAGCTAATTTTCTGAGCTAGGCCAGATTGCTTTGGTCATTAGGTAACAATTTGTTTCTAGTGGAAAAACTGGGTGAGTTGAGGGTTGTGCAATTGTGTCCTTGCCCCGACTACCTACCTTCTAAGCAAAGGTATTTCTGTCAGCAGAGGCTGCCATGCGCCTTGCAGAGGCAGCCATGTCTGTAGACACAGGTCTGTAATTAGCATTTAGGAGGTATAGAGGGATGTCACAAAATTCTTGTGCCAGTGCCAAGAAGGGGCAGGACTAGAGAGAGGAGACTTCTGGCCCACCCTGTGATCTCCAAGGGCAGAACCCACTGGATGTTTGCCTGGATGTTTGCCCATCCTTGAGCTCTGAAGGACCCCAAAGAAACCACCTCACTGACTCTTCAGCCTCCATGACACAGGATCACTGAGATGGGATGGGGCTGAGGAGAAGAACGCACTCAGCTACTCTGCAGCCTCTTTCCAGCATTACTCAATGTGCACCGTGGCCTCTGGCCTACTTCTGATTTGTTGTTGCACGTTAGGTAATTAGTACGTGGAACAGCCCAGTTGACTCATGATACTGACTGATAAGCCCTCTGTCTTTGCATTAAAATCCAGGTTTGAGTTCACATTGGGAAGAATGGCATGTGAGGTCAATTTAGAGTATTTCAAGCCATATGGAATGTCTCTCCTGATAAGGTTCTCACAAGTTCCACCTAATAAACAGGTTTGTCTATTTATTTTTGTAAAAAAAGAAAAAAGAAGAAAAGCTCTTATTTTTGCCTTCTAGGATTATGAAACTTGTTGCCCAAACTTAAAGGATCTCAAATTCAATTTTTAAAAGTTATCAATTAAGTAAGCATTTGTGGAGATTAGATTGATAACCATAAAAGTTTCTCCAGCTGTACCATTTTAAAATTCCACGAATCTTAGAGATGCGTGTCCCTCCGAAACGTTCAGAAAGCAGAGCGAAGCGAACACACAAGAAGCAGAACTTAAGAATTCACTAAAATGAAAAGACTGAATCTATCTCTTCATCAGATTGATGCTCTGAAACAGGAAGACGCGTAAAGGACTCTGTTAATCCTTGCTTCCGTAAACACTCACATCTTACAACTGTCTCTCCATAACGAGGGAAAGGGGAGCAGGTTTTCTGAGGTGGAGTCATTTCATAGAGACTCTGGCCTCCAATCTGCCCTGTTCCCTTTCTATATTTGCTTTTTCCTTCGTCATGACTTTCTGCCCTCCAATGTTTCCCCATTCTTCTGTTTGTCCCCCTTGTATGACCTTCCTTCTCTATTTAGCAAGTTGACCCACACACTCACAAATGCACACCAGTAATTCATATAGTCCAAATTTCTTGGGTATTCAAACCCAATCCGACTGCAATCTACATGTCCAGAGGTAGCTCCCCTCCTGCCCGCAGGGACTCACTGCCCAGCACCCATGCCTCTGTGCCCCTCCAACATGCATGGGCCCCGAGGGCGCTGTTGTTCTCTACTCCCACCTTCTCCCAGCTCTTTGGTCAGTGTTAAATGCTGCCTTGTCCCTTGAGATGTGCCCCCCCACATTGAATTCCTGCCCCTTCCCTGGCATGCCTCGCCTCTGCTTTTCTTCAAGTTATTTGTACACGAGGCACCTCCTTCCTGAGACGGTAAATTCCTTAAGGGCAGGGGATGAGGGCTTGTACATGTTTCTATTCCGCGTTGAGCGTAGTACAGGTAGGAAAACAACATTTTATTTAAATGAGTGAATTAATTTTTAAAGAACTATTTCAATTCAATTATTCATCTCCCCTCACTCCCCCACCCACACATAAAACAAAGAAACTAATCTCCTTATAAAACAGGGGAGGAGAAGGGACGAATATCCAAAATGTTTAACAGGCTCTGAAATTTTTCTTTCTTTTTTTTGATATTGGAACTTATTTTTGCCATTATAATGAATTGTATTTTATTTTTAGTATTTAAAATCTTTTAAATTATAAAGTCATACAGCTAATTGTGGAAAATTATAACCATATACGAGCATGTCATGTGGGAACAGAAGTCCCCCCACCCAGGTCGCTCCGTCAGGGTGATGGGGGAAGCTCCTGGTGCTGTCCAGTGCAGTGCAGGGGCAGTGACGTCGGCCAACACAAACAAGCCTCAACTTTTTCTTCTTTTTCTCTGAGGATGATGCAAAATTGGCGATATCTTTGTACACAGGGCTTATAAACATTGCAATGCTGATGGAATTCCCTTATATGACAGCTTCTAAATAAACGCCCTGGCAATTTTATACCCTAGAAATGGCATAGACTTCAGGCCTGCTGTAATTCTGTGCTGTCACTGGAAGCTGGAAGCATGATTGAAGTGAAGCGAACCTGTGTCACCTGAAGCCAGCTTGGTTGTGGGTGTCAAGAACTGTGAAAGGCTTGAGATTTACCCTACTTGCAAGCTAACTGGTTATCCTGTCACAGTTTCATGGATGTCAGCAGAAGACATGAGACTCCTGGGTCAGAGGCAAAGGACTCTATTACTCACAGGAGTAGCACCAGCAGAGTGTCCGCATTCTCTTGTGTCAGTTCCCCAGGCCCCAATTCCCGCAGGATGATGTGAAGAAAGCTGGGTGACCCACGCCCTCCTAGCGAGTTGTGTTACAGGAGAGGCCCCCTGCATGTATTTGGGAGTCCACATCTTTGATAATGGGCAGTAAGCCCATTTGCTGCAGAGTGAGCATTATCTCTATCTTCCAAGGCTGTCAGCAAACCTGCTCTTTTCTCTGGAAGGAGGCACTCTCTCTATCCTCAAAGGCTGTTCACTTCACAAATATCCTTGAAAAGAGTCCAGAATAAAGGCAGTCATGCCTCTGTTCTATTTAGGAGACCATGGAAAATTGTCTCCCAAGGGCAAGGTTTGACTTGTGCTGATGCTTTGGGCTAATCAGCAAGGATCAGAATCCACAAATGGTAGAAAAATAAAATAAATTAAATATTTACTCTGTGCTCCTTGGTAGGGGAGGGTGGGGTGTCAGAAAATAAATTAATAAACAAACTAAAAGGGCTCTTTGAAGAGTCGACAAACAAGCTGAGGTCAGACTTATTCAGCCATGTGAGATCAGGGGTAAGACAGGCAGACAAGGGCAGGACTCTGGATTTTACTCTAGGGTGGTGAGAAGCCATTGGGAGGTTGGAAGCAAGGTTCTGGGTTCCATGACAAAAACAGAACTACAGCTGCTCACAGTGACCTCCTGTCCTAGTGTCCAGGGCTTTGGATCATCCATGTGAGTAATGAGAACGTTCAGCTCAAGTCAGTTAAAAACCTAGTTTCCAATGAGTCCTCTTGGAGAAGCAAAAAGCTGTGGCCTCTGCTGAAAGCGCCCTCTACACTTGCAGAATGGGCACTTGGAAAACTTCTGTGGAACAGAATAGGTTGAACTGACGTCAAATTCTCAGCTCCTCGATTATGGGCTTTTCAAGAGCCGATCTTGTCTGGGTTATGGAGCAGGCACCGTGCCAGGGGAAGGACCCTTTGTCTCCTCAAAGGGCAGCACTGTAACCTAATAGATAAGGCTGGGTTCCTGTCTCAACCTAGCTGTGTAGCCCCTGATGAGTTACTTAACCTCTCCAGCTCTGTTCTGTCCTCTGTAAAGTGGGGATAACAATGGTGCCTATTTCATAGGGTTGTCTTGAGGGTCATGGGAGCACGTGAAGAGCTCATCACAGGGCCTGGCCTGCAACAGGGTTCAACTCATGTTTGCAGTCATGTAGAGAGGTGGAGTGGCCCAGAGAACAGGGCTGTTGGAGAATAAAGACTGTGAAATGTAACCACAAAGCGCAGACTCTGAAGGCCTCACCGGAGGGCAGGATGGCTTCCTCTGTCATTCCAGCGGGGTTGCCAGGGTGGGTCACCGGTAATAGAAAGTAGTAAACAAATGGACGGTGATAGGGAGGCAGACTGGAGTAAAGAAATGGACCTGGGAGCCGGCAGACCTCAGCGTGAAGGCCGGCTACACGACTGCTTACCTGTAATGACCGCAGTTGGGCAAGTTGCATTTCCTGAACCTGATTTCCTCATTTATAAAATGGGAGAAACAATTGATAAAATGGGAAGACCTGCTAGAGTCGTGAGGATCAAGTGAGTTATCATAAAGTGGCTGACACGTGGTAGGCGTCCAGTAAACACGAACAGTCTTAGCAGAGGCTTTTCTTTGGTAAAGATCTGCCTCTGCGCACAGAATTGAAGCTGGAAAAGAGTTACCAGGCCGATACCTTCACCCCACAGCGGAAACAGAAAGAAGGCACTGAGCGGCCTGAGCTCTCCATGGGACGGGGCTCAGGGCTCTTTCCAGCTCCCTGGCCATTGCTTTGCCCCGTCTCCATGGGGCCCCTGTGACAGGGCTGAGATGGTGGGAGGATATCTGACATCCCTGGCTGGGGTGAGTTGGAGAAACCTAATCCTGCTGAGACTTTGGTCAGCTCCCCAGCAGGACCTGTGTCAGTTAGTTTAATGGCTCTTTTGTGCGGGCCAGCTAGGGAGCAGAAGGGGACAGTATTTATTTGCTTTTTCCTTTCACTACCTGAGTTTCACAGACGCGAATCCTTAAATTGACTTTGAGGCCCTCAGTGTTGGGAAATCTATGCTTGCCCATCCCTGTTGCCATAACAGGGTCCTGAAGGGTGCCAGATGCATAATGTCCTGCCTTGTTCCTTAATATTCAGAAAAAAAATACGACCAGTCAGATCTTATACTCTTTCCAAGGAAAAAACAACAACACTATAGTTAACATAGTTTAAAGAATCACACAAAAAAGCTCTTTGGAAACTACTGAATGACGTGCTGAACAAGATGCCTATCTGCCTGGGCTTTTGCTTTACGCCTCAGCCCTGGATGCTCGCTCATGGCCTTCAAGTCTCGCGATACTTACCAAGCTGGCAAAGAAGGTCTAGAAATCTGACGAGCACCCCATCCCTCCCAGTACCAAGTTTCCAGTTTTGCTGGCAAGGATTCAGTTCTTCACTATATGAATATCTCACTTTCCTGGGCCAAAAACTTAGCAACTTCCATTTTCACTAAATATCCTGTGCTTTTCCACTAAATCGTACTCTACCAGGTGAGGGTGGGCAGGAGAAGTTTGCATTATTAATTAAAGAAGGAAGTATTTAAATCGGGTAGAAGAACCCAGTATTTTTTTCTCTTTGCATTTAGAAAATCATTTGGGCACATTCAGCCAGCAAGAAAGAAAGGATCGAGGAATTATCTACAAATTGGAGCCTTTTAAATTCTAGAATCTCATAAAGATATCCCTAACACAATGATGTCTGGTTTTCCATTTCTAGTCTATTTTCATACTATAACTTTCCTTCAAGGGGTCTAGAAAGTGCGAACTCAAGAGGAACAAGAGTGGACACATATTCTAAGGGAGTTGCCCAAGACAAAACAGAGCTGAAGGAAGTGTTCTTTAAAGGTATATGGGCAGGAGCTAGAGAGCTAGATGTCCTGGCACAGCGCTGGTCACCTAGATGACCTCCTAACAACCTGCTTTAATCTCAGCAACATCACAGATTAAACAGAGACATTTTGCACATCACCAATCACTCTGAAATTACCGTTAGGATTCTGGAGTTAAGTTCTATATCCTTCTAGTCTCCGTCATACCTACCTTCCTTCTTCCCTTCACTGAAAATTTTTCAATCACCTTTGCTATCTGCTGTAGGGAAACCAAACACAGAGAAGCCACAGCCCCTGTGCAATTTAGTTATGGGGACAAGACATATACACATTTAACAGAGAACAAAAATGAGGAGACGCTGGCCAAATTGTGTCCCTAGCACCTATCTAAAGGGGAAATTCTAAAGGTCATTCACAACAAAGCTGGGAAGATTTTCCAAAGGGCACTCTTCCAATTGGCTCTTGAAAGAAGTGAGAAACAGATGGGCAAAGAGGTGGCCTTCCTGGTAGGGAAGGCAGCAAGGTGTAAGGGAAAGAATAATCAACCGAGAGTCGGGAGAACGTGGAGGCATCCAGGCTGTCTTCAAGTTGAATCTGCGTTCGGGGGGGGGTGCAGTGGCCCAGGGTCTTCAAAGCCATTTTCGGATGGTAATTATCTATGACAACTTTATGATTCTGTGAAGGGCCAGACATAGAGAGATGTCAGGCTTCTGTTCCCAATGTGTGTTACATCCTTCTGTAGCCCAATGGGATTGTGTCCTTCCCAGGATGTTTGCATGGACCCTTCCCTCTGCCTGGAACTCATTTCCTCTAGATCAGCTCTATTCAATAGAACTTTCTGGGAGGATGGAAATGTTCTGTTGACCCTCGTTGTCCAGTATAGCAGCCACTAGCAAAATGTGAGTATTGCATATTTGAAATGCGGCTAGTGTGACTGAGGAATAAGTTTTTTATTTTACTTAATTTTAATTTAAATAGCCACATGTGGCCCCCATATTGGACAGCAGGGCCCTCGATTTTCTCGTGGCTGGCTGCTCCTTTGCAATGTTCAGATCTCAGCTCTCAATCACTTTCTTAGAGAAGCTATTTGTTAGGATTGCCACCTTTGGTAGGCGGAAGAATGGCCTCCCGAAGATGTCCACATCTTAATCCCCAGGACCTGTGAGTATGTTACATTACATGGCAAAGGAGGATTAAGGTTGCAGATGAAATAAAGTGGCTAATTAGCTGATCATGAAATGAGAAGGTCATCCTGCATTTTCTGGGTGGGCCCAATTTAAGCATATGAGTCCTTAAAAGTAGAAGTGGGCAGAGAAGCAGTATGGGCTGGAGAAATGAGATGGATGAAAAGGAGGAAAGATTGGAAGTATGAGAGGGAATCAACCCACCACTGCTGGCGTTAGAGATGGAGGAAGGGTGCCACAAAACAAAGGATGTGGGTGGCCTCCAGAAGGTAGGAACAGCCCTCACCTGACAGCCAGAGAGAAAATGGGGATCTCAGTCCTACAACTGCCAGGAACTGAATTCTGCCAACAACCTGAATGAGCGAGGAAACGGATTCTCCCCTGGAGCCTGCAGAAAGGAGCGCAGCCTGTTCACACCCTGACCTCAGTCCTTCGAGAGCCCCCAGATTTCTGACATACAGATTGTGAGGCAGGGAGTTTGTTTTAAGCCACTCAGTTTGTGGTAATTTCAGTAGCGACAGGAAACTGATCAACGACCTGCAACAGACCCGCTCTGACCTTCCTCTGGTGTGAGGAGTCTGAGAAGCCAGGGAGAGGTGCCCACCCGGAGCCCCTCTTCTGGACCACATTTCAGCTACCAGGACCTTGGAATCCCTGTTCAGTGGCCCCGGGGGCTGCTTCTGAGGCCATGTGCACCCCTCCCTCATCGTGCGCTCCAGAGAGTGGATGAAGACTCAAGACAACAGCCACTCAGGCATAGGTTTGAGGGGGGGGGCGGTGAGGCCAGAACTGGACACTGGGCTACACAGTCCACATAGGTACACGTGAGGCCCCTTGAGGTGTGATAGACCAGGGTGGGCGCCAGGGGTGGGGGAGGTGGCAGAGAGAAGAAAGTCAGGAGAAGGGCTAAGGGTCGAGCTGGCCCTCTCTGTGCTGCCATGATCCCGTGTGGGACTCTGGGAACTCTGCAGATTTTAAATTCAAACCTGGCACTCCAGGTCTTTGTGAAGGTTTATCTGTACACATAGGAGAACAAAACATATTTTCATCAATAGTCTGTTCGTCTGACTTACATTTTTTAACTCCACAGACATATGTCCAGGGCCCCCTTGGTGCTCTTAGTCTGGCCCCTGCAATGACAGAGGCAGGCCCGTTGCTCACTCCCTACAATCACATTCCTCCATCCAGTCCATCTCCCTGTCATCTTTTTTTTTTTTTTTTTTTTTTTTTTTTTTTTTTAAAGATTTTATTTTTTCCTTTTTCTCCCCAAAGCCCCCCGGTACATAGTTGTATATTCTTTGTTGTGGGTCCTTCTAGTTGTGCCATGTGGGACGCTGCCTCAGCGTGGTTTGATGAGCAGTGTCATGTCCGCGCCCAGGATTCGAACCAACGAAACACTGGGCCGCCTGCAGCGGAGTGCGCGAACTTAACCGCTCGGCCACGGGGCCAGCCCCATCTCCCTGTCATCTTGTTTTATTTTCTCCAGAACACCTAATGCTGTCCGAAATTACTTATTTTGCATCATGCTTGTATCATCACTGCCTTTCTCCGTTAAAATATTAACTCCAGAGAACAGGTCTGTCTTGCTCGCCGGCGCCTGGATGAGCGGGTGGGCAGGTGCGTCGAGGAGGAAGGGCCTTGCAGCTGGGCAGAGGCGTTTCACTTTGCATGGAGAATTTGGAAAGATGGGTCTTTGTGTAAGCTTTGCCACCAACACTTCCGCACTCCCAAGAATTGGAATAGGAGTCCCTGAGATCCCTTTAGGTTTTAAATTTCTAGGATATGCTAGGGAAGGGGGAAACCCTAGTGGTCCCTGGTCAGGAGGCTCCTATTGCTGACTTTACTGGTTATCTATTAATATATATAAAATTACTACAAACTCAGCAGCTTAAAACAACAGACACAGATTATTACACACTTTCTGTGTATCAGGAATCTGGGAGTGACTCAGCTGGGTGCTTCTGATCCCATGTCTCTTATGAGGCTGCAGTCAAGCTGTTGGCTAGAGCTGCCATCATCTAAAGGCTTGACTGGGGCTGGAGGATCCACTTCCGAGAAAACTCGCTCACACGACCGTTGGCTGGAAGCCTCAATTCCTTGCTGGCTGTTGGTAACAGGACTGGGCTGCTTACTACACGGACTTCTCCACAGTGCTCTCATGACAAAGTGGACGCATCCTTTAGAGTGAATGATCCAAAAGAGAGAGAACAAGAAGGAAGACAAAATGCCTTCTTACTCTGACCTGTCTTGGACAGGACGCACCATCACTTTTGTCTTATTTTTTCTTTTTTGCTGAGGAAGATCTGCCCTGAGCTAACATCTATTGCCAGTCTTCCTCTTTTTTTCCTTTTATATGAGCCACCACCACAGCATGGCCACTAACAGATGAGTGGTGTAGGTCCACGCCCATGAACTGGACCCAGGCTGCTTAAGCAGAGCACACCAAACTTAACCCCTAGGCCACCAGGGCTGGCCCCATTTTGTATTATTTTATTTGCTAGAAATGAGTCACCAAGTCCAACCCACACTGAAGGTTTAGGGGATTAAGCTCCACTTTTTTTTTTTTTAAGACTTGCACCTGAGCTGACATCTGTTGCCAATTTTTTTCTTCTTCTTCTTCTTCTTCTTCTTCTTCTTCTCCCCAAAGTCTCCCAGTACATAGTTGTATATTCTAGTTGTACGTCCTTCTGGCTGTGCTATGTGGGACGCTGCCTTAGCATGGCCTGATGAGCAGTGCCATGTCCGTGCCCGGGATCCAAATCAGCAAAACCCTGGGCTGCCAAAGTGGAGAGCGTGAACTTCACCACTTGGCCACGGGGCCGGCCCCTAAGCTCCACTTTTTAAAAGAAGGTATATTTGTGGATATATTTTTAAACCATCACACTGACCAAGACAGGTGTCACTTCCTTGCAAGGGCTAATCTCTCTTCCCGCTCTTTTTACCGGCACACTTCCTTCTCTTGGGTCTTCGAGTCTTTCACCATTTTCTCTCTACCTTGTTTCTCCTATTTTCTCTGGCCACCAAAGCACACAGATCTTCAGCCTTCTTAAAAGTCCTCTTACTCATAGTTGTTACCCGTCTTGGTCTGGCTCCCCACTAGTACCCCCTCCTCCCATCTGCTCTCTTTATGTCACTCCTTTTCCTCCATCCTCTCTCTGAACATAGACATCCCCCAGTGCCCTTTGTTTCTCTGTACACTCTTCCCCTTGAAAAGCTCATTGGCGTCCATGATTTTAACCATCCCTTCTAGGTAGAGGATACCCCAAAGCAGACTATTCTCTCAAATTCCATTCCCACATTTCATCCTGTCCGCTGCACCTCTCCATCTGGATACCTCTGAGGCCACTCAGCCTACCATGTCCACATTTAGTTCCTCTGTCCCCGCCTGCTCGTCACCCCCCAACCACTGAGATTCAGAACCTTGGGAACTCTGGCCCTTCCCTCTCCTCCACCTCACACCTCTCTTTTGCCACTAATCCCTTGGGATTTTTCCATCACCACAGTCTCACTAATCTACTATGAGAGCCTATAGATTGATCTCTCTGTCCCCAGGTTACCTGGTCCAGTCCTTCCTGCTCAGCGTGCCTAGACTGATGCTAGCACAGCAGGGCTCTGAGCATGTTACTCTCCCTGTGCAAAAACTTTCAATGACCCCTCCTGGTTACAGACTTATGGGTGAACTTTTCAGCCTGGCATCCCAGGTCTCACAGTAAGAGAGATTATGGTGCTTTAATGTTTAACCTGCAATAGGCTTGAACTCCCAAGACCTGAGATGAAATCCTGGATGTGTCACTTACTACTGACGTGACCCTGGGCAAGTTGCTTCACCTCTCTGAGCCTGTGTTTTCTCATCTCCAAAAGGAGAATAGCAGCATTTCTAATCAAGTGTTTTGAGGATGAAATGAGATAATGTATATAAACAACTTATCCTTGCTCACGTGAAAGCATGAGCTACATTGTAGCTGCTATCATTATCATTCCATATAAAGGTGCTTGGCGAAAAGTGCCCACCACAAAGCAGGTGCTCAACAAATCAGTGCTTTCCCAAGGTGTTACTTGAATGTGTACCCCTGGTGTTACTTTTATTTTTAAATTATTTGTCCCCCTTGTTCTTCTTTTATGAAGGCATGATTTCCAAATGCATATGTTAATACATTTACTTTATGTCAGAGGTTGGCACACTTTGCTGTAAAGGGCAAGATCGTAAATATTTCAGGCTAGGCGGGCGAAGCATGTCGCAGCTATTCAACTCTTCCATTATAGCATAACTGTAGCCATAGACCATGTGTAAATGAATGAGTAAGGCTGTATCCCATAAGACTTTATTAATGGACACTAAAATTTGGATTTCATATAATTTTCATGTCATGAAATATTATTATTCTTTTGATTTTTCCCATCCATTTTAAAATGTAAAAACTAGTCTTGGCCGGTGGGCCATACAAAAACGGATGGTAAGCTAGATTTGGTCTGTAGGTCCATTTGCTGACCTCTGATACAGAGTGTTCATTAAATTTAAGCATAAAACAGTGAATTGATTAAATAATAATATGAAGTAAAGAAGAGTACAGATGATGCGTGGATCTGGAGAATATTCTGACAGCAGTGCAAGAATGATCTAAGTTGGGGCAACACATCAATAGATATTTATTGCCCATAAAGCTCTAGAATCTGATTCAACCTGGCTGTCCAGCTGTATCTCCTCCAGGGCCCAGCCAAACTGGGCTTCTGTTTCCCCACGTATATTCTGCATGTTCCCCAGGCCCTTGGTCTAGAATACCCCCATGAGTTATTTTTACTCACAATACTTCTGACACCAAATGTATGGGATTTTTCCACACCAACAACCAGTTCAACTCTCCAGATGCAAACTGGGTGCCCTACAATTCAATTCAGTTCTGGCACTAACTACCTGGAGCCAGCAGCAGGCTCCATAGGCGTAAGGCCCAGCCTCACAAGAATGCCCTCACCTCAGATGCCGCTTGTAAGCATTGGGTGCCCAAGGTGCCCAGGCTTCTGTCCGACTTGGCTGCAAAGCTAGGGGTTCCCACAACCCATTCCTTTCAGGGTTCATAATTTGCTAGCGTGGCTCACACAACTTAGGAAAGTGTTTTACTTGCCATTACCAGGTTATTATACAGGATATTATGAAAGACACAAAAGAGCAGCTAGATGGAGAGGTACGTAGGGTAAAGAACAGAAAGGGAAGGGTCTGGAATACAGGAACTCCTGTCAGGGACAAAGACTAAATATGTATTTCCTATTATATCAAGATATTCCCCCTTCCTATTATGCTCTTTAAAACCGTATCCTTTAGGGCCAGCCCCCAGTGGCCAAGTAGTTAAGTTTGGTGCGCTCCGCTCGGGTGGCCCAAGTTTGGTTCCCGGGCGCAGACCTACATCCCTTGTCTGTCAGTGGCCATGCTGTGGTGGCAGCTCATGTACAAAAATAGCAAGAATGGCAGCGTATGTTAGCTCAGGGTGAATCTCTCTCAGCAAAGAAAAAAAATCGTATCTTTTAAGGGCCACGTCAAGTACCACCTCTGTTAAAAGCCCTCCAACAATTCCTCCCTGCCCCCTACAAACGGTCTTTCCCTCCTCTGTCTCTTCTCTACAAGCCCTCTTCTCTCAATAAGAGCTTCTTGGCTCCTCCATTATTGTAGTTGTATTATAGTTATTTGGCTATTTATCTTCCTTAAAACCGAGGTTCCTGAAGTTTGGAACCTTATCTAGCTAGGATCCTGCAGTGCCTGGCACACAGCAGGCACTCAGAAAGCATGTCTTGAATTTTGTTTCCTTGAATTGAAAATGGGATTTGACATTATCCTGGCCACTGTGTAACTGACATGACAGAGTGAAGAGATTAGCTGGTCAAAGTTAGAGTGAATAGAGTGGGTCTGGTGGGAGGCTGAGGAGGAAAAGCCCACCCTTGTGGGTCACGACTGGCAGAGAGTCCGGTTTGGTCTGCGAGGTTGCATGGCTGGTCTCTTAGTGAAACCTTTGGCAGGAAGTGGATCTGAATAGAGAGAAAAGTAGGCTTTCTCGACTTCCCATGCGTCTGAGAGGCTGAGCAGAGAGCGCAGTGAAATCCAACTGCTGATTCTCTCCGGGCCTCAGGAGAGCCGAGGTCTGAGAAGACCTCAGGACACTCATTGTGCCCCAGTTCCACCGAGTGAATCAGGCTCTGATGCAATTGGCATTAGGCCTTAATCACGAGCCCCATCTCGCAGGTCCAGTACAGACGAGCTTTGTCATTTCTCTGAGGGAATCGCTGCCATTTCTCTTCCAGGCTCAAAGCAGCCCCCTCTGCCCCTTCTAGCCCTGATGAGACAGCAATTCAAACCGCTCCAATTACCAGGTTTCACTAGGTAAGGAGGACCGATTAAGCAACGGTGGCCCAAATAACTTTACTAGTACAGACACTTTTTCAAAGCCAGCGGAAGTCCTGCCAAATTAAAGGATGTCAGGATGAGATGCTATGAATATCAGTTTCCTTCTCTCTGGCAGTGGAGAGGATTAATTAAATGCTTGTGAAGTGCTTTGAAAATTTAAGCTGTTAAGAATTATTGTTCTGTGTAATAGGGAAAAAATAGAATTCTTGGCTCATTAAAGCTGTAATGTTGTAAGCCGGAACACTTTTTTTAGGATATCTTTGAGAGCTACATTTTTATTAAAAGGAAGAAAGAACGAGAAAGAAAAGAAATGTGGCTATGAATAGACATATACACATGCTGGAAAGGCAGCTGGGTTAATCAATGTTTCTGCTGATTAAGACATGAACTGTGAGAAGCCCTTTCTTATTGACTACCAAAGAGACAGTTACGAAGACTCAATTGTTCCAATATGCAGGGGCAGTTCCACTAAAATGTGAACAGATGGGCATTTGCTTTCGTTCCGTAGGATTGAGGAGCTGAGAGGCTGTGAAAGAGCAGGCGCGTAAACGTGGACTTCAAGGAGCTCTGTGGCCTCTTCCTCCTGATGCAACTGAACGAGGCCGACATCTTTCTGCTTTCACTTTGTTGGCAGATTTGCCCAGGGACGTTTTTGCTTTGTTTCCATCCTCAGTGGACTCTCACTTCTCTTTCAATCTACATTGATGGGAGACATACGCTTCCTTTGGTGTCATAGTAGTTTCCTATGGCTGCTGTGACAAATTACTGCAAACTTAATGTCTTAAAGCCACACAAATGTATTCTCTTACAGTTTTGGAGCTCAGAAGTCTGAAGCCAGTCTCACTAGGCTAATGGCAGGGTGTCGGCAGGGCTGGTTCCTTCCGTCGGTTCCAGTGCAGAGTCCGTTTGCTTGCCTTTCAACTTTCTGGAGGCCGCCACATCCCCTGGATCACGGCTCTTCCCTGGCATCACCCCCACTTCTGCTTTGTCCTCGCATCTCCTCCCTGACTCTCCTGCTCCCTCTTTCCCTTATAAAGACCCTGTGATTACACTGGACTCACTGGGAGAACCCAGGATACTCTCACCTCAAGATCCTTAACTCAGTCGCATCTGGAGTCCCTTTGGCCATATGAGGTAGCACATTCACAGGTTCTGAAGATTAGGGTGTGGATGTTTTGGGGGCCATTATACTGTCTATCACAGTTTCCGTCTCTAAACCCCTCTCTATCTTTTTCATTTAGAACAAGCCAGGCCCTGTTCTAAATGTTTAACATGGATTAACTCATTTAAACTTCACAATCACCCTAGAAGAGAGGTCTGCTGTTATGAATGAGGAATCTGAGGCAAAAAGGTTAAACTACTTGCCTGGGGTCACTAATTTAGTACCCAAGCCTGGAACTCACAGACTTTGTCTTTAAAGACTTAAAGATTGTCTAAAAGCAACACAATTATATGTAATTAAAAATAATTCAAATGAAAATCAGTCCCCTCTCTTCCACCCCATCTTCATCTGGATCCCCCCTCCTAGAAGCCCTTTGCAACTTTAGTGCTCCTGGCAGTCACCACTATACCCTACATGTTATACATACACCGTAATTTTTTAATTAACATAGATACGTGTAGGTAGTTGTCCAGGTAATATAACATATTTTAATTAATTCTTCTAAAATTATTAAAATGAAAATCCTGAATTTTGAAATTCTCCTAAAAGACTTGAGGGCTCTGGAGAAGAATTCATGGGTAAACCTTTACAGATCAGTGTCCACACAGGCCCACAGCAAAGAGCAAAGGCTGTGGAGTCAGGCAGATCCAGATGCTAACTTTCATTCCATCACTTATTAGTATGGGCCCTTGGAAAAGTTACTTGTCCTCTTTGAGTTTCCTAATCCGTAAAATGCTCCCTTCGAGCATATTGTTAGTTTTAAATTAAATAACTTGTGAACTCAAGCACATGTCAGGAGTTCAATAACTGCTAGTTCTTCCAAGAGAGAAGGAACAAATATCTGCCAACAATGAATGAAAACATGTAAAAGAAAAACCATAAACAGATTCCATACACAGCCAGAGTTTTAAGGACATGGGCTTTGTCTAGTATTTCCTCATTTGCTCGGCAAAAATTTTGGGGGCTCTCTATGTGCCAGGCACTGTGTTGGGCTGGGACACAGTGGTGACTGTGTCATGCCCCTGCCTTCAAAGGGCTTAGAGTACTCCTTCGTGCATAACAGTATCTCAATGTCTAATCTTTTAAAAGGCTAAACTCTTTTTTTTTTAAAGGTTGATACCTGAGCTAACAACTGTTGCCAATATTCTTTTCTTTTTAAATTCTTCTCCCCAGTACATAGTTGTATATTCTACCTATAGGTCCCTATGGTTGTGCTATGTGGGTCGCCGCCTCAGCATGGCTTGATGAGGGGTGACATGTCCGCACCTAGGATCTGAACAAGCGAAACCCTGGGCTGCTGAAGTGGAGTGCCTGAACTTAATCACTCGGCCACAGGCCGGCCGCATTAAAAGGGTAAATTTTGATGACTATAAAGAAAAGATCTGGATCCATGGAAATGAGTATGTGTGTGTTGGGGGCCAGAGATTGTATCAAAAGCAATAGGCAGATACTAACTGTGTTTCAGTTGACTTAGACTGACATTTGGAAAGTAATTGTTAATATTACCTACCCCCAGAGACTGTTAGGTGCATAAAAACCTAAATGATTTTATAGCTTCTTGCAAAATTCAGTGCCTAACATATAACCTTTTTCCTGAAGAAATAGATTAAGTTCAAGGGAAAACAGTTGTGTTAATGCATTTTCTGACCATTCGGCTTTGAGGAACTTTCTGCAGTTAATCCCAGTTGCATTTTTGGATGCTCATGCTGATCTCCAATTCCTTCTCCACGATGTTTGGCAGAATTTGTCTTGGATGGTGTTTAATACGTTCACCAACCCCAGACAGGGAATGACCAGCAACAGGTGTGTCTGATAAAGAAAACATTGTTTCTGCTCTGCTTCAGACATGTTTGACATGTTTGGGACCTGCTTTCTTTTGCAAAGCTGATAGGAATCTATTTCAGAGGGAGGCGTGCCTCCCAGTTTCAGCCCAAGTAAGGCTCTTGGTTTGGTCAGCAGCAGAGCTAAGCTTGGAAGGGAATGCTAATATGTCTTCAGAGCTATCTACCTAAGCTAAATGATAAATGGGTGTTAACGGTCTAACATAAGAGGAGATAGCAGTAGTTTCCTGGACAAAGGATATCTAAGATTGCCTGGAAACAAACACAGCCCATCAGTGACCCAGGAGTGATGGGCTTGGTCTTGTGAACTGGTCTGTTGTAAAACAATTAGACACTTGGAAATCATCTGTACTGTCTTAACTGGTTTTGCCAACTTTGAGAGCACTATCTGGGATTGTGCATAATCCATGCAAAGGACAATTTACTTTGACTATATAGAGGACATGCAGTGTGCCTGGAACGGCACTAACACAGTCTAGCAGAGGCTTAATTGAAGAGAAATTTGAGAAATGGGCCTTCCAAAAATTCAGGGATTGCAGAGACCCGTACATAAAGCTACTAATTAGAGCAGCAGCAGGACAAGGACTTAACAAAGGCAGGATTCGTGCTTTGGGAAAAGGGCTCTGGTGGCTGGGAGGAAGGGGGCCCATGCTAAGTGAAGCTAAAGCTTTGAGCTTTGGGAACATTTGGAAAGTTACTACAGCATTGTATGGTTGTATTGGTGGGATGCTATGGTGTTTAGAATGTTACATACCTGAGATACATATATTATATATATATACTATATATATATACATAGATAATATGAATTCATGTTTCTTAAATTAAGTACACTCATGTGCCCAAAGATCTGGCTAGATAGGTGTGTCTGAGTGCTCTTAATTTATGGAACAGTTTAAAAATAGTCATATAAGAGAATGTGGGAGAGAAGAGGAATGCATGTGTATGCGTGTATTTTTAGGGAATTCCCATGTGAAAGAAATAACGATATCTAATTTTGAACATGGTTCAATTGCTAAAAATCATGGACCAGTTTAGGATGTCAAAACACTTGCTACTTATTCCACTTGCCCCTACTTCATCTCCTGGTAAAATCTCACCAGTCATCATGGAAAGAATAGTTGTTTTTGAGAAGATACCAATGAGTTTTGGTATCTGACTTATATTAAATATCAACTGACTATGAATTCATGTAAGATCCCCAAATATAGATTCTATCATCAGTGCCTGCTTTATTCATAAGTAGGAATGAGAGAAGTAAAGTCCCTCACTATCTCTGGAGCGTTTACCCTGGGTCCAGCTACAGGACTAGGACTTTATGTTCCATTGGAGTAGATGGAATTACCATTTGATGTGATTTGAAGGGATCAGGAAGCCTCCCTACCCTGAAATATTTTCCCCAGTGGCCTGAAAATATTTGGCACCTATCCTGAGACGCCATCATGTAGAGCACTATTTGGGTTGGCTTCACAGTTGACAAAATGCTTTCCTATAGATCAACTGTCATGGAAGCAGAGTTGCCTCCTTGTTCAGAAGAGGATGTCTCGTTACTTCACAGTAGGGCTATTTTCTTTCAAATGTTTAAAATTTATAATAGGGTTGCTCGTGTCCCACCCACACCTACCAGCCATTGCTACCTTCAGTAGGAATGAACCAAATCAGATTGAGCCCCTCCTAAATCTAATTAAGATTGGTGGAGATGAAATTAATCTAATGAGATTAGTTTTGTATAAAAAGGAAGCTGAGAAGGAAGGAGAAGTAATTCTGACTCCTCTGGAGGAGAGCAGGCACAAACCAAGCCAAGAAAAGCAAGTGCAAGAATTCCAGAGGCAGAAGTTGTTTCTGAGTGGCTGACGCAAAACACTTGGAGCCCGGTGAGCAGCGTCTCCAGGGAACACTCTGTCCCGGGCACCCCTGCGGCTTAAAAGACGCCACCAATTGATAAGGTAACTCCCCAACTGTCAGCAGTGGGTCAAATGAGACAGTCGTTTTCAGATGGACAAAATGCTTTTGGATAGAAGGAAGGGGAATGTGAGGGGGCCAAAACTTGATTTTGGCAAAGCAAGGTGTTTGGAACTTTGATTGCCACATTGGCAAGTTCTCTTCAATGTCCATTACACTGTTTGCAGAGGGGCCAAGAGATGCTGGGCATTTACACATACAAACCGACATGGGATTGCATAAACAAAACAACATATGCTGTAATTTATGGGCACTTCAAAGGCTTTTCAACGATAATTTTGGTGACACTTTTTTTTCTTTCATGGGCGGAGTTTAGAACTGACCCTGGTGGGATGAGCCACCGCTATATGTCACGTTTACCTGCAGGTTTGTATGTACCATGTGTTTGCATGTCTGCTTTTTTATTTAGTTTGTTGAGATCTTATATCTTAAAAATATGTTCTGTACTTCATCTTGTAATGTTTAGTTTTGCCTTAATTGAACTGAAATTGACAAATATCAAAATGGCTTATCCACAAAGAACCCTTCTTGGGGTGAGCTGGGTGGCGTGGTGGTTAAGTTTGCACTCTCCAGTTTGATGGCCCAGGGTTCGCAGGTTTTGATCCTGGGCGTGGACCCACACCCCTCATCAGGCCATGCTGTGGTGGCATCCCACATACAAAATAGAGGAAGATTGACACAGATGTTAGCTCAGGGACAATCTTCCTCACCAAAAAAAAAAAAAAGAACTCTTCTTGGTTTTCCTCATTATTTCACCTACGAGGCCCGTTTTCTCTGTGACTGCATGGAACACACCCCGACTTCTGCCCCCACCACCTGGGGAAGTGGGGAGAGTGCCCTGCAACCTCCTTCTGGAGTCCTGGGCCCCTCTTTCCAGCTGCTTTCCACTTCCTGCAGTTGCCCCAGGCACTTCACACCCAATGCCTCCAAAACAAGAATTTATCTTTCCTCCTCAGCTGCTCCCCCTCCATCACCATTTGCCAAGCTAGGAATCTCTGAATAGATCTTAGAGCAGAGCAACAAAGATGGGCCTGGGTTTGAACCCTAGCTCTGCCACTTAGCAACTATGTGACCTTAGGCAAGTTATTTGACCTCTCTCTGCCTCAGTTGCCTTATATATTCAAGTGGGGATAATAACGGTATCACTTCATGGAGTTTTTGTGGTGACTAACGAGGTATTGCATGAGCCTGGGACAGAGTAGCTGCTTTAAAAATGGCAGCTAATACTATTTCTACTATATCTTTGTCATTATCACCAGCCTCACCTCTTGCTCTCCTCCCTACCCTCACTGAATCCAGTTGAATCCACTCCAGATCCAACTGTCTCTCCAAGTCTCTCCAAGACCCTCCACAACACGTCCTTTGCCACCTCTTTGGTTCAGGCCTTCATTTCTCGCCTAGATGGACGCGTTCCCCTGGTCGGCCTTTGCTCACTTTGGCCAATCCCCTCAGCCAAGCCCAACCTCCCTGTCACATTCAGGCTTGGACACAACCGCTCCTTTTTGTGGTGGTCCCTTCACAAACGTAACCTTGCAGCCTTTCCATCGTCCTCGGACAGCCCCTATGCCCAGCTCCAACTTTAGTCCTCAGCGAGTCCTTCCCCGGTCCACCAGCCTGAGAAGTACTGTCCATTACGTACTGTGGTGACTTGGCCCACAAAGCCCAGCACTCTCTGAACCCCACCGAGTCTTCAGCATCATGTCTACGCCACATCCCCGAGCCTTGTGCCCTCCCATCCCTTTCCCCTTTTCCCCAAGGGGAAAGCCCCACGGTGGAGATTTTTTCCCTTCCTGGAACTGGGCAGCCTTCTTACCACACAAGGCTTTCCTCTGACATGCTTTTCTCCTTAATCAAGTCCTCCACTTTCCACTGCCCCCAGCCTGGTCAGTTCCTTCTAATCCTCTGGTTCTTTCCTCAGTCACCGGTCCTATCGTACACCTAGCCTGCTTTACACTTTTTTAGCATCAGGCACATTTTTTTTTCCTTTTCTAACATTTTCCCCAGTGATACATATATTTGTGAGGCTGATCAATGTCTGTGTCTCCCACTACACTGTATAAACCCCATGAGTGCGGGACTACTGGCTCTCTATTCCCGGAACCGAGCACGGTGCCCGGCATTGGTTAAACGAACGAATGAAGGAAGAAGGAGCGAATGCGTATCTCCCGCACGAGGGAAGCTCCACGCCGGAGGAAGCGCAGCGTGCGACAGTTAGGAGACGTTAGACTCCCTCTGGAACGCCTATCGTTGAAGCGGCAGCTGCCCGCACCATCCACAGCTGCGTACGCAGACACGGCTCACCCAGGGCTCTCACCGACACTCGGGCTTCGGGGACCCGCACCCCAGCAGCGGAGCTGGCGGCTGAGGACGCGCGGCTTTTCCTCCCAGCCCCGGGGAACGCTGGACGTGCTAACGGGCCCGGAAGGAGCGCCCGCCGAGCCAGGGCCGCGCCCGCAGCCCGCAGCCCGCAGCCGAGGCGCGCGGGGACCGTCGGTGCGGGGCGCAGCGCGAGCGGGAAGCCCCCCACCTCCCGTTCCCCGGACGGTTTCCAAAACTTGGTGTAGAAAGTATCCGTGTTTTTTCACATAGAACACTATTTTCCGGGAGGGTCTTACATGGAAATCCAATCAGTTTGTGAATGTCTCAGACACTGGCGTTCGTTCAGACAGACACACTGCACCCATCAAAGAATTGTGACGCTTTCCTTTCATTTTTTATTTAAAGAAAAGGAAACGCAGTCCCACTCAGCTTCCAGACGAGGACGACGCCCGGGAGGGGCGCCGCCCGCTTCTCAGCTCCAAGGAGCCCGGGCGCCCGGCCTGCTCCCGCCGAGCGGCGGCCAGACCTTCCCCTGCAGGCGGGCGGCCAGCGAGCGGGTGTCTTTCTCCGCGGGGACGCGGAGCCGGGAAGAGCCGGTGGAGGCGCTGTGCTAGCCAGCACACAAAGCCGGAGGGGCTTTCCACGGGGGACGCGGCGACTCCTGACGCAGGGGCCGGCGCCCGCTGGTGCCCGCGAGCGGACGGCTGCCGCAAGGAGCGCGTCGCGCCGGGGTGTGCGCAGCGCGAGGCGTTCGGTCGCAGCCACGGCAGCGAGCAGTCGGCACGCCGACCGCCGCCCTCAGCGACCCGCACCGCGACGCCTGCGCGGGCCGCCGCCGGCCGCGCTCGCCTCTGCGCCTGCGCGCCCTCGGGAAGCTCCGCCCACCCCCGGGCGCCGGCGCGCGGGGCCGCGCCTCCTCATGGCGGCCGCCGCAGTGTGTGGTATTTAGCGGGAGCGCGCGGCGGGCGCGAGGACGCGCGAAGCGGCGGCGGCGGCGGCGGCGGCCAGGGGGGAGCCGGAGCGGCCGTTGCGGGGCGCGCTCTCGAGCGGCGGCGGCGGCCGGGTGTCCCGTCGGTGTCTGCCCGGGGAAGAGGCGGGGCGCGGCCCGCGGCGGCGGGGGTTGGCGGCGGCGCCGCAGCGCGTGTGAGCCGGGCCGGGGTCCGCGGCGCGCTCTCCGCCCACAGGTAAGTGGGCCCGCCGAGGGAGGAGCCGGCCGCGGGGGCTCCCGGGCGGAGGACGCTGGGCCGGCCCGGGCGGCGGCGGCGGGCAGGGCGGGCGCGGGAGCCCCCGGCCCCGGCGCCTTTGTCTCGGCCCGGCCCGCCGCCCCCGGCCCCGGCCCGGCCCGGCCCGCGGGGGTCGGCCTCGCGCCGGCGGGGCGGGGAAGGGCCTCCTCGCCGCGGCCCGGCCCCCGCGCGCCCGGAGGCGGGCCCGGCCGGGGGAGGCGCCCCGGCCCCGGCGCCGGCCTTTGTTGTGGAGGGTCCCGCGGTGTGCGGCCAACATGGCGGAGGTCAGCTGGGTGCGGGCCGGGCCGTCCCCGCCCTCCGGCCCGCCGGCCCGCGTCGGCGGCGGGGGCAGCCTGCCCTTGTTTACGTCGCGGGCGCGCGAACGCCGCCGGGCGGCACCCGGGCCTCGGCCCCTCGGCTCGCGTGTCGCGAGGTCGGGCCTCTCGGCCGCCACCGCGCAGCTTAGGAATGCGGTGACCTGGGCCGCAGCGCTGCGTAGGTTTCCCTTCCCGGTGGTGGAAGGATTCGGAACCTGCGCGTCTGGCTTCCGGAGAAGTCCAGCTCGTATGTTCGGAAATGAGACTGTGTAGCTGGCTGGTCAGTCGCGGAGGCCTGAGCGCGGATGTAGGACGGGGGCCGCCGCCCGCTGTTAGCAGCTGAAGCGTCACCGTGTCCTGAGGAGCGCCCGTCAAGGGTGGACTTAACTCCCCGCCGCAGCGAATGCTGCGAGCGCGGACGCTGAAGGCTGGCCGCCCGCCGGCTTCTGCCCTTGGGCAAGATGCTTAACCTCGCTGTTCTTCGTTTTCCTATCTGCAAAATGGGTGCAAGGCTAGTGCCTGCCCCAAAGAACTGTTGGGGGAGCTGAGGAGAGGCGAGAGGTGGAGGGCTTCGCCCGGGGCGAGCGCTCGGAAATGTGTGCTGGAAGGCCGCGCTTGTCACTTTACAGTTAAAACTTAGGGGGTGTCTCGGCACGATGGCTGTGTTGAAAGTACATAGGCCAGAAAGATGTGAAATCACATTGTAAATTGTTAGTGCTTAAGTGTTTCTTTCACTGCATTTTGTTGTTAGAAAGGCAAATAAGACGTTTAAGTGATAAACTGACAGGCTTTCTGAGATGATGGCATTTGGAAATTTCTCTGGTAAAGGATTTGGGTAGGTCTTATGTGGTCTGGAATTTAAAAAATCAGATTAGCTAAAATGAAGTTTCCTTTTAGCACTTACATTTATGGATCAGTTCGTTTCCAAGGACGTGAGTTAACGAACTTGGAGAAGGGGAACAGCGAGTCCCTTTGAGTGTTAGGTGTCTGTGGTGTCACCCTCTCTTCTAGACATTACTGGAGAGCAAAGTGCAGCATGACGATAAATAGAATGGTCTGGTAATTTTGTCACGGAGATACTGGCGCGAATTGTGGAAGAGGGGGTTTTGGTTAGCTGTTAGGAAACTTTGTGACAAGTAGATTTTGGGACTTAAAGTGGATTATACAAGTCGTGTAATTTAATGAAATTAAAGATAGAGAATTTTGTGATATGGAACGGTTAGTTACAACCGTAAAGTTTGCTTTGCCAAAATATTTTCTTTAGATATAATATAGAATTGGTGTAAATGACCCCTTTTGGCACCTTTCTAACATAGTTTAGTAACATTTAATAATATTTTAAACTGAAGTACAGTATAATTAATAGATATGGAACTTTTCAGGTTAAGTGTTCCAAAAACTACAAATTCAGAAACAAATTTAGTTCAGTTTAGCTTAATATCTGTTCCCTCTAAGCTTTGGGAAATTCTTATAAAATTGATGTAGAGCAAAATTCTTCAATATCTCTAATTAAAAAGAAGATTATAAGTAGGCTAAAATTAATTGGAGCTACAAAGGAAATATCTAGCTTTGGCAATAATGACATAAGAAGAAGAAGAAGGAAGACTTCATTTTCAGTGTTTAGGGTGTTTTGAAAACGTGTTTTTTTTAAAGATTGGCACCTGAGCTAACAACTGTTGCCAATCTTTTTTTTTTTTTCATTCTTCTCCCCAAATCACCCCAGTACATAGTTGGATATTTTTAGTTGTGGGTCCTTCTAGTTGTGCTGTGTGGGATGCCCCCTCAGCATGGCTTGGTGAGCGGTGCCATGTCCGCGCCCAGGATCCGAACCGGAGAAACCCTGGGTGCGCGAACTTAACCACCTGGCTACTGGACCGCGCCGAAAACAAGTCTTATAATGAGGGTAACAAAGTAACTTTACAAAGTGACCAGTTCAGTTGTGTTTTAAAACAGTTGATTTACTCAATTTGTAAAGATTGGAGGTTTTTCTTTCTTTCCTTGAAGAGATCTGTTACAGACTTGTGGTTATAATTATGGAATTTCCATACACACCTGTAAAATGTTTAAATTCTGGATATTTTTGGTATACAACTCCCTACAAACAAATATATGAAAACCTGAGACTCCCTACTCTCCCTTCTTTCCCCCTCAAAAAACAACTGAGGGTAAATTTTTCTTCTTTATCGTGAGTATTCTTAATGGTTTCTTTTAAGTAGGAATTTTTCTAATGGACTTTAAATTATTTGTTTTTCCATGGCTCTAGTTAGTGGAGCATTTGCTGCATAATGGCAGGAATTGTGCTTTTTTATTCCTATATCCTTAGTGCCTGACACTAAATACATATTTGTTTCCTGACCTACTACTCTATATGCTGGTGAAACTCAGATCTCCCAGCTTGCTGAACTCCAGACCCATGTATCCTCTTGCCTGCAGGTCATTGTTTTTTAAAATGACTTTATTTTTTAGAGCAGTTTTAGTTTCACAGCAAAACTGAACAGACGGTACAGAGATTTCCCTGCCCCGACTCATACATAGCCTCCCCCATGATCAACATTCTCCACCACAGTGATATATTTGTTACAGTTGATATATCAACACTGACATCATTACCACCCAAAGTCCATGGTTTACTTTATGGTTCCCTGTTGGTGTTGTGTATTATGAGTTTTGACAAATGTATGATGATACACATCCACCATTATAATATCCCACGTAATAGTTTCATTGCCCTAAAAATCCTCGGTGATCCTCCTGTTCATCCCCACCTCCTCCCTAACCTCTGGCAAGCACTGATCTTTGTACTCTCTCCATAGTTTTGTCTTTTCCAGAATGTCGTAAAATTGGAATCATACAGTATGTAGCCTTTTCAGATTGGCTTCTTTCAACTAGTGATACGCATTTAAGGTCCCTCCATGTCTCTTCATGGCTTGATAGCTCAGTTCTTTTTAGCTCCTGAATAATAACCCGTTGTCTGGATGTACCAGTTTATTTATCCACTCACCTACCAAAGGACATCTTGGTTGCTTCCATGTTTTGGCTTCCAAGCAATTATGAATAAAGCTGCTGTAAACATCTGTTTGCAGGTTTTTGTGTGGACGTAAGTTTTCATCTCCTTTGGGTAAGTAATGAGGAGCATGATTGCTGGATCGGATGTTAAGAGTATGTTAGTTTTGTGAGAAACCGCCAAACTGCCTTCCAAAGTGGCTGTACCATTTTGCATTCCCACCAGCAACGAATGAGCGTTCTGTTGCTCCACATGCCCACCAGCATTTGGTGGTGGTAGTGTTCTGGATTTTGGCCATCTAATAGGTGTGGGGTGGCATCTTGTTGTTTTAACTTGCATTTTCTTGATGACATAATGATGTGGAGCATCTTTTCACATGCTCATTTGCCATCTGTACAGTATGTCTCTGGTAAGAGTCTGTTAAGGTCTTTGGCCCATTTTTTAGTCGGGTTGTTTGTTTTCTAACAGTCCTTTATCAGATATGTGTTTTGCCGATATTTTCTCCCAGTCTGTGGTTTGTCTTCTGATTCTCTTGACAGTGTCTTTCCCTGCAGTTCTTTTTTCGTTTTTATGTACCACGGTACTTTAAATCTACTTGTCTCAGACTAAAACTTTTATTCTTCCCAGCCATCCAAGGCTCTTACCGTTTATGTTCAGTTAGTTATCAACCCCTGATGTTTCTACTGTCTGGTTATCACAACTCTGGCATTGCTTCTCTCTCAGTCACTCATTTTCACATTACATTCAGTCCTTCTCTTCTGCCTTCTCAGTGGTCTGTCTGCTTTTGGTCTCTGCCTCCTCCCTTTGGTTCTTCCTGCTGTAATTTAAGGGAGCTTTCTAATATAGGTGACTTACAAGGCCTTCAGTGTAAAGTTCCAAGTTCCTTGGTATGGAGTGTAAGTACACAGACTTCCTGTGCTGGCTCCTCTTGTTACTTCCCTGCCATTTTCAACTACATACTTGCACGTGCCTACATGCACCATATTTTTTCTCTGCCTACTAAGCTCTATGATCTCAGCCTAGACATCACTTAGCTGAGACACTCTTCTTGTACTCCCCACTTTGAGTTGGGTGTCATCTCTCTGTTCCCATGGCACTCTCTGCTTAGCCCCATGTAACACGTAACTGTAATTTTTCAGTAATTTTTAGCCCCCGAACTGTAATTTTTCTGTACTACTTTGCCTCTCCAAATAGACTGCAATCTCCATGAGGACTTTGTCTTGATCACCCTTGTTTGTCTAGAGTTTAGCCCTGTTTCTGGCATGTAGTTGGTGCTCAGTAAATATTTGTTGAATAGTTGACTAATACCTTCACACTGCCCTTAATATGCTTTTCCAGTCTTATCCTCCAGCATTTCCTCTTTGCCCTACCTGGTCAAACTGGATTCTTTTTGTTTCTTGAACACTCTCTGTACTTTAACATCTCTGTGCCTTTGCTCTTGATTGTATTTAATCTCTCAAATATCTGTCTGTGCTACTTTGGGCAGATTGCTTAACCTCTTCAAGCCTTAGTTTCCATTAGCACATGAACAGCTATTAGGCATATTGCCGCCCCACCTCCCATGTCCTGATGCTGGAATGGCAGTGTAGTTGAGTGGTTAAGAGGACAGGCTCTTAAGAGTCAGACCTGGATGTGTCTCATGGCTCTATCACTTACTAGTTTGTGTTTGTGACTTTAAGCTCCATGAGAGCAGGGACACTGCTTACTTGCGCATCTAAAAAGCACATTGCCTAACACATAGAAGGTGCTTAAATAATTTTAAAAAAATTAGTTGTTGAGTCGCTTAATTTCTATAAATTTTACCACTTACATTCTAGTGAGGGAAGTAAACAGAATTACAAATTGTGATATGTAGTATAAAGGAGTCAGAAGTGCTGAAGGAAAGAATAATGGGGGTGGGAGGGAGACCTGCTGTCCTAAGTGGTGACGTTTAAGCAATGATAAAAGGATAAGGAGCTGGCCCTTTGAAGGAGGGAAGGGAGAACATCTCAGATTGAAGGAGCAGCAGAGATAAAGGCGCTGGGGCAGGACTGAACATGGACTGTTCTAGGAGCTGAGAGAAAAGAGTGTTGTGGAGCACATGGATGAGGGGGAGAGATGGGTAGAGATCAGATCCTGCAGAGTCGAAGTAAGGAATGTGAATTTTATTTTAAGGGTACTGAGAAGCCATCAAAAGGTTTTAATTAAAGGAGTAACATAATCCACTTTTAAGATGCCTACAGCTGTTGTTTGGAGAATTGATTGGTTAGAAGGCTGGTTCTTTGATCAAGCAGTAGTTGACTATGACCTGGATTAAGGTGGTGGCAGTGAAGATGAGGAGAAGTGGATGGATTTGAGATGTACTTTGGAGACAGAATTAACAGGACTTGCTGATGGATTAGATATGAGAGGTGAGGGAAGGAAGGAATTAGGTGTTTCTGGCTTGAGCAACTCTATGGATCAGGGTACTGTTTACCAAGATGGGAAACACTAGAGGGGGGCTGGGACAGAAGAATGGCAATAAAATTCAAAGTTCTGATATGTTGGATTTGAGGGATCTATGAGACATTCAAAATGATCCAGTGAGAGAGGAGGAAAATCAGGGGTATGTTTGTCACGGAAGCCAGATGGGAAGATATACTAGAGCATGTTTGGGTGTTAGAGGGAATGATCTGGTAGAAAAAGAGGGAGAGACTGGTGCCAGAGAGAAGGGATAATAGAAAGAGTGTGAAGTCTGAGACGTGAGAGGACAGTGTCCAAGTGCAGGGTCACTTCTTCCATTCTACTGGGAGAGGAGGAGGTGGTAAGTCAGCATTTGATGGCTTCTCTTGTATTTTCTGAAGTAAGCATGGGTGAAGCCATCAGTAGAGAGTGTTTATAGTAAGTGAGTACTATACTATGGCAGGTTAAAGATGTAGTAGAGAGAGATACATTGAGAAACTGAGCAGAGGGGAAGCCAGGAGAGATTCTGCGATGTGTTAGCCAGTGATGCCACCTGATGCTTACTGTTCACAGGAGATTCTAGGAGAATACCTAGAGCAAGAATGTTAATTTTTTTCCTAAATGTGAACTTTTTTGTTGATGTGTGTCATAAATGCATGCAGAAAAGTGCTCAGTTTATAAGTCTACAGCTTGATGAATTTTCACAAAGAGAACGCACTATTGTTACCAGCTCTCCCGTGTTCCATTGCTTTTACTTTGATTTTTCTTTTCTTAAATATAACTCTTCAGGAACTCCAGGCTGAACGATATAGATAAAATAGTCCATTTGGGGTCAATTTATTCTCTAGGCTTGAACCACAGTGACCAGAATGATGTTGGCAAAGGCCTTTTATTAGGTTTGAGGAGGTTGCCTAGTCATGTTGAACTTATTTGTGGTTTTTGTTTGCTTTGTTTTGCACAGCAAGGGACTTGGCGGTACATGGAAGGAACTAAAAAGAGAAGGTTGGAGGAAAAACCTTTGGAGAACTAATGTATATATTTATGAAGCAGATGTTGCCAGTGAGAAATATTTTCTTAAAAAATTAGAAGACTTTAATGCCAGTCTTGAATTTTACAGGAAGGATTATACTGTACTTGTTACAGTTATTTATTGTCATGTCGACAAGCTTAGTTAGTGATGGTTGATACAGTATAATTAAATGTACACTGGCTTCTTTGCAAAGACTCTACCTTGGAAAGATTACTTCAATAATTAGTTTAACTAAATGAAGTAATCTAATTGTTAGAAACTTCTTGCCCCCACCCCCACCTTTGTTTTACCTTTTGCTCCTTTGAATTGGGCTAAAGTTCAGGCATTTTTTTTTGTAAGTATTAACTAATGTGTGTATACGTATATGAAAGTACACATAGGAAATATGTATGAAATATGTGGGGTTTTTTAATTTGAGTAGGCTTTTTTAAAGATTTTTTCCCCCTTTAAGTATCCATCTATTTGAGGCATTTTAAGAAAAAAAGAAATCTAAGAAAAAAAGAAGGCAGTAAACAAAATCAATTCTTGATTTCTCAGTGTATGAAGTTACCAGCAATTAATTAGCAGGAAAGTGTGGGGACATAAAATATGCAGTAAAATTTTAAAATTTAATCCTTTTTTTAATAACCAAAAGAGAAATAAATATATATGTGTTTTGTGGGACTTTTGAGAAACACATACAGAAATGCAACCCCCACCTCCCCCATGATCGTTAATAATCTGATTTGGAAAGTAACCATTGTAGACGTTTTGGTGTCGTTTCTAGCCTGTGTATGTGTTCCACATTTTTTCGAATCAGCCATAGATATTTTAAAGTTAATTTCTTGGATCTGACTTAAATCCTTATAGATAAGGATTTATTTTCCCATTAAATGATTACTACTTGTTAGTAACTATACATGTTTGAACTGTGTAATTCCAAATGATGAAGTTTGTGCTTAAAGACTCTATATCCTGGCAGTTCTTGATATTTTGTGTGCCTGTAGTTCAGTCTTCCCATCTCTGTTCTCTGTGGTTTCTGGTTCTAAACTTGACCTCCCTCTCTCCTTTTCTAATCCCTCACCTTAAGCCTTTGAACCACATTCTGCAGTTCGGATGCCCTTCTGGTTTCTTTTCTGTCCCATATATGGTACATACATACATAAAGATAGACAGCTGTATCAGTGTGCGTGTTTACTTAACTATTTTTTTCTTTTAACATAAATGTGCTTGTAATATATTCTGTGGCTTGTTTTTTCCTCCACCCATTTAAACAGTTTGATTCTTACATGTTAGTAGATATGAGGCCATCTTATTGGGGAAAAAAAGGCGGCATAGTATTCTGTTGTATGGACCATAATTTAATCACTCTCTTAAGATAAGGCTGTTTTCAGTTTGTTTGCAATTACAGATAGGGTTGCTGTAGGTGTCCCTATACATACACCTTTGCCAATGTGTAAATTGGAGGATAGACTCTTGGAAGAAAAACTGCTGGGTCAAAGAGTTTACCACTTTAAATTTTGAAACAAACTGCCAAATCTTATTAGAAGGCTTCAGAGTGGACATTCCCAGCAGTGTTTCCCTACATCTTTGCCAATACTTGGAATCAAATCTTTGAAAGCAAATTTGTATCTGTCATTTCTTAAGTAATGTGTACAATTTGTGATGTTTCTCATACCAAGTTTTGTTTTTTTTGGTAATTTTTTTTATTGAGTTCATAATAGTTTACATCATTGTGAAATTTCAGGTGTACATTATTCCTTGTCTGTTACCACGTAAGTGCTCCCCTTCATCCCCTGTGCCCACCTACCACCCCCCTTACCCTGGTAACCACTGAACTGTTTTCTTTGTCTATATGTTTGTTTATATTCCACGAGTGAAATCATATGGTGTTTATCTTTCTCAGTCTGGCTTATTTCACTTAGCATAATACCCTCCAGGTCCATCCATGTTGTTGCAAATGGGATGGTTTTGTCTTTTTTTATGGCTGAGTAGTATTCCGTTGTATATATATACCACATCTTCTTTATCTGATTTTGGTGGATGGGCATTTGGACTGTTTCCATGTCTTGGCTATTGTGATAGTGCTGCAATGAACATAGGGGTGCATGTGCTACTTTGGATTGTTGATTTCAAGTTGTTTGGGTAGATACCCTGTAGTGGGATAGCTGGGTCATATGGTATTTCTATTTTTAGTTTTTTGAGAAATCTCCATACTGTTTCCCATAGTGGCTGCACCAGTTTGCATTCCCACCAGCAGTGTATGAGGGTTCCCTTTTCTCCACACCCTCTCTGACGTTTGTTATTTTTAGTCTTAGTGATTATAGCCATTTTAACAGGTGTAAGGTGGTATCTTAGTATAGTTTTGATTTGCATTTCCCTGATTAGTGATGTTGAACATCTTTTCATTTGTTTATTGGACATTTGTATATCTTCTTCAGAAAAATGTTCATATCCTCTGCCCATTTTTTGATTGGGCTGTTTGTTTTTTTGTTTTCAGTTGTGTGAGTTCCTTATGTATTATGGAGATTAACGCCTTGTCAGATATATGATTTGCAAAGATTTTCTCCCAGTTTGTGGGTCATCTTTTTGTTTTGATCCTAGTTTCTTTTGCCTTGCAAAAGCTCTTCAGTCTGATTAAGTCCCACTTGTTTTTTTTGTCTTTTGTTTCCCTTGTCTGAGAAGACATGGTATTCAAAAAGATCCTTTTAAGTTCGATGTCAAAGAGTGTACCACCTGTATTATCTTCCAGGAGTTTTATGGTTTCAGGACTTATCTTCAAGTCTTTGATCCATTTTGAGTTTATTTTTGTGCATGGTGTGAGATAATGGTCTACTTTCATTCTTTTGCGTGTGGCTGTCCAGTTTTCCCAACACCATTTATTGAACAGACAGTCTTTTCTCCATTGTATGTTCTTGGCTCTTTTGTTGAAGATTGGCTGTCCATAGATGTGCGGTTTTATTTCTGGGCTTTTCAGTTCTGTTCCATTGATCTGTGTGCCTGTTTTTGTACCAGTACCATGCCGTTTTGGTCACCCATGGCTTTGTAGTGCATTTTGAAGTCAGAGATTGTGATGCCTCCAGCTTTGTTCTTTTTTCTCAGGATTGCCTTAGCAATTCGGGGTCTTTGGTTGCCCCATGTGAGTTTTAGTTTTCTTTGTTCGATTTCCATGAGGAATGTTGTCTGGGATTCTGATTGGGCTTGCATTGAATCTGTAGATTGCTTTGGGTATATTTTAGCTATGTTTATTCTTGCAATCCATGTGCATGGAGTCTCTTTCCATCTCTTTATGTCATCATCTGTTTCTTTCAATAGTGTCTTATAGTTTTCATTGTATAAATCCTTCACCTCTTTGGTTAAATTTATTCCAAGATATTTTATTCTTTTAGTTGTGATTGTAAGTGGAATTGTATTCTTGAGTTCTCTTTCTGTAAGTTCATTATTATAGAAATGCAACTGATTTTTGTAAGTTGATTTTGTACCCTGCAACTTTACTGTATTTGTTAATTATTTGTAATAGTTTTCCGATGGATTCTTTAGGGTTTTCTATATATAAGAGCATGTCATCTGCAAACAGCAAGAGTTTCACTTCTTCCCTCCCTATTTGGATTCCTTTTATTCCTTTCTCCTGCCTAATTGCTGTGGCCAAAACCTGCAGTAGTATTATGTTGAATAAGAGTGGTGAGAGTGGGCATCCTTGTCTTGTTCCTGTTGTCAGAGGGATGGCTCTTACACTAAGTTACTAACTTTTTGAACTTCTTTTTCCTTTTTTTCTAAAGAGTTTTACATGCACATATAATTTAAAATAAAATACTCCACTGTGTTTTCTTTTTGTTTTGTTTAATACATAAGAGTCCTTGCCCCTACTCCTCTCCAGATGTCCTTTGCCAAAGGCAACCACTTTTACCTCTGTGACCTGATTATTTTTGTATTTACCTTCTTTGTCTCTAAATAACATGCTTCTATTGTTACTTCCCGATTGCGCTTTCAGGCCTTACCTATTGATTGTGGATTTAACTCTTCCTGCCCTGGTCACATGTACATACCCTTCCTATTCCTACACTCTCCTAATTTAGTAACATCATAATTTTGAGTTTGCATTATTATGACTGTGAAAGTTATTCACAATTTGAGCCATGTACTAAACTGGTTACTTTTTTCCCTGCACTATTTAATTTGTATTTGTATAACTTTCCCTGTAGTTAATACTTCTCTTTTTTCATTTTTGCTTTATATTCTCTGTGTTTACACTAATGCTCCCTCACATTCATTACCTCTTGTCTAATCTTCAAGTAGCTTGCATGTCCCTCACATTGCCTTCTTCCTCTAGTGTAAAGTTGTCATTATTCTCAACATTTCCTTCAGCTTTCTCCTGGGTTAAGGATTCTGTTTACTGTAGGTCATGTCCTCTCTCTTGGTTCATTCCCTTGTATTTAAAGAGCGTGTCCTCTAGGAGCCTCCCAAGAATATATCCAGGGGAAGTAATGTATTGAAACCTTGTATCATTATTCTGCCCTCAACATTTTTGCTTGGCATAGATTCTAAAATGGTAATCCTTTTCTTTGAGGATGTTAAAAAGCATTGCTCTTTTGCATCTTGCTTTGGATGTTACTGCTCAAAAGTCCAAAGCTGTTTTGCTTCCCGATTTATTTATTCATGCAAAAAATATTTATTGAGTCTGTACTATGTGCTAGGCACTGTTTTAAGTGTTTAGGATACATCAGTGAACCAGACAAAAATTCTTACCTTCTCTGGCGGGGCGTGGTGGTGGGGGAACAGGGGTGGCTATAATAAAAACCATAATTCATAAGTAAACTGTATAGCCTGATAGAAGATAAGAGTGAAAATGAGGGAGAGGAAGGAAGGGAAGAGGAAGAGGGGTGGAATGGGCAAGGATTAGGAGTGCATACAGTGGGCAGACTACTGGTCACTGTTTTAAATGGAGGGGACAGGGTAGGCCTCCCTGAGAAGGTAACATAAAAGCAAAGATTGGAAAGAGGTGAAAAGAGTTAGTCATGTAGATATCCGAGAGAAAAGTATTTTAAGGCGGAGGCCCAAAGGAGCAACCCAGCTTTGTGGAACAAGAAGGCTAGTGCAGTGAGTGAGGGGGAAAGAAGTGGGACATGAAATCAAAGAGTAGTAGGAACACATCACCATATTGTGTAGGGCCTTATAGGCTGTTTTAGGATTTTATTGATTACCCAGATGTAGGTTGCCATTGGGGAGGGTGTTGAGCAGAGGAGTGACATGATCTGATATAAATTTTAACTGGATTTTTCTGATTGCTGTTCTCAGAACATATTGGGGTGTGGAGGTTGGAGACAAGGTTGGAAGCAGGGAGATTGGTTAGAAGGATATTACAGTAATCCAGGTGATAGAGAATGGTGGCTTGGACTATGGTAGTGTTAGAGGTGGTGAGGAGTGGTTGGATTCTGGATATATTTTTTAAGGAGGTACCGTAAGATTTCCTGGTGGTTTGAGATACGTGATGTGGAAAGAAGAATCAAGGATGACTTCAAGGCTTTTGAACTGAGTAACTGGAAGGATGGCGTTGCCATCAAGTGAGGGGAAGGCTATGGATAGAGTAGTCTGGGAGAAGATGGCCACCCCCTGTAGGTGTATCCAGGAGGCAGTTGGATGTACAAATCTGGGGTTTAAGACAAATCTGGAGGGTGTTTTTGGTTTGTTTTTTAATCTGGGCTGGAGATAATTTTGAAGTCCGTGGCAATATTGGTGGAGTTTAAAAACGAGAAGACTGAATGGGATCACCAAAGGGAAGAAAAGTGGACTGTTGGACAGTTTCCAGTTTCAAGAGTTTGAGGAGAAGAGCAAGAATCAATAAAGGAAGCTGGGGAGTAACCGGTGAGATAGGAAAACCAAGAGTATGTGGAGTCAGTGAACAAAGTTTATCAGGCAGGAGCCCCAGTGATCAATCACCTCTGTCAGATGTTGGAGACAGTTCAAAACTTGCAAATTAAATACAAACAAAACTACAAAACCAATGAAATTCAAGTTACGCTGATTTACTAAAGTATTGGATACTGTCTGTTAAATTGAAGTCTTGAAGTAACATGGGTTATGGAATTAACGGTTACGCTGTAGGTTCTTTTGGAGTTGAATGTACCAAAATTGCCCTGTATGGAGTGGTCACCATGTGATGCATTTTCTTACCAGCATTTAAGTACTTCAGTGAAAACCATGATGTCATTTGGGCTTTGCTTCACACAAATGCATCATTTTATATTAGGTTCCCCTCTGCTTTCTTCTTTAACTTGGCATAATTAGAGCAATGTAGTCCCAACTTGGAGCCAGTGTGACCATAAAATGCGAGTAAGAGCTTTCAATTACGTGGCTAACAGATGGATTCAGATGATTCTAATGTGCTATACTGTTTATTATTAAACACAGGAAAATAAAACATTACATTTTTGTAGAGAAATATGGACCCCCCCCAGAATAGAGTCTTAGTTTGAGGAAAATTAAAGTATGGGTTAATTCACGTGTTATAGTCTATTTGAAATAACTAAAACGATTTGCTTAGAGTTTCAGATGTGATAGGAAGAGATTTCTTTCCCATAAATTCCATTATTTTTCTATTTTACTAGTAAAGAGCCATCAATCATGTAATGTATTGAGACTCTCTGGTGTGACTTTTTACCTCGTTTCTTTAATTTCTTCTGTCTCCCAAGCAATGTGATGTTTTCTGTTTAGCTTAGTATCACCAACTCTTCGTAGGTTACTCTAATTTTGATCTCCTTTGAAATTTTTGTTCTGAGTGTGTGTGTGTATGTATGTATTCACTTACCATAGTTGTCAAATGGAATGGGCAGTTGAATGTGTTCTATGTTACAGTGTAGAACTGGGTACAATATGTTTTATAAGTAAGATTTAAAAAGCATAGCTTAATGCCAAGATGGAGCAAAAGAGCAAACGTCTACTGGATTATGTGACAATTTTATATCCCGAGAGAATATAAAACATAATCAGTGTAGTAACAGTTGTATTCAAACTTGGATACAAATAACTAAGTGAATAGTATTTGGATGCTTTTATCTAGACACTGTGAGACTTGGTTATGTTGCAGTAGTGATTGTGTTGTAATCATAACTGACGTAGTTTCAATAATTTCAAATGTGTTACCAAAAATTCCAATTTCTAAAAGTAATTGCTTGCTAGGACTAAAGGTTTAATTTAACGAATTTAGGGAAATTTTGAATTTTGGGGTCAGTTTTTATAAACATTGAAAAGATGTGTTGAATGTTAAGTTAAATATTCTGTACCATAGTGAGAAAGAGATTATACATAGTGTTTTTTAGGGTTATTTGAAATAAAATGAGGTTTAGGGACACAGCAGACAGTCTGGCTCCACTCTTATTATTTCTTAATTATTCTGATCTTCAATTTTCTCATCTTCAAAATGGAGATACAACCTACTTTATGAGGCTTACGTAGTGTTTATGAAGCTGCTGACACAGTGCCTTACAGATTGGTAGGTGTCCAGTTTATGAGCTTCTTTCACAGCAAACTCTGTAATCTTTATCAGATTTCAGACTCAATCCCACATTGAGGTTGTGAAAATGAACATAGGAGGTTGAAACAACAATTTTCAGTAAAATCCTGTATATTCAGGATCTTTTTTATGTAGTGATTCATTACAGCGTTCCTAGTATGTCTCTGTATACATCACTAAGTGGGTGTTAGTAATATGCCGAACATTCTGATATATTTGATCCCAGTTAATGTCCAAAAATCTGTTATTAGTGGTTTTATTGTTTCACAGATAGGGATCTTGAGACCCAGGCTATTGTAGTTTTGCCAAAGATAAAAATAATTAGTAGGAGCCAAAGTAGGAATTCAGGTTTGAGCTTCTGATTCCAACCAAATTCAGTGTTCTTTTCACTATACATAGGTACATTCTCGAGGTATGTTATTAGTAGTGCAATGCTAAAAGATGAAATTACTTTCTAGGAATTGATGGATTTATGGAACTCTGATGTCATAAATGTAAATATTTTAAGAACTTAGAGAATTGATATGGATTATGTTGTAGATTACGTTTATGGTGATAAAATGATTTACTTCACCACATAGTGTTGTTATTTTTAAAATAGACTTTATTCTTATTTTTATTTTATTTTTTTGAGGAAGATTAGCCTTGAGCTTCCATCTGCTGCCAAACCACCTCTTTTTGCTGAGGAAAACTGGCCCTGAGCTCACATCCACGCCCCTCTTCCTCTATTTTATATGTGGGACGCCTGCCACAGCATGACTTGCCAAGCGGTGCCATGTCCGCACCTGGGATCTGAACCAGCGAACCCCGGGTCGCAGAAGTGGAACATGTGCACATAACTGCTGCGCCACCAGGCCGGCCCCAACTTTATTTTTTTAGAGCGGTTTTAGGTTCAAAATTGAACAGAAGACAGAGAAATTTCCCATATTCACCTTGCCCCATTTGTAGCTTTCCCCATTATTAATGTGTCCCACCAGCAGAGTGTTAGATATTTTGCAATTGATGCACCTACATTGACAGATCATTATCACTCAAAGTCTATGAGTTACATTAATGGTTCACTCTTAGTGTTGTATTTTATGAGTTTTGACAAATGTATGATGATACACATCCACCATTATAATATCCCACGTAATAGTTTCATTGCCCTAAAAATCCTCGGTGATCCTCCTGTTCATCCCCACCTCCTCCCTAACCTCTGGCAAGCACTGATCTTTGTACTCTCTCCATAGTTTTGTCTTTTCCAGAATGTCGTAAAATTGGAATCATACAGTATGTAGCCTTTTCAGATTGGCTTCTTTCAACTAGTGATACTCATTTAAGGTCCCTCCATGTCTCTTCATGGCTTGATAGCTCAGTTCTTTTTAGCTCCTGAATAATAACCCGTTGTCTGGATGTACCAGTTTATTTATCCACTCACCTACCAAAGGACATCTTGGTTGCTTCCATGTTTTGGCTTCCAAGCAATTATGAATAAAGCTGCTGTAAACATCTGTTTGCAGGTTTTTGTGTGGACGTAAGTTTTCATCTCCTTTGGGTAAGTAATGAGGAGCATGATTGCTGGATCGGATGTTAAGAGTATGTTAGTTTTGTGAGAAACCGCCAAACTGCCTTCCAAAGTGGCTGTACCATTTTGCATTCCCACCAGCAACGAATGAGCGTTCTGTTGCTCCACATGCCCACCAGCATTTGGTGGTGGTAGTGTTCTGGATTTTGGCCATCTAATAGGTGTGGGGTGGCATCTTGTTTTAATTTGCATTTTCCTGATGACATATGGAGCATCTTTTCACATGCTCATTTGCCATCTGTACAGTATGTCTTTGGTGAGGTGTCTGATCAGGTCTTTGGCGCATTTTTTGATCAGCATGTTTGTTTTCTCACTGAGTTTTAAGAGTCCTTTGTATATTTTGGATAACAGTACTTTGTCAGATATGTCTTTTGCAGATATTTTCTCCCATCCTGTGGTTTGTCTTCTCATTCCCTTGACACAATGTCTTTTGCAGAGCAGAAGTTTTTAAGTTTAATCAAGTCCAACTTATCAGTTGTTTCTTTCCTGGTTCATGTCTTTGGTGGTGTTTTGGAAAGTCATTGCCAAACCCAAGTTATTTGGATTTTCTCCTATGTTCTAGTATTTTTATGGTTTTAACATTTTACATTTAGGTCTGTGATTGATTTTGAGTTAATTTTTCTGAAGGGTGTAAGATCTGTGTCTAGATTCATTTTTTGCACGTGGATATCCAGTTGTTCCAGAACCGTTTGTAGAAAAGACTGTCTTTTCTCCATTGTTTTTGCCTTTGCTCCCCTGTCAAAGATCACCATAGTGTTTATTTTAAAGTGAATTTTAAATCTCAGTTGTGAATTCCCTTTGAGGTTATATCATGAGGCAGATACATTCTACTTGCAGGGGCATCAGAGATGAGTGAATTCTGGTTGTATACATGCTGTTCCTTCTACTTGGAATTCTTATACCATTTTACTTGATTTATTCATTCTTTTCAGAAATATTTTGAGTACCTGGTCTAGGCCGGTTACTGTCCCAGGTGCTGGAGATACAAGAATGAGCAAAACGGCAGTCTGCTCTCATGAAGTTTATCTTGTATTGCCGAGGTTCTGAACCAAAAGTTAGTGGTTCAGGGATCCTGGGAGTTCTCAAGACCCTTTGAAGGTCAAAACTTTATTTCACAATAAGGAGACGTGAGAGTACAGTGGAGTTTTCCAGAGGCTACATGATATGTGGTTTCTTAACAGATTAAATGCAGAAGCAGATAATTAATACCCAACTGTATTTTATTGCATCAGACATTAAAGAGATTTGTAAAAATATACAACATAGACACTCTTCTCTTTATTATGGAAAATAGTTATTTTTCGTAAACATTTAACATGTCATGGATTTTTACATGTTATGTAAAAGTAATGGTAATTTTAGAATAAATATTTAAAAAAATTTCTTGGCTTGAATTTCTAATAGAGCAGATATCAAGACATATAAACTACATAAAAAAAGCTCTTTTGGGGTCCTCACTCATTTTTTTAAAGTATAAAGAGTGAAGGCAAACTTTTTCTTAAACAGCCAGATAGGTTTAAATGACTTAGGAATCATAGGGTCAGCTATTCAACTCTGCCCTTGAAAGCAGTCATAGGCAATATGTAAATGAACGAGCATAACTATGTTCCAATAAAACTATTTACAAAAAGAGGCAACTGGCTTGCAGCTGTAGTTTGCCAACCTTTGGTGTAAAGGGTTCCTGATACCAAAAAAGTTTAAGAACTGCTGTTACTGAAAAGCTGATCTTGTACTGAGGAGGGAGAAGCAGAAAAAATAGTAAGTAGATAGTCAGCAAGAGAACCTCAAATGGTAAGAGATTACATGAACAGTAAGAAAGGGTGGTCTGGCCTTTAAAAAGTGATCAGCAAAGGCCTCTGTAAGGAGCTGACTTTAGTTCACTTTTACTCGGTCAGTACTTAACGAGGTATCATCTCCCTTCTTTTTTGATCTCCCCTGGCTACATTAGGGATCTCTCTTGTATTAGGAGGGAAGACAAAGTATAGTTTAATTAAATTTTCATTGTTATTTTGAATCTTGATAGACTCAAATTCAGAAAGGATTAATTTTTCAAGTTGAATAGAAAGTATTCAAAGCATATCTGCTTTAAAAGGATCTGGGAAATAGTAGCATACAGCCCAGATTAGCACACTGATCTAAGTTATATGACATTTAGCAAGTTACTTCTCTGTATCATTTTTCTCTTCTGAAATCATGAGAGGGTTGGTTAAGATCTCTTCGTTTTGTTTTTTACTAGTTCTGTGATCTGAAACATTTATTGTGAAATCTATTTTCTTATCTATAAGATGGGGAATAAATGCCTATCTTGGAAGCGCATGCAGGTGGTTAAATTACAGTATGTGTAAACCACTGAGGACATTACCTGGTACATTCTAGGTGCTTAATAAATGTTTGGGGCAGCTGTTTTAATGAGAGTGGAGGAAAGTCTGCTTTGTCTCGGTGTTTAGCTTACTGACCCTGGAACTCATTGAGACTATAGCAGCAAGAGCAAAACCAACAACAGTCAAGCTCCAATGAGAGACATGACAATTACGCAGGAGAACTTAAATAGAAGGGTTAAGGAAGTACAAGGGCAATGCAATCCAAATTTATGTGGTCATTCCAACTTCAGAGAAAGGAAAGGGAAGCAGCTACTCCTGCCATCAAAACCTCTCTTCCCTTGTTGGACATTGAGGGTATCTACCTGACTAAAAAGTGCTTTAGCATATCAAGACATAAGGTAATTTTAGCGAAACCAAATTCATGAATTAGAACTTGGTGAGTTCTCTTGGAATGCAGTGCAAAACAAAGATTGGAATTATGAGAATAAAATATAAGTGACCAGAAGATAGATCCAGGAGAGTCAGTATTAGAATTCTGTGAAGAAAAGAACTGTGCAGATGCAAAAAATCAAAGAACATTTACAAGAGAAATCCACAAAGGTAAAAGACTTGAGCCTTCGTATTAAAAAGACTCACCTAGTGTTTGGCAAGTGCTAATGGCATACACCTAGATGTTCTGGTGAAGATTTCTTCCAGAGATAAAGAAAAGAGTCCAACAAGCCATCTATCGGGGGGAAAGGTTACCTGTAAAGGAGTAAGAATAAAATGGCATTAGGTTTTTCATCTGCACCATTACATGTCAGAAAACAGTGAGCAGAATTTGCGTAGTTCTTAGGGGAAAGGGGTCTGACTAGAATTCTGAGCTTGTGCAGTCTGTGCCAAAGCTTCAGACTGCTACGATTGGGACTTAATCACTTATATGCTGTTTCTAAAAACTTTCTTGAGGTACTCTGCCCATACCAAAAAATGAATCATAATTAAGGATTCAAGGGGAGAAAGAGATGGGTATTTGCCTTGTGATATAGTTGTGAGAAGTGAAACCAGAATGGTTGCAATTGGGTTTGAAGGATTGTTTTGACAGAGTTTTGAAGTTTAGTACAATCTTTATCCTGGCAGGTGGGAAAGGGAACGTTTTACTGTCAGCGTGTTAATACGCTTGCCTTGTTTGGGGAGATGTTAATACTTTCATTTTTGATGTTAATAAAAAGTTGTAGATTCAATGTGAAATAAAAATATAAGGATAACAGGTAGTAAAATAGAATTAGGATAGAGAACCGTGCTGTCCAATAGAACTTTCTGCAGTTATGAAGACGTACTTGTACTATTTTTCTTTCCCATCAGCAAAGTATGAGAGTTTCAGTGCTCCACGTCTTCACCAGTGCTTCGTATTCACTGTTAAGGTTAGCCATTCTAGTTAGTTTTAGGTTACTAATCCTAAAGTTTGGAGAACATATTAGATTAATGGCAAATTATTTCTCCTTTGGTTTAAGAAAAGCAGTAGGGATTTTTTGGGAGCCAAGATTATGATTTACCCACATATATTTGACTGTCTTCATTGTCCTACCAACAAGACCTAGCCAGTTCATAAAAAACACTCTGCCGTGGCCTGATGCTTAGGAGAGGGGTCCCTTTAAATCTCTGACATCATTTCCTCCTTATCCCCTCAAACCCTGCCCCCCGCCAAAAAAAACCCAAAAACGGATAACTGCCTGCTTTGCAGAGAACATGGAAACTCTCAGAACCCTTCTGCACCTCTTACACCCTGAGTGAGGCAGCTTATGTCCTCTCTGTTCTTACCACGGAGAAGTATCTCTTCTGACAAAGTCTAGTCACTCTGTCTTGAGTTTTGAATCCCCCCTCATCTTACCAAGGACTTTTATTTTATCACATTGCTCCATTTCTTGGGATTACCCTCTTTTCTGGACTCTGTCAGCTTTCACTGTATTCAGGTCTTTCCCGTTTAAAATATAAATGAAAAAAGGAACCAAGTAAAAAACTCGCAGAGGCCTTCCAGCTACCATCTAACTTGCCTCTTCTCTCCACAGTCCTACTTCTCAAGTTAACAGAGCATCCTGTTCTGCTTTCTTTAGTCTGACTTCCACACCAGCCGCATCTCCAAGGTTGCTTTTGCACAGGTCACCAGGAACTTCTATATTGCCAATCCATGAACACCTTTTAGGCCTAATCTTTACTTGATCTCTCAGCAGATGCCACATGGTTGACTTGTGTTATTATTTTTGCTATTTCCTTACCATATTTTTTTAATGTAATTATTTACACCCTGCCGAGGTTTATAATACTTAGATTCTAATTTGTAATTGTAATGCCTTATAGTTTCAGTCTTAGTTCTGTATTTAAATGGCGTCATTTTTGACTAACTTTAATCCTTTTACAACAGGATCACTATTTCTAAATTAATTATTGACTCATCACCTGATTTTTTTTTAATCAAGTAATTTTCTTAAGGGTTCATGGGTACTATATTCCTTGAGTTCTTGCATGTTTAAGCATGTCTGCTGGTTGCCTTTTTTAATTTTGTTCCCCAGATTATAGAAATAATACAAGTTTCTTATAAGAATATAATAAAGCATAATGTATTCTAATATTGTTGCATATGAGGTTTTTTTTGAGTTAACAATAGGTTACAATCTTGTGAAATTTCACTTGTACATTATTGTCTGTCAGTCGTGTTGTAGGTACACCCCTTCACCCTTTCTGCCCACCCCCCACCCCACCTTTCCCCTGGTAGCCACTAATCTGTTCTCTTTGTCCATGTTTAAATTCTTCATATGAGTGGAGTCATACAGAGATTGTCCTTCTCTATCTGGCTTATTTCACTTAACATAATTCCCTCAAGGTCCATCCATGTTGTTGCAAATGGGACGATTTTGTTCTTTTTTACGGCTGAGTAGTATTCCATTGTGTGTGTGTGTGTGTGTGTGTGTGTATACACACACACACACACACACATATACACCACATCTTCTTTATCCGATCATCTGTTGATGGGCACTTAGGTTGCTTCCACGTCTTGACTATTGTAAATAATGCTGCAATGAACATTGGGGTGCATGGGACTTTTGGAATTGCTGACTTCAAGCTCTTTGGATAAATACCCAGTAGTGGGATAGCTGGATCGTATGGTAGTTCTATTTTTAATTTTTTGAGGAATCTCTATGCTGTTTTCCATAGTAGCTGCACCAGTTTGCATTCCCACCAGCAGTGTCTGAGGGTTCCTTTTTCTCCACAACCTCTCCAACATTTGTTACTATTTGTTTTAGTTATTTTTGTCATTCTAATGGGTGTAAGGTGATATCTTAGTGTAGTTTTGATTTGCATTTCCCTGATGATCAGTGATGATGAACATCTTTTCATGTGCCTGTTGGCCATCCGTATATCTTCTTTGGAGAAATGTCTGTTCATGTCTCCTGCCCATTTTTTGATCGGGTTGTTTGATTTTTTTGTTGTTGAGTTGTGTGAGTTCTTTATATATTATGGATATTAAGCCTTTGTCGGATGTATGACTTGCAAATATTTTTTCTCAGTTAGTGGGTTGTTTTTTCGTTTCAATCCTGTTTTCCTTTGCCTTGAAGAAGCTCTTTAGTCTGATGAAGTCCCGTTTGTTTATTCTTTCTGTTGTTTCCCTTGTCTGAGAAGACATGGTGTCCGAAAAGATCCTTTTAATACTGATGTCAAAGAGTGTACTGCCTGCATTTTCTTCTAGAAACCCTATGGTTTCAGGTCTCAGCTTTAGGTCTTTGATCCATTTTGAGTTTATTTTGGTGAATGGTGAAAAAGAATGGTCAATTTTCATTCTTTTACATGCACATGAGTTTTTATATATCTTCTTAAATCCCTATCTTCTCTTGACTTCTGAGATACTGCCCTCTCCTGGTTTTCTCTCACCATTGCTTTCCTTCTCAGTTCTTTAGGCTTTTGCAACTCCTGTGGGCCTCAGCCAACAGCATTGGCCACACCTGGGAGCTGGTTAAAAAATGCAGAATCTCAGGCCTAGCTTTAGAGTCATTCTCATTCTACATCAGAATCTGCATTTTAACAAGATCCCGAGATGATAAGGAAGCACAATAAAGTTTGAGAGCTGTTGCAGTCTGTGGCCCACTACCTTTTGCTTTAATGAGCTCTTAAATCTTAATGTTGGGATTTCTTTTATTTTAGGCAAGCTCCTCTTCTCTGTGACTTCACATAGCATCTGTGTGTTAACAGCTCCTCATCTCTGGTCTTAACTCTTTTGTGTATCCACTGCTTTTTTGATTAGACATCTCACAAGCATCTCACTCCTACTTTGTGTTTCCTCTATCATCATATCTCAATATCTAGCCTAGTGCCTAATAGGTTCTGATTATAAGTATATGCTGTTTGTAACCAGGGATGGAAGCCTTAAAATACAGTGGTACTTTGCTTTTCACATTTGAGTTAGGGTTTGCATTTTCCTCTCCCTTTACTGTGTCGTCACCTTTGTTCAGACTTCTGTTTTTACGGCAGCTTTCTTTCAGGTCCTGTGTCCTGGGCTTTCTTCACTTAAGATTATCAGTCTTAGCAGACACATAACTCTTCTTCTATAGCTACAAAACTTTCAGAATTATCTTCAGGAAAATAAAGCTTTTTGGAAAATATATACAATTTGAAAAATTTTCTCATTACTTCGCTGCAGTTCTGGAAACTAAAAAATAGGTTGTTTAATTTTTCTTCTTAGCATTGTTTTATAATGAAGTTTGATTTTTAACTTCTGGCATTTTAAGCTGTTGAATTTTTAAGGAGACTTGCCTTAAATTTTTGTCAGTTTGTGAGAAGTAAATCTTAAAATAGAAGCGACTTTTAACACTAATTTAACAAACATTTTCTGCATAATACCCATCACAATGTCAAATTTAGAAGGTTCCTTTTTTTGCAAAAAGGAGTTGAGGAAAGGAGGAAAGCCTTGAAATGTTGAATGGAGAAGTTTTACTTAACCCATCGATTCTTCGTAATAGAGAGCAAATTCCTAATCTGAACCTCTACTTTTATTTTACAATAAATATTATGTCATTTCTAGGAATAATTTTTGGACAAGTAAGAGGGGTAGTGGTATTTGCATCCTATCTTTTTTTACTAAATTAAGAATGGGAATCTTCTTATTTTGACTAATTGTTTTCACAATTCTCAATCAGACTAATCTCTACAAAGCACATTCTTTATTGTTCCCTTTGAAGGAAATATAGCTAAAAATCACCAGTATCCTACTACTCAGATAACTCACTCATTGGTCATTTTGCAGGAGGCAGTCTTTCTGATTTCTCATGCATCACCCCCCCCCCCCCCCCCCCCCCGCCCCAAATACCTCCCGGGTATGTTCTTTCTGTAACTTGCTTTACAGTACATTGCCATCCTTTTCACTTTCTCCAGTTTAAACTTTTGTACTTAACTGTGTTAACTTCCTGTTGCTGCCGTAACTAACATTTTCACAGGTTCAGTGGCGTTAGGATGTGGATGTCTTTGAGGGGTCATTATTTGCCTGCTGTAGTAGCATTTGTAAACTACAAGAAAATGGTAAGCACAACATTGTTTATTAATTAGAGTAGCCGGGCATGAGCTTATGATTAATCAGAGAAATTCTTCATCAGTCATTTATAAAAGGAAACAAATGTTCTCACATGAAATTGAGAATACTACTGCTGTAAGTATGTTATTAACATATGTGGCAAAGCAGTGGTTAAATGCTCTGAAATTACTAAGACAACATTAAAGGCTGATTCTAAAAGTGTTTTGATTTAGATTAAAATCTCTTTAAACCTTATACCAAACTGGGCTTGAGATGTAGGCTTTAGAAAGTGTAGATAATAGTGCACTCGTGCTAAAATTTGAATTTTTGCTAACTTTGGGATATGTGGGCTTATCTTAGTGTAATGTAGTTTTTGTGAGATTTTTAACTATTCTGTCTAGTCTAGAAATTCTGTTAAGGTTTATTATGCTAAAAATTAGTTAAATGGCAGTTGATCTTTGGCGGGCATGTTTGGTCATCTTTACAAGCTAAAGGCATCTTTTGAAGTGTATATCTGGAACCCACAAGCTCTAGCTCTCTAACTAGATGATGACCTCAGGCAGAGCAAGAAACTTTCAGAGGTCTCAGGTGAATACTTACATATTTTGGCATATGTACCACCCATGGTATACATAAATTATCTGTCTCCTTTAATCCAGACAAAAGCCATGGGAGGCTGGAAATATTGTCCCAGTTTTAAAGCTGAGCAGGTGGTGAAGACTGGGTTTTAATCCAAGTGTAGATGACCCCAGAACACTTCCACTTTTACTGTCTTTAAAGGTTTGTCCATAGGTTAATAGTTTTCAGACGGTGCTACAAGGCTGTCTGCAGGTCCTTTGGAAGTTTGGAGAAAAATGAAATTTTCTTTTTTGCTTGAGGAATCAGTTATCCCCTTTACTTGTTTTATGCATTTGGATTCTGTCTTAATTCTGTTTGGAAAGAGTTTCTCTGCCTAAAATATTTGAAGTCTCCTGTGCTAGAAACCGGAGACCTATCTAGGATGACTGTGTGTTAGAAAATAAAAACGTAGGTGATAGTAGTTTATATTTGTCAATGGACAGACTAATTTCAATTATATTTCTGTTCCTAATGATATTTTGTGTAGCCTGATACTAAGATGAGGTTGAGGTGATTGAAGAAACTATTAATAGGATGGGGAAGTGATTAGAGTTAAGATTTGATACTGAAAGTGGGTCATCTGCAATTTTCTGCACTGGGTTTACTCCCCACACCAGCTTGTGCTGTGTTTAAAGGCTGCCCTAAGCAGGATGTCATTACAGGTTAAACCTCTGAATGCACTAGCTGACACACTGCGCATCTGAGACCCAGGACTTTATTGGGGCAAGGGTAATGCTTGTTCAAATGCAAAACAAGCTGCTCTGTTTAATGAGGCCGTTTAAATTGGCCTTCCCAGAGTGGGAAGAGAATATAATCTCAATTTGGAGGTTAAAGTAGGAGTTAATATGGTTATGTGTGTTTACTACTCTCACTGCAAAGTCTTGTCAAAGGGAGAGGGAAAATTTAAAATATGGTGCCGATAGGGGTAGAAATGTAGACGTGAGTTAGAATTGAGGAAATGTAGTTGACCCCTAGTAAATAGTTATTGAATGTAGTGGGGAGAATGCTTTTACTCTATAAAAACTTAAGAGTTTGCACAGTTGATCAGGAGAGGGCTTGTGTGGCGGCATATTTCCCCCATACTCTTTGTAGCTCTTGGGTTGAAACCATACAAAATTGCCAATATCTGACTATTTTGGACTACATAAACAGCGTGTTTCGACCTAAATGTATGCTGGTGGAAATGCTGAGGCACAGTGTCGCTGGGGGTAGTAGTTTTGCCCCGCCGGGTGGGAGGTGGGTGCTGCGGTGCCCTGGAGTTGCCCTGGGCCCCGTGGGGTGGAGCTTGATGCCCCCCACCCTCTCTGCTGCCCGCGCAAGGGCGGGCAGCGGGGCCTGAGGCTGGGAGGCGCTCTGGGTTGCAGTGGGCCTTCCTAGTTGGGGCTGGGCCCCAGCCCTGGCTTCAGGTGGCCTTCCCAGCTGACCGGCTCCGCGACCACACACTGCAGCCACGTCCTTCACCCGAACTGGCCGGAGCCTAGCTGATGAATCTGGGGAAGACAGACTTCCAAGACAGATGGAGGTTTAGGGCCCAGCAGAGGACAGCTCAGTGATGGCTCCCATTTTTGGAGTCTCAGGCACATTTGAGCTCCCCGGGAGGTGTGGTCAACCCCTCAGGGCGGGAGAGGCTTTCTGTCTCCTCCTCGGTAGCTGGTGCTTCTGAGAAGTGAATGGAGTGTCCAGAGCAGGGTGCTGACCTTCGCTTCTTGACAGCCTACCCCGGGCATGCTTAGGAACAGAATGTGTCCAGGAGGGGCCTCTGTTACATTGTCTTTGCTTCTGGGGGCAAGGCTGTGAGCTGCCCGACTTCTCGTGACTGGGAAGTCTGCCTTGCCTTTTCTGTGCTCCTGGAGGAGCATCTTTCTCACATGTTTACCAGCAGCTGGGACAAGGAAGAGAAAAGGTATTAACATTAAGAGACCGCGTTGCTTAAACTGAAACGAGAAAGTTGTAAGCCAGTGGAATCTGACTGGATCGTGGAATGGCTGCAGCATAATTGAGCTCACAGTGATGTTTCTTTTGATCTGTACTTTTCTTAGGTTAAATCACACTTCACATTATGTTGTGACTTTGCAGGACTGCTGTGTGGTTGGGATTCTTTTTCTCTTTGAAGATGGAGCTAGGTTCCCAACTTTGGAGCATTGGGAGGTTTTAGCAGCTGCTATCTTGTAATCCCTCCATTGACCAGAAATACCAGCACATTTACTTGTTTTCACACTTTGAATGGGAATTTAAATTGTGCTTTTTCTACAATGTTTGGAAAAATAATAAAGATATATTGTAAGGTGAGCCCGAACTATTGATGGTAAACGTATAACTGCTTTGCTAGGTCAAGAAATTGAATTGTTTTCTTGCTTAGTAAGTTATCTTATGTTGATTTGATCACACACTGAGTTTACTGCCCCTGCATGTGATTAGCTGTTTTGGTTTAGTGACTTGAAAGGCATTGGTGTCTTAGACTCAGGGAGCTGCCTTGCAATTATTACGTTGCTCACTCAAGTGAGCAGCATAACATGGATCATGAACTAGGCATACAGCATACATATAGGGCATTTGGGCAATGCTGAGCCCACTCTTTCACAAGTGACCTAAAATGATGGATCTTCATATGCACATAGCATCTCCTCAGCGGGAACTGGATTACAAGAGAGTACCTTTATAGTCCCTTTGTTGGGCTAGGACACCTGGTATATACAGGGCTCCAGATGGTGGAAACCGATTCATGTGGTGCACGTGATGAGCCACATTGTGATGGAATTCTGCTGTACTTTTGTTTCCCTTTGAACTTTAGAGACAGTGGAATTAACCTTTTTTTTCTCTTTGCATCCTCAACCCCCATCTAAGGTTGTCTATCCTTGAGTAATCTAGAACCCAAATTGCATTTACATGGTCACATTGGTACCCAGCATTGTTTTTTTGAAAGTTAAATTCTTTGCAACAAAATAATTATAATTGAGCAAACATTAAATTTGAGGCATTCAGTTTTAATTTTGTAGAACTGTCGCTTATAAAGTCACTGGGAGTGCATTCTTAGCACGTCGACTGCTCTTTTGTCGTGCCCAAGACAAATAGTGGCCTGCCACATCCCAGCAAAGGCAGATTCTTGGGAAAAAGTGCTTCTTTCATCTTTCATTCAGTCTGACAAGTTAGTCAGTCACATTGTGGATCATTTCTTCCAGATGACCTCTCTCTCTCTTAAACACTGTTTATTACTGTGCTGATAAATGCTCCAGCAACACTGGTGAACTCGAGGGTATAAGGAATTCTTTACCAGTTGACTCTAATCCCCAAGCCCCAATGTTGTGTGTCTCTCTCTGGTGCTTTTATCTTTACTTACCTTCTTTTCCTGACTCTCCTTCTCCTTTGCAAATTATTTCTGATTTTTATTATGGAAGTAGAATAGAATGATTTACTTTCTGTAAATACCAGACTAAAACCTTTTATTTGAGGATGGCCCTGCATTTCTCCTCTATCCCTCTTTTGAGGGAGGCACTGATCAGTAGGAAACAAGATGAATACCTAGCTGATGTTAACGTTCTAGAGGATGAAGATGGATGAGGGGATGGCAGCAGGCCCTTCCCCTTGTGACACTCTCCATTGCCCAAATATGCCTCTAGAGCAGACAACTGTTCACTATTAGGAGGAATTCATCAAAGTCAACACCCTGGTGATCCTTTGGATCACTTATAATTCCCTGTAGCTTTCAGCAGCTGACACAGAATGAGAAAGGAATAGACTCAGTTAGGGGAATTGAACACAGAGATAGCGGAGAAAGTCCAATCAAAATAGATTTGATTGAACTTCAGCTACTTGTACAGAGTTTCTTAGTTGTTTATAGTCCAATTTCTCTTTCAGCATTTATTCCATGTAGTCCATCCAGGGACAATTTCTAACATTTTTTAAAGAAAGTGGATTGTAAATGTGTTCTGGAATATTTTGAAAAGAGATTTTATCCAGTGTACAACTCCTAATAATTAAAAGGTATATTTCATGTCATTTATGTTTTTTTAACCCTGTTTTCCTTTATTCTTAAATTTTGCACAGTGCTTAAGTATTTCTAGCATGTAAACATTATTTATAGAATAAGTTATAGTTGTAATTATTTTTCTCCTGCCTCCTTTTATTTTTATTTATGTTTTTTATTACAGAAATGAGCCGTCAGACTGCAACAGCATTACCTACTGGAACCTCAAAGTGTACACCGTCCCAGAGGGTGCCTGCCCTGACTGGCACAACTGCGTCCAACAATGACTTGGCGAGTCTTTTTGAGTGTCCGGTCTGCTTTGACTATGTGTTACCACCCATTCTTCAATGTCAGAGTGGCCATCTTGTTTGTAGCAACTGTCGCCCAAAGCTCACATGTTGTCCGACTTGCCGGGGCCCATTGGGATCCATTCGCAACTTGGCTATGGAGAAAGTGGCCAATTCAGTACTTTTCCCTTGTAAATATGCCTCTTCTGGATGTGAAATAACTCTGCCACACACAGAAAAAGCAGACCACGAAGAGCTCTGTGAGTTTAGGCCTTATTCCTGCCCGTGCCCTGGTGCTTCCTGTAAATGGCAAGGCTCTTTGGATGCTGTGATGCCCCATCTGATGCATCAGCATAAATCCATTACGACCCTGCAGGGCGAGGATATAGTGTTCCTTGCTACAGACATTAATCTTCCTGGTGCTGTTGACTGGGTGATGATGCAGTCTTGTTTTGGCTTTCACTTTATGTTAGTCTTGGAGAAACAGGAAAAATACGATGGTCACCAGCAGTTCTTTGCAATTGTACAGCTGATAGGAACACGCAAACAAGCTGAAAATTTTGCTTATCGACTTGAGTTAAATGGTCATAGGCGGCGATTGACTTGGGAAGCGACTCCTCGATCTATTCATGAGGGAATTGCAACAGCCATTATGAATAGTGACTGCCTAGTCTTTGACACCAGCATTGCACAACTTTTTGCAGAAAATGGCAATTTAGGCATCAATGTAACTATTTCCATGTGTTGAAATGGCAATCAAACATTTTCTGGCCAGTGTTTAAAACTATTGCATTTAATTTCACAGAGAATAAGGCACCCATCTGCCTGCTAACCTGAAACTTTCGGTAGGTGGAGGCTAGACACGTGAAGGTAAATAAAAGGAAAGGCTGTTAAGTACAGGAAACAGTTGCATGTAATAACACTAATATATTTAAAAATAAGTCAACAGTAAACCACTGAAATATATATATATATACACCCAAGATGGGAATCTTTTGTATTAAGAAAGGAAGCATTGTAAAATAATTCTGAATTTGTGTTTGTTGTAGGTTGAGTGTACTGTTGAAAAATATTGGGGTTTTTGTTTTGTTTTTGCGTGCGTGAGCCTTTGTATGTGTGCGCGTTTGTGTGTGTGCGTGTTTGGTTTTTTTTTCCTTTAACTGACAAGCCATGTTGAGTGGTCTTGGACCACTGCTTTCCCCTTACGTGAGTCAATACATAGTGCTGCTGTGTGTGTATATTTTTTTGTGTGTATTTGCTAATTTTTATTAATTCTAGTTTTTCATTAAATAAATTTGACTTTCTTTTCTGTAATTCAGGTTCTTCCTCACCTTTTTTTTGGTACCTTTTTAAAGTTAGTGTCTTTTTGATATGTATAATTGTTTATGGTAAAGTTTATACATATGTGTTCAATACATATTTTCTTTCCCCCATTAATCAGTTCATTAGAAATATTTTAAATTCAGCTATTTTGTGAAGATATGAGTTCCAAGAAAGGAAAGGTAACATCAGAAGAATTATCAAAAGCTATTTAAAGCAGCTATATGATGAGCTCTCTTTTTCCCTCCTGTTGAGTCATCCCTTCAAACTCATTCTTTGAAAGGTTAGGGAGTACTGATTTTTTTTAAATACTGGGGAAAAAAAAAAATCAGCCTTTCCCCCCCTCCCCAAATATAGTGGACAAATCACATGTTTAAAATTTGCTCTTGTATTTATTGGTTTTGCAAAAGAAGGCATCATCTTACACAGTATTTGTAATTAAAAGCAAATCATTTGTTTAAAAAAAGGCAGTTTGCAAAAAAATGTTTTTGGTCTTTTATAATTCTCATTAAAAGAAGATCTGGCAAATTAAAAACTCTTATGTGTCTGCTTTAGCTCTAAGTTTGATTAAAATCCAAAGTTGCTCGCCTACTCAGTTCTGTACCTTCTAGCCAAAAGCATTGTGTGCTGTATTTGAAGTGTGCTAGATGAGTTTTATTCTACAGCAAAAGAATGGGTTATATGGCCTCTGTTTGGATTAGAGTCTTGTTTTTTCCTCCCTTATCATTTTGATTCTCACAACTCTGTTGGGAGACTCATTAGTTAAAATACTGATCACTTTTTTCCCTCTTAAAAAAATAAAAATGAGTTAATATTTTATACCCTAGTGGTTATGAGCTTGGGCTCTGTAGCCAGACTTCCAAGGGACCTCCACGGCACTCCTAGCTCCAACCCACTTATGAGCTGTGAGACCCTGGGTCCTAGTTTCCTAGCATGTGAAATAGGGTTAATTATGGTAGCTGCCTCAAAGGGTTAAATGGGGTACAAGTAAGTTACCCTAGAACGGTGTTTGCACATAACAGGCACCTAACAGATGTTGGCTGCTGCTATTATGCCTTTAGCACCGTGTGGTTAACTGCTTGCTAGTTATTCTGAGGAACCTGGCAAGATTCTGAAATTGCCTTCTGAATGGCCCAACATCATTTTATTTTATGGGTACCCTAAAAACGTAGAAAGTCAGTTAAAATTAATTTGAACTTTCCCCTTATCCGATCATCACCAATTCTGGATAACAGAATTTACTCCTATTAACCATTTTCAGGAAAGAAGACTGTGTAGTCTTTTCTCTACATAAGCGTTATTTTTTGAATTGGTTGAAACAAGTGCTTGTGTGGCAGTCTTTGTGGCGAAAGAGAATAGGTCAACCACAAATGTATATCCAGGTCTGTTCCTCTTAACGTGCGTTTAGAAAAGCAGTTTTCCTCCCTCATTTAATAGTTTGAATATTTTTGTGGAGGTATATTATTTTGCGTTTTAAAAATACTTTTTTTAAAAGTGTTTTTTTGATTATAAAAGTATTATGTGCTCAGTAGATAAACTGTGGAAGTTAGAAAATGGCACACAAGAGATGATAATGTTAGCCCATCAGAGATGACTGCAAACATTTTTCTTTTCTAGTCCTTTATATTTACATGTGCTTACACACATTTTGAAATCATGTAATTTTGATCATGTAATTATGTAACTGCCTCACACTTCCACACACAGCATGATCATCTAAGCATTTCACCACATAAGCAGTCTTAGAAAAGCACCATTTTGGATAACTTTTGTGAGGCATGACTATAATTCTAGCCAGTCTCCTGATATTGGGTATCTGCTTTGTCCAATTTGTCCAGGTAAATCTTTTTGGCTATTTCTGTGTGTTTTCTGATTCTATTCTTGAGATTCTTTTTTATTTTCTAAGGTCTTGATACTGGCATTATGGTTTTCTGGAGAGGCTTCAGTGGATGGTAGCAGTGAGGATTTCCCATTTCATTGTAACCTCATGTTTTGCTAATTGATGCAAATTGAGTAAATTCTGTGTGTTGGACAGCTAGTAAGGTTGACCTTGTGATATGTAACTATATTTTTTTGAAGTCATCTCCATTATTCTTGGTATACAGGGATAATGAGACCTACAGCCATGTTTCTGGGTCTGTTTGATTGGATTTATGAGGTGTCTGGTTCTTAAATCATCTCTATTATAATCAATAATCTACTTTCTCCAAATCATGCGCCTGCTCCTTCTTTGGGTGTCTTGGTGTTTTCTCTTGGGACTGTATGGGGTGGAGGGTCGGTGACACTCTTGAACTTTGTTCTTTTGCTTTTGTATTCTTAAACTTGAATTTATCCTGTTAAATTGAATCATGGGCCAGTTTAATGTGTTAATGATCTTTGGAGAACAATTTTTTCTTTTGCTCTGAGTGATTTTTATTACATGTGTGACCTTTTTTTTAAGGCTCAGATGTCTGTAAACTTTAAAATTAATGTCAGTGGCTCTCGATTATTTTGGGTTACCATAAATCTTAGTGGCCCCCCTCCGCCACCAGAGCTCAAGAGCTCTTTATATCCAGGGACATCTGCAATGATTCTACTAAGGGTGGAATTTTATTTCATTCAGTTTCCTGAGAGGAAGAATTGGTAAGTAACCCAAATTAAAAAAACACTGCATCAAACTAAACATATCTGGGGGTCAGTCTGCTGTATTAGAATTTGAGTAAGAACAGAACATAATAGGGTGAATTTAGTGTATGACCTACCAACTAGTACCATAGTCATTTATGTAGGTTTTACAAGAAAGGTACAGATAGAGACAGAGGATTATGGAAACGTATAGAGTGAATGTACTGGTAGAATCTTGGTCATTGCCCTCCCCACCTACCCACTCTGCATGTTCCAAACATAAAGGATTATTTGCTGGTTTACTCTTATCATCTGAAGCTGGTTTGATCATTTACATTTATCTAAAAACAGCATCATCCCAAAAATTAGTTTAATACTATCAAGCACCTACTAATATTTGGTGAACAGTGTGGGCTGCAGGTTCTAACTGCCCGAGTTTGAATCCTGACCCTCTACCTACCAACTTTTATTTATTTAATTTTGCTCTGCCTGGTTCCTCCTCTGTAAAAAGTTGTAATGGTGTATACCTCATACAGGAATGAAGATGGCTAAGTGTGCTATAATGTGCTCCTCTTTATGCCTGGCACCATATTCCCAGTGCCTTGCTGAATCAGACATTTTCCCTAATCTTACACAGCTTTAAGAATTTTCTCTGATAAATAAATCTTATTATTACAGATATAATTAGGCCTTTCTGAATTCTGAAAAGCATAAACAATGGTATGGAGGAATACGTGGTTTTATAAAGTCACATTTGACAAGCTTGCGCTGTCCTGTTAAGATTAGGGTTAGGCTAAAGGGTTTCAGTTCCTATTGCCTAGAAATGTACTGACAGTAAGTTAGAGCTGAACTTACTTAAAACTTTTTAATAGGAAAGATTTTCTCTTAGGTCCAAAACTGTTAAACACATTCTTTACATCACTGGTAAGTACAAACCATACGTAATATGTTCTAAATAAGTGAATTTTCATAGCAAATACAGCTTTTCCTAGAATTAAAAAAAACAAAAACTTTTGATAAAGCTGTTTTAGAACATTTCAGTGGTCACTCACAGGATTACCTATGTGTCTATTCAGATCCTTTTACCATTTCCTTTCTGTTGTAGCGTTTTTCTTTTAATTTTTTAGTTAGTGCGATTTTCACTGTAGCATCCACTAAATGTTAGTGAAACAAAAGAGCATAGCACCGGCTCATAAACCATGAAACTGGATAATGACTATACTTCTATAGTCTGGATTTTTTTTTAAGCTGCTGGATAAAATTTTCATGAGGCTGGGTGCTCAAACACAATTCATTTTTGCCAAAATAATGTGAGCTTGAACATGTTAATTAATCAAAAAAAAAAAACAACAAACTTGATGTTTACATCTAATAATCCCAGCTGAAATAAACTTTAGATCTGGAAAGAGAAGTGACAAACTTAACATTGTGGAAGGTTTATCATTTCAGTGGTTCCTAAAATAGGAAAACACGAAGTCAGCCCACTCTCCCCTCAGCAGTTGATTACCTCACGTCATGGCTGACTTTGGTAAGGCTTAAATGTGGACCCGTCACCTATTACAGGAGTTCCTGGTGGTGGACATCACTAGTCGCCACCTCCAGAAGAGGAGAAGCAGCATCTTCTGGATGGCAGGCAGCCTCTACCAATCAGAGGTGGCACCCATTTGCATCCCCACTCTTAGGAAGAGAATCTGTGCTAGGACAGAATGCAAATCTTGACTGATGTCAAGGGAAGAAAAGGAAAGAAGGAAATCTTTGTGTTTCACTTAGGACATACACTTATTGCTGCCTCTTATTTAAAAAAAAATTCAGGTACGTTTAGTATCCTTTAAATACCACTCTCATGATCAGGAGACCTTAACTATGGTCATAAATTTATAGACTGATGTTAAATATTTTAGGATCAACCACTTACATGGTGTTTTTCACTCTATTTGCAAATAGGTAGTCAAAAACACTAAAGAACTCTGCCTCTGTCATGGTTTGCAGTAAGGTTCAAACAGAAGGGACACGTGGCAAATGTGTGCCTCCAGCAGACAGTATAGATTTCTTGATTACCAAGGCACTGAAAGTTTTTAGTTTTAATACTGGAAGAGCGTTAAAAAGCCTGCACATAAAAAGCACATGGAGTACTGGTTAAATACACAGATCCGAAGACTGACTTGCAGGTGTACCGAATTGGAATTTCTGAGTTCATCAGCATTTTCAATTAAAAAACCCAGCTGATTGCGATAGAAGGGATCTCTGGGTAACACTAAAAACAGTGCTACAAAAAGTCCACATCACTAGTAGGGAAATGTAAATCAAAACCAGGCGGTGCTACTTCGCACCCATTAGGATGGCTATGAAAAAAGGAAAAGTGCTGGCAAGGATGTGGAGAAATTGAAACCTTTGTATATTGCTGGGAATGTCTAATGGTGCAGCCACGGTGGAAAAGAGTTTGGTGCTTCCTCAAAAAGTTAAGCGTAGAATCATGTATGTGATCTGGCAGTTCCACTCTGGGTCTACACCCAGAAGAACTAGAGCTTGGGACTTGCAGAGAGAGAGCTGTACAGCCATGTTCATGGCAGGACGATTCACAAGAGCCAAGAGGTGGGAACAACCCAAATGTCCATCAACAGATGAACGGATAACATGTGACCTGTGCACACAGTGGAATATTAGTCAGAAAGAAATGAAACTGATACATGCTACAACATGGATGAACCCTGACAACGTGCTAAGTGAAATAGGCCAGACACAAAAGGACAAATATTACATGAGTCTACTTACACAAGGTACTCAGAATAAGCAAATTCATAGAAACAAAGTAAAATGGTGGTTACCGGGGTGTGGGGGAATAGAGGAACGGGGACTTACTGTTGAATGGGCACAGAGTTTGTTTAAGATGAGGAAGTTTTGGATATAGATGGTGGTGATGGTCGCACAGCACTGTGCATGTAAGTAATGATAAAATTTATTTTGCCATGCCAGTAAAAAACAAGTGAATAAAAGCTTAGAATTAAAAAACCAAAAACCATGCTAGAGAAAGGTCATACTGTTAAATGTCATACACATCAGGGTTTTCTCAGCTCCTCTGGAAAGGAAAGGCATGCTTAATAAAGCCAGAGGGCACAGGAGATGCCCTGCTGCTGCTGACAGACAAGTACAAAGTGCATGTTCAGGACTCCTGAAGAATACAGATAACTTCCCACTTTTTAAAGCATGCCTGTTGCCACTGCTAGATGGCACAAGGCAGAGCAGTTTGGATGTGGATTAGCTCCCTCTGGTTGCTTTAAACGAAATAACATCATAGTTTCTTTCTTTTCTTTCCATGTAAGATGACTGAACAAAAATGACAAAATTACAATAGTGGTAAGATGGTCAGTGAAATGTTCTCGTAATTCCTGGTGTGTGCACGCTCCCACCAGCCATAAGCCCCGGATCTGGACTTGTCTTCCCAAACACTTTCAGATTTTACTAGCAGGTCTGAGCACAGTATGTGGCTAACTCACAGACCCAATTCTCATCCAAGAATTTCCAAAGTATTTTTATATATTTGTTGTTACATTTTGTAATAGAAGATTCTGAAGTCCATTACTGGCTGGAATGATAATTAGAAATTGCTCAATGTTATTTTACACTGCAATCTAACTTCTTCACAGTAACACTGACTTAGGTACTGTTATTTGCATTTTACAGGTAAGGAAAGAAAAGCCTTACATCCTAGTTATCCAGACCGTGGATTGAGTCACAGGAGAAGACAGGCACGGAAAAGTTTACCAGATCTGGGAACTGGCACAGGCAACAAAGAATAGAAGGGAAGGTGGCAGGAGTCAGTATATCAAGTGTGGGATCATCCCAGGATGGATGGCTGCCTCCCTCTGGGGGCTGGACTTTTTTTCTAAGATGACAGGCATTCACAGCCAGTCTGTTTCTGTGATGTGTGCTAACACATGCCATTCTGCCCAATATAAATGCTGTTCTGAGTGCTACCTTCCCTCAGCATAAGTATTGGGATGTGGAGACCTCATCATCGAGTTCACTCGAATACTTTATTTTCCACAAAGACTAATCGTTAACTATTTCATCTTTGCCCAGTTCCCCGTCTAATGATTGTTTTCAGGATCCAGTAAAGTCTGCAGGTGCAGCTGCTAAGATAAGGTCTATACCAATGGTTCTTGACCTTGACTACGCATCAGAATCACCTGAAGGGCTTATTAAAGCAGATTTCTGGGCCCCATCCACAAAGTTTGATTCAGAAAGTCTGCTGTCAGGTCTTGAGATTTATGTTTCTAGCAAGTTCTCAGGTAACACAGCTGCTTCTGGGGACCACAATGAGAGCCACTGCTATATACCTTTCCAGGGACAGTGATGATCCCACTTGGACAAGAACTCAATTTCTATCAGTTTATTGAATTAACATTTCTGTAATGACTCAGGTTTGTTACTGTTGTGATTATATTCCCAAATTAGGGACAATTTGCTTACCCTTCCCAGTATGAATAAAATCAACCCTGTCAGTACCTTTTGGCACTTCCTAATTTAAAATTCAGCAAAGTTGAGATTTGGACCTACAGTTTGCTATTTAAGAGACCAGGTCTGGCCTTGACAGTAAAGCCACCATCAAAAGCTGCATTAAGAACTTCATCCAGGCAGCTTGCTGTGACAAAACTTAAATCCTGTCGCACGTTGCCTGGGATTTCTTCCAGGTCTTTTTCGTTCCTCTGAGGAAGGATGACCCGCTTCAGTCCTGCTCTGTGCGCTGCCAGCACCTTGTCTTTGATTCCGCCCACCTGTCAGGAGAGAGGGACGTCACTAAGGGTGATAGTCCTCCTCAGGCTCTGCAAGAAACCCTGACCACCTTTCTTTCACTGCTATTTTAACACATTCAAATCATCTTCCATTTTGCTACAGCATGAGCTAGGAGAGCCACTAAAAAGGCTAATAAATAGTAAATTCTTTACATTTCAATTAATGTTACATTAAATCCTTTTAATGGGGGAAAACTCAATTTTTGATGGGTGTGAGCACTTCTGTCCATGATTGATTCCTTTTTACACTGTCAAGGTTAACACTTTTATCCCACTCTGTAATCACAGCCATCTTATGTATAGTTTGATTCTGATAAAGCATTACGTTATTTTGACAAATACCATTCTGACAGAGCATAGTTGTGTGTCACGATTATTTCTTCTGTACAGGGTTAAAGCCATGACTTCTGTGCCACTTGATGAAGAAAACACACCCCAAAATAATCTAAGCTCTCGTGGTGGTTTTAAAATACGCCTGCAATGGTCTCCCTTCAAAAGGCAGAGTCTAATTCCCTTCCCCTTGAATGGGGCTGGGCTTAGTGACTCATAAGAAAGTGTGGTGGAAGTGATGTTATATCACTTCCGAGATTAAGTGATAAAAAAGGAGAGCTTCTGCCTGGATCTGTCTTTCTTGGATCTCTTGCCCTGGAGGTAGCCAGCCGCCATGCTTGGGTGACCCAAGCAGCCTAAGGAGAAGTGCTCAGGTGAGGAATGGGGCCTCCTGCCGACCAGAAGCAATCTGCCAGCCACGTGGGAAGAGGATCCCCCAGGCCCAGGTAACCGGGCGATGACTGACCTGGCCCGTGTCTTGGCTGGGCGACAAGAGACCCTGAGCCAGAAGAGCCCAGCTAAGCCTCCTGAATTCCTGACCCACAGAAACTATAAGAATCAGTATTGTTTTGGGGGTGAGTTATACAGCAATAAATACAGTTCTCAATCATGCCATCTAGAACCTGCAAGGCTTGGAGACAGCCGTCTGACCATGTGCTGCGTCAGACTGGCAGCTGGCGAGGCCCTCCTGCACGGCTACATCCTGCCCCACTGCCGTCCACTCAAGGGTTCTTCTTGATGCTGCTCAAGTGCACTTTCAAAGTACCTTCTTCAGAAGGTGTAAGACAGGCATTTTCATACATTCAAGGAATCTGTTTACTTTGCTTTCACACTTGATAGTAAGGCTGTTATAAGACTAGATATAAAATCATTTTTCCCTTAGACTTTTGAAGGTACTGCACATTTGGTGTCACTGATGAGAAAGATTTTTTCCTTGGTGATCTGAAAAGTTAAGAGGATGAAATCTTCTTTTCATTCTGAAGATAACCTTAAATTCTAGGAAATATTCCATTATTTCTTTGACAATTTGTTCTACTCTGTTTTCTCAGTTCTAAATCCAAGAGCTCTGTCTTATCCTCTGTTCATGAATTACGTTTTCTCTAGCCTTAGCCTTTCTCTTAAATGCCGCCGCTTTTCTTCACGTCTCGTGGAAGCGTTTCAAACTGAAGGCTTCCTCAGAGCTGCCGTGGCTTCCCCGGGGGTGGGCAGCCTTTCCGTGGGTGCTCATCTGCCCTGCAAGCAGGCACCCAAAGTGGAGGAGCCATGTGTTCTGTGGAGATTCAATGAATCCCCTCTAGCTTTTGGTTCCCATCTCCTTCCTGCTCTCCTGGTCTCTGCCTTCTGGCTTGGAGCCGGTGCTTTTCCCGGACTCACGCTGGGAAGGCTCTCTGTACCTCTAACTCTCTGTGATCAGCAGGACACTTCCATCTTCCAGAAGTTGGCTGACCTATCAGCTGATGACTCCCCACTCATTTTCGAGCGTTAGAATGTGTTCTCATTATTCCTTGCTTAGTCTCCTATCTTTAACCAGGAGACTGAAGAGTTTATGGTCAGTAAAGCCCTTGCTCGTTTCCCTTCAGCAGCACCTTGTGTTAATTGCTACTGCCACTTGAAATGCAGTGCCTCCGTGTAAGGGGAAGAAAAGAGATCAGCCATTCCTTTTAAGTGGAGATCTACAAATATAATAAATAGGGTTTGGAATATGACTTTCTGGTTTAATGAAATTAAAAAAACTGGGGAACTGAGAGCATTTTCAGTGATCTCAATTGGTGCTTCTACAATCTACTTTCACCATTACCTCATAAAACAAAGGCCTTCTCAGAATAAAGAACATTCCTTTTTTCCCCCTCATTTTGTTATGAACCTGCCAAAATTTTGTCATGGACTGGCACTGGTAACTAATCACTTAAAGCCCTAAATGATCCCTCAAGTTCCATACATTTTCTCAGTGTTTTATCAGTAGTTTAGGATATGGACTGGAGCCCCAAAGCCCCATATGGACAGACTTTTTCAAAATTTAGCAATTAGACGTGGTTAGTCTTTGTTACAGTTTCCATTTGACACTACTTATTTGTCCATAAATCTATCTGATAGGAGGATACAAGGTCCCACAGGAACTTAAAAAGGTAAGAATTGGGCTTAAAGTTTAAAAAGAGCTACTAACACAGTTTGCTAACTACAACAAAGCCTCAAATCTTCACCTGAACAGCTGATATTTCTCATGATCAGACTGATTTTTTTCCCCCAGCATGTCTTCCTAAGTAGAAAGGAAAACATGGGAAAAATCGTCAGTTTTTCTTTTATCAAAATTTAAAAATATGAATTAGTTACAGGTATAAAAATTTAATATGGAGGGCTGGCCCGGGGATGTAGTGGTTAAGCTTTGCTTCGGCAGCCTGGGATTTGAGGGTCTGGATCCTGGACGTGGACCTAAGCACTGCTTATGAAGCCATGCTGTGGCAGCATCCCACATACAAAATAGAGGAAGACTGGCACAGATGTTAGCTCAGTGACAATCTTCCTCCAGCAAAAAGAGGAAGAGTGACAATGGATGTTAGCTCAGAGCCAATCTTCCTCACCCACACAAAATAATAATTTATATGTGTTTAAAATAAGGTATTCATAGGAAGAAGGCAAAGCACTATTAATTTAAATTAAAAATATTAATTAAAATTTAAAAATCATATAAATAGGTTTCATCACACTTACTGGAAGAACAAGACCTCTCAGTGTAATTTCTCCAGTCATGGCTACATCTGAACGGACCAGCCGCCCACTGAAAAGGGAGGCGAGACAGGTTACTATGGTAACTCCAGCAGATGGTCCATCTTTTGTGACAGCTCCAGCTGGAAAGTGCAGATGGATGTCTGTGTTGTCAAGAAGATCAAAACTTCCAGAAGCTTTGAAAAGGAAAAAGTGATTTTAATGTAGAAAAAACAAGCCTGCTTTTTCTCCTAAAAAAGAAAATCAAAGGGATAAAAAATCAATGTTTTGGGTAAATGAATCCTTCAAAATGTTAATGGGTACTACAATTAGAGTGAGGGTCTGAAAGCACAGTTTCAGTCTATTCCAAGTATGATTAAAAACAAGACAGACCCTTGGAATTAGTTTCTTGTTAAGGCATTAGCCAGACAGTCCAAAAATGGGAACTAGAATTTTCACAGGGGTTCCAAATCAGAAGTTTGTACTTTACTGAAGGTATAACTAATAATTTAAAGCTCCTCTTAATCTTTGTCACAGGACTGTGAGATGCCTCCTGGATCGTGATCCAAAGGCGCGTCTTTGCTCACAGCTGCATCCCAGCCATGGCTGGGTCACTCACCATTAGTTAGATGGTACTTCTTGGCATTGCTGCGGAGCCAGCTGATGGCGAGATGGGCAGACTCCTTCATGACGTCCCCAAGCTGGCCAGTCAGAGTTAACTGACCTTCACCATCCATTCGACTTGCCTCCACGAACATGATTTCCCCACCTAAGGGAGTCCAAGCCAAACCTATTGCCACTCCTGGCTGACTGAGACGCTCAGACACCTGAGAAAGAAGGAATGATCGGTTACGTCAGCAAGAGCCAAAGTATTTTCAGGCTGGCTAACCTAATCACCATGCGCTGCAGGAGGCTGCTCCTTCCACGGAGGGCCTCGGTGCCAGCCACACGTCACAGGACTTCTTACCCACATGATTTGGAGTCACACCCACCACTTACTATACTATGTGGCTTTCTGCCAGAAGGAAAGCTGAACTTCCTCTGTGGCATCTATCAGAAGCAATTTTACCTTAAAATACGTGTGAATAACTTTGATTCTTAACAGCCATATCAGGTTACACATGCCCTAATTTTCAAGGAACAAACCCAATTGTTTTATCTACTTAAATATTTTTATTAGGCTGCACATTTATACACACTCCAAAACCTGACTTCATTTTAAGTAATCATGAATTTGTTTTAGAGTAAAGACCCTCTTTCTAACACACATTTAAGATGTGTTAGCTGCAGAGGCCACGTGTGAAAGTGTAGATTCAAACCTTTTGCTTTTACTTCTCTGCCACTTCTTACTTTCTCTGTTACTGCTGCATAGACATATACAATGTTGCTTCGTGACGGCCTAGATCCTGTCCCGTGTGCTCAGAGGCCCAGCATGCTGCCTCGCTGCCATTTTGAACTGAACGCATCAGTCACCTGACATTACGAGCCGAGGTGATGCGCCAAAGAGGTTAACACATCACGTCCATGTTATGGAAACACATAAAAAGTAACAGTTGAAAAACAGTCCTAGTAACTTTTTGCACCCTTTGAGCTTCCAAATTTCTTATCCTATAGAATTTGTGTGTGTCAGAGGAACTGAGCACAGTATGTCAAGCCAGCACTAACCAAATGCACGCTCTCCCCCGAGAGGAACTTCTCCTTGAGGAGCAGCGGGTTTCTGAGTCTCCGGTTGCAGGGCTGGTCGCTGACGCTGATTCCTTTCTCAAGAGGCTTAGATGGTGACAATCCTGACTTTAAAACTTACTCCACAATCATGTGTGACATTCACTGAAGCTATTGGACATTTATTTTTAGCAGTAAAATAAAAGCCTATTTTTAAAGTTGGTTTTATAATTAAAAAATTTACTTCTAATGAACTTCATACGATAAGTGAGAGACTTGAAGGCCGCGCTGCAGCGTCAGCTGACTGATGCCGGGCAGCGGAGTTCACTTCCCCTGGCTTTTGTATGTGCCCTGATCTATATTTACTTGAGGAGAAAGACACAAAAGATCAACAGGCAAAAGATCAGTAGTATTTATGGAAAAAACAGAAACAATTATTTATAAAAGTGTTCACAACACTTGTTTTTTCTAATATAAACCCAATTCTCTACACCGTAATGAACACCTACTTTGGCTAGAAATTTGCCAAGGGTTCCTGTTTTACTACATGGCTCTTTCCTAGGGCTGAGTGAACTCATCCTAAAGAATTATCTTCAATATAATGAATCATGTGTTAATTTAATAGAAAAAGCCATTTGGCACAATTTTGTTTACTATAACAAAAACAATTCCTTTGTTACAGCTAAATCCTCAAAACTCATGTCAGAATAATACCAAAAATGTCCCCAAAGGATCAGGAGTAAGATTCTTGTTGATTACCATGTTGCTTCAAGAAACCAAACCAGTCTTCCAACACTCTCCATATGCTGGAGAGTCCTGGTACACTGGGTAGAAGTAACACTGTTCAATGAAAGGAGAGGGCAGCAGATGCACAGCCAAACCCAAAACATCCAGGCTCACACCCACTTTATTCTAACCTGACAGTTTAAGAATTCTAACATCAACCAGAAGATGGGGCTAAGGACAAATCTGTGTAACGCAACAGCAACATACATAGGTGGGGGGCCTTAAGGGCGTGAGTCCCCATCGCACCTAGAGTCCCTGTGCCCGAGGCTCACAGCAGTCATCTAAGAAGTAAAGAATCTTTAATCCTCAGACCTGAAGTCAGAGTCTTCGAGGACATGTGTTCTGAAATTGTAACACTCAAGCACCCAGCTTCTGTGTATTTTTCCCTCAGAAATGAGGAGAGTGCAAGTACACGTGAGTTTAAAGGGTAACATACGTGCTCCTTTCTTGCTCTTGAATGCAGTTTTCCATCTTAACCCCTTTATACAAAACAGTCTGTATCTTCTAGCATTCCTTGTAAGTGATTCAACACAAGAATTTTAAAACTATATTTATCTAGCAGTACTTTCCTATCAGTTTGTAATTCCTTACTGGTTTGTGGAATCATCAGTTACATCAGCCAAGACAGGGCTTAGAATGTTTCCCACTAGATGTCAGTGGCACATGAGCACCTCAAGTTCGTTTTGTTGTTCACTTTCCCACTGGTACATCCTTGCACTTCAGCTTCCTCATCTGTTAACTCAATCTTGTTCAAAGAAATGGTCAGTTTCTTCTGTAGTAATTCCATCAATCATGTAAATATGCAAACTGAAGAAGTATTTAAAAATTTAATGAAAACCCTAATTAATAATAGAATATGTCTTACAAAGTATGGTTGCATTGTTAATACTTCAATGATAGCAGTATTTAAGCAGCATTTGAGTAATCACTGCCAATTTCACACTGTTCTTCCCTCTTGATTAACTACAAATAGTGCTATTTGATTGAAACAGTAAATCTGTACAACTCTGTGATCCTTCTAGGCCCAGGGCAACGCTTCCACTTGGATTTCCTCCTGCAGCGCCGTCAGAGTCAGGAGTTTTACAGTTATTCACAGCGCTTTACCAAGCATCCTGAGCCAGGCTCCATTACAGATCAGAGAGGTCTAGAAGCGAACGCCTCTGAGAACTGACGGAGTACTTAAGGACATCAGACAAAGGGGCCGTTATACTCCAGCACGGGGAGCGCAACCAGTGTCTACCGAGCGCTTCCATCTACACAGAGCCCTAAAGAGGCCAGGCCCCCTGTCTGGGGAGCTGGGACAGGTGTCAGACACGCCAAGTAGTCTTAAAATGTGGGTAGGAGTGTGTGGGGCAGAGAAAGGCCAGGAAACCATCATAACAGAGAGGCCAGCCAATGCCAAGGCCTGGAGATACGAATTATATTGTGGCTACTTTGTTTCCAGAGACAAGCACGGTTCCCTGCCAAATGCAACCTGAGCTGTCAGATGGCTGTGGGATGGGTGCAGGTTCCTTCTGCAGTGATGTTTACACCACAATTGGTTTCTTTTATAGCTCATCTAGGACTTGTTATGCTCCCGCCAGGGTTGTCACCACAGCAGCTATCCATCTGTCAACTTCTTTACAGTCTTTGTACTAAGATCCCAAGCCTGAATTCATGAATATTTGATTGTTCTAGCTGTAAATTTATTTCAGTAGCGTTCAGAAAAGGGAAGGTCAGATTGCCCTTCCCTTGGAGAGGCGCCGGGGTCTCCCGGAGCCATCTCTCACAGCGGTGCTAGCCAGCCCCAGGCTGGCTGACCCTCCACTGTTGAGAGCCAGCTGCTTTCAGAGCCTTCTGCCGGGGACTTTTCCTGGCACAAGGAACTCATGGGGGGCCACTGGGCCAGACTGAGTGTGCAGCACTGGTGCTGTCTTACACAGCGGCGTGTGGCACAGCATGTTTAAATGGCGTGGAATGGAGAGGTAGTTTACTGCCACGATTTTCTTGGGCACTGTGTCAGTGTCTACACCCTGCCCATTTCTGGCACCTGATTCTGTCTGTGTGAAGGACAAGCGTACTGACAGAATCTCCGGGATTCACCTTTGGATGGTTCTATTCAGGACACTTCTTAAATTCTGCCATGTTTTTCCTCTTCTTCGCTTTTTATGTTTTTAAGGGCAGTGGCCTTTGGAAAAGGACTTTTCATACACCGCTGTCAGAAGCCAGCACTGAGGCTTTAATGCAAGATGCGAATGGAGGCAGGAATGTGCAGATGCGCACTCTTGGGATTTACTGGCTACACAGAAATATTTGTGGCTTGGATGACTGGTTTTCTGAGGCTGAGGATGAAAGCTATCCTGGAAAGAACAGAGCTCACTTGTTCTGACTGACTGTGTCACTAAATTTACAATCATGAGTTTAAGACTGTTACCCTCAGAGATAAACAGGAACTCTTTTCTGTTGGCTTTTTTTTTGCCAGATAGGATATGCATCTAACAATGTGGAGGTTTCTCCTGGCTTCACTAGGATGAAAGTGAAAATTGTAAGATTCTCATTTCCCCTCCCAAAGATGTTCATGTAATCAATAAAAGTTAACTGCAACTGAGTTTACCACTGTTAACGGCAGTCTCATAAGCGATCAGATCAGAGAGCTGTGACTCGAATCCTGCACCCTTCTCAATCCCTCCACGTCTGATCTGGCCCCCAGCTGGTGTTCTGAGTGAGTCTGTGCTGTGCCTGCATGTGCCGTGGGAATGAAGTCTCTGCGCTCAACACTTGCACCTCCTCCCGTCTTTGCTGCTCTTCCTCTTGCAGTGAAGGAAGAGATTTTTTTAAAAGTGGGTTTAAGTGATCATGTTTCTTTAGGAAACTTTATTCTATTTGAAAAGGTGACTTATGATATTATTCCTAAATTTGAAATCTAGACTAAGTTCCTAGAACTCACTTTTTAACCTGTTTAGAGAATTCTAAAGGGGTACAACTTATTAAAGTGTGTCTTCTCACCTTTCTTCCTCACTGCTAGTTTGCTACGTCAGTAACATTTTTGGTACTAATATTTTTTTGCAGACTCATCTTCAACGAAAGTAAAGAACAGTAAGAGGCAGTAAAGGATTATTAAATGAAGGTGTAAAATTAGGATTATAAACACAACAGGGATTTTTTTGGCTGACTGGGGATAGGTCTGTTTGTTTTTAAAGGAGTATGGTGCAGGAACTCACGTTTGTTCAGTTTTTTAGCATGTACCAGGCACTATGGTGGGTGCTTTATAGAAATTAACTCACCAAATTCTAAAAACTGTCTAAAAACATACATATAATTGCCCCATGTGTCAGATGAAGACATCACACTCAAGCAGGCTTATCACTAAGGTTTATCACTTAGTGAGTAAGAGGCCTCCTTGCTGCTTTCACACCTTACTCCTCCTCTCTTCTACTAAGCCCCTGCTTGTGGCAGCCGCTTTCCATCTTCATTCTCTCCTCACTATCTTCTACATTCAGAACACCCTTTTCCTTCCTGACCACCTGACCCCTGCTATCCTGCTGGGTGTCCAGCAAACACCGGGTGCTCATCTGCAACCCGGCTCCTCTGTTCTCTAAACACTTCCTTAACTCCAAGAACAGCTTCCTCACCTTAACTCACTCACTCACTGACAGGTCCTCATCACATCAAAGAGGAAGCAGATATCCTCTGAAATCTGAATTTTAAACATCTCCCTCCCTGACCATCACTTTCTTATCCTCACTTGTACTCAAGACCATTAACTCTACCACCTGCACATTACATACCAGCTCTGTCCTAGCTTCACTTCTCTCTTTGTGCAACTAACATATCTTTGTTCCATCATTATAATCTTTTCCTTGTACATAAGTCAATATTCTTCCCCGTTCTTCATTATACCTTGAAAAGGGGTATCCTCATTACATTTCCTCTACTCACACTATGGATCCCAGCCCATCTCACTTCCCCAGACTTTGTTGCTGTTGTCCCACCTCCTCCAGTAACATTAGTCCCACTCTTTCCACTGGATTCTTCAGATCAGCAAACATGATTCTATTTGAAAACACTGTCTCTCTGACATCCATACTCCCTTCTAGCCACCTCATTTAAATCTCTGCAATCATTCATTCACAGCCAAACTTCTGAGAAGAGTTGCCTACACACAAACTCTGTTTCCTCCCCTCCCATTCTATCCTCAGCACACTCCCAAATCTACCATCCACACCACTCCTTGCGAACCCACTCTTTCAAGGTCCCCGACAACCTCCACACTGTCAAATCGAATGGACAAACAGCAAACACATCTGGATGTTCCGTCCTTCGAGAAAGTTTCCTCCCGTTTTCATGGCAGCATATTATCCTTGTTTCCTCTTACTTGACTGCTTGTTCCTTCTCAGTCTCTTTGAGGGCTCTTCCTCCTGTCCATGACCCTAACTGTTGCATTCTTCAGGGCCTGCTCCTAAGCCACCTGCTCTTTTCTACATATACTTTTTCCTTTGGTAATCTCAACATTTCTGGGACTTTAAATATTCTCTCTTTTCTGACAACTCTGCAACTTATATCTCCATTTTGGATCTCTCCTCTGAGCAATGGATCTGCGTGCCCAAGTGTCTCCACTCTGATGCCTCACAGACAGTTCAAATCAGAGCTTTCCCTTTTCTTTGCACTACTCCCCCCACCCCGAGTCTTTCCCTTCTCAGTAAATGGCCACACAGATACCCTGTTGCTCTGGCCAGAGCCTGGAAATCCCTTAGATTACTGTCTCCTTTGTCGCCGTGTGTGGCCCACCAGCGAGGCTAGCAGGTCTGCCTCTAGAATATATCTCAGGGATAGCGGGAGAAGTTCCTCCCTAGCTCAGTACCAGCCTGTTTGTCTTCTTTACAGCATCACTCTCAATTTATAATTATTTCTTAACTTGTTTATTTCCTTTAATAAAGTAAGCTCCATAGAGGCAAAGATCACACCTTTCTGGTTTACTATTGTATTACCAGCAGCACATACTAGGAAACTCTTTCTAGAAGAAATGACAGACCTTACACTTTTACCTTCACGGAGAATACAGGCGTTTAAGTCAAAAAGGTACCTTGCAACGTCTTGGGAACACGTCAACATCTATTTCAATATTCCTAGTATCATCTCTCCCTCTAGATTCTTTACCTGGGAGAGTACAAAGAAGAGAGACAAGCCTGGCCACTGTGACTCTTGGCAGAGAACAGAGGAGCTGCTCAGGTGTGCCTGTGCTCCATTTCTCTAATGTAATAAACAGCACAAGCCCTGGAGCCCATCAGGCCTGGGAGCAAATCTCAATTCTGGCACAGTGCATCTTCTCGCAAGTTACTGAAACACTCTAAGCCTGTTTCCTCTTCTGTTACTGGAAAGACCCGAGTGAGGAGCAAATGATGTATCATTTGTTAGAGGTCTTCATAGTGGCTGATACGTAATAGATACACACGGGGAGGGGCCAGAAGCCCAGCCCACCTTCTCCCATTCCAAAAACAGAGCACTAGAGTTGGTAAGAACAGAAATGAAAATGTGATGTACAGCAGATGCCTTTTGTTTTAAAAAACCTGCTGTACTTCGAGCCATTCTCCTTCAGCAGGAAAGGTCAGGAGTTAGCTTGGTCTGACAGGATACTGTGGCAGAGCGGAAAGAACACCGGACTTGCAGTTGGCTGATCTGAGTCTGAATACAGGCTTTACTAATTGCAGCTTATATGAATTTGCATGATTCATTTAGTCTCTTTAAGCTTTTTTGCTGTGTGTAAAATGGAAGACTCCTAGCATTGGGACGGCCCTCATGACAATAAAGAAATGTTCCATAAATCTTAATTTCACAGAGGCAAAAGTTGAGGCATAGGGTGGTTAAGTAATTTGGGGCTGAAGCCCAGAGACAGAAATCCCAGGCTACAGGTGAATTCTCTCAAGTGTGGAAAAGATGAGCAAAATGTTTCAAACTCCCAGACACCAGATCTTCTATTCTAAGATGCTGTTTATACCTTTCAGACTGATGATGGTCAAAGTGTTCACAGGTGATAGCTCAGATACTACAAGGAAAATAAAAGAGTTTCTCCAGTGACATCAAACAGGGCTGTTAGGCCGTTTCTATGAAATTTCTCACTTCTGTTCTTCTGGCTCTCTCTGCCAAAGCTCCAAGAACGCCAGCAACGCCTGCACACCTCGCCGCAGCAGCAGCAATGCTGGGAGAGGAGGGCGTGCGAACAAACACGCATCCATCTTTTGTTTGTATTGCTGCTCTAGTTTAAATTCCCAAAGAACTGCCGGAACGTACTGCTCTGGAAAGCCCAGAGAAAAAAGCCCATCAGCCATGCAGGAGTCAGAACCTGTTTACAGCATCACTCACCAAATCACGGGACTCCCTCAGAACAGAAAGGAAGGCTCTCCTCACCTTTCCCAACCAAGAAAAGTTTTGTTCCACTTCTTTCAACACTTCAAAATTTAAATCCATGATTTTTAAGAATTCGAGTAACCAAACGAATGCCTCTGAATCTCTTGTTCAAGACACATGCACTGTCAAGAGCAAAGAGCCTCCACCCTGGACCTGAGAGCTCTGCAGAGGCTCCTGAGCTCTGACGACCAGCTCAGAGTTTCAACAGATAAACGAAACGGGAGTGGGGACTATTTCCCCTCTCCTCAGTTTTAAGAGTTGAGGAACACCGTATCTGCTGGTACTGATTTCAAATGTTAGATGTACAGATTATCTTCTGCATAATTTGTCAGATTTATCTTCTGAAAATCTTTTTCCCTTAAACTTGGTAAAAGCTTCTGAAGAAAGCTGCTAAGTTTAGTAGTGTAATACAATTTTTTTCCAGTAACTGACCTATAAAAGCTCATATAAGCATCCTAGAAAATATATCACAATGCTCAGCAGTTGGAGATTCAAACACCTATTTCCAACCAGTTGCCTCAACTCAGTCCTGGGTCCCAGGTTTCTTTGGCTGTGTGTTCTGGTGCGAGGGATGGTTAAGGCAGAAAGACGGAAATAGGGCTAGACCTGTTTGTGGGTTTAATCCCCCAAAACACTATTAACAATGAAACAACAGATTCCTGAAAGAGGCCATCTGGGTCTGCATCAGAGCAGTCCGAAGCTAGCGTGAGGCTCATGTTTTCAGACATTCTGTACTAGGCTGTTTCCCCACATCCTCCCCCAAAGCCTTTGATACTACAAAGAAATCCTTAATTAAAGCACAAAAAATAGGAATATAGAATTTCTAAGGAGGAGAGTCAGAGACGCGGATGGCAGAGAACAAGATCAGCCTGGGCTTCTAAAAGAGGATATGGCCAGGACCTCTGGATCTCTGCAAAAGCCATACTACCACCGTAAGCACTAAAATTCAATACCATAAACAAAAACCTCCCAATCTTAAGGCAAAATTCAGCCCCCCAAAACACCCAATTCTACTTTTCTCCCAATCTATTAAGCAACAACCACAATAAACTGGTAGCTATCAACAAAGAAATTAGGATGATCACCTCCATTTCATACATCGGGGGCCCAAGGATGTCTTTCAAAGCATGGAAATCAATCAAAATCGGCATTTCAGGTGGTAGGGCCAAATCAGTGGTGTCACTGATAGATCCAGGTTTCACATCTTCCAGGATGTGTTCTTTGCAACCTAAGAGAGAAAAACTTATTTAGAAATTCTCAGAGATTTGCAGGCTTGAAAATTCATTAGCAGTAAAATTAAACAGCAGTACAGTGGACTTCAACAGTTAGTCGCCTTTGTGCATTTATTAAAGCACAAAATTCGTGTCGGGCATCTGCGGAACTCAGGCAGATGAACCCGTCTTTCCGGAGCCCGAGGGTACACTGACAGCATGCACTGCCTTGCTCACTGACTTTCACTTGTTCATCATCCATCTCCCCCCACTAAAGTCTAAGCTCCAGGAGGGCGGCAGCCTGGCCGGTCTTCTTGCTAACCATTATATTCTCAAGCCAAGAACAATGCCCAGCATTAGTCAACTAATGGCCTTTAGAGGCCAGACACTGAAGGGTCACATGCAATAGATCACCTTGTACAAGACTCTGTTAGATCAACAGAATTCAAACTTTTCAATTTCCTCTTCAGAGGAGTTCCATCCGGCGTCCCATTTCCTGAGAGGCAGTGTGAACTTGGAAATGATAGAACCCATATAAGCAATGCCTCTTTTGTAAACATATAAACTCAACTCCAAGGATATCATTTTCCAATAAACTAATAGAACTGGCAATGCCAGGGTAAAAGAATATGAAGCCTGGTTTGAAATCCCTGCAATAATGGACTATTTCCTTTACCTGCCTACAAGCCCTTGTTGCTGATGTCTTGTCCAAGTATTGACTTGTTTTGGTTTGAGCCTAGACACAGACAGGGAGCAGGTGCCAACTGATCTATCAGACCACCTTTTCTATTGGCCTAATTCCAGTTTGTAAAAAAAAAATATTACATAAGTCTGTAGTCAGAAATCTAAAATAAGCAGTGGTTTAAAAAAATGTAGGAAATATTTGGCTCCATTCATCCTCATTCCTAGCTTTGCTTTTCTTTTAGTTTTGCCATAATTCTTCTAGTTCCTGTACTATCTCATAAAGTGTTTCACAATATCTTTATTACCTTTTTTAGATATACCTTTCCTTCTGGAAATGATTACTGTATATATTAATACACAACATATAATAATTATGTCACCTACAACTGTCTATCTCTATATATTTATTTTGGTTTTGCTATGATTCTTCCATTCTGATATCTCACGAAGTTAAAAGAATTTTTTCTCTAACTCCTTTCCTTCCAAAAGTTATTCCTGAATATGTTAAATAATATTAGACCCTAATTTTAAACTTTAAAGATAATGGAGACATCCTGGGGTGTCCCTAAATGACCCCTGTGTATTGCAGCTTTGCTGTGAACTTCAGGGTGAAGGGTTCTCTTAGTCCACTCTCCTGCTGGGCCCTATGGGGCTCCTCTTCAAGCCTGAATCACAAGCAATATAGGAGAGAAAACAGACAGCAGCTCAGATTTTCTGCCACTTGCTGGCTGTTTGACCCTGTGCAAAGCATTAGACCTCTCACTACCTATCTCTGCAGGATTCTTGTGAGAATTAAAGAGAAAATCCTTTGTAGATTGCAAAGTGCAATGCACATACTACATCGTAAGTGTAAGTCTTGAGGTACATATATTCTCATAGCCATACCTCTGTAATGTCACTTGATCTTTCAAAGTTTGGCTCAACCTGATTCTAGAAAGTCTTCCCTCATCTTTCCAACTTCTTATAGTACTTATCTGTTTCACAAAATCTAGCAATTATTGGGTTACCCAGTAGCTTGTGGAAATGGGGGATTTTCTCCCTGCTGCTCTGACTGTAGCATAGCTAAGCAATATCAACGACCAAGGGTGAGAAGCACTCAAGAGATCAGTTCAGCTACATGCAGATTTCAGAGCAGAACGGAAAACAGGTGTCACTGCTTAATTCAAATTAACACACAGAAAGGTCTCTGAAACCTCAGCTCGTGCACAGAAGAGGCTGTGAGGTGCTTTAGCCTGTTGTACTTTTTGTGACAGGCTTTTCTGAGATCTAAATACTGCTGCCAGCCTGGAATTCTCTATCAGAGGAAGAAGTAAGCTGGATGGGTGAAAGCCAATCCACGATTACATAACCAATGCTTCAGAACATCCAATCCCTTTCCAAGTGGAGGAGTTCAGTGCTTTGAGCACTGAGGGAGCAGGGGTGGGGAGACTATTTCTAATGCAACTAGACCGTATCATATAAAAGACAATTTACTCTAGGCTTTAGGCACAGCAGCTGTGATACGAAAAATTCAATAAAATTAGAACCATTCTGTGCTTCTAAATGTTCCATCATTAGAACACAAACCTCGAGAACTAAAGCTCAAGTCAAGAAAATGGTGCCAGCTAATCAGGAAAGACAGGCTAGCACTGGATTTTCATCTACTGGACCTTGTGTAATGCAAAGTGAGAGTAAGAAAATACTAGAGTTTCACAGAATGCAGACTTTGATTTCTCATTAAAACAAACAAACAAGTAAAACATCACCTCATAAAGATGCCATTCAAGGAATGAGGCCCACGTTATAGCTGAACCTTCTGAGTGCTATGCACAAGCTTTCAAGTCCTCAGCTCTAGTGCCATGTGCCTCTCATCAGAAGCGATCACCAGCACCAAGAGCGACAGCGGCAGAACCCCTAGCATTCACTGCTGGCCTTGCCCCAGATTGTAACATTCAAGCAAGATAGACTTTTGAAGGCAAGGCAAACAAAAACAATAAAAAACGCTCAACCGAGGGGAGGAATTCCAAGATGGCGCCGTGAGTAGTCCTCTTTGTCTCTCGCCCTTCGAGTCTACAATTATTTGGACACTTATCGCTTGACAAAGGATATCCAGACAGCATCTCAGGACGTCTGAGACACCCACGCGACTATACATCGGAAGGCGGACGGACTTTCCTCCGGGAGGATGTGGAAATAGGTGAAAACTCTCCGACCCCGACGGGCAGCCTAGTACCCGCAAGCGGCTTTCTTCCAACGGACGCCCCCAGAGGATCCACACACATCTAGGGCAGGAGCGAGAACACAACAGAGGAGCGACGGTGGAAACAGGTGACCAGAACCCTACTTAAACCCCCCGCAATTACTCCTAAACGCAGAGGGAAACTTTGGAGTTGCACACCTGAGCCCGCGGGGAGAGTCTCTCCCCGCCATTGGCGGGGAGACCCGGCCTGGTGCTCGGGGCGCCCGGAGGGTCCCAGAGAGAGACACGGAGGGCACGGAGGTCTCCCAGCTGCCGTTGCCCGCCCCGTGGGACTAGGGATTGCCGGAGATCTCGGAGAGGACCGGGGCAGGGGAACTTTCAAAGGCGGGTCCGGCGACCCGGTGGGGAAGCGCCGGAGCTCCCCCAGGCAGCAGACAAAACTCTCTGTCTGCCGGTAGCAGAGGGGCCACGCTGAGCACTCAGGGCTCCCGGCAGAGGCCCGGACAGAAGCCCAGAGGGCGGGGCGACCCCCAGCTGCCGTTGCCCGCCCCGTGGGACTAGGGATTGCCGGAGATCTCGGAGAGGACCGGGGCGGGGGAACTTTCAAAGGCCGGATCGGCGACCTGGAGGGGAAGTGCCGGAGCTCCCCCAGGCAGGAGACAAAACTCTCTGTCTGCCGGTAGCAGAGGGGCCACGCTGAGCACTCAGGGCTCCCGGCAGAGGCTCGGACAGAAGCCCAGAGGGCGGGGCGTCCCCCAGCTGCCGTTGCCCGCCCCGTGGGACTAGGGATTGCCGGAGATCTCGGAGAGGACCGGGGCGGGGGAACTTTCAAAGGCGGGTCCGGCGACCCGGAGGGGAAGCGCCGGAGCTCCGCCAGGCAGCAGACAAAACTCTCTGTCTGCCGGTAGCAGAGGGGCCATGCCCAGCATTCAGGGCTCCCGGCAGAGGCTCGGACAGAAGCCCAGAGGGCGGGGCGTCCCCCAGCTGCCGTTGCCCGCCCCGTGGGACTAGGGATTGCCGGAGATCTCGGAGAGGACCGGGGCGGGGGAACTTTCAAAGGCGGGTCCGGCGACCCGGAGGGGAAGCGCCGGAGCTCCGCCAGGCAGCAGACAAAACTCTCTGTCTGCCGGTAGCAGAGGGGCCACGCTGAGCATTCAGAGCTCCCGGCAGAGGCCCGGAGAGAAGCCCAGAGGGCGGGGCGACCCCCAGCTGCCGTTGCCCACCCGGTGAGGCTAGGGATTGCCGGAGATCTCGGAGAGGACTGGGGCTGGAGAGAGTTCCAGAGACCCAGCTTAGTAGCCTAGGGGGAAACCCTACAGGCTCACAGAAGCCTTAGGGAAAGCCTCTGCACAGCACCAGTAGAAGGCACCCAGCCGCCAGCCACAAGGCTGGAAGACCCCAGGGCAAAAGCAGCATAGCTAGGTGTACTAACCACAGACTGTAGAAGATGCCAATAGCTCTCCTGCGACCCATAGAGGACAAGTGAGATTTGGTGGGTGCCGACAGCAACGGAGCGACAAATAAAAGTGATCCCACCCCTGGCCGCTGGAAAAGCCCATAACACCGTTGCAGACCCCAAGGAGAGAGCGCATCTAGGTGGGCAACAACAGTAGGCACCTGCAGCCTGAAGCCCCCCGTGACGGCCCCCACGGCAGAGGAGGGAATCCAAAGGGCCACTGTGGCTACGAAGAGGGGCCCAGGCCCAGTTAGCAACTACGGACAGGGTTCCTGGTTGGTGAAGTATAAACAGCTGCTCCCCCCACTGCAGCAGCTGAAACAAGTGAAAGGAGCAACTAAACTCTATCTCCATGCGGAGGCACAAATCAACATCATCAAGCAATATGAAAAAATACATTAAATCTCCAGAACAGAAAGAAAGTAACAAATACACAGAAAACAATCCCAAAGAAAATGAGATATATAACCTAAATGATGATGACTTCAAAACAGCCATCATTAAAATACTCACTGAGTTAAGAGAGAATTCTGACCGACAACTCAACGAGTTCAGGAGCTATGTCACAAAAGAGTTTGATACGATAAAGAAGAACCAAACAGAAATACTGGAAATGAAGAACACAATAGAGGAGATTAAGAAAAATCTAGATGCTCTGAACAGTAGGGCCGATAATATGGAGGAAAGAATTAGCAATTTGGAAGATGGCAATATAGAATTGTTGCAGGCAGAGGAGGAGAGAGAAGCAAGACTTAAAAGAAATGAAGAAACTCTCCGAGAATTATCAGACACAATTAGGAGATGCAACGTAAGGATTATAGGTATACCAGAGGGAGAAGAGAAGGAGAAAGGGGCAGAAAACCTATTCAAAGAAATAATGGCTGAGAACTTCCCAAATCTGGTGAGGGAGATGGATCTTCAGGTGACAGAAGCCAATAGATCTCCAAACTTTATCAATGCAAGAAGACCAACTCCACGGCATATAGTAGTGAAGCTAGCAAAAGTCAACGACAAGGAGAAAATATTAAGGACAGCCAGGCAAAAGAAACTAACCTACAAAGGAACCCCCATCAGGCTATCAGCAGATTTCTCAGCAGAAACTTTACAGGCTAGAAGAGAGTGGAATGATATATTCAAAAATCTGAAGGACAAAAACCTACAGCCGAGAATTCTCTACCCAGCGAAAATATCCTTCAAATACGATGGAGAAATAAAAACTTTCCCAGATAAACAAAAATTAAGGGAGTTCATTGCCACAAAACCTCCTCTTCAGGAAATCCTCAGGAAAACCCTCATTCCTGAAAAATCCAAAAAAGGAAAGGGGCTACAAAACCAAGAGCAGAGGAGATAAGTAGAAGGACAACAACAGAGAGTAGCAGCTCTACATCAGAACAGATTAAACCATGGGACGAGAAACAAAGGAAACTGAAGAAAACCGGAAAACAAGACACAAAATGGTAGTGGTAGGCCCCCACGTCTCAATAATCACTCTAAATGTAAACGGATTGAACTCCCCAATCAAAAGACACAGAGTGGCAGGATGGATCAAAGAACAAGATCCAACAATATGCTGCCTCCAGGAAACACACCTCAGCCCCAAAGACAAACACAGACTCAGAGTGAAGGGATGGAGAACAATACTCCAAGCTAATAATGAACAAAAGAAAGCAGGTGTCGCTATACTAATATCAGACAAGGTAGATTTCAAAGCAAAACAGATAAAGAAAGACAAAGAGGGACAGTATATAATGATAAAAGGGACTCTCCACCAAGAAGACATAACACTTATAAATATATACGCACCCAACACAGGAGCACCAAAATTTGTAAAGCAACTCTTAATAGAACTAAAAGAAGACATCAACAACAATACAATAATAGTAGGGGACCTCAACACATCATTAACACCAATGGACAGAACATCCAGACAGAAAATCAACAAGGAAATAATAGAATTAAATGAAAAATTAGACCAGATGGACTTAATAGATATATATAGAACACTTCATCCAAAAACAGCAGGTTACACATTCTTCTCAAGTGCACATGGAACATTCTCAAGGATTGACCATATTTTGGGAACCAAAGCAAACATCAATAAATACAAGAGAGTTGAAATAATATCAAGCATCTTTTCTGATCATAACGCTATTAAACTAGAAATCAACTACAAGAAAAAAGCAGAGAAAGGTGCAAAAATGTGGAGACTAAACAACACGCTTCTCAACAAACAATGGATCATTGAAGAAATTAAAGAAGAAATCAAATATTATCTGGAGACAAATGAAAATGAGAACACGACATACCAAATCATTTGGGATGCAGCAAAAGCAGTCCTAAGAGGGAAATTCATCGCAATACAGGCTCACCTCACTAAACAAGAAAAAGCTCACGTAAGCAACCTCAAACGACACCTAACAGAACTAGAAAAAGAAGAACAAACAAGGCCCAGAGTCAGTGGAAGGAGGGAAATAATAAAAACAAGAGCAGAAATAAACGATATTGAAACAAAAAAGACAATAGAAAGGATCAATGAAACAAAGAGTTGGTTCTTCGAAAGAATTAACAAAATTGACAAACCCCTAGCCAGACTCACCAAGAAAAGAAGAGAGAAATCGCAAATTAATAAAATCAGGAATGACAGAGGAGAAATCACAACAGATACCAATGAAATACAAGAGATCATAAGAGAATACTATGAAAAACTATATGCCAACAAATTGAACAACCTGGAAGAAATGGACAAATTCCTAGACTCCTACAATCTCCCCAAACTGAATCAGGAAGAAATGGAGAATCTGAATAGACCAATCACAAGTAAGGAAATAGAAACGGTAATCAAAAACCTCCCCAAAAACAAGAGTCCAGGACCAGACGGCTTCTCTGGAGAATTCTACCAAACATTCAAAGAAGACTTAATACCTATTCTCCTCAAACTGTTCCAGAAAATTGAGAAAGATGGAGAACTCCCTAACACGTTCTATGAAGCCAACATCACTCTGATCCCCAAACATGACAAGGACAACACAAAGAAGGAGAACTACAGGCCGATATCACTGATGAACATAGATGCAAAAATCCTCAACAAAATTTTGGCAAACCGATTACAGCAATACATCAAAAAGATTATACACCATGATCAAGTGGGATTTATACCAGGGACACAGGGATGGTTCAACATCCGCAAGTCAATCAACGTGATACACTATATTAACAAAATGAAAACCAAAAACCACATGATCATCTCAATAGATGCAGAGAAAGCATTCGACAAGATCCAACACCCATTTATGATAAAAACCCTCAGTAAAATGGGTATAGATGGAAAGTACCTCAACATAATAAAGGCCATATATGATAGACCCACAGCCAACATCATACTCAATGGACAAAAGCTGAAAGCCATCCCTCTGAGGACAGGAACAAGACAAGGGTGCCCACTTTCACCACTCCTATTCAACATAGTTCTGGAGGTGCTGGCCAGAGCAATTCGGCAGGAAAAAGAAATAAAAGGAATCCAAATAGGTAACGAAGAAGTAAAACTCTCGTTGTTTGCAGACGACATGATCTTATACATAGAAAACCCCAAAGAATCCACAGAAAAACTATTAGAAATAATCAACAACTACAGCAAAGTAGCAGGGTATAAAATTAACGTGCATAAATCAGTAGCATTTCTATACACTAACAATAAACTAACAGAAAAAGAACTCAAGCACTCTATCCCGTTCACAATCGCAACGAAAAGAATAAAATACCTTGGGATAAACTTAACCAAGGAAGTGAAGGATCTATACAATGAAAACTACAAGACTCTCTTGAAAGAAATAGGCGATGACATAAAGAGATGGAAAGACATCCCTTGCACATGGATTGGAAGAATAAACATAGTTAAAATGTCCATACTACCTAAAGCAATATACAGATTCAATGCTATCCCAATCAGAATCCCAAGAACATTCTTCACAGAAATTGAACAAACAATCCTAAAATTCATATGGGGCAACAAAAGACCGCGAATTGCTAAAGCAATCCTGAGCAAGAAAAACAAAGCCGGCGGAATCACAATCCCCGATTTCAAAACATACTACAAAGCTACAGTGATCAAAACAGCATGGTACTGGTACAAAAACAGGTCCACAGATCAATGGAACAGAATTGAAAGCCCAGAGATAAAACCACACATCTATGGACAGCTAATCTTCGACAAAGGAGCAGAGGGCCTACAATGGAGAAAAGAAAGTCTCTTCAACAAATGGTGCTGGGAAAACTGGACAGCCACATGCAAAAGATTGAAAATTGACCATTCTTTTTCACCACACACCAAAATAAACTCAAAATGGATCAAAGACCTAAAGATTAGGCCTGAGACAATAAGTCTTTTGGAAGAGAATATAGGCAGTACACTCTTTGACATCAGTTTCAAAAGAATCTTTTCGGACACTGTAACTCCTCAGTTGAGGGAAACAATAGAAAGAATAAACAAATGGGACTTCATCAGACTAAAGAGCTTCTTCAAGGCAAGGGAAAACAGGATTGAAACAAAAAAACAGCTCACTAATTGGGAAAAAATATTTACAAGCCACTTATCCGACAAAGGGTTAATCTCCATAATATACAAAGAACTCACACTACTTAACAACAAAAAAACAAACAACCCGATCAAAAAATGGGCAGAGGACATGAACAGACATTTCTCAAAAGAAGATATGAATATGGCCAATAGACACATGAAAAGATGTTCATCATCGCTAATCATCAGGGAAATGCAAATCAAAACTACACTAAGATATCACCTTACCCCCGTTAGATTGGCAAAAACATCCAAAACCAAGAACGACAAATGTTGGAGAGGTTGTGGAGAAAGAGGAACCCTCATACACTGTTGGTGGGAATGCAAACTGGTACAGCCACTATGGAAAACAGTATGGAGATTTCTCAAAAAGTTAAAAATAGAAATACCCTATGACCCAGCCATCCCATTACTGGGTATCTATCCTAAGAACCTGATATCAGATATCTCAAGAGTCCGTTGCACCCCTATGTTCATTGCAGCATTATTTACAATAGCCAAGACGTGGAACCAGCCTACATGCCCAGAAACTAATGATTGGATAAAGAAGATGTGGTATATATACACAATGGAATACTACTCAGCCATAAAAAAAGACGAAATTGGCCCATTCACAACAATGTGGATGGACCTCGAGGGTATTATGTTAAGCGAAATAAGTCAGTCAGAGAAAGACGAACTCTATATGACTCCACTCATAGGTGGAAATTAGTATATTGAGAAGGAGATCTGATTGGTGGTTACCAGGGAAAAGAGGGGGTGGGGGGAGGGTACGGAGGGGGAAGTGGTGTACCCACAACATGACTAACAAAAATGTACAACTGAAATCTCACAAGGTTGTAATCTATCATAACATTAATAAAAAAAAAAAAAAACGCTCAACCTCTCAACATGACACAGACCCTGTCCACAAACCCATCCTACTGGAATTGTGCAGTTGTCTTCTTCCACGCTCTTCTCTTGAGCTAAAACAGTGGTTCTTAACAAATGATTAATAGTTACATGAAAAAATGATTATTTCACCAAGGAGGAAAGAAGTTAAGGTTATAAAAGCAAGATACCATTTTCTGGTTACCAAAATAAAGTAACGAGTTAAGTAGTTTAAGAAATGACAAAGATCAGTGTTAAAGTGAAGAGATCTTCCCAAGCACTGTTGCTTATGGAAATAGAAATTGGTTCAATCTTTCAGGAAAGCCTTCGTCAATACATTGAAAGCCTCTCAAATATTCATAATCTCAGACGCATTGATTCTGTTCTGCAGAAACCTATCCTTAAGGACATAAGCAAAAGTGTGGACAGTTGTTGTGCAGACCACAATTTAGAAACAAAGCTACTGACTGCAGCACTATCTGTAACAGCGAAAGTTCGATCCAATCTGAATACTCAACATCGGGAACATGGTTGAGTAAACTGCGGTACATGCATCTAATAAAACACTGCAGTCACTAAAATTGTTTCTCAAGTGTTTTTAAGTAATATGAGAAACTTTTTTTGAAACAACGTCAAAGTGAGGAAAGAGGAGGGTATAAAATTTCACATGGCATGATTTTTTACTAATGTAACATAACATAAATATATGAGAATGAATGAAATGATATAGTCCAAAATGTTAGAAATTATTCCTTCAGTTGAGATTAAGATTACATGATGAAATAGTTAATAGATAATAGTTTCCAATCCTGGCTCTGGATTCCTAGTTAGCTTGAAAAAAGTTACTTTACCTTTTTGTATCTGGTTTTCTAATCAGTAAAACCATAATAATTATAAGCACCCTCAGAGAGTTGCTGGGAAAATTTAATAATGCTTAAAGCCTTAATATGTATAAATGAGAGGAAGTGAATTGTATATTTAGAGTAATATTGAATATAGACTTCTAAGACTCATGTCTTACTCCAGAGTCCATTTCCTTGGAAGAAAACAAAATGCTCCCCACAACCTAATTCCACCCAGGGCCCACAGACAGGCCTTTGATCACAATCACATGACTGTTTGGAATCATGTAAATTAAATATATATAAGAAAGTGGAAAAACAGATTCCAAGACTCTGCCCTAGGCTATTAATATATAGTACTACTATATTTCATATACTATAATTCTCTTTACAAATAATTTTGAAGCATATTCTTAAAAGTAAAGTGCTACTGGGGCTGGCCCAGTGGCGCAGTGGTTAAGTGCGCACGCACGTTCTGCTTCCCTGGCCCAGGGTTCGCAGGCTTGGATCCCGGATGCGGACATGGCACCGCTTGGCAAGCTATGCTGTGGTAGGCATCCCACATATAAAGTAGAGGAAGATGGGCACGAATGTTAGCTCAGGGCCAGTCTTCCTCAGAAAAAAGAGGCGGATTGTCAGCAGTTAGCTCAGGGCTAATCTTCCTCAAAAAAAAAAACAAAAACAAAAAAACCCAAAAACAAAACAAAAAGTTAAGTGCTGTTAAACAGAGGCTGAAAAGAGGGGATGTGGAAAAATAAAACGAGTGGAATAAGCTAGCTCAACCCCACTCCACTTCAACTTTTTCTTCACTTAAATAAAATTGTTCTGAAAGTGGGAGGGAGTTAAGTTTTTTAGTTGATTTACTCTGCTCAGAGATATTTCCAAGCTCTTCTTTCACCACTATTATTAGCCTGTTCTGACCCGAATTCAGGTCGTAGCCAGGATGTGCAGGGAGGGCATCACCCAGGAGTTTAACAGCATGAAGGCAGCAGACAAGCAACCAGCACCAGGACGGCACCTGCCATGCACTCACACTCTACAGTGGCCACCCTGCAGCATGACAAACGTGGCCTGTGGCGATGGCTGCGGGCAAAGCTAGAGGGCACTGTGGGTGCACTCCCCCAGTGAGCTAAGCCAGACTCCAGAGTTGATGCCACCACAGCTATTATGAAAGGATGGCCCACGGCCACAAACTCCTCACCAGGAATGATTAGGCTTTTCCAAAGCAGCTGTCACCAGCACATGATCAAGTGTTCTTTTCCACCCACTTTTCCCCTGCCAGAGGAACATGATTTAAATAAAAACATGCCCCAAAGCTAAAGAATCACTGTGGGAAGGAGGGGGAAAGGAAGATATTAAGACGAGAGGTAAGGAGGAAGAAGAGGGTTAATACCTTAGGAAACTTCAGGAGCTTTCTGTTAAAACAAAAAACAAAGTTTCTTGCCTTCTGAATAAATCTTGCAGCAAATGGCGTCTCTTGGTGGGTGATCCAACCAATGAAAAGCAGCAGAGGCCAGGAACACAAAAAGGCCGCAATTCCCCGGAACGGGGCGGAAATGAAATTTACCTAACCTAGGCAGCCCTCGGTTATCGATAACCATCTTTACTCAAGACAGAAAATTTCAGTTATCACTTCTTATTCTCTATATTCTGCTTAACTTGAAGCATACGCTCCATTCTCAAGCCCAGTCTCATGAGTCCCAAAGCCACATTTTGTGGTATAGCGACAAGAGGAACTCCTCCTTAGAGATTATGAAAGGAGTGTTCATTTTCACACAGTGGTGTTTTTATGCCTGCGGAGTAGCCATGAAGGATGGGGTGTACAAGAATATTGTCAGCTGTGGCCAGCAATCCAACAGGGCCAGAAACGGGCTTAATTCCCCTCAGATACTACCTCTTTCTGTCATACTTGTAGGACATTCTTGGGAAATAGTTTCCCGAGAATGTCTAGATCTCATTCTAAGGCTTAACATAATTCAGGAAGCGTCAGGAACTCCAGAAGCATAGGATGGAACCATGATATATACAATTTTAAAAACTGGGCCAAAGTCAAAGATCTGCTCAAGCCTCTGTCCTATACTAAAAGAAACTGACACCCAGGAGGCTAAACCAATTTCCTGAAGTCCGCAGCACATCACAGACGGTATCAGCACTCCTGACTCCCGTCAAGGACACCTTTTGTCGCAACCTAAACTCCAGTCTAGGAAAGCGTCCTGTCACTCAGGAGCTCCTTGACAAGACAAGGCAGCACGGTGCTAAATCTAGAGATTAGATTATTCTCTTCCTGTCTAAAAAGAATCAACATAATCGTTACTACATACACAGATTCCCTTCTATGACTGTTGTCAGAAAAAACTGTGAAAGACTTGGAAATGAGCAAAAAATAGATTACCAGGCGTTCTGTCCAGTAAATCCTTCCAGGTTGTCTGTGTTAGTTACCGCCTTTCAGCTATTTTTCAATTCTGTGAGTTGTAGAAAATGATAGTACAGTAGTCCCTCCTTATTCGCAGTTTCACTTTCTGTGGCTTCAGTTACCTGCCATCAACTGTGATCCGAAAATGTGAAATGGAAAATTCCAGAAGTAAACAATTCATAAGTTTAAACCTGTGTGCCGTTCTGAGTAGTGTGATGAAATCCTGCACCATCCTGTTTGTGACTCACCCCTTTGCTGGATCCCCAACGATCAACAACGGCTCAATGATCCTCCTTCTGATGTGTCGTCAGAAGGTCAACAGCGGCCTAACGCTACGTCACAGTGACTGTGTCATTCACCTCACTTCATCTGATCACAAAGGCACTGTATCATCTCACATCCTAAGAAGGGTGAGTAAGGACGATACACTATCTGAGGGAGACCACATTCTCAACCCTGGGAGGGCTGAGAGAGTTCAGGGAAAGTGAAGAGTAGGAGCCAAGCCCTGAAGAGAGCCCTGAGGGATACGGGCACTGACGGACCGGCAGAGGAAGAGAAGCCAGCAAAGGGTGCCTTCTGTTACAGGAGATTGCTTAAATTCTTCTATTTTATTATTATTGCTAATCTCTTATTGTGCTTAATTTTTAATGATGCTTTATCACAGGTATGTACATATCAGAAAAAAACATAGTACATACTATCCACAGTTTTCCGCATCCACTGGCGGTCTTGGAACGTATCCCCTACTGTAATACAAATGATTCTTGTCCATAGAAATGAAAATAAGTTGTGTCCAGTAGTGGTACAACTGATCCTCTCCCTTTCCCAAGAAGCTGGTTTTGCAAATTAATTTCAGCAATCCTGACTGCCTGTATCTACTTTCTGGACTCTCCCTTGAACCAGTTGTAACACTGTACTGGTTCTCTCAGTAAGTAATTAGTTAATTAAAATCTTTGACACACACTCATTTTATTTTTGTATGACAGTGATGATTTTGCCATTAAAAAATTATCATCCTTTAATACTGTATAAAATCACTTGTTTCAAAGAGTGAAAGACTTTCCCAGTAGCCGACTCTTAACCACTAAGAGTAGCTGGTATGTTTAGATTAAAAAATCTTAGGACTCCAGACAGATATATCAAATTGCTTTAGATACAAAAACATCAACCTTCCCATTTTCACTATCCCTGGCTTTTGGGTAGAGCCCCAGAAACATCCAACAGAGGTACAATTGATCCCCTTACCTCTAAGAGATCTTGGAGTCAGACAGCTTGGATTTGTGGTCCAGTTCTTTCCACTTACAAACTTTGTGACTTTGGGAAGTTTCCGTAACTTTTTTTTTAACTGCTTTTATTATGGTAAAATATATATAACATAACATTGATCATTTTAACCATTTGCAAATGTACAATTCAGTGGGATTAAATACACTCACAATGTTGTAACCATCACCACTATCTATACTCAAAACTTCTTCAAAATCTCAGTATAAACTCAGGACCCCTTAAAAACTAACTCCCCATTACCCACCCGACCCCCAGTAACCTCTATTCTCCTTTCTGTCCCTATGACTTTGCCTACTCTAGGTGCTTCATATTAAGTGGAATTATACAATATTTGTCCTTCTGTGTCTGACTTATTTCACTTAGAATAATGCTTTCTAGGGCCAGCCAAGCTGTGGCATATATACCAAAATTTAATTTCTTTGTATGGCTGAATTATATTCCATTGTATGTATATACCACATTTTGTCTATCCATTCATCTGTTGATCAACACTTGGGTTGTTTCAATCTTTTGGCTACTGTGAATAATGCTGCTGTGAACGCTGGTATCTGTTTGAGTCCCTGCTTTCAACTCTTTCGGATATATACCTAGGGGTGGAATTGCTGGGTTCTATGTAGTTCCATGTTTAATGTTTAACTTTGGGAAGAACTGACAAACTGTTCTCCATAGTGGCTGCACCATTTTACACTCCCATCAGCAATGCACGAGGGTTCCAATTTCTCTACATCCTCACCAATGCTTTTTATTTTCCATTTCTTTGATCACACCATTGTACTAGGTGTGAAGTAATATCTCATTGTGGTTTCACTTACATTTATCTAATGAGTAGTGATGTTAGGCATCTTTCTGAGTGCTTATTGGCCATTTGTCTATCTTCTTTGGAGAAATGTCTATTCAAGCCCTTTGTTCATTCTTGAATTGGATTAGTTTTTGCTGGGTGAGCTGTAGGTGTTCTTTTTACATTCTGGATATCAATCCCTTATCAGACATAGGATTTGCAAATATTTTCTCCCATTCTGCAGGGTTTTTGTTTTTTTCTAACTTTCCCGATAGTGTCTTTTGATGCACAGAAGTTTTTAATTTTGCTAAGTTCAATTTATCTATTTTTTCTTTTGTTGCCCGTGCTTCTGGTGTCATATCCATAAAAATCATTGCCAAATCTAATGTCATGAAGATTTCCTCCAATGTTTTATTCTGAGTTTTATAATTTTACCTCTTAAAATTGATCAATTTTTAGTTAATTTTTGTATAAAGTATAAGGTAAGGGTCCAACTTCATTCTTTTGCATGTGGATATCCAGTTTTCCCAGCACCATTTATTAAAAAGATATTCCTTTCCCCACTGAATGATCTTGGCATCTCTGCTAAAAACCAACTAACCATATAAGTGAGCCTTTATTTCTGTGCTTTCTGTTCTATTCCATGGGTCTCTATGTCTGTCCTTATGCCAGTACCATACTGTTTTAATTACTGTTGCTTTGTAGAAAGTTCAAAGTTGGGAAGTGTGAGTCCTCCATTTTGTTCTTCTTTATGAAGACTGTTTTGGTTATTTGGGGCCCAGTGCAATTCCACATGATTTTGAAGATTGGCTTTTCCATTTCTCTGAAAAAAGCTACTGAAGTTTAAGAAGAGACTGCATTGAATCTATAGATTGCACTAAATTTGTAATCTTTAACAATGTTAAGTCTCCCTATCCATGAACATGGGATATCTTTCTATTTACTTAGGTCTTTTTAAACTTCCCAGCAATGTTTTGTAGTTTTCAGCATACAAGTCTTTCACCTCCTTGGTGAGATTTATTCTTAAAGATTTAACCCTTTTAGATGCCATTGTAAACAGAACTGCTTTCTTAAATTCCTTTTTGGATTGTTCATTTCCCTAATGTCTTTAAACTTCCACTTCCTCACCTGAAATGAGAGAAATAATACCTACACTTCAAATAGCTGTTATAGCAGTAATGGATATAGGATATATAGGAATAATGAAAGCATAGTGTAGTCACTGACTTTAGACTTGGAGCCGGTCTGCCTAGGTTAGAATCTTAACTCTGACATTTACTAGCTGTGAACACTGGGAACATTACTTAATCTTCTGTGCCTCAGTTTTCTCATCTGTAAAATGGGCCTAAAAACATACCTATCTTATGGGGTCATTAAAGGATTAAATGAGTAAACACATGTAAAACGCTTAGAATAGAGTTTAGCATATAGCAGGAACTTTATAAATGACAATTACCCTTCCTGCCTGAATTATCACAATAGCCTACAAATTTGGTTTCTCTACCTAGTCTTCCTACTATTTTATTCACTGCTTGAAAATGAATCTGTCTAAATCACTGCTCGAATTACATCACTTCCAGACTTAAACATCTTTACTAGGTTTTCATCACAAATTAAGCAAATTCCTAACTTCTAAGAGTTGCATTCAAAATCTAACACAATATAGTGCCAAATTACCTTTCAAATCATAGCTGCCACTATTCTGAAATGACTTTTAGGCTGAAGGAGTAACCACCACCCAGACCATAACTCAACTAACATTTATGGAACACAATCTCGGGTAAGAAACTGGGCCCTAGATTCCTTATCTGTAAAATGAAAGTCAGACTAGACAAACTCTAATCTCGCCATATCAATTCATCATTATGCCTTATATGATATACGTATTCAATTATGGTCTGCTGAAATAACTGAATTTGAACTATTTCATTCTTAAATCTTAACATCTGTGGACAAATAAAAAATCACCAAGAGAGTTATTCATTACTTTGATTTGCCAAAAAATTACTAAGTTTTTAAGGCTGATTTTGTCAAATAAACTTTTTTTTGGTGAGGAAGATTCACTCTGAGCTAACATTTGTGCCAATCTTCCTCTATTTTTTCTGTGGGTACATACAAAGCATGGCTTGATGAGAGGTGTACATCGGCATCTGGGATCTGAATGTACACACCTGGGCTGCTGAAGCGGAGTGTGCCAGACTTAACCACTACACCACGGGGCTGGCCCCAAACATAAACATTTTTAATCAGTGAAATTTAATTATGTAAGAAATTATCACTGAACGATTAAAAATTTTTCTTGAGAGTTGAATCCAACCACTCTGGGACCCTGAATTTTGAATGAAGAGCAAAACGAAATGTGCAGATTGGTTTGCTGAACAGCATTTGTGTCCACGGTGTAGGAGGTGTGTAACTAGGTGTATTAATAGCTAGTTGGCAGAGTGGTCATGCATGAACCAATGAAGGGGAAACCTGTTTACACCTCAACTCTTTAGCATACGTGAGTATGTATACACGGATCCAGACCCCATTTAGGCATGAAGAGAAAGACCTGTATGGCTACAGTTATAAAAACAAAAGTTTTTAAAAAATCTACTTTAAAAAAGGAGATTATAAGTGGCTTTGTTATTTCCTACAAGATAGCAGAAGTATGTGCCTCGAAGCTAAACTGACCATGGATATGACGCATCTGAGAGCCTTCTCCTGGGAAGACAGGAGAGGGAAAACAAAGTCACCGTAAACACAAATCAGAGAAGCCTGGTATTTCCAACTGTGTAATTTGTGCTGTCAGTTTCTGGTCAATCTTCTCCAGAAAACCCTGTTCCCATCCAGAGGAATTGTGCTAAATGCAACTGAGATTCAAGTGACCAACCAGGGCTGCCAAAGCATTTGTGTCTGCATATTTTCCATCTGCTTTTTTAAAGGAACTAGCTGTAATGGAGAAATCTGTGCACTGAATGCCCTGAAAAACCTTCATGCTAGCAATACAATCTTTTATGTCTCTTCTGTCAATATTTTCTTATTTTGAGGATAATACAACCTTAACACTACCAAATACATTTTCTTTCAAGTTTATCCACTAAACATTTCTACAAAATAACTATTGAGATGCAGATGGAAATTATGATTGTGAACCATTTCTCAATTTTAGTCGTAGTTATTTATTCATGAGAATAAAACACATCAAAACAGAGTATCTGGAAAACATTTTTTTCCATCTAAGCTACAATATCTATAATAAGTAAAACAAAGCTTTCAGTGACCAATTCCGTGCCTCCACAGCACTTTAAAAACTAGCAGTTATCCCACACCTACAGATTTTGGTTTATATATCTACTTCCATCAATGGAATACACATTTGTTAGGAGTTCTCTTTCATCTGCTTCCCAGGATCCAATCTAAAGCCTGGCATACAGTAAGATTCAGCAAATGTTGGCTGACTCACTGATTGGATGAGTCAATATCACACAAGGGTCCAAGACATGGGATCCTTACTTTGTACCAGACAAGGGGGCTTGCACCCTTGTCTCCCTGTGGGGTTTTTGCATTAATAAATCTCCTTTCTTGTATTAGAGATTCAGAAAGTAGTCTTGGAGAATTATTTGGATGAGCAGTTAAAATGCAGAGGCCATGTGTAATGTTAAAAATAACATTGGTATTGCTTTAATGTCTTGTAACTTAAAAGTCTGTTTTTTTTTTTTAAAGATTGGCACCTGAGCTAACAACCGTCACCAATCTTTTTTTTTTTTCTGCTTTACCTCCCCAAATCCCCCAGTACATAGTTGTATGTCTTAGTTGCAGGTCCTTCTAGTTGTGGGATGTGGGACGCCGCCTCAGCGTGGCCTGACGAGCAGTGTCATGTCCGCGCCCAGGATCTGAACCCTGGGCCGCCACAGCGGAGTGTGCGAACTTAACCACTCGGTCATGGAGCCGGCCCAAAAGGCTGGTTTTGATAATATATGACAATGACACCCAAAGGCCACTGCATCTTCCTATATGATACATTAAATGGAACAATAACTTTTTAATTTTTGACCATATTTGATTTTCTTGTCCCAAAATAGAATTTAAAATAACACACACTTGGCTCTTATTGTACATAAGGAGTTTTCCTTCATCACAGCTTCCTTCCAGTCTACGTAGGCAAACAAATCTCTCTTAAACCAGGCCAATATTCATGAGGGAACAATCAGTAAACTAGTGTAAATGTCGTAAAAGAAAACTTAGTAAATCTTCATGATATTGGCAGTATACAATAACATGTTACTTTCATCTCAACATTAAAACGGCACTTGATTTTAGATGTTTGGACACACATGCTGCCTAGGATCCCTACAAATGCAAAGGATTTAGCATACCAAAGTCTTAATCGCTAGATTTATTTTATAATCTTGGTTTGCAAAACCCAATTAGCTATTAGAGTACCCTACAAACCCTCAAAGCTTTAGAACAAGCAAGCCAGGTGCCTTAGGACTAAAATTTTCTCTCTAAAGTCCATATTCCTCAAACCTTAGTTCCTTTGACTATCAGAAAATTTTATTTGTCTTGAGCCACCAATACAATCAAAGGAAAAATTATCATGAACACATGAACCAAGATTTTAAATAGCGAAAACGAAAAACTGAATTCAAACTTCTATGCCCTATCTGTGCAAGCTGGGTCTTTAATAAGAAATAAGCTCCAGTTTGATGGATGGATATTCAACAGCACACATTTCAATGTTGGCTTCAAAAAATCTTTCTGACAATAAAGTGTCTTAGATTGTGATGATGTTGAACTGCTACAGCCTTTTAAATTAGTAAATTCTATAATAAGCAGACATTTTCAAAGTTATGCTGCTTAAAGATTAGAACAACGTAGGCCAATTTAAATCCAGTCCCCATAATATTAAAACTGTGACTTGTCACACTGTTTAAAGACCTCTTACCATCAGTTGCAGACACTTCTTCAGAAACTAAAAATCTGACATCTGAGTGTTACAACAATCTAAAACAAACAGCTAAAGCATCTGCTCTGTGGTTCTTGGGTTCAGAGGCGGACACGCACATTACAGTGTCCTTTTTGTTCTAACTTTACCCAGAAAGGAAGATATCGGATTTAGGTTAAAATGTTTGAGGACTTCTATATGTAACTGGAACGAGGTAATAGGAAACTATTCAATTATCCTGCCTTCACTAAAAACAGTTAAAGTTTTTACGTCCAAAACCAAAACCACCAAGAACATCAACAAAATCCACATTAAAAGCTGACGAACGAAGGCTGTTTCACTTGTTGCTAAAGAACCGTTCATCCGCTTGTGGGTCTCATTAAGCTCTTCTCCCCTGAAGGCCCATCGAACACAGTAATACAGCTCTTCTTAACTGTTTCTGCAGCACAGAAATTTCCACTCGCTATTAACAACCCAATGCACAGGTTTTCTTTAGAACTCTAAACAAACTATTTCAACTCTTGGAATTACGGGCTGTATTAACAGAAACGAAATGTATAAAAACCTTCTTTAAAGTAAGCAAAACAGAAAATAAAAATCTGCGAGAGCCAGTCTTTCAGACGGTCCCCAGGGATGCCCACCTCCTGGTGTCCCTACCCCTGTGTAGCGCCATCTCTCACTGTACCAGGGTTGGTCTGCGTGACCAGCCGAACGTGGCAGAAGTGACGATTCTAAAAACTTGCAGCTTCTGTCTTGGGTGCTCTGTTTCTCCCTTTCACATACCACTCTCTCTGGAAAAAGCCAGAGCCGTGTCGTAAGCCTAGGCAGTGGCCCACGTGGCGAGAAACCGAAGACTGGCCCACGGGGCGCAAGGCACTGAGGTCTGCCCACAAGCACGACGGCAGCCTGGAAGCAGACACTCCCTCTGTCGAACCTTCAGCCGGCCAACGGCTGGACTCTCACCTCGTTGAGAGGTCTGGAGTCAGAACTACCCAGCCAAGCTGCTCCTGGATTCCGGAGCCAGAGATGCTGTGAGACGAGAAATGGTTTCACCTACTAAGTTTTGGGGTAGTTTGTTACACAGCCCTAGACAACTAACGTAAAATCCAAAAGATAAAGAGACAGATCCCACAAGCAGAAAACTGCTCCAAGAAGTCAAAGACGACAGAATTTAGCAAAAGGTTACACAAAGCTTAGAGGTTACTTCCTAAAAGCATTATACGTAGTATTTTCCATTAATATAAGAAATGCATTCATGACAGTAGACAGAGAAGGGATATGATTGAGATTTGGAGAAGATGAGTTAAAAAAAAAGCTGAAAGGATAAAAAGCACTTAATTCTCTTGCAGGAACAGCTTCCTGTTTTGGTTACAAAGGAGCCACACTTAAAATAACCATCAGAAAGCGTGCTTAGGGCTTCAGTCAATGGAAGGAAGCCACAACAAAGAGCCCTGAAAGCAGCCCGACAGAAGAGGATTCCTCCCAGTGAAGTGGATGCGAGAAAAACTAAGAGAACAGCTAACCTAGAAAGTGAGTGGGACGTAAAGTGAGGAGCAGACACAAAAACCCAACAGCACACGGCTCCCTCCTACAGCATTTGACACCTTGTCACTAAGCAGATTTGCTGAAGCAGCAGGGTACTCTTCCTCCACCCAGCGCACTCCTGTCGACAGTCAAGAGTGTGGTGAACCGGGAGAATGAAAATTAAGGAATGAGGAGAGGCAGTGCTGTAAACTTCACATACTTTATTTTGATGCATTTTTAACTGTGAAGTTGTCTGGAAAGGCCATACCAAAAAAAATTAAGGCTATTACATCTGCCTTCTTCCACTATATTAAATGGTTGACTTTACCCCTACAGAAGGCAAACCAATCAGAGAAACAATACATGTCAAAATGCAACTGAAACTGAGATCCAGCCTGAACTACAGGAGCTGTCATCGAGTTAGACTTGTGGTCCAGCCAGCCCAATGTTCTGTGGTCAGCAGGGGCCCCAGGGAATCTACGAGAGGGTAGGCATGTTTTCATGGACACCAAACCCTGTTGCTTATGACTCATACCACCCAACTACTTAGCCCTTTTTCTGTTTTCCAATGGACTGGGAAACAGCCGAGTTTATAAAGATGCGTCTGCTAACAGAATCAGATAGGTAAAGCACAGTGTTTATTGGGGAATGCTGCTAAGGGATTTACGAATCAAATCAAAGTCAAACTAGACAGCTATGAGAATCTCACTCAACTGCAATTTTATAATAGCCAATTAGGTGATGAGTGGTTGCCCAAAAGTACAAAACAAAGGCTACAAAGGCTGACAATTTCTTCATAGGCTTTTTCCCTATCTCCTTTGTCTATTACCACTATTTCTATTCAACGTTTTCCTGGAGGTCGCAGCAAGCACATTAGGGAAAAAAATGAAATAAAAGGTATAATGATAGGAAAGGAAGCAGTAAAAACTGACATTATTTGCATTTGTGATGACTGATGGTATCTGCAGAAACTCCACAAGGCTCTATAGTTAGAACTAGTAAGTCAATTTCGCAAGTTTGCTGGATACAGGTCAAAAGAGTATTCCCATAAACTACAACAACAAAAATTAGAATATAAAAAATTAAAAATACCATCTACAATAATATACACACAAAGATAAAATAATCAGAAATTTATCTAAAAATATATATATAAAAGCTCACCACTGAAAACTACTGAAACACTTAAAAACATTTAAGACAAAAAAATGAAGCCAGTCATGAATTGGAAGACCTGATGAGAGCCAACCGTCAATTCTCCCCAAACTGATTAACAGATTCAACCCAAACTGATCCACAAATTCAATGCAATCACAATCAAAATATCAGAAGGTTTTATTTACTTACTTATTGGTAGAAACTGACAAGCTGACTCTGAAATTTATACGGGTATCTGAAGGACCTACAATAGCTAAGGCGATCTTGAAGAACAAAACTGGAAGACGTACGCTGCCAGATACTAAGACTATCTGAGATACAGCCAGTCTTCAAATTCCGTGATGCTGCCAGTAGAAATTTCACCCCAAGCCCAAAGTACCCACTCATTTACCATAAGTTGGCTAGTTTAATTCATTTTTCCTATAAGTGTTTTTCTGAGATCTCCATAACATAACCACTTACCAGTATTGCTTTAAGTGATATTTGAAAAGGTTATTTATAATGACATCTAACACAGCTCATGAATAACTGTTAAATCTGTGTTAATTTTGTCTCTCTTTTTTTCTAACCAATTTTTCAAGTGACTTCTGCTAGAATAGTAGGAAAGTAATATCTTGAGATTCGTTAAGTTTAATGTGGCTTCTCTAATAAATACTGTATTTTTGAAAAATAATAGGCTAAGAGACATCATAAAAATTGATTACAATACAAATCCTTCTTTGCTGAAAATAACGTTTGAGAAAAAAATCTTCCTATATATTAAATGGGCATATACGTTACTTGAACAAATGGCCATTTCCCTAACTCCTTAGAGAGAAACATCCAAGCATGCATGCAAACTGGAATATATGAACATTTGCGTCCTTGGCCAAAGGCAGGCAAAAAACAGAATAAAACTTTAGCCACACACTTATATCTCTCAACCCAACTAATATCCCAGCAAGAAAAAGGGCAAATCAGAATACACCAACAACATACAGAAAACACAGGCAGCACTGCTTTCATGAAATAATTCCCACACTTTTACAGGTGAGTGACCGAAACCATAAACATTCTTCCTCTAACATGGATCACTATAAATCTCACCTGCCTTTTAAACTCCGGTATTATTTGTTCTGTTGAATTGCCAGTTAAGACCCCACAAATACAAAGAGAAGTGTTCACAGACCAGCGTTTCTGGGCCTACTCCAGAAAGTTTGTTCGACACGCTGGAAGTTTCTGCCTGTTTTGAAGCTTGTGGCCTGAAATGACTTTTCTTCCTGGCAGCAAGTTTAAGTCCAGTAATATTTTTAACATTAAAAATAACTCCCTCACGCATTACTTAAAATTCCTAAAAAGAAAAAAAAATCCTAAAATGACTGTTCTATTTTATACTCTAATTTTAAGTAATTCATTTGTTAATGAGAAACTTTCATTACTAAGTTAGCTCCATTTGAACTGTGCGGCATGAAAACCTATTATAGACTTTTTGGTACAGTTTTCTTTTGGCTTGGCTGAGGTCATACACACCAATTCAGCATTTATCGTACTAAAATCTCGAGAAGAGTCATTTATAGTAACTCAAGGCTATCTTATAATATTAGAACCGGCCTGGAGGCCATGAGCTTCTGATCAGAACTACAACCAAAATCATCAAGACACAAGTATTTACCCTAATTATTTATTCATCTGTATCTCCTAGGTAGTATCTTAACTACCCAAATCTCCTTAACTATGTTATCATTTACGATTTGTTCTATGAATTATGGTTTAAAAACAACCAAATAAATGTTATCATGAAGAACCGCATGTTCTCATAGTTCACAAGCTGTTTGAACAAGTTCTTGAATATTTCTGGGTTACCTTTAAATAGCTAACAGGATCACAGACATTATTAGAAAAATGCTAATGGATGAATGTATAAACATTAAGCACTGCACAACTCTGAAAGTTTCCTGTCACATCAAATCCCTCAAGGGACTATTATAAATTCCAAAACACACCATCTAATCCTAAACACAATTTTCAAAATGTGTTAACTAGATAAACATCTCACTCTCTGCCTTTTTTTTTTGACGAAGATCAGCCTCGAGCTAACATCTGCCAATCCTCCTCTTTTTGCTGAGGAAGACTGGCCCTGAGCTCACATCCATGCCCATCTTCCTCTACTTTATATGTGGGACGCCTACCACAGCATGGTGTGCCAAGCGGTGCCGTGTCCACACCCGGGATCCAAACCAGAGAACCCGGGGCCGCCGAAGCGGAACGTGCGCACCTAACTGCTGCACCACCAGGCCAGCTCTGCCTTTCTAATATATCACAAACAAGAACAAAAAGACACAGGCTCAGTTGCTTGAGGGCACAGTACAAAGAGGGTTCTAAGAAAAGAAACGGAGAAATTCAAGAGGAGCTAGCCCTTACATTTAGAAAGGGAAAAAAGGCAAAGACAGCTCAGTTCTCCATACACCAATGATTCCATTCCTTTTTTTTCTTAGTTTTTTTAATTGAGGTAACATTCGTTTATAATATTAATTTCAGGTGTGCATCATTACATGTGGATTTCTGTGTAGGTACATGTGTGCACAACCCAAAGACTAACTGCCATCCATCACCATACACACGTGCCCTTTTACCCCCTTTGCCCTCTCCACTCTCACCTTACCCTCTGGAAACCACCAATCTATTACCTATGTGTTTGTTTGTTGTTATTATTTTATTGAGGTCATATTGGCATATAACATTGTGTAAATGTTCAGTGTACATTAGTACATTTCAGCATCTGTACAGACTGCATCATCTACACCACCAATAGTCTAGTTTCTATCCGTCACCATACATATGTGCCCCTTTAGAGTGATTCCATTCTTGATTGGCTATCACTCACCTAGACACTTTTTAAACATTCAGATTCCTGAGAATGGTGGTCTGAACATGTGTTTAAATTTCCTCTCCAAATCCTATTAAAATGACAAGCAAGAAATAAAAAAAATAGGGGCCAGCCCGGTGGCACAGCAGTTAAGTTTGTCCATTCCGCTTCGGCAGCCCTGGGTTTGCTGGTTCGGATCCTGGTTGTGGACCTAGGCACTGCTTATCAAGCCATGCAGTGGCAGGCGTCCCACATATAAAGTAGAGGAAGATGGGCATGGATGTTAGCTCAGGCCAGTCTTCCTCAGCAAAAAGAGGAAGATTGGCAGCAGATGCTAGCTCAGCGCTAATCTTCCTCAAAAAAAAATAAAAGAAATACAAAAAGCATAAACCTACAAAAACAAAAAGAATAACCTAGAAGAAAACAGCTGATAAGAGATGCTCATGACATTGTGGAAGATAAAGTGGATGGACAAGAAGTAATAAACTCTTAGAGGCCAGAGAGAATGGAAACCTTACTGTCTACGGGGGCAGGAGGGTCATCCATATCCAAGCTTCAATTCCCTACTCCTCAAGTCATGTTTGTTAAGGCAAGTTTTGGTGACCCACGTAGCAGCATGGGGTGATGAACTGAGACCCCACACAGGCGTGAGGCAACAACTTCAAACATTTTAACCGGGTACACCAAAGGAAATATCCACATTTGATTAATTCTAGTAATAAAATCCTCCCCTTTCTTTCCCAGTCACCACCTCCACAATTCTTCTTTTAAGAATAATTTAAATTACATTTGAATTGTGTACTTATCAAAGAAAATGTGTGAGAAAACCAAATTATTACATATGAAGCTACTCAAAAGTACAAAGATTTGCCCTTGCAGTAATTGGACAGCTTGGTTTTTTTTACTGTTATAATAACCTTCTATGCTATAAATACTGAAAGCTTAACAATCTGGATCAGAAGGTAAAAAGAAAACTAGAACCCATACATAAAATGTATCATCATTAGAAATCTGAAAAAGTTTACTATATCCTGAAAGCATTAATACTGAGTATTATTCCAGCTAAAACTCTGTAGTGTTTGTAAAAGAGAATCTTCCTGATAAAATACATAAAACCTTAAGTTACTACTTACTCATTGGGTGCATTTACTAGTGGAGTATGTGCCACTCTTCCAAGGACCACCCAACACCATCCCTCCATATCCAACTTTTTTTGCCATTCACTCCTCACCACGAAGCCTGGGAGCACCAGATCAAGGTCACAGACCTTCTCCCTCAGTCACATCAGAACGCTCCAACTTGGCTTCTTTATGTTGTCCTTCTGCCACCTTCACAGCAACAGCTCGGCAAATGGCCCCAAACTTCCTATCCAGAGAGCGAACCCCTGCCTCTCTGGTATACCTGTCGTAAAGAAAAACACTTTACTGGGGCTGGCTGCATGGTGTAGTGGTTAAGTTCAGCATGTTCTGCTTTGGCAGCCTGGGTTCGTGGGTTCAGATCCCAGGCATGGACCTACACCACTTGTCAGCCATGCTGTGGCACTGACCCACATGTAAAGTGGAGGAAGACTGGCGCAGATGTTAGCTCAGGGACAATCTTCCTCAAGCAGAAAAAAAAAAGAGGAAGATTGGCAACAGATATTAGCCCAGGGCTAAACTTCCCCAGCAAAAACAAAAAAAAACCAAAAAAACCCACAAAGAAAGAAAGAAAAAGAAAAATACATTACTTTTGGCAAAACACCACCTGTAAAAATAGACATAAGTAATGTGATTCACATTTATACTAAAGAAACAGTGTACATTAAAAGTTCATTACTTTTCAAGTTTTTTCATTGAAGTAGTGTTATTTCTTAAATACTCAGATGTATTTTCAGCTACAACTTCTCCCTTTATACAGATTATCTTGAACTATTACACTATACTTAGAAATGAATTCTTGGTTCCTCATTTATATTGCCAATATAAATGTGGCAGCACATCAAACATCATTTACTCCTTGATGACATGTGTAAAGCTTTCTTAAACAAAATTGGTCAATTTAAGAAAATTCTAGATAATTTATTATACTTGAAATATTGCTGGAAAAAATCAGAAAAAAAATTTTTCCAACTAAATCAAAGAAGAATCTGAGGCAGAAATCTACTTTTTACTAGGAAATATGCTAATCACCTCCATTCAGCATCTTTCCATTATAGACTTCTAAAGAAAGTAAGAATGCTAAGGGATGCAAGCATTGTGCTTTTGTGAAAAATACTCTAAATGTGGTTAGGCAGAGCTGTCTTAAAAAACTTCTATGTGGGGACAGCCCCTCTGGCCTAGTGGTTAAGTTTGGCACACTCTGCTTCAGTAGCCTGGGTTTGCTGTGTAGGTCAGAGCCCAGGATCCAAACTGGCGAACCCTGGGCCACCAAAGTTCAGTGTGTGAACTTAACCACTTGGCCATGGGGCCAGCCCCAAAGATTATCTTTATAACAATTTTATTTACTCACCAAGAAGTAGTCAGCAGTAAGCACTCTAGGACTGGAAGAATTCAAGTAGGCTAGTTACACTGGGAGGTACGTAGGAATGGATGACTTCTAAGATTCCCCGCCCCCCGAACATTATGGATCTACGACAGTGACGCATGAAAAGATGAAAACACATCAAAAGAGGAAAAACTATGTCCTAAGTTTGGTAACTCACTAAATATCTAAAACTTGCCTGGAGGAGCAAATCATGTGCTGTTTTTAAAAATATTAAAACTGCTTAGAGAAATTTCCTGATATCCACAGCTTTTAATATCTGATGTTCTGAGCTAATAAGTATATAAAAACAATAGTTCTCCAGGCAACAACTGGGAAATACAAATAATGACAACCCTTCAGAGTCATTATTATTTAGATTCAAAGCTATGGATATTTTTCTTTATCACTCATATTTTACACATAGGGAAGCTATTAGAAAGATTAAGTGACTTGTTGAAAGTTACCCAAAAGCATCAGGGGTGTTATCTAGAATAAGGATATTGTTGGAAGGCTTTGACATATAAATCACTGAATTTATTTTTCCTGGCATTATCCACACAGTAAATCACAAGTTAAGAAAAGGAACTCCCAGGTAAAATTTAGTCTTACTGTTTTGTAGATAAATTTAAATAAAAGACTTCCACAAGAAGGTGGCTTCGATCAAACAGCAGTCTGCCCGGGCAAACTGCATGTCAAAGTTCCAAACGGACAGACCCTTCACTTCTCTCGCAAACAGCCGTTCCTGGGCACGGGCTGCATGAGGAGCGCTCGGCAGTCTGGCCCAATCTGCCAGATGAAGCAACGGATCTGCAATGCTGAGCCAGGCAAACTCTGCGAGGCTACTGTAGACACGAATCCTCAACAGGCATATTCTCCATCCAAACACGCAATCCATAGATTAGACTAAGCAACACTCTGCTTGGATAATTTATATACTCCTGTCACAGGCTTAAGCACTTGGGAGGTAACTTGGGAAAGTGCCTTCTCTATCGTTCCAGTGTTCCTTTCGAAGATGAAAACTCGAAGGATTTTTTAAATCTCTCAAAGAGAAGAAAAGAAAATCTGAGTTACTTAAAACAGATGTCTCAAAGTAGCATCTACTTCGTAAGAGAATTCAACTTTTAAGACCCTGGGGCATTAAAGGTGTCTCAATATTTTCCATGTTTTTGGTTCTTAATTTATCAAATTAATCCCTTATATTGCTATTATGTAAAAGCTGAAATTCTGGCTCAACTAAAGTCCTTAGAGATGAAGATACTCTAAATGCTTTCCCTGTGAATTTCTGCCTAATCCAGAGCCCTGTGTCAGTCAACAGTTAAGTAAATACTTGCTGGGAATCTGTTGGAGAGACAGAAATGGATGCTAGGGGTTGCCAGTAAATTAATCTCCTTTTCAGACTTAAACGTTAATGAAGCCTCAGGATGGCTGACCAACCTGGTGATGATGTCAAGAGTGGTTAGCTGAGGGATCTGAATCTGTTGAGGAGTCAGCCCGTGTTGCTCCAGCTGCTTTGGGATCAAGTGCCTATGGGCGATCTCTATCTTCTCCTCTTGTGTGTACCCTGGAAAAGAAGGGTTCTTCTTGTGTAATCAGCACATGGCATCCACTGTACCAGGCTTATGCAACGGTAGTCTGCAGACTCAATGGATCTTGGATTTAGAATGAACTTAAGTATTACTTCAACTAAGATTATAATCAGAATAAAGAAATTTCATCTCCAGTCAATAATTGCTAAAATTCCAATTTTTTCACAAACAACACTAGCATTTACTAAACAGTGTTTGAAAGTCTTTTGATTAAATGATATATCTCTCAAAGAGAAAAAATATCTCAGTCAGACCTTAGAAATAATTATCTCCTTGACTCAAATGTGATTTTTTATTTAATAGGAAAACAATACATCCCTTTTCTCTAGCATAATTTGATACATAACTGAAAAAACTTACAAGAAGGACAACAAACACTTCAATTAAATAAGCAGTGAGTTCAAAAGGAAGAGCTGCAAAGGAGCTATTTCCAGAGCTCTGATGGTAATTCCAGCAGCAAAACAAACACCAGGATGTCCCTATAAAAGCTTTTTCCTTCTACATGTCGCAATTATACATATAATTTATATATATTATATATTCTACACACACACACACACACACGTATATATTTAGAGAGAGAGAGAGACAAAATTCTCTCTGAAATAATTGCCTCCTTTCCACTTAAGAAGCAGAGTCTTAGAAGAAAGCATGCGCACACTCCCCAGGAAGGAAGAAGGTGGCATCACATGTCCGCCTCTGGAGCAGCTGTCCTGCTTACTTCACTTCACATTGGTGTACTTTATGGATTTTCTCCCTTAATTTGAAATCTCCAAGCAATTGGGTCTCATTACTTATTTATTTTAGCCTTATAAATACCCACAAAGCAATCTTTTTACTCCACCATATTTTAAAACTAAATACAGGAACCTGTAGGGCTCACATATAACTAAGAAATCCAACTATCACTCACTTGGTAATAAAAATATACTTCAGAGAAATATGAAATATATATTATCTATTTCTAAATATTACCAATATCTAAATATATTTAGGTTCTACTCTATTTTCATTTTAACAAATACCCACTGTTATTTGATCTCTTCTAGCGAAAAATAATTCTGAGCAATTAAAATAAGGTGAAAACACTGGGATTTATTCACTATTAGTAACTAAAGAACTTTATTTTGCACACTCCAGTGAAAGAGAAGGCATGGTGGAAAAAATATATATAACTACCTGACAGATCAAACAAAAAAGAAGAGGAATTTTGTGCTCTGCACGTCTACGTAAAAGTGAGGCCAGCTGTCAGAAAAAGCAAGTTCAGCCACTCTTTAGGAACAGCCTCTTAATAAGAATAAATGATCAGACTTTCCAAGAGATGTTAAAAACTTCAAAATCTGATAGACAGGAAGCTAAACTGACCACGGAAAGATCTATTTTCGCTTTTTAGAGACTCACTTTAAATAAATAAGTAATGTTTATCTGTAATTTTACAAATTGCTTCAAAGAAGAATGTTTGGATTTCCACAAAAATCAGAACATAAACGTACTTCTATCTGTCACGGTTAAAATAAACACACACAAAAACAAAATTTTGTTGTTCCAGACTTTGAATCTACATAAAAGCTGGTTCATACACCAGTCAGAACTTGTGAAGATCATACACTGACGAATCCACTTTTTACTCAAAACTCCACAGCTCGACCAATATTCAGGGTTATGCTGAGAAAGGCAAGAAAAATGAAATAATGACTTTATTTATGAATCAAGTACCTGGCACCTGAATAATCTCCATTCTGTCCAACAAGGCAGGTGGAATAGTGGCAGTGGTGTTGGCAGTAGCTATAAAAAGAACTTGGGAAAGGTCAAAGGCCACATTTAGATAATGATCTGTGAAGTTATGGTTTTGTTCGGGATCCAACACCTGTGGGAGAACGATAAACATTTAAACAAATTAAGTAGTTCCAATAGAAAGCTGTATAAACTAAAACACACAAGACATTCTAGCAAGGTTGATATTTCTGCTTGATATAGTTAGTTTGGGAAACATGGGGATAACACTAAAACCTGAGCAACGCTTTTACATTCCCCACAATCTGAATACTTTTTTTGAAAAACAGAAACATATTCAATGTCAAAATTTTTGAAAATCTATGAAAGCATAGAGAAGCAAAAATTACCCTTTCAAGCTCTGTTCTTAAATCTATTTATTAATGACTCCTTGTGTGTCCATAAAGAAGTTACCAATCCTGCAGAACCAGTTTCCCTCTTGGTGACACACCTTCTCTTAATTGCTATAGGAATCTAAAATAAATGTGCAGAGTATTCTGAAATTCTTAGTAAGAGGTAAAATAGTAATTAGTATATTCCTCTTCAAACATTATCAGAAAGGCCAGAAAGACTTTAATGAAAGCGGAATTCCAAACAAGAGTAAACTAGTAAAAATTACTATGCTACCATATTCTGATACAGCACAAAGAAATAGTCACTTTTAAAAAATGCCCTAGGGGTTGGCCCGGTGGCACAGCAGTTAAGCGCGCACGTTCCGTTTCTTGGTGGCCGAGGGTTCGCTGGTTCGGATCCCAGGTGCGGACATGGCACCGCTTGGCAAAAGCCATGCTGTGGTAGGTGTCCCACGTATAAAGTAGAGGAAGATGGGCATGGATGTTAGCTCAGGGCCAGTCTTCCTCGGCAAAAAGGGGAGGACTGGCAGTAGTTAGCTCAGGGCTAATCTTCCTCAGAAAAAAAAAAAAAAGTCTTAAAGCAAAACCTTTCTGTTTATAATGAACAAAATATCAGTATCACTTAGAGGATTTTAATTGGATAAATTAGATAATTTACTGATTAGGCTCCTAAAGTGCTGTACAACTGTATATTAAGGAGACTATATCTTCTTTAGGTTACTGTTCAAATGCTCTGAGTTGCAGGCTTCATTGAGGAGAGGCCTACACAGGACTTTAAACAAGTCACCAAGAGCCTTCCACATGTTCTAACCCTTTACCATATTACCACTTTCACTTACATTAGATTACTACTGTTATAAATAGGGTTGACATACTTCCAAAGAGAAGTAAAATGACTAAAATACTTACCAAAGACAATTTTATTACATAATCAGCGTTTCCTTGCTTCTGACTCCCTTTCCAAAGTTTGACTTAATTTAAATATGTTCACAAGTTAGCCTTAATTCAAAGCCCTTGCCAGAGAACCCTGAACTTTGTTCAACATGCATTATTATCAGAAACTCAGTGTTTATCTAGAATACAATGCCCAGAAATTCTACTATTCATATTTTCACAAGACTTAATGCTTCATGTTATAAAAATAAGGAACTTTCAAGTTATCAAAGACAATTCCAATTAGGTTCAGTAAAGAACTGGTTAAGACTAATCTTACTGTCTATGAATTATCTGAAAACTGTTGATCCATCTACGGAAAATAAGGCGATCTTAAGTAAACCCATTATCTACTTTAAATAAAAATCTATCCTTTAGTGGCTATAACTAAATTTAATACATACATGTTGGATACGTTTTAGAAATGGCTGTCAGACCTGTCCAAGTAAAATAATGTTTTTCCCTTACAATTTTAAGACACTAGGGTTTAAAAAAAGAAGGGAAATTAATAAAGCAGTGTTTCTGAACTATGAATGAGGTCTCTTAAAATGCATCACAGGACATCTAGGTTATGAAGAGAGAAGACCAGTGATGCCCAATTTGCCTGCCTCCATCTTTTATTTTGAAAAACACAAAAGATACATAGAGTTTGCATAGCATCAGAAATACGGTCAATTGCCTGCCAGACAAGAATAACTTCTAGTAAACACGACTCAGATGAAATCTTAAGGTAAACTGGTGAGTCCATGGAGGGACAAAATTACAGTAAGAATTTTTTAGCCATCAAACTTCTACTTTCCCCCCCAAACTTTAGAGCCAGGGCTTCCACGGCCCAATTATCCACATACAGAAGCTGTTTCAAGAATGACTAGCACTGTTTTTCCTCTTTTCCTCGTTAAAAGCTCTTTCTGCATCAATCCTGGGGCTGTCACTCCTACTACAGAGCACGACCGGGAATGGGAACAGCCGTGATGGGACACATTACTCTGAGGAACGTGAAGTCAGGGCGGGATAAACTATGGGGAGGGGTACATACTGAGAATTGTTCTTCAATTATAATTTCTGGCAGGACAAGAACTAGAGATGTTTGTAGGCAATCCAGGAATATACTCCACTCATTACAGACGACTAGGTAACTATCATTTTTAGGTATAATATTATGGTTATATATTTTTAAAAGTCTCTATCTTTTATAGATACTAAAATATTTATGAAAAGATACGTCTGGAATTTGGTTCAAAATAAAAAGGAGTTGGGTTGGGGAGAATGGGTAGGAATAGATAAAACAAAATTGTCCATGAGATGATAACTGTTAACACTTGGCAACGAGTTTGTGCAGTGCATTACACGGTCACGCATCAATGAATGAAGGGGCTATGTTCTGAAAAAACGTGCCATTAGGCAATTGTATGGTTGTCTGAACGTTACAGAGTGCCCTTATGCAAACCTAGATGGTACAGCCTACTGTACACCTAAGCCAGATGGTACTAATCTTACGTGACCACCATCGAATATCCGTTCTGTCGTTGATCAGAAAGGCTGTCAGGCAGCACATGACTGTATACTTTTCTCTACTTTTGTTACGGTTGAAATTTTCCACAACAACAAGTAAAAATAAATAAATAAAGTAAAATAAAAAAACCAAAATCAACTCTGAATGTTGATTAATACATGATTAATACTACAGAAATTTAAATCAGTGATAATGACAAATGAGAAAAAAAGGCACTAAAACTATGTAGGGGAGAGATATGGACAAAATAAAAATAGCTAATACATAGCCAATCAGTATAACTAAAGGAGAGGTCCCCCCAAATGTAAAATAGGTTACATTAAAGAAATAACCAAGGAAATATCCTAGAAGAGCCAATACGATAGACTGAAAAGGCTTAGACTCCTCTTGCGCAATAAACGAATGAACGTTATTAGAATAATATTAGCCTACGGAATTTTCAAGCAATATTATGACTAGTTTAAACTAGTTATAAATCTTTAATATAAAGAATATGTATAACATACATAAAACATGAAGCATAACAAAATGAACATCTGTGAACCCACTACCCAACTGTGACTACACTTGGATTTTGTGTTTAGAACAGTGGTTACAAAAGTGGAATGTTTAAGATGGCCCACCGAAGTGCATGCAGAAAATACTAGTATATATATTCACCTTTATCTATGAACACCAGAAAGAAATTAGTTTTTACAAATATTTCATATACAAAATGGAAGAAATGCCCTTGTTGGAACACATCTCAGAGAGCAGAGATTCCATAATGAGAAACGGCTGACGGTGGGGTCCTCACTTATCTGCTTTCACTTGTAATTACAGCACACTGTAACCCATGCATGTGTGATTAAGTGTTTTTCACTTAATATCATTAAAGATAATAAAGGCAACAATATGAACAACAAGAAACTGATAGCTGATACTTTTATTTCTGAAAAGCTTTGAAAGCCACATTATGAAATAAAAACAATTATCTAACTGGAATACATTGTTTTCACTAAAAATATAACTATCTTAGCTTTTAAAATTTGTTCTGAGTGGATTAAATATATAAGTACATAATATTAGTACTGTGGCACATATATGTTTATATTACATATATGTTCTTTCTTATGGATTGAAATGTGTCCCTTTAATGTGCCTATTGGGAAATAGGGCCTTAAAGGAGGAAATTAAGTTTAAATAAGGTCATAAGGGTGAAGCCCTAAACCAATATGACTGGTGTCCTTCTAAGAAGAGGGAGAGAGAGGCCAGCCCCATGGCCAAGTGATTAAGTTCATGTGCTCTACTTTGGCGGCCCGCAGTTTGCCGGTTCAGATCCTGGGTGCAGAACTCACACCGCTTGTCAGGTCGTGCTGTGGCAGCATCCATGTAGAAGAACTGAAATGACCTACAACTAGGATTCATGACTATATACTGGGGCTCTGAGGAGAAAAGAAAAGAAAAGAGGCAGACTGGCAACAGATGGTAGCTCAGGACCCATCTTCCTCACCAAAACAAGAACGTGAGTCTCCTCTAGCAAACCAATAGCAATACCCACTGCAGCATTTAAGAAAAAACAAAAACATAAAAGGAGGGGGAGAGAGAAGGGGAAGGTGTGAGCACAGAGAAAAAGCCATGTGAGGGCACAAAAGGCTGCAAGCCAAGGAGGGAGACTGCAGGAGCAATCAGAGTGCCAACCTTGATCTTGGACTTCCAGCCTCCAGAACTTAGAGAAAATAAATTTCTGTTTTTTTAAAGCCACCCAGTCTGGGGCATTTTGTTATGGCAGCTTCGCAGACTAATACAGCCTTATTATGTATATATTTATATCCATAGGGATGTGCTTTCAAAAGTTTTTCCTGATGGGATACATGAACAAACTAGATGGAGATTACTGATGCAGACAATAAACAGACCTCAGCAAACATAAAAAGCCGCAGACTGCAACCTGCAAACAAACCCTTGAAAACCGTAGCCTGAAGATAGACTCCATCGGAACAGCAGACAAATCAAGAGAATCAGAAGTAAGAATGAAATTATTAAGTACACAATTAAAACTAAATGTAGAAGGAAATACTTTCTAAAACGGCAGAGTAAGGAATTCTGAAAATCTGCTCCTACAAAAAGCAATGAGAACACTAGCAAAAACTATCAAAATCAACTTTTTCAGAATTCTAGACATTAAGTGGTAACAATATGAGGAGTGTTTATTCAAAAATAATAGCTGAATCTCAGGAAATATAGCAAGCTTTGTGGTGTTTTAACTTGCTTTACTCTTGCCCCTTCTCCCAAGTTCACGGTAGCCTTGAGAACCAACCAACCTCACACCCATTGTAGGAGGCAGAACAGGATTAGAGCTCCCCAAAAGTCCCATCCTCAGAGAACGATCACTATTTGACCTGTCTGGCAGTTTTTTGGAAAAGCTCCATTCTCAGGATCTATTTTTATTTGACCTGACTCAGAGAACACTCTGTGTGAACAGCCCTATACCCAGAGCATTTGTCAAAAACAATCAGTAGAACTGTTTAACACTGTAGCTGCCAGAGGCAACAATAACAGCTGGGACTAACAAGAGGCTCATCAAAAAACTTAAAAGAAAAAACAGGAATGAGATATTCATGGGGGTCTTTAAAAAGCTCTGCAGTGTTCCTGAGAATCTAGAAGGTCACGCGAATGTATAGCTCTATAAGCATGACCAGCAAAGATCTGAGAAAGCCCTGAAAACTCACCTCTGGTAGACACTGAGGCTGTGCAAAAGCAAGAAGAGAATGCTGAGGCAGAGTTGTCAACTATCTACCTGAGCATCAAAGGCATGCCTCAACACACACACGAAGAGCCCCTGGCAAAAAGTGGGAGACCTATTGGGTCAAGCGCTTAAGAAAATCTCTGTCTAGTCATTAGCTGAGCACTAAACAAACTGAGCAACTTCAGTAGCCATGCATGACAAAATACATCAACTTTAAGGAATGAGAGCAGGAAGATCAATGAACAAACAGATAGCAACAACAAAAACAACAAATCCTTGGGGAGGGATCTAATTGTATTATTTAAATATAATTATGATACTTTATATGTTGAATTTCAACAGCAGCCCCACCACAACAGAAGGGCACATGGAGTCCACACTGGGGAGAACCCTGGAAGATTTGTCACAGGTGACAAGAAGGAAGCATGCTGCTCGACCCAATAAGATATCTCCTACATAAAGCTAAATTTTCAAGACAAGGAGATATACCTGATTTAGCCAATACACAAAAATAAGCACAGAGAAATAGGTAAAATGAATAAGCAGGCAAAGGAATACGTTCCCAATAAAAGAACAAGACAAATCCCCAGAAAAAGAACTGAACAAAACAGAGATAAACAATCTACCTGATAAAAGAGTACAAACTAATCGTCAGAAGGATGCTCACTCAACTGGGAAGAAAAGATGAACACAGTGAGAACCACAGAAAGAATTAGGAAATACAAAAAGGAACCAATCAGAGGCAAAGAATACAATAACAGAAATGAAAAACTAACCAGAAGGAATTGAGAGCAGAGTAGATGACGCAGAAGACCAGATCAATGATCTGGATGACAGAATAGAGGATATCACCCAAGATCAACAGAAAAAAGAACTAAAGGAATGAGGACAGTCTGAGGGACTTATGGGACAAAATCAAGCATACTAACTTTTGCATTATAGGTGTCCTAAAAGGAAAAGAGAAAGACAAGGGTGCAGAGAACTTATTTGAAGAAATAATAGCTAAAAACTTCCCTAAACTGAGGAAGAAAACAGACACTCAGGTATAGGAAGCACAGAGAAAGAAACAAGGTGAACACAAAGAGGCCCACACCAAGACACATTATAATTAAAATGTCAAAAATTAAAGATAGAGAATCCTGAAAGCTGCAGCAAGAGATAAGCAACAAGTTATACACAAAGAAAACCCCATAAGGCTATCAACTGACTTCTCAGCAGAAACTTTACATGCTAGAAGGGAGTGGCAGGAGATATTCAAGGTACTAAAAGGAAAAAGAATCTATAGCCAAGAATACTCTACCTGGCAAGGTTATCATTCAGGAAGGCAGGAAAGAGAAAGGGTTTTCCAGACAAGCAAAAACTAGAGAAGTTCATCACCACTAAACAAGACTTACAAGAAATGTTAAAGGGGCTTATTTCAGTGGAAAAGAAAAAGTCACAAATAGGAATAAGACAATTATCAAAGAAAAAATCAGCGGAGAAGGCAAATATACAGTAAAGGTAGTGGATCAACTAGCTATTGCTAATATCAAGGTCAAAAGACAAAAGTATTGAAATTATACCTATGATAAAAGGTTAACGTATACACAAAATTAAGAGAGGTAAAATATGATGTCAAAAACATAAAACGTGGGGCTGGCCCGGTGGCGCAGCAGTTAAGTTCGCACATTCCACTTTGGCAGCCCGACATTCGCTGGTTTGGATCGCGGGTGTGGACACGGCACCACTCAGCAAGCCACGCTGTGGTAGGTGTCCCACAGATAAAGTAGAGGAAGATGGGCATGGATGTTAGCTCAGGGCCAGTCTTCCCCAGCAAAAACAGGAGGATTGGCAGCATATGTGAGCTCACGGCTAATCTTCCTCAAAAACAAAAACAAAAACAACATAAGACGTCGTGGGGAGAAGAGTGAAAATCTAGGGCTTTTACTAAGAGGTCCAACTTAAGAGAGCATCAATTTAACACAGATTGCTATTTACACAGGTTCGTATGTATGAACCTCATGGTAACCACAAACCAGAAATATATAAACAAACACACAAAAATAAAGAGAAAAGAACCCAAATAACAGTACAGAAAGCCATCCAATCACAAGGGAAGAGAGCAAGAGAAAAACTACTTAAAACACCCAGAAAACAAGTAACAAAATGGCAATAAGTACATATTCCTCATAGCCTCTTTAAAACATCAATGCACTAAATGTGCCAATCAAAAGACATACGGTTGCTGAACAGATAAGAAAACAAGACCCATATATACGCTGCATACAAGAGACACACTTGAGACCTAAGGAATACTCACAAACTAAAAGAGAAGGGATGGAGAAAGATATTCAATGCAAATGGAAATCAAAAGCAAGCTAGGGTAGCAATAGTTACAGAAGACAAACACTTTAAACAAAAACTGTAATAAGAGACCAAGAAGGTCATTACACAATGATAAAGGGAACAAACCAACAAGAAGACATAACACTTCTAAGTGTCTATGATTTTGGGCTTCCTTTGTTCTTCTCTACAACATAAGGGCACCTAAATACACAAAGCAAATATTAACATACACAAAAGGAGAAGTCTACAGTAACACACTAACAGTAGTGGACTTTAACACACCAATCACATCAATGGATAGATGATCCAGACAGAAGATCAATAAGGAAACAGTGACCTTAAATGACAAATTAGACCAGATGGACTTAATCAATTCAACCAAAAATGCAGAATGCACATTCTTTTAAAATGCACATGGAAAATTCTCAGACAGATCACATATCAGGCCACAAAACAAATGTCAATAAATTTAAAAAGACTGGAATAATATCAGGCATCTTTTCCAACCACAATGGTAAGAAACTAGAAATCAACTACAAGAAGAAAGCTGTAAAAGTCACAAATATGCTACAAAATGCTACTGACCAACTACTGGGTCAATGAAGAAATGAAAGGAGAAATCAAAAAATAACTGAAGACAAGTGAAAATGAAAATGCCATATACAAAAACCCTTATGACACAACAAAATAGGTACTAAGAGGGAAGTTTATAGAAATACAGGCCTACTTCATAAAACAAAACAAAACAAACAATCTAATGGAAGTAGAAAAAGAAGAACAAAGGAAGCCCAAAATCAGAAGAAGGAAGGAAATAATAAAAATCAGAGTGCAAATAAAAGAAAAAGAGACTAAAAAGACAACAGAAAATACCAGTGAAACTAAGAGCTGGTTCTTTGAAAAGACAAAATTAACAAACCTTTAGCTAGACTAAGAAAAAAGAGACAAGGTTCAAATAAATCAAAATGAAAGAGGAGAAATTAAAATGAGTATCAAAGAAATACAAAGGATTAAAAGAGAATACTATGAAAAGCTATATGCCAACAAATTGGATAATCTAAGAGAAATCGATAAATTCTTAGATATATACAATCTTCCAAAACTGAATCAAGAAGAGAGAATTTGAATAAACCAATCACTAGTAAAGAGATTGAAACAGTAATCAAAAACCTCACAAAACACAAGAGTCCAGGACTAGATGGCTTCTCTGGTGAATTCTACCAAACATTCAAAGAAGATTTAACACTCATCCTTCTAAAATTCTTCCAAAACACTGAAGAGGATGGGATGCTTCCTAACTCACCCTACAAGGCCAACATTCTCTGAGGCCCTGATACCAAAACCAGACAAGGGCCACACAAAAAAGGAAAATTACAGGTCAATATCACTGATGAAGACAGATGAAAAAGTCCTCAACAAATTATTAGCAAATTGAATACAACAATACATTAGAAGGATCATACCCCATAATCAAGTGAAATTTATGCTAGGGATGGAAGGATGGTTCACCATTAGAAAATCAATCAATGTGATAAAGAACGTTAACAAAATGAAGAATTAAAATCACATAATCATCTCAAAAGATGGAGAGAAAGCATTTGACAAAACAGCATCCATTTATGATAAAAACTCTCAATAAAATGGGCATAGAAGGAAAGTACCTCAACATAATAAAGGCCATATATGACAAACCCACAGCTAACCTCATACTCAATCATGAAAAGCTGAAAGCTATCCCTCTAAGGACAGGAACAAGACAAGGATGCCCACTTTTGCCACTCTGGTTCAACATAGTATTAGAAGTCCTAGGCAGACCAACTAGGCAAGAAAAAGAAACAAAAGGGATTCAAACTGGAAAAGAAGTAGTAAAACTGAAAATATTTGCAGATGACATGATTTTACATAGAAAAAATCCTAAATAATCCCCTAAAAAACTATTAGAAAGAATGAACAAATACAGTAAAGGATACAAAATCAACACACAAAAATCAGTTCCGTATCTATACTCCAATAATAAAATAGCAGAAAGAGAAATCAATAATACAATTCCATTTACGATCGCAACAAAAAAAATAAAATACCTAGAAATAAATTTAACCTAAAAGGTAAAAGACTTGTACAATGAAAACTAGAAAACAATGTTGAAAGATATCAAAGAAAACAAAAGAAAACATGAAATTCCATGTTCACGGATAGGAAGAATTAACACAGATAAAACGTTCATACTACCTAAAGCAATCTACAGATTTAATGCAATCCCTATGAAAGTTCCGATGAGATTTTTCATGGAAATAGAACAAAGAATCTTAAAATTTATATGGGCTAACAAAAGACCCTGAACAGCCAAAGCAATCCTGAGGAAAAAGAACAAAGCTGAAGGTATGGCAATCCCTGATTTCAAAAAACTATAGCAATCAAAACAGCAGGGTACTGGTATAAAAACAGACACAGAGATCAATGGAACAGAATTGAGAGCCCAGAAATAAACCCACACGTCTACGGACAACTAATTTTCAACAAAAGAGCCAGGAGGATACAATGGAAAAAGGAAAATCTCTTCAATAAAGGGTGTTGGGAAAATTAGACAGCCACACGCAAAAGAATGAAAGTAGACCATTACCTTACACCATACGCAAAAAATTAACTCAAAATGGATTAAAGACTTGAACGCAAGTCCTGAAACCATAAAACTCCTAGAAGAAAATATACGCACTATGCTCTCTGATATCAGTCTTAGCAGTATCTTTTTGGATATCATGTCTCCTTAAGCAAGGGAAACAAAAGAAAAACTAAACATGGAACTACATCAAATTAAAAAGTTTCTGCTCAGCAAAGGAAACCATTAACAAAATGAAAAGACAACCTACCAATTGGGAGAATATATTTGCAATCATATATCCAATACAGAGTTAATATCCAAGATACATAAAGAACTCATATATACAAATAAACAAACAACCTGATAAAAACTTGGCAGAAGATCTGAATATTTTTCCAAAGAAGATATACAGATGGCCAACAGGCATATGAAAAGAAGTTCAACATCACTAATTTTTAGGGAAAGGAAAATCAAAACCTCAATGATATCACCTCACACCCATCAGAATGGCTACTATTAAAAAGACAAGAAACAATAAGTGTTGGAGAGGATGTAGAGAAAAGAGAACCCTCATACACTGCTGGTGATTCTGTAAACTGGTGCAGCCACTATGGAAAACAGTGTGGAGACTCCTCAAAAAACTAAAAATAGAAATACAATATGATCCAGCAATTCCACTTCTCAGTAATTATCCAAAGAACACAAAATACTAACATGAAAAGATATATGTAACACTATGTTCACCGCAGCATTATTTACAATAGCCAATCTTGGAAACAATCTAAGTGTCCATCAACAGATGAATGGATAAAGAAGATATGATGTGTATATATACACAATGGAGTGTTACTCAGCCATAAAAAGAGATGAAATCTTGCCATGTGTGACAACACAGATGCACCTTAAGGACATTATGCTAAGCAAAATAAGTTAGAGAAAGCCAAATACCATATGATTTCACTCATATTTGGAAGGGTAAAAAACAACAACAAACACAAAGATTCAGAGAATAGATTGGTGGTTACCAGAGAGGAAGGGGGAAGAAGGGAGGGTGAAAAAGGTAAAATGGCACGTGTACAGTGAGAGATGGCAACTAGACTTCTGGTGGTAAAGACAATGTAGTCCACACAGAAGTTGAAATATAATGATGTATACATTAAATTTATATAATGTTATAAACAATCATTACCTCAATAAAAAAACTAATTAAAAAGAAAACCATGCAACCCAAAGCAACAGCCACACCTTGGGCTCTTCTGACAGCCTCCAAAAACCGAACTGTTGAGTGTACGCAGGCCCCAAAGATTAACCAAAAAAATAAAACGAAAGAAAAGAAACACTAAAGGATGAAGTGAAAGGACACTAAACTTGTATCCACAAAAAAAATAAGTAATTTCCTTGTTAAATATCAAAGACAGTATTGGTATCTTTTTTCCTTACTACCTTCTCATATACGATTCAAAAGACTTCATAAAGCAGTATTACAGGGATCCTCATTATTTGTGGATCCGTGTTTGCAAATTAACCTACTTGCTGGAATTTATTTACAACTCCAAAATTAACACCTGCAGCACTCCTGTGCCATGTGCAGGCATGGGCGAGCACAGCGCCCAGGGCACACGTCCCCAGCTGAGGTCAAAGCAACACTCTGCCTCCTCTCAGTTCTCGTACTTGGAACAAGCATGTTTCTTTCAGCCTATTGAGTGTCATGCTCTCTGCATTTCTGCGCTTTTTGTTAGTGATTTTGCTTTTAAATGGCCCCCAAGGCATGCTGAAGTGATGTCTGGTGTTCCTAAGTGCAAGTCTGTGACATGCCTTACGAAGACAATGTGGGTGAGACAAGCTTCCTTCAGGCATGAGTTAGCACTGACGGTCATGAGCTCAATGTTAATGAAGCAACAACATGTATTAAATAAGGCAACTTTAAACAGAAACACAAACAAAACAAGGTTACGTATCAATCAGCTGATGAATTGGTTTGTAGAAAGCTAACCCAGTGTTTCTATTAGGAGCAATAATTCAGTGCTGCAAATTACAGAACATAACCATTGCAAATAATCAGAATCAACTGTATATTACTGTGTTGTTAGGTTTACAGAGCATACAGATGTATTTTGCGTGAAAAATACTACACAAATGAAGGCAGAGAGAAAGGGAACTTATTGACACTAAGGGTTTTGTGTGTGTGTGTGTGTGTGTGAGGAAGATTGGCCCTGAGCTAACTAACATCTGTTGCCAATCTTTCTCTATTTCATGTGCGATGCTGCCACAGCATGGTTTAATGAGTGGTGCTAAGCCCATGCTTGGGATCCGAACCCACAAACCCCAGGGTGCTGGAGAAGAGCACACAAACTCAACCACTACACCACCAGGCCGGCCCTGACAGTGAGTTTTTATATACTATCTGTGATGGTTAATTTTATGTATCAACTTGGAGAGTGTTTTTGGCTGAGATTAACATTTAAATTGGTGAACCTTGGCTAAGCAGATTGCCTTCCATAATGTGGGTGGGCCTCTTCTAATCAGTTAAAGGTCTAAATAGAAGAAAAAGACTTGCCTCCTTGACCAAGAGGAAATTCTCCAGCAAAGTGCCTTCGGACTTCCTCTGCACCATAAACTCTCCTGGGACACAAGCCTGTCAGCCCACACTGCAGATTTTGGACTTCCCAGCCTCCATAATTGCATGATCCTATTCCTTAAAATAAATCTCTTCACATGTATATAGCTAGATACCTATATATAGTATATGCCTATAAGTACATATGGATATAATCTATATATTGTCTATAAACATATACCTATACCTACATATTCAATAACAAGTAAAACGAAGAAAAGATCAACAAGGACATAGAAGACTTCCACACTGCTCTAACCCAATCAGACATGACAAACATCTGGAGAACAGTGCTTCCAGCAGCAGTACACAGATTCTTCTTAAGTGCACACGGAGCATTCTCCAGGATAAACCATAAGCAAGGCTATTAACAAACATTTACATTTCAAAAGACTGAAATCATACAATTTCCAAGCACAATGTGATGAAATTAGAAAGAAATAGCAAAAAGAAAATTTGGAAATTCACAAAAATTTGAAATGAAACCCTAAATAACGAAAGAGCCAAAAAGAAATCCCAAGGGAAGTTGGAAACTATTTTGAGATGACTAAAGACAAAAATATAACTTACTAAAACTTATAAGATGTAGCTAAAGCAGTGCTTATAAGAATATTCAAGCTGAAAGTGAATATGTTAAAGAAAATTTCAAATCAACAACGCAATCTTCCACCTTAAGAAAGTAGAAAAAGCAAGCACAGGGAAGCATCTATTAAAATTTAGAGTAAATGAATTAAACAGTAAAGCCAAAAACACAAGAGAAAAATCAACCAAAGGTTGATTCTTTTCATAGTTCAAGAAAATTGACAAACATTGAGCCATACTGACTAAGGGAAGCAGGGAGAACACTCAAATTACTAAAATCAGGAATGACACAGGCTACATTACTACTAACCTTACAAACATAAAAAACGATGAGTATACTATGAAGAACTGTATGCCAATAATTTGATAACCTAAATGAAGGAGAAAACTTCCTAGAAAGATACAAACTACTGAAAGTACTTTGTATCAAGAAGTAATTAAAACTCCAAATAAGGCTCACCATTTCTTTTCAAGATTGTACTGGAGATTCTAGCCAGAGCAATTACAAAAAAAAAAAAAAAAAAAAAGGCATCCAGAATGGAAACAACAAAGTAAAACTACCTGTATTTGCATATGACATGATCTTGTGCAGGCAAAATCCTAAGGCATCCACTGAAAGGACTATTAGAACCAATAAACAAGTTCTGAAAAGTTGCAGGATAAATAAGTAATATACAAAAATGAACTGTATTTCTTTATGGAAGCAATGAAGGATTCAAAAAAGAAATGAAGAAAACAATTCCATTTCCAATAGGACCAAAAAGAATAAAACAGGGGCCAGCCCGGTGGTGCACCTGTTAAGTGGGCATGTTCTGCTTCCACGGCCCAGGGTTCGCCGGTTCGGATCCTGGGTGTGGACATGGCACCACTTGGCAAGCCATGCTGTCGCAGGCGTCCCATATATAAAGTAGAGGAGGATGCACATGGATGTTAGCTCAGGGCCAGTCTACCTCAGCAAAAAGGGGAGGATTGGCAGGGGATGTTAGCTGAGGGCTAATCTTCCTCAAGAAAAAAAAAATAAAACTTTTAAGTTTAACAAAACAAATTACAAGACTTATATATTCAAAACCCATAAAACATAGTTGAAAGAAATTAAACAAGACCTAAATAAACAGAAAGAGTCCCATATCCATGGAGTGGAAAAATTGATAATATTATAAATATGGCAACACTCTCCAAAGTGTTCTACAGATTCAATGGAATCCCTGTCAAAAGCCCAACTTCCCATTGTTTTTTTTTGGAGGAAGATTAGCCCTGAGCTAACATCTGCCACTAATCCTCTTTTTGCTGAGGAAGACTGGCCCTGAGCTAACATCTGTGCCCATCTTCCTCTACTTTATATGTTGGACGGCTGCCACAGCATGGCTTGATAAGTGGAGCATAGGACAGTGCCCAGGATCTGAACTGGTGACCCCCGGCCCGCGAAAGCAGAACATGCAAACTTAACTTCTATGCCATCAGGCTGGCCCCCCAACTGCCTTTTTTGTAGAAAGTTACAAGATCATCCTAAAACTCATATGGAAACACCAAGGACTCAGAATGGCTAAAAAATCTTGAAAAAAAAAATGTGGAGGATTCACACTTCCTGATTTCAAACATTTCTACAAAATTACAGTAATCAAGGTTATATGGTACTGGCATAAGGAAAGAAAGATAGATCAACGGAATAGAGTTGGGAGTCCAAAAATAAACCCTTACATTTACAGTCAATTGATTTTTGACATGGGTGACACCACCATGCCATGGAAAAAGGAAAGTCTTTGAAAAATGGTGCTTAGGACAACTAGATATTCACAGGCAAAGGAATGAAGCTGGATCCCTACACCTCACACCATATACAAATATTAACTCAAAATGGATTACAGATCTAAAAATAAGAATTAAAACTGTAAAACTTTCACAAGTAAATCCTCATGACCGTGGATTAGGCAATGGCTTTTTAGATATGACACCAAAACCACAAATGATTAAAAAAAAACCAAAAAACAAGCAGATAAATTAGACTTTATAAAAATTAAAAATTTTTGTACTTCAAAAAGACCATCAAAAAAGTGAAAAGAGGAGAGATGTCAGCATCATGGCAGAGGGAACTTGCCCAGGACTCTCTCCCGTCCAACACACAACTAAAAGGGGAAGCCATATTCCAACAGAAGACATCCTAACAACACAAAAACCTCCGAGAGACACACAGCCACATGAGGGAGGGCGGAGAGGCTGCAGCCCCCCTCGGAGGAGCTGGAACAGGGTGAGACAGAGCTTCGCTCCCTCCGCTAAAGACTGTGGTAACTGCCACGGGAGGCTCCAAGAGGCAAGGAGCTGGGGAGGGGTCGCTCATTTGCTGGATCACCAAGGATGACCTAGAGTCCCTGCAGCCTAGAGGGAAGCCCTCTAACTGGGTGAAAGCTTTCCCGCAGGGTGACCTCATCAAGCCAAGACCCCAGGAGAGCAGAGCGCGAGAGCTGATCAGGAAACCTGGGACTGCACACAGGAGACAGTGCCCCACCCCCCGACAGGTGCGACGCCATCTCAGCTGAAGGCAGAGGGCTAAGCATACACAGCTCTCGACCCCCACCCAGTGGTGCTAGACTGTAACTGCAACCGAATAATATCAGAATGAGGAAGAGCCCACCTTCCAATATCAGACACTACATCAAATCTCCAGAGCAGAGAGAAAACGACAAGTACCCAGAACTCAGTCCTGAGGACAAAGAAAAATGTAAGCTAAATGACAATGCATTCAAAATAGCTATCATCAAAAAACTCAACGAGGTAAAACAGAATGTAGAGAAACAATTCAATGAGTTCAGGAGCTACTTCACAAAACAGACTAAAACTACAAAGAAGAAGCAATCAGAAATGTTACAGATGAAAGACACAATGGAAGAGATAAAACAAAATATGGATTCCCTGAATGCTCGAGTGGACATCATAGAGGAGTGAATCAGCATAATCGAAGATAGACATGTTGAAATGCTCCAGACAGAGGAGGAGAGAGAACTAAGACTAAAAAGAAATGAAGAAAGCTTCGGAGAAATATCCCACTCAAGGAGGAAATGCAACATAAGAATTATAGGTATTAAAGAAGGTGAAGAGAAAGAGAATGGAGCAGAAAGCGTGCTCAAACAAATAAAAGCAAAGAACTACCCAAATCAAGGGAAATATGTGTGGGGGAAGCTTCCAGATCTCTGAGATTTGTCAATGGAAAAAGACCAACTGCAAGGCATATAGTAGCAAAATTGGCAAAAATGAATGACAAAGAAAGAATACTAAGGGCAGCAAGGCAAAAGAAAATAACCTACAAAGGAACTCCTATCAGGCTTTCAGCAGATTTCTCTGCAGAAACCTTAGAAGCTAGGAGAGAATGGAATGACATATTCAAAACTTTAAAAGACAAGAATCTTCAGCTAAGAATACTCTATACAGCAAAAATATCCTTCAGATATGAGGGAGAAATTAAATCTTTCCCAGACAAACAAAAGCTAAGGGACTTCACAGCCACGAGACTCCCCCAGAAGAAATTCTCAAGAAGGCCCTCATACCTGAAAAAAGAAAAAAAGGGAAAAAGGGGTCACAAAACACAGAGTAAGAAGACCAACAGATAGACAGAATCAGAATAGGACAGCAAATATTCAACTACAGCATTAGGCTAAAAGGAAGGAAAACACCAAAATCAAAGACAATCTTGTCACTTTAACCACAAACTCACAACACAAGTTGGAATAAGATATGAGAAAAATAACTTAGAAGAGGAGGAGGAGAGGGAGTGACTCGGTTTACAGTAAGGAAATAAGAGGCCATCAGAAAATGGACTATCTTATACAAGAGATTCTGAATAAAAACTTCAGGGTAGCCACTAAACTAGGAAACAAACGAAATGCAGGAAAATTGGAAAATGAATGATATAATTACAGCATTAAGCCCTTATACATCAATAATCATCCTCAATGTAAATGGATTGACTTCTCCAATAAAAAGACAGAGAGCGGCAAGATGGATTAAAGAACAAGATCCAACCATTTGCTGCCTCCAGGAAACGCACCTCAGATCCAATGACAAACACAGGCTTGGAGTGAAGGGGTGGAAGACCATACTCCAAGCTAACAGCAAACAAAGGAAAGTAGGTGTTGCAATACTTATATGAGACAAAGTAGACTTTAAGATAAGACACAGAGAGAGAGACAAAGAGCCACAGTATATAATGATCAAAGGGACACTCCACCAAGAAGAAATAACGCTTATAAATATCTATGCACCCAACACAGGAGCACCAAAGTTCATAAAGCAACTATTAGCAAATCTAAAAGAAGATATTAGAAATAACACAATGATACTAGGGGACCTCAACACCCCACTCACGTCAATGCATAGATCATCCAGAGAGAAAATCAGCAAGGAAACAGTGGAATTAAATGAAAAGCTAAACCAGATGGACTCAATAGACATATATAGAACACTCCATCCAAAAACAGCAGAATACACATTTTTCTCAAGTGCGCATGGAACATTCTCAAGAATAGACCATATGTTAGGAAACAAGGCAAGCCTCTACAAATTGTAAAAAATTGAAATAATAACAAGCATCTTTTCTGATCATAATGCTATAAAGCTAGAAATTAATTACAAGAAAAAAGCTGAGAAATGGACAAAGATGTGGAGACTAAACAACATGCTATTGAACAAGCAATGGATCATTGAAGAAATTAAAGGAGAAATCAAAAAATATCTGGAGACAAATGAAAATGATAACATGCCATACCAACTCATATGGGATGTAGCAAATGCCGTATTAAGACAGAAATTCATTACAATACAGGCACGCCTCAGCAAACAAGAAAAATCCCAAATAAGCAATCTCAAATTACACTTAACTGAATTAGAAAAAGAACAGACAAAGCCCAAAGTCAGCAGAAGGAGAGAAATAATAAAAATCAGAGCAGAAATAAATGCCATTGAAACAAAAAAGGCGGTAGAAAGGATCAATGAAACAAAGAGCTGGTTCTTTGAGAAGATAAATAAAATTGACAAACCCCTAGCCAGACTTACAAAGAAAAAAAGAGAGAAAGCTCAGATAAACAAAATCAGAAATGAAAGAGGAGAAATAACAACAGAATCCACAGAAATACAATGGATTATAAGAGAATACTATGAAAAACTGTATGTCAACAGAATGGATAACCTATAGGAAATGGATAAATTCTTAGATTCTTACAACCTCCCAAAGCTGAGTCAAGAAGAAACAGACAATCTGAACAGACCAATCACAAGGAAAGAGATTGAAGCAGCAATCAAAAGCATCCCAAAGAATAGAATCCCAGGACCAGACAGCTTTCCTGGGGAATTTTACCAAACTTTCAGAGAGGATTTAATACCTATCTTTCTCAAGCTATTTCAAAAAATTGGGGAAAATGGAACACTTCCTGACACATTCTATAAGGCCAACCTCATGCTGATATCAAAGTCTGAGAAGGACAGCACGACAAAGGAGAATTACAGGCCAATATCACTGATGAACATAGATGCAAAAATCCTCAACAAAATTTTGGCAACCCAATTTCAGCAATACATCAAAAGGCTCATACATCACAATCAAGTGGGATTCATACCAGGGAGACAGGGATGGTTGAACATCCACAAACCAATCAAGGTGATGCACCGTATCAACAAATTGAGGAATAAAAACCACATGATCATTTCGATAGATGCAGAGAAAGCATTTGACAAGATCCAACAGCCATTTATGATAAAATCTCTTAACAAAAGGGGGATAGAAGGAAATTACCTCAACATAATAAAGGCCATATATGACAAACCCACAGCCAGCATCATACTCAATGGGCCAAAACTGAGCAGCATCCCACTGAGAACAGGAACGAGACAAGGATGTCCACTATCACCACTCTTATTCAACATTGTACTGGAGGTCCTGGCCAGAGCAATTAGGCAAGAAAAAGGAATAAAAGGAATCCAAATAGCAAGGGAAGAGGTGAAACTCTCGCTGTTTGCAAACAACATGATCTTATATATAGAAAACCCCAAAAACTCCATCAGAAATCTAACAGAAATAATTAACAACTACAGTAAAGTTTCAGGGTACAAAATCAACTTACAAAAATCTGCTGCTTTTCTATACTCCATTAATGAACTTACAGAAAGAGAACTCAAGAATACAATTCCATTTGCACCCGCAACTAACAGAATAAAGTACCTAGCAATAAATTTAACCAAGGAGGTGAAGTACTTATACAATGAAAACTATAAGACATTACTGAGAGAAACTGATAATGGCATAAAGAGATGGAGAGATTCCTTGCTCATGGATTGGAAGAATAAACATAGTTAAAATGTCCATACTACCCAAAGCAATCTACAGATTCAACGCAATCCCTATCAGAATCCCAGTGACATTCTTCACAGAAACAGAGCAAAGAATCCTAAAATTCGTATGGGGCAATCAAAGACCCGAAATTGCTAAGGCAATCCTGAGAAAAAAGAACAAAGCTGGAGGCATCACAATCTCTGACTTCAAAATGTACTACAAAGCCATGGTGACCAAAACAGCATGGTACTGGTACAAAAACAGGCACACAGATCAATGGAACAGAACTGAAAGCCCAGAAATAAAACCACACACCTATGGACAGTCAATCTTCAACAAAGGTGCCAAGCACATACAATGAAGAAAAGACAGTCACTTCAATAAATGGTCTTGGGAAAACTGGACAGCCACATGCAAAAGAATGAAGGTAGACCACTATCTCATGCCATACACAAAAATAAATTCAAAATGGATCAAAGACTTGAAGATACATCCTGAAACTATAACACTCCTGGAAGATAACATAGGTAGTACACTCTCTGACATCAACATCAAACTAAAAAGGATCTTTTCACATATCACGTCCTCTCAGACAAAGGAAACAAAAGAAAAAATAAACAAGTGGGAATTCATCACATAAAGAGCTTCTGCAAGGCTAAAGAAACTAGAATCAAAACAAAGAGACAACCCACCAACTGGGAGAAAATATTTGCAAATCAGATATCTGACAAGGGGTTAATCTCCATAATATATAAGGAACTCACACAACTGAACAATAAAAAAACAAACAGCCCGATCAAAAAATGGGCAGAGGAGATGAAGAGACATTTTTCCAAAGAAGACACACAGATGGCCAATAAACACATGAAAAGATGTTCAACATCACTAACCATCGGGTAAACGTAAATCAAAACTACACTAAGATACCACCTTATGCCTGTTAAAATGACTATAATCACTAAGACTAAAAATAACAAATGTTAGAGGGGATGTGGAGAAAAGGGAACCCTCATACACTGCTGCTGGGAATGCAAACTGGTGCATACACTATGGAAAACAGTAAGGAGATTCCTCAAAAAACTAAAAGTAGAACTACCATATGACCCAGCTATCCCACTACTGGGTATCTACCCAAACAATCTGAAATCAACAATCCAAAGTAAGATATGCCCCCCTATGTTCATTGCAGCACTATTCACAATAGCAAAGACTTGGAAACAATCCAAGAGCTCGTTGACCAATGACTGGATAAAGAAGATGTGGTATATATATATATATATATATATATATATATATATACACAATGGAATACTACTCAGCCAGAAAAAAGACAAATTTATCCCATTTGCTATAACATGGAAAGATCTAGAGGGAATTATGCTAAGCAAAATAAGCCAGTCTGAGAAACACAAATACCAGATGATTTCACTCATATGTGGAACATAAACCGGTACTGGGACAAAGAACACAGTTCAGTGGTTACCAGGGCAAGGGGGGTAGGGGGTGGGCACAGTGGGTGAAGGGGAGCACTTATGTGGTGACAGTCAAGAGATAAGGTACAACTGAAATCTCACGTCGATGTAAACTATTATGAACTCAATAAAAAATTTTTAAATAGAAGAAAGTAAACAAAAACTTTTTTAAAAACTATACTAATTAAGACAGTGTGGAATTGAGCAAGATTAGACAGATTTTAAAAAAGTGAAAAGAAAGTCCACAAAACTGGTGAAAATATTTGTAAATCATCTGTCTAATAAAGGACAATCAAGAATCATCAAAGATTGGAGAAAGGCTGTAACATAAAAGACAGGGACCAAACAAAAAATAAAAAGGTAGAGAGAGAAAGCAGCTAGAATTAATATGAGTTTAGCAAAGCTGTATGATACAAGGTCAATATACAAAATATAAATTGTACTTTTTCTTTATACTAGCAAAAATTAGAAATTGAAATAAAAAATAGCATCAAGATATAAGAAATAATTTTGGATAAATCTGACAAAGTGCAAGACCTGTATGCTGAAAGTGGTAAAACATTGCTGAGAAAGTAAGGAAGACATAATAAAATGGAGATATACATCATGTTCTTGGATGAGAAGACATAATATTTTTAATATGACAATTTTCCCCAAAACATCTAAAGACTCAAATAAAATGCCAACTAAAATCCCAGCAAGAATCCCAACAGACTGTTTTGCAGCAATTGACAAAAAGATTCTAAAATTTTTATGGAAATGCAAAGAACCTAGAATAGTCAAAAAAATTATAGAACAGAAAAGCAAAGTTGGAAACTAACACTACATAATTTCAAGACCTATTATACAGCAACAGTAAGCAATTTGGTGTGGTACTGGCATAAACATAGATCATTTGAACAGTACAGTGAACTCAGAAATATAAAACACATCCAACACAATCTATCAACTAACATTTGACAAAGGTGTCTAAGGCAATGCAATGGGAAAAAAATACTTTTTTCACCAAATAGTACTAGAACAATACCCAGATGTGAAAAGAAAAGGAAGCTTGATCCTCACCACACATTATATCCAAAAATTCACTCAGTATGGATGATAGACCCAAACGTTAGAACTAAAAATAGAAAACTTGTAGAAGAAAACATAGGAGAAAAACTGTGCAACCTTGGTTTAGTAAAAATTTCTTAATTATAACACAAAAGAAACCATTAAAAAAGAAGAATTGCACTTCATAAAAAAACCAAACAAGCAAAAAAACTTCTGCTCTTAACAGAAGCTGTTACTAAAATATTTGGAGAAAAAATTTGAAAAATATGTATCTGACAAAGAAAATCTGTTTAGAATATACAAGGAATTCTTACAAGTCAATAATAAAAAGGCAATTCCATTAAAAGGCGAAAGAGTTTAACTTTAACAGACATTTCACCAAAAGAGATACAGAATGGCAAATAACCACGTGCAAAGACGCTCAACACATCATTAATAATTAAGGAAATGCAAATTAAAACCACAATGAGATGATACAATTAACTCACTCAAATAGCTAAAACTACAAAAACTTACCACATATCAAATATTGGTAAAGACGTGGAGCAGATGAACTCCTATACACTACTAGGAGAAATGTAAAACAGTACAACCATTCTGGAAAACAATTTGGCAGTTTCTTAAAAAGTTAAATATACACCTACCATCTGAACAGGCCATTCCACTCCTCAGTATTTATCAAAGAGAAATATGAGTGCATCTCCACACTAAGACTTGTACATAAGTACTCATAGCAGCTTTATTTGTAACAGCCAAAAACTTGAAAAATCCAAATATCCACCAAAATGTGAATGGAACACCAATTGTTTTTTTCTTGCTGCTTTCAAAGTTTTCTGTCTTTCAGCATTTTTACTACACTAGTATCTAAGGATTATGGAATTCACTGAACGTCTTGGATGTGTAGATTTACGTTTTTCATCAAATATGGAAAGTTTTCATCCATTATTTCTTCAGAACTGTTTTCTGCTCCCATCTGCCTTTCCTGTCCTATTATGCACATATTGGTGTGCTTAATGACATCCCACATTTCTCTGATGCTCTGTTCATTTATTTACACTTTTTTATCTGTTCTTCAGACTGCATAATCTCTATCAATCTATCTTAAAATTCATTGATTCTTTCTTCCACCAGGTTAAATTTAATGCTGATCCCCTCTGGTGAATTTGACATTTAAGAAGTGGAACTTCTATGTTCATTATCTTTATTATGCTTATGGCTTACTGATCTATACACATCTCAAAATTCTCCAAATTGTACACTGTAAATATGCTCGCTTTACTATATGTCAATTATATGTCACTAAAGCTGTGCAAAAAAAATCAACAAAATATATTTAAATGATAATTTTTAAAAAGAGTGAGCTGCTTTGGTTTAATTAGTGGCAATCAGCTTACAGCTCACTCTGAATGCCCATCTCCATTTGTGAATTAAATTCCACGAGTAAATATGAAGGAAAGAAGAATTTAGAGGCAGAACAAGTTTATGCTTTAACTTATTTAGAGTAATCATTCTATATCTACTATTATCTTCCTTATATCTGGTATATATTCCCTTAATGTAAATAAGTAGTAAGATAATCTTGTACAAGCGTATTTTATAAATGATATCCAGATGACATTTTTTTTAAAAGTACGCTTCCTTTATAAGGAAAGATAAAAAGTCATACTCTTGTATAATCCAGACTCTCAATAATATTTAACTTTAAATAAAGGGTGGTAAGGAATTGAATTTGTTCTTTCCGTCATTCAGGTGGCTATACCAGTGATGCAAACAGTAAGCAGCTTTCAAAATGGACACCCAAGAAATGTCACTGGATATTAAAATAACATCTGTAGAGTAGTTTACAGTTCACAGAGCACTGTTACATGTATTCTCATTTAATTGTTTCAACAACCTGTGAGATGTAAGGTTTTCCCCAGGACTTGGGCAGGTGCAGGGAGGAGGACGTCAGGTGCCCTCTGCATCTATAGCTAACTCAGTTCCTCCGCATCTATAGCTAACTCAGTTCCTCCGCATCTATAGCTAACTCAGTTCCTCCGCATCTATATCTAACTCAGTTCCCCCGCATCTATAGCTGACTCAGTTCCTCCGCATCTATAGCTGACTCAGTTCCTCCGCATCTATAGCTAACTCAGTTCCTCCGCATCTATAGCTAACTCAGTTCCTCCGCATCTGTATCTAACTCAGTTCCTCCGCATCTGTATCTAACTCAGTTCCTCCGCATCTGTATCTAACTCAGTTCCTCCGCATCTATAGCTAACTCAGTTCCCCCGCATCTGTATCTAACTCAGGTGCCCCGCATCTGTATCTAACTCAGTTCCCCCGCATCTGTATCTAACTCAGTTCCTCCGCATCTATAGCTAACTCAGTTCCCCCGCATCTGTATCTAACTCAGTTCCCCCGCATCTGTATCTAACTCAGTTCCTCCGCATCTGTATCTAACTCAGTTCCTCCGCATCTGTATCTAACTCAGTTCCTCCGCATCTGTATCTAACTCAGTTCCTCCGCATCTATAGCTAACTCAGTTCCCCCGCATCTGTATCTAACTCAGTTCCCCCGCATCTGTATCTAACTCAGTTGCCCCGCATCTGTATCTAACTCAGTTCCTCCGCATCTGTATCTAACTCAGTTCCTCCGCATCTATAGCTAACTCAGTTCCTCCGCATCTATATCTAACTCAGTTCCCCCGCATCTGTATCTAACTCAGTTCCCCCGCATCTGTATCTAACTCAGTTCCTCCGCATCTGTATCTAACTCAGTTCCTCCGCATCTGTATCTAACTCAGTTCCTCCGCATCTATAGCTAACTCAGTTCCCCCGCATCTGTATCTAACTCAGTTCCCCCGCATCTGTATCTAACTCAGTTCCCCCGCATCTGTATCTAACTCAGTTCCCCCGCATCTGTATCTAACTCAGTTCCTCCGCATCTATAGCTAACTCAGTTCCCCCGCATCTATATCTAACTCAGTTCCCCCGCATCTGTATCTAACTCAGTTCCCCTGCATCTGTATCTAACTCAGTTCCTCCGCATCTGTATCTAACTCAGTTCCCCCGCATCTGTATCTAACTCAGTTCCTCCGCATCTGTATCTAACTCAGTTCCCCCGCATCTGTATCTAACTCAGTTCCTCCGCATCTGTATCTAACTCAGTTCCTCCGCATCTGTATCTAACTCAGTTCCTCCGCATCTGTATCTAACTCAGTTCCTCCGCATCTGTATCTAACTCAGTTCCTCCGCATCTGTATCTAACTCAGTTCCTCCGCATCTGTATCTAACTCAGTTCCTCCGCATCTATAGCTAACTCAGTTCCTCCGCATCTGTATCTAACTCAGTTCCTCCGCATCTGTATCTAACTCAGTTCCTCCGCATCTATAGCTAACTCAGTTCCTCCGCATCTGTATCTAACTCAGTTCCTCCGCATCTGTATCTAACTCAGTTCCTCCGCATCTGTATCTAACTCAGTTCCTCCGCATCTGTATCTAACTCAGTTCCTCCGCATCTGTATCTAACTCAGTTCCTCCGCATCTATAGCTAACTCAGTTCCCCCGCATCTGTATCTAACTCAGGTGCCCCGCATCTGTATCTAACTCAGTTCCCCCGCATCTGTATCTAACTCAGTTCCTCCGCATCTATAGCTAACTCAGTTCCTCCGCATCTGTATCTAACTCAGTTCCCCCGCATCTGTATCTAACTCAGTCCCTCCGCATCTGTATCTAACTCAGTTCCTCCGCATCTGTATCTAACTCAGTTCCCCCGCATCTGTATCTAACTCAGTTCCCCCGCATCTGTATCTAACTCAGTTCCTCCGCATCTATAGCTAACTCAGTTCCTCCGCATCTATAGCTAACTCAGTTCCTCCGCATCTGTATCTAACTCAGTTCCTCCGCATCTGTATCTAACTCAGTTCCTCCGCATCTATATCTAACTCAGTTCCTCCGCATCTGTATCTAACTCAGTTCCTCCGCATCTATAGCTAACACAGTTCCTCCGCATCTGTATCTACCTCAGTCCCTCCGCATCTGTATCTAACTCAGTTCCTCCGCATCTGTATCTAACTCAGTTCCTCCGCATCTGTATCTAACTCAGTTCCTCCGCATCTGTATCTAACTCAGTTCCTCCGCATCTATAGCTAACTCAGTTCCCCCGCATCTGTATCTAACTCAGTTCCCCCGCATCTGTATCTAACTCAGTTGCCCCGCATCTGTATCTAACTCAGTTCCTCCGCATCTGTATCTAACTCAGTTCCTCCGCATCTATAGCTAACTCAGTTCCTCCGCATCTATATCTAACTCAGTTCCCCCGCATCTGTAGCTAACTCAGTTCCCCCGCATCTGTAGCTAACTCAGTTCCCCCGCATCTATAGCTAACTCAGTTCCCCCGCATCTGTATCTAACTCAGTTCCGCCGCATCTGTATCTAACTCAGTTCCCCCGCATCTATAGCTAACTCAGTTCCCCCGCATCTGTATCTAACTCAGTTCCGCCGCATCTGTATCTAACTCAGTTCCCCCGCATCTGTATCTAACTCAGTTCCGCCGCATCTGTATCTAACTCAGTTCCTCCGCATCTGTATCTAACTCAGTTCCTCCGCATCTATAGCTAACTCAGTTCCTCCGCATCTATAGCTAACTCAGTTCCTCCGCATCTGTATCTAACTCAGTTCCTCCGCATCTGTATCTAACTCAGTTCCTCCGCATCTGTATCTAACTCAGTTCCTCCGCATCTGTATCTAACTCAGTTCCCCCGCATCTGTATCTAACTCAGTTCCCCCACATCTGTATCTAACTCAGTTCCCCCGCATCTGTATCTAACTCAGTTCCCCCGCATCTGTATCTAACTCAGTTCCCCCGCATCTGTATCTAACTCAGTTCCCCCGCATCTGTATCTAACTCAGTTCCCCCGCATCTGTATCTAACTCAGTTCCCCCGCATCTGTATCTAACTCAGTTCCTCCGCATCTGTATCTAACTCAGTTCCCCCGCATCTGTATCTAACTCAGTTCCCCCGCATCTGTATCTAACTCAGTTCCTCCGCATCTGTATCTAACTCAGTTCCTCCGCATCTGTATCTAACTCAGTTCCTCCGCATCTATAGCTAACTCAGTTCCCCCGCATCTGTATCTAACTCAGTTCCCCCGCATCTGTATCTAACTCAGTTCCCCCGCATCTGTATCTAACTCAGTTCCTCCGCATCTATAGCTAACTCAGTTCCTCCGCATCTGTATCTAACTCAGTTCCCCCGCATCTATAGCTAACTCAGTTCCCCCGCATCTGTATCTAACTCAGTTCCTCCGCATCTATATCTAACTCAGTTCCTCCGCATCTATAGCTGACTCAGTTCCCCCGCATCTATAGCTAACTCAGTTCCCCCGCATCTATAGCTGACTCAGTTCCTCCGCATCTGTAGCTGACTCAGTTTCCCCGCATCTGTATCTAACTCATTTCCTCCGCATCTGTATCTAACTCAGTTCCTCCGCATCTGTATCTAACTCAGTTCCTCCGCATCTGTATCTAACTCAGTTCCCCCGCATCTGTATCTAACTCAGTTCCTCCGCATCTGTATCTAACTCAGTTCCTCCGCATCTGTATCTAACTCAGTTCCTCCGCATCTATAGCTAACTCAGTTCCTCCGCATCTGTATCTAACTCAGTTCCCCCGCATCTGTATCTAACTCAGTTCCCCCGCATCTGTATCTAACTCAGTTCCTCCGCATCTATAGCTAACTCAGTTCCTCCGCATCTATATCTAACTCAGTTCCTCCGCATCTATAGCTAACTCAGTTCCTCCGCATCTGTATCTAACTCAGTTCCTCCGCATCTATAGCTAACTCAGTTCCCCCGCATCTGTATCTAACTCAGTTCCCCCGCATCTGTATCTAACTCAGTTCCTCCGCATCTATAGCTAACTCAGTTCCTCCGCATCTATATCTAACTCAGTTCCTCCGCATCTATAGCTAACTCAGTTCCTCCGCATCTGTATCTAACTCAGTTCCTCCACATCTGTATCTAACTCAGTCCCTCCGCATCTGTATCTAACTCAGTTCCTCCGCATCTGTATCTAACTCAGTTCCTCCGCATCTATAGCTAACTCAGTTCCTCCGCATCTGTATCTAACTCAGTTCCTCCGCATCTGTATCTAACTCAGTTCCCCCGCATCTGTATCTAACTCAGTTCCTCCGCATCTATAGCTAACTCAGTTCCTCCGCATCTATATCTAACTCAGTTCCTCCGCATCTATAGCTAACTCAGTTCCTCCGCATCTGTATCTAACTCAGTTCCTCCGCATCTGTATCTAACTCAGTCCCTCCGCATCTGTATCTAACTCAGTTCCTCCGCATCTGTATCTAACTCAGTTCCTCCGCATCTATAGCTAACTCAGTTCCTCCGCATCTGTATCTAACTCAGTTCCTCCGCATCTGTATCTAACTCAGTCCCTCCGCATCTGTATCTAACTCAGTTCCTCCGCATCTGTATCTAACTCAGTTCCTCCGCATCTATAGCTAACTCAGTTCCTCCGCATCTGTATCTAACTCAGTTCCTCCGCATCTGTATCTAACTCAGTTCCTCCGCATCTATAGCTAACTCAGTTCCTCCGCATCTGTATCTAACTCAGTTCCTCTGCATCTGTATCTAACTCAGTTCCTCCGCATCTATAGCTAACTCAGTTCCTCCGCATCTGTATCTAACTCAGTTCCTCCGCATCTGTATCTAACTCAGTTCCTCCGCATCTATAGCTAACTCAGTTCCTCCGCATCTATAGCTAACTCAGTTCCCCCGCATCTGTATCTAACTCAGTTCCTCCGCATCTGTATCTTGCTTCATTCTACAGCACCACAGTCTATAAGGAACTGATACTATTCGTAGCAAAACTACAGTGGTAAGTATGTGGCCCCAGGTGGCATTTACTTTGAGGTATCATTTGAGGCTTTCATACTTTTATTTTGGAATATTAATAAACTGACTGCCAAAAAAGTAAATACCAAGATCCACATCAGACAAGAAAATATTATGCCAAGCTGCTTGCTATTAAAGATCAATTCAATTCTACCAATATTACTGAATCACTGCAAAGCACTAGGTGAAGACCTAAAATATATTGTGTAATAAACAAGCAGACAGGCGCTTACCTATCTCCCACTACTTATAAAGCTGTCTTTGGTGGACTTCTTTCAGGACTCCCATAAACAGGCTGCTGAGAGCCCTAAGTGTGAGGGAATTACTCTTAAATTCTTTTCAAAAGGGGAACTATAGGTGTCTGATGGGAGAATCTGTCAGATTTTCTGGAAAATGCCCCAATGTAAATTAAACAGGAAAGTCTAAAGTTATCCTCTAAGAAACCACTAAAATCTTAAATGATGTTCCCTATTTTATTGTTCACAGTACTGATGAGTAAATTAGTTACCAAGCCAGAAGACAATTGTCTTACAATAAAAACAAACCAAACCAAACCAAACTAAATCAAACTCTTATCTCCAAGCACTAGGGCTTTGAAGTAGGGTAACTGTACTTTTTATTGTCCAAACAGGACCCACTTCTGAGACCAAAAGAGAGTGCAATTAATCATTAGGCATAAACTGGGACTGGCTGAGGCAAATCAGAACGTGCAGTCTACCTGCTTATAAGACACATGTCCCTGGCCATCCTGACCTGAGATTACAAAACAGAAAAGAAACACGAAGACTGAGGGAACTCAAAGCAAGGAAATAAGCAAGAAAAAAATAAACTTTCACATAGCAAGTTTTCCCACCATTTTACAAAACAATTTGAATATTAATAGTAATTTACTTAAACCAGGATAAAGAGGAGGGCAAGGAGGACTGGTTAAAGTGAATTTATGAAGCAGTCAGGTCCCAGATCCCTTCCCCAACAACCCAGCAAAATACTATAGGTTTATTTTCTAACATAAAACCAGTTCCCTGCACAGTGAGACTGGGCACAGCTGAGCAGAAGCACGTACTGTACCAAAAACCACAGCTCAGGTGAATGCATACAGCTGGGATGCTGAATGCAGTGAAACTCCCCACCACCATCCTTCTTCCCTACTTCATTCCCAGAATGCTGGCAGCCAAGCCTTCATTCTCAAGGCAAGAGACTTGAGGAATCTCTGAGAAATCTGACCAGCCTCAAAAGAAAGACCTAAAGCTATCGACACGGAAAGTTCTCCAACCAAACGGCCCAGTCAGATGACCCTATTGCAAAACTCATAGTCAATAAGCCCCCCTCATATGCTCATAGCTCTGAATCAGCTTTTTGCTCCTCACTATCATATATGAACACACAAACAAATGTTACCACACATGTAATGAAAGATTCTATTATAAAAGACAGACATCAGAAAAAAATATATAACAGACAAAAGTAGCTTAGAGTTAAGAGAAAGAAAATTAAACAACAAAAATTAGTCCCATTTGCAGAGAGATAAGAGGACATTATAATTACATAACGAGAGCAAGAAACTATAAAAAGAACATGCAGAGAAGTTAAAAAAAGTCCTTGGAAATGATAACCTCATAGAGAAATTAAAAGATACAGCTCAGGAAGTCTTCACAGAAAGCAGAGCGAAAAATAAAAAAGATGGGCAACAGGAGAGAAAAGAAAATTAAAGCTCTAACCTCCACTTAAGAGGAACTCCATAAAAACAGAGAAAAAGTAATCAACAAAAGAATTCAAGAAAATGTTATAGAAATAAAGGACAGGACTGTTCAACTGAAAGCATCTGCATAACATCAGGAAAAATGGAAAAAAAGAGACTGATGCCAAGGCAGATTATTGTAAAATTTCAGAACACTGGGATAAAAGGAAAGATCCTAAAAGTTTTCAGAGAGTAAAAGTCACAAAAGACAAGATCAGAATGGCTTCAGTGTCATCAATAGCAACACTAATTAACGAGAAAACAGTGGAGAAATGTCTTCAAAATTTTGCAGGGCCAGCTCCGTGGCCACGTGGTTAAGTTCACGCGCTCCACTGCGGTGGCCCAGGGTTTGGATCCTGGGCGCAGACGTGGCACCGCTCGTTAGGCCACGTTGAGGTGGCGTCCCACATCCCACAACTAGAAGGACCTCCAACTAAGATACCGTGTACAGGGGCGGTTTGTGGAGATAAAGCAGGAAAAAAAAAAAAAAAGAAGATTGGCAACAGTTGTTAGCCCAGGTGCCAATCTTTAAAAAAAAAAAAAAATTTTGCAGGAAATTATTTCCAACTAGAATTCTATACCAAATTACAATCAAGTATGAGGAAATCACAAAGACGTTTTCAGATATGCAAAGTCAAAAAACACTGACCACCCATGCAAGCTTTCTCAGGAAGCTATTGGAGGATTAACACTGCAAAGATGAGAGAAGAAACCAAGAAGAGGAAGACATGGAATACAGCAAACAGGAAATCCAGCAGGTGTGAGGTAAAGGGAGATCCTAGTTAGACAGCTGTGTCCCAGATGTGGAAAATAACCTGTTCAGACTGAAGGCTTAAAGAAGGTAAAACTGACACAACACCTAAAGGGTCTGAAAGTCCTGAAAGGGGAATGAGACAATTGGTGAAAGCAAACAAAAGAAATAACACAATTATTAATTCTAAAAAGATTTTTAAAAACATGAACAGAAAAACAAAAAGGAAGACAGGAAAAGAAAAGCAACCATAGTTTATCACGTGGCTCAGCTGTGAAAAGCAGTTATATAATTATAATAATGTAAATACACAACAATGACTTAACAAAATCAGGACGAAATTTATACTGGGAGATTGGGGACATAAAAGTGACACAGTAGGGGCAGAGGGAAGAAAGCCAGCAAAATCCTCATCTACAGAGGAGATCGACATATCATGCCCCAAACTGTAAAATCAAGAGCGGCCGTGCAACTGTGCTGTTTGAGGATGGACTAATCAACTCAAAGCTAAAGAGGTCACAGTGCAGAAGAGGAAACGGGGGACCCCAGGGGAAGGAGGCCTGCCTGCTGTTTTCTGTAGTAACCTCTTAGAATTACTGGTCTCTAAACAATAAGCATGCATAAAATTTTGTTAAACCATTTGATAAAAACAAAGGAAAAAAAACGAAATGAGGGAAATTATCAGAAAAAGAATTCTCTAAGACATTGTAATTTAAATATCAAATTGTTTCAGCTGTTAGTTAGTCTGTATCAAACTTTTTCCCATGACTAAAGCCACACCAATGTATACGTCACTTGAATATGATCTGCTCTCATTCATACTCTCCAAGCACGAGTACAGACAGGGCATTTCTAAATCTTACCTCAAGCAGAGCTGCTGCAGGATCACCCTGTAGACTTTTTCCTAGTTTGTCAACCTCATCTAATAGGAACACCGGATTGTTAACCCCGACAGTCTTCAAACCATTGATTATACGACCAGGCATACTGCCAACATAGGTGCGCCTACAGGAAGCAAGCAGCAAATTAACATCGATGACACATCGCAAGACAAGAGCAATGTCATTTAGAAATCAAAACTCAGGATTGGAGAAAAGTCATTTAGTTATCAGAGTAATACAGCAAAGAGCTACCATATATTTTAAAAACCCTACGATACATCAGAGTTATTTGATTCGAGTCTTATTTTCTATTTAATTCTGACTTAAGTTACCCATGATCCTGGAAGAGCTGTATCTAACTTTTGCCATTTAGTGAAACTGAACAACATTACACTTAAGTCATATAGTTATGATTCTTACTCTTCAAGATTCCAAAATGTCCAAAGGACCCTGTGAATTTAATTCTCCTGCTTTCCACGGTTTTTTAGAGCACACTCCTCACCCTCCACCGCTCATACAAGCACCTTTTTACATACTGAAATGGCTGCCCAGGGCTGCTTACAACATCATCATCTCCTTCATGAAGGAAATCAGAACTGGTTCAAAGAGACATTCAAAACACTGACCAAAAGAGAGGAAAAAAAAAAAAATACAAACTCCTTTATATTCAGAGGCAATACTTTGCTACTAACCGTAGTAAGAGGATCTGGGGTCAATAGTAAATCAAAATTCTATTAATCCTGGCCTTTTGAATAAAACTGTGCTCAATCTATATACACTAATTGGAATAACTAAGTTTGGGCAGATATTTTGTTGTGCATTAAAACGTTAGACAGTGCTTTATCATATTTGAACAAGAATCACTGACATAATTATGACAGATGTAGAGTGTGGCATGAAATAAAAAATGCTTGACAAACTGAAAAAAGTGTCTTTTTCACAAAGCCAGCAAAAGTTTATTTTAAGCAGCAATTTACCATTTTTAATTACAACCTTGCTGCCTAAACCAGGTACAACGTAAACGCTGTTTGTGAAAAGGCATAAAAGGGTGATTGCCTAGAAGAAGTTGATCAATGATAAGGGGAACAGTAGCAGTTATCTCATGATCTATACAAAGCTGATTCACAGAGCAGGCCTCAGTTCTGCCACAGGACTGGCATAAAGTAGGAGAGGGGAGAGAGACCTTTGAAAAGACAAGAAAGTCTTAAAAATATCTTGGGAATGCCGTTCATCCAGGGAGGGGACGGTGACCAAGGCAGTGGACCCAGACAATAAACATTGTCCTGTTACGATAAGGAGTTAGCACATTCAAGATTTCAGAACAGGATACAGGAAGGACAAGACTCAAAATTAATCAGTTCTCTCTGTAGAGAACTTTCAGATTCGCCACTATGCTGAGAATAAATAGGGAAGGAAAATTTTTTCTAAAAACCTCAATGTCTCTCAAAGTCACTTCTTGTTGCATTAATTTCTTTTCCTTTCCTCACTGTTTTTGATAGGTAGATTTCAAAAACAGGTACTGACAATTCTAGATAAAGTCATGGAGAGAAAATAATATTCTAAGCAGGTGTCCTTTCTAAAGAAGTGGAAATCTAGATACTAGTCACCGTATACAGCCACAATTCCTCCTAAACTTTCCACTGCTTCCCAGAACCTAGAGTAAGGTCCAAACTCCTTTGTCTGGAATCCCAGGCTCTTCACAATCTGGCCCCACCGGCCTTCCTAACTTGCTGCCATTACCCTCTTGCTTCATCCACAATCAAGATCCTTTTAGACCTCTTATGCTTTTGTACCTTTGTTAATATGGTGCCTTCCTGCCCTTAACACTCTCCATGCCTGTGGAAATCCCAGCAATTCTACCAAACTCTTCCTGACCACTTCTCACAAAGTGATCTTTCCAGCAATACAATGTCTATAGCACTTACTGGCCCTACAATTCCGCTGATGCATACTTATGGCCCTGTTTTTATTCATGGGTACCAAGCACACAGCCTCCTCTAAAGAGCCAGGGAGCACTTTGATGACAGGGAGTGAGTATTGTTACAGAGTAGACAGATGCAGGATATAGAGCTGTAAGGTTCTCCTCACACAGACGCTTGTTTCTCCTATTTACTTAAGGACAGCAGATCAACCATGCCAGCACACAAAGTATCTTATTATCACCACGTTTATACTGTCAAGGTCATACAAGTCTTTGATTACTGCTTGGACAAATTACCTGACCTAAGCCTATTTCCTCATCTGTAAAATGGGGATGATAACAGTGCCAATCGCATGCATTATATGAGGATTATGAGAAAACATAATAGGTAAAGCACACAGCTTAGTGCCTGGCACATAGTAAGCTTTCAAAAGACGTCGACTGTAATTGTTATTAGTAACAGCTACTTAAAAGTCCACCTTTGGCTTCCCGGAAAAAGTACAAAAGCAGAAATCAGTACACCAAAATTTAAGTCCCATTTCAATCTCTGTCTCATGGAAGCAACTCTCATAAATGTCTTTTCATAGCACCAACCACACTCAATGCCTTTAGTGTCCGTCAATCACAGGTGACATCCCCCAAATGTGACCCACTATTCTAGAGGTCAAGCCAAGAAGACAACTATTATCACAGAGCCCATAAGCTACAGAACATATCTATAATGTCTCTTTTGCCAGAAGATATGGTAGCATGCAATTCACTGACTAAAGATACAAAACATACTTTGAATAAATTTTTGGAATATGATGGTGGAAAATGTAGCAAAACAAAATAAAAACATTTTCTTTCAATATTACCAAATATAACCATTTTATTTTAACAAATTAGCATACCAAAATTTCTTCCTGAGAAACTACATAGGTTGGAAATAAATATAACTAGTATTCTTTTACAAAGTATAACTTCTTTGAGGGCAAAATAGTAGTCTTTCCTATATTCTGCCTCACGATACAACATCTACAAAGCTACAGAGCACAATAGAGGAAAGCCTGCAAAGAAGAGCTCAAATCAATTACTTATTATTTAGCCTCAATACACGATTACCTAGAAGTTTTTCTTAAAATTGAAGTATACAAGTTAATTAAAAAAATATATGAATTCCTGCTTTTCTTATAATTGCTGTAGGCAGTTGATAGGTTTATCAGGACTATTCAACTAGTGTAGCAGATACATAAAAACAAAAGTGTCTACATAGTTCAAACTTTTAAGGTACAAGATCATTTTTCATTTTCCAAAAAAACAGTCCAATTTATACTCCAAGAAACAACTACAGAGAATTGCAATATCGTCTATTTACAGCTCCATGCTAATCAAGTATTTTACTATTCGGCCTCATCCCTAGATATCTTCAAATCTAATGTAATCCAAAATGCTAGACAGCTTGTCACTGCCAACGACACCTTAATACCAGGAATAAGATGAACCTTTGCTCACCTCTTTTCCAGTATGTAGACAAGGGAGAAAAACAGGCATTTTGCCATCAAATTTTCATGCCTATTCAATTAAGTAGCTCTTATGGGCTATAATGCAAACTATTCAAGTGATATTTACAAAGAATTTATAATATAAAAGTTTATGTTGTAATGTTAAGTGAAAAGGGTAAAATTAGAATTCTATTGCTTAAAAAAAGAAAGGCAAAAACTGCCCAGTGAAAAGTCTGGCAGGAAATAAAATGTTAAAAATGACCACCCATGAGGATTTTTCCTCCTATTTTATAAATTTTCTACCAAGAGTGTATACATATCGCTAAAATTGGAAAAAGTAAGAAGGCTTAAAGGAGATCCTAATCATTTCAAAACAAAAAACAGTCTTTAAGGAACTAAAGATAGTCTTTTTTTTTTTTGAGGAAGATTAGCCCTGAGCTAACATCTGCTGCCAATCCTCCTCTTTTTCTGAGGAAGACTGGCCCTGAGCTAACATCCGTGCCCATCTTCCTCTACTTTATATGTGGAATGCTTACCACAGCATGGCGTGCCAAGCAGTGCCATGTCCGCACCCGGGATCCGAACCAGCAAACCCTGGGCTGCGGTAACGGAACGTGCGAACTTAACCACTGCGCCACTGGGCAAGCCCCAAGATAGTCTTAAATATAGCATGTCTAAACAAATCTAATTGTTATTCTTCTAACAGTCATTCTTAAATCTTTTTATACACTCATTTGGATGGATGCTCTCATCTAAAGAACTGCATTACTTGAATTCACAAAGCACTCAGAACACACTACCAGTGTAGCAATGTGCTAAGCACCGTGGAGTGAAACAAAGGAGGATGAGATGCAATCGAACCCCTGCTCTATAGAGCTTCAACTTCTTTATGTTTTACCTCTACGAGTTATGCATTAGAAACACCAGAGGCCTCCATTATTCAATCAGTAAAAGAGCACAGTAGATGACAATTGGTCAGTTTAGAGGAGAGTAAGATCATCACTGACTACACTTAGATTAATGGAGGAGGCCTTGGGTTGGGGCCTTAAAACGAAGCTAAGTTTTAGACACGTAAAGAAGAGCTATGCAAATACAGGTTATAAGAAGGACAGTAAGCAAACCATAATATGTCTGGCATTCTATGCTAAGAAAACATTAAAAGCTTGCTACTTCATTTTCTTTTCCCTTGTAGAGACTAATAACGAAACAGCTCCAGTATTTAAAAATCACATTGCAGGTTCCATGCAAAAATTCATCAACATGGAAAGCAAAAGTTCATTTTTCTTCTCATCTTGTTTGAAAATTGAGCCCAGGATTCCTTGTAATGATATGATTTTATTATCTGAACAAACAGCTGGTCAACTACTTCCAAAGAGTTAATATTAATAACTTGAGATATACCATACCAATAAGTATATTTGACCAAGGAATGACTAAGGAAAAACAGATTTTTATGCAAATGATCTCATAAAAAGAAGTTATTTTATATTTAACTTCTATGAACTGATTCAAAATTATTTAATGTAATAGTAAATATAAACATCTAAGTTGTAAGATCCAATAAATGGGAACAGAGACTCTGGGGCTTATAAAAGAAGACAGAAAGGGGCCAGCCCCATGGCCTAACGGTTAAGTTTGGTGCACTCTGCTTCAGTGGCTCAGGTTGGGTTCCCAGGCGCAGACCTATACCACTCGTTGCTGGCCATGCTGTGGTGGCGACCCACATACAAAACAGAGGAAGACAGGCACAGATGTTAGCTCAGGGTGAATCTCCCTCAGGAAAAAGAAAAGAAGTGGACAGAAAAATCCCAATGGAGGTAATCCCAAATGAGAAATGTTGAGAAGACTGAAAACCTGCAGAGTTAATCTGGAGCATAAACAGGACTATTCTTCCTTTAAGCCACTCAACACGGTATGAACAAAAACAATGGGCCAATGTTTAGTCAGATCACTATTATTTTCCTTACTTCAGATTTAAATGTAAACCAAGTCTTTCTCTTCCTTTCCCATCTCACATCTCATTATCATTTAACTCTAAAAAAAAAATCTTTAGTTGTTTTTAAAATCAATTCCTAACTCATTAGCACCTTCCTTCAAGTAAACAAATACTCCTAGCAAAACGCTAGAGCTGCGTGCCTGTGTGGGAGAATAGAAAAAGTGAGGGACAAAAGAGAATCAGCAAGGAAGATAACATAAAGCAGCTCTGGCTTCCACTGGCTATTTTAAGACTGCAGAACAGCAATGCCTGCTCAGGGGCAGAGGAAAAATAAAACTTTGCATGAACTCTAATTGTGATCATATGACCAGTACTTAAATGCCAAGACTTGGGTGTTTCCAAAATGCCTCGACTGTCACAGGGAATCACTTGTTCCCACAAACTCCACCCCTTGGTTGTGCTATAATCCTCTACTGTTCTTTCTCCCCTTCCATTCATCTCCAATCCATAACTCTTGACATAAGCGCACACACTGCTCCCAACCTCTCATCTCCTTAACAACCCCCCCGCACCTGCCTCCAAACGGGTTTTCAAATAAAAATTTTTCCAGGCTTTAGTAACTCACGATGTAGGTGGTCCCCAAGAGCACAAGGGCAGCCTGCTGTAGTGGTTAGGGAAACATCTGCTACAGTGATGGCTAGGAAGTACTTACCAGCAAGGTGAACCAAAAATCAGCCTTAATAGAAGGTTTCACAAACAAATCCACATACCTTTACTTGGCAATGATCAACTTTTATACATACCATAGATTTCTCAAAAGTTCATGTTTACAGAAATTTTAGGCAAACACACAATCTTTTATAAAACTCATAAAAAAAATTCTTCTTTTCTTTGGATTCAATTCTTTTCTTTTTTGAGGAATATTAGCCCCGAGCTAGCTACTGCCAATTCTCCTCTTTTTGCTGAGGAAGATTGGCCCTGAGCTAACATCCATGCCCATCTTCCTCTACTTTATACGTGGGATGCGTACCACAGCATGGCTTTTGCCAAGCAGTGCCATGTCTGCACCTGGGATCTGAACCGGCGAACTCTGGGCCGCTGAGAAGCAAAACATGTGAACCTAACCGCTGCGCCGCCAGGCCAGCCCCTGGATTCAATTCTCTTAACGACAGTCATACACATGTAAACATACTCACTTGAAAAGAGTGAACAAATTTAGTATCTGTCAGTATCAGTACAGATTTAAAGATCTGTACAGATCTGTTTAAACTCAGTCATGTTCACAAGCGGTGAGAACTGTGACGTTAAATACTGCCCACAAACAGGCATCATAAGAATACATTTTTCCACAATTCTGCCACATAAATTAAATAATAATGTCAAGAAAAGGATGTTTTAGGTAAAATTTAAAAATCAGATTAACTTTTATAAAAAATCATATTGAAGCTTATAAATCTAAACTTGTCCTCCTGAGAACGGAGAATTAAACAAACATTTAAAGCTTATTTTTAGAAGCGTAAGCACTCACTACCTAAGTGCTTCCCAAGCTTTACTGAATAACCAGTACTGAGGTGGAAAGAATAAGGACAAATTATCTACATGTCATGTGCCCATGACATTAAGTCCACAAACTCACTAAGTTCCATCATATACTCACATGATACGATGCTGCAGGTAACAAAAGGCAGAAACAAACTAAAACAGCCCTGAGCGCGTACATCAAGTCATCCGAATGGGGAACACCTCCCAACAGCTCTATAGCTAAAATTAGAAGATTTAGACCCTAGATTCAGCTTCTCCAAGATTGGTCCAAGAGTAATGGTGCCGATTTCTTTACAAAAGCAAATTACAGCCTCTAGTGGCACATGTGAGAATAGGAAAACCTAGGTAAAAATATTGAAATTGTCAGAAAGAATGACTCAAATAAATTCCCTGAACTGAATATGTAGCCCTCATTGTTTATTAAAATCTTGGAATGACTTTTCTTTAATGCATAAAAAATGTAAATAAGCAAATAGAATAAAAGGAACCATTTTTCACGGAAAAGTTTCTGAAACAGTTTCCCATTCCTGCCTAACGTCAGTGACCTTGTTTGAATAAGGCAAAGGGAAAATAAGATGATACAGAAGCATCGTATTATTTTTTTCCACAATCCAAGTTTAATCCATATTCACCAACTATAAATATGCATTTAAATTACTGGCATGCTTCTCAAAGCCTCCACTTTTAATTTGGTTTGCTTTAACAACTTCAAGATTGAGGGTATGATGGGAATAGAAGTTTTATCTTCAGTTTAATTACGCTGTACTGGAATTTAAGGAGCTTCTTTTTTAAAAAGTTTTTAAAAATTGAGATATAACTGACACATGACAGTATATTAGTTATGTGGACGTCTTTCTTCTATAAGCAGTTCATGATTTCTACATTTTTAAATGTTCTTTAACACATACACCACAGGTGTTATAGTGTCTCACAACTTCCAACTTCTATGAAACACCTAAAGCACGAGAGACAGGTTCATGCTTTCCCAAGGCCTCTTCCAGTCTGAGCAACAGAGACTACAAAGAAGAAAACAACGAACCCAACATGAAAATCTGATTCTAATAATGTCAGATTAAGCAGAGGCACCATTCTTATAGTTCAATGTATTTTTATAGAAAGATGCAAGAATAAGCCTTAATTAGCCTAAGCTTTCTCCTTATTACTCATACCCATTATGCAAAACAGCCTTCTTAAAAGGAAGATTAAACTGCAAACAAAACAAATTTATTATTGAAGATTTCCTACCTCCTCCTACCTGCCCTCGCTATTCCATTTATTTATTTGTTTTTTCCCAAGGAAGATTAGCCCTAACAGCTACCAATCCTCCTCCTTTTTCTGAGGAAGACTGGCCCTGAGCTAACATCTATGCCTATCTTCCTCTTCTTTATATGTGAGATGCCTACCACAGCATGGCTTGCCAAGCGGTGCCATGTCCACACCCAGGATCCGAACCAGTGAAGCCCAGGCCACCGAAGCAGAACGTGGGAACTTAACCACTGTGCCACCAGGCTGGCCCTATTGCACTTATTTTTAAACTCTAAGAGTTATCGGTCATTATTTATGAAACTCTATGAGGCAAAAATGAATGTAAAGACATTATAATATCCAACCACAACTAATTTATAATGGCATTCAAATGAGAGTCCAGGAAAGCAGAGGCACAGTCTTGCTATCCACTGTTAAACATAGATCAAGGTTACTTTGGGTTTGCCGTTATGGCAGAGGCTCTGGGCTAGCTGATAAGTACTGTAAATGTCCTTTCCATTCAAGGCACCACAAACAGCCCTTTAAGAAAGAGAGAAAGATTATGTCTTGGCTTCTGGGGGGCTTTAGTTCATTGAGAAAGGAGAACCCAAGATGAAAGTGAGAAAAGTAGTCTACCTGTGTCCTCGGATGTCAGACTGATCGCACACTCCTCCAAGTGCAATCCTGTGGAACTCTCGACCCAGAGTCTTAGCCACCGATCTTCCCACGCTTGTCTTACCGACTCCAGGAGGGCCAACAAAGCAAAGAATGGGGCCCTTCAGGGTGTTTTTCAGCTGTCTGACAGCCAAGTATTCCAGCACTCGTTTCTTCAATTTTTCCATGGCATAATGGTCATTATCCAGAAGAATCCGGGCTGCTCGAATGTCCAGACGGTCTGTCAAATAATCCAACAGAAATCATCTGAGCCAATGGAATTTTTAAGTGGAAGAACGCCTTTCAAGATTTGCAAGAGCTAAAATATTTTTTAGAAAAAAGATGTGACAAGAACAGACTTGGATCCGTCTAAACAGGTTTTCAGGGAGACCCAGACTTGGTTTTTCTGCTTAAGAATCAGAATCTCCAGAAATAGTAGGCCTACACAATTAAAAACTCAAGGAGTTATTACTCATATCATTTCATTTCGATTGATTTTCTAGATACACATTATTTCTATGGACACACAATTTTCACATATTCTATTTGGACTGGTATTTGTTCCTTTCTTTTTTTAAAAGTGTTTTTTTAATTACAGAGGTATATATGCTCATTCCAGAAAATCTGATGACACTAACAAAAAAGAAGGAAATACTCATCCATAATCTCATGCCCAAGAAAGCATCACTGCCTTCACTTTGGTATGTATTATTTCAGGTTCTGTGTGTGTGTGTGTGTGCTTATATACCTATTTTTCAAAATGGGATTATATGAGGACTTTAAGTTTTATAAAATGTTTTTCACTTAATATATTACAGACATCTTTCAGTGTCAGATGTACTTTTCAGTAACATTTTAGTGGCTACACAATATTCCATTATTGAATTATCCTTACTCATTTAACTAATTCCCTATTGCTGAGCATTTAGATTATCTACAAATCTTAACAGTTATAAAGTATGCTTCACTGTGCATTCTTGTAACTAAATCTCCACATGTACTGCTAATTATTTCCTTGAGCTGACCTTCTATAAACAGAAGTGCTGGGTCAAACAAAAAAAATTAAGATGCAGGGGCTGGCCCCGTGGCCGAGTGATTAAGTTCTCACACTCCACTTCGGTGGCCCAGGGTTTTGCTGGTTCGAATCCTGGGCACAGCCATGGCGCCGCTCATTGGGCCATGCTGAGGCGGCATCCCACATGCCACAACTAGAGGGACCTACAACTAAAGATAGACAACTATGTATTGGGGGGCTTTGGGAGAAAAAGGAAAAATCAAATCTTTAAAAAAAAAAGAAAATTAAAAAAAAAATTTATGAGTAAAGAATTGCCTAAGTTCTATCAATTAAAGTCTCACCAGAAAAGTATGAATTAGGCTTTCTTTCTAGAATCAAGGTTTCATCAGGTTTACTGATGTGCTTTAGTATGTAAAATACCCACTGAATAAAGACTAGGTCATGGAAGCCAAAATAAATTCATCAGCTGGGTGGCAATCAGGGGACAATACACAGACACATGATCATGCTGACAGGGAAAGAGGACGGGAGAGAGAAAAACATGCACGTGTCCACTCCTGCAATGACTTCTTTGGAACTTGCTATGCACTTTTCCCTAAAGGAACAAAAAGATGGCCTTAACTGATAGTCTGGTTCCCAAGCTCGTCTACAAAAACCCAGCTCGGCAGTAATATACGTAATTTAAGTTCAATGCTATGGATTTTAGTCAGTCCTGACTGAGTGACCTGGAAAGAGAGAAATACAATTTCTTCCCCATTTCCTGGCGTCTGAACCCAAACAATGAGGATAAGAACACAGGAAAGATAGAAAGTTTTCCAACTGTTTCACAATGCCAACCCTAACGCTAAAATCTACCACAGTAAACACAAAAAACACTTCAGAGCAATCCCATATTGTATAGCTCTACATATTAAAATACCGGTAAATCCAATCTTTTAAAAGAGTAATCCACTAAGGCCCAGTGGGACTTATTTCAGTTGTGCAAAGATAGTTCAATATTAGGTTATCGACATATTTATTACATCATCATGTCCAAGGGGAAAAACCTTCAATCAAAATGTCATTTTGTGCCTAAAACGGAACTTGTTATAATGCGACATCCATTCCTGATTAGCATTTAGTAAACTAAGAATAGAATTCTACATAAAGAAAAAACTGAAAACACTGAAGGATTTCTTCCAAGAAATATGTCAAGTAAAGACAATTTAAAAAGTAAGTTCTTTCAAACTTTTAAGCAAAGATAATTTCCATGCTACATAAATTATTGTTTGGTATCTTTTCTATACAGGATTTATTTTTTCTGTTTATTCTTTTTTTTTTTTTTAAAGATTTTATTTTTTCTTTTTCTCCCCAAAGCCCCCCGGTACATAGCTGTATATTCTTAGTTGTGGGTCCTTCTAGTTGTGGCATGTGGGACGCTGCCTCAGCGTGGTTTGATGAGCAGTGCCATGTCCACGCCCAGGATTCGAACCAAAGAAACACTGGGCCACCTGCAGCGGAGCGAACTTAACCACACGGCCATGGGGCCAGCCCCTCTGGTTATTCTTTTTAATGATTTAGAATGCATGCTTCCTATTTTGAAAAATAGTTGTGGTTACATGCGAAAAATTTAAAACTTAAACATATATTTCTCTATTTATAATTGGAAGACTGAAATGCATCTACTGGCTCCTTCTATTCAAGATGGGAAATTAGCAACCATTTCCTCCAACTCTTTGCTCTCTGTCTTCCTTTCTGCTACTGAGGTAAGCTTCTCCTTTAAGAATTAGGAAAGACATTTTTATGGTTTTATAACCATACTCACAACAATTATTTAGACCTAATTCTACACAGTAATGGTTTGGAAGCTCAATATGACTCCTCTCACACCACAATTTACCCATCTTCAGCTATCCACTGAAATACTCAACAATGAGAAGTATTTTCACAATAGGTAGATGAGCACTATGCATCTCTAGTGCTAACAGACATCCAGCAGAAACTGTTTCTGGGATGTGAGTGGCCTCCTTCCCTAGTTGTGAAAATAACAGCTCTGCCCTATTTTTATATTTTCTTGGTTATTTCAGTAAAATGGGAGTCAGCACTCTGTGTTCAAAGAAATATTTTGCTCCCAAATCTCTACAATTACACTGTATAAGCCTGGTAAAAATTCCTGGTTCGTAATTAATTTCACTTTATAAATATGACAAGTGTTGGGGGAGGGGGAAGCTGAGAGTAACTTACTAGGCCTACTAATAACAAATAATCAAATCTGCAATTTTAATATTCTCAGGCCATTATATTATATGCATCCCACATGTCTCCTAAGTCATAGTTAAAGTAAATCCTGGAGCACAGAAAAACATTACCAAGAGAATACCAAAATTTCAAAATAAGACTCTTGGTGTTACCAAATTATCTAGATGTCCCTCATAATGTGCAATAGCCCTATTGTCAAAAGAGAAAATAACAGGGTTTGAAGACTATCACGTCTCCATCAATGGTGCAAATACCTACCAAACATATACCAACATGGAAGCTTGGCAGATGAAATGAAAGCGGAGCAGCTGAACACATATAAAGTTGAAATTTAACTTTCTTTCCCAGGTCTAAACTCACAGGGAGAAAGGCCTTCTCCAAATCTCACAGATTAGAACAACTTTACTTTTTAACAAGGGGTCATTGGAGAGTTCTGAGCTAAAAGAAGACTATCTGAACCAAAGTGGATTTCCCAACAGCCCAGCTAGGTCCAGACCCAGATCTGAACTCAAATGCATCAGGTGACAATAAAGGGCTAATTCAATGGGAATACATGCTCCCTTGCATTCATCTCACCATAGAGTTTCCAGAAAATTTTGTATCAAGAATTAAATCAAGAAATTCAGGTTCAGTTCATTTGGTACAATACCTTCAACTAGAAGGCAGTATGTTGTCATGACATGTAAACATGAAATAAATTAAGAAATAAATTTACATCAGAGTTCATAGTAGCTTATACACAGTACCCAAAAATGTGGAAACAACTCTAATGCCCACCAACAGGAAAATGGAGAAACAAATTATTGATACATGCAGCAATATGGATGGACCTCAAAATTATACAGAATGAAAGAACCAGAAAAAACAGTACATACTATATCATTCCATTTATACAAAATGTTAGAAAATATGAACTAATCTACAATGGTTGCTTGGGGATGGAGAAGCAAGGAGGAAAGGGAGAGCGGGAGGGATTACAGAGAGCATGCGGAAACTTGTGGAGGTGATGGATATGTTCATTGTCTCAATTATGGTGATGGTACCCCAGACATACACTACGTTAAAATTCATCAAACGTACACATTACATATGTACAGTTTACCATATGTCCATTATACCACAATAAAGGTGGAAAATACATTTAGAAATTTATCGGTATTGCTTCTAAACAATTTCCTTCTATAGTTCACCACTGTAATATTATTTAAACTGATGAAAATTTATGGATTCTGAGAATTTAAGAGCAAACAAAATATGAACATTCAAACAGAAAGAGAAACTTAAAAACAAACCAAAATCTAGAGAATGGAATGAATGCAAATTTAAAAGCATTCATGAAGGAAAAATTAGCATAACTTAGAATGTACTTGCTTCCCAAAACAAGAACCCAAGAATTGTAATAGGAATAAAATCTAAAGGTTGTCAAAACAAAAGGGAGATGATTAAGTCAATTTCATCTTAGTACCTAGCCATACACATTAATAAATGTTTTAAATGATCCCATAGAAAACAACTAATGGAAAAGGGGCTATTTAACCTTAACATTGCCCCAGCAGAGCTTAATTCTAGGCTCTCTTTGAGACAAAACAAAAATTTTTTTAATTCTCAATACCAGAAAGGATGGTCCTCTGCAGGTTAATAGGCAAGCATGTGTGTTTTAGGGCTAACATTTTTCAAAATCTCTAGCATTTTTTTAAATGTAGGTGTTTTATTAGCCAGGATAATATATCTGTTCAATTTTCAAAGTCAAACAGATAGCCACTCTAATGCCAATAATAGTTTAGACATACAATCCTCTGTTGAACGCAATAAACCTAGTATGTAAACTTAACAAGAGTGTGTACTAACAGAAACAAATGCAAATAAGATGCTTCTGAAAATTATGCAAGACAGTTGAATATTTCTTATCCCAACCTAAAATGCATAGCAAATATACAGGAAAACTGGTATAAATGCTGTTGATAGAAAAATTCTACTGAAGGATAGAGGGATAAAAATAATTTAAACTCTAAACACTTTCTAATAGGAAAAACACAAACTTCCAAATGGTCAAATTGTTCTGCTGTTATCCTCTCGTGACACGTAATTATTTCTTTCAGACAACATGAGATTTACTGGCTATAGTACTGATTTGGCGCTTATTGCCAACTACCCCAAAGTGTTAGTTTTCTTATGTTCCTAACAAATAGTACATAAACATAAAAGCTTATTGTCTGATTGACTATGGGTATTGAGAAACACGTATTTCACCACTTATAGGAAATTCCACTTTCTCCAAAATCAAGCAAAAGCCACTCTGATGTAGCACCTTCTTTTCTAGTTTGATACCACGACCTACGAAATATAAGCTTAGTCTCTAAAAAATTTACATCAAGAACAGATGTAACAGTAAGATAATCAAAGGGGAGTATTTCAGTAGAATTTGCATGAGCTTTCTGAATGGCAATGGCAATCAGATTGCAAAAAAGGTGTTATTTTGTTGGCTCACCAGTTGTACTTTTGTTCCAAGGAAGTTCCACCATAAGTTCTAAATAATTTCTAGTCAGAGCATATTCTGGCATTGATTGAGGCATTTTTTTGAGTCTGTGGGAAAAGAATACATAGCAAACATGTTAAAAAAACCCAGAAGAATTCTATAAAAACAAAAAAATCAAGTATATCTCCCTTTCTTGGTCAGATATATCATGCACAGTGGTAAAACAAACCTAAAAACATTTTTAAAAATCCAGTTAATGTTTGTTCTGTTTTGTTTTGTCAGTACAGATGCCTGCAAACTGGGAGGAGGAGTGGGGACACTACCTGCCTTCACCCTTGAAATATGGCCTGAGCAGTGTCAGTACAGCATCTCACAGGGAGAGTCTCAAGTCACAATCACCCATTGATTCACTTACTGCAACAAGATCTAACTGTCTGACCACGCAAAACACAGTAATTATAATTATATATTTTTTGTATTAGAGACAAAGTCAACGCATAAAAGCAAGCTAACATCAGATATTTAATAAAAAACGCATCTTCCACAAGATATACACTGCTTAACAAAATGGTCTCTATATAACAGATGTTCTACATTTATTAACTGATGTCAGAGTCAATATTAAAATATGCCTCAACTATATCTACTAATGTTCCTAACTGAACCACAGAAAGTCAAATCTTTAGTGACTGAGAATTCAATTAGGTTCTTTATAAGTTCACTAATAAAAGAAAATGCAAGAGAGTTATAATGTTACAAGTATATAAAGGAAAAAATGGTTTTCTGTTTAACCCTGAGATTATCCAAAAAATGTAATCAACCCATATATCATATCCTGTCATCAAGGGTTCCCTGTACTTTACCCTGTACAAAGAGAAATGACAGGCCCCGACCTCTAGAGTTACAATCTAAAGAAGCAAACAGTAGATGTGAAGAACACAGCAGAACTGAACAAACATTCTGCCTAAACAAAGTATGGTCCATTCTTTAAGACAACGAAAAGGCAGTTACAACAGTGATCACGCTGGACAGCACATTATAGGTGGGAGAGTTGTATCAGTTCTACTGAGCACTTGAGAAAAAGATGAGTGAAAGTGGTATGAAACCAGGAGTACTAGGAATGTTTGAAGAATCAGATTCTGCTTGAAGAATGAAGAGGGAAAAGCATTCCACAGATCACAGCCATAACCTGAAAATTTGGAAAGCCAAGAAAGATAAGAGTTGACAATGGAAAGACAAGATGAATAGAGTGGTCCAGGACTATATTAAATATAAGAAAAGGAGAGCGATCAAAGAATATAAAACAAACGGCTCAGGTTTCAGTTTGTGATCCAAAGTAGCAGATCCAAGTGTCCATGACCAATAATATTTAACACTAATAAGCAAAATGAAAACACTAATGAATGAATAGCTTCTACAATTTACCTTTTTATCTCTTTGACACAGACTTTATGGGCCTGCTCTGGCATACTGGATGTTCGTATTTTTTTCTCTAGCATGACAATGTCATCATTATCTTCATCCTCATCCTCATCTTCTAAAGTACCTGGAATGTGTGTAATCCTCCGAACAGGGCGTATTGCTATAACCTGAAGTAGAAAGCAGAAGAGTAAAACAGTATGTCAAACTAAATTGAAAATGAAGTGCCTAGCTACACGTAAGGTTATAATTGGTGTTGAATAAATACTTTCATGGCCAGAGTCTAAATCTTTAGAAACTAAAGTTCAGAATGATAGCTAAGAAACACATGTACACACGGACGCAGAAGAACTAAAAAAGCAGACCAACATAAGGCGCACGTGACTCTCTGGTATATGCTCACACTACTATTTGAGAAAAAAAATTCAAGAAACTGGCTACTAGAAATAACGAAACATCTAGGAATTATCTTCCTTTAAGTTGCTACTGCAGCCAATATTTTCTTGATATATATTACTACTTATCATTTGGCAAGTGAATAAATTCCATTTTTCCTCCTACATTAAAAATTTCTCTACTCCCTTTGTCTTCAACATGCAGAAAAGTCTTCTTCCTTTCAAAATATTTTATCTTACCCATGGCCCCTTCCAATCAACTACACACTATTTACCTCCCTTCTTGACATCTTCCGTGCTTCCAACAAGTGGCTTTAACTACCACTTCCCCTTCCTCAGCAATTACTTCAGGAATTTGTGCTTTGTACTTTGGCTTTTGTCTCCATCTTGAAGTTTTCTTTGAAATCCAACAACTGTCTCCTGTGCCAAGTCAATGGTCTTGTTTCTGTTCTCTTTCTCCACGATCTATCAAATTTTAAAACTACCTAAGTGCTCTTTTGAAATTCTCAATCATGAGTCAACTCCAGCCATTACTGGAGCAAAATGATATACTGGTACTTAATTTAAAGGCCTCAGATTTTATTTTTTTAACCTACATAGTTACCTACTTAGTACATTCAAATATAAAAAGTAAAAACATAAAGCAGTATATAAAAATGTAATTTTATAAAAACAACTATTAAATATAAACTTTTATTCTTACATCAGTCATTAGCAGACAAAATTAATCAAACACTTTGAAGTATGAAAAACTGAAACTGAAATTTTTTTTTAAGTGAGATTTAAAAGGACATATCAATGATTTCATTGTTGAGACAAAAGTACTGTTTCATGCAATTTTCCCTAGCTGCTACAAGAGCGCTTTTCAACTCTTAGGGAAACAGGCAAAGTGACAGTTTTAGGCTAACTCCAAATATTATCCTCTGATTCCTGCATTTCCAAATAATAGTTTGAGAATTTTCTGGAGCAACTGTGAACAATTTTCTTTTTAAGCAGCTGCAGTTTTCTGCATCTCCCAATGCACAGGATGCATGGGTTTGTCTGTAGGCACCAAATGAATACCCGAATTAATGATCTCATCTCAAGCCAGAAATAATTCAGATTTCTGGCATCCTTGAAAGAGAACTATGTCCTGGAATAGGGAACCCAGACAGGCTACTCCTCTCTCGCATCATTCTCCTCAGCCTGCTTTACTGCTCCCTCTTTTGTCCCACCAGGGAAGAAGCCTTCATTTCTGCTCTTCTTTCTCTAGAACATGTCCTTTGTTAAAGGATCACTGCTGTGCTGAGGACCATCAACTCTTTACAATTATTCTCAACCTTTCACTTCATCTCCCATAGCCTCTGGATCTCCAAGAGCCCTCAGAACTGTCAGTTTCACTCTTGCCCACATCAAACACAACTTCCTGATGTTCACTCTGCCCATACGGAACAAGAGGAACGTCAACAGCTCAAGGTAGACTTCAGACAGGCCCCTCACCTGCATGGATGGAAAGCATGAGAATGAAGGCATCACAAATCACCGGGGAACGGAGGGGTTACTGAACAATGGAAATTCAACTGCTATCTTCACCTCATTAACAAGGCAAAACAAATTACATATGGGGTAAACAGTACATACTTTTTAAAAAGTCAACTAAAGGAAAACTAAAAAGAAAGTGGGTATTTATCAAATCACTGAAGGTAAAAGACTCTAAGCTTAGAAGACAGGAAAAGACTGACAGTTTGACTAAAAAGAAAATAGGAATTTATACAAGTTAAAAATAAAAACCAGCCAAATCACAGTAAAACATACTGACACAGTCCTTTTAGGAAACAATTTTGTAGTATGTTCTTAATACTACATACAGTAAAAAAAAAAGTTATACTCAAAGACACTTATAGCAGTTGTTTGCTAATTTTAAAACACTGAAAACAAGAGACAATGTTTGGCAAAAAGAGAAATGGCTTAGCAAATTATCCCTTTCGATGATTATCAAAACAAAAACAATGAAAAATGTTTCCATGGATTAAAAAATAATAATAATAAAAGATCCAGGCATGGAAAGGACTAGAAGGAAACATACAGAAATTCAAAATTTTATCAGTAACATGAGTGGTAACAAACAATGAAATTTTTTCTTCTTTGTTCCTTTCTTTAATCTCTCAATTTTTTTTTCTTCAAAAAATTGAATCTCACATCACATAAACACAACTGGGAACCTGAAGAAATGGGTTAAAAGAAATATTTACCCTCTTATCATCATCTTGCTTGTGTTTTCTGGTTTTCTGAAGCAATTTCAGGCCTTCAATTTGTCTGACAAGCAGTGGTATGGTCATCTTGAAGCGCTCCTCCAGACTCACAGCATCTAAAATCTAAGGAAATGAGAGTCCATTAGCAGAGCCACACTCTCTCAGAAACACATGCTCCAAAAACAAGGCAGCCAGAGTCACAACTTAAATTGTTAAATAAAAGACAACCCTTATCAGTATTCACAGCTACACAATGGCTAACACAACCAAATTAACTATATTACATCAGCAAGGTCGTTTGACACGAATACCAGAATCCTAAAAAAGACAAGAATAAAGTAACTTGAGTTTTCATTTCAAAATGCAGCTGCGTGCATTGTTCTAAGAACAGGAACAAAACACATGTTTTACGTCAACTCTTTCTGGGCATTATTCTTGTAAAGTCCAGAATGTGTCTACATATTAGGTTGAAACACATTCTAGGTTCAAAATATTAAACTTTTACACATATAAGAGAATAGGAGCACTTTTAACTAACCTCCACTACTGATGTGTCTGAGTAACTAATCTCTCCATTCCCTCAGTAAAACATACTAATGCCCACAGCCAGGTTACTCTCTGGTACTCCTGCACTCTTCTGCTCCTAACAATTGAACTGAATTCTAGTGTTTATACCCAACCTGCTTGTATTCGTTGCACCTGCTATTACAATTGTTGGATTTAGGTATTAAACAAACTGACAAAATAAGGGAGTTTGTTTCAATGAAAACTAACTTGCATGTTCTAGGAAGATTCAATAAAGCAGATTGTTTAAAAATACTATAAAAATAATTGTTCAAGAAAACTTTCAGAGTTTGAGGAAAGACATGCAAATCTAAGATTCTGCTCCTGAATTATTTTTCAAGTGTCTTAGAAACTCATTTCACTTTAAAGAAATAGAAAGTGAAAATCATAGATAATGCATCGTAGCTGTGGCTTATGTAAGAAAAGTCATGAAGAATTCTAATGAAGCAGGGAAAGGTCATGGCTCCACATGTTTGAAACATAGTGAGACAAAGTGTATTTATATTATGTTAAATATTTACCATTTTTGTCATTCTCTACTTTACCTTTTTCCACAAATTGACAAACTACTAATACTGAATATGTAAATAAAAAGCTGCTTGAGTATACGAATATTTAAAGTGATCACCACTAAAAGTCAACTTAAGTGTAAAAGCATTTTAACTACATTTGCGAGTCTCCACTGTCTCTTACCTGAAGGTCAGAATTTAGTATCTGAGTCCAAATAAAAAGTGACAAAGCGACACGGCATTCGGGAAGGGAACACTGTACCTGCAGCTTCTCTTTGTTGCTGGTTCGGATGATTGACGTCAGAATGTCCGGCAGAGCTTCCCGTGGAAGACTATCTAAAAGACGCCTCAACTTAGCAACTGCAGGGACAGACATATCCAACATCTCCACCAACTACGAGGAAAAAAGTGCTTTTAATAAAATCTGGCATCATTCATGAATTAAAACTCCTACTGCCTTATAGTTTAATGTCTGGGCTTCAGAGTCTTTGTTTTTGAAAGATCACTGATTATTATAGCCAGGCATTCTATGGGCCTCACAGGAAAACAGAAGTACTTTCAAAATATCACTCAGAATGAAAAGCAAAAATGGCTCAAACGTGAATAACACTAATGTTTATAAAAAAAGGCTTTTGTAAAATGTGATTTTATATATTTTTCAATGTTATTCTAAAGAGAACTGTAAAATATATCTTTCCCCTAAATTCACCAACTGTTAACATTTCGCCACATTTGCTTTCTTTTTCTGTCTCTACACACACACACCCCTCCCCACATACATACTATTATTGTCGAACATTTTAGGTTAAGTTGCAGACATCATGCTTCTTGTTCTTAAGAACAAGGGAATTCTCTTACATAACCAGTGTAATTAGCAAATTCTGGAAATTTAGCACAGTTGATGCTATTATGTTAATCAATAAATAGTTGAAATACTGTTTTTCAGTAGAACATTTGGATTATCTAGAATCTGAGTATCGACTGTGAATGACTTTTATAAAAACAACTTCCAGGGTATATCCTGGACTACAAATAGATTAAGCTCAAGGCAAGCTTTCAGGAACTGTAATAGACATTAGGGCTGTTGACAAAGACTCCCCTCTTCTTTTGGGCACATGGTAAAACCACTCTTTCTCACCTCCTCTGAATACACATGTGACCATGAGTCTTGCCTTGCCTTGATTCATGAAACGTGAGGAGATATGACAGTTCATTCTGGGGAAAAGCATTAAAAGCCATTAAGAGATTTGCTACATTTCTTTTTCCTGCCTCAGCAATATGGAAGCAAGTTCTGAGACAAATCTAATCCTCCAGGGTCCCTAAGGGCACTCTAACAGGCAGATCACCACACCCACTAGTTTTAGGCATGAACCATAAGTAAGAAATACATCTTTATCATGCTATCCAGTACTTAACACAGCAAAACTCAACCTACACTAATTCACAAATGATGAGCGAATCCCTCATTTAGTCACTCTAATAAGATTTCATATGCCAGTAATAATCAAACCTCTCAAAAGCGCCATAATTTAAGAACCTATCCATCACCTGCCTAGAGTCAAGGGGATTAAAGCATAATTATGATGAAGCTTTTCAGGAGGGAGAAATAGACAATAAAATCTGAAGCGTCTTTCTCCTAGGAATTCAACCTAAGAAAATAAAACAGTTGAAACTCATTCTCCAAGCACTTATTAATATGAACTATTTGTAGGACACAAGATGCTGCTCAGAACAAGATGGCTAAAGCAGGGATGAATTCAAGTTTGGTAGGGGAAACAGCCCTACAAGATAAATTTCAATACTAGGTGATAAGCATTATATTAAAAGGGACGTATAAGGGATCCTGGAGACACAGGCAAAGGACCACTAAGAGCCTATGAGAGTTGAGAAAGCATAAATCGAATGTGAAAATTCAGAGAAGGAATAACCCTCCCAGCAGAGAGAAGAGAAGGCAAAATTATAGCAACAGGAAATAACAAGATGTGAGGCTCTTTGCCGTACAGCATGGCTAGAACTATGGGTATAAATGGGAGCAAACAGAGTTGTGAAGAGCTCGAATGATATACTGAGAAATTTGAACTTTATCCTACAGCCATTAAAGTCTTTTACTTAGGCAAGGGGCCTGCCCAAAACTTATTTAGAAACACTAGTGAACAGGATAGCTCAGAGAGAAAGGAAACAAGAAGGAGATCAGCTAGGAAGCTACTGAAGAAGTCTACTGATGAGGGCTCTAGAAGGAAATGTAGAAGGGGATGAAAGCAAAGCATCAATTGGACATAATCCTAACGTCTAAAAAGAGGAAGGATAAAATTATAATATCCCAACTCAAGGAAATTTATAAAAGCACTATGAAAATTAGACATGGACATGAAGACAAAACCTAAGACTGAATATGGACCAAGTCCAGAAGACCAGCAAAAATTAAATTAGATGCATAATGGAAGTAAAATTATGGTGATGTTTCTCTCTAAAAATTCCTTTAATGTCATGACAAAATCTTTACATGTTTAAAATTTTTCTGTTGATTCAAAGTAGGGAGAAGTAAAGAGCAGAGTGAAAGAAGCTATGAAGCTGTGTCCAATAGAAGAACAAGACCCAGGGAGCATAACCCAGGAAAAGGAAGAGAAATTCTATATCTCCTTCTGCATTCCTAAATAGTATAATCACCTATTCCACTTCTGAAACAGAAGTTTCTTTCTTCAGACTAAGTTCCTCCTTTCAGTCCCACAGAAGCTATAGCTCCAAATTTTCTATTTTTCTACTGTTGTTCACCACTCTAGAAGTATGTCACTTCAAATGTCACGGGGGACAAATACCAGACGTTGTGAACACTTACTCTACACACTTTTTAATGATCAATGGTGTTTAAAATCAAGACCTTTAGGAGTGACATCAGCAACATGGCAGAGTTAGCTCACCCGGGACTCCCTCCCTTCCAAATTACAACCAAAATGAGCAACTGCTTTCCAACCAAAAAAAAATCCTAATAACACAGAAATCATCAGAGACCCACAGCAGCCAAACAAAAGAGGGCGGAGAGGCTGGAGCGGCACTCAGAGGAGCTGGAACAGGGTAAGAGAGAACTTCACTCCCTCCCCTAGAGACTGGGATGGCTGCCACCGGTGAAGGAAGGAGTGGGGGAGGGGCCAGGTGACCGCAGGATCGTCCTGAACTCCCACCACCCATGCAGCAGAAACTCTCTAACGGGGGAAAGCTTTTGCATGGGGGAACCCCATCAAGCCAGGGCTCCGGGAGACCAGAGAGTGAGAGCTGATTAGACTCCAGGTCTGCATGTGAGAGAAAGTGCCCCTCCTCCCCCAACCCGCACGGTGCGCTACCATAGTGGCTGAAGGTGGAAGGCTCAGAACACAAGGCTCTCGACCTCCTTCTAGTGGCGACAGGCTGTAACTGCAACCGAATAATAGAATCATGTGCAAAAACCGCTCCTCTACCATCCGGCAATTTATAAAAGCTCCAGATCAGAAGGAAGACAATAAAAACACACAATTAAGTCCTGAAGACTTGGAAATGGGTAAACTAAGTGACAATGAATTCAGAAGAGCTAACATCAAAAAACTCAATGAGGTAAAGGGAAACAGAGAAACAAATCAACGAGTTCTGGAGTTATTTCACAAAAGAGATAGAAACTATAAAGAAGAATTAACCAGAAATACTAGAGATAGAAAATACAATGGATCAGATAAAACAGAATATGGATTCCCTGAATGCCCGTGTAGATACCATAGAGGAGCAAATCAGCATAATCGAAGATAGACAGGCTGAATGGCTCCAGACAGAGGAAGAAAGAGAAGTAAGAATTAAAAAACTGAAAAAAACCTCTGAGAAATAGTGGACTCAATGAGAAAAATGCAACTTAAGAATAATCAGAATTTCTGAGGGCGTGGAAAAGGAAAAGGGAGCAGAAAGTGTGCGCAACAACATAATAGCAGAGAACTTCCCAAATCTAGGGATTGAGCGAGAAGTGTGTGTGGAGGAAGCTTTCGGATCTCCTAGATGTGTCAATGTAAAAAGACCTACTGCAAGGAATATAGGAGTAAAACTGGCAAAAATGAATGACAAAGAAAGAATACTCAGGGCAGCAAGACAGAAGAAAATAACCTACAAAGGAACCCCTATCAGACTTCCAGCGGATTTCTCTACAGAAACCTTACAAGGTAGGAGACACTGGAATGACATATTCAACACTGTAGAGGATAAAAATCTTCAGCCAAGAGTACTCTAGCCAGCAAAAATATCCTTCAGATATGAGGGAGAAATTAAATCTTTTCCAGACAAACAAAAGCTAAGGGACTTTGTAACCAAAAGTCCTCCACAACAAGAAATCCTCAAGAAGGCTCTCATACCTGAAAAAGAAAAAAAGGGAGAAAAGGGTCACAAAACAGAGAGTAGGGAGACAGATAGAATCAGAATAGGACAGCAAATATTCAACTATAGCATTAGGATAAAGGGAAGGAAATCACCAAAGTAAAGTCAATCTTATCACTCTAACCACAAACTCACAACACAAGTTGGAATAAGAGATGAAAATAAATATTTAGGAGGGGAGGAGGAAAGGGACTGAATCAGTTTAGGCTAAGGTAGTAAGAGACAACCAGAAAATGGACTATGTTATGCACGAGTTTCTGAACACAAACTTCAGGGTAACCACTAAACTAAAAAACAGAACAGAGACACAAAACATAAATAAGGAAAAACCTACGAAACCCAGCATGAGAAATTGCAGAAGTCGATGGGTAGTCTAAAACACACAGGACAAGAAACAAAGAACACACAGGAAAACTGGAAAACGAGCGACAGAATGACAGCATTAAGTCCACATGCATCAATAATCACCCTCAATGTAAACGGATTGAACTCTCCAATAAAAAGACACAGAATGGCAAAATGGAGTAAAGAACAAGATCCACCAATTTGTTGCCTCCAGTAAACACACCTCAGTTCTCAGGACAAATGCAGGCTCAGAGTGAAGAGGTGGAAGACAATATTCCAAGCTAAGAGAAAACAAAAGAAAGCAGGTGTCGCAATACTCATATCAGACAAAACAAACTTCAAGATACAGCAGGTAAAGACAGACATAGAGGGACAATATATAATGATCAAAGGGACACTTCATCAGGAAGAAATAACGCTTATAAATATCTATGCACCCAACACAGGAGCACCAAAGTTCATAACACAACTATTAACAAACCTAAAAGAAGATATCAAAAATAACACAATGATACTAGGGGACCTCAACACCCCACTCACATCAATGGACAGATCATCCAGACAGAAAATCAACAACGAAACAGTGGAATTAAATGAAAAGCTAAACCAGATGGACTTCATAGACATACATAGAACACCTCATGCCAAAACAGCAGAATACACATTCTTCTCAAGCACACATGGAACATTCTCAAGGATAGACCATATGTTGGGAAACAAGGCAAGCCTCTACAAATTAAAAAAAATTGAAATAATAACAAGCATCTTCTCCAATCATAATGCTATAAAGCTAGAAATTAATTACAAGAAAAAAGCTGAGAAAGGCACAAAGATGCGGAGACTAAACAATATGCTATTGAACAAGCAATGGATCATTGAAGAAATTAAAGAAATCAAAAAATACCTGGAGACAAATGAAAATGATAATATGCCATACCAACTCATATGGGATACAGCAAAAGCTGTATTAAGAGGAAAATTCAGCACAATACAGACATCTCTTAACAAACAAGAAAAATCCCAAATAAGCAATCTTAAACTACACCTAACTGAATTAGAGAAAGAAGAACAAAGTCCAAAGTCAGCAGAAGGAGAGAAATAATAAAAATCAGAACAGAAATAAATGCTATTGAAACAAAAAAGGCAGTAGAAAGGATCAATTAAACAAAGAACTGGTTCTTTGAGAAGATAAATAAAATTGAGGAACCCCTAGCCAGACTTACAAAGAAAAAAAGAGAGAAAGCTCAAATAAACAAAACAAGAAATGAAAGAGAAACAACAACAGACTCCGCAGAAATACAACAGATTATAAGAGAATACTATGAAAAACTCTATGCCAACAAAATGGATAACCTAGAGGAAATGGATAAATTCTTGGACTCCTATGATCTCCCAAAGCTTAGTCAAAAAGAAGCAGTCACTTTGAACAGACCAATCACAAGGAAAGAGACTGAAATAGCAATCAAAAGCATCCCAAAGAATAAAACCCCAGGACCAGATGGCTTTCCTGGGGAATTCTACCAAACTTTCAGAGAGGATTTAATACCTATCCTTTTCAAGCTATTCCAAAAAATTAGGGAGGATGGAACACTTCCTAACACATTCTATGAGGCCAACATCACGCTGATACCAAACCCTGACAAGGACAGCACGAAAAAGGAGAACTACAGGCCAATATCGCTGATGAACATAGATGCAAAAATTCTCAACAAAATTTTGGCAACCCAAATTCAGCAATTCATCAAAAGGATCATACATCATGACCAAGTGGGATTCATACCAGGGACACAGGGATGGTTCAACATCCGCAAATCAATCAAGGTGATACACCACATCAACAAACTGAGGAATAAAAACCACATGATCATCTCAATAGATGCAGAGAAAGAATTTGACAAGATCCAACAGCCATTTATGATAAAAACTCTGAACAAAATGGGGATAGAAGGAAACTACCTCAACATAATAAAGGCCATATATGACAAACCCACAGCCAACAGCACACTCAATGGGCAAAAACTGAGCGTCATCCCCCTGAGAACAGGAACGAGACAAGGATGCCCTCTATCACCACTCTTATTTAACATAGTACTGGAGGTCCTGGCCAGAGCAATCAGGCAAGAAAAAGGAATAAAAGGAATCCAAATGGGGGGAAGAAGTGAAATTCTCGCTGTTTGCAGATGACATGATCTTATATATAGAAAACCCCAAAGAATTCATTGGAAAACTTTTAGAAGTAATCAACAACTACAGCAAAGTTGCAGGGTACAAAATCAATTTGCATAAATCAGTAGCATTTCTATACTCTAATGACGAACTAACAGAAAAAGAACTCAAGAACACAATACCATTCACAATTGCAACCAAAAGAATAAAATACCTTGGGGTGAATTTACCTAAGGAAGTGAAAGACCTATACAACGAAAATTACAAGGCTTTTCTGAAAGAAATAGATGACGACATAAAGAGATGGAAAGACATTCCATGTAGATGGATTGGAAGAATAAACATAGTAAAAATGTCCATTCTACCTAAAGCAATCTACAGATTCAATGCCATCCCAATCAGAATCCCAATGACATTCTTTACAGAAATAGAACAAGGAATCCTAAAATTCATATGGGGCAACAAAAGACCCCAAACTGCTACAGCAATCCTGAGAAAAAAGAACAAAGCTGCAGGCATCACGATCCCTGACTTCAAAACATACTACAAAGCTACAGTAATCAAAACAGCATGGTACTGGTATAAAAACAGGTGCACAGATCAATGGAACAGAACGGAAAGCCCAGAAATAAAACCACACATCTATGGACAGCTAATCTTCGACAAGGAGGTAAGGGCATACAATGGAGAAAAGAAAGTCTTTTAACAAATGGTGCTGGGAAAACTGGAAAGCCACATGGAAAAGAATGAAAATTGACCATTCTTTTTCACCATTCACCAAAATAAACTCAAAATGGATCAAAGACCTAAAGCTGAGACCTGAAACCATAAGGCTTCTGGAAGAAAACGTAGGCAGTACACTCTTTGACATCAGTATTAAAAGGACCTTTTTGGACACCATGTCTTCTCAGACAAGGGAGACAATAGAAAGAATAAACAAATGGGACTTCATCAGACTAAAGAGCTTCTTCAAGGCAAAGGAAAACAGGATTGAAACAAAAAAATAACCCACTGAGAAAAAATATTTGCAAGTCATACATCCGACAAAGGCTTAATAGCCATAATATATAAAGAACTCACACAACTCAACAACAAAAAAATCAAACAACCTGATAAAAAAATGGGCAGCAGACATGAACAGACATTTCTCCAAAGAAGATATACAGACGGCCAACAGGCACATGAAAAGATGTTCATCATCACTGTGCATCAGGGAAATGCAAATCAAAACTACACTAAGATATCACCTTACACCCATTAGAATGACAAAAATAACTAAAACAAATAGTAACAAATGTTGGAGAGGTTGTGGAGAAAAAGGAACCCTCAGACACTGCTGGTGGGAATGCAAACTGGTGCAGCCACTATGGAAAACAGTATGGAGATTCCTCAAAAAATTAAAAATAGAAATACCATACGATGCAGCCATCCCACTACTGGGTATCTATCCAAAGAGCTTGAAGTCAGCAATTCCAAAAGTCCCATGCACCCCTATGTTCATTGCAGCATTATTTATAATAGCCAAGACATGGAAGCAACCTAAGTGCCCATCAACAGATGATTGGATAAAGAAGATGTGGTATATATATACAATGGAATACTACCCAGCCATAAAAAAATAACAAAATTGTCCCATTTGCAACAGCATGGGTGGACCTTGAGGGAATTATGTTAAGTGAAATAAGCCAGATAGAGAAGGATGATCTCTGTATGACTCCACTTATATGAGGAATTTAAAAATGTAGACAGAGAACAGATTAGTGGCTACCAGGGGAAAGGTGGGCTGAGGGGTGGGCACAAAGGGTCAAGGGGTGCACCTACAACACGACTGACAGACAATAATGTACAACTGAAATTTCACCAGATTGTAATCTATCATTAACTCAATAAAAATTAAATTAAAAAAAAAGAAGACCTTTAGACACTGCCTGATCCTCACAGATCTAGTTCTAGACTACAGCAATAGAAAATAGAAGACTATGTTTTATAACGTATTTCAATAAGGTTTGAAACCGTCAGTAAGGAGAGGCGCTTTCTGTTCAATCTAGAGTTAACAAAAAAGTCAAACCCAGAATTAAGCAGTCAAATATTTAACGCATGCCCAACGTGTGCTTCCCTCCCCTCACTCCAGTTGACCAAGGCTTCAACCAAACTTGAAATCAGTCTACCATGGGCTTGACCTTCCTTGCTTACTGCCAGTCACAGTGTGACCTTGACTTCTGAACCAACATAACTTACATAATTTGGTGCCTAGATATTCTAGTGACAAATAGCTTCTGTGCAGTATTTTAACTTTTAACATTACTTAAGTTTAATAATTATATGGTTTGGAGACACCAGAAGTTACAATGAAAGGTGTAGAAACACTCTTTGGAAAAATTTTAGAAAGTGTTGGCTAATGTCTTAGAATGATTTAGGTACAATCTTAGGGAAAAGCACACTGAAATTAATATATTAGAACATATTACTAAGTCATTTAAACATACACTACCCTAAAATTTCACCAATCAACAAATCCATCATATCTTAGGGCAGCAAAGGAAGCAAAGAAAATGGGGTTTTAAGGAAGAAATAAAAGCGACTCACTTGTACTGCATATTTGTAAAACTGCTCTGAGAGTTCTCCCAGCTCCTCCCTAGTCTTACAGGTGTTGGGAAATTCTTCAAGCCGGTCCAACTGCTCCACTTCAGCGACAGGATACGGCTTCTCTTTTAAGACCTGTACAATCTGGAACCGGCACAGGCCTGTAATCAGCAGAGTATAGTGGGGCTTAGGCCAGTTACTGCCCACAACCTGAACTGCCAGGGCAGCCGTCCCAATCCTGAAACACACACAAAACATGAGTGTTACAAACGTTCAATACGCTAGCAAAGAAACCTGCCTCAAAAACGTGTTGCCATTTCTGAGAAATTCATTTAAAAACAAAGAACATCTAAACTGTAAATGAATTATTTCTCTAATTTAGCCCCCAGTACATGGTCTATCAAGTCACTACCATCAGCTGTGGGGCAAAGCAGGCCATCTCATTCTAATCAGCACCACCTTTAAGAATTAGGCAGAAATTCCTAAACATTTGGATTATTTAAGCATAAAAACGTAAAAGTAGTCGACAATTAGAAAGCTTAAATTAATTCTGCCAACTAGGAATGAGGCAATCTTACAGCAGAACAAATATTGGCATTTTAAACATTTAAATATAAACAGCATGATGTAACCCAACCTAAGACATCTCTGTTCCACTACCAGTTCTGCTACTAACATCAAGAGGGGATCTCGACACAATCTATAAAACTTCTACACATCCACCTTATCACAAACTGCCGTCCATTCCGGGAATTAGCACAGATGCCCTTGAATACTGAAGTTCTAAGTGTGGGGCTAAATATTCGAGGCCACACATTGGCATGGACTGAGGAGAAAGACCTGCACCTCCAGAAGTTAAAGCTCGCTCTCTTCTAAGCCGTAATCACCTCAGCTGATAGGAGCTGGGCAAGTCATGCTTTATTTGAGCCTTGGCTCCTTATCAGAACATACAGTTCTGACCAAGTCACATATAAATTTCATTCACACTAAGGAAGTCTCATCCAAACTAAGCCAAAGTTATACCAAACAGAAAGATCGACATTCAGAGGACACTTCCAGATCCCAAAGTAAACATGTTCTCCCCTCAGCCAGAGGAAGGGCTGTAATTTCAGAGCAGAAACTAGAATTAAAATGCCTATGGCTCTCAACAGCCTGGGAACAGTAATAGTACAGTACTGCACTTGCCCATCTCCAACGTCCTGGGTGACATACAAATACAGCAGGTGAACGTTTTAGCGAATTTGTTTACTTCTATATGCAGTTGATTCTTGATTACTTGCTTATAAACTACTCATTCTGCAGACTACGTGTAGCCTTCGGCTGCCCTCTACCACTCAGTTTATTCCGAGCTATGTCCATCTCTCCTCCCCACCTTTCTAGTTCTATCACGTGTACAGGGGGTAAAAATGGATTTAAACCACAACTGAAACCAAAAAATTAGGAAGATAATTGGGTGGGGAGAAAAACCATCAGATACTTTAAAAACTTGAAGCCACTTGGCAATTATCTACTCTTTTGAGTTATTTGTGTTTTGGGTACTTTTCTTCAGTCATTAAGAGTAGTAGGTTCTACCTCCCGTTTCCTGAAAACCAACTCTGATGGCCTGAAAGAGTCAGCAATACCTAAATTGATCAGAGACCAACTAAGACTATAATCCACTGCCTAAGCTTATACAATGCAGAAAGAATTCACAGCTGTGTCTACAAGAAACACCAACAGACAAGAAACCGGATCCCTGCCCGAAGGAGTTTACAAACCAGAAAGCAAGGAGAAACCAGAGACAGAGATGAGACAAATCCAAACCACCAGGTTAGGAGACAAATTTAATGACTCGGGCTACGTAACTGATCAAAGATGAGACTAAAAATGAGGTTTTTTTACAAAGCAAATAAAATACTTTTGTTAACTGAAAGGAAGATGTTCCAAACTGAGAAGAGATTAATACTATGACAATCCTAATTAGAAAAATAAAGGTTTTAAATATGCCAATTAGTTCTTACTTTAAACCACTCCTAGTTGACTAGAATGTACCCTTTCTAAAAGAAAACCCCACAATTTGTGAAACAATAGAAGGCCAGAAACAAGAGTACCGGGTGAAACACATTTTGGGTGAAAAGCTCTGTGAAAAAGGACCATGTTTAACGTTATTTTAGACAATTTCTATTGTATTTTGGGCTCTAGGTTTTACATATAAAAACAGGTATTTAAGTAAGCAAAATATTCAATCAATCTAATACTCTCCCTCTAACGTTGATACATAACAGGCTTTAATATCAAGTTAGTCACCTTTCTAAACATTCTACTTCTATTAATATGTGTCTTACTAGGCATGACCAAAAGCAAACATTTTGATTTTGCAACAGGTCCAAATTTATTCATGCAAATGAGTGGTGTTCTTTCCTTTTTGGTAGTAGCTCTGAAAATCTACACTGTAGTAACTGTGATATTTTACAGTTCAAAGAATTTTTGAAACTCCTAACTGAGATCTACTTTTGGAGCTGTAAAATATTATTTTAATCCAGAGTCTGACTACAATGTGTACCATTTGTGTAATTTGGAAACTGTCTTAGATGGTCTAAGAGTTCCAGAAGTATTTGAGAACAATGGGAAAATCTACAGCAGCACCACTGCAAATAGCAGTTTTCTGAGAGAATATTATGTAAATATGTAATCTCTAGTCTAAACGCCAAGCATTTGCTATATATTTTTACTTTAAAGCTCTCCACTTTTCTTGTAACCCTCCATCTTCCAAGTCCTTTTTGTAATGACGCTAATTCATTCTGCCCATATTGAAAGAATGTGGGGTCCCCCACTCCTCCTCCCAGGCTCCAATTGTGAAATCTACATTTAAAACAACCAACTTGGGGAATAACACCACTAACATATAGGGTTATTGCTTTGCAGTTTACAAAAGGCTTTCCTAAGTATTATTTCATTCTACGCTGCCCTTCACCCCTGTGAGCAAGGCAGCTCTGTCTCCTTATTATAAATGAGTAACAGAATGAGCATAAATGAGTAACCCTTCAAGAAGGGTAAACAGGTTAGTTAGCCATGGTTACAAGGATAGTAAATAGCCATAGGGGACCTGAACTAGGTTTTATGACAAAATTCACTCTTTTCTCACCACAACAGAAAATATGAATTTGTACCTACAAGAAGTAGAAAAACAAACACTTATTACTATAGCTTCTAAATAGCTGAGATCCTGGAAAGCACACCTATTATTTAATATCCAATGTTTACATCCTAATGACACTTAATGAAGCTCTGGAAACAAAAGCTAGACATTGCTGGGGAAGAACCACCAAAACGTCTTTTGAGTTTCTTCTTGGTGTCACTCTACTTATCTTCTTGACTATTTGATGATTTTTGGCAAAGTTTATGATTAATAATGATTGAGAAAGAAGGAAGGACTGTTAGGACAGCCCCAAGTTCCACAATAGGTGAGGCATGGGTGCTACAGGATTGATTTTCACTCCTTTCTTAAAACTTCATTTCTGAATCTAAGAAAGGCCAGTTATAGACAGATCTTCCTTAAAAAGAGTAAATGCAGATTTAGGAAAATCTAAGTAGAGTTACCCATTGGGCACGTGATAAGATTAAATTTGAAAATCTTAGTACTATCAGGTAACATTTTTGAAGCCCTGGGAAGACTAACAGCACAAACAGGAGTAATGCATGGACAAGGGGTTGATCCAAATTACGAAACTGTGTATCTGCTATATATAAAGCATTCATTTCTTGTTAGACAAATGCCAATGAAACTAATTTGAGGTCTCAGAGATGAAGAAAAAGCCAAGAAGAGGCACTGAGAAACCAGAACTATGAGAAATTGAGGCCATGTACCCCAAAGCACAGGTTGGAGGAAGACTGGATGACCATCTTGAAACGCATGAAAGGACGGTGTTCAGGAAGCACTAAATGGTTCCCCATTTCACTAAGAAAACAATGGGTCACCCAGGAGCCACCAGAAATACAGTGCAGTTAGGCAGGGTGTCCTGAGGTGGCATGGGAGCCAAGTTCCGTCCTGCAGGGACAATCCAAAGCTCCTCCTATAAAAAGGTTCCTGTGTCAGGCAACACACCCGAACACTAACATGCAGAAAAGGACTGTGCTGTGCAAAACGGGAAACGAGGTGGTTCAGGTAAGTCAACATCTGGCCCTGCTACTTTGTGTGGCAAAGCATTTCTGCTGCTCCTTGAAGATGAAGCCATCTTCACCCGGATGGTCTAAAGGAGACAGGAGCAGAGGCCTGGCCTTCCCTCTAGGGCACTACTACCATCCGGAAAGCAGGTAACCAACCGGGTAAGGACAGATATCTGAATTGAAAGAGAATAACATTATGGATAACTCAGTATTTGTATTAGTAAAGCTTTCCTTTTTACTTTTTAAGGTAAAGAGTGTTTAAACGTCATATTAGAGAAAAAGGACATTGGAACCTAATACGAAGGAATGCAATACAACCTTTCTATATAGACTTTTCAAGCAGCAAACAGTATTTCTAGGACAAGTAGATGATCTGGAGGGTCCTTACAATGCTGGAATTCTATGAAGAATTTTCAGTGTACATTTCCAACCTTACATGATTAAATGTTAACAGTGCTATTCAAGTAAAAGAAAGGCAGCAATATGAACATCAAGGATCAGATTACACATCATCTGAATATTAGTGATTATTTCCATGCAGCAGAATGTATTTATTGTTGTTTTGGAGGGATTTACATAAAAGAAATTAAAAATCCTCCAAAATCTGGCCAGAGTAACACCAACAAAACACATCAAATGACTACTCAAAAATACAACTAAATCTATTTTTGAAGTTCACAGTGTACCCCTGGGGAAGCACCATACATATGCACAATAGAAACAAAACAAAAAAATCTATCATGAGCACTCTTGCCTCAAGAGGCAACTAAGTGCCTGGGCACAGAAAGCAAAAAATTATGGGAAAAATAAACAGAGGCTTAAGGAGAGGGGTCATATGAAGGGAAATCAGAATCCAACACAATTCGCCAGAGTGTCCTCAAACTTGGAAAGCATCCAATTCCACCCAAGCCATCAGCAAAGCAAATCAGATGGGAGCCTCAATGTTTTCCAAGCTTGAGAAAAGCAAGGCTTTTACTATGCAGACCAGTAATGGACTGTTAGGGGTCTTTTTACTTTATTTTGTTTTAGGAGGGAGGGGAGAGGTCTCAATTTCATTTGAGAACTTGAGGAAAGCTAGAGAGTCTCCTTAAAACAATGTACATAATCACAAAATTTTAGATAAAAATTAGGCATTCCTAATCTTCCCGAAATCCATTCAGAGTGAGGAAGCCCTACCTTTATAAAAGGATAACTGTAGGTGAATGAGGGGCTCTAAACTGAAAACCTCTCAGGAGTTAAGGACAGGAGGCAGGGGCTTGGGAGGTGCGTGTGGAGATAATAACAGCATTTGTTGAGAGCCGACTATATACTAGCATCGTCCAACAGAAATACGTGAGCCACATACCTAATTCTAGTAGCCGCAGCATAAAGTGAAAAGAAACAGAGGAAACGCTAATATTTTATTTAAACCCAAAGAGCCAAAATATTCCATTCCAGCATTTACTCTATACAAAATGTATTCTATACTTCGTACAAAATGTGCTCTATACAAAATGTATTCATCAACAAAACATTCTTCACACTAACCTGCCAAAATCCAATCGGTACTGTACTCCTATAGCACATTTAGGGTGACCACCCTGTTTGTCTGGGACTGAGAGGTTTCCTGGGACATGGGACTCTGCCCAAACCAGGACAGTTTCCGACAAACCGGGACAAAAGTGGTCACTCCAGTCTCTCGACCTGGACGAGCCACATTTCAAGAGCTCTCTAGCACATGTGGCTCGCGGCTGCAGTACTGGACAGCACTACTACGGATAGAGCGGGCGCCAAGCCGATTACACACACTAGTTCATTTAATCCTGTAACACACCTAAGCGACGGATGCTGTCAGCGTCCAAATTACGATGAAGAAAGAAAACAGGCAAGGGTGAAGTCTGTCACCCAAAGTCACACAACTAGGGCCACGGTGTTGTGCAACCTAGTGTGAGCTTGGGGCCTAAGACACGCTAAATAGGACAGAAGGAGCAGCGACAGGGAGGGAGACAAGGGAACATGTGGGCAGGAAAGCCCTCTAGAAGGAAACAGCAGGACCGAGGGGAAGAGAAGGGCGCGCAAGGGGCGCGCAGAAAGGCGCCCGAAGTTAACGCAGCGATGGCGGGACGCGACGGAACGGGGAAGAGGAACGCGCGGGCAGCTCGGGTCTCAGCGAGCGCAGGAAAGGCGGCGCAGGCAGGAGGGCAAGGGACGCGAGCAGGAGGGCCGGTGCGGAGGGCGCCGGCCTGGGGTGCGGAGGCCGGGGCGGCGAGGGCACTTCAGAGAAACCGCGCCCCGCTCCCCGGGGCCGCAGAGGCAGGCGCGGCAGCCAGGCCCGGCCGGCAGGGGCCGCGGCCCACCTGTGCAGCGGCGGCAGGTCCTGCGCGTCGCTGGCCGGGTCGGGCGTGTTGGGGATGACGCCCAGGATGGTGCTCTGCAGCGACGTGCCCTGGAGCAGGCGGCTCCGCACCAGCTGCAGGTTGCGGGCCGAGTCCACGCTGGTGCGCATGGTGGAGCCGGGCAGCAGCACGCCCTCGTGAGTGAGCAGCAGCGGGAGGCGGCTGGGGATCTGGATGGGGCTCACCGACGACATGGCGGCAGCCGCGGGAGCCGGGGCCACACCGCTGCGGCGGCCGCAACCAAGATCCCAGCTGCCGGCGCGCCGCCGCTTCCGGGCTCACGCGCCGCCGCTTCCGGCCCCGCGCTACGGGCCGACCCCGGCCTCACGCGCCGCCGCTTCCGGCCCCGCGCTACGGGCCGCCGCTTCCGGGCTCACGCGCCGCCGCTTCCGGCCCCGCGCTACGGGCCGACCCCGGGCTCACGCGCCGCCGCTTCCGGCCCCGCGCTACGGGCCGACCCCGGGCTCACGCGCCGCCGCTTCGCGCCGCCCCTCCCGGAGCTGCCTGGGAAGACGCTGTCGTACATATGCGAAAAGAGGCGCTCTGCTGCCCGCTGGGACCTTCCCTTCTCCAGGCCTGCTCCTCTGCTTTCTCCTGAGGTTCACTCACAGAGCAGTCCCCTACTTTGTGTTCACAAGGATGATCATATTTGAATTATATCCACCTGAAATGCTTTTAACTTTTCATTCGAATCGATGTTAGATTTTCAAAAATGTTGCAAAAGTATAATAGCCTTCTCAGCTGCCCATCGTCTTACATAATCACTTATAATTGTAACAACCAGGAAATTAACACTGTTGTCTAGTCTATAGAGCACACCTAGATGCCAGTTTTCTCATTAATGTCGTTTTTTCTGGTCCGGGATCCCACTTTACATATAGTTGTGCTGTCTTCTCAGTAATAGTTTTTGTTTGTTTAAAGATTAGCACCTGAGCTAACAACTGTTGCCAATCTTCTTTTTTTTCTCCCCAAAGCCCCCCAGTACACAGTTGTACATTTTCAGTTGTGGGTCCTTCTGGTTGTGGCATGTGGGACGCCACCTCAGCATGGCCTGATGAGCGGTGCCATGATCTCGCCCGGTATCCGAACCGGTGAAACCCTGGGCCCCCGAAGCGGAGCGCACAAACTTAACCACTGGGCCACAGGGCTGGCCCCTCAATAATTGTTTTGTTTTTTTCTAACCTTGGTATTTCAAGGAATACTGGTCCATTATTTTGTAGAATGTCCCTCAGTTTGGGTTCATGTGATGTTTTCTCAAGCTTAACCTATACATTTTTGGCAGGAAGACCGCAGAGATGGTGTGGCCTTCTTAGTGACACGTGATAGCTGAATGACTTAGTGATGGCCATTTTGACCTTGAGTACTTGGTGAAGGTGGTAGGTGCCAGATTTCTCCACTGTAAATTACTACTTCCGTCTATATAAGTAATAAGTATTTTGTGGGGAGCTAATTCTACATTAATTAATTTGGAATTCTGTAAGAAGAAGCTGTCCCATCTCTCTCATTTATTTACTTATTCAATTTTTTTATGTTAGTATGGATTCATGGACATTTTTTTTTTGTGGATTGTAACCCAATAATATCATGTATTTTGCTGCCTGAAGTTTCGCATTTGGCCATTGGGGGTCCTGTCACATTGGAATTTGACTTGGGTTTGGCTGTAGCTGGCAGAGGGAAAATTTTTCCCAAATGTGAAGTCCAGCAACGCTCTCAGAATCCAGGAGGGAACTGAAAATCCATTCAAGTCAACAAGCATGCATTGAAGGACTGCTAGGTGCAAGGTCTTGGGCTAGCTGTGGAGGGGTAGAGAGCATTACACAAGGCAGCATCCTACCCTCACCGTCTCCGGGCCAGGGGACAGTCTCGGAGATGGCTGAGTCTGATACAGGACAGATGGAGCCGTGTTTGTGTGTGTGCAGCAGATAAGGGAATGGAGAAGGCGGGTGTCCTAGCTGCTGCAGTGGAGGGACAGGGACTTGGAAACGTTCACCCAAAGCTCTTTCTCTGACATGACTGCACCTTCTTTCATTTATTCACTAGACAAATACTTTTTGAATACCTACTAGGTACTGAATCTTACTTTAGGTGCTGGGGATGCGTCAGTGAACAAGACAGACAAGGTTCCTGCTTTCATGGAGCTGACATTCTAGTGCACAAAACAAACAATGAGGAAGGAAAATAATTTTGGATAGTGATCAGTTCTTTAGATGGTCAGAGGTGGCCTTGCTGAAGAGATGACCACTGAACTGAGCCCTGCACTATGAGGAGGCAGCAATGCAAAGATCAGGGGTGGGGCGGAGGGGACAGTATTCCAGGCAGAAGAAGCAACAATTGCAAAGACTTTGTGGCTTGAATGAATTTAGGATGTTTGAGGAACCTGTTCCTGGAATTTGCTGAGCTTGGGCCCAGTGGCACTGAGGAGGAAGAGAAGTAGGCAGGGTCAGGTTAGAGAGGGTACGAGGCCCTGGTAAGGAGCTGGGGTCTTATTCTGGGCCTGATGCAAGCCATTGGTGATTTCAAGTTGTGGAATAAGTTTTCTGGCTTATGTTTTCAGAAGATCATTTCAGCAACTGGTAGAGAATGGAATGTGAGGGTTTAAGGTCAGAAGCAGGGCAGCCAGTTAGGAGGTGGTGAGGATGCCCAGGCAAGAGGTGATGATAATTTAGACTAGAAGCAGAGGAGTCAAGCTATGTTTGAATGTAGCTTCAACAGAATAGGCTGCTGGATTGGACATATCGAGTGAAGGAAAAACAGTTGTCAAGGATATCTCCTAGGTTGGGACCAGAGCCTCTGGGGCCTAGAGAGGAGTTCAGCTGATAGCTGAATATCCCGGATACAATCAGCAAGCTCTGATCACTTCTCTGGGTGTATACTGTGTACACTACCCTGTGGTAGACTCTGGGGGTGATCCAGAGATAAAATATGCAAGGCACAGCTCCAGAGGAGCTTACCTTTGCATCAGGACCTCTCCAAGGCCAAGGAGGGATGAGCTCCATTTTCTGAGGCTATTTTAACAAGGAACTTCAAAAACCGTCTTATAAACTTTCCAGTATATTTTTTAAACACTTATGTTTAATGCTTTTAACATACACACACAGACACCTAACAACAACAGACAACATAAGTATTCTACTCACATAAGAAGGGCTGGATTTGTTTTTTGAAAATATAAATTCACAGTGCCCTATGGAAGATGTGGTATGGGAATGGGCCCACAGTTAAGTTGCTTGCTTGATGAACACGTCCTTTCGATCCTCTTGGTATATCTCTGTGGTGGGATATGTCAGCCCACTTGGAAAAGCGTCAGGAGTCTCAGTGTGGAATCTTCAGCGATCATTTGGCCCTCCTGGCTCCTTCTTTGACAGGCTCTGCATCTACTTCCCTCATTTATACATCAAAAATTTATTAAGTATCTACTATGTGCTGGGCACTATTCTAGATTCATGGATACACCGGTGAATAAGACAGACAAGGTCCCTGGTTTTAAAGAGCTTACATTCCAGTGACGTAGCAGAAAATAAATAAGCCAACAAATAACTAAGTGGCAGTTTCAGAAAGTGATATGTAAAGAAAATATAATAGGAAAATATGGAGAAGGTGGTGGGGAGAGGAGTACAACATTAGCTAGGGGGTCTGAGAAGGTTCCTCCACAGAGGTGGAGTTTGAACTTGGACCGAAGAACAAGAAGGGACCGGCTCTGCAGGGAGCTGGGAGGAGGTTCTTGGCAAGATATCAGGACTAGTGCAAAGATCAAGGTGGGGAGGAGCTCTCCAGTTTCTGGAAGAGAAGAGAAGACCAAGCACTGGGAGGCAGGGATTCAGCAGTCAACAAGATGGCCGGTGCTGGCCTCCAGAAGCTATTGGAACGAGCAGAAGGAAATAAACCCAAGAGCAAGCAAAGTTAACTAGCACAGGGAACGAATGGCCTGGAAGGGAGAGGTATGGGGAGGAAAGTCGAATCCTCTAAACGTTTTCGGGGCTTCTGTCCCCTTGTACTGGGCACCTTCCTTACCCTCTGGTGCACCTTCTGGCCTTCAACCCTAGACCCTACTGGGTAAGTGATAGGAAAAATGAGGAGATAAACAGCTGTTCCAGAAAGCCCTTGCCACGGGTTACCTTGCTCCAGCGGTCCCCTCCTGTTCACAGGCTGTTTCTTCATATGCAGGTAGCCCATGTCTAAACCAGGTTTATAATCATGACTTTTGCCCCTGGATGGGGAGAACACAGGGCAGGAAGCATCTGTTTTCTCTGTTTTATTCCCAGCCATGTCCTGTCTGCCCCTGACTGCACTGATGGTCCTGCCACTAATTTGTGTGAATAAACTTCAGCTCCAGCTTCTTCCTGAGGGGGAGCTGGGAGGCCAGGGAACTTTTCAAGGACTGCCAAAGGAAGTTCTGGAGGGAATTCCCGGGCCAGTCAAGGAGGTGGAGGTGGGCCTCGTAGAACAGGAAAGTGGCCCAAGCTAATGTGACCTCCAGCTATGTTGAGATGAGCAATTCGTGTTCTGCAAACATACCCCCTTATACACATTTGCATTTCCTTAATTTTCATTTGGTTTACTTTTCCCTGTCACCGGTTTCCTGGACAAATTCCGTATAGAAAAGAGTCACACCTTTGAAACCCTCATTGCATCTGTTTGCAGGTCTGTATAGAAAAACCAGATTGGCACATGATACTATAGCTGAAAGATGAGAGGAAAATCTCATTTCCTTATTTGACCTCTAAGAATCTGGTCTTCCCCATGAGCCCCTGCTTGCTGGTAACTGAGGAGAAAATAAATGTTTAGGCTTACGATTTTAAGACCTTGTTTAATCCAGTCATTTAAATAGTTCCTTTAAGTAATGCTCAGTCTCAGAGTTGTCGCCTGGCTGAGGAAGAGTCAGGGTCCTGGGAACAGTGTCCTCTACTCCTCTGCTTCCCAAGTGATGTCATTTATCTACCTGGTCACTGCCGGCTCTGCTGTCATTGGAGGATCTGGTGTAGGCCTTCAAGAGATGCTTTGTGCCTTGCTCATTGCCTGGTGGTATTCCCAGGGTTGCTGGGCCTCTGCTGGCACCATACTCTCCTCTAAGACCCTCCCCTGCTTCTCACTGATTTGCAGCCCAGGTAGTCCCAAGGCCCCCTCTGGCAAGGCCCTCCCCTAGAATTTTGGCTACTTCTTGTTCCCATCTGCACCACAGGGGAACCGGGAAAGCTACCCCCAGGGGCAGCAGCACTAGCCCGAGGAGCACTTGGAGTGAACTGGAAAAAGATGTCCCTGATGGGAGGAGGATTTAGAAAAAGCGGCCACTTTTTCCAGAGGGATGCAAGAGTAGAGCCTGTTCATACTTATTCATGAGAACCAACTGTCAAATTTTCTGGAATTTTGAGAGCCTAGTTGTTAAAGACAAACATTATTAAGTCTAAATTATATAAACTTATGACTAAATACATTTTATCAAAGACAAAAGTCAAACTCAAAATTTATCACCTCCTAATTATTTTACTACATTTTGCTATTGATTTTTTTTTAGGTTATTTATATCTATTGTATCTGACTGGTGGAAATACTATCAATAATGTCTTACTTGTTTTATTATTTTGTTGATTATCTAGGCTTGAGAAATAAATGCAAGAAATGTTACTGTTGCAGATTAAATCAAGCGTGTGCTCCCTGTAGCCATGACATTGTGAAGAAGACCAAGAAAGGAGGAAACTTTCTTTCAGTACTTGAAAAAAGTTCAGCAAAGTTACTCAGGGTCATTGGCAAATGAGTGAAGATTCAACCATCACTCATCTTTGATGTTTCATTTTCCTCTTACTTGTTAACATAAAGTAAAATGTCAAGCAGCGTTCATGTCAGAACTGCATTCATTCAGCCATTGCAGCCCTAGGTTAGTTCCAGATACAAACATCTATCAGCACGGCTGATACGGCTCCTTGCCAGGGTGCATGACTTGCAATCTAGAACTCGCTGTCTCTAGCTCCCTCCCCCGTGTTCCATTCCCTACCCTGGGAACGTTTGTGTAGTGAATAAACTGGACAGCAGTACACCGTGTTCCTACTGCCAGGTCTCCTTCTATTGACTCATGCCGATTTTACTTTAATGTGTCTGTGTCCTAGGCTGGATTGTGGCAGCCAGAAAACTGGCCTTTTCCCAGAGTCTTAAACAAGAAGTATGCGACATCCTCTTTTATCTAATACACCTCCTTCTCTCTCTTTTTTTCTTTTCCATCATTGCTGAAAGGTCCATTTCTGCCATTGCATGGCAAGTATACCTCATGGCCTGGTGCCATGGCTGGGGGTCTATCTCGTACGCTGTGTAGGAGAACTCCAGAACCTGGGTCTACCAGATTTTGTTGTGATTTGCAAAAAGAAAGATGAATGGAGGGAGTGGGATAAAGGAATTTAGAGAATCTTCTCCCAAGACAATAGGCTAGCCTGCAAATCTTTTTACTTGAAGTACAATCCTATATTTGAATGTCAAAAGCTGTATCTAAACCGCAGGACTCGTTTGTGGGGCTCCTTGTTCAAAATTATTAAGAATTTCAAGATGTTGACAGCAGAGCATTCAAGGAAGCCTGGGGCCCTTCTGGGTATGGGCCCCTGTGTGGTGTTGGTCATACCCCATGACACTGGCCCTGACGTATACTTTCTTTCTTTTTCAAAATATTCCTAATGACCATCCCTCCCCTCCACCCCAACCTTCCCAAGGCACATGGACGTTCTGGGAGTGAGTCACGTACTCAGAAAGGCGAAAATGAAAAGTATATTAACATTTTTTAAAATGCCTTGGTTATTTAAGGTTCCTAAAGTGTGCCCAGGTCTCCTCCCCTGAATGTGTGAAAACCAAGAGCCGGAGAATGGCAAAATCGCATTTCTTTCACTCATTTATCCATCCATCCATCGTTTATTTACTGAGCACCTGCTGTCTTCCCAGCACTGTCCCAGGCCCCAAGGATTCAGTAGTAAGCAAAGCAGACATGGCCCTGTCCTCATGAGGATCTTTGTTTAGTGCAGGAACTGAACTCTAAACAAATAATGATTCACAGAAACACGCAATTACAAACTGGGGTAAGGGAAGAAGCGTGGTTTATGAGCAGGCCTTGGAGATATCAAAGGAGATTGACCTAACCCAAGGTTTTGGGGCTGGGAGTGGGTGGTTAGAGAAGGTCTCCCTCAGTGATATTGGGCTGAGGCTGGAGCAGGTGTTTAAAAAGAGGGAGCCAAGCCCATTCCAGCCGGAGGGAAAAGCAGGCCTGTGACAATGGCCCAACCCTCTGCACGGCCCTGGCACGCTTCCTGCAGGGTGATATCCCCCTCTCCTGGCTGCTCAGGGCTGGATCTAAGCTGCTCCTACCTGCTGCCTTTTCAGATTCTCTGATTCTTGGAAACAAAGAATTGGCAGGACAACTGAAAATGACCAGGAGGAGGATATACTGGGTCCCCAGCTCTTCCGGTGGCCTCATAAATCTCGGCTTGGATGTAGGTGATGACATGGCTTCAGGACTTAGCTACGTAAGTAGATCTCCTTTTCATCACAACACTAGGAAACTGAGTTGACAGGGTCTTCACAATGGTCGTAAATTAGATCAATGGTTTTGTCCTATAATTATTTCACCTTGATTTTTTTAATGGTCCTCAGGTTTCTACAATTAGATGGATCATAATCCTTTGTCATGATACACCTTCATGGTTCGTGCCTCTATCTTTCTATCCCTCTCTCTCTGTCTCGTCTATTAACTATTTTTCTATGTATTTACTTTTAATAATATAATCAGCAACTGTAAACCCATCAATTCACGAGCTCGGACCTTAACAATCACATCCAGCCATTGGTCTTCCTCCATCTCGTTCTCTAACCCTCACCCCCTGAAGTAACCATCATCTCAAATCTTTTCCCAGTGATCCCTTGCTATGCTTTTAAGATAGTATTTATTCTACGTGAAGTCCTAGAAGTGATATATCTTTTTGTTTTAGTTTTTTCCCATCTTATCAAAAGCATAACATGGAATGTTTTGGGATTTAATTTTTTTGCTTCTTGACTTCTTTGTGGTAGGTTTACCTCAGAGGGTGACTGGGTCTCACATTCTGTGGGTGACTAACTATAGCACCCTTTATTCTTGTCTACAGTGTTTATTAATAGGTAAAAACCCAGGGAGGTAGAGTGACCTGCCCACTGTCACCCGGCAAATGAGGGGCAGGACCAGGGCTGAGACCCAGTTGTCCTGACTCTTGGCTCAGTGCTCACTCCCTGCCCTGCAGCTTTTCTTTTATTTACTTATTTTTATTGAGATGTAATTGACATATAACATTATATTAGTTTCAAGTGTACAAAATAATAATTCAGTATTTGTATATATTATGAAAGGATCCCCAGAATAAGTCTAGTTAGCATCCATCACCTCACATAGTTACAAATTTTTTTTCTTGTGGTGAGAAATTTTAAGATCTACTCTCTTAGCAACTCTCAAATATACAATACAGTATTATTAGCTATAGTCACCATTCTGTACATTACATCCCATGACATTTTATAATTGGAAGTTTGGTACATTTGATCCACTTCACCCATTTCACCAAGCCGCCACCCCCTCTCCTCTGGCAACCAGTCTCTGTTCTCTTATGTATGAACTCTCTTTTTTCAGATTCCACATGCAAGTGAGATCATACAGTGTTTGCCTGTCTCTGTCTGACTCTGGCTTTAGGAAGCTGGATGTGGAAAGATCTGTCTGCCTTGGGTGGCCAGCCCAACACTCCCTCAGGCAGCATTTATGAGGTCTGAAACTGATGTGTTCTTGCTTTTTCTTTCCCAAGAAACCTTACACTCTGGAAGGTGGCCCCTGGACCCAACAGGCAGGGAATCCTGCAGCACCGGAGAAGGCGGAGGGCCTCCCTTGGGGGAAGTACTCTGCTGCCTGGAGAAACATGATTCCCTTCCGTCCCAAACCAAAGTGAGTCTTGAGGGGGAGGACGAGGGGCTCTACCCCCCAGGGCAGTGACCCTCAGACCTTCACACCCAGACCCCTCCTAAAGTTACATAACCATGCCGACACACTCATGTCGCCCACCACAGCCCAACACCTGCAGAGCAGCCTGAGGCACACCAGGGAGGCACAGCCAGCCCTTCGTTCATTCATTCATTCATTCAACAAGGATTCACTGAGCCCTTACATGTGCCAGGCACTATGCTAGAGCGTGGGGGAATAGCAGTGAGCAAGACAGACGAGATCCTTGTCCACCGTGGACCTCACATGGGGGAGAAAGACAACAGTCAAGTAAACTCATAAATACACATGTGACTGCAAGCTGTTTGAGGATGGTGCTGTGGAGAACCATGGGGGTGCAGAGGGACAGTGGAACAGTGACAGCTTGTGCTTTAGCTCAGACCCAGAGGACGAACAAGATTTTACTAGGAAAGAGAATGGGAAGAATGATCTGGGCAGAGGGAAGAGCATGTGCAAATGCCTGGCCTTGGGATGGAAGGAACACAGCGTGATGTGTCCAGGAACTAAGAAGGAGGCCAGTGTCACTGGATAGTCACGTGCAGTGATGGGTCTGGCACGAGTTGAACCGCAGAGGGAGGCAGATGCTGGGGGATCATGCACGCCCCCATGGGCCGCATTAAGGATGATGGTCTTCCTTCTAGGAGAAGTGGGAAGCCCTGATGGCTAAATGCCCTGTGGTCTATCAACAAACTGTAGTTGTTGTCCTGTTTTTATGTCTGAGCTCTTAGCAATACTAGCTAGATGGTTCCCACTGAATTGATCTCATCTCCACCAGGATCAGAGTACCTTGGTACCTTAGTTCACCTGGGCAACCTCATCTCAGAAATGCATGTCTCTGCTGGGCCTTTGGAATCCTGGCACCAGCTCATAGACTCTCGCCCCCTCCTCTGTGAGTGCAGATGGCCCCACGTACCTGCCGCAGTGTCCCACCCTCCCTTCAGTCTCTTCTCTCTCCAACACACCTGGCAGAGGCGTGGCCAGCCCTGCCCGGAGTGCACAGTTCCAACACGAATGCAATCATTATTTCTGCATTTGTGAATCATTCCCAGAGATATGACCTGATCATTCTTATTTACTTTTTATTTCATTTTTATTTTTTGGTGAAAGTTACATAAGCAAAACATAGAAAAATTAAACCAATGAGAATGTCTTTTCCTGTTCCTTTGCCAATTCTAATTCCTTCTTCAAAGTCAACCACTGTTAACAATTTGATATAAATTGTTACATAACTTGATATAACAATTTGATATATATTGCATATATATCATTTTGTCTGCCTTCCCTTATTTCTTCCTTTTCATGTAAATAAAAATACACTGAATTTCTTAATCTGCAAATGATTTTTTCCTTGCTTAATCTTGTTAGAGCTTTTTCCACGTTCTGCAAATAGATCAGCTCGAATTTTAGACACTTCTGCTTTGTTTTCCACAATATGGATTTACTGTGGTTTTTTTCTTTCTTTGCAAAGCATTCTCCTATTGATGAGTGTTTTTGTTGTTTCTGGTTTTTAACTATCACAAATAATAGAGTCATGAAAAAAAATACTTCTCTGTACACCCTGACGACTGCACTGTGGCTCTTACATTGTTATAATTCATCCCTTCAAAATCTTGTGCTTGACTTATTTTTCGTCTCGAGAGCCTGTGTCACAGGGGTGACCACGCTGCCTGGGACTTCTCTCCTAGGTTTCCTGCCCCGCAGCCCATGGATGATGCTGGCCTGTTCTCCTACCTCTTGTTGTCATGGTTGACCCCACTCATGATCCGAGGTTTACAGAAACGCTTAGATGAGAACACCATCCCCCAGCTGTCAGTACATGATGCCTCAGCCAAAAATGCCAAAAGGTAAAGTCACATTGAGCAAGCCACGGGATTGGTTAGAGACCATGTCTCAGGGGGATGGTGACCCGAGATGCTTAACACTAGCAGGTGGGGTCTGTCCTCTAACAACTAGAGAATATCGTTTCTTCCTTTGTAGCAAGACACCTCACTCTAGTCTGAAGCTTCTTAACCTGGGGTTCATGAATCTCCTGAAATGGTTTACATATTTCATACATATGGGCTGGAGATCTTTTTCTAGAGCAAGAATTCACCTCTTTTATCAGATTTGCATTAGGGCCCAGGACCTCCTCCAAGAAAGTTAGAAATTACTGCTTCTAGTCCCTTTTGCTTTTTCTTCTGGATCAGGTATTTATCTGTGTCACTGATCATTAAATTTTGGGTTAGTGGTCCAGTCACTTAATCTTTGAGCCACCACTAACTAGTTGTTTGGTTACATTTCTTGTGACACCTACCCCACAAGGCAATATGAGAATCAAATGGGGAAAACAATGGTAAGTGACTTGAAATGTTCCTACCTCTGGCTAATCCATAGGCACCAGGTATGGAGTGGCCTTTCCCAAATGTTTTCCAGGAAGTGGTGACTCGTGAGCGCCTCCCTGAGAAGAGCGCTCAGTGGTCGGGGAGTCTGTGAAGTGGCGCGAACGAGAGCCAGTCGCAAAGATTTACACACTAAAGTAGTGTGTTGAAGGCACTGAGAAAACAGAAACTGTTTAACCTTTGACCCATTGCTTCTCAGATTTGTTCAGTAAAATAAAGTTTCCAGGGAACACCTCTTGGATAATGCCAAATGTTGGTCAGAGCTCACCTCTTACCAGCTACGATGTCAGAAAAGTTACTTACCCTTTCAGGGCCTTGTGTCCTTATGTATAAAATAGGGGATCATAAAATTTATCTCATGGTCCTTCATACGATTGTTGCGAGAATCGCAAAGGTGATACATATAGTTTAAAGCACTTGGAAAAATGCCCAATGCATGATAGGCAACCAGTTAACTGTTAGTTGGGTTGGCTCTTCCTAACCATTATGAGAACAAGCTCTCCTGACCTACTTCCACTCTCCCGGGTCACCCATGCTCCCTTTTCCATTCTATAACTCACCATGTCTGTCTACCAACACCTCTGCAGTCACTCCATTTTCAGATGTTTATTTGAAAAAATAATTATCCATGCATTCACACCTTTAAAGGGGTTTCTTTCTGTATGTTCACCATTTAACAGGCAGAATTCTGGGATGCATTGTCCCTAATCCTTCAGAACGGCTGCTTTGGCTTCTGTAAGGATTTGCTGACAAACTGCCAACCATCACTGTCACCCCCACTGTCACCACAGCAGCAGCATCACCGTCATGCCCACCGTTATCTTCATCATCATTTCCCTCATAATTCCTCACATTTTTTCTTATTCTACACTTACAGAGCATTTCCCCATCCATTATCTCCTATGACCATCACAATAGGGTTATGAAATCAACAGGGCAGATATTATTTCCTCATTTTACAAATGAAGAAACCAAGGACAGGAGAAGTGAAATGTTGTTTCCTGAGTCACGTAGCTAATGAGTGGAGGAGGTAAAATTTGAAACCAAGTCTTTTCAATCTGAGTCTGGTAATCATGGCCAGAAATTGATAGGACAGCTGTGGGCAGGTATGGAAACTTGGATTTGTTTAGTCAAAGGAGAGCCAAGTCTGGAGCTTGTTGTCTCTGTGGATTGTGTCATGTGTGGCAGTAGGACTGGAAAGAGGAGAGGTGGCCCCACGGTTTGGCCTCTGACACGTACAGGTATCATGGGGACATTTGTGCTTTGCTGAGCTGGGGCCGAGACCCCCAGTTATCTGGGCCATACTGATAGGCGCTGGATGGGCCAGCTGTTTTGTAACCCAGGAAGGAAGAAGAAGCCTGGAGTTTTGATTGCAGGTGACAGAAAATACGACAGAAAGATTCTCTTGTTGATTGTTCCCTTCTGGTTTTAGACTGGGCACAAGTGTCCATGTCTGGAGGAGTAAAGGGTAGAAAGGGCTACAACTGCTTGCCGTTAGAGACTTGGTGAGATTCTGGGCAGAGGATGGGACCCAGAAGCTGATAGAGCTGTTTAAGAACATGCGTAGGCTGTGCTGCTGTTGGGCCCTGGGGACAAAGGGTGACCCAACAAGGGAGGCCATTCTGTCCACCATACTCTTGCTCTGTAAGGAGTAGAAGCTTCAGGGAGCACCTGGAGTCCCTTGGCATTGTCCTTAGTGTTCTCATCAAGGGCAGTGGTAACTGCTTTCCAGACAGTGGGACCAGACGTGTGGCAGCAGGAGCCAGGAAGTCAAAGAGCAGATGCCAACATGGGGCCTGCTGCTGGGAGACTGGGCTGTGGATATGTGGACAGCATCCAAAGGCCGCATTAGACTCTGGAAGCCCCAAGCACCACAGAGACTATTGTTGCTGTCACCTGCTCCTGCCTCAAATATAATTCTAATAAAAAAGTATAAGAAAGCCAGAAAAATTTTAATTTTTTCATGACTTCTTTGATACTTTTCTGAAATATCATATATCAAATTTTTTTCCAAAAGAAGTGTTTTTGGTGTTCCTGTCTTGCTGGTGTAACACAATCATCCTAGGCATCATTAGCTTGGAATGTCAAAATAAGGACATGCTCTCAGCTGCATGATCCAGCACTGGGCACCTTTTGGGGACTTTGAAACAAATGAGAGTGCTTTATGAAGGCCAGTGTTCTGGGTGTTATAAATTGTAATTTGTGTATAAAAAGGAAGAGTGACATTATTCAAAGTCCTAGCCTACTTCCTTAGCTAACTGTATTTCAGGATAACAAAACAGTTGATGAGAGAAACTTATTTTTTATAGAAAAACTCAAGCTACTAAATACGGAAGGAGTGATAGAATTAGAAAAATTACCATTTTGCCAGCCCTAATGGGAGTGGATCTAGGCAATGGTTGTCAATGATGGGGAATATGGCAATGAATGAGTCAGGCTGACAGGCCTTAACCTGCTGATCCACCTTAGCGTTACGAAAAGTGGGACCAGGCATTGTGCGTCTTGAGATGTGATGCACAAGGAAGGACACCACAGCACCTGTTGAATATTCTTGCAAACCGACACGAATTCTGAATTTCATTCAGCCTCTAGGTCTAACTAGCAGTCTACTAGGAAATACAGAGGATAGAAGATTATGTTAGATGACACCACAGGGACACAGTCAGTCAAATCCAGAATGTGGTAAATTCTACAGGATAAATAACTCAGTTTCTTCAAGAAGTAAATGGCAGAAAATGCAGAGGAGGGGAAACTGTTACAGATTAAAAGGACGCCAGAGGCCTATCAGATTTGTCCTTTAACGTGATGTATGGACCTTGTTTGGATCTTGATTTAGGGTAAACTAACTGTAAAAATATATTTTAAAAATAATTAAAGAAATTTGAATACAGGCTGGATATTAAATGCCGTTAAGGAATCATTGTCACCATGTTATCAATATGTAACTATTACTTCTTATTAATAACAATTAGTAGTTATTAATATATATTGTTATTATGGTTACTATGGGTTTTTTTTCCCAAAAGCCCTATGTGGGAAGAGACACATTCTGAAGCATTTATGGATGAAATGATGTGTCTGGGATTTCCTTGAAATACTCCAGCAAAAACAGAGAAAAAGAGGAGGAGAGGAGAGACGAAACAGAAATGTCAAATGTTGATTATTCTTGAAGCTGAGGAATGGGTATCTGGGGAGACTCCCTATTCTGTTCTCTCTTCGTTTGTTATGTTTGAAACTTTCTGTAATGAAGCTTCTAGGCTAGTGAGCCCTAGGACGTTTGAGTGACACATGCAAAGACATTTCGCTTGGCTCGATGTTCCTCTTTTCAAGACTTCGCCTCCTTTGGGAAGAAGAAGTCTCCCGGCGTGGGCCTGAGAAAGCCTCGGTGCTTCACGTGATGCTGAGCTTCCAGAGAACAAGAGTTCTTTTCGCTACGCTTCTGGGCTGCTGCCTCTGTCTCTGGAGCCTGCTGGGGCCAGTAAGTGGCGGATGTGCTGAGGTTGGAGCACTCCAGGCTTTCGGGATTAGCATGTTCAAGTCTGTGCCAGGAATTGGGGGTATTTGCCTCTCAGCTGCTGCTCAAAAAATGAACACCTTTTTTGGGAATTAGAGCTAGTAATAGCAGTGTGAGTTCTGCAGCCACTGCTTGGGTTCAAACCTTGGCCCTGCCACTTAAATGCTGAGTGGCTTTGGGCAATTTGCTTACCTTCCCTGTGCCTTAGTTTCTTCAAGGAACCCCATGACACTCTGAGCAGTGGACCTCGTAGAAACCATCATGTGTATAATGGACAGCACAACGTCACCTGCCTCATAGGGTGACATTACATGAGATCAGTATATAAAGCACTTAGAGTGTGGTCTGGCTCAGTGCATGCCAGCTGCTTCGAGAAATGGCTGAGCAGCTCTGGGGATGTTGGGGCAGGAACTAATGATCTCCTCCATGGACCAAGGATGGGAGGACTCGGCTCTATTTCCTGCCTTCCAGTTCCTCAGCCCAAGATTCTGGTTGCAGAGAGTGAATCTGATTATCCCAGCTGGTGTCACATGCTCACCAGTTGGACAGAAGAGGGTAGGGCACTTTGATTGACAATCCAGGCTAGTCTGCATGCAATGGGGCAGGTGACAGTCTCCCCAGGAGAAAACTGAGGCACTCTTACCAGCTAAGGAAGAATGGATGCAGGTCAGGAAGAGACAACAACTGATGACACCGCAGAGATAAGCTCTCTAGGTGACGGTTAGTGTGCCGGATGGTCTCCATTTGTCCCTCCAGATCCACTCTCTGCCGCTGTCCACTCTGCCCTGTGCCCCTAGTGCATGACCTGTATGGATCACATTAATGCGGTCCCCCTGCACTCTGGCTTCTGGTTGGGTTTGACCTGTGGGAGATGCCAACAGGAGACCAGAGGGAAGGAGAAAGTGAGGGCAGGATATTTATTCCTCTCACTGCCTCCCTCCCTGGCACTGGAGGTCAGCGACCAGGCTCCTGCGAGGAGCCCTTTCTGTGTGACTCTCTCCTTCTGGGTTCCAGCAACCTCCTCCTCCCCCTCCCCTTAGGTCTGGGGAGGTAACAGTTCCCTGATGTCACTGGCTCCATGGTATGCTACCATCCCTGGTTGGATTTCCTAAATTCTGCCCACACCTTGTAAATAGTCACTTTAATAACTTCTGAAATACCCCATTAACGTGTGTCTTCTGGTTCCCGTCAGGACCTGCTACAAAGTAATGGAGCTGGGATTCAGATCTGAGTCAGCTGAACTCCTGAGTCTCCTCCGACTGGACTAGGTCCTTCCTGAAAGCAGGATTGTGCTTGAGTCAGTTTGGACCGTTCAACAAGCCCCCAACATTGACCCAAGGACCTCACACAGCCTACCTCTGATATTTGTTGCCTGATGGAAGGATTGGGAGGTCTGAGTGATCCAAACTCCTGTTTCCTTTTAGGTGCTGATCATACCAAAGATCCTAGAATATTCCGAAGAGCAGCCAGGGAACATCGTCTATGGAGTGGGACTCTGCTTTACCCTGTTTCTCAGCGAGTGTCTGAAGTCTCTGAGTCTGTGTTCCTGTTGGGTCATAAACCAGCACACAGCCATCAGATTTCATACAGCCGTTTCCTCCTTTGCCTTTGAGAAACTAATGCAATTTAAGTCTCTAACACACATCACCACGGGAGAGGTAAGTGGCTGGGACTGCATGCGGAGCCCGTGCTTCCCTACTTCTCCTCCAGACATCGCTGTCCTGAGGCCAAGGGGGGGAGAAAAGGGAGTTAGGAGAGGGACGGAAGGAAGAAAGAGAAAGGCAGTAATTCCTAGGGTGAGTGTTGATGACCATCAAGAATTTCCTCTGGGGTTATAAAAGCAGGTCAACAATAACCCAGGGAGATGCCACTTGAATAGATGGACCTGGAGAGCTTTTATCTATTCATTCAACAAATAGTTACTGAGCGTACTCTGGGCCAGGTCCTGTTCTAGGCCCTGGGATACGGCAGTGAACAAACAGACACGAATTTGAGTAGAAGCACGTTGGAAAGTGCACCCCCAGTCAGTCTGGGGAGGCGCGTATGAGGACTCGATGGCTCAGGGCAATCTTCCAGGGAAAGCAATCACAGATAAGCCCTGTGCTGTGAATTTTCCTCTCTGCAGAAGAGGAGTACTGAGAGCTGCCTGGTGATTGCATTGATGTGTCAGTTCCTGCCCTCACTCTCCCCACAGCGTAACACAAACAAACGCTGACAGAGATTGGAAGAAGATATTCCAACTCAGGACCCCTAGTCATGGAGGCACTGGAATTTTATATATTTAACTTCCATTGCCCTGTTTTTCTGTTGATTACCAGTTGCCTTGAGGAGCATGGATCACTTTGGCGCTGGAACATTTTTGTTTTGGAAGAGGCAGTGCTGCTTCGGCTCCTCGCCCTCAGGCCAAAGCCCCTTGTGATCTGACAGCAGCAACTTTCCACCTCATCGCCTCCCATATCCCCTCCTCCAGCCCAAGGTTGGCTTCCTCCCTTCCCGCCAGGCTGGGCTAACCTCCAGTCCTCAAATACTCCAGCCATGTCCATTTCCTGGCAACGTTGCTCATGTAACCCCTACCCCCTGCCCTTTGGAAATCCCATTCATCCTTCAAGGCCCAGTTGAGACGTCCTCTCCTTACTGATAGTACCTCTAAACCCCACCCTATACTCCCACTACCCACCAAGCACAGATCTGGCTGCTGACTCATATGAGCCCCCTTCAAAGACAAGATCCATGTTAGATTCACCATTCTATCCTTCGAAAGGCCCAGCATCTGACTTACACAGGACAGACGTCCAAAACGTGCCTGCCGAATTAACCATTGCCACCAAGTGGATGTTTTTTCTAAACTCGAGTGCTAACACACATAAGATATTTATTGTTATCATCATTACTGTTATTCTTCATGATTTTATTAGTCCTGTGACCTTAGACAACTTGTTCAGCTCCCCTGAAGCTGTGGGATTGTTGTCTCATGGGGTTAAACGAGTTAGTACATATGCAGCACGTGGAAAGGTGGCATGATTCATAAGTGTTCAGTTGTCTCATTAATTTCTGTTAGGCCTCAAATATGGAGGATGCACCTGGCTGAAGGGAAAGTATCCATGGCAGCCAGCTTCGTGTTGATCCCGGGAAAGTCATCGTAGTGATTGCAGACTTCCCATAAGCCAGACATCGCCCCAAGGGCTCTACTTACTTAGCTCAGTCAGTCCTCTGACAACCCTCTCAGGCAGTAGTTTATGTTATTGTTCCCGTTGTCACAGAGGTGGAAACTGAGTCAAGGAAAGAGAAGGAATCTTGTACAAGGTCACGTGACCGGTAAGCAGAGAGCCTGGCTGCAGAGTCCAGGCTCTGAACCAGTAGACTCACCTCCCTCCCGAAGTAGACCTTTTGTACTGAGGCCTGCCTCGGTGCCATTTCTGTACGCCTCTGTTCTGAGCACCTGCTGTATGCAAAGCCCAATTTACCCAAATATCTTCATAGAAGCAGAAGACAAGATGGCCCGTTTGGAAGTGGAGATGGAAGTAGTTGCTCACAAGAGGGTTTCTAGGTGTTGCTTCCATAGATTTTGTTTTAAAGATAATTTCAAAAATAACTGAATACATTCTCCTTGGAAACAAAATAAAATAGTATAGATGACTCCCTTGACCTCTTCTTATGACTTTCCTCATGCCCGGAGGGAACCACCATTATCAGTTTGGCATGTGTCCTTATGGACTTTTTAAAGTGTATTTAGCGCACATGCAAGTTTTTGCATAAATGATACTACGTTTGCATAGTGTTCTGCAATTACCAATAGAAACTGTGTGGCATAGGTTTTTTGGGTGATTTCTTACATTAATGGTGCTGCATCGTTTATGTTGCTTTGTAGCTTTGTCTCCATCCTCGTTCTGTCTCAGCTTCCATGTTAGGACGTAGAGATCGTCCTCCTGCCTTCTCAGTGATGCTTCCTCATCATTACAGCACTTTCTTTTTTCCCTCATTTGTATTGAAATATAATTGACATGTAAGATTGGATTAGTCCAAGGAATACACATAATGATTTGATATATGTACATATTGCAAAATGATCACCACAGTAAGTTAACATTCATCACCTCATAGTTACAACTTATTTTCTTGTGATGAGAACTTTTAAGATCTGCTCTCTTACCAACTTTCAGACAGACAATAAGGTATTGGTAACTATGGTCTACATGCATATTTATAACTAGAAGTTCTCACCTTTCCCCCCAGCCCCGTTTAGCACTTTCACTGTGCCAAAATGAAGCGTTTTATGCGCGTTCTCTCATTCAGTGGTCACAGCAACACTATGAAGTAGGTTGTTTTGTTATTTTCATTTTACTGAGGAGGCAACCAAGGTACAGAGAAACTGACCGATGTGTCTGTGGTTCCACAGTTAGTAAATGACAGGTCTGGGACACGAACTTGACAGTTTGCTCCAGGAACTAATGCTACCTAATATTTCATGCGTGGCTGCTGCACCCTTCCCCACCAGTGGGCAGTGAGGACGTTTGCGGGTTTTGCTGCGGTGAACAGGGCTGCAGCAGACATCCTTGCATGTGCCTCCTCCGGCGCAGCTGAATGTTTCTCCATCGAGAAATGAAATTGCCAGGTCCTGGGGTTCGTGCAGTTATTAATTTTCAGAGATTCTGCTAAATAGCCTTCCAAAGTGGCTGCAGCAAGTTAAGCTCCCTGATACACTTTAGAATTTGTTAAAGGCTCGGCTCGGGCGCATCCTGGGAACTGGAAGGAGATCAGCTTAAAAGGAAATCACTTCCTAAGGGATTCAGATTGGTCATCCTAAAAGACGCTAATGAATTAGTTCCTAAAATACTTCCTGACTGGGAATGTCAGCTTTCATGTAACACTGAACTGGGCCATTTGTGTTGGGAGCAGGGAAGTGGGCCAAACAGTCAACAGCAAAAGAGAGAAAGGAAAAGAAGAAGGAAAGAAGACTCAGCTCCTGCCTAAAAAATTCAGTTATTACTATTAGCAGTAGGATGGATAGAAGAGAATAGAATTAAATGACATACAAGAGAATAGAAGACTAGAAGCAACTCTCCAGAATCTGGAGATTAGTAGGAGCAGCAATAATATAGTAAAATAGAACTTGTATTGATCACAGTCTATGTGTGCAGACACTGTATATCGCATTGCCATTCTCACAACCGTACAAAGTAGGTATAATGATTCCAGATCTTCAAGTGGAGAAGCTGAGGCTCAGAGTGGCAAAGTACGCTGTCCAAGGTCACACAGCTAGTAGGAGGAGAGCTGTGAATCTGGTGTGTCTGCCTCTGCTCTATCACCCTGCCTTTCAAGGCTTCCTGCAAGGAGAAGGCGTGGTGAGGCCACCTGCTGCGTGCATGTGTGGCTCCTCTTGGGAACCTGGAGAGGTGATACCTATGCCCAAGGACTTGCTCTCTTCCAGGCCATCAACTTCTTCACCCGCGACACAAAATATCTATTTGAAGGGATGTACTATGGCCCTCTGACCTTGTTCTCTGGTTTGTTCCTGATTGCCTGCAACATCACCTCCTGCCTCGTTCTTGGACCCACTGCACTCATTGCCACTGTTTGCTTTCTCCTGATTTTACCATTGGAGGTAACATCATTCTTTTTTGGGGGGGGGGCGGGGGGAAGATCAGCCCTGAGCTAACATCTGCTGCCAATCCTCTTTTTGCTGAGGAAGACTGGCCCTGAGCTAACATCCGAGCCCATCTTCCTCCACTTTATATGTGGGACGCCTGCCACAGCGTGGCTTGCCACGCGGTGCCATGTCCGCACCCGGGATCCGGACCAGCAAACCCTGGGCCGCCAAAGCGGAATGTGCGCACTTAACCGCTGCACCACCGGGCCGGCCCCGGTAACATCATTCTTTGCTACCTGTTTGATGCTGGATGTTCCCCACAACTCCCAGGGCTCTGGAATCTGGGTACTTCTGCGTGGGAATGGTGACTCTTGTTGACTGTTCGTTCCACCATGGTTAAGATTCAGCTTCAGTTCCTACAGCAAAGGGTTCTCTGGCCACAATGTTGGCCTAATAAGTAAGAGGTGACTCTGACTGATGTGCGAGCTTCACCTCGTGGGCTTCTGTGAGGGATTATCTGCTTCACAGATCTTCCTCAGTAGGTATGCTCTGTATAGGGTGTTTGTTGCTTCTCTTCTCCCCATAACAGGCTGACGTAATAATGCAGACACTATTTAACATTTGGCTGAGCACAGTATGATGGGTAAGGGAAGCAAAGTGGCTGCCAAAGATTCAGGTGAAATAAACTGGGCGAAACAGGAAGGGAGTCTTGGGTTAAGCGTGCTCTGAATTACCGAGTACTTTCCTCCCTCAGCGCAGGTTTTGTGATCAAGGGCGATTGTGATAGTCAGAGGGTTCAGGGTTCCCGAAGGAGGAGGAGTCATGGCCGCAGCCTGGCTCGGGACCCAGGAGAGAAAAGCCCCTGGATGTGGGAGTCAGGGGTCCTACCCCGAGGGCCTGGAGAGGCCTCCACTGGGAAACCTTCAGGGGGCCCTGAAACTTCGAGTCACGGGGGACTCAGTGCAGGATTAAAACCAGGTGCACAGTCCCATCTAGGGTTTACCTTTGGAAATACTCCCAGTTGTCCTGCTCAGGCCAGGCTGCACTCTTCTGCCCTTGTCAAAAGGAGCTCTTGCTGCATCCTGACTGCAGGTGTTCTTCATCAGAAGGATTGTGAAGATACAGAATGACACAGCTGATGTCAGCAACCAGCGCATTCGTGTAACCAGTGAAGTCCTCACCTACATTAAGCTGATTAAAATGTACACGTGGGAGAAACCATTTGCCAAAGTCATTAAAGGTGCAGAAAATCTTGCTTTCTGCTCAGAGCCTGGGGATGTCATGGTGGGCCAAGCTTCTCACCTTCTGGGGACTTCTTTCATGCTCTGGGGGTTGCTCTTGCTCTTTGGAGAATGTTCTTGTGGTTAATTTCAGCGCATTTCTTTTTTATCTCCCAGACCTGAGAAGGAAGGAAAGAAAACTATTGGAGGAGAGTGGTTTCCTCCAGAGCCTCACCATGGCCACCTTTTTCATGGCCTGCACGGTGGCCATGACGTTGATGTTTCTCATCCACACGTGCTTACAGCTGAAACTCACAGCTCCGGCAGTAAGTGTTTGGGGTGCTCTGGTTCCCCGTATTGATGGGGAGCTTTCTCATGTGTCCTTTCCTACCACATGCCCCTCAAAGATCTGAAGGTTTTGCAAGTGCATAGTACAAATTGGTGTGGTTCTCCCGACTCTTAGGGTGCTCAAGCTTTCTTCCATCTCACCCCATCTGAGACACTGACATCCCTTGGATTTCGGCTGTGGAGACGAGGGCCAGTAGAGGCACCAGAGGCGCCGGGGAGGGGGCTGTGTACTTAAAACCCCAAGATTCGGATAGACTCCTGAGATTGAGAATCCTAAATTGAGGCATTTCTCTGATCCTGAAATAGGGCCCTGAAAATGCACTTTAAATAAAGGGTGAGCGTCTCTGTCTTTCCCTTTGCGCTCTGACCCTGGCCCTGAGAAGCAGCAGCTGATCTCAGGGTCAGGGATCCCAGTCGCTGGAGGAGACTAGGTCAGGATGCTGCTCTTGGGGAGGTTGGAACCCAGCCTGGGAGGGCAGGAGGCGGCACCTGGAGCAAAAGGGGGAGCGGGTGAGAGTCTGCAGCCACGGCTCGTTTGTGCTCCAGACGGCAGTCACCTGTGCTTGGCCCCGCACACACCAGAGAACTGCCCCTGAGTGTGAGGCTGGCAGCGCGGGCTGTGAAGAGACACCTTCAGCAGGACACGCGGGTCACACTGCACTCGAGGATGCAGGATTAGACTGAATATTCCTGCTCCATTGGCAGAGTCTATCTTTAGATTAAGCTGGAAGAAGAAAGGGGTGGAGATGGGGCGTGGATTGGCAGGTCCCATTCTGGAACCCTGAGGGCTGAAGGTGGTTTTCCATGGTCAGGGAAGGACTCCGGGTGGGAGGGAGGCATGATTAGACTTGAAGCATAGGGAGATTTTGAAGATTAGAAAAGAAAAGAGCATCTAAGGCAAAGAAGAGTAAATATGGTCTTAGCAGCAGTGAGAGGACCAGGCTCCACTGATAGTAGACAGAGCTCTCTCACGTGTGTTTTCTGTGCTTCCCAACTTTCTTCCTGTACCAACGTTATGATTTTGGGTACTATGCCAGTGGGGAAACTGAGTCTGCGGTGGGGGACCTGCCCAAAGTTACAAAATTCCCGGTGGCTAAGCTGCAACAGGAACCAGGCACTCAGACACCAGGACTTTGAGACGGATCCCTTCTCTCCACTTTTTCCAGTCTCCCCGATGCCAGCTTGGCCTCTTGTCAAATGAAGGGCCTGCTTGTCGGAAGCTGCAGGGTCTGGCGCTCTGGCTTGAGGCTCAGGGATGGGGGCCTCAGGGAGTGAGGCAGCAGGACAGAGCTGTGACCCTCACTGCCTCCTTCCTGCCTCATCAGGCCTTCACCACGGTGGCCACCTTGTCTCCCTTGCGGCTGTCAGTGTTGTTTGTGCCCTTCGCAATCAAAGGCCTCACCAATTCCAAGTCTGCAGGAGAGAGGTTCAAGGTAAGTGGTCAGAGGACTGGCTGCTCGGCCCTCTGCTTGGGTGCTCATTTGCCTCAGCCCCCATCGTGTTCCTCCTGAACGTGAGCCCTGGCCAAGTAAGAGTCCACCCTAGGTGGAGAGGGGTTGGCTAACTCAGTGACCTCCTGTGCCCAGGCTGGTGTTGGGGCTGGGAGGACCGGTGAATCAGGCCGGCTCTGGGGCCCCAGGGAGATCTTAGGATAGTGTATCCAACCAGGTCTCAGACAGGCAGTCTGCAAGCTCGGTCCAGGTTTGTGTCGGGTTACTCTGATAGTTTTGCTTTTAAAAAAATCATATCTATTGCTTGCATTTAGAAACCTGGACATTGTATATAAAAGCTCAGATTTCTGGATTCTCTTGAATCATCAGAAGATGTGGCAACTGAACCTACGGTCTCCCCTGGCCACAGGCAGCTGGAGCAGAGGTGATAGCTGCCCTGTGTAGATGCAGCGTTTAGATGTGGTTTGCTGCAACCTCTGCCATGCCCTATCGCACCTCCAACACGGGCTGTGCTTTTCTTACAATTTATCTTTGTAGCAATGGGCTACTTCTTTGCAGAGCTGGTCTTACCCCTACAAGCGTCTGAGTTTAAAAACCCTAATTTAAACCAATTTTAAAAGACATTTTTATGGTCATCTCACTTAAATGCATTCAGTCCCCAACCTATTTTATTCATTCACTCAGTCATTCATTGATTCAAAAAAATGTTTACTGAACACCTACCACCTGCCAGGCTCTGAGAGTACCATCTGAGTGTGACTGACAGGGCCCTGCTGTTAGGGAGTTATTACCCTGGGATTGGACAAAGACAATTAGCAAGTAAATTAACAGTCAAAGAAGATAACATCAGATCAGACGAAGAGCGATGATGCCAATAAAGACTGTGACGTTCTAGAGAGTGTGTGGGGAGCGCTGGGGCCCTTCGGATGGCTGGAAGGAAAGCAATAAAATTTGGGACAGTGGTTACTCTGGGGGAGAGCTGGGAGGTGTAGAGGACTTCATCCACACCCAGCAGTGGGGTGAGATGGGAAGGACCCCACAGATGGGTCAGAGTTATAGCGCTTGGGTTCAGAGGCAGGCTCACGGATATGCATTATGTTCTTAAAAATAACTAAACAAGTAAGTGCCTACCTAACTAAATAAAAGAGGGGCCATGCACTTCCCAGTGACGACTGTGTGCCTTGACCCAAATGTTACAACCGGTCCAACTCAAAATGCCTGAGAACCAATTTAAAAAAAGAAACAGAGCACTTTTTTCTTTGAAAATGGCTTTTTGCTTTGTTTTTGTAATGCTATGTGCTCATTTTAAAAAGTTGAGACAATGCGAAAAGGTACGGAGAATAAAAATTGCTCTGCATCCACTACCCAGAGAGAAAACAATCACCCGAGATGTCAGGAAGTCCCCTTCTAGATCTCTTTCCAAGCATCTCTTTGGGTAGAGACTTGTGAATACGGTTTGATTCCTTGAGCTCAGACTTCTCACCCACCTTTTTTAATGCTTGAATTCTCACGTAGTTCAACTCTTGTCTTTTACACACATGGAGATAAAGATAGACACAGACAGAAGTGAGCTGTCCATGGTCACGTTTTGAAATACGTGACCCAAAACAACGCAGTGTGGTACATGGGCAGACCTTTTCACTTTTAATAGTTATAAGTGAAATCTAAGTAGAAAAGCTACACGTCAATACTATGAGTCAACAGCTGTTATCACTTAAGATGAGGCTAAGGTGGGTTAGGCTGTTAGCCAATGCAGAATAGAACTGAATAGAACTCATAGTGCAGGTAAGATGGAAATATGAAAGAGTGGCCTAGCCATCTGAAGTTTGGAAAACCTTGATTTAGAATTTTCACCAGCTGAAACTGGCCGCCTCCTAATTGGCGATGGTTCTTCAAACTTTTACTGTTTATTAAAAGTTCATAAACCAGACCAATGGGCAGGCCAGCAAACCGGGCACATGTTCCTGCTGGACTAAAGAACTGAGTTCCTGCTCCCCCCTTTCTTTTTGTCTGAACAGAAGTTTTTCCTCCAGGAGAGCCCTGTTTTATATGTCCAGGCATTGAAAGACCCCAGCAAACCATTGGTTTTGGAGGAGGCCACCCTGTCCTGGCAACAGACCTGCCCCAGGATTGTCCGTGGAGCCTTGGAGCTGGAGAGGAACAGACGTACTCCCAAGGGGACGATAGGAGCTCAGCCACCTCTAGGTGCCCTCAGGCCACAGGACAAAGGGGACAGCCCGGCCCCAGAGTTGTACAAGATAAACCTGGTGCTGTCAAAGGTAGCCTCATCCAGGCTATGTGGGCAGGATGGCCGCCAGACTTTTGGGGCCTGAAGCTAGGAGGTTGGCTGGGTACCCGGCCATTTCCTTGGCTAAAAACTGCCCCCTACAAATCTCCCTTTAAAATACAAATTTTTCATGGAGGGCAAATACAGAAAGTCTTTCATACTTTAGTGTGAATCACAGAAAGTCTTTCATACTTTAGTGCGAATCAATGGATCATCTAAAATTGTTTTGTAATAGCAAGACCCAGCACAGTATGCTCTGTGTGTGCTGATCTCTGGAGGGACCAAGGACGTGGGGAGGAGAAGGAGAAGGAGATTAAACTTTCATTTTGTGAAGTTGCTAGTATGTCCCGGGCACTATCCTACCTGTTTCAATTTGGTTATTCTGTGAAGTCACCTTATCTCCCTTGTTTTCTGACTAGAGTCTGCAGAAGCCAGCTCTCCTGCTCCGTCCGAGTCTCACTTCTGCACCTTTCTTCTCTATTATCTATGAAAACCTAGCGATAGATACTGACATCGAATAGTAATAGATATCAACATCTATATCTAATGATAGATAAAAGATACTAATATCTAATAGTAATCGACACTGATATCCAATAGTAATAGATGTTAATATCCATCATCTATTTACACTTTCTCCCTTGGCGTCCTGTGGCTTTAAGTTTCACCGCTGTGCTTTGTCTCTAGCTCTGAAGTCTCCTCTGGGCTCCTGACTCAGCTGTCTGTTTACTTATCTCCTCTTCAATGCCTACCAATCATTTCAAAGAAAAGACCGAAAAAGAACTCTTGATAGTCATCCTCTCCAACCCACTCCCCAAGTCTTCCCCACCTCAGCAGATGGCACCATCCTCCTTCCAGTGGTCCAGGACTTGATTCTTTCCTTCCCTCCCTCCAATCCAATCCATCAGCGAGGGCTGTCAGCTCTGCTTTAACATCTCTCCCAAACCCAGTCCCCTCTCGCCATAGTCCTCTCCACTGCCCTAGCCCCAGCCACCAGCATGCTTTCCCAGCTCCTCTAAGAGCCTCCTTACCAGCCTCTCTGTTTCCACTTTTGTCCTCTTACGATCCACTACCATGCAGTGGACAGAGAGATCTTTCTAAACTACAAACCACTTCAAGTCACTCTCGTGCTTAAACTCTTCAGTGACTTCCCACTGCACTTAGGGTACAGCCCAGGTTTCCCGAGCACCCTGCCCACCTCTCTGACCTTTCCTCCCATTCGTTCCTTCTACACCAGCTGTACCAGCCTTCTCATAGCTCTTTGGCAGCCAACCTTATTCCTGTCTCAGGACCTTGGCACCTGCTGTTCCCGCAGCCTGGAACCTCCAGATCTTCCTGTGTCTGGCTCCTTCTTGTCATTCAGCTCTCAGCAGCTATGACACCTGCTTTAAGTAGACTCCCCTGGCCAACCTGTCTAAAATTGCTTTAACCCCCAACTCTCTGTCATAGCAGCCAATTTCATTTTACTTATATCGCTTATCACCATCTGATTGTTTGTTTGCTTATTTGTTTCATGGTTTGTCTCCCCCGGCTAGAATGTAAGCTCATGAGAGCTCTTTTCTTCATTACTTTGTACATAAAAGAAACACAAATGACTATTTGATTGTTGAATGAATGAATAAGTGAATGAGCGCATGAGTGAATTCTGTGAGTCTGGCTTTATTATCCCCATTTTACAGATAAACTGAGGCACAGAGAGCCTAAGTGACTTGCCCAGGATCACAGAGTGGAATAGATGCTGATCTGGAATTGGGTTTCTTACCCTACAAAGCCACCTATCCATGAATTCCTCTCTGCCACTTCCATGCGACTTCCTTCCTTTGAGGTTGCCCCTTCCCACCTCTATAGACTGACCTCAGAGGTCCTCTTGAGCTTTGCTTATCTGAGGGGCCCTGGAGTGGATGTGGCTATTTTGTTTTCCATTCGTCATTTTGTGTTCAAACAATAGACCAGCCCTGAGCAAGTGGGAGGGTTGTGCTGTCCCAACGCCTGTCTGTCCTCCTTGGCTTTGCAGGGGACCATGTTAGGAATCTGTGGCAACAGTGGGAGTGGCAAGAGCAGCCTGTTGTCAGCCATCTTGGGGGAGGTAAGCGACTTGTGTCCCATGCATGTCCACCCACAGGCAGTCGAAGCTCGAGTTCCCCCAGTAAGTCACGCCATCACTATCTTCCTCAAGGGGGTCAGAGCCAATACGATTTTTGTCAATGGAAAATGCGTGAGCGTGCACTGAGTGGGAGGCGGGTCGTAACTGTTTCTCCTCTTCACCCTGAGAGGCCACCTGCAGATCCAGCCTCACCTCTTCTCTCTGCTTTCCCCACCCTGTATGTAATCAACCAGCTATCAGGGTGGTGATACAGGTGTCTCAAAAATGATAAAATCATTTCATGAAGCCGAACTCAGAGTGAGACATGTGTCCCTTGTGAGACAGCATCAGGAGTGACATGTGAAGGGAGAACGGAGGAGGAGGAAGGGAGAAGGGGGTGGACAGAGGTGGCCCTCTGGATGGGATGGGCCGTCTTACTGGTACCCCAGCAGTAGAATTCACATGCCTGTTGGGTTCCCCTGCCCTTGAGACCTGAACCCTCTAATTCCATCGCTGTGGATGTTTTTGAGGTCTGCTTAGTCCACAGCCATGCAGATGTATGGCTCAGCCCATGCCTTCTCCGGTTTCCAAAAAACCCCCTCCCATTCCCCCAAAACATTTAAGGTCACATTGCACACCTCTCAGCAAACAGTGCCCTACCAAGGCCACAACACCTGGTGTGCGATTATGGCCACCTCCCCACGGGGGCTTCTCACCAGCTCTTCCCTACTCAGCCCCAGCCTCACGCCATCCGGGGGCTTCTTTCTCTTCATTCTCCTTTCTTGCCTGTCATCCCTCATTCCCACATTGTTGGGAGAACTAGCAGGTCCTTCTTTTATTTAGCTCACCCTCAGCTCCTTCTCCCAAATGTACATACCAGACTCATCTGCTCCTTGGGATGTGATCATGGTGTCAGTAGACTTCTCCCCTCATACATCAGTCTGACAGCTCGTTTCTTTGTGCTCCACGTGTTGTGGGCTTTCCCCAACTTCTTTGCAACTGGGGAGAAGAAAGACTACTTTTTCTTCTTTTAAATAGTAAAAATAGTTTGAATAGTACTTACATGCCAGGCCCTGTGCGAAGAGAATCCCATTTTTTCTTTCAACCCTGAAAACAACCCTCTGAGGAAAGCGCAGTCATTATGGCCAGTTTACAGATGAGGAACTAAGGCTCACTGAGGTGATGTGCCCAAGGCCGTCCAGCAGATAAGGGCTGGAGCCAGGGCTGAAACTCAGGTCCACCCAATGGAGGAGCGTTGCTTTTCCTCGCAGCACCGTCTCCTGGTGACTGCCATTCAAGGCCACCTTTCTACGTGACCAGCCGTTTGTCAGTTTCCTCTTCAAATGAACTGTCACTTTGTTTCCAATAAAGGAAAACAAAAAGATGTCATTTTAAAGTTTTGTTCTTATTAAAGCTTGACTCCAGATCAGAAGTAAAAAGCACAGAATGAGAAAGTGAAAGGAGCACAGGATGAGAAGATCCTATGCTGAGATGACAGGGATGGGGGTTATGGCCTTTATTTTTTTTAAAGTGTGTTTCTAAACTTATACAGAAAAGCAGGAAGAACACTACATTAAAGGCCCGTACACTCACCACCTCGATCAACATTTGATACCATTTGCATATTTGCCACATCTATGCAGAAACGTATTTTGTAGAACTATTTTATGACAGAGATTATGACCCTTTTCCACTAAATACTTCATCGTGATGTCCAAAAAATAAGGACATTTTTCCATCTAACCACAATGGTGTTATCAAACCTTACAACATTACTAATAATTCTGTGATATCCTGGGATGGTCAGAGGTGGCCTGGAACTTTCCATCTCACCATGAAGAGCATGGAGGCACTGCTTGCTAGGGCATGGGCTGGGGAAAGAAGAGAAAAAGTACATGGTGTCTTCGTTGCAAACCGTGGTTTCAGCCGCAGCACCAACTGGCCTGCTTAGCCCCCACTGCTGCTGTGTTCTCAGGTCCTTCCTCATCTCCCGGGTGGGCCTGGCAGGACCAAGTTCAAAGTCCCATTGATACAGGAGAGCCCCCAGGGTCCCAGAGGGCAGTGGGGGCCTTGGGCGCTGTGGCTGCTGAGCCCTGGGGGGTCTGTCCCTGTCCCAGCCCGGTCCTGAGGTTGGCCTCACTCTGCTGCAGATGCACTTGCAGGAGGGCTTGGTGGGGGTGCATGGAAGCCTGGCCTACGTCCCCCAGCAGCCCTGGATGATCGGGGCCAGCATCAGGGAGAACATCCTCATGGGAGTCCAGTACGACAAGGCCCGGTAAGCTTCTGGGAGGGGCACAGAAGGACGTGGGTGTGTGTGGCTGGTTTGGGAGGGACCCCCCAGCTGCTAATAGTAAGTTGGCAACTGCTAACACTGGCCGTGTGCTCGCTTATATGCATCACCATTGTTCCTCCTCACTGCGAGAGAAAAATTACTGTCATACCCATTTTCCAGACGAGTCAGCTGAGGCCCCAAGAAGTTAAATGATTTGCCAAAAGTCACACAGCTGGGAGAATACGATAAAGCCAGGATATGAACCCAGTGACTTTCAGACACTTCACGCATAACTGTTATGCTATATAGCTCCAAATAACCCTCCCCTCCAAAAACGTTACTTTAAAACTTCGCTTGTATTAATTCCTGACCCCTCAGTCAAAAGGTGAAACAAATGGGGTGATGAGGTTGTGCCACGTAGAGGAAATGAGTTTGGATTCACGGCCTTGTGGGCCACCCACCTTCCATCTGTATCCCTCCTTGCCCTTCGTGCCTCTCCCTCCCGGGGTCCTGGGCTGACCTGCTTGAGACGTGCACTTGGAAATCCCCAGTGAGGTCTGTTCAGTGAGGGACCCGTGAAAACTTCCGTGAATGCTACAGCTGTCCTTCCAACGATGGTACACTCCGGTGTCCTTTGACTATTTGCTAGATTTTGCAATCTGCCCCTGGTAACAACACTGAGTGAAGAGATATGTAGGCATATACACTGGCCGTCTCCGGCTGGTTGTCCTCTGGGCTCATCATCAGCTCCAATCCCAATTCATGAGCACCCTGTGTGCCCGATCCCCAGCCCATCTGCTCTCTTCCCAGATTGCCCGATTCCATTTAAGGTCGTCACTGAACTGCGCACCCCAGCGAGCCTGACACCCCCTCCTCTGTCACCTACATCTAACTGGTCGCCAACCCTGGACAACTCTCTTCAATATCTCTCGTAGTTTGTTCTTTTTCTCCATCTCCCTGCCAGTTCTGGTCTGTGATCTTTTGCTTGAACTGTTCCCACTGCCCCTGCCCTTGGTTTCCTGCCTCCAGTCTTCTCCTGCTCTGTTCCACCCTGTGTTCCACCTCCAGGCAGCCGTCCTAACCCACAGCTCTCATTTTGTCATGGCTCTGCTTTCAGACTGATATGACTCACAGGGCAGTTTTGAAATATCTGCCAAAAATAAAAAGGCACCAGTTCTTTGAGTCAGCAAGCCCACTGCTAAGTATTTAATGCATAGATAATTTCACCCATGAACACAAAGACCCATAGACAAGAATGTTCACACTGCATTGTTCACAGTAGCAAAAGACTAGAAACAACCTTGGGGCCGGCCCCGTGGCATAGTGATGAAGTTTGTGTGCTCTGCTTGGGTGGCTTGTGAGTGGCCCGGGTTTCTCAGGTTCAGGCCCTGGGCATGGACCTAGTACCATTCATCAAGCCATGCTGTGGAGGCATCTCACATAAAATAGAGGAGGAGTGACACAGTTAGCTCAGTGACAGTCTTCCTCAAGCAAAAAAAAAAAAAAAAAAAAAAAGACTAGAAACAACCCAAATGTCCATCAAAGGGGGCACTGGTTAAATAATTTTGGTGCAGCCATATAATGGAATACTATGGTGCCATTGAAACAATATAGGGCTAATTATGCAGCACACAGACATATATGACTAGATTATTTCTGGACAAATACATAAGAAACTGTAATGGTGGCTGCTTCCAAGGAAAGCAACTGAGGGTCAAAGATGGGAAGGAGACTTGCTTTTCACTGTCTCTTCTTTTTGTTCTGTTCAAATATTCACTAAGTGTGTGTATCTGATTAAAAGAAATGGAAGGAGGAAGGCAATGAGGAAAGCCTCCTGTGATTTACCGTTAGATGCAGGATTGAGTCCAAATTTCTTAGCATGGGGTGCAAGACCTCTCCCTTCCAAACTGGGCAAGGCAGGAGGTCCCGCAGCCCGGCCACCTGTCCCTTCAGCTCTCTGTCCATCACAGGTACCTCCAAGTGCTCCACTGCTGCTCCCTGAACCGGGACCTGGAAATTCTGCCCTTTGGAGACATGACGGAGGTGAGTGGGAGGCGAGCCTCCCCAAGCTCTCTGGTGACGGGGCCTTTGTAACGGTCTTCTGGAGTCTTCGGGCTGCCTCCCTAGGTAAGTACTGAGCTGGCCCTGCAGCTCCTGCCTCAGAGCCTCCCTCACCGAAGGAGGGAAGTTGGGGCTCACCTCACAGTGGGAGCTGGCAAAGAGGCTACCTTACCCCCAAGGATGGGGTGCTGACCTCAAACTCCTCCTCCGGGAGCAGGAGCAGATACCCTGTGAGGACAAGAAACCTCCCATCCAGCCCAACCCCTCACCCCCCGTCCCTCTCTGGGCAGCACTTCCTTTGCCGGTGGAAGCATCAGCCAGAGCCCCACAGCAGCGACTGGATTTCTGACTGTTGCACTTTCCTGGTGATTCACTGTCTTTCACATGAGCAGCCTCCTTTAATCCCATGAGATCCCTGTAAGATAAATGCAGTGTTCTTGTCTTGATTTTACTATCTAGTAACAGCTCAGTCTGCTGCGCGCTAACTATGTGCAAAGTTCTGTTCTAGTAGCTTGAATGCACTGTCTTAGGTGAGCATCAGAGAGCCCTGGGAGGTCGTACTTAATGTCCTTCTTCTAAAGTGGGACTATAAACCCTCGAGGGCAGAGAGCCTGGTTGTCTTGTTGACAGTTGCCTCTTCAGTAGGAAAAACAGGTCTGGTCTGTACAATGCGTCAAGAAGAGCACTGGCCTCATCAGGTTGTTTGAGGTTCGGACGAGTGGAGACACACACAGGGCTTTGAGTAGTGCCCAGCACAGAGCAAGTGTTCGCTTGTCATTAGAAGAGCACAGAAGGCGTTTCCTAAGTGTTTGCTGAGTGAGTGACTGAACGGGGAACCGGGCCCTGGCCGGGCCAAGCAGCTCATCCAAGGCACACATTGGCACGTTGGTGAACTGGAGGCACAGCGGTGATAAGAGGTCACCCAGCTGCTCTTTCAACCCTGCTTCTTGTCAACAGAGACCTCAAGAGTTCTTGGCAGAGCGGGAGCCGGGACTTACACCCCGGCTCCCTCATCCTCAGAGCCTGACTGAGGGGTGGGCCAGCCGGCAGTGGCCTGGAGCGCAGTCTGCAAGGGCCCCAAACATGCTGCCCAGTAATGAGTGCCTCTGACTGGGTGTTCCTCCAGACAGAGGTGCCGTGCAAGGCGGCCCCTCCCATGATGGCAGCATAGAGTCCTGGCCTGTGTTCTGCTGAGTAGCTGTGTGTGGGGCCGTGGCCTTCGACCACACCCCTGACCCAGGCTGGTGGTCCTGCAAGTTGACAGTTGCAGTCAATGGAGATAGAAAGCCCAAAAAATAGGGAAGAAGGTGCTGTTTCTTGGGAACGAATGATTTATTTTATTATCTAAGTTGTCGAAAGTTTAATATGTCACCTAAGAAGTTGGCAGATTAGAAAAATTCTGTCTAATGATGAATTATAAAATTTTAATTAACTGAAAATTGGTTTGTCCATCCCCTACTAAGCAGATTTTGGAAACTATTTTTCAAATGCCAGGGGTGCCAAATCCTTAGGCGTCCAGCAGTGTGCACTAAGGGGCTCCATCTGTCACATGCGCCCGCTGGCTGGTTAGGGCACACCTGGCTGTGCTCACCCTTGAGACATGCTGCCTTTCGCTGCCTGTCCGCAGATTGGGGAGCGGGGCCTCAACCTCTCCGGGGGACAGAAGCAGAGGATCAGCCTGGCCCGTGCTGTCTACGCCGATCGCGATGTCTACCTGCTGGATGACCCCATGTCAGCCTTGGATAACCACGTGGCGAAGCACGTCTTTGAAGAGTGCATTCAGAAGATGCTCAGGGGAAAGTCTGTGGTCCTGGTGACCCACCAAATGCAGGTGACCCCCCTGCCAGGGCCCTGGCTATGCCTGACGGATCCTGGAGACCCTCGAGGCTGTGCTCTTTCAGGGTGATTCAGTGACAACCACACAGCAGCTGCCCCTTCATCTCAGACTTGACCCCCAAATTGGGGAGTGTTGTAGAGAACTTGGATTTCCTTTGCTTTCCACGTGGAGAGGATAGGCTGGTAAAAGATTTCTGTGGCTGGCAAAAATGAAACCAAATTTTAACATTTCCTTTTATCTTCAAAATTTTACGATCAGGCCCCTGCTTTTGAAGAAAAAAAAGAAAGAAGAAAATCCCTCAGGGAAGAATTGCCCGTGTCTTACCTTCTTCCCTGGTGTGGTGGCTGTGCCTGTCACCACCTCTCACACATTTTTTTTCCTGGATATTTGCAGGCTTGGTTTTGGCCTCAAGACGTTGCTATTATTTCTCCCTCTTTTTCTGTTTCTTTTTGCCTCCTTATTTTGGCCTTACCATTTTTTTCGTACAAAATATTTAAGACATAGAAATGGTTGAGAAGATAATCTGATGAAAACCCCCGTATCTCCTGCCCAGAGCCATAACCACACAGGATCCCGTCTCAGGTTGCATTCTGTTCTTCCCTCTTGCTCTCCTCATTTTCTTGTCCAGCATTCCCTGCCTGCCTTCATCCTTTGATAACACACATGGGAATCTCTGGCCATGACAAAGTGTCCTTTTGCATATTTTAAAACTTTTATGTAATTGATATTTTACTCTCTGTGTCCTTCAGTAATTTGCTTTGTTCACTCGACATTGTATTTCTGAGAACTTCTTTGTTGATACGTGTAACTCTAACCCTGACTGGTATGGTACCCCCATATCTGAAGATACCAGAATTTATTTCTCTAGGATGGACATTTAGGGTTTTTTTTTTTTTACCATTTTTCACTTTTACAAAAAATTCTCCAGTGTGCATCCTTCTACATGTGTCTTCTTGCACTTGTTCAAGAGCTTTTTCAGGGTGAAATTTTAGGAGTTGAATTGTTGGTTCATAATTCTTCAAAATCTTTAATTTTGCTAGATACTGTCAAATTGTTTTCCAAGTAGTTGTACCAATCTACACCCCCCTCCTCCATCCGCCCCCATTTTGTGAAAATTCTCTTCACCTCCATCGTCGCCGACACTTGGGGTTGCCCAATGTTTAAACTTTTCTAACCGGGTGGTATCAATAATATTTGAACATGATTTAAATTTGCATTTTCCTTTTGAAGAGTTAGGTTGAACATCTTTTCGTATGCTTACTGAAGACTTTATTTCTTCTTACTGTTCAGTATTTAGAGTTTTGTGACGAGATCATTTTGCTAGAAGATGGGAAAATCTGTGAAAAAGGAATTCACAGTGAGTTAATACAGAAAAAGGGGCGATATGCCCAACTCATCCAGAAGATGCCCAGGGAAGCCACACAGGTGATTTCTACCCAACCCCACCCGCATTCCCCACAGGGAGGAGCACTCCCTGCATCTGGGGTGTGTGCTTCCTCCCAGGACGTGCTACAGGACCCAGCAAGGAGGGCACAAGAGCCTCAGGTGGAAGGTCAGGCCCGGACCACCTTTCAGGAAGAGCCTCTCCCGGACGATGCTGGTAATGGTGCTGGGTCAGGGCGAGAACATTGCATGCCTGCCTGTGTCCGCCAGAGGTCCTGGCCCTTCCTTCTGGACCCAGACCAGGCCATGGCCCTCAGTGTCTGGGATCCTAGACATCACCATAAGGGTTACAGATCCAAGTAGTGGAAGAGCATGGGGTGTGGACTGTGCTAGTGAGGAGGCCTGAAGGATCCAGGAAGCATGTCACGGAGGGCACAGCTGAGGGTGTGCAGAGGCAGAGGCAGGAGGGGGAGTAAGTATCTTTGGCCTGGAGTGGCATAAATTTAAAGGTTTGCAAGACATTTTGATATTCATTTTTACATGTTTGTTGAGAACAAATTTTGAAAACAAAGTCATTAGAAATGAGAAATGAATTGGGCCCCAGCCTGGATATAGAGGCGCTCGTGGTCCTGTTGCTTTTTGAGACAGGGCAGCAGAACAGAAACGTCTTTATTTTTGAAATAAGACAAGTTCTGGGTTTGAATTCCAATGCTGCTGCTTCAAAGCTATGTGACCTTGGCCAAGCAATTTAACTTCTCTGAACCCTCACTGGCAAAAGTGAAGGCAATGGTGCTTACTCTGCAGTGTCATAGTGGACATCCGATGAGCTCAGGTGTGGGGAAGCCCCACCAGAGTGCCTGGCACTTTGTGGGCTCCTGTCACCAATAGCATCTTCAGCTGTGAAAGTCAGAAACCGGTTTGGTCAGAAAAATAATTGGAGGAAAGTGTGTCGATCACAGAATGAAAGGAAAAGTTGAAGAAGCAGGCCTCAGCAACTCTGGGGGCTAAGTAACAGGAACAGGTACAGAATCTTTGAAGAAAACCTACTCCACACGTTTTCCATCCTAGTGTAATTTCCCTCAAGATTCAAATATAGGAAGACAGACCTCTTCCCCAGGAAAAATTGGGGTGTTGTTATTATAAGGGAGAGTGTCAGGCAGAAACAACATGTTGACATGCTGCTTCCTGTTGTCGTCATTGTCATCGGCAGCATCTCCTAGTATCTCCAGGTACTGGTCTCCTTGCCCTGCCCCAGGCCAAGAGTCGGCCTGAGCTGGCATCACAGTTGTTTTTGAGGAGTTGTCTCAGAAGCATATTGTGCAAAGCATCTTAGCAACCATCTACTATAGGCCTGCCGATTGTCAGATGAGGAAACAGAGAGGTTAAGTGATTTGCCTGAGGTTACACAGTATTGTGATCACAATTCTGGAACAAGTTTCTGGTCCCAGGTCATTGCTTTCTTCATTCTCTCCTGCTGACTCTCTCAACTCATCAAGATCTTGAGAACCCCAAGCCATCCAGGATTTATTGAATGGCTGTTGGACCCCTTTTCCAGACTCTGGACTCCAGGTCAAAGATTTGTCTTCAGCAGAGTCTTCCATGGGAAATCGGCTAATTAGAGTCAGACTTAGGTGGGGCACTGCAGCTGGAAGGTGAGGAAATGGAAAAGGGTAGAAGCCGGGGCAGAGGGCTTTGCAAGGACCCCGGAAGGAGATGCAGGAGATTGGGAGGTGTACCATTTCCTTCTTCTCTTACCCTGAACCAGTGCTGGAAAATCAGCTCACAAAGAAGGAGAAGATGGAAGAAGGGTCCCTGAGATGGAGTGTCTACCACCACTACATCCAGGCAGCTGGAGGTACAGTCTGTCAGCTGCCTCATGCCAGGCCTGGGGCTCTCTCTCAGGCCAGCCCTGTCCCTGGAGCCGGGACAGACTGGAACGTGTGAGGTCATGTGAGGTCGAGAGACACAAGGGAGTCATGCCATTCCTGGGTTTAACTTCCACGCCCCAGTCCTACCTGACTTGATTATAGTAACTCTGCCACCCTACTCAACGCTGGAAGTTGTGTTTCCATGCGTAGTTGAGTTAAAATGTACCTGCAATTTGTTTAATTAAGTATGGTAAGACATGCAGACATGGAAATTCTTGTCACGAAGGGAGAAGTTTACCCTCACAGATCCCTGGGGGCAGCAGACGTGCTACACCATGCAGGGCACGTGGGGAAGCAGCAGCCGGTCAGAGCTGGAGGCACAAGAAGGGAGAGCATGGCCAAGAGCCATTATTGGGGTGTTTATGGGAAGGAGTGGGAGAGGCAGGGTAGGTACACTGAGTAAACTTAGGATTCAAGGATTTGGATAATTTCAGGGGCTCTGGGCTGTAAGCATCGTCTGGTTGTCTGGTGCCTGGCCCTAGGGTGGGTTAGGGCAGGGAGAATGTTGGCTTGGTGTGTGAGAGTTTGATAAACGAGATGGTTGGGAGTGTTGGCTGTGGATGGTTTGGTTTGCATATCAAAGGTGTGCTCACAGGGAGTTGTTTGCTGGCTCTAGGAATTAGCTGGCCCTGGGAAGGGCAGTCTCTCCAGGATGAAGGCCCCAATATTAGAGCATCAAGAATACAAAAAATAAGGGCCAGCCCTGTGGCCGAGTGGTTAAGTTCATGCGCTCCACTTCCACGGCCAGGGTTTCACAGGTTCAGATCCTGGGCGTGGACATGGCACTGCTCACCAGGCCATGCTGAGGCGGCGTCCCACATGCCACAACTAGAAGGACCCACAACTAAAAATGTACAACTATGTACATTGAAGAGATTTTTGTGAGTGCTTTTGACTCCATGCCAACATCTTACACAACTAGAAGGACCCACAACTAAAAATGTACAACTATGTACATTGAAGAGATTTTTGTGAGTGCTTTTGACTCCATGCCAACATCTTACTCTTCCTTCACTTTGGAGCCTGCCCTGGGTCAGGTGTGTCTTCTCTCTGCCTGCCGGTGGGGGAGAGGAGGCAGGGAGAGGAGGGCTCCCCTTCCACCATGGCATCCCTGTAGAGTATAGTGTCATCTTCAGAGTGGCCCCACAAGGCTGGTCTGACTGTCACCATGTCCTAGATGAGGAAGTGGAATGTCATGGACATTTGGTACCTTGCCCAGGGTCACATAGCTTGCAAGTAATAGAGGCAGGATTCCAACCCAAGGCTTTCTAACCTTGGACCCCAGCTTTTTCCAGTCCTCCAAGGTGTCCCAGGTGGATGGGGGTCAGGGAGATCCAAGGGCTGGGGTGGACCAGCAACTCTGTCAGCAGTTGCCTTGTACCTGCTTATGTCACCTGTGTGACTCCTCCCTCTCCCTCTCAGGTTACTTGGTCTCTGTCATGGTTTTCCTTCTCATGTTGGTGTTCATCTTCCTCACGACATTCAACATGTGGTGGCTGAACCATTGGTTGGAGCAGGGCTCAGGGGTGAGTGCCATGGCAGGTGTGGGGTACGGGGCCTCTTCCTCCCTGAGGCCCCATAAGGGCCAGAGCAAGGGCTAGGGACCTCCAATGACAAGCCCAGAACCTGCTGTTGCCGAGCGGACAAATGGAGCTCTAGAGAGAACCTCTGGGAGCCAGAATTCTGGGCTCCCTCCTGGCTCTGGCCTCCTGTGTTCACAGAATGAGCAGTCACCTATGCAGTCTTGTTGGGATGAAACCAAGAGGTTTCTGTCCCCAAACAGCTCCCAAGAATGCTTTACAGTGCACCTTAGTGACTTCTTCCTTTGGCAACAGTTTTGCCTTCTTGCTCTGCTTTATTTAAAATTGGTCTCTGCACTCCTTGTTGGGGGCTGGGAGGCCACACCAAAGATGGACATGACTGCCTTCAGTTAAAGCGGGGAAAACAGACTTGAGTCAGTCACTACCCACAGCAGGGGAAAGAGCTGGGCCCCATTCTGATTTGGGCAAAGGCAATCTGAGCATTTTAAAGGGAGAATGGGGGAGGGAGGGCAGGGCTCAGGGGAGTCAGGAAGTGCAGACTGCAAGGGTTGGTGAGTGGTGGGGTGGGGCACCCATGTTTGCGAGCTGGCAGTCACCCAAGTTAGGAGTCTGTCTTCCCACGGAGGCTGGAAGGCAGAGGCCCTGTCCTTCCTGATGATCACATTTCAAACAGTGGCTCTCAGGTCCTGGAGAGAGATGCTTCTGGGTTGCAAGAGATACAGATTCACCACTGTGAGCCTTTTCCAGTAGGCTCTCTGAGGGAGGCAGGTGGGGGGCATGCCATCAGGTGGTGGCTAGAGGCAAGAGCAGATCTTCCTGGCAGCATTTGAGCTTCCTCAGGTAGCATTTTAATGGGGTGCAGGGGGTCTGGGGTCATCCCAGGGACAGGCCTTAAGCCACCAGGAGAATACATGCTAGAGTCTGCTCGAGTCTCTTAGTGCCGGCATTTGGAGGGCGTTGTTCTGCATCGAGAGCTCTGCAGCTCTCAGCCATTATGTGCCTGGTTAATTCATTCATCTTCCCATGTTCTGAGCATCACCATCCCCATTTTAATTATGAGGAAACTGTGCCGAGAAAGAATAAAGAAGCTGCCCTGGGACATGAGGGTGCCAGGACTGGAGCTTGGTCCTCTGAATCCAAGCCATGTCTTTCCAATGCTTCACTTGGCTAACTTTTGAGTCACGTGTCAGGCAGGGTTTGGTCAGGAACACAGAAGCCACTTGAAGTCTTCAGAGCTTCCAAGGATTTAACATAGGAATTCGAGGCCACACAAACATTGGAGGGGCTGGAGGAGAGAGGGGACACGGGCTCCAGTGATCTCAGCAGCAGGCAGCACTGAAGTGGCAGGTTCTCAGAAGGATGCCTAGAAGCCACTGGCCAAACTCCACATCCCACGCACCTGCCACAGTCGTCACCAGCATGTGAGGGCTTCTCCTCCCATGAGTGGGTTTCCTTGTCTGAATCTAACCTGAGACCATGCTGGCAAGGAGTCTGGGAAACTGAGCTCCCAAGCTCTCCCCAGCATCACAGTGAAGGATGTAGAAGGGGCGGGGACGATGCCGGATGATAATCAAGCCCCAATTCCTAACACCATAGAGTGAAGGATGTTATGAAACTGTTTTTTACCCTGACAGAAGAAAGGAGGCTGCTGAGTAGAACAATCAGGGTGAAGTGGGTGATGGGGTGGAGGAAAGAGCCAGAGTCAGGGAGACAGGCCAGTTAGCCAGCTGTTGTCGTGGTTCAGAGGACAGACCATGGGGCCGAATCCAGCGCAGGGCAGCGGGGAGGGAGAGGAAGGGAGAGCAAAAGAGCCCAGCAGCAAGGCTTTAACATATAGTTTCACCTTGTCCCAGCAGCTGAGTCTTACGTGGCTTCAGGGAGAAGGATTTTTCTCCCTGCTGAATTTCACCCTGGACTCAGGTGGTCTGACTCCCTCAAAAGAAAACTCACTGGTTTGCTCTATTCGCACACAATGTTTCTGATATCCAAGGTGCATGTTTTCCCCCATTAACCAATTCTCCATCTCTGTGGACATACGCTCAGTATACTACAATTCAACTCAGTTCTGTCACCAAGTACCTGGAGTTAGCACAGACCCCACAGGTTAAGGGCTCGGTCCCACAAGACAGCCCCATTTCAGATGCCCATCATAAGTCTGGACTTCCTGTACTTTTAACGGACCAACTATAAATCAGGGATTCCCATGACCCCCTCCTTGGGTTTGATAATTTGTTAGATGGCTCATAGAACTCAGGGAAACACATTTTTTGGTTAATATAAGGGATATAATAGAGAAGCAGCCAGATGAAGAGGTTCACAGAATGAGTTCCAGAAGGGTCCAGGTGCAGGAGCATCTGTCCCTGTGGAGTTGGGGTGCACCAGCTTCTTGGTGCATGGATGTAGTCAGCAACCTGGAAGCTCTCTGAACCCTGTGCTTGGCAGCTTCCTCTTGTAGGCATGATTGATTATGAACTCAATCCGCAGCCCTTCTCCCCTCCCCGGAGGATGGGAGGTGGGGCTGAAAAGTCCCTAGCTTCTCCTCATAGCTTGGTCTTTTTGGAGACCAGCCTCTATCCTGAATGGTAGGGCCCCTGGCCACCCGTCATCTCATTAGCTACAGAAGGACACTCCTATTGCTCCAGAGACTCCAAGGGTCTAGAAGCTCGGTGTCAGGAACCAGAGTCAAGTCAAATATTAGAACAAAAGATGCTCCTAGCACCCCTATCACTTAGGCAATTACAAGGGTTTTAGGAGCTCTGTGCCAGAACTGGGGACAAAGACCACATATATTTCTCATCATATAACACCCCTTGTTCTTTCTTGAAGGCCAATAGCAGCCAAGAGAGCAACAGGACCCCTGCAGACCCAGGTGACATCCTGGAGAACCCTCAGCTGCCCTTTTACCAACTGGTGTACGGCCTCAGCACCCTGGCTGTAATCTGCGTTGGGATTGGTTGCTCGAAGGCTTTCACCAAGGTCACAAGAAAGGCATCCACAGCCCTGCACAACCAGCTTTTCCACAAGGTACGGGCCCGGACACTGCGTGTGGCCACAGGGGAAACCCTGACTTTGCCCCATTTTTTTTAGTGTTTATTTTTTGAGCAGATTTTGGTTTAAGAAAAATTGAGTGGAAAGTACGAAGAGAGTTCTCATATTCCCCTTACCACTCCTGCAGTTTCTCCTATTATGAACCTCTTGCATTAGTGTGGGACATTTGTTACAACTGATGAGCCAATATTTATACAATAGTGTTACTATTAACTAAAGGCCATAGTTTACATTAACTGTTAAAGTCCATAGTTTATGTTAACCGTTCACTCTTTGTGTTGTATATTCTATGGGTTTTGACAAATGTATACTGACATGTATCCATCATTAAATATCATACAGAATAGCTTTGCTGCCCTAAGGCCATGCTGAGGCGGCGTCCCACATGCCACAACTAGAAGGACCCACAACTAAAATATACAACTATGTACTGGGGGGATTTGGGGAGAAAAAGCAGAGAGGAAAAAACAAGAAGATTGGTAACAGTTGATAGCTCAGGTGCCAATCTTTAAAAAAAATAAAATGCCGTCTGTAAAGAGCGTGGCTGTGCTGGGGGTTGGGGAAGCCTTGGGAGGCCTGGTCCTGTCCCGGTTTTGCCATTAACTACTTGGGCGGCCTTGAGCAGATCGCTAAGCCGCTTTGCCTTCCTGGGCCTCAGTTTCCTCATCTGTAAAATGAGGATGCCAACCTCGATGGTTTTGTTAGGGCCCTTCTAGTGTGAAACGTCCTTCGATCTCCAGAGGGTCTCACGTCCACTGCTTTCAGAGGTCCAGTCAGGACACCACCTTTGGGAAGGGCAGTCGTGTTTCCAGTCACCCAAGTCGCCGAGTCATATGCAACCACAGTGGAACTGCTGCTGCCAATTTTTTGTGATTCTGAGTGAAAATGGTCTTATCTCTAGAAAATAATAAGAGGTGATATTAATGGGATGCTTGTCAGGGGCAGGCACTGCTGTAAGCACTTTCATTGTATTGTTTGTTTCTTCCCCCCTTCCCCCTTCCCTCTCTCTCCCTCTCTTAAATAATAGCTAGAGATATAATTCACCTGACCATAAAATTCACCCTTTTAAATTGGCCAACTGAGAGGTTTTTAGCATATTTGCAGAGTTGTGCAATCCTTACCACAACTCTATGAAGCATCATTATCATCCCCGTTTTGCAAATAAGAACATTGAGACTCAGAGGGGTTAAGTAACATGCCCAAGGTAACACAGCAGGAAGTGAAGGAGTCCATAGCACGGCAACTCAGGCAGATTGCCTCTGGAGCCCATGCCTTCAACCTGCTCCACCTTCTCTCCCCTGGACACTGCTTATCTGCATCCTGCACCTCTTCAGAGCCTAAGGGTAACTGACATCTTCAAGTCCCAAGCAAGGCCTGCAGCTACTCTCATGATCTGGGTCGCTTTTGTTCCTGCAGGTTTCCCGCTATCCCATGAGTTTCTTTGACACGACCCCAAGAGGCCGACTCCTAAACTGCTTTGTTGGGGATTTGGATATGCTGGACCAATTCTTTCCTTCTGTTGCTGAACACTTCCTGCTTCTGATTTTGCTGATAATCTCCACCCTGCTGATTGTCAGTGTGCTGTCTCCATACGTCCTGCTGTTAGGAGCCATAATAGCCATCTTTGGCTTCGTTTATTGTATGTGAGTGGGTTCTTTTTGCTTGTGAATGGGGTTTGTGACTTGAGGGGAGAGGCTAGGACCAACTTAGGATTGGGTGGTCCCTAAGGCGGATGGCCCAGGTCACTCACTCTCATTCTCGATGCAGGATGTTCAAGAGGGCCATCACTGTGTTCAAGAGACTGGAGACCTACAGCCGCTCCCCTTTATTATCCCACATTCTCACCTCTCTGCATGGCCTGAGCTCCATCCATGTCTATGGAAAAACTGAAGACTTCATCAACGAGTGAGTCCTTCTGCTGCCATGTCAGGATGATAGGGATGGTTGGGGAGAGGAAAAGCAGGAAAGTAGGAAATAGAGTATCTGGGAATAGTGTCATCTTCAGAAGAATCAGAGAGAGCACTGTTTTATCCTGTTTATTGTTCTGAGCCTCCAGAACCTCATCTATAAGATGATGCTTATAAGAATAAAAAATGTAAGTGATGTGGAAAATGTTTGTAAACCTTAGAGACCCGTGGATATTGCATATATATATTAGTACAATGAATAGTAAGAAGTATTACTTGTGTCAGCACTTCTTGCATTGCTTTTCTTTTGCTTCCAAACAGGTATCTAATTTTGATAAAATAATAAGGAGTAATAGCTTTCTGAATAACAGAATTTCCTTCACTATTCATAGATTTGCCTTGTAAATGTTTGTTGAAACAAATAAGAAAAATCCTATGATTGTTGCTGAGGCTGAATTGTGTAATATAAACTTATCTCCCTGTAAAGATGAATCCAACATGGTCAGCACTGAACTGTATACAGGAAGCTCACAGTGGGGTGGAAGACAGGCGGCACAGACACCTTTTTGTAATGATACAGGGTTGGAGGTGACAGGCAGCACCGGAGAGTAGCAGATAAAATGCCATATGAGTTCAGAGGGGAAAGAGATGCCTTGCAGCTCAGGGTATCAGGGAAGGCTTTCGGGAGGAGGAGGCATCTGAGCTGGCCTCGGAGCCTGGTAAGGTTTGAGCAAGGAAGGTGGTGTGTGTTCAGTTAACTGGAATATGGGAAGAACCAGGGCACCAGCTCTCCAGTGGCGTTGGAGAGCACCCAAGGACTGTGTGGACACCAGGACTGAGGGATCCTGGAGCATGCCTTCCTTGAGTCAACACTGAGAGCCTATTAGGTGCCTGGAGCCCACTGGGGATACAGCAGTATGCAGGACAGATACAGCTCCACTCTGAGGTGGATGGGGACCAGGAAGGGATCACTTCCTTCTCTCACTCACAAGTCCTGGCATTTCTTCACTCTCATTGGCCCAGTTAGGTAACTTACCCATCTCTGAATCCATCGACAGGGCCAGGGGAAGATGCCCTGATGGGCCTGCATCGGTCAGAGTCTTCTCCTAGATCTGGGTAGGGTCAACTCCACGGCTGAGAAAGGGGTAGGGAGGAACCCCCCAAAGAGAAGTCAGCTTCTGTTGGTGGGAGCTGGATGTTGGGGGAAGCAACAGTGTCCACCCTTGGGAAACCCTGGGCTAGACAAGCACAAGTGGTGTTCAGGTGTTCTTTCTTTCTCAGGTTTAAAAGGCTGACTGATACGCACAACAACTACCTGCTGATGTTTCTGTCTTCCATCCGATGGGCGGCATTGAGGCTGGAGCTCATTACCAACCTGATGACCCTGGCTGTGGCCTTGTTTGTGGCCTTTGGCATTTCCTCTGCCCCCTATTCCTCTAAAGCCATGGCTCTCAGCCTCGTCCTGCAGGTGAGGCAGGCACTCTTGGACAGCTGGGGCTCGGCCTGTGGCCTGTGGGCAGACTCAGGGGATCCGTGGGTCTTTACTCCCTGGCTTTTTGGCTGTTTGTGATCTTATGAACAGTGTGTTTGGCCTCCTGAATCTGCTGCTTTGCTCTGTTTCCGTGTCACCTCTGAACCTGAGGTCTGTCTTTAAAGGTGTTTAGTGGAATCATAGAATCTTGGGATTGAAGAGGAGCCTGCAGGCAACAGAGTCCCACCATCTTATTGTGCAGATGGGGAAACAAGCCCAGAGAGGGGAGGGAGTTGTCTGAACAGACAGTGTTAGAAGCAGAGCCAGAGCAAGAACACTGGCCCCTCGGCTTCCTGGCTGGTGTCTTCACTTCACTGTTCATAGCCTGACTCTCTTGTTGCACTTCTGAGTTGTCTGGGGAGGGTGTTCAAAGGTGGTGTTCCAGGCCCTCCCCTGGAGCAGGGCTTCTCAGACTTGAAAGTGCCTAAGACTTGAAACAGAGCACTTGTTCCCAGCCTCGCAGGCTTACTCAGCCTGGGCCCCTCTGGGCCCGTGGGAGGGCCACACGCCAGAGCACAGCCATAGGGTCCAGTGTCAGGTCCTAGTCAGGCAGGAGCTTGGAACCTAATCTTAAAAACCTGTTCTCTAGGGGACTGTGATGTAGCAGTCTGTGTACCTCATGGCCTGGGTTCCTCTACACCTGGCATGCTGGGGGCATGGAGAGAGAGTGGCTGGTCAACGTCTCTGTCCAGAGAGTCCTGTGCAGGGGCCATCTGTGAAGGCCTGTGAGGCCAGAGGCTGGCTCAGCAGCCGCCTCAGGGAACCCCGGCTGCTCAGTTCCAGGGCACCCCCTAGGGGTGTTTGTTAACTGTCCAGCTGTGGCTGTGTGGCTCTCTCTAACCTGCCTTAGATCTCATGTGCCCCAGTGCTGAGGTGTTCTCTGGGTGTGCAGGGGCTCCAGCTTGCTCCTTGTTCAGCCCTGCAGCACACACACATTTGCACATACGTACAGTCCTGTGCTTATAGATCCATGCCAGTGTGTGCAGAAACTTCCACTGGCGCACAGGCCGTGCAGACAGCTGGCAGAGCTCACGCTGGCAGCAGCTGACCAGTGTGGGAACAGTGGGATTCACTGGGAGCTCGTGCTGGGCCGGCACTGTGCTGGGCACTGGCGGGGCTTTCTTCCCTTGAATGCTTGCTGCGCTCCGCGAGGTCCCACAAAGTGCTTGAGAACGTGTGGTGTGGGCGTGCAGCTTCACAGCAGGCTCTGCCCGCTGTCAGCCGTGGGGCTTTGGGGAGGTCTGTGGCCCTTCTCGTGTCTGGGATTCCTCATCTGTAAAAGTGAGATAATGAAGGTTCCAAAATCACGGACTTGTGAGGAATGTGTGTAAACGTGAGGGTTAGTACACATTAAACCCCTGGAGTAGTGCTTGGCCTGAGATAAAGGCTGGATCACTGTGAGCTCTTGTGGTTTCTGGCTTACAGATAGGAAACCAAAGCTTTGGAGTTAAGTAACTGCTCACATTCCCACAGCGAGGACGAGACAGCTTTGTCCACAGGGACCACACTCACTCTGTCTCTTTGTCCCTCTCTCTGACGCGCACCATCCATGGACACACACACACATGAATGAGCACATGCTCACGTGCACCAGGGCAGAGTTGTTCCGAGCCTTCCAGAACTCTGGGGAGAGATGCCAAACTGGTGTCTCAGGGGACTTGAAGTCACTCAGGCTGGAAATCTGCCTGGTTGTTGCAGCACATGGGCTGGGCAGGCAAAGTGTGGGTCAAGGTCGTCCAGAGCTGGTGCAGGCAGAGGCTCATCTCTCCCAGGGTGCACTGTGGACCACAGGCACCCGTTCAAAGGTCTCCCCAGCTTGTTCCCCACAAGGAAACTCATGAGAAGCTCCGCCCCGAGGCCTGACTTTGCTTCAAAATGGCCCTGGGTCCGTTCTTTATTCTCAACATCTGCTGCCCTCTTCTCATCTCTGTTTTGGGTAATAACCTCCCAGCCTCCCCATCTGCCCCCCAAGCCCTGAACCCCTTCCAATCCACCTTATGCACTCTCACCAGAGTGAATTTTGCTTTTCATTTAAAAAATTATTTTATTAAGGTCACATTGGTTTATAACATTGTGTAAATTTCAGGTGTACACTATTATATTTCAGCTTCTATATGGACTACATCTTGTTTGCCACCAATAGTCTAGTTTTTATCTGTCACCATACATATGTGCCCCTTTACCCCTTTTGCCTGCCCTCCACCCCCTTCCCCCCTGGTAACCACTAATCTGTTCTACTTATCTATGTATTTATTTGTTTATCTTCCACATATGAGTGAAGTTATATGGTAATTGTCTTTCTCCCTTTGACTTATGTCACTTAGCATACTACCTTCAAGGTCCATCCATGTTGTCGCAAATGGCACGATTTTGTCTTTTTTATGGCCAAGTAGTATTCCAATAAATATATATACCTCATCTTCTTTATCTATTCATCTGTCGATGGGCACCTAGGTTGCTTCCAAGTCTTGGCTATTGTGAATAATGCTGCAATGAACATAGGGCGCATGTATGTTTTTGAATTAGTGTTTTCATGTTGTTTGAATAAATACCCAGAAGTGGAGTAGCTGGATCATATGGTATTTCTTTTTAATTTTTTGAGAAATCTCCATACTGTTTTCCACAGCGGCTGCCCCAGTTGGCATTCACACCAGCAGTGTGTAAGCGTTCCCTTTTCTCCACATCCTCTCCAACACGTTATTTCTTGTCTTTTTAGTAAGAGCCATTCTCATTGGTGTGAGGTGATATCTCACTGTAGTTTTGATTTTCATTTCCCTAGCAATTACTGATGTTGATATCTTCTCATGTGTCTGTTGGCCATCTGTATATCTTCTTTGAAGAAAAGTCTGTTCATTACCTCTGCCCAATTTTGGATCAGGTTGTTTGTTTTTTTGTTCTTGAGTTGTATGGGTTCTTTATATATTTTGGAAATTAACCCCCGTTTGGATATATGATTTGCAAATATGTTCTCCCAGTTGGTGGGTTGTCTTTTCGTTTTGCTGATGGTTTCCCTTGCCATGAAAAAGCTTGTTAGTTTGATGTAGTTCCATTTGTTTACTTTTTCTTTTGTTTTCCTTGCCTGAGGAGAAATGATATTCAAAAGGATGCTGCTAAGACCGATGTCAAAAAGTGTACTGCTTATGTTTTCTTCTAGGAGTTTCAGGGTTTCATGTCTTACATTCAAGTCTTTAATCCATTTTGAGTTGCTTTCTGCGCATGGTGTAAGATAATGGTCTACTTTCATTCTTTTGCATGTGGCTGTCCAGTTTTCCCAACACCGTCTATTGGAGAGACTTTCCTTTCTCCATTGTATGGTCCTGGCTCCTTTGCTGAAAATTAGCTGTCTGTAGATGTGTGGTTTTATTTCTGGGCCCTCAATTCTGTTCCGTTGATCTGTGTGTCTGTTTTTCTGCCAGTGCCATGTTTTCTGGTTACTATAGCTTTGTAGTATATTTTGAAATCAGGGAGTGTGATATCTCCAGCTTTGTTCTTTTTTCCCGGGATTGCTTTGGCTATTCGGGGTCTTTTGTTGTTCCATGTAAATTTTAGGATTCTTTGTTCTATGTCCATGGAAAATGTTGGTGGGATTCTGATTGGGATTGCATCGAATCTATAGATTGATATAGGTAATATGGCTATTTTAACTATGTTAATTCTTCCAATCCATGTGGAATACCTTTCTGTTTCTTTACGTCTTCTTCAATTCTTTCAACAATGTCTTACAGTTTTCAGTGTCCAGGTCTTTCACCTCCTTGGTTAAATTTACTTCTCGGTGTTCTATACTGTTTGTTTTGATTGTAAATGGGTTTATATTCTTGATTTCTCTTTCTGTTAGTTCAAAGTTAGTGTATAGAAATGTGACTGATTTTTTTATGTTGATTTTGTACCTTGCAACCTTACTGGATTTGTTAGTTATTTCAAATAGGTTTTTTTGGTGGGTTCTTTAGGGTTTTCTCTATATAGAATCATGTCATCCACAGATAGTGGCAGTTTTACTTCTTCCTTTCCAATTTGGATAACTTTTGTTTCTTTTTCTTGCCTAATTGCTCTGGCTAGGACTTCCACTACTGTGTTGAAAAAGAGTGGCAGGAGTGGGCATGCTTCTCTTGCTCCTATTCTTAGAGGAACAGCTTTCAGTTTTTTAATGTTGAGTATGATGTTGGCAGTGGGTTTGTCACATACAGCCTGTATCATGGTGATGTACTTTCCTTCTATCTCCATTTTCTTGGGAGTGTTTATCATAAATTGATGTTTATGTTGTCAAATGCTTTCTCTGCATCTATTGAGATGATCGTTGATTTTTATTCCTCATTTTGTTAATGTGGTGTATCAAATTGATTGATTTGTGGATGTTGAACCATCCCTGCATCCCCAGAATAAATCCCACTTGACGGTGGTGTATGATTCATGTGACGTATTGTCGTATTTGATTTGCTAATATTTTATTGAGGATTTTTGCATCTATGTTCATCAGTGACATTGGCCTGTAATTTTTGTTTTTTATTTTGTCCTTGTCTCGTTTTGGTATCAGAGTAACGTTGGCCTTGTAAGATGAGTCTCCCATACTCTTCAGTTTTTGGGGAAGAGTTTGAGAAGGATAGGTATTAAATATTTGAATGTTTGATGGAGTTCACCAGAGAAGCTGCCTGGTCCTGGACTTTTGTTTTCTGAAGGTTTTTGATTACTATTTCAATGTCTTTACTTGTGATGGGTCTATTCAGATTCTGTATTTCTTCTTGATTCAGTTTTGGGAGGTTGTATGATTCGAAGAATTTATCCATTTCTGCTAGGTTTTCCAATTTGTTGGTGTTTGGTTTTCATAGTATTCTCTTATAATCCTTGGTATTTCTGTGATATCCATTGTAATTTCTCCTCTTTGATTTCTGATTTTATTTGTTTGATCTTTCTCTCTCCCTTTCTTCGAGAGTCTAGCTAAAGGTTTGCTGATTTTGTTTAACTTTTCAAAGAACCAGCTCTTAGTTCATTGATCCTTTCTCTTTTCCTTAGTCTCTATCATTTATTTCTGGTCTGATTCTTATTATTTTCTTCCTTCCACTGACTTTGGACTTTGTTGTTCCTTCTTTTTCTAGTCATTTTAGTTGTATCGTTAGATTGTTTGTTTGAGATTTTTCTGGTTTTTTGAGGTAAGCATGTTCCACTATAAATATCTCTCTTAGTACCACTTTTGGTGCATCCCATAGGTTTGGGTATGATGTGTTTTCGTTTCCATTTGTCTCAGAATGTTTTTTTGATTTCTCCTTTGATTGTTCATTGATCCAATTGTTGTTCAGCAGCATGTTGTTTTTCTCCACATATTTGTGACTTTTCCAGGTTTTTCTTGCAGTTCATTTCTAGTTTTATACTGTTGTGGTCAGAAAAGAAGCTTCATATGATTTCAGTCTTCTTAAATATATTTAGGTTTGCTTTGTTTCCAAACATCTGGTCTATCTCTGAGTGTCTTCCATATGCACTTGAGAAGAATGTGTATTCTGCTGCTTTTGGACCAAATGTTCTATATATATCTATTAAGTCTGTCTAGACTAGTGTTTTAATTAAGACCTCTGTTTCCTTGTTGACTTTCTGTCTGGATGATATCCATTGATGTAGGTGGGGTGTTAACGTCCCCTAGTATTATTGTGTTGCCATCAGTTTCTCCCTTTATGTCTATTAATTGTTGCTTTACATGCTTTGGTGCTCTTGTGTTAGGTGCATATATATTAATAAGTATGTTTTCTTTGTAGTGGAATGTCCATTTTATTATGATATAATGTCCTTCTTTGCCTCTTATCTTTTTTGTGTTGAAGTCTGTTTTGTCTGATATAAATATGGCTACATCTACTTTCTTTTGGTTGTCATTTGCTTATTATCTTCCATTCCTTCACTCTGAGCCTGTGTTTGTCTTTAGAGCTGAGATCTGTCTTCTGGAGACAGCATATTGTTGGATCCTGTTTTTTAATCCATTCAGCCACTCTGTGTCTTTTCATTGGTGAATTCAATCCATTTACATTTAGAGTGTATAACAATAGGTGTATGGGGATTTAATACTGGCATTTTATCTTTTGTGTTCTCTTTGTTCTATATTTCCACTGTTTCTCTTTCCTCGTGTTTTTGTTTGCCATTTCAGTTTGGTGGTTTTCTGTGATGGTTTTCCCAGTTTTCTCTTTATTTATGATTTGTGACTCTGCTCTGATTTTTTTCTTTTGTGGTTATCATGAGGTTTGTATAAAATATCTCACAGATGAGATAGTCCTTTTGCTGACAGCCTCTTATCTCCATTAGCCCATGCAGGTTCCATCCTTTCCTCTTCCCCTTCTATGTTTGTTTTTTTTAATTGGCACCTGAGCTAACAACTGTTGCCAATCTTCTTTTTTTTTAATTCTTCTCCCCAAAGCACCCCAGTACATAGTTGTATGTTCTAGTTTTGAGTGCCTCTGGTTGTGCTATGTGGGATGCTGCCTCAGTGTGGCCTGATGAGTGGTGCTGTGTCTGTGCCCAGGATCTGAACTAGCAAAACCCTGGGCCTCTGAGGCAGAGCATGTGAACTTAACCACTTGGCCACAGGGCAAGCCCCCTCTTCTATGTTTTTGTTGTCACTAATTATTCTTTTTTGTGATGTGAGTATATGACCAAATTAAGTGGTTACAGCCATTTTTGATACTTTCTTTCCCTTTATCCTGTATTTTATAATTAAGTGTTTACTAACCTATTCTGACTTAGAGCTGCAATTTTCTGATTCTTTCTGTCTATTTATCTCCTTGTGCTAAGCTTTGTAAACCTTTGCCTTTTTGTTTCCGGTAGGAGGACTCCTTTCAACCTTTCTCGTAAGGCCTGTCTATGGGGATGAACTCCCTCAGCTTTTATTTGTCTGGGAAAGCATTTCTTTTGCCTTCATATATGAAGGATATTTTTGTTGCATAGAGTATTTTGGACTCATAGTTTCTGTCTTCAGTATTTTGAATACATCATTCCACTTTCTCCCAGCCTATAGGGTTTCTCCTGAGAAATTTGCTGAAAGCCTGGTGGCGGTTCCTTTGTAAGTTATTTTCTTCTCTCTGGCTGCCCTTAATAGTCTTTCTTTGTCATTTACTTTTTTTTGTTTTGGTAAGGACGATTGGCCCTGAGCTAACATTTGTTGCTAATCTTCCTCTTTTTCTTCTCCCCAAAGCCACAGTACATAGTTGTGTATCCTAGTTGTAAGTGATCCTAGTTCCTCTCTGTGGGACGCCACCTCAGCATGGTGTGATGAGCATCCGTCCATGCCCAGGATCTGAACTGGCGAATCCTGGGCTGCCAAAGCAGAGCGTGTGAACTTAACCTCTTGTCACGGGACTGGTTCCTGTCATTGACTTTTGACAATTTTAATATATGCCTTAGAGAAGGTCTTTTTGCATTGAGATAATTATGAATTCTATTGGTTTCGTGTACTTATCCATCCAGTTCCTTCCCTAGGTTTGGGAAATTCTCCACTATTATTTCTTTGAATAAGCTGTCTGCTCCTTTCTCCCTCTCTTCTCCTACTAGGATACCTATTATCCTTATGTTACTTTTCCTAATTGAGTTGGATATTTCTCATAGAATTTCTTCATTTTTAAAGAATCTTAGTTCTCTCTCCTCTTCCGCCTGAATCATTTCTAGATTTCTATCTTTGAACGCACTAGTTCTCTCTTCCACATGGTCTGCTCTATCTTTAATGCTTTCTATTTTATTTTTTATCTCATTAATTATGTTCTTCTGCTCTAGAATTTCTGTTGTTGTTGTTTTTTTTAAGAGTTTCAGTCTCTTTGGTGAAGTACTCCTTGTGTTCTTAATTTTACTCCTGAGGTCACTGAACTGTCTTTCTGAGTTTTCTTGTAACTCATTGAGTTTCTTCATGGCAGCTATTTTGAATTCTCTGTCTGTTAGCTTGTAATCTTCTGTGACTTCAAGTTTATTTTCTGGGAAGTTGTCATTTTCTTTCTGTCCTGCAGTGCTGCTGTGTGTCTTCGTGGTACCTGAAGAGCTGCTCATCTGCTGGTGCATTTGTGATGGCAACCACCATTCTTATTTGGGCGCGGCTTTGGTTACTTTGCTTCTGAGCTGCTTCTGGTTGTGTTTGAGAGCCTGCACTTTCCACCCTCCACTGCCTCTGCTGGAGGTGTCATCAGTGCCCTCCTTGTGCCACTTGTGCCTTTGAGGTTGCTGATGCCTTGCTTCTTATGATGTCACTGCAGCTGAGGTGTTGCTACCAGGGTCACCAAGCTGTGAACACTTTTGCTGCTTCCCAGGTTGCCTGGGTCTCATGCTCCCCCACTGGCTCTCTGCAGGCTCTCCAGGAGCTAAGCTGCTGCTGCCCAGTACACACCTTGCTGCTCCTGGGTTGTTTGGGTTGGTGGCTGCACGACTGCCAGGGGTGCTGGGTTCATGAGTGTCACTGTTGCTGTCAGGGGCCTGTGGACCCAGGGACTTGTGTGTAGCCCTCAATGCTGGTAGAGATGGTGTTGGGTGTGCCACCACTGTTGGCTGTGTCACCAGTTCTGCTGTGATTCTTGGAGCCTCTTGTCACAGGTTCCACTTGCCTCTGCTGGCAAGGGGGCGTCAGGTGCTAAGCAGGGAGAGATTGTCATTGCTGCTCGCTCATCCAGCCTCTGGTCTCTGGTGTGAGCCAGTGTGTTTTGAAAACTCTGGTCAAGGTATCCTGCCCCAGCTGGGAAAATCCAAGTTTTGTATACTGTCCCCACTGTTGGAGAGACTGGACCACTGCTGGGGGAGGGAGAGGAGGCTGGGTCACCAACTCCACCCTGTGTCCTGAATTCTCAGAGCATGTGCATCACCTGCCAGTGCTTGAGGAGGGGCAAGACCTAAGCCACATGTGTTGTGTCTGCCCCTGCCTCTTTTAGCAGGTGTACTTGCTGATGAGAGGATCTGTGTGTTGGATCGCTGCTGCTGGGGGAGGGGAAGAGGCTGCGCCCCTAGTTCCACTGCCTCCTGGAGGTCTGGTCCACCCACCTTCAGCTGCATGGGTGCGTGGATCTCTTAGGTGTCCTGGTGTGCTGTGCAGAGAGTCCTTTGTTGGTCAATGGATGTCCGATTGGTTGTAACTTAGAGGAGAGAGACAAAGGGAATGACTCCCTCTGCCATGATGCCGACATCACTGCAGAGTGAATTTTAACTCAGTTTCCTCATGTCACTGCCTTGTTCAGAACCTTCAGAGACTCCCCGTCTCCTTATGCACCAAACCTAAGCTGTGAAACTTACTTTCAGGTCCCTCAATTCTGGCCCCTTGACCCCAGTATGTGCTCTCTCCTCTGGTCAACCTGGTATCTCACTGACTTCTGCATGCACTCTTGAGGAAATTATGTTCAAGCTTTGGGAGGCAGGAATCACACCATGTCACGTTGCAGCCCTAAGAGATGTAAATACTAGAGGTGCTTCTGGCTGAAAGCCATAAAACATTTCTAAAGAGCCTTGACAGTGTGGGGACTTATTATCTGATGTAACTGGAAGTCTATGGTAAGTATGTTCTCTGTTGGCTCATTTAGTGGCCTAGCAGGAACCCATGATCATTTCATTTTTCTGTTCTGGCGTCTACAGCCTGGCTTTGTCCTCAGGATTGTCTACTCAAGGTCACAAAATGGCTGCTACAGCACCAAGCAATGCATCCTCAACCAAGACCACCAAAGGCTAGAGGGAAGATAACTTTTCTCATGTGTCTCTTTTTAAGAACAAGGAGCAGTTTCCCAGAATGCTCCTGTTTGACGCGTCTTCATGCTTCATTGGTCAGAATTGTGTCATGCCTCACACCTAAACCAATCATTGGCAAGAGGAGTGGAACTAATGTGATCAGTTTGAACTAACAAAGCCTCCCTGGAACACCAGGCTGCCAGGTCCCTGAGCGTGATGGAGGGTGTGCTGGCAAGGGTGAAACAGGAGCCAGCTACTGATCAGGCAGCCAGCTGTGTCTGGTACCCTGATTGGGGTCTCCCTGGCCTCCTTTCCCAACTTGGTGTCATGTCAGGATGGTGTTCACCTTCTCCGACTCATATAGGGCTTTCTCTCCCCTTCTGGTACCCTTCACTTCAGCTATAGCCCATTGGCGTGCAGGGCCCTGAGTGTACCCTGCTATTTTATACTTTTAGGACTTTGTCATCTTCATGTGGAACAATCTTACCCACCGATTTTTAGCCTGCTAAGTCCCACTTCTCCTTAGAAATGTAGCTGCAGTGCCAACTCCTCCAGGAACCCTTGCCTGGGGCTCTCGTCTGGGTGACAGCCCTGTGAGCCCCGATGGCACTCCACGTTGACTCCATCGTGCAGTGCATCCCTCTGTGCTGCCATTCTCTGTTGACCTGTCTGTCTCCCCATCTGACTAGGAGCTCCTTGAGGGCAGGGCCTGTGTCTGTTGCACTTTGGGACATGGAGCCTGGCTCAGCCCCTGGCATATAGTCCTCCATCAGCATTTGTTGAATGAATGTACAATGAGTTGTTGCCCAGCACTGTCGGCATCACCTGTTTGCCCACATCTTGGGCCGGGAGCTAGAGAGGGTAAAGAGTGGGGTCTCAGTTCCAGCTCTGCCTCCAGCTTCCAGGTGATTCTATGTATGCCATTTCCTCTTTTTGGGCCTCAGTTTCCTCATCTGTGGTGCTTCCATTCCCAGAGTCCCTGAGACTCCTCCTAGCCGGGGTTTCCCTGAAGGCAGAGCATGAGTCATGGACTTGGGTGTAGGCAGATTATTTGAAAGATGCTCCTAGGAAAAGGACTGAGGGAGCAGGAGAGTGAGACAAGAAAGAGGAACACCATCCTGAGAATGTGTCATTGAGGTCACTGTTGTAGGCCACCAGCACTCAACTCTACTGAGATCTCCTGAGAAGCATGTAGGACGCTCCTAAGATTGTCCCCCAAAGGCCGAGGGACAGGATCCTTTATTGACTGGCTCCTTTCTCCATTAATCAAGGGTTGCTCCCATGGGCATTACCTCCCCCGTGTTTCTGGACTGCACCCTTCGTGGGCTGAGTGGGCTCCTGTGGCGTGGATGAAGGTTTTGCGCAGAAAGCACTTGAGGTGGAATGGTATAGGTGGGGTTCTCACTCACAACTGCCCACCACAGCTGCAGCTAGCCTCAGAAGTGGGCTCAGGGGGCACCAGAGGCATCTGCTCCATTCTTCTAGGGAAATTGTCTTGGTTTGAGGAGTCGTTCAGGGAGAATGGCAACTGGTGGTTTTCAGGACCATTGAGAACCTGAGCACACCCCCAGGAGCCTCTTGATCTGACACTTCTGCTTTGTTCCAGCTGACGGTCAACTTCCAGGCCATCACCCGGGTTGGTACAGAGACAGAGTCGTGCTTCACAGCTGTGGAGAAGTCGCTGCAGTACATGAAGGTGGGGTGTGGGTCTGGATTTGGTGTGGGGACCTCTGGAAGGCTCCATGTCCAAGTGTGGGGCTCAGCTTCTGTGGCCCCTGCAAATTCCAGCACCTGCAGGCCCTGAGACTTTCCCAGGAGACCACCAGGGTCCCGGACCCTTCCTCCCCACCTTCCCCATGCCCATGTACATCATCTCTTGGAAGCCTTTCCATACCCATCGGCTCATTTTGACCAGATCCTGCACACTCTTCCCGGATGGAGAGGGAATAATATGGCCTCTTTGGAAATGAGAGGTTTGTCCAAGTGTAACAATAGTGATAATAACAATGACAATAATGATTGTTGTTATTATTGCTTCTATTTATGTCATAGTTAAGAGCACAGGTTTTGAAGCCAGATTGCCTGGGTTTAAGTCCAAGCTTTGACACTTGAATCAGCTGTCTAACCACTGGCAACTTAGACAGCCGCTCTGTTCCCTGTCTCAGGAATGGGACGGTTGCAGTGCTTACTTCACTGGGTTGTTAGCCCAGATTAAATGATGTAATATGTGTAGCACTTAGCACAGTGCCTGGCCCCTAGTAAGTGCTCAATGTTAGTATATATATATTAGCTCATGGAATCACCAAAGAATTTTATAATGTTGATTGACTTACTACCCCATTTTCTGGAAGAGGAAACTGAGACTTGTCCAGGCTGAGCAACTTGCTTAAGATTACACAGCCAGGGGCTGGCAGAGCCCTCTAAAGCCAGGTCTCTTGCCCCTGTGACGTGAGCGGAATTTGTGAATTGTGCAGCTTTACCAGTGATGAAGCGTGTTGTGACATTGTACCGGAAGTGGAGAGCTGGGTAGCCTTTCTTCTTCTCTGTCATCCTTCCTGCCCCACACACCCACCTGTGCTTGATGCAGAGTCATGGGCTTGGAGTCAGGGGGCCCTGGGTTGGAGTCCTCAGTCGTCCACTCATCAGCTGTGTGATCTTCAGCAAGTCGTTGAACCTGTTTGAGCCTCTCTTTCCTTGCCTGTGAAATGCACCTAAAATTGCCCAGCTAACAGGATGAGGATAGAGAGAAGATAAATCTGCACAAGGGCTCTGAGCTGTAAAACAGGCCCCATGGGACCAGTCTGCTCTCCTGCTCTTAATCATCATTCTTCTGGAGTCGATTTCTTTAGAGCCTCACACAGTAAATCAGAAAAAGTTCTCTATGTTAATACAAGGAAGCTTGCTCTATGGTTTCTTACTCTTTGGAGATAAAATGATGTGCATTTCAGGTGAGTGGGGGCGGAGATGTTCCTCTTGGGGTGTTCCTCTGATCACACAGCTGTGACTTGACCAAGGTGCAGGGCAGGCTGGCGTGGGTCACACACCTAACGCTGGAGACCAGTGGCTCAGCAGGGGTTGGGCAGAGATTAATGATAAGTATTGATTTCTTTTTCTTTCTGCCAAACAAGATGTGTGCCCCTGAGGCTCCTTTACACACAGAAGGCGGGAGCTGTCCCCACGGGTGGCCACAGCGTGGAGAAATCACTTTCCAGGATTATCAGATGAAATACAGAGACAACACACCCATTGTCCTCAATGGCATCAACCTCACGATTCACGGCCAAGAAGTGGTGGGCATCGTGGGCAGGACTGGCTCTGGTGAGTCTCCTGGGGCAACGCCCCATGTCCTCAACTTTGGCCTTTGGGTGTCGGACCTATTTTCACACAGGCGTTTGCTCAGTGACCCCTCAGATATTGGTGGGCCCTCACTTTGTGGTGGCCCTTTGCCAGACCTGGTGCCTGAAACGCAGAGTCCCTGCTGCCACGGATCCAGTGGAGGAGGCAGATGTTAAATAAGTCATCAAAGAAATAAGAGGATTACAGGTTGTGGTGAATGCCATGGAAGGAATAGGAAGAGAGGGAAGAACTCCACAGAGTAACAGGGTTAGTGGGTCTCCGGGCTCTGGTAGCCTGGGCTCTGAGGCCAACAGGGTGGCAGGAGGAGCTCTTAAGCAGGGGCAGTGCAGGGGCTCTGCGAGGGTGGAGAGCAGGCCAAGGAGGGAAATCTGGGTCCCCTTTTCCTTCCTCTGCTCCTCCCTTCCTAGACTTCTCTTACGAGCCTCCTTCGTTTCCCCCTCTGCTTTCAGACTTCTTTCCTTCCCTTCCTCTCCTATCACTTTTGAGAGTCTGGCCCAAGCGTCACTCCCTCTCACTTTTTGCATTGTTCAAAGACACTGTTCAGAAACACTACTCAGACTTGGTTCTTGCCCCACCTTGTGCTCCCAGAGGAGCTGCCTCCAGGTAGACCTCCGGGATGACTAGATCTTCATGGGTCTCCACCTCCTTAGGCCCCTGTAGGACTTGTGCTGCTGCAGGGTGAGGAGCTTCCACCTGTATTCTTGAGTGTGTTCTTCCCTTTCCATTTTTCGCCTGCAACTGGCCTGAGAGGGCTGGGGTCTGACATAGACCAGCTCTCAGTAGATACTGCTCCAATTGACTGTATTCATTCAGCAGTAATTTACTGAGCACCTGCTCTCTGCCAGGCAATGGGAACATAAAGGTGAACAAGACATTGACCTTATCTTTTAGAGCAGAGGTTGAAAACTCACATGCCTCTGGGAACTGGCAAGTAACAGAGATGAGTGAAATGGGTCTGGCGTGTGATGAAAGGAGCCGGGGGGGGCGGGGTTGGTGGAGGGGGCAGTGTGTTGAACTGATCACTGTTCTCTCTCAAGGAAGCAGCTCCATCGGCTCTGACTGCTTGTTGATGGGAGGACATGGGGCCAGTGTTGCTGGTTTTACTGAGTTTCAAGAGAAGCATGCAATTTGAAATTTTTTTGCCAGGAAGATTGGCCCTGAGCTGACATCTGTTGCCAATCTCCCACTTTTTGCCTGAGGAAGACTGTTGCTGAACTAACACCTGTGCCAGTCTTCCTCTGTTTTATGTGAGATGCTGCCAGAGCGCGGCTCGACAAGCAGTGCTGGGTTCACGCCCACGATCTGAACCTGAGAACCCTGGGCCGATGAAGTGGAGGGTGCAAACTTTGCTACGCCTCCAGGCTGGCCCCTTGAATTTCTGTACATAGGATCTTTGGATATTTTTAATGCTGGCAAAGAATTTAAAATATAACAGTAACACTGTGTGTGAAAGAAAACACCTCTGTGGCCTGGATTTTAATGCTGGGGCTCCATTCGTGCCCTCTGATCTGGGTTGTAAGAAAGCTGCTCATGGCTCTGGGCACCTCTGGGAGCAGAGACTCCAGCCCTTCTCTGCCCTCTGAGGTCTCACCACGACAAAGAATGGGCCACGGAGGAGAGCGGGTCAGGTGTGAACACCAGGTGTGACCTGTGTTGCCCCTAGTGCAGACTCAGGACACTGAGGCCCTGCGTGTTTCTTGCCCAACAGGGAAGTCGTCCTTGGGGGTGGCTCTCTTCCGCCTGGTGGAGCCAGCGGCAGGCCGGATTCTCATTGATGGTGTGGACATCTGCAGCATCGGCCTGGAGGACTTGCGGTCCAAGGTCTCTATTATCCCTCAAGATCCCGTCCTGTTCTCAGGAACCATCAGGTGAGTGCTGGGCCAGAGGCCAGCCTGGTGCAGAGGAGGGGCTCCAGGGAGGACCCTGGGACCAGGATGCCAGGCGGGGCTACCTCTGCGTAGCTGGCGGCCAATGCCCCAATTTCTGGGCCTCTGATCACTCCCTGGCATGCTGGGCCACTCGTGCCCACCTGGCCCACCTCGCTGAGGTGTCTTGAGAACCGAATAAGGCCCTGATATACACAAGAGCTCTGTAAATATCATGTCCTAAACAAAAGAAAGTCATAGTTTTTATTGTTTAAAATCCTGATGGGGTTGGTCAGATTTCAGTTCACCATTAAGCATTTGCACTGTGGCCACTATATTCTCTCATGTCTTCATGTGGTTTATTCTCCTCTCTGCACCCACTGGGTAAAGTCCTGGGGGGTTTTGGGCTAGACGTTAGGAAGCACTTCTTCACAGGCTACGTATTCCAGGCAGTGGAGAAGTGAGAAGTAAGCCAGGCGTCCGGTCAGTGAAGCAGACAGCACTGGGTCTTTCAGCCTCTTCTCCGCACTTTCTATTTCCTCAGAAATCAACTTTAGGGCAAACATCATCCAGCTTAGTGCTCCTACTTGACAGTGCATGTTAGCTGTGTGGGAACACCAAGGCATGGAGACTGAGGAAGATGATGCATTAAAAACAAAGCTGGTCTCCCCATGTTTCAGACATATGTAAGGGGCATTCTTTTTTTTTAAGTTTTTTTCTTTATGGAGGTCATATTGGTTTATAACATTATATAAATGTCAGGTGTACATCATTACATTTCAACTTCTGTATGGACTGTATCATGTTCACCACAAGAAGTCTACCTGCCATCTCTCGCCATACTCATGTGCCCTTTTGACCCTTTTGCCCCTCTGCCACCCCCTTGCCCTCTAGTAACCACCAATCTGTTCTCCTTACCTATGTCTTTGTTTATCTTCCACATGTAAGTGAGATCATATGGTATTTGTCTTTCTCTGACTTATTTCGCTTAGCATAATACCCTCAAAGTCCATCCATATTGTCGCAAATGACACAATTGTGTCCTTTTTTAATGACTTGATAGTATTCCATTGATACATATACCACGTCTTCTTTATCCATTCATCTGTCGATGGGCGCTTGGGTTGCTTCCAAGTCTTGGCTATTGTGACTAATGCTGCGATGAGCATAGGGGTACATATATGATTTTGAATCAGTGTTCTCATGTTCTTTGGATAAATACCCAGAAGTGGAATAGTTGGATCATATGGCATTTCTATTTTAAATTTTCTGAGAAATGTCCTTGCCATTTTCCATAGCAGCTGCACCAATTTATATTCCTACCATCATTCTATGAGGATTCCTTTTTCTCCACATCTTCTTCAACACTTGTTATTTCTTGTCTTTTTAAGAATAGCCATTCTGACGGGTGTGAGGTGCTATCTCATTCTTGTTTTGATTTGCATTTCCCTGATAATTAGTGGTGCTGAACATCTTTTATGTGCCTGTTGGCCATCTGTATATCTTCTTTGAAAAAATGTCTGTTCATATCCCCTGCCCATTTTTGATCAGGTTGTTCATTTTTTTGTGGCTGAGTTATATGAGTTCTTTACATATTTTGGAAATTAACCCCCATTTGGATATATGATTTGCAAATATGTTCTCCCAGTTGGTGGGTTGTCTTTTCGTTTTGCTGATGGTTTCCTTTGCCTTGTAGAAGCTTGTTAGTCTGATGTAGTTCCATTTGTTTATTTTTTCTTTTGTTTCCTTTGTCTGAAGAGATATGATATTCAAAAAGATATGGCTAAGACTGATCTCAAAAAGTTAACTGTTTATGTTTTCTTCTAGGAGTTTCAGGGTTTCATATCTTACGTTCAAGTCTTTAATCCATTTTGAGTTGCTTTCTGCGCATGGTGTAAGATAGTGGTCTACTTTCATTCTTTTGCATGTGGCTGTCCAGTTTTCCCAACACCGTCTATTGGAGAGACTTTCCTTTCTCCATTGTATGGTCCTGGCTCCTTTGCTGAAAATTAGCTGTCCGTAGATGTGTGGTTTTATTTCTGGGCCCTCAATTCTGTTCCGTTGATCTGTGTGTCTGTTTTTCTGCCAGTGCCATGTTTTCTGGTTACTATAGCTTTGTAGTATATTTTGAAATCAGGGAGTGTGATATCTCCAGCTTTGTTCTTTTTTCCCGGGATTGCTTTTGTTATTCGGGGTCTTTTGTTGTTCCATGCAAATTTTAGGATTCTTTGTTCTATGTCCATGGAAAATGTTGGTGGGATTCTGATTGGGATTGCATCGAATCTATAGATTGATATAGGTAATATGGCTATTTTAACTATGTTAATTCTTCCAATCCATGTGGAATACCTTTCTGTTTCTTTACGTCTTCTTCAATTCTTTCAACAATGTCTTACAGTTTTCAGTGTCCAGGTCTTTCACCTCCTTGGTTAAATTTACTTCTCGGTATTCTATACTGTTTGTTTTGATTGTAAATGGGTTTGTATTCTTGATTTCTCTTTCTGTTAGTTCAAAGTTAGTGTATAGAAATGTGACTGATTTTTTTATGTTGATTTTGTACCTTGCAACCTTACTGGATTTGTTAGTTATTTCAAATAGGTTTTTTTGGTGGATTCTTTAGGGTTTTCTCTATATAGAATCATGTCATCCACAGATAGTGGCAGTTTTACTTCTTCCTTTCCAATTTGGATAACTTTTGTTTCTTTTTCTTGCCTAATTGCTCTGGCTGGGACTTCCACTACTGTGTTGAAAAAGAGTGGCAGGAGTGGGCCTGCTTCTCTTGCTCCTATTCTTAGAGGAACAGCTTTCAGGTTTTTAATGTTGAGTATGATGTTGGCTGTGGGTTTGTCACATACAGCCTTTATCATGGTGATGTACTTTCCTTCTATCTCCATTTTCTTGGGAGTGTTTATCATAAATTGATGTTTATGTTGTCAAATGCTTTCTCTGCATCTATTGAGATGATCGTTGATTTTTATTCCTCATTTTGTTAATGTGGTGTATCAAATTGATTGATTTGTGGATGTTGAACCATCCCTGCATCCCCAGAATAAATCCCACTTGACGGTGGTGTATGATTCATGTGACATATTGTCGTATTTGATTTGCTAATATTTTATTGAGGATTTTTGCATCTATGTTCATCAGTGACATTGGCCTGTAATTTTTGTTTTTTATTTTGTCCTTGTCTCGTTTTGGTATCAGAGTAACGTTGGCCTTGTAAGATGAGTCTCCCATCCTCTTCAGTTTTTGGGGAAGAGTTTGAGAAGGATAGGTATTAAATATTTGAATATTTGATGGATTTCACCAGAGAAGCTGCCTGGTCCTGGATTTTTGTTTTCTGGAGGTTTTTGATTACTGTTTCAATGTCTTTACTTGTGATGGGTCTATTCAGATTCTGTATTTCTTCTTGATTCAGTTTTGGGAGGTTGTATGATTCGAAGAATTTATCCATTTCTGCTAGGTTTTCCAATTTGTTGGTGTTTGGTTTTCATAGTATTCTCTTATAATCCTTTGTATTTCTGTGATATCCATTGTAATTTCTCCTCTTTGATTTCTGATTTTATTTGTTTAATCTTTCTCTCTCCCTTTCTTCAAGAGTCTAGCTAAAGGTTTGCTGATTTTGTTTAACTTTTCAAAGAACCAGCTCTTAGTTCATTGATCCTTTCTCTTTTCCTTAGTCTCTATTTCATTTATTTCTGGTCTGATTCTTATTATTTTCTTCCTTCCACTGACTTTGGACTTTGTTATTCCTTCTTTTTCTAGTCATTTTAGTTGTATCGTTAGATTGTTTGTTTGAGATTTTTCTTGTTTTTTGAGGTAAGTGTGTTCCACTATAAATATCTCTCTTAGTACCACTTTTGGTGCATCCCATAGGTTTGGGTATGATGTGTTTTCGTTTCCATTTGTCTCAGAATGTTTTTTTGATTTCTCCTTTGACTTGTTCATTGATCCAATAGATGTTCAGCAGCATGTTGTTTTTCTCCACATATTTGTGACTTTTCCAGGTTTTTCTTGCAGTTCATTTCTAGTTTTATACTGTTGTGGTCAGAAAAGAAGCTTCATGTAATTTCAGTCTTCTTAAATATATTTAGGTTTGCTTTGTTTCCCATTATCTGGTCTATCTTTAATAATGTTTCCTGGCACTTGAGAAGAATATGCATTCTGCTGCTCTTGGATAGAATGTCTCTATATATCTATTAACTCCATCTGGTCTAGTGTTTAAGGCCACTGTTTTCTTGTTCACATTCTGTCTGGATGATCTATCCATTGACGTAGTGGGGTATTAAAGTCCACTAGCATTATCGTGTTGCTGTTAATGTATCCCTTTATGTCTCTTAATAGTTGTTTTATGCACTTCGTGCTCCTATATTACATGCACATATATTAATAAATGTTATGTCTTCTTGGTGGAATGTTAAAGGGTATTCTTAACAGGAAGAGAATAAACTGAACTTCTATTCATTCTTTCATTCCTCCATCCTTTCATCCATTTAACTTGTTTTTTCTGAGTAACTGTCAATCCAGACACTGTGCTAGGTACTTGGGACACTTTGATGAATGATTACTGCTCCTGTTCCCCAGAGGAATTCACAGTTTAGTGAGGGCGGGGGGAGTTTCTTGAGATGTAGGACCTGACAAATTATAGTATAAGGAGGTAGCTATTTAAATCAGAGATATGAACAAAGTGCTAAGGGAGCCCTGAAGTGGGACAAATAACTCTGCCTGGGTGAATCCAGAGAGACTTCACAGGATCTTGGAGGATAAGCAGGAGCTTGCCTGGCAGAAAATGGGGAGAAAGTCTTTCCATGGAGAGTGCATATATGTGCAGAAACCGAGGATTTCAAAATGATTGTGTTGTTTGAGGGGAATGAGAGAACACTTAGTGATAGAGTTCTGTATTAAGGTAGAACTTGGCCAAATCTATTGTGTGTTGGTATAGGAGTAGTAAAAATATGTATTAACATTTATTGAGCGTTTATATATTGTAGTCCCATGTGTTAATATTCTGTCTCATTTAACTGTCACAACAACCCTATGAAGTAGCCACTGTTGTTATCTCCCCTTTAGAGGTGAAGAGGCTGAACTTAGAGAGGAAACTTGACTTGTTTAAGGAGACACTAAAGAAAATGGTAAAGATAAGCCATAACCCCATGTAGTCTAACCCCATAACCAGGGATGTGCCCCCTTGCAGCAGAAGATTGTGGACTGGTCCAGGAGATCTGGGTTCTCTACCTTTTAGGCTTCCATCTAACCGAGTGTCTTCGATTCCAGCCTGTCTCTTAGTTTGACTTGTGGTGTGACCTTGAACAAGCCATTTAACACTGATAAGCCAAAATTTCCTCATCAATGAAAGGAGTATACCCATCTCATGTGGGAGAGAGTGTCAATGAGCACGTTCATGACAATGCTGTGGAGACTATCAAATATCATGTAAATAAGGCATGCTACCTTCTGCTTTTTAAATACAGTCTAGGCCCCCACACAAAATGGGTGTGGCTGCCAGAAGTGGGGGAAGATAAAGCAGAGGCTAAGAGCAGGTTTCAGCTCGGACTGAGTGGTTGCATAACAGGAAGTGTTGCCTATGCCAAATGCAAGTGCCAACCTGAATGGGAGTGAAGTCCAGATAGATCCCAGCCTCGTGTTGTTGTCTTCTTCTTTCACTGCAAGAGACAGAAGAAGCAACCCCACAACAAAGAGATACCACTGACACCTACTAGGATGGCTATAATAAAAAAAAGAAAAGAAAAAGAAACATAAGTGTTGGCGAGGTTGTTGAGAAACGGAACCCTCGTGCCCTGCTGGTGGGAATGTAAAATGGTGCAGCCACTATGGAAAACAATTCGGCAGTTCCTCAAAAAGTTAGATATAGAATTACTATACGATCCAGCAATTCCACTTCCAGGTATATACCCAAAAGCATTGAAAGCAGGGACTTGAACTGATATTTTTTACCAGGGTTTGTAGCATTACTCACAACAGACAACCCATGTGTCCATTAACAGATCAATGGATAAACAAAATGTGATATACACACACAATGGAATATTAGTCAACCATAAAAAGGAATGAAATCCCACTGTGTGCCATAACATGGATGGGCCTCACAGACTTTATGCTAAGTGAATAAGCCGGACAGAAAAGGACAAATAGTGTATAATTCACTTAAAAGAGGTATCTGGAACAGGCAAATTCATAGTGACAGAAAGGAGAATAGAGGCTATCTGCAGCTTCAGGGGGCAGGGGAGGCAGAGGGGGATTGTTCAATGCATAGAGTTTTTGTTGGGGGTGATGAATTTTAGTGGATTGTTATACAACACTGTACATGTATTTAATGCCACTGAATTGTATACTTACAAATGGTTGAAATGATAAATTATATTATGTATATTCTAACACACACCCCCTCCCCAAATGGCTTAAGCTAAAAAGGCTTCTATTGGCTCATGGTACTGGGAAGGCCGAGGCTGATTCAAGGACCCAGGTCTCTCTAACTCTGCCGTGGCTTCATTCGCAGCCCCCACTGACGGCCCTAGGGGGCTCTGTGTGTCCCACACCTGAGGGGAGATGGTGGCTACCTCTCCTGTCCAGTTAATGAGAAAGAGCAAGCCTCTTTTCTGGTGATTGACTTAAAGGTCCTGAGATACACTCTGATCGGTCACCCTCCTACCCCCATCAAGCCACTGAGCCCAGGGGTTGCCACTGCTGATGTGCTGACCCCAGAGTCACTTGCTCCACCCTGGGAGTTGGTGGTAGAGCCCCACCTGGACCACATGGGCTTCAAGGTGGGGCAGGAGGTGGCCCCCAAACAAAACTTGGAGGCTGCTGCCTGCAGAAGGAATGGGTGCTGGAGAGACGCAAGAAACGACCACTCGTGGTGGTTCCATGGGTGTCACTAAACCCAGTAATCCGGTTCTAAGCATTCTCGGCATTTACCTGTATAGGGCAGACTGCTCAACAGTTGAGTATGGATCTGGAACACTTCTCTTCCTCTCCTACGGCAGGTTCAACCTGGATCCCTTTGACTGCTACACAGACAAGCAGATCTGGGATGTCTTGGAGAGGACATTCCTGAGCAAGACAGTAAGTAGCTCCAAGGCCTGATTCTTGGTCTTAGCCTGCCTCTTCAACAGGGGTGCCAGCATCTGGACTCCTCTCATATGGTGTTCTAGATGCTGCTGCTGTGGGGAGTGGATTAAATAATCCATGATGAGGTGAGATGACGTGGGACTCCTACATAAAAGCTGATGGCTCTCAGACGCTAACAGTGAGCCAGGCTCATTCTAGGCTCAGGGACACAGGACAGACAAGGCAGGGAAGGTCTTTGTCCTCTTGGTGCTTACATTCAATGGGAGAGAAAGACAGCAAACTGCCCAACTCACGAGACACTTTCAGAGAGTGATAAGGGCTGTAAAGATAGCAATGAGATCAGCAGACATCCCGGTGGGTGAGCAGCTCCTTCACAGGGGGTGGCCTGGCAAGGCCTCTTTAAGGATGGGGACATTTGAGCTGAGACCAAATATTAAGGAGACAGCCAGGCACAGATCTTTGAGACAACATTCCAGGCACAGGAACTAGCATATGCAAAGACCCTGAGATGGAAGTGAGACGGGCGCAGTGAAGAAGAGAAAGACCAGTGGTCGGAGCGTAGAGAGAGGGGAAGAGTATTACCAAATGCGACAGGAGTGGTACAAGGTCAGGGCAGGTCTCACCCTACATGCCCACAATCCTACATAGCCTACATCTCATCTTCCTCGACATTACAGATCTCAAAGTTCCCTCAAAGGCTGCAAGCAGAAGTTGTGGAAAACGGTGAAAACTTCTCTGTCGGGGAGAGGCAGCTACTCTGCATTGCTCGAGCCCTCCTCCGCAACTCCAAGGTGAGACCACTGAGGGGCCACGAGAAGTCACAGGTGCCGCTGGGCATGGGAAGCCACACGGCTGCTTCTCCCTCCATCAGCACAGGACAGTGGCACTGTTTATATGTTCCTTCCACAAATATCCGCAGGTATCCTCCTGTCACTGGTTGCCATTCTCCATGTTCCTGTGGTGTGAGGGGCTCTCAGCCTGGGCTCCCTCCAGCCCTGATATGCTGTTCCTGCACTGAAACACTCAGCCTCTAGAACCAAATCACAATACACTTTCCCACAAAAAGCTAAAAGCTTAGAAACTTTTAATTTAAAATTGCCTAGTGTAATTCTTTTTAAAACTTGGATGCAGGACACTCCCTTGTCTTTAATAAAATTGGGAATCAGATGACAGCTGTTCCAGAGTAAAATTACATATTTTTAAAAAGTTTCACATGACAGTGCTTCTTAAGTTTTCCAAATATTTCACCAGTAATTTCAGATATTCAACTACCTGCACTAGTTAGGAGCAAACCTTCTTTCACAAGCGAGGCAACATACACACACGTACGCATGTGTACATATACCTCGACACTCACATGTATATACATACTTGCACACACACACGCACACACATAACACACAACATTGTTAATTAGTGATTAATGCAAAAAATGTAGGTGCAGACTGTCAGAGCTGGGACAAGAGTAGGAGAGCTCAGTGGGGCCTGGAGCAGGGAAACGGTTTCAGAGGGAGGAACCTGCCCCTCTTTGACAGAGAGGATTTGCAATATGTATGTAACACTTTCTTAACCTCCCAGGTCTCTATTTTTCAGTTACTCAGATACTTGGTGCTGAAGTTGCTTTCTGTATATTGTTTCCCAAGTTTGAGTCATGACTTTATGATTTTGGTCATATCTGTATACCACCTATCCCATGATTCATTCACGATCCCCTGTTTTTATAAACAGCCTCATTTTAAACAGTAACATTTGTGAAATCATACTTTCTGTGTAGTTATATTTTTCTAATGCATATTATTAATGAAAGAGATACAGAAATGTTAAAGTAAAAAAACCCATGTATCCATACACTGGCTGCACCATCTCGTGTGCCACCTGGGGTCTGTGCAAGCCCTGCTGTGGGGAAGACTGCTCTGTATTAATTCAGGCAAACGGGAAGGCAGTTCATAAAACAAGAAGTTGCCACTGGGACATCTTTATTTTGAAGGAGTCAGTTCTTTGATCTCTAAAAAATAGTGAGCCATCGGTTGAGACCTCACATTCTCTGCATAATGTCAGGGACAACTAGAGCTCCAGGTGGGTTTTGAACTCAGTCTGGATCTCATTTTCCAGCTAAGGGACTTGATGAATTAATGGTAGACCCAGGTGTCGGGGCCCAAGGAGGCTGCCTTCACCCCTGTTTTGTATCCACCAGATTATCCTAATTGATGAAGCCACAGCCTCAATTGACATGCAGACTGACACCCTGATCCAGCGCACAATCCGTGAAGCCTTCCAGGGCTGCACAGTGCTGGTCATCGCACACCGCATCCCCACTGTCCTCAACTGCGACCGCATCCTGGTCATGAGGGATGGGAAGGTGAGAGTTCCATCGCTGGGCTGGTGGCAGGACGTGCGCTCAGGCCACAGGAGGCCTTCAAATCTTTAAGACTGAGCTCAGCTGTGTCCCTGTCCCCTCCTGTCCTTTCTCCTCCTCCCAGGTTGCAGAGTTTGACAGGCCTGAGGTCCTGCAGAAGCAGCCTGGGTCCATGTTTGCAGCCCTGCTGGGAACAGCCAGTTCTTCATCGAGCAAAGGAGAAATGGGGACTTCAGCGGGGGAGGCTGGTGGCCGAGTTCCCCAAGGTTCACCCAGAGTGCAACAATAAGGCCTGTAATCTGTGACCTTCTGGGCAGAGATGGCTCCTGACAGCAGGGCTGAAGTGGGTGAGGGTGCTGATGATGGGGTGGAGAAGGCTGAGGGAGCAGAACCTGGAATAGGCCACTCCATGGCTCCCCAAACCTGAGAACCCCAGCACGTTTGAGACCATGTGGTCAAATCATCGCGTTCTCTTTTCAACTGATATGCTGACTAATTTCACAATAATGTAAAAGCTTATTGTAGTTTTCTGATCTGTGTTAAAAGTGTTCAAATGATGTTTGATTCTGTCAAGAAATAAAAGTAAGAAAAAGTCACATTCTCTGCCCTGTTTCTATGTTACCTGGTACTCATTCAGCCACAGGGAACAAAAACTCCCTCAACCTGGCTTCTAGAAAAAGGCTCATGCAACAGAAAGATCCAGAAAAAGTTCTGGGTTGAGTGCCAATATCAGCAGCACGTCTGCCTTGTGGACTCTGCCTCTCTTCTCTCAGCTCTACCCCTCCTTTGTCTGTCTTCACTCCTGGCCTTCTCTCCTCACGGTGGCAGCCTGGCTGCCAGCAGCTCTGGACTGGCCTCCTACCGGCTCAGCATCCCCGGTCTTCTTCCCACCCTCCTTGATTCCAGCAGAGCCCCAGGCCTAAATCTCATCGGCAGACGTGGGTCATGCGCTCCCCCCTGAGCCAACCACACGCCAAGCAGCTGGAATCCAGCAACTGGACAGGCCACGGTCACAAGCCCACACCCGGGCCGCGGATGAGTCCGCTGCCCTGACGAACTGAGAATGGAGGGGGTCGTTTCTCCAAAGAATATTGGGATGGTCTTACTACATGAAGAAGGGATGGACAATGGATGCTGGGCAGGCCCAAACGTTAGCTGTCTTCCATATGTTTGTTTCCTGATTAGGAGCATAGATGGTGAAATAAAGCGTTAACATATGCCAACTGGAAATACCATCATTTGTTGATATATAAATAGAAAAGGGAGACCTCGTTATTGCTGGGAAATATGTTTCAAAGTATTTTCTTTTTGTTTTCCGATTACGGTGTCTGATTTTGTCAAAAGAAAAACCAATTCCGGAAGCAAACGTTTCCCGCTCTGTTTCCCGCGGTGGAGCAGGTCCCGGGGTGTGAAGGCCCCCAGCCGTGCGGATTTCGGGATCTCCCGAGAGTGAGTGACTGTACCCGAGTGAGTTTACAGGGTCAAGAGCGAGGAAATGCGCGGCTCCGAAAACGAGGGACAGGAGGTGAGGACAGGGCGCAGGAGGTGGCGGGAGTCAGCGCGGGCTTCCAGGTGGAAGGGAGGTTGTGGTTTACTGAGCCCTGAGACGTGAGCAAACATTCGCTCAGACGGCAGATTGGGGCAAGAAAGAACGTCCCAGGCGGAGAGCAGAGCACACAGACCCCGCGGGCAGCAGCTCGGACAGAGGCCGGCGCGACCCTCGACCAGACAGAGCGGCAGCCCGAGGCCGCCAGGGGTGGCACGTGCAGGTCACCGCCTGCTCCCTCCCGGGGGTTCTCGGGCAGCACCCGCTTCTCTTTCTAGGGCGTTTCCTAGGTGGATGTCTTCTCTCTCCGGAAAACCCTTTCGCCTGGTTGACCCTGCGCCTCAGTCCTGCCTCTGTCTGCCCGGGGCCGGAGGAGTGCCTGGGGGCGGGGGCGGCTGCGTGTGACCCCCGGGTGCCCCGGGAGACCGCGCGCCGTGAGCTGAGCGCCGCCCCGCGATTCCAGACTCGCGGTCCTTCCCGGGCCCAGCTTCGCGGCCACATGCCCCTCGAGTTGGCCAGCAGATGGCAGGCTCTTCCCAAAAATGCCACGGAGGCGGGCCAGTTTCAGATGTAGCTTCACCAAGAATGCGCTCGGGAGAGCGTGGGCACCTGGGCCGGAGGGCGGGAAATCGAGCCATTTCCGACCGTCTTCAGGGCCCCATCACACCTTCCTCGAAACCGTTTCTCTTCCCGGAACACTTCTCAACCTTGACTGCATGCTGAAGTCACCCAAGGAATCGAAAATACTGATGTCCGCTCCTAGACTTCCTCACTTCAATGGTTTGGGGGTGGAGACTGAGCACTCGGAGTTTTAAAGCTTTAGGCGAATCTAATGTGCAGCCAAATTTGAGAACCATTGGCTCTAAGCAGCGATAAGCAGAATTTTTTGAAAAATAGTATTTGTTTTTTTAACAGTGTTGGTAATATTTTATTCCTTAAGCTGAGTGATGAGTATATGACTTTGTTTTCTTTAAATAATTCTTTATATGTCTTTGGGCATCTGAACTATTGGCTAATAAAATTAAAAAATTGATATTTGATGTTTTAAAAATAATGCAAAAACAATTTTAATGAGAGAATGTAGAACTTGGTTCTACTTTCTTATATTTATTTAATGGTTTGCTATTATTTGTGTTTTCAATTACATCCTGGTGGGAAAAGATCTTACCGTTTTAGTGCCCAGGGGTCTAAAGACCTTGATCTGTCCTCAGGCCCTAGCCCTCCTCCTGGTCAAGTGCAGGGACGACTTCAACACGAGCTGTGTGAAGTGGTCGGTAGGGACAGCAGGTGGATGTACAGAGCAAAGGAGGCAACAGTCTCACTGGCCCTGGCCCTGCCCTGCCTTTGTCTCCAGCTGTGGACACTCCATTTTAAGAGAAACATTGCTAGATAGAGGCTCTTCAAAGGACAACCAGTGGGGGGCTTGAAAACCATGTCGTGAGAAGGAGGAGAAAGGAAAAGGGAAGGGCTCAGATTCAGTCTTCACTTTCCTGAAGGGCTTCCAGCGGGCAGCCCCAGGCCCAGCAGGCATGGACATTCAGGTCATTGGAAAGGTCCCACTAGGGAGTGGCTGTCTTGGGGGGCAGGGAGTGCCCCATGGCTGGGAGCCTTTTGTGACGCTGACGTCTCTCCCTGGGTGAGGGGCACGGCTGATAGCCCTGGGCTCGGAGAATGCTCCCACAAGGTTGACGGATGGCTGGGATTCTGGTGTGTGGGAAATTGGATTGGATAACTTCCAGGGGGTGTGTGACTCTGGCATGCAATTATGAACATAATCATGCCTGGGTCCTTAAGCTTGAATGAGCATCAGCATCGCCTGGTGGGCTGAAGCACAGCTTGCCAGGCCCAGCCCATACTTTCTGTTTCTCTGGGTCTGGGGTGGGGCTTAAGAATTTGCCTGACAAGTTCCCAGAGTTGATGCTGCTGATCTTGAGAGCACACTCCAAGATCCCAAAGTTGGCCAAAATCGCTGTGTCCCACACGATCTAGACAGGAAGGGTTCAAACCCTCATTCTAATGTGATCCCCGAAGTTTCTGGGCATTTCCAGGGCACTTTTACTTTTATGACCTCTTTTTGTTCAGACCTCCTGAGCATCTCACGAAGCCATACAGACTTTCCTTTTCTCCATTACATTGGAGAAGGAGAAACCAGCACTTTCTCTTATTTCCTGTAATGTAGACAACTTCAGTGAAGATTTGGGCCGAAGGAGGGCTTTCCACCCTAGGAACTCAGCAACTTCCAAGTGAATACCAAGCACCCACCTTCTTTTGGAAATGGAGTCTCCATTTCCCCTCCTTCGGGCTCCAGGCTCTTCTGTGCTGTGTGCCATTACCCTCTGGGTTCTCCCTGGCCCCACTTCCCAGTTCCTGGACGTGTGTCATGCAGAGCAGTTCAGTTCTTGCTTTAGACACCTTTTCCTGTCAAACAAATCAGCGGGGTCTCACGGTCTTCCCCAAGAGATGTATCAAGGCAGTTCTCTCAACAAAAATGGGTTCCTCCATATGATACACTCTGCTGTTCAGAAGGTAAAGTTTCACCCCAAAGGTTAGCTGTCTGTAGATGTGTGGTTTTAATTCTTAGCTCTTATTTCAGTTCCATTTATCTGTGTGTCTTTTTTTCTGCCAGTACTATGCTGTTTTGATTACTGTAGCATTGTAGTGTATTTCGAAATCAGAGATTGTGATGCCTCCAGCTTTGTTCTTTTTTCTCAGGATTTCTTTGGCTATTTGGGGTCTTTTTTTGTTCCATATAAATTTTAGAATTCTTTGTTCTATTTCCATGAAAAATGTTGGTAGGATTCTGATTGGGATTGCATTGAATCTGTAGATTGCTTTAGGTAATAGGGACATTTTAACTAAATTTATTCTTCCAATCCATGAGCCTGGAATGTCTTTCCATTTCTTTATGTCTTCTTCAGTTCTTTCAACAATGTCTTACAGTTTTCAGTGTCCAGGTCTTTCACCTCCTTGGTTAAATTTATTCCTAGGTATTTTATTCTTTTTGTTGTGATGGTAAATGGGACTGTATTCTTGATTTCTCTTTCTGCTGGTTGGTTGTTAATGTATAGAACTATGACTGATTTTTGTATGTTGATTTTGTACCCTGCAACTTTGCTGTAGTTGTTGATTATTTCTAATAGTTTTCTGGTGGATTCTTTAGGATTTTCTATATTGTCTGCAAATAGTGATGGTTTTACCTCTTCCTTTCTAATTTTGCTAACTTTTATTTCTTTTTCTTGCCTAATTGCTCTAGGTAGGACTTCCAATACTATGTTGAGTTAAAGAGGCAAGAGTGGACATCCTTATCTTCTTCCCGTTCTTAGAGGAATACCTTCTAGTTTTTTACTGTTGAGTATGATGTTGGCTGTGGGTTTGCCATATATGGCATTTATTATGTTGAGGTACTTTCCTTCTATACCCATTTTATTGAGAGTTATTTTTTTTATCATAAACGGACGTTGGATCTTGTCAATTGCTTTCTCTGCATCTATTGAGATGATCATGGTGTATAATCCTTCTAATATATTGTTGTATTCAATTTGCTAATATTTTGTTGTGGATTTTTGCATCTATGTTCATCAGCAATATGGCTTTTATTCTGGTTTTGGAATCAGGGTAATGTTGGCCTCGTAAAATCATTTAGGGAGTGTCTCATTTCTTCAATTTTTTGGAAAAGTTTGAGAAGGATAGGTATTAAATCTTTTAGAGTGTTGGGTAGAATCCATCAGAGAAGCTGTCTGGTCCTGGGCTTTTCTTTTCTGGAGGGTTTTGATTACTGTTTCAATGTCTTTACTTGTGATTGATCTTTTCAAATTCTGTATTTCTTCTTGATTCAGTTTTGGGAGAGTGTATGATTCTAAGAATTTGTCTACTTCTTCTAGGTTATCCAATGTGTTGGCATATAGCTTTTTAAAGTATTCTCTTTTAATCCTTTGTATTTCTTTAGTATCTGCTGTAATTTCTTCTCTTTCATTTCTGATTTTATTTATCTGAGCCTTCTCTCTTTTTTTCTTAATGCGTCTAGCTAAGGGTTTTTCAATTTTGTTTATCTTTTCAAAGAATCAGCTCTTAGTTTCACTGATCCTTTCTATCTTTTTAGTCTCTTCCTCATTTATTTCTGCTCTGATTTTTATTATTTCCTACCTTCCACTGACTTTGGGCTTCATTTGTTCTTCTTTTTCTAGTTATTTTAGATGTAATGTTACATTGTTTACTGAGATTTTTCTTGTTTCTTAAGGTAGGCCTGTATTGGTATATACATCCCTCTTAGTACTGCTCTTGCTGTATTCCACAGATTTTGGTATGTTGTGTTTTCATTTTCATTTGTCTCCAGGTATTTTTTGATTTCTCCTTTGATTTCTTCATTGATCCAATAGTTGTGCCTTAGTGTGTTGTTTAGTCTCCGCATATTTATGACTTTCCTAGCTTTCTTTCTGTGGTTGATCTCTACTTTCATACCATTGTGTCAAAAAGGTGGTTGATATGATTTCAATCTCAAATTTATTGAGATTTGTTTTGTTTCCCAACATATGATCTATCTTTAAGAATGTTCCACGTGCACTTGAGAAGAGTGTGTATTCTGCCGCTTTGGATGGAATGTTCTCTAAGTCCATCTGGTGTAGTGTCTCATTTATGGCCAATATTTTCTCATTGACTCTATATCTGGATGATCTATCCACTGGTGTTTGTAAGGTATTAAAGTCCTTTGATATTGTTGTGTTGCTGTCAATTTCTCCCTTTAGGTCTGTTAATAGTTGCTTTATTTACTTTGGTGCTTCTATGTTAGGTGCATATATATTAATAAATGTTATGTCTTCTTGGTGGAATGTCCCTTTTATCATTATATAATGATATATATCTGCATATATATATATATAATGAGATATCTTTGAGCTCTCTAATTCTCCCTTCCACATGGCCTGCTCTATTTCCAATGCTTTCTACTTTATTTTTCATCTCGTTAATTGTGTTCTTCAGCTCCAGAATTTCTGTTTGGCTTTATTCTTTTAGAGTTTCCATCTCTTTGGTGAAGTGCTCTTCTGTGCATTAATCTTACGTCTAAGCTCACTGAACTGTCTTTCTGAGTTTCCTGTAACTCACTGAGCTCTTCCTGGCAGCTAGTCTGAATTTCTGTCGGTTAGATCACAGTCCTCTGTGGCTTCAGGTCTGGTCTCTGGAGAGGTCACGTTCTTGCTGTGCTGCTGTGTTACTGTAGTTCTTCATGGTGCTTGATGAGCGGATCCTCTGCTGGTGCATTTGTGCCAGTAATCACCTTTCTTATTCGGGTACGGCTTAGGTGACTCTGCTTCTGAGCTGCTTCTGGCTGTATTTGAGAACCTCCACTGCCTCTGCTAGAGGCAACTTCAGCGCCCTCCTTGTGCTGCTTGTGCCTCCAAGGTTGCTGGTCCTTGCTGCTTATGATGTCACTGCATCTCAGGTGTTGCCACAGGGGTCATCAGGCTGTGAGCATCTCTGCTGCTTATGGGGCTGCCTGGGTCTTGTGCTCCCCTACTGGCTCTCTGTGGGTTCAGATGCTGCTGCCACAGGCACTAACTGCACTGCTGCTTCCAGGTTATCTGAGGGTGCTGGCAGCACCACTGCTGGGGACCCTGTGTTCCTGGATGTCACTGCTGCTACCAGGTGCCCAGGGTCTTGTATGCAGCCCCTGGTGCTGGTGGGACCGGTGTCAGAGGTGCTGACAGTGGGGTCTGGGTCATGGTTCTGCTGTGACTCCTGAACTGTCAGGTCACAGATGCCACCTGTCACTGATGGGGGAGGGGTAGTGGCTAAGCTATGAGTGCTGTTGCGTTTCCTGAAGCCTCAGGTTGTGGGCACCACCCACCACCACTAAGGGAGGGCTAGGGGCTGAGCTGCCAAGTGTCGTTGCTGCTCCTGCAGCCTCTGGTCTCCGGCACCACTAGTGCACTTTTCAAAGCCTCAAGTCTGGGGCACTGCTGCTGCTGGAAGTATCTGCATCTTGGATGCTGCCCCTGCCACAGGAAGGGCCAGTGTCAGAGGCACTGCATCCGGGGGCGAAGGTGGGGCTGAGTCACAGGTATCCTACAGTTCACAAGTCTCCAGTCACAAGCCCAAAGTGATTCCTGCTACCTCCAGGAGCATGCGCTGCCTGGATTCCTGGGGCCTCCATTCCTGGGTGATACCTCACTTCCCAGGGTCTCTGTTTGCAGGCAGGGTCACCGATCCTCGAACCTCTGGTCTCAGGAGCTGCCACTGCTGCTTTCCTAGTTCCACTGCCTCCTGGGGGTCCAGTCCACCCACCTGCAGATGTATAGGTGTGTGGGTCTCTCAGGCATTCAGGAGTGCTGTGCAGCGTCCTCTGTTGGTGAATGGAAGTCCTACTAGTTGTAACTTAGAGGGGAGAGACAAAGGGAACAACTCACTCCATCAGGATGCTGACGTCACCTCTCCAGTTTTCTTTTATACATATTTTAATAATCGTGTTTCAGTATAATTGGTTTACTTTGCAATCCTGTGTACTTTATTTTATGCTTTAGAAACACTATTCTGAGAACACACTAGAAATCCAAAGACATCTATGGCACAAAAAAGTTAAGAACCCTCATCTAGCTCAGTTCTTTGATTTTATAGAGAAAAACTGAGTCCCAGACAGAGACGATGTCTTGCCCACAACTATACCACTGGCTTTTAACAGGCTGGTGGGGCCTCAAATCTGAAACAAGGAGGAAAAGAAGTGAGGAAGAAGAGCAGACAAGCAGCAAGCGCTGGGGATAAAGGCTTCCCCCAGCACTGTGACCAGGGGCAGTCTGCTCAGAGCAAGGGGCAGGCTGGCCCCTTCCCACAAGTTCTAGATCTGAGGCCTGGCCAGCCCCTACCCAATTCTTGCCCCCATTGCAGAAATTCTGGGTAGTTTCAGGGCAAAACTGTTTCTCATTACAGCAAACAGTAGTATAATTTTCTGATTTAACAGTGATGTTCATTGCTAAATCCTTGCTTCCTAAATGCTTTGTCTTCTGGTGACAACTGTACTAATCCAGAAGCTTCTGTTCCAATACAAGGGACTCAGTCCCACTCGGCATTCACTGAAATGCTCCCCACACCCATCCATGTACTTCACGATTCTGGAGTTGTCCTAATTCTACAAACATCATTTCACGTAAAATGCATGCCATGAGATTTTGTACCATTGCTAGAGATTGCTAACAGTTTTCACTCTGAGCTCCTTAACAATGTGGAGAAGGAAATGAGATGTGAGATGTATTACAAGATCTTCATGACCCAACCATTTAAAGAAAAATTTAATTGTTCACAATAAGCATAGTTTTCCTGGTCCTGAGAGTGGGCGGTCATCTTTTCCGCATGTAGGGCCGGTTTCTATTCGCAGGCTCAGCTCTGAGCCAGAGACCTTGCTCAGGTCCTCAAGCTGCAAATGGTGGAGCTCAGGCCAGAACATGTTTTCTGCCTGAGAGCGTGTTTGCTCTTTATTAGAGGGCTTGTTCTCTTATGGTTGCAGCATGCATTTCTGGTCCACTAATCTGTGTTTCTTCCACTTATTGCTTTTAAAGCCCATTCAAATTCCAAGTTACTTTCCAAAATCATTTGACATCAACTTCGTCCTCCTGTATCTCTCTCCTTGGTTCGTTAGGCAAACAGCAAAACTGAAAACCCGAACCCCCTCCTTCAGCAGACACTCTGTGTGCTTCTTCTGGACAGAATCCAAAAGCAACCCCCAAGGTAGAATTCTTATTTCTCGTAAGATCCTGCTAATTAAAAAAAATTATTCACGAATGATAGCTACCATTTATTGTGTTTACTATGTTTAAGACACTATGTTAAGAACTTCACTTACATTTCTAATCCTCAATTAATTTACAATGCTTTGAAGTTAATGTTCCCATTTTGTAGTTTGAAATGGAAATTTAGAGACTTTGAGCTCAGATTTGATTCCGGAGTTCCTACTCTTAACCGCTACATGCTATTGCTTCTGTGCAGCGCCACACACTGATTTTCGTGTGTGTCTTGGGGTCTTTGAGCCAGGTTTCTCTCTGTCCGTGTTTCTCTGTCCCTTCCCTTTCCCTCCCCTCTCTCTCTCTCTCTCTCTCTCTCTCTCTCTCTCTCTATTTCTACACACATGCGTATATATTTTTAAAAAATTATTACAATAATTTTTTGCGGTTGATTGAGCCCGTGTCTTTATGGTTTACTGAAGGTGTGTTGGTGAAGGGCAAGAATAGGGAGGACTCAGACAGAGACTCACTGTGGAGCAAGGGCCTCACAGAACCTCAGAGCTGGGCAAGTTCTCTAGAGGAGTGGTCCTGAAACCGTCCGCTGAGCGCCGCCCTTGTCTTCGGGCACACAGACTCCTGATGTTTGCACACGTACTTATCTACAAATGATGTACAGAGTGTACATGTATATCACTGTACTAAATATTTGTAAACAAAAAACAGAATTTTTCTAAGGATGACAACAAACATAGAAAGGATTTCTAATATTTTCTTCCTGTGCTCCAGTGGATTCTCTTGTCCCCCACTTCCTCCTGGAAGGTGTACACCCTGGTTGGACCTCAGTGCACTGGCCTTCCGCGAGTATATACCCTGTCTGGCACAAGACTTGTCTTTTCTTTTCTTAAGGACTCCCTTGGGCAGAGACTGCACAGCCCCTCTGCATCACTCACTCTAGAATCTGTTACCCAGTGGGCCAAATCATCTTTATATAGTGCCACGATACTGTGTGTCTCGGTAGACTTTCATCTCTGCCAGACCTTCCATGAACATGGAGAAAAACTGCTCAAAGTTCTCCTTCCGTAAACTCGACAGCATTTGAATCTGTTTGGAATCGTAACAGTGCATCTGTGCTGTTTCTGAGACATCCTGGGGTGGTTGTGAAGATCAAGTGATCAAGAACGAAGAACTTTGGCATACGCCAAGTGTTCTAAAAATGTCAAGTGATATTATTAGCAGTGATTTGCATTTGCAGAGGAATAAACTGGGACACCTTAGACATGCACCAGGAAAGCCTCTGCTGGCCCAGCCCACTCCTGAGGCCAGGGGACCTTCCTCATAGGACCTGTTTTCCCATACTGCAGGTGACTACAGGCCCTCCCCATTGCCCACCTCCCTTTTGGACACAAAGAGAAGTATCCCCTTGGGTGAGGGCAGCCTCCTCCGTGAATTACATCCCCAGGAAGTGGAGGAGCTAGAGACAGCCAGCAGGGGGAGGAATTGACTAGGATCAGAGCAGACAGAGCATGGGCAGGCTTGAACGACTACAGCAAAATTTGTCATGAAATCCACGTGAGTTAGGTGGAGAAGGTCTTCCAAGTTATCTAAATAATTCTTAAAAATGAATCAATATGTGTTATTTCTGAATTTAGAGATTTTGCTCCCTCCACCCATTCCCTGGCCACTCTGGAATCCTTCAGACAACTCTGAGCTTGAGCATGAGTTCTGAGCAAGCCACCATGGCCTGGCACTTTGTTAAAGGGACTCAAGAAATCGGAAAAGATCTGAGCTCCAGGGTGTGCAAAGTGTGAAGTGAGATGAACAGGCAACTTTTATATGCTAGCGTTAGCTATGAGTGCCAGTCCCAGATTTACCTTTGATTCAGTTCAGGAGAAACACAGATGGAACTCAGATTGCCTTTCAATTTTGGTTGAATAAACGGGGACTGAGGGAATGAGGTTATCTCTGTTTGTGTGTTGGATTCTCCTCCCATGCCCTGGCCTTTGAGTTTATTTGCCTTTGCAGGAACGCGGAGGGGAAATGCATGCCTTCCGGGAGGCGGGTGCCTGGAATGGGCCAGGGGACTTGGCTCTGCACGCAGCCCGGCCCCAGGCCATCATGGAAAGCCTTCTGTTCCTAGGCTTCCTTATCTGTAGAATGTGGACTGGAGGAAGATTTCCTCCTCTTATACAAAGCTGTGGTGGGACAGGCTGTGCAAACACATTGCATGAGCTCTGATTGTCGCCGAAGGAGCTGAACTGTGCCGCAGTCCCATCCTGAGGGGCAGGGCACTTTAATGTGGGCAGAGGGAATGTTGGCCCCCCAGAGTTCCTTCCGTGGGCGTGGTAGGAGTGGCAGTTGAGTAGGGCAGTTGGAGAGGAGGGCTCCACGCCGGTGCGACAAGGGAAGCCGAATCTGAGGTTTGTGGAGAGAAGGAGGCCCAGGCAACATGGCAGCAGGCAGTGCCCTCCCAGCCCCGTGGCTCCTGAGCCCTCCCCTCTCTTTCTAGTCCTCAGGCCACTAGTGTTTCCTCCCAGGGAAACCTGCTCTCTGCATCGATCTGCCCCAGGTAGTACTTGTGGACTTGGTCTCTAACCCTCAGGACAGGCTGTCGTAGGCGACACGGTGTCAGATGTGACTGCATGTGAACCTGTGAAAGGAAGTAGGGGCCTGGAGCCTCCCAGAGGGTGAGGGAGGCCCGGGCACTTCTGTTTGTGGAGCCCCCTGGTATTGCAAAAGAAAAAGTAGAAATGCCAAGGCAGGGTTTCCAAACCTGTGATACACAAAAGCTTACATTAAGTAAATGAAGCCTTTTCTCTCTCTCTCACACACAAACCACACACACACACACACACACACACACACACACATACACACACATACACACACACACACACTGTACTGGTTCACAATTTAATCAGAGGATTTTATTTTAAAGACACTTGAATTCCTGGTGCACCACGGTGTAGCTCACACTTCTGAAATGGGAGTTGTCACCTTTCTCCAATCTTGTCAGAACATCACTGCGACTGAATGGGTGGCCTCATTTGAAGACATTGTCTCAAGTCACCATTTAGGACCCTCTGGGGATGAGAGGACTTGACCAAAACTCCCCACTTGCCTTTCTGCACCCCCAGGCTGGCATTCTCTCACTAGCACTTGCTTCCCTCTGCCCTCTCTCCGCCTCCCTCTTTCCCCTCCAACACCAGCCCCACATCACTCATGGCTCCTTCTCCCAGGTCAGGCTGCCCACATGGGTGTGGACAGACAGGAGTGGACAGCTGGAGTGGACAGACAGGGGAGGAGAGGGGCGGGGGTGGAGGAATGCTCCCCACATCTTCTCCTCTGAGCTGAAGGCTGGTCAGGGGCTAAAGGAAGGGGCTGTGGGAGTGTGGGGGAGGGCATGAGATCATCAGATATTGGTAATTTTGGTGGCTTTAAATTAAAAGTGGATTTATTAAGAAGGGAACGGGGGCCATAGTCTCTTATCTGGGAAGAATTTTATGATTAAAAGTGATCTGTGTTTGCTTGACGCAGGGAACTCCTAAAGAAGGACTAAGGGCACCCAGGCAAACTGAGAACCCAATTGTTGAACAAGGCATTGTTAATTGCTAATTGTCTGGGTTAGAGAGGCAGACATGGAACATAAGTGAGCCAGGCAGGTAGGTGTGGAAATTATTTCTTCTTGAAATGCCTTCTAGATATCTTTGTTCTCTGTCTTTAGAGAGAGACAAGGATAGAGCAAAATGAATCTACTCTAAGGAGAACAGCAGTGCAGAGGTAGTGATAAATGCTAAGTCACCCAGAGCCCCAGAGTCAGGGAGACAATAAAGAGTGGTGGGGATTGTGGCTAACTAAAGCTAGTATGCCCTCCCAAAAGGGGTGACTGCTGCTCAGCATGAGCTGCGTGTAGCTCGTGAGCATACAGAGCTCCCGAGGTTTTGGCACCAGCCAGAGGTCTATCTTCTTTTAATGTAGTATCTCCTAGTTCAAATTCAAAAAATTTTAAAAACTTTGTAGGTCAAATCAAATGGACCTGCAGGGTGTATGTGGTCTGTAATCCACAGTTTGTGTCCTCTGCTCTAAACAGAGACCTTCCTGTTTCTGCCTTGTCCAGTCTACTGAGATCAGGTTAGGATCACCCCCCAGCAAGCAGAGAAATGCACCACGGACCTCTTTCCATCTTCTGCCGACCCTCAGATGCTCTGAGTAGAGACAGGCATGCCAGGAACAGAGTCCTGATGGCTGCAGAGGCCGTAGCCTCGTCAGGTTCTCACCCCTTCCAGCTCTCATCAGTGACTTCCTACCCCCACTCGATGACAGCCAGCAAGCAAATTTGTGACTCCAGGCAGCTCGTCACTCCTGGCAAAGGATGGCGTGACAGACGGGGACAGGGACGTTAGCCAAAGCACACTTCCTGATTTAAAAATTCTCACTTTCCTCCTGGGGCTGCCAAATTTAGCAAAGTGCCATTCCAGCTGCGTGCTTCCAAGCTGCCGTAGGTAATCGTAACTCTGCACTCCCTGTGGAGTGCTCAGGAAATTACCCCCAGCACAAGTGTCCTGTGCACTCTGACTACCCGAGCCTGGACAGGGAGGCCTGGTCTCCTGTGTTTGGCATCTTGGAATCTGGACTGCTTAAAATAAGCTGATGACAGCTTGCTGCCAGGACTCCTTGCCATCAGAAAAGTGATAAAAATAACAGAAGTCGGAGGTAAGGGTTCTCCAGGCACGGTGAGGCCCACCCTCTCGGAAAAAGGCTCAGGATCGGAGGGGTGGGGCCATTTAGCCTGGACAAGAGAGGAATCGCAAATGGGTTGCTGGGGTGAGCATAGGGACACGACAATGATCTTCAAGTATCCGAGGGAACATAAAGAGGGCCTGGGCCCTGGGAGCAGAGCAACTCTTAGAGGAAAATCACCTTCAGTCCCACAGAAGGAAAGCAATTCTTCCCCTTTAGAGCTATTTCCTTAAAAAGGGTTCATTTTTATTTTGGAATGATTTCAAACTTACTGAAAAGTAACAAGAATAATGCTAAGAAATCCTAACTACCCTTCTCGCTGATTTGCCAAATAACATTTTGCCACATTTGCTTTAACATGCTCTCTCGATGCATAATTGTTATTTTTCTGAGACATTTGAGAGTCAGTTGCAGACATTTTGCTCCATCATCTCTAAATACTTCGGTAGGTACTTCCTAAGAATAAGGACATTCTCTTACATAGCCATAATTATCAAAATCATTAGTTATCAAATTGTACAATTATCAAAATGAGGAAATTTTACTTTGATTTAATACTATTCTGTAACCTCCAGTCCATATTCAAACTTCCCCAGTTGTCCCATTCGCATCCTTGGTTTTGCTCCTGGTCCGGGATGCAGTGCAGGATTGAGCTGTCATCTCTCTCGTTGCCTTTGATCTGGAACGTTTCCTCACCTTTCTTTGTCTTTCATGATACCAACATTTTTGGAGGGCACAGACCAGTGGCTTTTGGATGTTCTTCTGGGCTTGTCTGATGTTTCCTCACGACTAGATTCAGGTTATCCACGGTTTGCGAAGATGCTGCATGAGGGCCATCCTGAGAAGAAGTGACGGGGGCCTGTGGCAGAGTGTGTTGAATAACAGTCTGGCTGGCCAGAGGGAAATGCCCACTTGACGTGCTGTCGGCCATGTCTGACGGCTTTTTGGATTCTTTTGATTCTTGGATGCTGGGATTCTTTCTCCTCAAAATGATTTCAGCTGGTTTCAGAACTTGGCGCGAGCTCTTTCTTCTTCATCGACTAATCTGCTTTCCTACGTCTGCTTAGACCAACCTGGGCAGCTCTTGGCAGCGCAGGCAGGGAAGCGGCCCAGGGGCAGTGGGAGGCCACGGCAGCTGCTGAGGGACCACAGCTTGGCTGCTCACAGCCCGTGTTGTGGCAGGAACAGGGAGGAAGGGAACGCGATAGGGAGACTCTGTGTACACGGCTGTGCCCGTGCCCAGATTTCCCCTCCTCCTGCCTCTCTGGTCAGGGGTGGATCTCATTTGTTCAGGGACCCAGGGACCCACCGAGGAGCAACAGGCCAGTTTCTTTACTTTTCTCAGTCTGAGTGTCCCTGCCGTAGCTCTCAGCCTTCCACTGTCTTCCTGCAGCAAATCCAGGAAAACCACGGGGCATGGCACTCTGGCTGGAAGAAGCTGTCATGGGCCCTCTGGTAAACGGACAAATGGAGGTCTTGTTGGGAAGGCTGGGGACACCTTCAGCAGGGCTGGGCCATGCAGGGGCCAGGGGACTGCTGGCTGCATAAGCAGGAGAAGATTAAAGGCCGTTCACCGCTGTTCCTAGCCTCGTCACTCTTGACTCTCTGGCCCAGGCCTCGCACACCTGGTTCCCTTAGGAGCCTCACTATACAGCAGCCACACACCCAGTGTCAGCTGAATGTCTCCCCTGGGCTTTCTCTCAAGCTCTCCTTCTTTCCTCCCGTCTCTCTTCCAACCACCCAGCTCTAGTCTCACTTCCCGTAAGAAATCCTCCCTAACTTTGTGCTCCTCCCAGGCCACACTGATCTCTCCTTCCTCAGAACTCGGGTGGCGCAGGTGGTCTGCACAGAGCACGGACAGCCTGGCTCCTGGGCGTACGTCCCCAAACATACGGTTCAATAGTACAACGTCATGAGACAATCCCTGTGTGATTTCCCAGAGTTCATTCCTCTACCTTAAAGAGGTAACCATCAGCTTGAAGTTGGTGTATATTTTTCTCATTCGTTTTTTAAAAATAAACTTGAATTTTTAAGGACAGCTTTAGGTTTACAAAAAAATTGTGAAAATAGTACAGAAGATTCCCACTATTATTAACAATTTGCATTAGTATGGTACATGTGTTATGATTAATGAACATTATTAACTAGCATACATACTTTATTTAGCTTCCCTTAGTTTTTACTTAATGTCCCTTTCCTGTTCCAGGACCCCATCCAGGACACCACATTACATTCAGCCATCATGTTTCCTTAGGCTCCTCTTGGCTGTGACAATTTCTCAGACTCTCCTTGTTTTTGATGACCTTGACAGTTTGGAGGAGGACTGGTCAGGTATTTTGCAGAATGTCCCTCAACTAGGGTTTATCTGATGTTTTTCTCATGATTAGGCAGCAGTCATGGGTTTTGGGGAGGAAGACCCCAGAGGCGAAGTGCCCTTTTCATCCCATCATATCAAGGGCACACGCTGTCAACATGACTTATCATTGTTCATGTTGACCTTGATCACCTGGGTGAGGTAACATTTGTCAGGTTTCACCACTATAAAGTTATTTTTTCCCCTTTTCCATATTGTGGTATCTCTTGGAAGCACCGTATTCTATTGGATTCAGTTATTTCTCACAGGGCTGTGTGTTGGCAGTCCTGATGCTGCTGTCTATGTTGACCGGAATTGAATTAAGTGAACGGCGGGTGGATGCTGAGAGCCGGGTTGCTCACGTTTGCAGTGGGATTTACAGATAGGCAAGGGAAAGAGGCTGGAATTACGATAGTTATAGTAACGGGTTACAGATGGAGAGTCAGTGGGAACTCATGTTTTAGACTAAAACAGATTCAGATCATTACATACAGAAATAATTTTAGGTGTGTCTATATATACTAGTTAATATAAACACGTATATTTCCTTGCTTTGTCAGCTGAGAGAACCTAGAGGCAGTAAATATCCCAGTAACAAAGGACACACCTAGTGCCCGGATCTTTGTTTTGAATACCATTCTCCAATAAAAGGAATCAGGGCCACTTGGAGAAATGAAATTCTACTACAAATATATTTATCAGTAAGTGAATATATTGTTCTGCAAGGATGTGAACTTTACGCAAATGGTGATCAGAGTGTATGAATTTTCCCACAACTTGCTTTTTCTCTCTCAATTTATCACGTGTGGTATTTACATAGGTTGATCTGTGGATTGAGTTCATTCATTGTTACTGTTGAATAGTAATATACTGTAATTATATTATACAATTCGTCCACTTTCCTATTGATGGATGTTTTTGATGTTACAAATAGAGCTGCTGCAAATGATCCTACAAAAGAGGCACAGAAGCATTTTCACATGAGATTCCATCCTCTGGATTATTTGCTTGTGTTTTTCTAGATTGAACTTCAGTGTTGACGCCCGTGAGTATGAGGGGAGAGAGGCTAGCAGAGGTAGGGAAAATCTGTGTGGATAATGGAAGGGAGCATGCAAGGTTTGTGCCCACTCTGCATAACTTCTTGAACAGGCAGAATTTGTTCACAGCATGTATATGCCTAAGGAGGAGAATTGCTGACTATGTTAGTAAGATAATTTTCAACTTGACTGGATAACATCAAATTGCTTTATAAATTAGTTGTACAATTTTTACTCCCATCAGCAGAGTTTAAGAGCTGCTGTGCTCCATACATGTGCCAAGACTTACAATTTTTAGGCTTTTAAATATCGCCCGTCTGAAGAATGAGAAATAGCTCTTACTGTGGTTGTGGTTTTAACTCACACTTCCCTAATACTCAAACATTGAGCATTTTTGTGTGTGTATATTTGGCTCATCTGTGAATCACTTGCCTGTTGGTATCTTCTGTCCACTTCTCTGATTGACTGTCCTTAGTTATGGATGTATTGAGCATTCTCTGTAAATTTTGTACACTAATTCTTTGTAGTCAAATGAATCACACTTATACCACCATGTTGCTTCTCTTCTTAATCTTAAATTTTTAAAGAATTTTGTAATCTTTGTAAAAATTGAGTCTTTGATTAATACAATTTGTCACTCTTGATGTTCACCTGATTGAGGTAATGTTAGTCAGGTTTCTCCACTGTAAAATTGCTCATTTTTCCCCTTTTCTGTCTTGTGCTATACTCTTGGAAGCACTATATTCTGGTTGATAAAGTTGTTTCTCAGAGGAGTATGGGCTGACAATTCTGATACTGTTAACATGGTCTTTTTTTCCATCCTTTTACTTTCAACCTATTGGTGTCTTTATATTTCAAATGCATCTCGTGTAGACAGCATATCACTGGGGTTTGCTTTTGTATCCAGTCTGACAATCTCTGCTTTTTAATTGAAGCATTTACTGCATTTATATTTAGTATAATTATTGATATGGTTGGGTGTAAGTCTGTCAGCTTGCTGTTTGCCTTCTATTTGTCCCTTCTGTTTGTTATTCCTGTGTTTCTCCTTGCCTACCCTTTCTGGATTAATCTACTATTTGGCGCTCCATTTTATTTTCTTGACTGACTTCTTCCTCTTGACTCTGTGTGCCTGTGTTCTCTAGGGCTAACATTATGCTGTGGTTTACATTTTCATGTGTGTTATTGTCTGCTATTTCTCCCTTTCTGGAAAGAGGAGTTGTAGCTTAGACTTCTCTCATACTCTTCACTATTCACTCATTTTTCAACATATTACTGTGAAACATCTACTATGTACAGGGACCATCTAGGTATTGGAACACACCTGTGAACAAGACAGACATGAAGCCACAGTAAGTGGGGAAGTTTTCCTAGAGGAAGAAATATCTGAACTGAACCTTGAAGCCCAACAGGAACCAGCTAAGTGAAGGGGGGATATTAGATTGTTCCAGGTTGTGGCAAGGGTGAGTACAAAGACCCAGAGGCAGAAGCAATTGGCAGTTTGTTCAGGGAGCAGTAAGACGTTCAGCGTGGCTGGGGTGCAATGTTAGGTGGTGCAAATGGAGTGTGGAGTGCAATGCAGGTTGCTAAGAAGCTTAGGGAATCCCTGTTTGGTAACTTCTGATTTTTTCATTGAATTGCGAATCTAGAGCCTAGTCTGTATTATTCATGTCATTACATTCATTAATTGAGTAATTGAAGAGATTTTGAGCAGAATTATTGCCTATAAAACACGTGCCCCCTCCAGCTGTCTATAATGCCTCAGTTTCCATTTTGGGGGATTTGTCTTTTAGAGATGAAGATGTTTTGCTTTTCAAATTCTGTTGTAAGAAAGAATATATTATTCCAGAGGAGCGCTTCCTGTAACATAATATAAGCAATAGATTTTCTAGGGTTGTTGGAGAAGAGAGGGGGACTCAGCTGACCTGCGTCTAGACTGTCTGGATGAGATGGTGCCACCCGTTTACATAGACTCTTTTCCCCAGCTTTATTGAGATATAATTGACATATGATATTGTAAAAGTTTAAGGTATACAATGTGTTGATTTGGTACATGTATATATTGCAACAATTCTACCCAGTCACATAATTACTATTTCTCTTTTGATGTGAGAGCATTTAACATTTACTCCTTTAGCAACTTTCAAGCATATAATACAGTATTGTTAACTATAATCACCATTACATTGGATCCCCAAAATTTATTCATCTTATCACTGGAAGTTTGCATCCTTGGACCAACATCTCCCCATCTCCCCCACCTGCAGCCCCTGGCAATCACCATTCTACTCTCTGTTTCTGTGAGTTCAGCTTTTTTAGATTCCACGTATAAGTGATATCATACAGTGTTTATCTTTCTCTGTCTGTCATTTCATTTAGCATAATGTCCTCAAGGTCCATCCATGTTGTCTCAAAGGGACAGATTTCCTTCTTTCTCATGGCTGAATAATATTCCATTATACATATGTATATAAATATATGTATGTATCTATATGTATGTATATGTACACACACACACACACACACACACCCCACATCTTCTTTATTCTTTCACCCATAGATGGACACTTGGGTCATTTCTACATCTTGGCTATTGTGCTGCAATGAACATGGGGGTACAGATATTTCTTCAAGATCCTCATTCCATTTTCTTTGGATACATGCCCAGTACTGGAATTGCTGGATCATATTTTAGATCTATTTTTACTTTATTGGGGGACCTCCATATTGTTTTCCATAGTGGCTGTACCAATTTACATTCCCACCAACAGTGCGCAAGATTCCCTTTTCCCCAAGTCCTTGCCAGCACTTGTTTTCTCTCACCTTTTTGATGGTAGCCCTTCCAATAGGTGTGAGGTGATGTCTGCTGTGCTTTTGGTTTGCTTTCCCCGATGATTAGTAATGCTGAGCACCCTTTCATGTATCTGTTGGCCGTTGTATATCTTCGCTGGAAAAGTGTCTATTCAGCTCCTCTGCCCATTTTTTAATCACATGGGTGTGTGTGTGCGTGTGTGGGTTTTGCTAGTGAGCTGTATGAGTTCCTTATATATTTTGGATATTAACCCGTTATCAGATATATTATTTAAAAATTTTTCTCCCATTCCGTAAGTTGCCTTTTCACTTTGTTGATTGCTTCTCTTGCTGTGCAGAAACTTTTAATTTGATGTAGTCCCTCAATTATTTTTGCTTTTTATTTTGCTTGTGCTTCTGGTATCATATTAAAAGAAATTGTTGCCAAGAACAGTGTCAAAGTGCTTTTCCCCTATTTTCTTCCAGGAGTTTTATGGTTTAAGGTATTATGTTTAAGTCTTTAATCCATTTTGAGTTAATTTTGCCAGTGGTGTAAGATAGAGGTTAATTTCATTCTTCTGCATGTGATTATCCCGTTTCCCCAACACCATTTATTAAAGAGACTATCCTTTCCCCATTAAGTATTCTTGACTCCTATGTGATATATTAGTTGACTGTATATGTAAAGGTTTATTTCTGGGCTCTCAATTCTGTTCTATTGGTCTATGTATCCATTTTTATACCAGTACCATACTGCTTTGATTACTATAGCTTTGTCCTAGACCTTGAAATCAGGAAGTGTCATGCCTCCAGCTTTGTTCTTTCTTAGGACTGCTTTGGCCATTCAGGGTCTTTTGTGGTTTCATACAAATTTTAGGATTTTTTTCTATTTCTGTGAAAAATGCCATTAGAATGTTGATAGGGATTGAACTGAATCTGTAGATGGCTTTGGATTGTGTGGACATTTTCACAGTATTTTTTCGGTCCATGAACATAGGATATCTTTCCATTTGTTTGCATCTTCAATTTCTTTCCTCAAAGTCTTGTAGTTTTCAGTGTACAGATCTTTCACCTCCTTGGTTAAATTTATTCATAAGTATTTTATTGTTTTTGATGCTATTGTGAATGGGATTGTTTTCTTTATTTCTTTTTCAGATATTTTGTTGTTAGTGTATAGAAACACAACTGATTTCTATATGTTGAGTTTTTATCCTGCAACTTTACTGAATTCATTGATTAGTGCTAATAGGGTTTTTGGTGGAAACTTTAGGATTTCACAATATATGTAAATCAAACCGTCATATTGTATGTCTTAAACTTATACAGTGATATATCAATTATTTCTCAATAAAACTGGAAAAAAAGAATATTTTCTATATATCATACACCTGCAAACAGAAACAATTTTCCTTCTTCCTTTACAATTTGGATGCCTTTTTTTTCCTTTCTTGCATAATTGCTATGGCTAAGACTTCCAGTACTGTGTTGAATGAAAGTGTGAGAGTGGGCATCCTTGTCTTGTTCCTGATCTTAGATGAGAAGTTTTCGACCTTTCACCATTGAGGATGATGTTAGGTGTGAGCTTGTTGTATACAGCCTTTATTATGTTCAGGTGCATTTCTTCTATACCCAATTTGTTGACAGTTTTTATCACGGACAAATGTTGTATTTTGTAAAATGCTTGTTCTACATCTATTGAAGTGGTAATATGATTTTTATCTTTTATCCTATTAATATGGTATATCACATTTATTGATTTACATGTAATAAACCATTCTTGCATCACAGGGATAAATCCCGCTTGATCATAGCATATGATCCTTTTAATGTGCTGTTGAATTCAGTTTGAAAATATTTTTCTTGAGAATATTTGCATCTATATTCAGAGATATTGGCCTGTGGTGTCTTTTTTTTGGCAATGTCCTTGCCTGGCTTTCGTATCAGGGTGATGCTGGCTTCATAAAATGATTTTGCGAATATTTCCTCCTCTTCAACATTTTGGAAGACTGTGAGAAGAATTGGCATTAACTCTTCTTCAAATGTGTGGTGGAATTCTCTAGAGAAACCATCAGATTCTGGGCTTTTCTTTGTTGGGAGGTTTTTGATTACTGATACAATGTTTTTACTAGTAATCGGTCTGTTTAGGTTTTCTATTTCTTCATGAATCAGTCTTAGAAGGTTGTATGTTTCTATGAATTTACCCATTTCTTCTTGGTTATCCTATTTGTTGGTGTATAATTGTTCATAGTGGTCTCTTATGATCCTCTGTATTTCTGTGATGTCAGTTGTAATGTCTACTCTTTCTTTTATGATTTTATTTATTTGAGTCTTTCTTTTTTTCTTAGTCTAGCTAAAAGTTTGTCAATTTTGTTTGTCTTTTCAAAAAACCATCTCTTAGTTCCATTGCTCCTTTCTGTTGTTTTTCTGGTCGCTATTTCATGTATTTCTGCTCTGATCTTTGTTATCTCCTTCTTTCTGCTAATTTTGGGCTTAGTTTGTTCTTTTTTTAGTTCTTTGAGGTGAAAAGTTAGCTTGTTTATTTGAGATCTTTCTTTTTTAATAATGTAGGAGTTTATCACTATAAACTTCGGTCTTGGAACTACTTTTGCTGCATCTCATAGGTTTTTTTTTTTTTTGAGTTCATAGTAGTTTACATCATTGTGAAATTTCAGTTGTACATTATTTCCTGTCTGTCACCACATTAGTGCTCCCCTTCACCTCCTGTGTTCACCCCCCACCTCCTTTCCCCTGGAAACCACTGAACTGTTTTCTTTGTCCATGTGCTTGTTTATATTTCCACATATGAGTGAAATTATCTAGTGTTTGTCCCTCTCAGTCTCACTTATTTTGCTAAGCATAATTCCCTCCAGGTCTTTCCATGTTGTTGCAAATGGGATGAATTTGTCTTTTTTATGGCTGAGTAGTATTCCATTGTATATATATACACCACATCTTTATCTGATCATCAGTCAATGGACACTTGGATAGTTTCCATGTCTTGGCTATTGTGAATAGTACTGCAATGAACATGGGGTGCATATGTTACTTTGGATTGCTGATTTCAAATTGTTTGGGTAGATACCCAGTAGTGAGATAGCTGGGTCATATGGTATTCCTACTTTTAGTTTTTTGAGGAGTCTCCATACTGTTTTCCATATTGGCTGCACCAGTTTGCATTCCCACCAGCAGTGTATGAGGGTTCCCTTCTCTCCACACCCTCTCCAACATTCATTATTTTTAGTCTTAGTGATTATAGCCATTTTAACAGGCATAAGGTGGTATCTTAGTATAGTTTTGATTTGCATTTCCCTGATGATTAGTGATGTTGAACATCTTTTCCTGTGTTTATTGGCCATCTGTATATCTTCTTTGAGAAAATGTCTGTTCATATCCTCTGCCCATTTTTGTTTTTTTATTGTTCAGTTGTGTGAGTTCCTTACATATTATGGAGATTAACCCCTTGTCAGATATATGATTTGCAAAGATTTTCTCCCAATTTGTGGGTTGTCTTTTTTGTTTTGATCCTAGATTATTTTGCCTTGCAGGAGCTTTTTAGTTTGATGAAGTCCCACTTGTTTATTTTTCCTTTTGTTTCCCTTGTGTGAGAGGACATGGTATTTGAAAAGATCCTTTTAAGTTTGATGTCAAAGAGTGTACTACACATATTATCTTCCAGGAGTTTTATGGTTTCAGGACTTCAAGTCTTTGATCCATTTTGAGTTTATTATTGTGTGTGGCGTGAGATAATGGTCTACTTTCATTCTTTTGTATGTGGCTGTCCAGTTTTCCCAACACCATTTATTGAAGAGACTATCTCTTCTCCATTGTATGTTCTTGGCACCTTTGTTGAAGATTAGCTGGCCGTATATGTGCCGTTTTATTTCTGGGCTTTCAGTTCTGTTCCATTGATCTGTGTGCCTGTTTTTGTACCAGTACCATGCCATTTTGGTCACTATGGCTTTGTAGTACATTTTGAAGTCAGAGATTGTGATGCCTCCAGCTTTGTTCTTTTTTTCTCAGTATTGCTTCAGCAATTTGGGGTCTTTGGTTACCCCATATGAATTTTAGGATTCTTTGTTCTATTTCCGTGAAGAATGTCATTGGGATTCTGATTGGGATTGCAGTGAATCTGTAGATTGTTTTGGGTAGTATGGACATTTTAACTATGTTTATTCTTCCAATCCATGTGCATGGAGTCTCTTTCCATCTCTTTATGTCATCATCTATTTCTTTCAATGATGTCTTTTAATTTTCATTGTATAAGTCCTTCACCTCCTTCGTTAAATTTATTCCTAGGTACTTTATTCTTTTGTTTGCGATTGTAAATGGAATTATATTCTTGAGTTCTCTTTCTGTAAGTTTTTTATTACAGAAATGCAACTGATTTTTGTAAGTTGATTTTGTACCCCTCGACTTTACTGCAGTTGTTAATTATTTCTAATAGTTTTCCAATGGATTCTTTGGGGTTTTCCATATATAAGATCGTGTCATCTGCAAATGGTGAGAATTTCACTTCTTCACTGCCTATTTGGATTCCTTTTATTCCTTTCTCTTGCCTAATTGGTCCCGCCAAAACCTCCAGTACTATGTTGAATAAGAGTGGTGATAGAGGGCATCCTTGTCTTGTTCCTGTTGTCAGAGGGATTGCGTTCAGTTTTTCCCCATTGAGTATGATGTTGGCTGTGGGTGTGTCATATATGACCTTTATTATGTTGAGGTAATTTCCTTCTATCCCCCTTTTGTTAAGAGATTTTATCATAAATGGTTGTTGGATCTTGTCAAATGCTTTCTCTGCATCTATTGAGATGATTATGTGGTTTTTATTCCTCATTTTGTTGATGTGGTGTATCATGTTAATTGATTTGCAAATGTTGAACTATCCCTGTGTCCCTGGAATAAATCCCACTTGATCATGATGTATGATCTTTTTGATGTATTGCTGTATTTGGGTTGCCAAAATTTTGTTGAGGATTTTTGCATCTATGTTCATCAGCAATATTGGCTTATAGTTTTTCTTTTTGTGTTGTCCTTGTCAGGCATTGGTATCAGAGTGATGTTGGCCTCATAGAATGCATTAAGAAGCGTTCCATATTCCCTAATTTTTTGGATTAGCTTTAGAAGGATAGGTATTAAATCCTCTCTGAAAGTTTGGTAGAATTCCTCAGGGAAGCCATCTGGTCCTGGGCTTTTATTCTTTGGGATGCTTTTGATTGCTGTTTCAATCTCTTTACTTGTGATTGGTCTATTCAGATTATCCATTTCTTCTTGATTCAGCTTTGGGAGGTTGTAAGAGTCTAATAATTTATTTCCTCTAGATTGTCCATTTTGTTGGCATATAATTTTTTGTAGCATTCTTTTATAATCTGTTGTATTTCTGTGGTATCCATTGTTATTTTTCCTCTTTCATTCTAATTTTATTTATCTGAGCTTTCTCTCTTTTTTTCTTTGTAAGTCTGGCTAAGGGGTTGTTAATTTTGTTTATCTTCTCAAAGAACCAGCTGTTTGTTTCATTGATCCTTTCTACTGCCTTTTTTGTTTCAATAGCATTTGTTTCTGCTCTGATTTTTATTATTTCTCTCCTTCTGTTAACTTTGGGCTTTGTTTGTTCTTCTTTTTCTAATTCAGTTAAGTATAGTTTGAGATTGCTTATTTGGGTTCTTGTTTGTTAAGGTGAGCCTGTATTGCGATGAATTTCCCTCTTAATACAGCTTTTGCTGCACCCCACATGTTTTGGTATGTTGTGTTTCCATTTTCATTTGTTTCAAGATATTTTTTAAAATTTCCCTTTGATTTCTTCTTTGACTTATTTGTTGTTCAGAAATGTGTTGTTTAATTTCCACATATTTGTGAATTTTCCAGCTTTCCTCTTGTTATTGATTTCTAATTTCATACCATTGTGGTCTAAAAAGATAGTTGGTATGATGTCGACATTCTTAAATTTGTTAAGACTTGTTTTTTGATCTATGATGATCTATCCTGGAGAATGTTCTGTGTGCATTTCAGAAGAATGTGTATCCCACTGCCACTGGATGGAATGTTTTGCATGTGTTTGTTAAGTCCATTTGGTCTAAAGTATGTTCAAGTCCAATGTTTCCTTGTTGATTTTCTATCTGGATGACCTATCTAATGTTGAAAGTGGGGTGTTGAAGTCCTCTAGTATTATTGTATTACTGTCTATTTTTCCTTTCAGATCTGTTAGTATTTGCTTAATATATTTCAGTGCTCCAATATTGGGTGTACATATATATTTACTATTATTGTATCTTCTTGATGAATTGACCCCTTTATCGTTACGTAATAACCTTCTTTAACTCTTGTTATAGTTTTCAGCTTGAAGTCTATTTTTTTTTGTTTTGTTTTAAGTGTGACTACCTCTGCTCTCTTTTGGTTTTCACTTATAGGGAATAGCTTTTTCCATCCCTTCACTTTGAGCCTATGTGTGTCCTTAAAGCTGAAATGAGAGTCTTGTGGGAAGCATATAATTGGGTCTCATTTTTTTAAATCCATCAAGCCGCTCTGCCTTTTTATTCAAGAATGCAATCTATTTACATTAAGAGTAGTCATTGCTAGGTAAGGACTTACTAATGTTGCCTTATTGTTTTCTGGCTATTTAGTAGTTTCCTTGTTCTTTTCTTCCTCACCTGCTGCCTTCCTTTGTGAATTAATGATTTTCTGTAGTGGTATGCTTCAGTTCCCTTCTCTTTATCTTTTGTGAATCTACTTTAGGTTTTTGCTTTGTAGTTAACATGAGGCTTACATAAAGCGTCTTATAGACATAATATTCTATTTTATGCTGATAACTTAATTTTGATTGCATACAAAAGCTATACCCTTTTAATCTCCCCTTTTATATTTTTGATATCACAATTTACCTCTTTTTATATCATGCATTCATTCACAAATTATTGTGGCTATAGTTATTTTTAATACTCTTGTCCTTTAACCTTTATACTAGAATTGAGTGGTTAAAATGCATTAGAGTATTCCGGATTTGACCATATACTTACCTTTACCAATGTGTTGGATATTTTCATATGTTTTTATGTTACTAATTGGTGTCCTTTAATTTCAACCCGAAGAACTCCTTTCAGCATTTCTTGTAAGGCAGGAACATGGTGATGAGCTCCCCCAGCTTTTGTGGGAAAGTGTTTATTTCTTCTTTATTTCTGAAGGGTAACTTTCCCAGATAGAATATTTTTGGTTGGCAGTTTTTTTCTTTCAACTGTTTGAATATATCATCCCACTCTCTCCTGGCCTGCAAGGTTTCTGCTGAGAAATTCGTGTCTAGCCTTATGAGGGTTCCCTTGTAAGTTACAAGCTTTTTCTCTTGCTGCTTTTAAGATTCCTTGCATTTGATTTCTAACAGTTTTCTTATAATGTGTCCTGGAGAGCAGCTCTTTAAGCAGCATTTGTTTGGTGACCTATGAGCTTCATGAACTGGGACATCCAAACCTCTCTCCAGACTTGGGACATTCTCAGCCATTATTTCTCTAAATAAGCTTTCTACTCCCTCTTCCTCTCTTCTCTTTCTGGAACTGCAATAATTTTAAAATTAATTCTTCTGATGGTATTCCATAGGTCATGTTGATTTTCTTCCCTCTTTTTCATTCTTGTTTCTTTGTTCTCCTCTGACTGGATATTTTCCAAGTTCTTTTCTTCTAACTCACAGATTCTCCTTGCTGTTGATACTCTTGATTACAGTTTTCACTTCATTTGTTGTATTCTTCAACTCAAGTATTTCCTTTTAATGATGTCTTTCTCTTTGCTAAACTTTTCATTTTGCTCACGTATTGTTTTCCTGATTTGGTTGAATTGTCTTTCCGTGTTTTCTTGTAGCTCATTGAGTTTTCCTTAAACAGTTACAGATCTTCCTCAGCTTATAATGGGGTTACATCATGATAAACCCATTGTAGTTGAAAATATCATAAACAGAAAGTGCATTTAATATACCTCACCTGCTGAACCTCATAGCTTACCCTAGCCTACCTTAAACATGCTCAGAACACTTACATCAACCTACACTTGGGTAAAATCATCTAACACAAAGCCTATTTTATAATAAAGTGTTAAATATCTCATGTAACTTATCAAATACTTTACTGAAAGTGAAAAACAGAATGGTTTTATATGTCCGAAATGGTTGTAAGCATATCAGTTCTTTACCCTGTGATCACATGGCTGGTTGGGAGCTGTGGCTTGCCATTGCTGACCAGCATTGTCAGAGAGTATTGTACTGCAAATCACCAGCTGAGGAAAAGATCAAAATTTGAAGTACAGTTTCTATTGAATGCATATTGATTTCACACCATCATAAAGTTGAACCATCGTAAGTCAAGGACCATCTGCGTTTTGAATTTATCAGGTGATTTCCATGTCTTTGGGATTGGTTAATGGAAGACTGTTGCTGTCCTTTGGTGGTGTCACGTTCCTTGAAGTTTTGCACTGCTGTCTTTGCGTCTGAAGTGCAGTCACCCCTCCAGTCTTTACTGACTGCTTTTGAGAGAGAAGTACCTACTGTCAACCCTGCTAGGAATTCTGAGGCTTCCTCAGACCTTCTATGGATTCATCTGCTCCATGCTTCTTGCTCTGTCTTGTGACAGAATTCTTAAGCTTGCATGATTTCTCTCCATCCTGCAACACACCAAGCCAGGTGCTGACAGCCTCCCTTTTGTTTTTCCAAAGCTGGCACTAAAGCTCAAGTTTATGGTCTCTCCCTGGCCCAGAGATTTGCACCAGCTTTCTGTGCATACTCACTAGTTGTCTGCCAAGGCTCACTCTTGCTGCTGCCATTGGGATGCTCAGAGGCAGCCGGTGACAGGGTGGGCAGCATGTGTAGGTGTGATGAGCAGAGTGCTGAGGGTGCCCATGGGCCAGTTTGGGGCATCCATGGGTCCAGTGGCTTGTGGGCAGGCTTCTTGATGGAGTTTGTGATGAAATTAGTAGAGTTTGTGTTTAATGCCCTCCAAGAGTCCTATTTGCCACTCTTCTAACCTCTTCTTGCTCCCCCCTGACTAGTCATGTAGCCCACAGTTCAGTTCTCTGGATGTGGTGAAAGAGAAATGGGCTTCTATGTCGGTGTCTTGCACAGCTGGGGAAGCTGGGTGCTCACTCATATGCTTTCACACTTCTCTACTGGAAGCTGGACTTCCCCAAAGCTTCTCTCATCCATGGGTGACTGTCTAAGACAGTGTTTTCTAGGGGCTCCTGGACCATGGCTGAGAGGGACTCGAGCCGGTTCATGGGCCACATCTAGGTCCACATCTGGGACTGAGGTCTGTATGCATATTACCTGATGCATGCGTGGGTGAAACTCCTTCCACGTCCTTTGGCATATGGTGTTGGATCCCACAGCTCCCAGAAAGGCACTTTTGTTCATGGATGGGTGCCAAATTGTAGTCATTGGGCATGGGTGGTGGGAAACGTGAATGAGGGAAATCTTAATCAGCCATGAAGCTGACGTCGCTACTACTCTTGAGTAAGTTTCTTTCCCTCTCTGGGCCTCTGTTTCATCTTCTGTACAATGAGGAGTTTGTAAAAGATTGCATCTGAAGACACTTTCAACTCTGACATGCCATGGGTTTATCAACCACTAAAATCTTTATGGGAGTTGGTTTATTTGATGTTTTAGCCATTAGGCCTGCAGAGAGAAATCACGGGATAGGACCCTCATTTATTTGTAATACTGAGGCCTCTGGTTACAAATGATAGCAACCAATTCAAGATAGTTTATGTAACAAAGCAGAATTTATCTATAGGATATGGGAAGGGTGATGTCATGGCACCCAGAGGAAAGAATAGAGCTGGGACTCAGGAAAGGGTTGGAACAAGGGGTAGGAAAACCTTTAAGGACTGTTCTCTCTTTTTCAGGTTTAGGTGATTTGTGAGTAGGGTGGTTGGTTTATGGATTGGACAGGTGCTCCAACAAATTTCCTCTCCACCTGGATTGTTAGTTTTCCTTTTAGGGGGCGGTCACAGAAGTGGGAGGAATGTGGGATTGTTCAGATGTGCCTTGTCCTGACATGCGGCCTCGTTGAAGTTCTCTGACCCTTGGGTATGGCGCAGGGGTATTTAGATGCACGAGTTCCTGGGTATCTGAGAGAATAAGGGAGAAAAAGTGGTGTGTGTGTGATGAAATTCACCCTGGATCACACTAAGACAGCAAATCCAGCTTCTTGGGGATCTTTTGCCAGACTTGGCCTTAGGCTTGGCCATGGGCTGGCTCCTGACAGGAAACCTATAATAGGCTTTTCTGCTCCCAGTCAACCCAAAAGGGGAAAGAAGAGGGACTGAATGTCTTTGCTAAAAAGGAAGTCTCATGCTGGAGTTGAGGGATGTGGCAGGGCTTCTGGCCACAGTCTCCCATAACTGTGGAAAGCTAATTGGTGAAACCAGCTCTGAGAGATTGGAGCAAGGGAGCTGGTCTGGATGGAGTAGAGGGGTCCTGATCCTACTCCAGAGTATCCTCATCTCTCTGCTGCAGAGTGAAGGTGTCCATAGTTCAAGAGCCCAGGGGTCCAGACTACTATCAGGATGGTGGGTGAAGGCCCCTACCTCATCTCAGATCTGGACCGGCGAGGCCAGCGGAGATCCTTTGCAGAGAGATATGACCCCAGCCTGAAGACCATGATCCCATTGAGACCCTATGCAAGGTAAGCCAGGAGGAAGATTGGAGGGAGCCCAAGGCAGAACCTCCAGGAATGGTTTCCAGTTTATCAGGAGAGTGGTCACTACCTCTGCTCCCCATGCTGCTGCTCTATATGCTTGTCCTTTTGTCTTTCCATGCATCCATCCATCCATTCAACCATCCATCCATTTATTCATTTACTGACCACACACTTCTTGACTCCTCCTGTCCTTTGGTGAGAGGGAGAAAATAGCTAATGCTTAAGGAGAGCTTTCCACGTGCCAGGACCTGTCCAAGTGCTTTATAAACGTCCTCTCATTCACTCCTCACAGTCACCCTGAAGGTACTGTTATTATCTTTGTCTTAGGGTAAGGAAGTGAGGCCCAGAGAAGTTAAGTAACTTGCCCAAAGTTACTCAGACAGATTTTGCTATATAACAAACCACCTCAATGCTTAGTAGCCTAAAACAATTGCCATTTATTTAGCTTACCATTTTATGGATGGGTCAGCAACTTGGACTTAGTCTAGTTGAGTGCTTCATCTGGTCTTGACCAGGCTTACATATGCATCTACAGGTCAGGAAGGTGGCTTTGCTTCTGAGGGTTGGCTGGGCTGTTGACTGGTACAGTGGGGGCAAGTGGACCACAGGGTTGTCACCCTCCAGCAGGCTAGCCTGGGCTTGATCATGTAGTAACGCAGCAGGCTGCCAAGAGGAGGAATCAAAGTACATAGGGCTTTTTGAGACTCAGGCTCATAACTGGTACACCATTTTTTCCCACTACATTCTCAGTCATAGCAAGCCACAAGTCAGACCAGATTCACGGTATGAAGAAACAGACTCGACCTCTTGATGAAAGGAGCTGCAAGGACACATTCTAAGGGCCCCGAAACAGACAGTGAGAAGAGGCACGGCATACATTTGAGATGGGGCGCTGTCAACATGAGCCTGAGCTTGTACAACACTGTCCTCCGTAGCTGAGATCAGAGGTGGATGTGACAGGAGTCTGTGACTCAGGGCATCTTGACACCATCTTTTACAGATAGAAAGCTCTTGCAGGGCCTGGAATATGATCAACACTCAGTAACTGAGTAGATAATACTCTGTGTCTCTGACTTTTATTCCATCTTAGGTGGTTAATTCCTCAAGGGCAAAAACATGTTCTTTTCCTCGTTCTTCTTTTCTTCTTCCTCTTCCTCCTATTCTCCTTTCCCCTTCCTTTCACCTCCCCCGCCCTCCTTCTTTATCTGCTACCTGATATTTATGTAGCACTTTACATGTATTAATCCATTCCACCCTCACAATAAACCGTGAATTTGCCTCCAGCTCTTGGCTCCTGGGGAAGCCTCACCCCCACTGTGGCACACCCTGCTCCGGACCTTCCGCATCCTCCTGAGAGCACACGACACGCACCCAACTCCTCTGACAGTCAGCACCCAGGTCTCCATTTCCTCACAGCAAATGGAGCAGGTGTCCTCTTTCCCATGGGATGGTCAGGAGTCTCCAACCTTGGTAAATGTTCTCCAACTGGCTCACTGAAAGAATTCCCTGGTTGTAGCATTTATCAGTTTTTAGGGGGTAAATACTTCTACCATGGCTGATTTTAAGCTACTAATGTGATGTCCCTGAGGGCAAAGTTGGGAAGAGATGCTCCATAGCACCCTATTGTATATGGTATTTCCGCCACACACGTACGATAGACTTAGATGATCAAAAGAGCATAGACACCAGTAAAATAATTAGGAAGTGATGAGTTTTGAGTATTTAATGCCTTTGTTTTTAAGATAATTTATCTGAATTTATATAATCTAGTTTGTAATATTGGCTGTGTTTAACAACTGATTTGCAAAATTTTTGAAAATTTAGCGATCGCCTCTTTCAAGCTGGTATGGCATGCTGCTGCTCGAAGTGCTGATGGCCGCGAGTCACAGGTTCTGAGAGCGGCTGTGGTTATTACTGCAGTTACGAATTCAAGTCAGGGACTCAGGGCAAGGACTCCAATGTCCTGGAACACTGAGCGTCTCATTTGTCTCAGGTTGGCGCCCAACCCCATAGACGATGCAGGGCTCCTCTCCTTCGCCACGTTTTCCTGGCTCACACCGGCCATGGTCAGAGGCTACAAGCACACGCTGAGTGTGGACACCCTGCCCCCGCTGTCGCCGTATGACTCATCTGACACCAACGCCAAAAGGTACCAGGATTTGCTTGGGTCACCTCTGGAGGGGAGCCCACCCTAGGTAGGGGCCTGTGAGCCCTTTTGTGTGCCCATTTCCCTGGTATGGAAACTGACACCCATGAATCCTGAGATGGGGGCAGGGCTGACTATACTTCTGGGTCCAAACTCTTGGGAGGTAAGGATTGGGGAGAGCTGTGGGTAGAAAGGTCTGCTTGTGAGCTATGGCCTGAGGCTGAGGACCATGTGGCAAGGCTGTGAGCAGTTTGTAGGAGCACTACGGCAGGACAGCGGTGGAAGGGTCTCACTCTGCTCGTGCTGCTCCGACCCCCCAGCTGCTGCACATGGTTCCAGGTGTCAGGTTTTGTTTCACTGTAAAAATCATTATTGGACTTTTATATTATGAAGTACGTCTAGAGTGAACCAACGAAACTGCCAACGTGTGACAATTTTGACCTGCAAAAATGTAAATTTCATTGGTTCAACCTAATTCACGTTCACTACAAAAGTGTTAGGGCAAGGGAGGTTCCAGCAGGAGAGTCCCCACCATGCTCCCACTCCACTCCACGGAAGTGGGCACCGTTAAATGCTCTGCGCTTCTGTCCAGAATCGTTTCTACTCTGATTAAGCGTATCCTGTGCTACCACCTTCAGCAGATCAATGCCTCTTCTTCTTCCGGCCTTCTCACAGGGTCATGTTTTTTTCCTTTATACAAAAAATGAAGTGTGCTAGATAATGGTTAACTATTTTGCTATTTTCAGTTAAGAGTTTATCAAGACTTTTCCATATCAGCACAAAGACATCAACTCCACTCTAACAGCTGTGTTAAACTCTGAGGTTCTGATGAACCACAATGTCTTAAACGCTGGAAGGGTCTCAAAGCCCTCTCCCTGTGTTTACTTCTTCTGGAACCCCTGTTCTTTGTCCACATGAGGTAAATAAAGTACAAGGCCTAGCCTGGAGTCTATGCTTAAAGGCCTAGGAGTTTCAGTCACAGTCTTGCAATTGCTTCCACGGCTGTGCTTCTGCTCCTCTGTGCCCTGCAGGAATCTCAGGCAGTGGCACTTTGTACAACGCACAGTCTGGAGAAGTTGGCAGTGAGCCTGGAGAAAAAGGGACCAGACCATTAGGGAGGACTGGATTTTCCTTCTACCTCTCTGGCCAGGACTTACTTCTCTGTCTGTTTTTAACGTTTCCTTCCATCCACCCCAAACAAATGAGGTCCTCTTCTCTTCCATGCTATGTTTTGCTCCCAGTGATCTTATCCACTCCAAGGCTTAAACACCAAACACATGCTGATGCCCTGAATAACACACTGTCTTCAGTCCATGCCTCCCTTCTAGACTCAGAACTCGTACACCCAGCATCCAACTGGACAGCTGCACTTGGATAACTCACAAGCATCTTAGATCTAAAGCAAATCTATGCACACAGTGGGTCAAGCCAGAAAACTGGGATCCTTGATTCTCCTTCTCCTTTTCTCCCCATCTAATTCATCAGTAAGTCCTATTGTCCCTCCGTCTGCCTTTCCTTAAATCCAGCGTTAAGCCACTGCCACTACTCACCTGGATGCCAACACCACCTACTGTGGTCGCCCTGCTTTTGCCTTGGCTCCTCCCACAATCCACCATTCTCACAGCAGCCAGAATGTTTTTTTAGATATGTAAAATGATCTTGTCACATCGGCTTAAAAACTTGCCATGACCTCCTTTGCACTCGGAATGAAATCTAAACTCCTTCCTGAGAACTACGTGGCCCCGTGAGATTCGGCCCTGCGTGGCCTCCGGTGTCACGCCAGCCCTTCTTCACCCAGCACACCCCTGTTACGCGGGCCTTTTTCGGATCTTTGATATGGACAAACTCCTCTGCGCTCTGCAGGAGAGTTTTCTTGTGATTTGCCTGTTGTCTCTGTCTTTTTCTCAGAACTGGTACTATGCCAGAGGTGGGCAGCAGGAGCAGGAAATGAAGGCCTGGAAGCACGCAGATGCCAGGTGCCAGCTCATGCTTGCGTTGGGGCCTTCCCTCCTGCTCACCGTGCCCCATCCACCCTGCGAAGGAAGAAAGGAGAGCCAACACTGCTCATCTGAAGCCACTGCTGCCCGGGATGAGGGTTGTGCTGAGCATCCTTGCAAGAGTCTGTCCCTTAGAGTAGCTTCAAATAGCAAATGGAAATTTAAGTCCTTTTCTTCCTTCTTGTTCTCTCATCACAGATTTCGAATCCTTTGGGAGGAAGAGGTAGATAGGATGGGTCCTGAGAAAGCCTCTCTGGGCCGCGTGGTCTGGAAATTCCAGAGGACACGTGTTTTGATGGATATAGTGGCCAACATCCTGTGCATTATTATGGCAGCTGTAGGGCAGGTGAGTAGGGGTAGCCCTTCTTCTGCCTTGTCTCCTAGGTCCCCAGACTGGCAAACAATGTCGTTAGTTACTTTCTCTACGAGCTGGTAGGTTTAGTACATTGTCATTATCTTTGAGCTCCTTGGGGGAGAATTTTCATAAAGCTAATCTTTGTCAAGCACAGCAGCAGCCACTGAAGTTAATTTCAAAGTTTGCCTCATAAAGTCAGCTTGCTGACATTATCTAGGGCCTCCGATGCCACCTCAAGCCCCAGTGGTCCTCTCCTCTCTCCACTGCACTGTTTTACAGACAGTTCTCATTCACCAAATCCTGCAGCACACCGAGAGCATCTCCAGGAATGTCTGGGTTGGCACTGGGCTCTGCATAGCTCTTTTTGCCACCGAGTTTACCAAAGTCCTCTTTTGGGCCCTGGCCTGGGCTATAAATTACCGCACGGCGATCCGCTTGAAGGTGGCCATCTCCACTCTGGTTTTTGAAAACCTGGTGTCCTTCAAGACGCTGACACACATCTCTGTCGGTGAGGTAAGCTGGTTCAGAAGGAGTCTAATTTTAGAAAACTGAATCCTGAGTTTTCTGAATATGTGTGAGATGTGCTTCCTGGATGAAGCATCTGCCTTCCTTTTCTTTGTCAACGTCCCGCTTATTATGTCCGAGCTTCCTGCTAAGTCACGTGGTAAAAACTCAAAACACCACAGGAATTCAGAGATAGCTGGAGAATTTGGAAAGGCTTCCCTGTTCCAGTTGGAACAGGGCTTAGGAGAGACCTCATCCAATCCCTTTCATTGTCCACGAGAGCACTGAAGCATACAGAACAGACTATAGGCATTTAATAAAATTGATTGACCCATGGATCTGATCATTCTAATTGTGTACTATTTGGGATGCCAAAGCCATAATAAAGACCCTACCTGTTGGACTTCAGAGTTGACATTTTCTTAAGCCTTTAATCCTTAGCAACAAAATCCTCACTGTTTATACAAGAAAATTTCCCTAGTCGAGGGAACCCCAGGCAGTGTGAGGTAAGAGAAAGGCTCGCTTCTTTCTTACAATTGCTCTTTCAGTACATTCAAAGCATCCTGCATCAATTACGATTAGATACAGTTGCATACAACAGAAGACCCAAAATAACAGTGGATTAAATAAGATGAATTTACTTCACTCTATGTGAAAGGAGTCTGGAAGAGAGCAATCCAGGGCTTGTGTGGGGACTTCCAAATCTTTCTATCTTTCTCCACCACAGTCCTAGCACCTGACTCCCATATGGTTCAAGATGGATGCTGGAGATCCAGCCATGCCAACCATGATTCAGTTAGCTAGTAGGAGGAAGGAGAGAAGAAGAAAAGGACTATGTCTTCCAAGTTGAGTTGGCTCCCTTTAGGCATTCATCCCAAAGCCCCATTTGACACTTTGGCTTATATCTCATTGCCCTTAACATAGTCACATGCCCACACTCCTCCCACAAAAGAGGCTGGGAAATGTAGTCCTTTAGCTGGGCGTGTGGCTGCCCTGACTAAGCAGAGTTGTGCTAGTAAGGAAGAAGGAGAGAGAGATACAGGATAGGCAGTAGCAGCCTCTCCAGCATGCTCCTGGATGGTAACAATACCCTTTATGTCTTTCTTCATGGATTCTCAGTTCTAAAAGACTGGCCTTTCCAAAGTCATACCAGAATGAGACCCACAAAACTTATGCTGGTGGTCTCCTGACAAGCCCCCTTCTCTCTTTAAGGCAGTTTTCCTCTTCTTTCCTCAGAGCCCTCAGCCATTCTGAAAGCCTTCGGCTGAGGAAATGTTTGGGTGATCTTTCTAAAGCTTGAACCTGTGTGCTTTCTTTCCAGGTGCTCAATATACTATCAAATGATAGTTATTCATTGTTTGAAGCTGCCTTGTTTTGTCCCTTGCCAGCTACCATCCCTATCCTAATGGTTGGTTGTGCAGTGTATGCCTTTTTCATTCTGGGGCCCACAGCTCTCATTGGAATATCTGTGTACATCATATTCATTCCCATCCAGGTAATGACAGGTCTTTGTAATTGTAAGTTCTTTACACTTGCATTTCTCACACACACTCTCGCTGAATTGGCTAGAAGGCTTTGTTTCCAGGGCATGGACCTGAAGCCTGTGCCCCCACCTTGTGCTCACAGATGTGCTTTCTTTTGCTGGCACAGTATAGTTTTGTTAAAAAAAAAACTTCAATTTGAATGCCTTTGGGGAGGGGTCATGCTTCTTCAGTTTGTCAGTGTCTCCAGCATGTCCCTTGCATCCTGGCAATTCTTGGATTTGTATCACCTGCTCCAGTGGTGTCCCCAGACCATATCAGCTGCCACAACTCATGGGGAGAACTTGACTGAGAATTTCAGGCCAACTTCTCTTAGAACTTTTCCTGACATTTATACTCTGACCTCTGGATTTTTAGGCCAACTGTAACTCAGCAATTCTCTCTGAACACAGTGTTTGTACCTTGATTTCAGATGTTTCTGGCTAAACTCAATTCAGCCTTCCGAAGATCAGCAATTTCAGTGACAGACAAGCGAGTTCAGACAATGAATGAGTTTCTGACCTGCATCAAGCTGATTAAAATGTACGCCTGGGAGAAATCTTTTACCAACACCATTCGAGGTAGGATGAGCAGCAGCTTAAACAACCACTTATGCTGTAGAATGTGCTCTTCTAAGGGATTCTTAAGGTTCCTGGGGCCAGGCATTCCAGAAAGGGCCTGAGAAGACCCCCTGAGCTGCTCTGCAGCCTTTTTGAAGAATTACGGAGATTTTATAATAAACCCAGGCATCTGCTCTGGTGAACCCAAGGGCTTAGCAGGTGAGCGACATATGGTCACCTTTACTGGGGCATGAGGATGCTGGTACTGACCTGTTACCTTTTACAAAAATAATCCACTAAAACATTATGAGCAGGAGAAGAACTGTCTCAAGCAATTTCCTTGTCTTAGAAGACGTCTGCATGTACACAATCATACACTCACACTTACACATATCTCCTCCCTGCCTGCCACAGCCTCACCGGGATTGGATGGCCCAAGGACTTGACATTCCTTGGGCAGATATGAGGATGCATATATAGCTGGATTTTTTAAAAGAGGATGTTAAAACTATTTCAATCAAATATAAATGCAAATCTAATTGAGGGAACATTTACATAATTGCTGACACAGACTCAGGTGGTTGGCCGGTTAATGATCTGAACCACTGTTAGAACTGACTCTCTGGACCCACAATTACACTTTTAGACCAGCATGTAATTGGGCCTGAAGTTGTGTATCCACGTTTTAGGGAGCGGCTTTAGAAAATCTTCTTCTGCGCTTGCCAAAGGAATTACCCCAGGTTGGGACACCAGTAGTCCTAAGGGACCCTCTTTGAACCCCAGAAATACTTCTTCACACACTGAACTCAGATCAATACAATTTATTTGACTTAATTAAATTTGACTCCATTTGACTTAATGCAATTTAACTCAAGTCAGTTTAATTCAATCAATATTTACCAAGTTCCTACTATGTGCTATGTGCAAGGCCATGAGACCTACACAAAATGATTAGGAAAAGGGTCTCTGCTTTTAAAATTAAGGGAGGATGCTAACTAAGCTCAAAAATAGCTGTAAGCTTCTTGGCTCTACCCCTAGAATATATCTGGAATCTGTCTGCTTCTCCTCATTCCACTGCCACCCTCATCCAAGCCAATTCTCTCCTTTCTGGACTGTGACAACTTCCAGATGCAACCCCTGCTTTCTTCCTTCCCCCCAAAATCCATTATGCACCCAGCATCCAGAGTGATCTTTTAAAAATGTCAATCAGATCCTGCCCTCCTTGCTAAAAAATCTTTAGTGGCTTCTTATCACATTTAGATTATTCAAATTTAGGACTTTTGAATGAAAGCCAAATTCCTTCATATGACCTGTTAGGTGAGCATGATCTGGCCCCTGCTGAGCTCTCTGACCTCATCACATCTTATCCTAACACTTGATAATGCCCCTTGAGCGACGCAAAACTTCTGCCTGTTTTTAGAACAGCATCCGTGCTCGTTCATGTCTCAGGATCTTTGCAGTTGCTGTTCCATCTACCTGGAATGCCTAGGATGTTCATGGTGGCTTTGTCTTGACGTTAGGTCTCCTCTGAATGTCACTGACTCAAATAGGGCTTCTTGACCACAGTGCTGAGGACTGTTTTCTATTTCGCAGATCTAAGGAAGAGGGAAAGAAAATTACTGGAGAAAGCTGGATTTGTCCAAAGTGGCAACTCAGCGCTAGCCCCCATTGCGTCCACCATAGCCACTGTTCTGACCTTCACCTGCCACGTCCTCCTGAGACGCAAGCTCACTGCCCCAGTGGTAAGAAGCACCCCGAGAGCCGGCCACTCTTGCACCCACACTTCGGCAAGTGCCCCTCCCGACTTTTGCCTGGCGCTGGCATCAGCACAGCCAATCACAGGGGCGAGGCCATGTCTCGACTTTTAAAAGGAGGCGCTTGGGCTGACAAGGAGCCTAGGATATCAGCAGTGATTCTCATTGGGTCTGTGGCAGGGCAGAAGTAGCAGTTAAATTTGGAACACAGTTTTACGTTTGGAAAACAAAATTGAAACCAAATGAGCACTCGGTTGTTTTACTCATACATATACTACAAGAGTGGGTGTTTGTAGACAGTCTCTGGGTGGGTGGAGTTGGAAGTATTGGGAGGGGCAGTGTGGTGTTAGGGTCAGAGCCCTCCCTTGTTTAAGTCCTGGTTGTATTACTTACCAGCTATGACTTACGGCAGCTCACGGAACCTCTCTTGCCTTGGTTTTGTTGTGTCGATGGGGTGACAGTAGTCCCTGCGGCTGGCTGTGAGGCCTGAAGGAGCTCTTTTATGTAAAGCACGCTGAACAGTGCCTAGTGTGCAATCAATGCTGTGGAAGTGTTTGCTGCTCATATTGGCCTGATGCCCACTCAGGCCAGGCAAATTTGGGTTGAAACCCTCGGAGGAAGAATTGGGATGAATATGAGGTGCTCAGATTCTTGACAAGGGGGCCTGTGCATTCAAAGGTAAAGAAACTCTGAGCTAGAGGGAAGCTGGCCCCTGGCTGAAATAAAGAACCAAATAACTAAGATATTAAACCCATTGTCTGAAGGGCAAGTGGTTGGAGGAAAGTTACCAAAGGCAAGAAAAAGAGAGAGAGAATGAAATAAGCAAGTCTAGGTATGCATAGGAAGAGTGCACCCAACCAGGGATCTTCTGGGCAAAGAGGGGTGGCTGAGAAGGCAGGATGCTCTTGCCCAGCATCCATTGTGGGGTTGTCTGTCCCATTACTGCTCTGTTTCTTCAGGAGGTGCCTTTGCCCTCTCAGGTTCGTCACACACAGGTTACTCCCAAGCACTCTAGGGGCTTGACCCCAGCCATGAACCAAAGCCAGAACGAATGGCAATGGTGTTCTGAAGGGGATGATACCTGATTATTGTGACTGTGTTCTATGGTCCAAAACAAACAAAAAATTTTTCCCCAGCAATACACCAAGCAAATTAATTTGAAACCAAATTGAGCACACACCATTGATATTTTCTAAATTGATGATTTAGAAGAAAGCTAAACCAAAAACAAATTCCCTGAATGCAAGTCTCATATTTCTTTAAATTCAGAATCCCTTGCAGTTGCTTCCTCTGCCAGGGCCATGTCAGTGGGAGGTCGGCCCTGAGACCCTCGGTCACATCAGGAACGCTGGGTGCTTTGTCAAACAAGGCCTGGGTTTTCTGAGCCAAGATGGTGCTTTGCGGCCTGGGGGAGCTGAGTTCTCTTTGGGGATGTATTTAGGATCAGATGTGATGAAGGGAGCATCCTTCATCATCCTCTTAATGAACTAACTAGGATCACTTGAAGCCTGTCCATGGGGCCTCTTCAACAGCAGGCCGGATCACTCTGGATTTGTCGATGGAAGTTGTGTTATTAATTTTTCAAATGGGTGGTTAGGGAGGTGCTGCTAATTAGATGTCAGACAGATGAGAAGATGAAATCTGAAAGATGAGGTCATGCACCCCTGGGGCACCAACAGAGCGTGGAAACTTGTCTTCATTGAGGCTATATGACGTTAACTACCCACCAGGCAGGGCTGAGTGAGGAAGACTCAGTGAAGACGGGAGGGGATTTTTTTGAAATGGCAGTTGAACGAAGGCTCTCAAATCTGCCCCTGGTGTGTGGGAAGGTAGGTCATGGAGGGCAGGCCTTGGGGGCAGGCGAGCCAGAGGTCACTCTCCAGTAGCCAGCATGGGCCAGGCAGGTCCAGGGAGCTTCCCCCTTCAACCCTGGGGCTGTGTGTGGTGTGGAGAAGGATGCTCTAGCTCTGAATGGTCAGACACCTCTGAAGCAACTGAGAGAAGGGGAGGATTAAGGAAAATCTGCATAGGATTTTGAGTGAATGGTCTAGGCCAAGTAAAGATGTAGCGTGGATGGAGATTTCCAAATGCATCCAGTTATCGACCTTCCTTGGGCCTTAAGCTCTCTGGATTGACAGGGACAGGAAGATGCATTTCCCACCATTTTGGTGAAAATCCAAAAACAAAATAGATTAATATGTTGCTATCCTTAATTTGCCAACCCATGATTTCTGAGCCATGAAATGCAAAAACTTGTTCCTCTGAGAATCCCAATGGTGCCACCATTTCTCATCTCAGCAAGTTTAATCCCCATGGATATAATGGTTCAGAGACAAAGCAACATCCCATCCTAAACCCTATACCTCTCTTTTGTTCCTCAGGCATTTAGTGTGATTGCCATGTTTAATGTAATGAAGTTTACAATTGCAATTTTGCCTTTCTCGGTCAAAGCAGTGGCCGAAGCCAAGGTCTCTCTAAGGAGAATGAAGGTATAACTAACACTGGGTGAGTAGGGAAGAGAGATCTCATTTTTGGGTGGAGAAATGCTCAGATATGGGGAAGCTGTGTCAACCCATCAGTGGGCTCGCGCACATTGAGAGAAGGCCTTCCATTCAGAGCTAGATTGATAAATGTTCATCAAGGATGATATAGGTAGAGTTTTATATGTGGTCTGCCCTTTCAGTAAAAATAAGATAGTCTGCATACATGAAGAGACAATGTTCCTGACCCTCTACTCTTTTTCCAAGCCACAAATCTTAAGTTGTTCCAGGAGTAGGGTTGGGTTTGTGCTGAACCATCCCCCCTTTACCTACCTAGTTTGTCCTATAATGGGTGTGGTGATGTGAGTGATGACGAGGGTGGTGGGGACACCACATTTACGCAATCAGTTAGTCATTTTATTCATTCATTAAAGATTTACTGTGTGCTCCCTATACTAAAGGCATTGTGGGAAATGCAAACATAAGGAAGAAAGAGTCTTTATTTTCAAGAGCCTCCCACTAGGACCAGTAATTGCTATACTCAGTAAAGTTGTAAGTGACATGCAAGAAGGGCAGATAAAGCGGTTTTGAAACTGAAGCAAGGAATGGTGACGGAGAAAGGCATTCCAGTCAAAAGAACAGCATGTTGAGACATCTGTGAACTGATTGAATGGTCTTCTTCACCCAAGCCAGAAATCTGGACGTTATCGTAATCTCCTAGGTGCCTGTATCCCTCTTCTCCCTTACCATCCACATCCAACCAATCAAGAGCTCTGTTGACTCACCTCCTGATCGCTGTATTCCCTCAATTTGAAGAGGCACTGTTTGTAAGATTGGATTGGAAGGTACACTGATGAGTTATCACTTTATCAAGACCATCACATTAATTGTATATGTTATGATGTCAGATATCTTAGACTAGAGGAACAATGCTATTTCTTGACTCCTCAACTTCCACTCTGTCCATATTGCCATCACCTTCATTCAAGGCCTCATCATCTCTCGTCTGAACTATCACAGTGGCTTATGAACCAATCATCCTTTTCCAACGTTTTCCTCCTCAAATCCATATTTCACTCAGCCCCAAGAGAGCTGTTGAAATATTGGTTTGACCACTGATACTCATCTGCTCAAAACCTTTGAATCCTTGTCCCCTCCAAGGCTGAGCCTGAGCCCTCCATCAGCAGGTCCCCAGTTATGTCTCCACCTCATTTCCTATCCCTGTCCTACCTTGAACGCTGGGCCTCAGTAACCCTGAATTGCTTGCTTCATGCTCCTCACCCAAGCAAACCATGCTGTTGCATGTTTCCTTGCCTTTACTCATGCTGTCCCCTCTACTAGAAAGCTCTCAACCTCTCTCCTCTCCCTTACCCTTACCTGCCCGGCACCAGTACAGACTCAGCTCAGGCATCAATTACATGGACCTCCAGGTTTGGGAGCCAAGTGTCCCTTTTCTGGTCGTTACAGTGTTTTGTCCCTATCACATTTTGCTGAGATGATCTGTTCATGTTCCCATCTCCCCCAAGACTCTAATCTCTTCAAAGACACGAACCATGCCTTATTTATATTTGCATTTCTGCTGTTTACCCCAGAATCTGGCACAGAATAGGCACTTAGCAAATGTTTGATTGAACTGAGCTGGGGATCTAGGAAGAGGACACAGTAGAGACTGAGCATGTGACCTTAGTTTCACAAACATTAGTGCTAAGCAATGAAGCCTACCACCCAAAGACTGGCAAAAGCTGACTATCTTAAGCATGAGGGTAAAGCGTAGCTGGGATCAGCACTCTCCAGTGTGGGTAACCCACATAGGCCTTGGGATTAAAGAAGCATCCGTCCCAGACAGTATGATCTAGGAGAGTATTTCTGCTGCAGCTTCCCTGGGGAGAATATCTTCAGAATATCTTTCTTGGATATCCTAGGTAGAATTGCCAAGATTATGATTTTGGGTCATTAGAACATATATTGGGATGATTCTTGCAAATGGATGATGTCTGCCAAGTTAATTTTGTTTCTTTGATCTTAGAAAATTCTCATAGATAAAAGCCCCCCATCTTACGTCACCCAACCAGAAGACCCAGATACTGTCTTGCTTTTAGCAAATGCCACCTTGACATGGGAGCAAGAAACCAGCAGGAAAAGTGACCTAAAGAAAGTACAGAGCCAGAAAAAGCATTTTCTCAAGAAACAGAGGCCAGAGGCATACAGTTTGAGTCCACCAACCCAGGGAGTCACTGGCCCAGAGGAGCAAAGTGGCAGCCCGAAATTGGTTCTGCACAATATAAGCTTTGCGGTGAGAAAGGTATGTGTGTGTTCTAAAGGTGTGGCCTCCATCCTATCTCCTTGTATTCATGGCTGTGGCCTTCTCAAGGTCTAATATATCTCAGTTTGAGCCGGAGGTGGTGGTGGGATGTCTCTAACCAGGCTGCTTTTCTCCCCAAATTTTAAAATTCTGTACATGAATAATAGAGAAATCTCCTCAAGCCTGAGAGAAGATGGTGGTTATATTAGTGCTGATCTTCAAATTCCAGAGGAATTGGGAGTCAGTTGCAATGTTGAATGGACAATCCATTTCAGGTGGCTATGCTCAAACTGACTAACTTTTGTAAATCTTTTCAGATTTGTTCTTAATTTCACATTGGAGTACCATTATAGGAAATAATAACCAACAATTATGAGCACTTACTATTTATCAGATACATGATTAACTCATCTAACCCCAATAACCCTCTGAGGTAGGTGCTATAGCTACCCCCACTTTATGATGAGAAACCTGAGGTGCAAGAAGGTGAAATGACTCGCCCGAGTTCACACAGCTAGCGGGTGGCAGAAGAGAGCTTCAGACCCAAGGTGCATGGCCCCAAAGTCTGCATTCTTAACCACCATGTGATACTGCTCTTGTAAAGAGCAAGACGAGATCAACAAGCAACCCAGTTAAGGAAGCAGCCAGAGTCTGTTGGCTGCTCTCCTCCCCTCAGGATTGGGGGATGGAGTCTGTAGACAGAGCTCTGCATTTAGAGGATGTTTGGTCTTCTCCTGCATGCGGGTCCCTTGCCCTGGGAACTTAGCAGCAGCACTCCCAGCTGGCAGTGTTAATTTTGCTGCAGCGGGCTCAGTATTAATCTTGTGCCCAGTATTTTAATCTCCCATCTGTTGACTCACCCCTTCCCCAAGTGAGTACCAGAGAAGGAGAGGTTCTTATTTATTATGTAATGCTAAGCTCACGAGCTGGCTTAGAGTGGTACCTCTCGTAGCTAACAAGACTGCAATGCTCAGATTGCTCCAACCATGCCTTCAGAGCTGCTTCAGAGAGGCCTCGGTGAACTGCTCACATGTTATAAAGAAGCTGCCTTTTGGCCCACCAATTGCTTTCCCCCTTTTCAGTACACTGGTGACTTCTGGACTTGTGCATCAAGGACATGGTTGATGTTTTGTGAAATAAGTTGAAAATATAACAGGGGCAGCACAGTGTCATGTGGATTAAGGGGATGTCTTTGGACCCTGGTGGACCTGGGTTCTAGTCCCAACCACTTACCAGCTGAGTGACCTTGAGTATATTGCCTAACCTCTTGAAGCCTCTGTTTCTTTACTTGCTCCATGGATATTTTAATAATAGTACCCACTTCACAAGGTAGGTGTGAGAACGGAAAGAGACACCATACACAAATGCTAAGCCCATAGCGAGTCTCTACTGATGTCACCTATTGGTTTTGCCTTTTTCCTCTGAAAGTCATGTCCAGTGTAAGTGCTGCCCTCAAATGTCCTAAATTCAGGGCATCCATATTTTTCCAAATTTAATCCTGTGATTCCATTAGACTGTAGCCTCCCTGAGGTCAGGGCCTGTATCTGTCTTATTTACAGTTGTGGCCTTACACTGAACACAGTGTCTGGCACAGAGTAGTTCCCAATAATGTTTTCTGAATGAACAAAAGAACAATCAGAAACTCAGGGGGTGGAGGCCTTGTGGATTTTCTGCTGAAGACAAGGATGAATCTAGAAGCCTCAGACCCAGCCTCAAGTAGTAGATTGGACTCAAAGGAGAGCCAAGTGCCTAGGGAGGCTGGATCCATACCTTTGGTCTCTTTGTCCCAATGTCCATAATGCCCCAGTTCCTTAAAGTCCTTTTAGTGGAATTAAAATGGATCAGCTTCACTTACCTGCAGCTTCAACCACAATGTGGGCTGCATAAGGCAGGGACCATGTCTGCCTTGATCACTGCTTTATCCACTGTGCCTAGCATCATGCCTCGTGTTCAGTAAAGTCTTGTCAAGGGCATTAATGATGACAGGCAGCAACCCTCAAGTGCTGGGAGTGGCAGGCTGATGATGGGCCCTTCTGGTTCAGCTCAGGTGGGAAAAGAGCCATATTTGACCCCATACTGGGCGTCTTTGCTCTAAGGGATTGCAAGGAGCAGGTGTTTATGAGAATGTTCTTACATGTTTCAACTGTAGCAATGCAATGTCTGCGTGAACCCAAGAGTGGGCATGGGCCCACCTCAGAGTCTCCATATAGACTCTTGCTCTGCCTACAGTGGCTCCCCCAGATATCCACATGGTCCACTCCCTCACCTCCTTCTGGTCTTACTCCAATGTCACTGCCATCTTCTGACTTCCACATCTGCGTCTGTGCCTGAGGGCCCTCCCTACCACTCACAAAGAGCCAAGATGTCAACTGCCAGGGGAGTAGCTCTCAAACCCTGACTGTTGGGTATTTATCCCGACTCCCTCAGCCATTCAGAGGGCAGAACTGCATTCAGCTCCCCAGTTTCCTTGAGTTTTACAGCAGGATTGAGCTCCATTTGCGCCTCATGGGAGCTGACCAAATAGTATACCTGTGATGGGCCACCTTTCCTTTCCTGTATAATTTCCCCTCTTCCCAGCTGCTGTTTCCTGCATCTCCCCAATGGACTACCTTCACTAAAATCCTTGATTCAGGGCCTGTGTTTGGGAGAACTCAAGCTAAGACATCTGCCTCTCCAGTGAGGCCCCGCCCCATCTCCTCCCTGCTTCATCCGTTTCCGTGGGACGCATCTGACATGCTCCTTATTTTACTTACTGACCTTGTTTTCTGTCTGTCTCCTTAACTAAAACATAACTCCATGAGGGCAGACCCAGATTTTTGTCCCTCATGTTCATTGCTATATCATGCTATTGCTGGTGCCCAGAACAGTGCCTGACACATAGAAGGCTCTGATTTGTTGGTTGAATGAATAAATCTGCAGCTGGGGGACAATCCATGATCCCAACACGTTGGAACAGCGTAACTGCTCAGTAATTTCAGATTGAGTTGTTATGATGGAAGGATACTTTTAAAATGACTTTTGAAAAGCATCCGGCTCTCCATGCTTCAGAGGCTATCCTTGTCCCCCTAGGTTGTGCAGCCTTTAGATTTGCTTTCCTTTAGGTTTGCTTTCCATTTGATTTCCATTAGATTTGCTTTCCTGGAGTCTGGGCACAGGACAATGCTCATGTCCAGGGCTTGTGTGTCCCAGACCAATGCAAGACTTTGTTCCTGCATCCTCCCAAGCTGTGAGGCAGGGTCGGGGTCTGAGGCTGAAGCTGCTATCTCATAGAGCCAGTGATGACCTGTTGGTCACCGCCTGACTTGGCCAGCATAGTTTGGGGGCAACACCTTTGGCTCCAGACCCTCTAGGAACTGGGAGAATGACTGTGCGGTTTTTTTGTTTGTTTGTTTGTTTCTCTGGCAGGGGAAAGTCTTGGGAATATGCGGGAATGTTGGAAGTGGAAAGAGCTCCCTCATTGCAGCTCTCCTAGGACAGGTAAGCTGTGTGGTGAGTGCTGTGAAGATGGAAGGCTAACGTGACAATGAAATGGTTCCCTGCCTGCTATGTTTGGGACCCTGTGAGGACAGTGGACCCATCAGCTGGGTTCGGTTGCACTGGACACTGTGCACACAGTTCACGATGATTCCCAGGAGGTTAATACACTTGGTGTCTCCAGGCCCCTTGGCCAGGCCGAGCTGAGCTTTTCACATATTCTTGGGTTTGCTTCCTGAGGACTGCTTCTTTGCCTAGAGCTCTATCTCGGTCAAAGGAAGAGACGAATCGTTAAATCCATGATTTTTCCGGTGACTTGGGCTGTCCTGATTGGCAAGGCCAGCAAAGTGGCTTGGCGGGGAAGGACCCAGGAGCTTGTGTCTCATGATGACTTTAGATATGTTTTCCCTCATCCACCTCCACATCCCAGCGTCTGCCCAGAGTGCTCCTCAATCAAGCCTCCTTTGATGAAGGAGAGGCTGAACGAATGCATGAAATAAAGCAGCGTGCCCCTAGTGCTCTGGAAACCTCACGGTAGGAGGAGGGAGGAACCCAGGATTCTTGTCCCCTGTCTGCTGTTTAGCTGTGTGACCCAGGGAAATGGTCAAGCCATTTACTGTATTCATAGGCCTCTAAGTTGCTATGGTTTCTCATCCCAAATGAGTGAGAAACTTTCTGGGGAAAAAATATTAAATCCTCTTTCTCCTACTCTGTGTTCCTAAAGAGAAGTTTGGGCACCTGTGAGTGCCTTTGCCTGCAGTGGGGAGAGCAGGCACCTCTGAAGAAATGAGGACACCAGGCTCAGAAGAGCCTCCCAGACCAGTGACTTCTTTTGACTTAGTCGACTCATTTGTAGAAAGAATGACAACTTCTGTCCCTGATGGCAGAGGTGGGAGCTGACTCAGGTGAACTCCTGAGGTCACCCATGCTCTGGGATTCTGTGTGTGCACCTCTGTGCTAACCCAAGAGTTGGCAGTTGTGTTACAGGTGACCAGCACAGTTCTCCACCTGTCAGTGTGAACCCTGTCCACAGCATCCTATAAGAGATGAGCCAACCTCTGCTCAGATATCTCCAGTGATGGAGAACTCATTATTGAACAGCCAGTTCCCTCTTTGGAGAGTTTGGATATATATGGGCATGAAATTTGCCTCCTCTTAACGTCTACCCTTTGGCCTGCTCTTTGGAACATCCCAGAGAAAATAGAGTCTATCTCCTGTGAAAGTGGTGGGATCAGGCCCCTCACTGTGGTCACCGGGGAGGCAGCGTGGCAGCTTGCTTAAGCAAGTGGGCTCTGAACTGCCTGGGTTCACCACCTGTCTCAGCCTCGTGCTCACTGATTAATCTTGGACAAGTAGCTTAACTTCTCTGAGCCTCAGTTTCTTCGTCTGTAAAATGGGCCTACGGAGGGTCGTGGTGAGGATTATGAGATAATGTGTGTAGTAGTTGGCTACAGGCTAATTCCCTGTGCCAGGCCTCGTGATCAGCTTTTAAACAATGCTTGGCATACACCCTATTCTTTTGAGCTTTTATTGTTCTTACCATTATTCGTATTATCATATTCTCTTCTCCACGTCTAATGTTCTCTGTCCCTTGGACCATGCCTGAGGTAAAATGGCATCCCATCCCTTGACCGCCTTGGCTCTCCTCCTTCCCTGTCCCGACACGCTGCTGCTGCCTGATGCGAGTCAGCCCTGAGCACCAAGGCTTGCCTCGCGTGTCCCCTCTCCTGACAGCTTTGAGTACGGCCTCACCATTGGTGTCTACCGTTATCTGTCAAAGCCCACCAAGTGGGGCCATCATAAATGAACTTGTGTACTCAGGGCCACAGACTGGAGCCCATGCATCTTTTAATTGGATTGCTCAATGTTTTAAAATTCCAAGAGTTCCACATGAAACTAGATTTTTCACTTCTCTTGAAAAATTAGAAACTCTGGCCACACCAGGCCAGCAGCCTTGCATGGCACCAAATGAGTTGAGGCTGCTTCCTTAAGATGGGTCCTGCAGGGCCACCATCCACAGCACTGCATACTATGCCCTGCCCCTGGGGCCGGCTGAGGAGGGTGGGATCCAACCAGTGCACCTGGAGGGAAAGGGAGCCTCCCCTGGAGGGAAAAGAGCCTAGAGGGCATCTTGTTCTCATTGTACAAAGTTGCCGTGTGTGGTGGTGGCAGCTCTGCAGCCTGTGCCTGCCAGCTTGTGGCAGGGCTCACCACTACCTCTTCTAGAATGTTCCTGTCTGACCCCTTGCCGATGTTTGACTTTGACACCCTTGATCTGCACAGTTGGGCTTTGCAGTGTGTGAACAAGACATCCTGCAGCCTTCTTGGACCTTCAGAATTGGTGCTCATGGAATAAGTGGGTGGCGAGGGTGCATTGGGCCCCTGAGGAGAAGTCCGCAAGGTTTGGCTTCTGAAGCTTCTCTGGTATTGTTGATCCAGATGCAGTTACGACAAGGGACCGTGGCAGTCAATGGGACTCTGGCCTATGTTTCCCAGCAAGCATGGATCTTTCACGGAAATGTGAGAGAAAACATACTATTTGGAGAAAAGTATGATCACCAAAGGTAATATTTATTTTGAAAGCATGAGGCACGTTAGTATTTGGTACACTGTCCTACAAAGGCTGGTGACACTGCTAATGATTGCTGAGTTTCCTTAAAGAGTTCTGATTAAACATTCATCAGATCCAAATGGGCATTGATTTTCTCTTCCTGAACCGAGTTCAGGAGAGGCACCTTCTGCAGACCTGCGATCACGCTCTGAGAAACGGATGGAATGGGCACTTCCTTCCCGGGGCAGACTAGCTATGTCATGAGGTTCTCTGAAACAGTGCATATGTTGTGTGACTGGAGAAAGATGAATCTGACAATTTTGCTTTAGGCCAAGTAACCAAAACTTTGCTTGAAATCGTGAGCAGCAAGTATGCAAATTAATCAGCTCTGAGATTATTAATTGACATCAGAGCTATCAGGATATATTGCTGTTAGTGTCCTCAATATGATTTAATGGAATAAAAACAAAATTCAAGTCATAATTTTTGGGTACACTTTGGACCATTACCTTTAAGCTCTGGAAAGTAACAGCTTCCTATGGTACTTTTCCGAGTTGGGTATGCTGCTATGTACATTCACTCTTTAGAATCCCATAACCATCCATTTAGGGAGATCCTGGAGTCATGTCCCCATTTTACAGATGAAGAGGCTGAGGCTCAGAGAGGAGAGCTGCCCCTCCTAAGGTAAAAGCTATTAAATGGCAGAGTTGAGTCTTGAGGTGTAGCCAGCATCATTTGCTTCCACTGGAGCTTCCTGAGAGTTGGGTCATCCTGAAGCCTCCTCAAGTGCCTTGATGCTGAAATAAAGAGAAATGGAGTTGGTTCACAAATCTGGCTGTCAGCTTTCCAGTGGTCTGGACTTTCACATTTTATTGTCTGAACACACAAACTCTGTCCTTGCTGGCCAGCACCAGCCAGCATGTGGCTTCCCAGCACGAAGTCCGTTACTTCTCCTCCTTTTCCCTGGCCATGACATCCTGTCGCCAGGAGGCTCAGGAGTGGCAGGAAGGTCTGATCAGTGCGGGAGTCCTTGGCACCAGCTGAACTGCTCTGTCTCCTGGCCTGCCTCTGCCTGTGCCTCCTCCCAGCCCCACCTGGAATGGCTTCTCTTTCTGTGGAAGCAGGCAAAAGGAGAGATTCCTGTCTTTATCAATCAGGTCATCAGTGGGCAAATATTTACCAAATACTTGCAATATGCAGGACTTGGGGGATGTAGGGGAGGCTCAGATGTATCTTTGCCCTCAAGGTGTTCAAGTCTAGAAAGGGCTGTGTGAGATGGACAGAAATGATAGTGCACCAAGAGGAATGCGCCAAGTGGCAGGAGACTGTGCCAGATTGTTGAGAAGCAGCAGAGGTCACGAGAGGGAAGAGAGGATGGTGCTTGAATTGGGCCTTGAAGGATGGATCGAGCACCCTCTGTACATGGCATCTCTAGCAGAGATTTTGCCCCTAGGGTGGACACTGTGGCTCTCAGGGCCACAGGAGGTAGGCGAGTGGGAAGAATTTTAAGATGAGGGATGATGGGGGCAAGGGGAGGAAGATGTGCTGAAGATTGATGAAAGTAATAGTATTGATATAGCTGCCACTGATGGCGAATTTGCAATGCACCAGACATTGTTCTGATGGCTTTACATCTGTGTTCCTGCTTCACTCTCACAACCCAGTGAGAGCTGTTAGCCCAGTTTTGTAGAGTGAGAGTGAGGATCGGGGAGGTACAGTCACTTGTGCAAGGTTGTCCAGTTGGATTCAAACCCAGATTGTTCTGATTCCAAAGCCGCTGATCTTAACCACCATGTATACCAACTCTGAAGTTGGCACATGAGTGTGGTGCTCAGGGCTGTGCCCAGCTTCTGCTCCAGGGCATTGAGGGCTGCCAAGGGCCAGCGTGCCACCTGAAGGGCAGCTACCCATGCTCTGCCTGCTCATTCTCTTGCTGGTGTCCTATCTTGCAAAGTCTGAGTTGTGATCATCATGCACTGATAAGAGAGGATCCCAGTGATGATAAGGATGGTGATGATATCAATCAATCAGCCAACCAATCAACCCCCATGGAGCCAGGCAGCCCATCAAACAGGACAGAAGGCTAGGTCCCGGTGGTGGGGCACAGCAGCCCCTTGGATAGGGCCACCAGGCACACCGGGGAATTCAGAGCAGGAGCCAGTTCCTGAGGTGGCTGAGTGTGGTACTGAGATGCCCTGGGGAAGATTTTGCTTACAGTGAGGGCTGTCTGAGTGGGATGGAGGTGCAGATAAACCAAGAAAGAAGGGTGTGAGATTCTCTCATAGCTTGGGACCTGGCCATCTCCGAGTTCCTACCCACCAACTCATTACTTTCCTGGATCACTTGGTGTCAGAATTCCCCAAGGAGTGGGACTGGGGTCATGCCCAGTGGGTCACAGTACTTACAACTCTGCTTTCCTGTGCAGGACAAGGTGCTGGTCCCAACAGTATGGCTGCTGAGAGTTGATTAGGGCCATGCCCATCAGAGTCCCCACAGACTGGCCTACAGAACTAGACAGTGGGGGATGCTGAGGGGCAAAACCGAGAGGTTGGGAGGTTCACGGAGCTGAGAGATCCAATTCCCGATTGGTCTCTCTGCCCCTCAGTGGCATTCTCTGTGCTTCGGTGTCCTCAGGTGTCTCAGGGGGAGAAAACCCTGTTCTCTCCAACCTGGTAGAGTGACTGGTGGATGGAGAAGCATCGTGGACAGATGTCAGGGTCACTGTTCATAATCGCCCCAGCCCTCTGCTGTTACCCGCCACCTGCACAATCTTCTCTTCCATTCACGGTCTTGCGTCCTCCGGGCAGCCTCCCCAGCATCCTCACCCCGCATTGGTGACTCCCTTCTCTGACTCCCACAAACAGTGCCAGGACTCGGCACCCTCAGTTTTTCCTTCAGGAGTTTCATGTACACTGATTTCATCTTTCTCGCATGGTGGGAAGCCTGTGAGGGGAGAAGCCATCCCCACGCCAACTTTGCATCGGTGGGGGGGGGGGGAGGCCCAGGGGTCCAGGGGAAACTGCCCTTGGACATCAAAGATGAAACAACTGGCCACCTCCTCACCTCGCCCCAGTGACACCAGTAATGCCTCTAAAGGCTACCCCGGTGGCCATGGCTGTGGGGCCTTTCTCACCGTGCTGACTTCTGACCCTTGTGCCCACAGGTATCAGCACACAGTTCGTGTCTGTGCCCTCCAGGAGGACCTGAGCAGCCTCCCTTACGGAGACCTGACTGAGGTGAGCAGAGCTGGGAGCTCAGCCCCACGGCAGCCCGACTGCCCAGGTCCAAAGGGCTGAGGCTCAGGAGGTCCCAGTCCATCCACATCCAGATGCCCTGAGGACAGAAAGGTCCAAGGAAATGTGGGGGGAAGTCAGCTTCTACCATCCTGAATTCTCCATCTTGGGCGATATCACAATGACGTGGCACCATCTCCGCTTGTGTTGGTTTCAACATGGTTACTCCTGGGCCACTCCCAATTTGCCTGTCATCTCAGGGAAGGTTTCTAGTAAAGTCTGCTTCCTCACCTCATGGGTCAGCTGTGTCTGCCAAAGACAGATGTCCAGGGGTGCTACATTGTGGCTGGAGTTTCAAGGGCCCCTTCGTGCCTTACTGGCTTTGCCCAGCCCAGGAGTGTAAGGGTCACTTCCAAACATTGCCCTGGGATGCTTGCTCAAAGAATTGGCTGGGTCCTAGGCTGAGCCTGCCAACTTAAGTGACCCAGGGAAGTCACCATGCCACCTTCCTGTCTCCCCATCCCAGTGTTCCCTCTGCACAGTCTTCCCACTTTGCCTGGGAGCCCAAGAGGAGACCTGAGAGCTAAAGCCTCCTGAAGAAAGGCCACTACGGAGCTCATTGCCTTTCTCTGTTTGTGCCCTCCATGTACCTGTGTCAAGGAAATGGCCACCACAGCCTTCCTGGCCTGGCATTTGGGATCCCGCCACTGCAGCCCCAGCCCACCCTTCCAGGGTTGATGTCTACCTACCTCTACCTGCCTGTCTAAGTGTCCACTCACTTCCCAGCCTCGAGATCTCTGCTCCTGCTATTGTTACCACCCTTCGAGTTCCAACCTCAAATCCACCCCCTTGAGGAAGACTCTCCCAAGTCCCACTGTCTGAAGTAATTGCCCCAAAGTACTCGGTTTATGCTTCTCAATTGGCACTTGTTAAATTCTGCTCTGTGCCATTTCTTGTATAACTAACCGGACACCCCACTAACAGGTGAGCTCCCAGTAGACGAGGACTTTTCTAGTCCAGCTCCATGTGTCCTGCCCCAGTGCTTAGCCCAGGCCCAGCTGAACATGATGGGGGCTCACTTTAGGGTGAGTGGATGGAATGACCTGCAGGAGGCAACGTAGGCTTTTCATCCTTTCAACAAGCACTTGCTGAGCCCCTGCTCTGGGCCAAGTGTGGGCCACGCCTCAGGGATGCAGTGAGGAACAGGCAGACATGCGTCCCATCTTCATAGAGCTTAGAGTCACCTAGTGAGGGTGGGGAGTTGATCCACAAGTAAGCAAGTAGAGAGCCCCCTTGTACCTCTGCTCCCAGCCTCTTCTCCCTCCCGTTCCCTTGTCCATTCTCCCAGAGCTTTTTCCTCAACAGTTCCCTTTGGTGTTAATGGTCAAGATGTAGCCCCTCCCTTCGGGATATGCACTGGGATGGGCTGTTGTGAGCCAGGAACCCCTCACTTGACACTGGAAAGAGCTTTTCCCTAGTTGCCACTGCCCACCAGGCTTCCTGCAGAAGTGGAGTCTTCCATCTCCCGGGGAACCTGATGGGGTCAGGGTGTCTCTGAAGGGGTAGAGGAGCTGGAACATGGTGATGATCAGTCTGCAGGAGTCTTGAGAAGCTTCGGGAAGCTCATGCTCCCTGACGACAGCAGGGTGATGAGTGGGGTCCGGTGATGGACAGTAGTGTCGTCCCTGTCCGCAGATCGGGGAGCGGGGCCTCAACCTCTCAGGGGGGCAGAAGCAGAGGATCAGCCTGGCCCGTGCCATCTACTCGAACCACGAGATCTATCTGCTGGACGACCCCCTGTCAGCTGTGGATGCCCACGTGGGAAAGCATGTCTTTGAGGAGTGCATTAAGAAGACACTCAGGGGGAAGACCATCGTCCTGGTGACCCACCAGCTGCAGGTGACTGGGACCAGCAGGACCTATGAGGTCAAGGCATAGGTGTGGGCCTGAGTCCCCTCTTCTGCCTAACCTGCATGTCCCAACCAAGGCTGTCCTCATCTGGACAGGTTTGGGGAGGGAGCAGGATATGCAGGAGACACTCATGATTCTCCCCAGCCATCCTGGCTTCCACATAGCCCTGCCTGCTGCTCTCTCTGCCTGGCCTCTTTTGGTCCTACCTTTGGCCTCAGTGGGGCCAAGACCTTTCACTGCCAGATGGTAGATTATCCAAGAACAATTGACCTCTATTTGTGGGGCAGACATGGGGCACCTCCTCCAGCTTTGGGCCACTGGTGGTGAGGAGATGGGAAGCCAGGTGGAAACAATTCAGACCCCACCCTTCCTCCAGCAAGGGCTGGGCACGCCTGAGGCCAGGGGTGCCTGGGCTGGGACAACAGAGTGATGGACTCCTTGGAGGAGGGACCCAGATGTCCCTGGGATCACTGCCCAGGGGAAAGGGACTCGAGGCCAGGGCTTGGGGCTAACACAGAAGCTTCTCCCTGCTCAGAGCCACTCTCTCAGGCTTAGGAACGTGAATCTTGCTGAGGAAAGTGACTGGGCTTGCCCTGACTGAGCTTGAGAATTTGGCGGGGGCAGTTCTCACTGCGTCAGCCTCACTTAAAAGGTTCTGAATTCCTGGTGGGAATCCAAGACCCCCCTCCACTTTGAGAGAAGCTCGATTTTCCCTGTCCTACACTGCCTCCACCTCCCCTCTCCACAATGAGTCCCCAGAAGTGTGCAGGGTGTGTGTGTGTGTGTACACGTACGTGTCTCTTGCTGGGGGAGACCCCATGGGACTGACCTGCATTGAGAGGGCTGTTGGAGCAGAGGGAGAAGAAGTCTTGTCTTCTTTACTCTCCTGCTACTTGTGGGGAAAATGTTAACCAGGGGCTTGGTCTGGGGGTCAGAGGCCAGTCTCATGGCCTTTGCAAGGGTAAGTCAAGCCAGAGGAGGCAGGCGGCAAATGAGATTGCCATGGCTACAGGATGCTCTGCCCAGCATTTTTAGGATCTTCGGTCAGTGGCCAGAAGAAACAGGCTGAAGAGAGGGAAGTTTCTTAAAGACCCAGGAAAAGCAAGTCTTCCCATCGCTGTGGCTCTGCCCCCAGCCTGTGCCTCCCCTTGCTGAAAGCTAGAGGTCTCAGAAGAAGCTCTAAGCATCGGAATTTTGCATGTGGGGACTGCCTGGGTTTCCTCTGAGTGGGCTCGATCACCTCCACGAAGCATCAGGCTGGGCTAGTGTCCGACAAGAGCTCCCAGTTCCTCTGCTGGCCAGGGGCCAGGGTGCAGGAGAAGGCTGGGTTTCTTCTGGACCCCCGTGAGGTGACTGGGGGGCTCTTGCCCAGTCAGGGTGCTCTGCACCATGAGGGTCCAGTCCCTGGAGACCACCCGCAGTGGGGAGGCCTGTCCTCCTGAGGGTCTCAGGGATCCAGAGGGGAACACCTGGCACCCGACAAATGTGGATCGGAGCCGTCCTTGTAGGAGTTCTCCAGGGGGAGAATCATAACCTCGGTCTGGTCCACTCTGTGAGCCTCACTAACCAGCAGTGTGACCTCAGGCAAGAACTACCTTTTCCCCAGGCCTCAGCCTCCTCAAAGATGCTACCTTCCACCAAGGTCATTTTCTCTCTTTTTGAGTGTTAAAAAAACGCAGGCAGCCACCAGATGGCACTGGAACCTCCCTCCAGCTCTCTGCTGTTGGGGTGGGGGGCGCTCAGAGCTCCAGATCTGGAGACGCTGGGCTTTTCCGGAACATGTCACCGCTGGTTTTACTCTCAGGCCCACAGGAAATCCGGATGCTTCCCAGTGCTGGGCTGGACAGTTACTCTTCTATTACTTGAGGAAACCAATGAAATGAGGCCTGCGGCCGCCACTGAAACCCACCCAGGGTCAGATTTTGTGAGTTTGCAGAACGAAGCTGCTCAAATCACATGGAGCCCCACCGGAGTGAGCTGGGGGCTCGCTGGCCAGAGGGGCTTCACCAGGAGCTTCCGGGTCTGGAGCGTGTGTCCACACAGCCAGAGGAGGCTGTGGGGCTCCCACAGTGCCTCAGTTTCCCCATCTGGAAAACGAGCTGATAATAAAGCTGCCTGGTTTCTTTACTGGGTTGTGGGAGATTGCGAGATAAGAGACAAGATCAGGCTTTGCAAAGTTAGAAGATGTTGTACAAAGTTGAGAGGTTATTTTCAGGAAAAAGGATCTGTCAGAAAGTGTCTTGACTGCACACTAAAAGCCAGGCTGTTCCTGCTTGGGCTGTCCAGGAGAGTGGACAGGGAGTGGGCAGTCAGTCCAAGGGAGGCAGGCGGAAAGGCTGGAGGTGTCCAAAGCCATCCCAACTTGTCATTTGGCCTTTGGGGCACCACCCCGCCTCCCCTACACCCCCATCAGGTGTTCAATGACTACGTGTAGCTATTTCTCTCGTCCTTCCAACCAAGAGCATCAAAAGTTGTCTTGACTTTGGCTGGACCCTGAAGTACAGGGCAAGACCTCTGGCCCCTACTACAAAGGCTTCTTTAGGTTGAACCATCTTAAATCTCACAGCGTCTTGTCCACTTCTAGGAGGGGGCTTCCTGTCCTTAGATAGGTCGATCCTATGGGGAGAACTCTGGCTTGCTCCAAAATGAAAGGAAGCCCCTCTTAGAAGAACTCTTCGAACTCAAGAAAGATAAGGAAATGAAGGGAATTCAAATGAGAAAAACAGCAGTGCTTTGGGCTAAACACGGAATACCGTGATGAAATTCAGCTTTGTTTTTATCATATAGATAAAGCTGGTGTAAACTCCCCAGGCCAGGCAGTGTGGCCTGGTGGCTGGGGACGGCACGGAGTCTACGTCTCCTGGGCTAGATGAGGACAATGAGGTGGGCTTGTAATGTTATAACAGAGAGAGGCTATTGCTGAGATATTTCCCCTCTCCACCAAATCTTGGCTATAATAACTGTCAATTTCATATTCCAAACCTCCACGGTCAGATTTCTTAGCAGGTCAGCTCATGTAGGGAGCAATAGCAGAGGAAGCTCCAATGTGCTTCACTGTGACAGCGAAAGGCCCCCTTTGTACCCATGAGATCTGTGAGTACCAGATCAATGCCTCTCAGTGGGGCCATTTTACCCCCTAGCAGGCATTCGGCAATGTCTGGAGGCTTTTTCGCTTGTCACACCTGGGGGAGGGAGTGCTATTGGCATTTAATGGGCAGAGCCTGGGGAGGCTGGCACACATCCTCCAGGGCCCTCCACAACAAAGAATGATCTGGCCCTCAATGTCAATAGTGCCAAGGTTGAGAACCCCTGTACTGGATTAGCCGGGAAGCTGCTGAGTGGGAGGCTGTCATGGCACTCTCCTCTCTTTTATCAAGGCAGAAGTTCATGTGGATCTCTCATATCTCCACAGCTCTTAGAGTCTTGTGATGAAGTCATTTTGTTAGAAGATGGAGAGATTTGTGAGAAGGGAACCCACAAGGAGTTAATGGAGGAGAGAGGGCACTATGCAAAGCTGATCCACAACCTCAGAGGGTTGCAATTCAAGGTAACTGCATGCCTGGGTGCGAGAGACTGGGTGCCCTCCCTCATGATTTCCAGCCTGGGAGACGTTCTGGCATTAGCTTCCAGAAGGAATTTCATTTTGTCTCTAGGATCCTGAGCATATTTGCAATGCAGCCATGGTGGAAGCCCTCAAGGAGAGCCCTGCTGAGAGAGACGAAGACGCTGGTACAATCAGAGTTCAAATCACGCCTCTTATTGCCCACGGCTCACGAGTGGACACAGATCTCTCTTTATTTCTCACCCTAGTTTTGGCTCCAAGAGATGAGAAAGATGAAGGAAATGAACCTGAAACAGACTCAGAATTTGTAGACGTAAAAGGTATTTACCATTCATCAGTTACAGACTCTTAGGGATTTGTTGGGCATCTCCAACTTGGGGTGGAGAAGTGTGGGCACAGGAGGTCCTTTCGGGCAGCTAGAATGCATGGTCTACTGTAGTGGCATCCTTGGCATTCAACTCCCTGAGTCCAAATGCCTGCTCCACCACTTAGTAGTTTTGTGACTTTGAGCAAGATACTTGGCCACTCTGAACCTTAGTTTCTTATTCTATAAGATGGGGAAATAATAGCCCAAAACTCATCAGTCCTTGCAAAGACTAGATGAGAAATTGTACATAAAGTGACTAGCACAGTTCCTGACATATAGTAACTCTCAGTAGTTATTATTTTCATTGGAAAGACCAAAGCAAGACACAGAGATCAGTTAGGGGCGAAGCACACACAGGTGTTTCCCACTCTTTATGGGGCGTGTGGGGAGAGGACTACGCAGCACTGAAGGGACTCAGGTGGGGTAAGGTTATTTGTTCTTCCAACAAAAAAGGATTAAGCATCCCACTATGTGCCAGGCACTAAGCTGAGCTGGGGAGAGAAAGAAAATATGCCCCTGTCCTCAGGATCTTATGGTCTTGCGGGGGTCACAGACAAGTGGATAATCATGGGAAACTGTGCTGAGAGTAATGGGGAGCTGGGATGGGAGGAACAAGTCAGGGAGGGCTTCAGAGGGGGGGTGACTTTTGGACTGGTCCTTCACGGATATGTAGGAGTTTGCCTGGGACCCCCGTGGTGAGACTGTGCGGAAGGGGGATATCTGGAGTGGAGGGCAGCGAGGAGCGACATGGGAGACGAGCCTGGGGAGGACCGGGCTGCTCAGCTGCCTCCTCTCCTGGGACTCTACCTCCCATCCCTTCACCCAGCCAAAATTTACTGAGCACCTACTCGGATTTTGCTAAGTGCGGGGCACTGAGAGGGCAGAGATCAAAATCCAGTCTTTTTCCTCAAAGTACCCACAGCTAGGTGGCTTTCCAAGTTTGAGTTCTGCTCCTCAATAATATAGAACTGAAAAAAAACCTTAGTATGTTTCTCAAATTTAAGGTACCATCCATTTTTGAGATCACTGTCATTGTTTTTTTTTTTTGAGGAAGATTGGCCCTGAGCTAATAGCCACTGCCAATCCTCCTCTTTTTGCTGAGGAAGACTGGCCCTGAGCTAACATTTGAGCCCATCTTCCTCTACTTTATGTGGGACGCCTGCCACAGAGTTGCTTGATGAGCAAGATCACCGTCATTTTATGAACCACTTAGAAAGAAAACTCTCTGCCAGTTAGATGATATGGCACACTACTCAATGGAAAGCACACCCTGATTTCGGAGATTAACATCTAAATGTGAAAAAAAGTGTGAATCTTTGTATTGATGAAACCTTGCACCATTGATAGTGCTTATGACAGATGCATGTGTGTTTGGAAAGACAACATATTTTTCTGGCTCTGGAGGCTGCCGAGGCTGAAGTGAGGTACCAGCCATCTCTTCCACGCTTCCCCAGAAAAGCTCCAGGCTGCCCAGGATTTGGAACCCTGTGAAGAGAGTAAACTCTGCCCCTCTTTTCCTCCTCAACCCCCTTCTCTGGAGAGGAAAGTGAAAGTGTGGCATGAAATGCTCTCAAAGCTATAGGAAGGGAATCTGTTGAAGGTGCCACTGCCAGCCATTCCCAGCACCAGGGCACTTTCTAAAGTGCAGCAAAGTTGAGCCCAGCATCAGCAGCACTCCTGACTGGGCTGGCGGGCTGCACAGGTTGTGACCAGGTCCTCTGGCGGTCCAGGACGCCACTGCTCACAAGGTGCTACCGGCCCGCTGAGGCGTCGCCCTCATTTTGCAGTCCCAGAGGAGGATTCAATGAGCGAAAGTCAGGCTGAACATTTTCAAAGAAGCACAAACGTTCCCAGGTAGAGGGTGTAGCAGTAGGTCTCTTTGTGGAGGCGCCTTTGAGGTGTGACAACGTTGGACAACCAGGACAGGGTGCAGAAAGCCCATGTGCAGGGGTGCCGCCTTGTCTAGCTCTATTTGTCTCTGCTTAGAAAAGTCGAATAGAGTTTGGAATTCTGCTTTGGAGCTGACATTTGATGCTTCTCCGCGGAGGAGAGGGCACAGACATGCATTCCGTCCTGGCTGCTGGGAGCTGCTTTACCCAGCGTCCCTGTATCTCTGAATATTGTTTCATGAGAACTTCATGGTAATTTTCTCTTCTCCTCCGGAAAATGGCAAGGGCTTGGGCAGCCACGTGGAGGGAATCAGGAATCCATGCAGCAGGTGACCTAGGAGGATGCCCTGGGTTTCTTCTGTGTGGTGTGAGCTCTAAGAGGACAGGCACCTCCTCCTTCTTGCTAACCCTGTAGCAGTAGGCCCTGGAGGTGCCCTCAGCACTGCAGGGCACGTGGCCCGACTCCCAGCTGCCACATGTGCATTCCTTTGCCTGGGGCTCTCTCTGGCAGCTGCCAGCCACAGGTCGAACTGGACGTTCTGGGGAACTAGCCCCCCAGGGAGCAGCCCTCCCCCAGTGGCCAATGGGAGTTGGTGTAGAAATAGCCAGACCCCTCTGGTCCTGTGGAACCTCTGACATGTGCCCCCCGCCCTACCTTGAGATTCCTCTGTGTTGAGTTGAGCTCCAAGGGTTCTTGGGGGTCCCTGGCTTGATGAGACGCCGTTCATGGTTCCCATTCCTTCCCGACACCCTTTAGCTCCAGAACAAACTGCATGCATTCCTATCCTCTTCTTAGGAGCTGCTTCTGGAGAACTAGACCGAGACAACCCCATGTCCTCAGGGCTGAGCACGTAGGAGGCGCTTAATGAATTTTTCTCAAAAGAACAAACGCCTCCTGCCTCTCAGGGCTGTCATAGGATCAAATAAAATGAAATGAGCAAAAGCGTGTTGGGAATTTTAAAGCGTGGGCAAATGGAAGGAAGGATGATAACTGCCCCTAGTGGGGGCATGGGGTGTGCAGAGGGGGCGCCCACCCACCCGCGGGTGCCCCAGGACCTGTGTTTGTCTCCACAGTTCCTCCGCACCAGCTTGTCCAGACTGAAGGCTCCCAGAAGGGAGCTGCGACCTGGAAAACGTGCCACACGTACATTCAGGCTTCCGGAGGTCCAGTATCAGGCCACGCATTTCTTGATTTAATTTGCATTAAAAAATCCTTTCTTAAACTGTTGGGTTCACATTTTACGATTTCTTTAACAATTGCTCTCTTTTTGTTAGGGCCATTTATCAATGCTTTTACTTTTTTCCCCTCTAAAAATCAAGGCTGATAATAGAGCCTTTAAATGGAATCGTCCTCTATCCCAAGTAAGGCTGCAGACTGTGTACTGAGACCGAGGGAGCAGCAGCACGAACCAGCTGTGGTGCTTCTGTGACCTCGCTCTCTAGTCACCAAGTTCAACAGCAGTCAGCTCATCGCCTGCCTTCAGGGCGAGATTCCCACCTCGGTGTGCGAAACACGCCTTCTAGATTCATTCCCTGTCCCCCCTCAGCGAGCGTTAAAGAATATTGAGTCGCTTCTATTAAAGTGTATAGTAGTTTTTCCAATATGTTGACAATTTGGACCAATTTTTCAACAAAGTGGAACAGATGTTGCCATTGGGTTTCAGGGCTCCAACGCCCAGATTTGTCACGTTAGCCTAGAAGGTTGTTCCCAAGCATGGGGGCCATTTTCCTGCAGGCTTTGAACTTCCCATCAGGGTTGGGCCCTGAGGGAGATAAGCCCACTGCAGCCCCCTCGCCCCTGTAACCCCCTGGGACCTCTCCCCTCCTCTTGCAGGGTACCTCCTCTCTCTCTTCACAGTGTCCCTCTTCCTCCTGATGATTGGCAGCTCAGCCTTCGGCAACTGGTGGCTGGGTCTCTGGTTAGACAAGGGTTCACAGGTGAGTTTCCCTTTGTCACTGGAAAATGCTGAGTCAGTTGCTGATGGAGCCTGAATGTGCCCAACACCACACAATGAGCTCATTTGCCTCCTGCAGCCCCTTTTCGTAAAGTTGAGGTCAGTTGCTTACAACACACGATTCAACTCCTGAAATCCCCTTTGATATTTCAAGACAAACAGGGCACCTGGATTTTTGTGTGCCACCTTCAGATTTTTAAAGGATTGGCTAGAAAGATTGTGCAGCGTGTCTGTGGGGTCAAACCTATGCAGGATAAGGTCAGTTTTGCCGCCTCTGTTGCTAGGTGCCTCCGAGGAGGGGCTGGGGACACCTAACAGATTTCTGTCTTCCCGCCTCTAAAGAGAAGCTGGCATCTTGTCGTTGACATTGTCTGATGTCAGAGACTTCCACCGGGCTCTGCTCCTCAAAGTCCCTCTACAGAAATGAGACATGCAAGCAACAGCCCCTGGATGTGCTTCAGTGCCACTGGGTGTCTCTCTGCCTCCCAAGGCTCTTTTAGGCCAGGGCCCCTCCTGGGAAGGACTGATAAGTCGGCTCTCACTAGAGTTTGCTGGAAGCCCTCCCAGCTTTTAGCCAATGATTTCAAAGCTTTCCTGGAGCCCCAGGGAATTCGGTGGGGTTGCCTGCCCATCCTCTAAGATTGCATTTTGGTACAATTCTGTTGCTATGACAACCAAAGTAAGGAAGCGCTGGGGGGATACGGGCAGGGGAGAGGCCACTACAGCTCTCTTGGAGTCTGGCACGGCTTCCTGAGACCATTCCCAAGGGGAGAAGCCAATGAGTGGCCTGCTCTGAACAGCAAGAGAGCCATCTCTGGCCTGTATGTGTTCTGCCAGATTCTCACTCGCTCATGAGGAGCCCTTTCCTCAAAGATCCTGAGGTTTCAGGTCAGGGTGGAGCCTCCTCCCAGGGGTGATGAGTCCCCAGGAGACTGGTGCCATTGGCTAACTGAGCAGGCAGCAGTGACGGCAGAGCCCTGTATTTGCCCCGCCCGCCAGACACTGTGGGCACAGCCTAAAGCACAGTAGGGCCCCCTCTGCTGCTGGGTCTCTCATCAACAGCTCCCCGGGAGGCCTGTGCTTTTGTGGATGTTCATCCATCAGCTGCCACCTCTGGTTTACATTTCTGCTATTGCTGTAATCAGCAAAGTGGCATTTAGAAGAAAGCTGTCTGTTTGCTCCCCAAAGGCAGTTTTGACTTTTAGCATATAGCACAGAGAAAAATGAAACAGCCAATTTCTCAGGAGGGGGAGATGGTTTCTCCCCAGAAACGGTGGCAAAACTGTCCGTTCTCCCTGGGTAGGATGGAGTCACATGTGGTCTCTCTGAATCTTCCCAGAGCCCCTTGGTCACTAGGCTCCCTCCTTCTCACCTGGGACTCCAGCACAGTGGACTACTGCCTCCTAGGTGGCCTCAGAAAAGGAAAGGAAGGGGGCTGTGGGCTGGAGCATCATACAGAGAAGCCCCCCAAGCCTCCCCAGAGGCCTTGTGGCTCCTACCAGGCAGCTCAGCAGGCTGGAGGCGGGTCCCCGATCCCTGTCCTATCTGGGCTGCCTGAGTGTTGCTCAGACAGCCTCATGGAATGCAAATTTCCTCTGCTTCTGTGTTTTTCCTGGCCCAGTATCACCCTGGTCTCCTGAGGCACAGTTGGCTTCTGGGACAGCTGCCCTGTGCCTGCCTGCTTTGTTGTCCCTTTGCTGTGCTGAGTCTTATAAGTCAGATGACCTTTGGGGTCATGGTGGCCCAGCAGGAGGACCCATGCAAAGCTCAGAGGCCCCCAAGGGGAACCAACTTGATTTTACCACCTGACTCCTTCTTTGCAATTGTGCACCTCTTTTTAGTCTCTTCTCTGTGGAAAGGTTTTCTGGAAAATTCCCATTCTCCTAATAGTACCAATTCTTGGTGCTTCTTCTTGTTTTCCTCCAAAGGTGACCTGTGGGACCCGGGCCAATAAGAGCACGTGTGAGATCGGTGCGGTGCTAGCAGACACCGGGCAGCATGTGTACCAGTGGGTGTACGCAGGGAGCATGGTGTCTGTGCTGCTGTTTGGCATCATCAAAGGCTTCATCTTTACCAAGACCACGCTGACGGCATCCTCCTGGCTACACGACCAAGTGTTTGACAAGGTACAGCCCCGGGGGCTGCATGTACAGCCAGTTCATCAGTCAACAGGGTTTCTTGAGCACCTGTGATGCGCCAGGCACTGTGCAGGCTCTGGGGACAGACACAGCACTCAGGGAGCGAAGGCAAACTCCAGGGAGCTGTGGGGGTGTGTTCCAGACCCTCAGGCTACCCTGGGGGTGATCAGAAAGGTTTCCCCGGAGAAACTGGAGCAAAGATGGCCTCTCCTGCTCCAGAGAGCCCTGAGTACCCCGACGGCCTCAAGAAGTGCTTGTGGACTCATCTTCACCCCACTGCTGTGGTGGGTGGCAGCCATTGGCTGTGAGGGGCAGCCAGAGTGCACAGGTGTGGCCCGTACCCCAGGGGCAGACAGACACAGTGGAACTTGGCTTCCTATTGCCCTGGGCACAAAGTCCATCCCTCCTCCAAACGTAGCCCAGGCTGCCTCCCAGCCTTCACTCTCACTCATGGCCGTCACAGGAATGGAGAGCACCCTCACTTTCCCAGCATTGCCTGGCACATCGTGGGGGGCCCTGGGAAAAGCCAGGTCCTGCACTCAGAATCCAGCCCCGGCAGGGCAGCCAGGGTTTACCAAACACACACCCGACGCTGACTCTCTGATTTTACCCACAGATCTTAAAGAGCCCAATGAGCTTCTTTGACACGACTCCCACTGGCAGACTAATGAACCGTTTTTCCAAAGACATGGACGAGCTGGATGTGAGGCTGCCGTTTCACGCAGAGAACTTTCTCCAGCAGTTTTTTATGGTGGTGTTTATTCTCACGATATTGGCTGCTGTGTTTCCTGCTGTCCTTTTAGTCTTGGCCGGCCTTGCTGTAGGCTTCTTCATCCTTTTATGGTAGGTTGATGCACCATTTAAAAAGGAGCAAACAAAACCCATATTTATTTGGTTAACTCTGCACAATGACCAGGTAGTATCAGGTGATATTGCAACCTTGCTGTCTTCTCTGAATAGTGGAGCACATTGATTTTTAGTGCTGATAGGAAATGCCGGGTGCTGTGCTAAGTGCTTTGCATACATCTGGCATTTGAGCCTCAGCGCAACCCTGAGAGGTGGATGTGATTGGGAGGCTAAGTCACTGGTCCCAGGCTAGGAAACTAGTAACCGTGGTTTAACTGTGGTTGCCGTCTGTCTGCTGTTATGTTCTCAACCATGGGGCTCTGCCACTGCTGGTGCTGGAGAAGAGAGAGGAGACCAGTCCTCAGTCATTCTGAGCTTGGAGAAGTAGCCCCACCCTAACCACTGATGTAGAGAATTAGAGAAGGGCGTCAGCTGCTCTGCACTAGGGTGTCCCTGTGTCTACCTTCACGCCCACCCTAGGGGAGAGCAGGAGGGAGCATTGATCTCAGCCTTCTGGGAGACCCATCTCCTTCCTGTTCCTGGGGCAAGCTGGAGTTCTCAGCAGGTGGCGTGGTGGGTATGGCATGAGGGTGAAGCATTGGAAATCAGAGAAATTTGACCAGAGCCTCAGCTCTGCTGCCAAACTACCTGGAGGACCCTGGAGAAGTCAGAGGAGTGCTGCCAGCCTCGGGTTGCTAATCTCGATAAGGGTAATCATTAACACAGATGCCTCATCTGTTCTGGAGGGGGTCCTATGAGGGTCAAATGAGACTACAGGATTATAAGTGTCATGTAAATTAGAAACGGAATATAATGTTATACAAACTTAGAGTTTCCATTCAACTCAACAAAGTGTTTATCACATGCTCCTATAAGTGCTCAGCCCTGGGCTGGACACTGAGGATCTTAAAGAGGGACTCCGCCCACAAATTGCAAAGGATTTAGCCTACAAATCTTGGCCTGCCTCCACTTGTAAACAGAGTTGTTTCTTTTCATCCAGGGACACCACACTCAGAGCCAAGCTTTAGAACTATTGCTTTGGCCACAGTGTGGAGGGTGGCTGGAGCTACAGAAAGATCAGGACAGGGCTACGGGATGGGAGACTCTTGAAATGTGGTCTGAGTGAGAGACGGTGAGGACCAGACACAGGCAGCGGCAGTGGGGACAGAAAAGGGAGGTAGATTTAGCAGGCATTTTCAAGATTGTCATTGGCATTGGGGGATGGGAGAGGCCAAGTGTGAGTCCAAGGTGGGGAGTAATGTGAAGAGATACAGGTGACGTGGAAGGTGGAGCAGCTTGGGTAATCAAGATTACGGGTTTGGTTTTGGATATTTCAAGTTTGCGGATCAAATCTGCAGGTGGTGCCAGCCGACAGTGGGAGTGGTGAGTGTAGGGACGCTTCAGGGCTGGAGAGCCAGACTCCGCATCCGCAGCCTGTGTGAGGGAGCTGGGGTGGCTGTGGGAGCTGGCACTGGTGCCCTGGGAGTTGGAGGAGCTGGGCTCTCACTTCACTCTCCTGCTGCCTCCTTGGTGACTCTGAGAAAGGACACATAGCCTCAGTGTTCAGTCTCAAGAGTTTATTGTGATGCCCAAATAAAATAATTTCTGAAAGTCCTTTCCAAAGATAAAGCAGGTCCCAGGGGCCACTTCCTACAGTAACTCCTTGGGCTAGTGTTCATTTCTTCAAGCCCTACATGTATCTGACCATTGTTCACGTCTGTTCTCTGTCCATGCTGTTGATTCACATGGCAAAAGGTTTTTCTCTGCCCAGCACCCCAACTTCCTGCCATAGCGACAGGCCAGATCAGGGCTGGCCCTGACTGAATGACCAGAATGTTTCCAACTGACTCACTTGAGATCTGAACAAACAAGATTTTCCCTTCGTCTCCCCTGGGTTGCTTTTAGCTGAGTCTAGAGGGCAGGTAAGATTCACTGTCATGGGCCATCCTACCAGTGTGTGCGCCAAGGGCAGTGGTCTCGCGCTCACCAGCATCCTGGAGCTTCAACACCTGGGGAGTTCATCCTGCAGAGGTTTCATTCTAAAGTCAGCTCCGGAGACTTTGATGACCTTTCTTCAAAATTACCTTTGAAAATGCCGTTAGAAGACCACGTCCTGGCAGTTAACACACCAGATTTTCCTACAGAATTGGAATAGATTACTTTTTCTTTGATTGGGTATGAAAAAGTGGTTGGTTTGCATTTAGGGGCTGTGCTATATGAGCAGTTCTGGTCTTCAAAGACTGCAATCACATCTTGTGCAGCGAGGACACTCACACTACAGGAAGCACCGAGAACGGAGACCACAGAAAGGAGTGGCTCACATTTCTGAGACTCACATTTATGAGACCCCCACCTCTCACACAACTGGGGTGGCCTCTCCTAGAGAAGAATGTCGGCCAACCCCTTCTCCCTAGTTAGACAGCACCCATCTGACCTAAACTTGGTGTTGAGTGCACAGTCGGATCTGCAAGTGCTGAGCATGAGCCCTCTGAGACCCTACTTTGCAGCCCTCTTGACACCTCTTGATTTCCTCACAGCATTTTCCATCGAGGCCTCCAGGAGCTCAAAAAGGTGGAGAACGTCAGCCGGTCCCCCTGGTTCTCACACATCACCTCGTCCATGCAGGGCCTGGGCATCATCCACGCCTACGACAGGAAGCAGGAGTGCATCAACAAGTGAGTCCTGTGCTGGGCCCCTGCTCCGGGGGCTCCCTACTTCATGTCTGACCCTAAACCTGAGGTTACAGGAACAGATGGCTTCTCTGGCCCTGAGAAGGGAAGTCTGGGCTGCTGGGAATTGACCATAGATGAAGAGCTGGCAGAATCAAGGAGGAACACTCTCAGACAAGTGGCCTTTCTTCCTAGTGTCTGAATGTGAGCTCGTTCAACAACAACCTTGGTATGGGGTTTTACATGTTTTATTTTTCACTCTAAAAGTAAAATGTGTTCAATCAGGAAAATAGGAGAATGCAGAAAAAAAAAATCACTCACAGTTTCCCAACCTAAATCCTATTAATATGTTCATGTATTTCCTTCCAGTCTTTTCTTTTTTCTATTTCTTAAGTACTTATAATCATTTTTGCCTGTTTTAGTTTTACATAACATTTTTCATGTTATTACATATTCCTTGTAAAAATAAACTTTAAAGGCCATATTGCATTCACTTAGTGGATAGACCAGTTTCTTTCTTTTTAAAATGTGGGCACTATATTAGTAAATTTCTCTGGAGTCTTCCAGCTACGAACTTCTAAAATATCGTATAAATTATATCAGTCACAGTAAGCTTACTGTGCTAACAAACAACCTCAGATTTTAGGGGCTTAACATAATCCATGTTTATTCTTCCTCAAGTCACAATTTAACGAGGATCCATGGGACAGGGATACGGGATTCTGCTCCACATTTGGGTGCACAGTCTCTTTCCATGGGGGGCTTTTTCATCCCGAGGGCCTTGGGGACTTCTCTAGAATCCTTTGTGTTTAACTGGAAGATAAGGGAAGAGAGGAAGGTGGAGGACGCCCTGGGAAATTTTTATGGGTCAACCCTGATGGAGACACCCATCATTTCTGCACATCCATTGGCCGGATTTCAGTCACGTGGCTCACCTAACTGCAAATAATGCTGGGAAAGGTAGACTAGCTGTGTCCATGGCAAGAAAGGAAAATGGAGTTTGGTGAATCTGTAGCAGTCTCTGCCACATAGATGTTCTTTCCCCCCCCACCCCCATCTTTTTCTTCCTTAAAAACCTAAGACCCACTTCAAAGTTTGCATCTAGTTTTCGCTCTCCCTCTGCCCGCACCGCCACCCAGGATCTCAGTGTTGACCTGGCATCACATCGTGTCTTTAGTTCAGTCAGCAGCTGGTCTTGTTACCAGTTTGATCTGAGCATCATCTGTCGAGAGTCCTAGAGCACATATAGATTCTTCCAGTGTCCTGGTGTGAGCAAAGGCTCCTGTCCGTGGAGCTATTTATTGACTTTCTCATGGCAAACATAACAGTTTCAAGCTTTGTCTTCCTGCAGATTCTCTTCCAAGAGAATCCCCCATGATCGAGGGGGGCTCCCCTCCTTTAACATTCTTTTTTCCTGTCAGGGACTTTCCCAAGGGCTTGGGCTTCTGACATGTGCTGCTTTTGCCACCAGCCGGAAATGCTACAGCATTAAAAAAAAGGTTTGAGGTTAAATTCCAGTTTGATCCCAGCCAATGATTTTGCTTCTGCATAATCTAACCAACCACACAGATAAGACCACAGATGACTTCTAAGTCACTTATGCTGCCAGTTGAGTTTGTCGGCTTTAAAGCTATGCGATAGAATATTTTTGGAAGTGTTTGGAAGAATATTTTAACTAAGCTCTGGGGAAATTGGTTAAGGTGGAAACAGATGGGAGGAAGGTGCTACAGAGGCCAGCCTGGCTGGCCAGAGGTGCTTCCAGACAGAATTCTTTGAGGAATTTTAGAACATAATGGAACAGCAATGCCTGAGGATGTTCATGACTGAGCCAGTGGACAAATCTTAACTCTTTAGGGGTTTAAACACTGAAAGATTTTCATTTTTTGGCAACAATTTCTACCAGTTGTAGATGAAGCCCCTTTCCCGGTAGGACAGGAGAACCTTCAGTGGCAATTGAGTCTGGTGTGTCTTGTGGTTGATGGTTAGTTCAATCCAGTTAAAATTTCAATCTTGCGTGTATATAAGTCACAGCCCTCTCTATCCCCTAGAGGCTTGGAGTGGTCGTGCTGTGCTGTGTGTATGTGTCTGGTGTTGGGGGCAGGTTTGCCCTTGGGAAGCACCCAGTCTGTTCTCTTAAACACCTTCTCCGTTTTCTCTGAGTCTGGTTCTCTGAGGCTGGTGCAGGGGAATGGAGGTGGAGAGGACACATCCTCAGGTGACTGCCTGTGTCTGGGTCATTCTGTCCTTTCTGTTGCTCATTCCTGCTGATCCCTGTGCAGATGGGGTGTGGCAGGGTGGAGGCCCCAACAGCACCAGATCCCAGCAGCTCTGCTAGGCATTGTTGATGGGCAAGGTCTGCCTGGGTCTTCCAGTGAGCTCTGCCTGGCAGCCTTGTACTGTGTTCCTTTGATGTGGGGCCTCTTTGCCTCATGCCCAGGAAAGTCTCATCAAGACTGTAGCCCCAAAGGTCGTCTTCCCTCTGCACTCTCAACTCTAAGAACTGCAAGAAGGGGCAGGATCCGCTTTCCATACATCTGGGGAACTGGTGGTGTCATCCCTCTGTCGCTCTGCCCTATCCGCCTTCTCTTCTTTGGCTCAATGGAATGCAGCAGGGGTACAAGATGTCAAATTCCTCTACTTGGAGAGACCCCTAGCTTTATAAGCAATTGCCTTGGATCTTCTTTCTCTGATTTGGGGAGGTTACTTGATTGGTACCCCTCCTCTACCACCACAAACATTGATTCTCCCTAAAGGCAACCGCCTCCACAATGCACCCCACCCTTTTTACAGATCAAGGGGGCCAACTGTCAGTTCCACAAGACCTTTGAGGGGTGGCGGACTCCAAGATAAGGATCCTTTGAAGGCAGAGCTGAGGTGCTCAGCACCTTTTGTTCTCAGCTGTGGGTTCCAGTTGCCAGCGCCGGGAAAGATAGAAAGAGCCCACACACCATACTCTCCTGCCACATGGGATTTCTCAAAATGTGTGCAAATCAAAGATGTCTATGGCGGCAGGTTTCCAAGAGCATGGATAAATGCTCATCTTTGTAAGGGATTCCTCTGTAAGAGCGTGCTGGCCCTTGATCAAACATTCCCCTCTCCTTATTTCTCCAGTAGCCCTAACTCTAAGGCTATGCAAGCACAACCTGATCTCCTGTTTTGTCTGATTTCTTAATTTTAGGTTTATGGTGCTAAATGATGAAAACTCCAGCCACCTCCTGTACTTTAACTGTGCTCTCAGGTGGTTTGCTCTAAGAATGGATGTCCTCATGAACATCGTCACTTTCATTGTGGCTTTGTTGGTGACCCTGAGTTTCTCCTCAATCAGTGCTTCATCCAAGGGCTTGTCATTGTCTTACATCATCCAGGTAACACTTAGTGTAAGGTTGGGCTTGGCCGGGAGGCTCTGGCGTGGAGTGTACCAGGGAGGTTGGGTGTAACAGAAAACCCAGCTTGCATTGGGTTTAAACAGTAAAGGGAGTATCGTGGCTCACAAAATTAAAAGATCTGGCGGTTGTGTGGGCTTCAGGCATGGTTGGGTCACGGCCCTTGGCTTTGTCCTCCCCCTGTGATGACTGTCTTCATGATTGTACAATGGTCACTGGCCAGCTCTGGGGGCTATAGCAGGAAAAAGGCAGGAGGAAAGCTCTTCCTACCCTAGCAACTGAACAAAAGCCCTGAGCTTTATTCTTACTGGATTAACTTAGGCAGGCCAGAACTAATCAGTGGCTGGATGAAACTGAGATGATTTGTTTAGGCCAAAGGATGGAGTCCTGCTGCATCCTACCCCAAAGTCACACAGCTGCCCCACAGTGGGAGGAGGGAAAGGATGCTGGAGACACAACCACGATGCCCATGACAAATACTTACTGACTTGTCTTTTGGTTGCTTTGGTGTTTTTCTTTTGAAAATAATTATAATAGGAAAATAATAATAATAACAATGGTAGGGAATAATAGTAATGGGGAAACACATGCCATTTTAGGCACTGTTGTAAGTTCTTTACGTAAATTGTTTCATTTATCTCCACAACAACCCTATGAGATAGGTATGGCCACAACCCCCATTCTACAGATGAGGGGACTGAGGCCCAGGATCACACAACTGCCATGTCTGAGAACGGGATCTGAACCCTGGTCTGCATCTCATTCCTTGATATATGCCTCACATTTTCTCTTTGGAAGCTTTTCCAATGCAGTCTTTGTCCTCGGTGCTCTGAAATTCTGGGACAATGTGTCTGAGTGTGGGTCATTTTTCATTTATTCTGTGCAAGGCTGTGGGTCCTTTTATATTAAGGTCAAATCTCTCTAAAGCTCAGAAAAATTTCTCCTCCTTTCCTTTCTCTCCTCTTGCCAATTTCCTCCTCTCCTTTCCCTCTCTTTCCTCTCTCTGGGACTCACTTTAGTTGAATACAGGGTTTCTTGGATCCATCCTCTGTGTTTTCTTTCCTTTATTTCAAAGTTTCCATGGTCTTGTGTTTTTATCTTTATTCTGAGAATTTTCTTTAGCTTCGTCATTCAACCATTCTTTTGAATTTTAAGTTTGGCAGTCTTATGTTCATATACTTAATTTCTACAAACTCTTTCTTAGTCTCTGAGTTTTTAAAAGAATCATTTTTAAATGACACAATATATTTTTTAATCTCTCTGAGGATGTAATTAAAGTCTCCCGTCCTTAATCTCTCCTCTCTCCTTTGGCTGATACCTGTTTTTTCCAGAGTTGATTTTTCACTTTGTCTACCTGATGCTTGCTCTCTCATGCCGTTGGTCTTGTTTGTATGTCTCTTGGTCCATTTGTGAGGGACCGGGCTGGGTTTTCAGGGTCTCCTCTGCCTTTGAATATGCCTTGCTAGGTCTCTCCTGCAGGGACGTTTTGTGACTATGGGTGAGGGGGTCGCACTTTTCCTCAGGCTGGCTTCACTTCAGGAAAACATCCTGGGAGCTGGCCTTCAGGCACCCAGAGGATTTAAAGGGGTTTTCACCTGGGGTACTATTCTGGAGCTCCATTTATCCCCAGGCAGTTCATTCAGTTTCTTTAGAGAAGTGTGTGTGTGTGTGTGTGTGTGTCTTGGCCTAGGGAGTATGTGCCCAGCTCCCTCTGGCTGGAAGAAAGCAGAGGGCTGTGGTAAATGGCTCCTCAGGAGTAGCTGTCAATTACTCAGACTGCCGGTTACTCAGTCTATTTGGGGCCCTCCTCACGCCTGGAGCCTCTCTGACTTCTGCAGGACAGAGGGCTCTCCATGCCCCCGTAGAACATTCTGCCTCCATTCTTTCAAAAGGCTTTCATCCTCTTTTCATTTTCCAGAAATTTGTAACTCTCTCTTTCAATAATATCTCTTCCCAATCCCCTTGCCATTAAAGGTCTATTCCTTTTGTCAAATCTCTCTGATATCATTTTAGTGGTATTTTGGGAAGGAAGAGGAATAAAAATATGTTCTCAGGACTCTAAAGTGGGAAAAATGAATTTTCCTTGGGTAGCCAATTTCCCACATTGATGGATGTTTTTATTTGTCGTTGCCTAATAAAATATAAAACAGATGAAGTTGAAGAGATTCCCTTACTTGATCCAAGTGAAACAGCGTTCCTCAACTGAGGGCATGCTTTCCGGGGATATCATCACCTTTCCATGGGTTGTTTTCCAACACTTCTGTGAGGCGGGAGGATTTGCACACGTGAGGTCTGGGGAATGCTTCTTCTCAGCTGGCTTTGTGGCTTTACTGAGCGTCAGCCCCCTTTTGAGAACAGAGAACTCGAATGACAGAGCTTCCCTGGAGAACAGGGGAGACTCCCCAGATGGATGAGAAACCGTGAAGACCCACAGAGCAGGAAGTGAATGCAAAGTAACATCACATGACATCACAGAGGAGAAGGAGCACCTACCGGGGCCAGCACTGTGCTGACGTGGGGATTCCAGAAGTGTGGAGGGCTGCCCAGGTGCTCAAGGCTTGACACCCTTGAATTTAACAAAACCTGGGCATGCCCTTCGCAAGGGCGGGGCTCATTTGCTCACTCACCAGATATGCACTGAACACCTACTGTGAGCCAGGAGCCAGGCCAGCAGTGAACAAGCCGGACAGGGCCCTGCCCTCAGGAGCTTATATTCTAGAGGGATATGAAGTGGGATGGAATAAATAAGTGCTCAAGTAAATAAAGAAGTCAGAAATTGTTTAAGTGTTATGAAGATAATAAAGCAGGGTAATGGGACCGTCAGCGAGGAAGCAATATTAGATCTGATGGTCAGAGGACGCATCTCTGGGAGGTGACTTCCAAGCTGACGCCTGAATGATGAAGGACGGGCCAAGGAAGACAGAAGGAAGAATGCTTCAGGCCAAGGGGCTGGGGAAAGGCTCAAGGGTAGGAGGAGCTCGGTGCATTTGAGGAACTCAGAAGTTCGTGTGGCTTGAGCAGAGCAGGAGAAAATTAGGTCTGAGGGGTCAGCAAGGACAGACTGCGCAGGGCATGTCGGGCACAGGCAGGCGTGTGCCTGTATTCTAAGAAGGGCTTCTCCACTGCGGGGCTGTGGACATGTGGGCCGGAGAAGCCTTTTTGTGAGGGGCTGTGCCGTACATTGTAGGATACTGGCAGCCTCCACGATCTCTAACCAGGAGACGCCAGTGGAACCTCCCTCCTCCAAGGTCACGACAACAGAAAATGTCTCTAGACATTGCCAAATGTCCCCTGGGGGCATAATCACCCAGACTGAGAGCCACTGCTGTGAGAGAAATGGGAAGCCAGTGACATCTTAAGCAGGGAGGCAGCAAAGGAGGCCTGCTGAGGGAAGCTCTCTGAGGGTCTGGAGCCATGTGGCTCTCCGCCTGCTCGGGCCACACTGCCTCCTTCTTGTTAAAGCCATTCCCTGCTGCCCAGAGCTTTCTTACCCTAAGTTTGCCTGGCGGACTTCTTACCAAAAGCGCCTCAGTGCGCAGTCTTCCCTAACCGTCCTAACTGAGGTAGCGCCCTGGCCTCAGACTCAGCCCCTCTTTCCTATCATCCTGCTTTATTGACATTGTTCTCATTCCTGGGAATTGCCTGTGTCTCATCCTGCCGGCCCACAGTCACGGCGTCTCTAGTGGAAGAAGCCTGGCCCTGCCTCCAGCCCACTCTGTGACTGAGGCAGCTGCTGCTCGTGCCCCACCCCTCCAGGGCAGGCCAGTTGGCCTCCTGCTGCAGGAAGGTGCTCAGTCCAAGCCCAAGGCCGACTGCAGGTGCGGGTTCTCCCAGCTGGGAGCGGCCCCAGCGATGACTGAAGGGAGTTGTGGAGGTGTAGCCCAGCTTCCACGGGACAAATCAGGCGTGTTCCGTGCAGTCTCCCAGAGCCCCAGCGGGAGTGAGCTTCAGCGGCCCACGATTGAACCTCTCCTGACTCACCTTGTCTTCCACGCCTCGCTTCTCCCAGCTCTGACTGGCCCTTTTTGGGTCTAGCTCCTAGATTAGATTCCTAGGGCTTCTCAAACTAATTACCTTATACTAGTGGTTAAAACCAGAGAAACTTATTCCTTCAGAGTTCTGGAAGTCAGAAGTCCAAAATCAAGCTGTTGGCAGGGCCATGTTCCCTCTGAAGGTTCTGGGGGAGAGTCCAGTCCTTGTCTCTCCCCGCTTCTTGGGGCTGTTGGCTTTCCTTGGCTTGGAGCTGCATCCCTCCAATGTCTGCCTCCGCCTTCACATCTCCTTTTCCTCTTCTCTGCGTCTTCCTCTCCTCTGTCTCTTGTAGGGACACTCATCATTGGATTTAGGGCCCACCCAGGTGATCCAGGATGATCTCAAGATCCTTAATTACACCTGCAAGGACCCTGTTGCCAAATGAGGTACCATTCACAGTTTGCAGGGACTTGAATGTGGACATATCTTTTGAGGGGACCACCAGTCAACCTGCCCTAATACACTGCTTGCCCTCAGATCCCATGGTTGGCTCCCAGGAGATCCTGGCCTACGGTGGGTGATTTTTCACACGCCCCAGTGTGAGCCTAGATTTCTCATTTCTGAAGCAAGCTGATGGGCTTGATGGTTTTCTCCCACCTCTGATGATCTGTGGTGACTGGATTTCAGTCGCTCCGTGGCTGTGGATGAGGTAAGTGGGGAGGGCATAGAGGTGCAGGACCCCACCAGGTGGCAGCAAGGGGCTGGCACCCAGCAGTTTTGCATCCCTTTGAGAATTCCTGCTCCACAGCACTTCCCCACCGCTCAAACCAAGAGGTGTGTGATGGAACGGTGCTGGCGGGATGACTCTCACCATCTGGAGTGCCAAGGAAGAATGTAATTATCATTTGTTTCTGAACACAAAGGAAGTGTTTAAAGGCAAAACACCGCACCAGGAGTATCTTTACTTCTCGGAACTTGGCTGGGAATGCAGCTTACTTTTTGTGTAGTCCTGAGAGAGACCAGGAGGGATAATGCCCAAGGGCTGCCCCTGCCGGCGGGAAGGGCTCTAACCGTGGCTGCTTGTTCCTCATCCACAGCTAAGTGGACTGCTCCAAGTGTGTGTGCGAACAGGAACAGAGACCCAGGCCAAATTCACGTCCGTGGAGCTGCTCAGGGAGTATATCTTGGTGAGGAATCAGTGCGTGCAACAGCAAGGACTGTTAGCTCTGGCAGAACCTATGCAAACATTTGATCTTTTTACGTTTGATCTTTTTTCTTTTAAAAAGAAAGGGATCTTTTTAAAAACCGAAATCAGACCACAATCCTTCTTCTTAAAACCCATATTTATAATACAATCTAAAGCCCTTGAATTGAGGGAGAGGTTCTTTTTAAAAAAATTTCCTCAAGGGCAGTTTCCATACACAGAAAAGAGAATTCAGTGGCTTACTTTAGTTTCTAAAAATTAATGTCTGATTGATTAAAATTGTAAATTGAAAAAAAGCCAGTCTAATTCTTCTTTAAAGGCTTTTATGTTCAACTTACAAATTCTGCTGTTCTTCAGAAAGATGTCTAGCCAATTCAAGCCATCACTTTTAAGGGCGTTTGATTAGCATCTGGCCCCATTTGCAAACTTAATTAAACACTTTCAAACATTTTAAACCGCATTTTAAAACTTAATACATTCCATTTCCTTTTTAAGTACCCCGATTATCTGATTTAACAAACAAACTTTCCTGAGGTTATATAAATCTAACAAATTAAACATATAAATATAGTGAGCTTTAAATTTGCATAACGATCACAATGCTGTATATAAACAGTAAGATTTTAACTTAAAATCATGTTTACAGAAATTATTCAATTATACATTTTAAATTAGAATCACAAGCTCAAATATTGCTAATATGATGAGTACTTAGAAGACCAGATATGCAGATTTCTTAAACTAAAAATATTACTGTTGCAATTCTACTTCTCTTAAATATTTTTATTATTAATTCTAAATCTTTTAGGGGTTAAAAATACTCATTGTCTAGGAATATAATTATTTTCTCAGCTACTTGTGTTGCCTATCAGCCAGAGATCCGGGCTGGTCAGCCACCCTAACAGGGCACATGTGAGCCCTGTGTCTCATTGCCAACAGGGACTTCATAGGGATTGGTCTTGTAATGCAGCCAAGTAGCTCTAGACATGGCATTTCTTGGGCTCTTAGGAAACTTAAATGTCTTTTCCACGTACCTCTAAAGACCTTTGAACTTGACACCATGCATTCTTGTTATTGTCCTACTTCTAACACCCTGGTGACTCCTGTAGATACTGAGATTGTATCTGATTGAATTCTGCAAATCTCAAGGATTGGTCTGGACTTGTCACACAGCTTCCAGCTCACATGCTGACACTTGCCCAGGCCCACAAGCCCTAGTTTAAGCTGTCCTTTATAGTTGTCCATCTCTCAATTCACTAAATTCTAGCCACGTGAATTTTCTTTCTATTCCTCAAAGAGCCCGAGCTTGCACTGGGCTTGTGACTGACTAAAAGGGCCTGCTGCCCAACATGCATAGAAATCAATACTATGCCACCGGCTTTTCTTGTTCTTTTTTTTTTTTTGAGAAAGTTTAGCCCCGAGCTAACTACTGCCAATCCTCCTCTTTTTGCTGAGGAAGAGTGGCCCTGAGCTAACATCCATGCCCATCTTCCTCCACTTTATACGTGGGATGCCTACCACAACACGGCTGTTGCCAAGTGGTGCCATGTCAGCACCTGGGATCCGAACCGGCAATCCTGGACTGCCGAAGCAGAACGTGCACACTTAACTGCTGCACCACTGGGCCGGCCTCTATGCCACAGGCTTTTGAGAAAAGAAAAGTCTTTATTATGAAGTCAATTGACAAGGAGGCAGGGGCAAGGCTCTCAAATATGTCTCCCTGATCCAGAGTTTGGGGTAAAATTTAAGAGATTAGAGAGGGCAGGCTGGTATGTGGAAGCACTGAGAGAGCCTTCCAGGCAGAGCGGACTGCTAGTGCAAAGGTGGGAGGCTGTAACCACAGGGCTGGTTTAAACTGACCCCATCTTATCAAGAACGAAATGCTGAAGCTGTCTTGCAGGGGCAGCAGGCTAAACCTGCAGGTCATGTAGCTGGAGCACGCACAGAGGAGCACACACAGACCTGTTATTTCAGGTCAAAATTTGATTGGAAGGACTCCAAACAAGACCATTCATGGTGAGGCACGGAAGGGCTTTGGCACCAGTCTTCCTGGATCACGGACCGCTGGCTTCTGAAAAGGGTCTGTCTTTTGAGTTCCGGTCATGTCTCAGTCCTTTTGGTTCCATGGAGGGGAGAATCTTTGGTTCCAAGTGTTATTTCAGGTCAAAGTTTTCTCCTCTGTGCGTGCTCCAGCTACATGACCTGCAGGTTTAGCCTGCCGCCCCTGCAAGACAGCTTTGGCATCCTGTTCTTGATAAGATGGAGTCAGTTTCAACTGGTGCTGTGGTGACAGCCTCCCGCCTTTGCACTAGCAGTCCGCTCTGCCTGGAAGGCCCCGGACTCAAGTCTTCTTGTAGCTGGCATCTTCTCAGCTTTCTGTCTCGGCTTGACTGTCACATCCGCATAGATGCCTTCCTCAACCCTCAATTACTTTCACTCCTCCTACCCCCTTCCACCACACACACTCAGATTCTGTTACAACACTCTGTTTTATTGTCTTCATTTCTGACTTCTTTTCTTGTTGATTATCTGATTTCCTCACTGGAATGCGAGTTTCTTGCCTTCAGGGTCCCTATTGGTAGTTCACCACTGAGAACACCAGCACCTAGAACTGTGTGAATGAATGAACGAATGAGTGAAGTGAATGGAAAAGCAAGTGACTATTAACCCACCATTGGTTATTCTGCTTTTCAGACCTGTGTTCCTGAATGCACTCACCCCCTCAAAGTGGAGACCTGTCCCCCTGACTGGCCGAGCCGTGCGGAGATAAGGTTCAGAGACTATCAGATGAGATATAGAGAAAACACTCCCCTTGTTCTCCATGGGCTGAACCTGAACATCCAAAGTGGGCAGAGAGTTGGGATTGTCGGAAGAACAGGTTCCGGTGAGGACCAGCTAGGATTGTGTTTCTTCCAGGTTGTTTCTTTGCGTTTCCAGTGGGTGTGGTAGTTAAGCCACACGAGAGGGCAATGCATGTGTGTGGCAGATTGGCTCTTGTTTTCCCCTCAAACCTCTTCACTGTGAATTAGGATTTCGGGTCGAACGGGTGTGAGGGGTTGGAAGCAAACACACGTCAGTTTTTGAATTAATTAAATGAGAATCCTTCTGGTGAAATGAGGCCCAGAGGGTGAGTCATGCGCTAACAGCCCCTGCAGGCATGGGCAGGGTAACTGTGTTAGGGCAGCTGAGGGCCCCTGAAGACTGAGGAGTTTCTGTCTGCACAGAGTCATTTTCATTGCATTAAAAATTCCCTTGATTAGACGTTGGGATATGATAGAAGTACAAACTGATGTTTGATTTGCTGTTGTTGCGTTTGTCATTCCCAGGAAAGTCGTCGTTAGGAATGGCCTTGTTCCGTCTGGTGGAGCCGGCCGGCGGCACAATCTTCATTGATGAGGTGGATATCTGTACTATTGGTTTGGAAGACCTCAGAACCAAGCTGACTGTCATCCCCCAGGATCCTATCCTGTTTGTAGGTACAGTAAGGTAGCTGTTTTTGATCATTGTGCATTCCTATTTTTGGTTAGTGAAACCAGAAACTTTGTGAGGCGCCCACAGTGCGACCGGCCTGGGGCTGTTCTTTCTGAGGGGAGCAACTCGGGGTGCTCATGGCACTGCCGGGACCTGTTCTGGAGGAAAACGTTGGGAGGAGATGAGGGCTAGAGCCCTGAACATGACTTGCATTTTATAAGCCATGTTACTAACACGCAACGTGCTTATACGTGAGGGAGCAGACATCCCCGCTGGCCCCGGAGAGCCCTGTGTCTCGGCATCCTCTCAGGTTTAGCAATGGCCACTTGCAAAAGCGCTCCAGTTTTCACAATAAAATAGATAGTTGTCCTTTGCATGTAGCCATCTATTGGGAAGTGTCTCGATTCATTCCCACGAAGGAGTGAACAGAAGCTGTCCAAATACAAGAACAGTAGGGTTGCAACTTCCGCAGGGCTTAAGATCCGACATCAAGGCACAAGGAGAAAACCACAGTTTCTCACTTAGTCCAGTGCAGTGACTGCCCCTCTCTTGAGATGGATGTTTCCCCCAGTCAGCACCAGACGAAGCAGGGGGCTGTATTTAGAGTTGGATGAAAACTACACTCTGTGTCTTGAAGTGCTAGACTCCCACCCCTCAAATGAGATGCTCACCGTCTGCAAGGCCTTGGGAGCTACAGCTGTACCTCCTGCTTCTCAAGGCAGACTGGATGCAATGGCAGATTGAATGGCTTCCTCTCCCTCTCTCTCTGCCAAGAATTTGCATAAGGTCAAGTCTACTCTGCTACACATAGCCACTGAGAGGGCCAAATGAGCCTTCCTGAGTGCCTAGCTCTGGCTGTCTCTTGGCAGCGTTTCACATATTCCTGCCTGTCTCGGTGGTCTCTGCACCATCATAGAGTTGTGGGTCCTCGGTCTCTTGGCCTGAGATTGGTATTTAATTAAGCCACAGGGTCCTCACGTACCACCTCCTGCTCTTCCCCACATGCTGTAGAAAACATGCCCCCCCATCTTCTTACCCTCAGAAATCCAGCTCCCTCTCCTTTCCTTCATTCCAGGTACAACTTGGATCCCTTTGAGAGTCACACCGATGAGATGCTCTGGCAGGTTCTGGAGAGAACATTCATGAGAGACACAGTAGGTCTCTGGGGCTGTCGAGGATGAGTCCATTTCCCAGCACCAGTGCCCCAGATACCTGACCCAGGTTTAAATTAGACAAGCACTGGGCCAGCGTTTGGCCAGGTTTATTTGTTGGCACCACATACGTTAGTAGAATACAATCCTTATTTAGTCTTTATTATTAAAAGCAACCATAGATAATATTTCCCAGGTCTTTGCAATGATGTTGTCAAGACCTCTATATGCATTATTTTACCTGGTCCTGACTACAAGCCTCTGAGGTTGGTACTCCTGCCCCCATTTTTAGAGATGCAGAGTTAAGACTCAAGGAAATAACACATGCAGGCTAGGGAGTGGCAGAATGGAGACTGGAACCCACGTCCATCTGACTCTCGAGCAGATGGAGTGCCCTACTGCTCTGCCAATAGCCTCATTTGCTTATCAGAACAGAGAAGCCACAGGAAGGTGAGGGATGTGGCCTGCTCCAGGAATGGCAAGTATGGCTGATTTTGAGTGCACTGAGCCATCTGTGAGATGGGGTCCTGTCCTGTAAGAGCTGCAGCTGGGGTCAACAGGTGAGCATGGCCCCCTCTGCAGCCCAGAGAGGATTTTTTTCCCTGGGACTTGGTACCGAGGTAAGCATCTGCCAAAGACACTTAGACCTGTGATGCTGGATCAGTCAGACCCTGTCTTATCTTTCCTTGATGACCAGAAAGCTCTCCCATCCCATCTCTATTTTGTCTATGGAAAGAGGGACCCTGGAAGCCAGTTACACTTGTTTGTGTTTCTCCGGAGCCATATGTGCATTATTTGTACTCTTTGGGTGAGGTGTCTATAGCGTTCTGTGAATCATACCGTGATTTTAAATTATTAATGTCCGCCCACTCCCTGGTCTTTCCCTGATGCCTGTTTGCAATTCTGAAATGATTATTGTTTTGCACTTTCCTTTCCACAGTAAGATAAAGCCAGCTGATGAAGGCAGGAGAAGAGGGCAATCAATACAGATGATGCAGGACAATTTTATAGATCATCAGCACAAATGCGGCATTTTCCGTGTTTTATAGATATTGAAACTCCCAGAAAAATTACAGGCGGAAGTCACAGAAAACGGAGAAAACTTCTCAGTAGGGGAACGCCAGCTGCTTTGTGTGGCCCGAGCGCTTCTCCGTAATTCAAAAGTAAGGAAACAGCACGGAAAATGGGTTGGTCAAATTTTGGATATTTCCCACAGTGCCGCTCAATCCAGGGTGTACAGCCGTGATGCATTTGCCTTTCAGCAAAGAGAGAGCAATTGAGCCATTTAAAAATCGATCACTTTCTCTTAAGACAAAGTTGTGAGGGGTAAAAATTGAAAAAGAACAGCCATTTACAGCGATAGCACCTGCCCCCCGGGCCCGCCCTTGGCCGTCTTGTTTACGTGTTCTCTCTATCCTCTTAAGTGCTCTGAGCTGGAGAAATCTTCCTCTCAGCTTCTTCCCTTTGTCCCAGAACAATCCTAGGCCTGATAAATAGTACCCAGGACTCTAAAGAAAGCCTTCAGAATGCTAGGATAGGACAACTGTAAAATGTATACTCATTTTTCTTAGTGACTTAGCCTCCTCGCTTACTGATTTCAAGGAAGGAATTGCTGTTGCTTTAGCAACCCCGTTCTCTGAACACTGATCAAAGCGTGGTCCATAGTGAGTGTTCTTTCAGGGGTGCCAACAGCAGGAAAGGGAGCCAGCACCACACCATGCTGACTGTGACACTGCACACTGCTAAGTGGTTTACGTGTTGTCTTTGCATTTCATGCTCATAATAAGATATAACGCTTTTACAGACAAGGAATTGGAGCCTTGGGGAGGTTAAGTAATTTAGCCAAGATCAAGCACAGTTAGAGCTGAGCTCAAGCCCCGCACTTGTAAATCAGCACTGTGGTAGACAGAATTTTGCGTCGTGTTCCCACCCCCCCACCCCCCCCGCCCCAACTCCACCCCCTGCTGCCAAAGATGTCCATATCTGGGTACCTGGAACCTGTGAGTGTGTTACCTTACCTGGGAAAAAGGGGCTTTGCAGATGTGATTAAGTCAAATATCTTGAGATGGGGAGATTATCCTAAGTTACCTGGGTGAGCTGCTCAGTGTAATCACACAGGTCTTTATGAGAGAGAGGCAGGAGAGTCAGAAAGAGAAGGAGATGTAAAGATGGAAGTAGAGGTTAGAGCAATGCCAGGAAGGGGCCACGAGCCAAGGATGCAGGCGGCCTCTAGAAGCTGGAAAAGGCAAGGAAACAGATTCTCCCCAGAGCCTCCAGAAGGACGTGGCTCTGACAGTCCCTTGACTTCGGGACTTCTGACCTCCAGAACTGTAAGATAATAAATTTGTGTTGTTTTAAGCCTCTAAATTTGTGCTAATTTGTGATAGCAGCAATAGGAAATTAATACAAGTGCTGTTATTATACCTCATGCTGACTCACGTTAGCACAGTAGAGAAATCCTGTGGGATGTTTCTTCCTACCAGCTTGTAGGATTAGAATAAACCACTTAGAAAGAGGAATAAAGGGGCTGACCCAGTGGCACAGTGGTTAAGTTTGTGAGTTCTGCTTCAGTGGCCCAGGGTTCGCAGGTTTAGATCCTGGGCACAAATCTACACACTGCTCATCAAGCCATTGTGGCAGTGACCCACGTAAAATAGAGGAAGATTGGCACACATGTTAGCTCAGGGCCAATCTTCCTCACCAAAAATAACCCCAAAAGAGGAGTAGAGAATATACAACCTTGTTTCTCTAGCCAGTCCCTCTGAAGAAGATGAAAGTGGTGTGATGTGGCTTTTATTTTGCTGTTGTTTTTCTAACTTTTTGAGATGGAGAATTAGTCATTACTTTTCAGCTCTTCTCTTTTTTTCATAGATAGAACTAAGACTATAAATTTCCCTCTAGATACAGCTTTGGCTTAGTGTGACTTTTACAACACTCCTTCCTCAACAGATCATTCTCCTTGATGAAGCCACTGCTTCCATGGACTCCAAGACTGACACCCTTGTTCAGAACACCATCAAAGATGCCTTCAAAGGCTGCACAGTGTTGACCATTGCCCACCGCCTCAACACAGTCCTCAACTGTGATCTCGTCCTTGTCATGGAAAATGGGAAGGTGAAGGAAGTTGCCGGCATCACCTCCCAGAGGCTTCAATGGTCTGGGCTCTCTGGTGGGTGGATATTTTTCTGACAATTTCAGCTCTTCTTCTCTTTCAGGTTGTCGAGTTTGACAAGCCTGAAGTTCTTGCTGAGAAGCCAGATTCTGCGTTTGCGATGTTACTAGCAGCAGAAAACAAAGTTCGATTATAAAGGTCCCTGGGGGGGCCACATCAGCTGATTTTAGAGGAGAAGGAGGATGCATGAGATGAGTGGATGAGCCTGAAAGAGGAGGGGCTGTCCTGTCTCCCACCCCTGATGCACAGATTGAGCTGGGTCGAAGGCTCCTTTCCCACCTCACCCAGCCCATGTCTCCTGACCTCACTTGGCGAGCTTGGGTTGGTTCTGGGTGGTGAACAGAGGTAGAAAAAACTAGTGGGTTAAAAACTGTCCCTCACCTCCTAAAACCCCGAGGGTCCCTCATGTGTCCCCACCAATACCATCTCCGTACCTGGGAATGGAAACATTGTAACCTTCAGTTAAAACTGGTCAAAGTAAACAGAATGGGAAAATGCCTAAGGATGGAGTTGGTGAAGATTCCCTGCCCTGTTATCAGAAGGAAAAACAGCAGAGTCTTCTTCCTGTTGAACTCCTACTCACATCTATTTTGAGTGTGTGACAAGCAATAACCACACAGATCTGTAGCATGAAAGATTGATTACAATGTTTGGCAAAAAAAAATTTTTAAATCATATTGCATGTTCCATTTGATCTATTACAATAACCAGGAAAACAAAGTGTAGTTTCTCTATAAATGACATTTTTATATCCTCTATAAATGGTCATTAAAATGCAGTAGGAAATTAAACTACCCTGAAATGTTGCCTTACAATTATTTTACTGAAGACATTCCAATTTCTGTACTTATTTCCTCTCACAGACCCTCATTGCTTTCTCCATTGACTCAGTGATAAACCTGCACAGTGTTTCCCCAATGAAAGGCTTTCTTTCCAGCCTCCAGGTTTGCTATGACAGAGGCAGAAAAGACATATTCCCAGTAGCCCAGGAGTGAGAACTGCTAATTCACAGCGATATTTGGGGGAAAAAAATAGAAAATTTGACAGGCTCCCGTGTAGTGTTTGCCAAGGAGACACCCACAATCTGGCTTTCTCATTCCTTAGGATCGAAGGGCCCAGAATGTTTCAGGGGTGTTTCCTGGACTCGCCTCCCGACCTCCAGGCTGAACTCTAGATGTGACACAGGGTGGTAATGGCCGGTAAAACTTGCATCCGATGTCTCCCACTTCCCTCCCCTTCTTAGTCTGGGTCACATACTTCTCCCCATCCTTCCAAACATGGAAGGCAGTGCCTGGCACATATTAGCACGTAAGAATGGGTGGTGTGAGTGCATGACACCATGATGAACTCATTCAAACACAGGCCAGAGCCTGACAGGTGTATTTGTATGTTGAGGGCTTAATCTGGAGAGGCTGAGATTTATAGCAGACAGGCTATCAGCCAGCATCTCAAAGGCTGGGCTGGTGGGCTTTGCTTCCCAAAAATCATCCTCCAGCTCTCCTCTGACCAGGCCCGGGCAGACGTCTGCAGGAGTGGAAATGAAGCAGGTACATCCAGCCACAGGTAGAACTCCCAGTCTGGTGAGTGTTAAGGTGCTGGCTAAGGCAGCTAGGCAGCGACTCTGCCATCAGCAGAGTGTGTACACTGTGAAGGACATGGTTGAAAAGGACATGAGTGAGGCGGCTCCTTTCGCAGGCAGCTCCATGCCAAGTTCAGATCGCCCTGTGAAAGGACACAGTGCATCTTTAGATGATTCACTGCCCTGACCTGAGCCTTCCTCCATCATGGTATGGGACCCTGATCTGAGGTCCTCAAACCCGCATCCAGTGGGCTCTGGAGCAGCCACCTCAGGTTGAGTGCAGCCATCACCTCAATGGATGTCAACGACTCCCCCGTGTGGCACCCTGACCTGGCAGGACTTGCTGGCCATGGGGAGAGGGGGAGAGGTGCTTTATTTTCTTTCAACTTGGCACCAGCCAGACAATCAGTCTATGATTCCAGGAAGCTGTCTCCATGAGGACAGGGGCGAACAGGGCTACATGATCCCCGTGGGTCATTCAGAGGTGCTGAAAGATGAATCACCTCCTACCACTGTTTCTGCCCACACTCCCTCTGGCTTGTACTGTCCAGGAGGGAATACCCAGCCTGCTACCTGGTGAGCCCCTGTGGCCAGCATTTTTCATGAATAATTTCACTGAATCTTCACCTCATCCCATGAGATGGACACTTTCATTATTCCCATTTTACAGAGATGGAAACTGAGGCTCATCGAGGTTAGTAACTTAGCTGCAAATGCACAGGAAGGAAGAGCCAGAGACAGGATTGGAACCCTAACCAGTCTGACTCTAGGGACCCTGCTCCTAACCTCCCCTCAATACCCCCCCTCACTCCCCTTTCCCTCTGCCTGTAGCAGGGACAGTGATGTGATGGCGGTCAGCATCACACATGGGGGACAGCTACTTCTGAAGGGATGGCTGTTGTTCGCATGTGCAATGACATGAAACAGTCTCAGTGAGCACCCCCACCCCACCCCTTACTGTCACTGAAATGTCAGCCAGGGAGAGACTATGTTGAATAATAACAACCAACGTTTAGCCGATATTCCTCAAAACACAGGCTTAGTTCACTGAATCCTCACCATCCCTGTGGGGTGGGTACTTGTGTTGTCCTTGTGTTACTGATGAGCAAACTGAGTCACTGGGAGTAACTTGACCAAGGTTACACCGCTAGTGAAATCTGAACCCAGGCGGGCTGCGTCTGAAATGTATGCTCTTCAGTTCCATGTAACAGTGCTGGAGACCAGAGATTGCCAGGTGAAAAAGAGCCCAGGGTTCAGACTTGTGAAGACTGTGTGTTGGTCAGGATAGACTCACTTGTGCTGTGAGCTCCAAATCCCAGCGGTGTATTTCCTGTTCGTGGGACATGTCCATCACGTCAGCTGTGCCTGTGCTTTCCCTCTTCCCTCTGTGGCCCAGACTGGGAGGGCACCCTCTGCCCAGAATGAGACTAGTGAGTCTTGTGGCAGAGGGAAGACAGACATGGAGATCAGAAGTGGCACATGCCACTTCTCCCACGTTTTGTGGGCAAAACATGGCCACTTCAAAATTCAACAGGGAGGGGAATACATACTCTGCCTGCATGGAGGGGTACCACAAGGCACATGGTCGAGCTTGTCACTGAAGGACGTTGTATATTCCACCTCCTGGGAGGAGTGGCAGATATTTTGAACAACACTACAACCTGCCACAGTTTGGGTTTGGGTGTTGGCTTTGCCACTGAGCGGCTATGTGATCTGGGGAATGTAGCTTGCCCCCTCTGAGCCTCTATTCTCCTAACTCTAAAATTTGGGGTTTGGACTGAGTGCTAAGGTTCTTTTAAGTCCTCAATACAGAAGAAACAAAAAGCAGATATGGAAATAGTTTCTAAAGCATCAAGGATGGAATTTAGACTTACAAGGGGATTATAATGAGCCCTAAATGTAACTGAATCTTTTCATAAATGTTAAATTTGTAAAGTAACTTGAACAAAGTTTGAGTTCTGAGTCTTCCCCGAGTGTCTACTTTGATACTCAGTAGGACATAAGAACTTCTTTGAAATTTTAGTCTCATTTTATTTTGATGCCCCAGTTTTGCTCTCTTCTTCTCATCTACCTGCCCACTCGGGGATCTTATGTTCAATGTCATGAATTAGAACCTCTTAAATATCCTTTGATAGGTGCCAGCAGAGAACAGAAGAAGCCACTAAAAACATTGTTAGTATAAATTAATAACAAATTGCCTGTGACGTGTTTCACAGTCAATTGTGTCCTGAAGCTAATTGTGAAGGTGGCTGATCTTGAGGGGTGGGCAAACTACAGCCTATGGGCCAAACCCAGCCTACCATTTGCTTTTATGAATAAAGTTTTATTGGAACACAGCCATTCTTATTTGTTAATGCCTTACCTATGGCTATTTTCACATTCCAATGACAGTTGAGTGATTACAACCAAATGTATGTCCTCAAAGCTAAAGGTATCAGTATCCTGGCTCTTTACAGAAAAACCCACTGACTCCTGGTTTAGGCATTGGTATGTGATGCAGTTCAGGTCAATGAGGTGTGAGAGGGAGTTGGCCGGGGGTGGGGGTGCGTTCTAGAAAGCATTCTCTCCCATTGCCTTGTGTGTACGTGGTGGTGTCTGAAGCTGTGGCAGCCATCTTGTGACCATGGAGGAAGTGGAGAGATGGACAGAGCACAGATCCTTGCTGGTGACATCAAGCTGCTGGGTTACCAACCCTACAGTCATCCCACCTCTTGTCATGTGAGAGCATGCATTTTCCTTATTGTTTGTGCCAGCTGGAGTTGGCTTGCTGTTACTTGCAGCCAAAAAAATCATAAACGATGCAGAAGACAGTGACGTCTTTCTTCCTGGGAAGATGCTGATACTGACCTGAAGAAAAGAGAACCCGGGGCCCTGCCCTGGGAGTTACACCCATCTCCCTCCACCTTAGATGTGGCCCAAATGAGCATTAGCTCACATCCAAGCAAGGAGGAGTTTCCAATTCTCATCTCCCCCCAAGGATTCATGCCATTTATGAATATTTCCCTCACCTTCTCTCCCTGCTGCTGAGGTCAGAAGGACTCGGAAAGAACTTACAGATTTTATTGTTGCTATTCAAGTGAACAGGTATGAAATTGGCCCAAAATGTTGGTTAAAATGTGAATATTCTTTGCTAAGAGTTGGAATCACTTTGGTCAGAACAGCATGATTTAAAATGAATTGAAAAACGCAAGAGGTCAGTTTGGGGTCAGATGGACGATCAAAGAAATCACTTTTCTTTTGGCCCTGTGTAGAAGGTCACCTCTGGGTGAGGCTAAATCCGACACTGAAACCTTCAAATAGATGCTGATTTCCACAGAGAGGGTCTGCCCGACTTCATCATGTGCACGTTCACGGCTCCTGCTGAAAAGCTTTCTCTCTGGGGGGACTGGCATTGAAGGGCCAGACCAAGTCTGTGTCTATGATTTCAGCACAAAACACGGCAGCAGGCAGGCTGAGCTCCACCCTCAGCTCCAGGAGCCTCCAGAGTGCTGGGCCTCCTTCACCTGGCAAAAATCACATGCAAAGAGACCTAAACTGGGTTTATGGCAATTGTTTTACATTTCTTAAAAAAAATTTTTTATTGTGTTAGACTATATATAACAAAGTTCACCATCTTAATCATTTTCAAGTGCATAATTCAGTGGCATTAAGTACATTCACGTTGTGCGACCGTCATGACCACCCACCTCCAGATCTTTTTCATCATCTCAAGTTGAAACTCTGTCCCTATTGAACAATAGCTCCCATTCCACTCCCCTGCAGCCCCTGGGAACCCCATTCAAGGTACCTCCTATAAGTGGGATCACGTGGTATTTGTCTTTCTGTGACTGGATCATTTCTCTTAGCATAATGTCTTCAAGGCATGTGTCAGAATTTCATTTCTTTTTAAAGGCCTCATTTTATAAGCGTGAAGTAGTATCTCATTGTGGTTTTGATTTGTCCCTGATGTTTAGTGACAGAGCATCTTTTCATGTGCTTATTGGCCTTGAATTTCTTTTAAAGGGAAATTTGCATGACATATAAGAATCTTGGGGCTGGCCCCGTGGCCCAGTGGTTAAGTTTGCACGCTCTGCTTCAGCAGCCAGGGTTTCGCTGATTCGAGTCCAGTCCTGGGCGCAGACACAGCACCGCTCATTAGGCCATGTTGAGGCAGCGTCCCACATGCCACAACTAGAGGGACCCACAACTAGAATGTACGGCTGTGTGCTGGGGAGATTTGGGGGGAAGAGGCAGAAAAAAAAAAGAAGATTGGCAACAGTTGTTAGCTCAGGTGCCAATCTCTAGAAAAAAAGAGTCTTAACCAAGAAATAGTGTTCTACAATCTTGCAAAGTTCTTTTCTCTAGTATAGCATCCTGAGGGAATCCTCTCACTGTGTCGGAATATGGACAGGAACTTAGAGACTATGGTTGTTAGCTATGGGCTAAGCACCTGACATATATCATATTAAGTCTTTAAAACAATTCATGCAGTAGAAATGGTTCTTCCTGTTTGCTCTGGGAGATTACGTAACATGCCAAAGGCTACCCAGATGGTAGGTAAGGAAACAGGATTCGCATCCCAGAGCTCACTCTCTCACTCCAATCCCTTCACTTTACAGATTAGGAAAGTGAGGCCCAGAATGCCTAAATGTGGTCCACATTCATCCAAAAAGTGGCAGGGGGAGGATAAGGGTTCTGAATTCCAGCTTAGTGCTATGTCCATGACGCCTCATTGATTGATGCACAGACTGTTCTGAAAAAGGCTGGCTGTGGCCCAGTTCTGTGACCCAAGCCATAAAGGAAATAAAATATAATAGTTCTTTCCTCCAGGGAACTTATAATGTTACTGGGGAAATGACTTAAAAGTGCCAAAGAGCATACAGTAAGATGCTGGAGGCTGGAGTGTAAGGTTAGATGTGAACTCATTCATTCATTCTTTCATTTATTTACTCATTCACTCACTCAGTATTTCACCTCATCATTCACTCTTTTGATCTTTCCTTCCATTTAAAAAAGGGAGAGGTGAATGAAGGTTGGAAGAGGTTAGAAGGATTCTGCAAACAACCAGCAGTCCTTGTAGGACAAGTGGGGTTGATGGGGACGGGGAAGGGTGTTCCTGGCTGAGGAAATCACCCAAAGCCTTGGAAGTGAGGATGAGCCTGGCTGAGGGAGACAGCGGGTGACTGCTAACTAGGGCTGAGAAGCACTTGGAAAATTGTCAGGTACTCTGCTGTCTGCCTCTCCAAACACAGTTGGAGACCACCAACAGCTCTCGGATACAATTGGTGATGGGAGAAGAGTTTGTTGTAGAAACAATTAGGACGGGCGCTGGGAAGAGCTCATTAGCAGTCAAGGGAGTGGGGCCAAGAAACAGCAGAACCTCCAACAATCCTGCTGCAGCGGAGCCATCAAAGTATGGGGGACAGAAATGGGTGGTTCTGCCGCATTACCTACCCTCCCGAGGGCAGGATGGGCGTCCTGAGGACAGACTGCCAGTGACATGTAAGGGTCACATTTGCCAGTCTGTAATGTGCACGCTGCCCCCACCAGCAGGAAGCTCTCTCCCGGGCATGAGGTGGAGGTGACCAGAGAGCCAAGGTCCCTCCAGTGCATCCGTTTCAATTGTGTGTCTCTCTGCTTCTGCGACTGGTAAATCAGAGCTCATCTGCATAGCAGGATCATTTAGGAAATGATGAGGCCACTCTGTGCAGAGAGCTCACTCGGCTTGGCAACCAGAGGGGCTCCTTGGGAAGTGGCTGTCACAACACTACAGCACTGATCAAGTCCTCAGTTAATTTTAGAGCCGAGCGTCCTCGCTCTGAGCAAAGGCAGCATGTTAATACCTGGACTGACAAACTGGAGGATATGGACGTGTGGCGCAGAGAAACAATCCCGCTCTGGGATTCTAGGAGACGCTGTCAGGACTCTGCCCAGAACCCCCGGTCACTCATATGTTTCAGTGTGCTTTTTGTCCCTACGTTTAACTCTTCTTCCCAGAATAACCTCAGGTTACTGGAGTCACTCTGTTCACACAGGGAAAGGCAGAGGAGCCTAGAAGTTTGCATTCCTCCTAGGCAGCACTGAGCTGACGTGCCCAGCTCCCTAGCCTCAGGGTGGGACCATTCTGAAGTTCCCACGTGGGATGAGGCTGACGGTAGCCCCGCAGGACTCTGCCAGAATCTGTATATAGGCTTCTCTCCTTCCTTGTCCTGCTTTCCTCTGGCCCTTACAGATTTTCCCGAGGAGCACTTCCTTGATAAATCACTAGCATAAAAATCCTTGTCTTGGGGTCTATTTCTGGGGAATCCTACCTAAGACAGGGGGTCAAAGAAATCTGAGCTCAAAACCAAACCAATCAATTCCAAGATCTGAGCACCCCTTGGAGGACCACCACCCACTCTGTTCTTAGCTCAGCCATGACGTAGGCGGTTCAGATGATGAGTCTCCCCTCCCCCACTGCAGTTGTCTCCAGCAGTGAGCCTAGGATGAAGACCAGGCCCATCAGAGACTCACACCTCTGTGGTGCTGTGAGAGGTTTGGGGTGGGAACATGACCCAAGTGGGGCTAGTCAGAGTCAAACCCAGGACTTTAGCTGGAACTAAGTTGGAGAAAAGGGGAGTTCTCTTTCTTGGATGGTAGGGACCACAGATCTCTTTAGCTTCAGATGTTATTTTAGATATCACAAGGAGAGCGTCTGCCTGAGAACGAAGCTAGCACAGAAGAAAGTGGAACCAAGAGAAGAAGATGTTACTGTGTGTCCTGGGCATTCCTCATCTCCTGCAACTAGCACAGTCCCCATTGGGGGATTTTCTGCAGGGGTTCTGCCGGCGGTGCTGACTCCTGGTGGTCCCAGAGCTTCCTAACCCCTAGAGTATCCAAATGTTCCCACCATGACAGAACCACACGGCGTTGTACTCTGAATGGGGAGAAGGCCCCTCACCAGATGGCCCCACTCCAGCCCATGGGGCCAGGCTGGGAGCGTGATGCTCTTTCAAGCCTAGGCCTCCCCTGCACAAAACCTCCTCCTGCAAATCAGTCTCTGAATCATGGCTAGGCCCGGGGATCCCCTGCTCTGCCACACTGTCCTACTAGCATCTTGAAGCACACAAATAAATAAAACATTTATTTAGTGCTTGTCATGTGGCAGACCCTGTTTTATGAGTTTTGCTGGGAGGGCCTCCTTTACTTCTCATAAGAGCTTGATGAGCACACGTGGTTGTCATCCACATCTTCCTGAGGCATAGGCAAGTGCAATGACCTGCCCAAGCATCATGCATTTTTAACTGCGGACCCTCCAGGACCACTTCAACTGACCCCATCTTAACAACAGAGTAATTACGAGCAGTTCTCAGGAACCAAGACCCCTTGTCCAGTTCAGGTCAGTTGAGACCACCAACCCATCAACTGGACCTGCACAAATGCCCAATAAGTGACCCTTTTGATGTCAAGGGGCTGAAAACTCCACCCTCAGATCATATTCACACTGCCGTTTTGTGAACGTGCATCCTCTGAAGTCGTGGAGCTTGACCACGCCTGTGCAGATCATTGATTACCTCACCTCTCCTCACCTGCAATCATCCATCTCCCCATGTCAGCCGTCCTGCCCTTCATCCCATAAGTTTTACCCCAGGCCCTGGATCAGGGAGACAGATGCCTCCTGTCTCCTTTCAGACTGATCTCACAAATAAAGCTAATTTTCTTTTCCCAAAGGCTGATGCCATAATAATTGGCTCTTTATGCGCATAGGGTGGCGAGCGCTTGCTCAGTAACAGTACTGTTAAGTTTTTCAATGATTATACATCTTTAATCACCTTTTATCATCACAACAGTTTCCTGAATTGGGATTATTACCTCTCATTTAGAATTAAAAAATAAAAACCCAACCCAAAGCGTAAAAAGTTGAAACAAATTGCCCATGGTCAAAAAATAGCTCTCAAGTCAGCATTCATTCACAAAACCGTAGAAGCTCAGACTCAGAAGGAACTTCAGAGACCACACAATTCCGCTTGCTCATCTAACTGGAGGGGAGACAGAGGCTCAAAGGAGAGAGAGGTTTGCCTAAAAGCAAGTTGGGATCTGGATTCTTAATCTTATCAGTTCTTTTATTCTACCATGCTCCTCGGAGAGTGTGTGACTCTCTCTCTCTTTGTCTCTCTGCATCTCTCTGTCTCTCTGTCTCTCTGTCTCTCTCTCTCTCTCACACACACACACACACACACATCCTGCACCTGCCAACCCCCTCAGAAACTACTCACCTCCACCCTCAACCCCCAACTCTCCACCCCAGGACAACCTCCCTCTAAGTTCAGAAGGAGCAGAGGGTCTGGGCTAGCCACAGTCCTCTGAAGTGTTTCAGCTCAAACACAATTGGCTGTATTTCCCCTGAGGAAAAGTCCTCAGAGTCTAAAGGACTTTCAAGTTTCCCTGAATTTTTAGGGAAAGACAAACTGAGGGGGGGCAAGTACGTGATGAAGGGACCAACATCCCTGACGGATGGTCAGGGCTTCCTGTGCCACAGGGCTGCTGTGAAGGCTGTGATCTTCTTCCATCACTGTTGACCGTGAGTGTCTGGGAGAGTGAAGTGGCACAGGATGGCAGAGGAGTGCTTGACCAGTCAGGCAGGCAGGCTGTTGAACAGCCATAGCCAGCAGGCCTGTGAGCTATCACCAGCACAGAGAAGACATGGAAGGAGACTTCAGCCATGGGGAATTCATGGGCAGAAAGAGAAACCCATGTAAATGAAAAGCATCAACTCTACTACAGAGGTTATGAAGAAGGCAAATCAGCAGAGGCAATGCAGACTCCGACTGCTGAGCCAAGCCGCTCTCTTCTCCTTTCCGGAAAGCTGACACGTACAGATTGATGTACTATATCTCTTGAGTTGAAGTTGGCAGCACAGGTAGAATTAATGAAGGCAATAGCATGGAAATGCATTGTGTTAATAGACCCAAGCAGAGAACAAATTAAAACGACTTTCATAAATGAGTCCCAGCTAGGAACAGAAAGAAGATGCAGAGAGGACAACAGAAGGTGTTGGCGGAGGGGGAGACGTGTTGCGGATGGGTGGGAAGACGCTTAAAATGATTACCAAAAGTTATTTATTTGAAGCCTTTGGTGTCGGCAACCCTAGAGATGAGCTATCTGATTAAACTAAAACATGAAAACATGGCGGTAATTCAAGGGACTGACACCAGACAGGAGAATGAGGATGAGAGCAGAGGAAAATTTGAAAATCAAGAAAGTGAAGAGCATGACTCCACAAAATTGTGTTTTGCAACTGTGTGCAAAGAAGAGTCCCTGGAGGCAGAACTCCATTGGACCCCGGCGGATGCAGTGTCAGAGGAGCACTGCTCAGTGGGCTTCCGGCATCTGTGCTGAGATGGAGAGCTCCTGATGGTGCCAGTACCCACACTGGGGAGGAAGGCCAGGGACCAGTCAGATCTGGGCAGTGCTTAGCATTTCCAAGGAAAGATGAACATAACTCGAATGTTTCCTAAGGCTTCAGGCTTCACAATTTCCTGAGGATTGACTGGAGCCAGGGCAATGGGATCTCAGGCCGGGCAATGTGGGTTGGTGACTTTCCCACAACGGTGCCTATTTTCCACATCTGGTGAAGAAAAGGCGGTGGGAATTTTAGTTTCTACCTGGAGCAGAATCAGTGGTCTCACCAAACATTCCATCTGCTCCGCCCTTACCCTCACCATGCCTAGCCCCCTTGCTTTTAGGGGAGGGATTTTTACAACTCCCTTGCAATTTTGGTTAATAGGCTTAAACAGGAGTGACACGTCAACATGGACTGATGCATGGAAGAGCCAATGCAAAACCCTCTAGATGTCTCTTCCACTATTTTGGCTACAGATGGCATTCCAAATGGTGGAGCCTCCATCATCTTGCGTTCCTGAGAAAGTATGTGAAGAGGAATTCTCCCTTCCACTCCCTACTCCTATTACCAGCTGACCTGAATAGAAGAGGTGGTACAACACGTAAGAAATAAACTTCTGGCATGTTAAGTGAAAGACAAATCTTCGTTGGGTTGATATTTTGTTACAGCATGGCCTAGCATACTCTGGCTAATACACTACCTAATAGGCACCAACCACTATACAAACTGACACTTGCAAAAGCACTATGATGCCAGTAAGCTGTCTTAAGACTTGATCATTTAAATTCAACAAGCATTTATTGTGTACCTACTAAGTCCCATTTACCTTGGGAGACAGGTTCATGGGTACATAATAAGGATGCAGTGGGAGAAGTTTTATTGTATTGGGTTCAAAAGTATCATGGGGAAACCAGAGAGCTGACTCCCAGGAGCTGAGTTGTGGGTGTGGGGTCAGGAAGATCCTACAGAGGTGGCGTCCTTTGACCTGGGCTTTGGAGGAAGAGTACAGATGCACTGGTAAAGAAGGCTGGAAGAGCACTCAAGTCAGAGAACTGAGGAAGACTAGAACACCTGCCTTCCTTTTGCTTCTCTATTGGACTAACTTACCTGCTGCCTAACCTTTAAAATGTTCTCAGGCACTGCCCCTTCCTGAGAGCTGTTCTCATCTCCGTCATCACCCACCAGCACACACAGAACCCCAACCCCAGGTTAGGTTGGGTGGCCCTCCTCTCCGCCTCTGCACCACTCCAACCCCATCACAACAGTATTTTGTAGTTCTCCAATGTCTTGTCTGTCTTGTCCATTATGTTGGAATCTCTTGATGTCAAGGACTGTCACTGTATTTCCAGAGCCAAGCAGGGGGTTTGACCCATAGTAGATAAAAACAGGAAAGGTGAATGATCCAATCAGAGACAACTCAAGATTTAATCACAGACCTAAGGAAATCTGGGTTCAATCTGGCTCCAGGTTCTAGGTGTAAGGAGGAGGAGGAGGATGGAGGGGAGAGGCTACACAAGGCAGGAGTCTACGCAGTCTAGGGGTCTTGAGAAAGTGCCATCCAGCTTGGAAAAACCAGCTGAGGCAGGAGAGGACCGACCTTTAAAAGCAAAACAACAGGAAGCAATTCAATGTGGTAAGGTCATGGAGGTGCCATGAGCTATTCACTTTGTTAAATTGTTAGTGTATTGGCTGTTGACCCAAAAAGAATACCTCTCTTGCCTATGATTTCTAATTTATCAATGAGCCTCTCTGGCTTTCTGGAATTTCTGTTAACACATGTAAGCATCTCAATGGTAAATTCCAGGTGTCACAGTTCTTATTGACATTTCTCCCAGGGTTAGACCTAAAGCTGATCCTGTGTCTGGACATCAACAAATACTTGATGAGCCCTTGCTCTGGATGAGACACAGGGCTAGGAGTGGGGAGGACAACACGATAGTACATAACTCAGTCTTTGAGTAGTTACAGTCTACCAGGGGAAACAGACACATTCTATCCTGTCTGAGGACCCCTCAGGGTGAGGATGGGGTATGGAGCAAGCCCAGCTAACAGCAGGCATCATGGTGGTCCAGGGACTGAAGACTGGCTGGGCTGGTGCTTACTCTAGAGGCTTAGGATAGGAGAGAGCCAGAAGGGGAAATAAGCTGTTTCCCAAGGTCAGTAAGAATCAATACCAGAGGAGCCCACTTCTATGCTCAAGTTTAAGGAGGAAGCACAGGGCCAAAATGGGAGAACTTTTGAAAAGTCAGAAGTCAAGCAAACTCAAGCAAAGACTGGAGTGCAGTAGACAGCGAGGGACAGAATGAGAGGAGAGAGAAGATCTAAGACACTTTGCCGTGAACTGGGCTGGAGGTCCCCATGCCCACTTTTGTTAGCCATTAGCCATACCTTTTGTAGGTGGGTAGATTTGTTTAAAGGCTCAGGGTCTGGATGTACATTTATGTAGTGCTTTAAGCCATGACCCAGAAAACCCAGTCCCAAGGTAGATCTGAGGTCAAGAGAATCCAGCAAATCCAGGGTAATTTCAAAGGAAGCACTCCTGGCCTTGATTTCTATTCTTCACACACCAAGGAGGGCACATATAGACCTCAGCCATTCTTAACACATTCCAGTTTTCTCTTCTATCCACTTTGCTCGCGGGCTGCAGCAGCTCCGAACTTGTTCATTCCCCAAACCACCGTGAAAAACCGCATCCTCTAAACCCTGCCTCTCAGACCTCGAATTTTCCTCACTCTCGTCTCCAGATTCTGTGCTTCTGAGTCTGCAGAGCTGGTCTGCTGAGTCGTCCCCTTCTCGGAGGGTGGGGGCAGGCACGGCCATAATGCTCAATAACGGGAAGGGGGTCAGGAGAGACTGGACACATTTCTCTTTTAAACATTATGTCCCATCACCTATGTAACAGACCACCCAAGCCGAACGTGAAGCAAATGCCTAGCAGAGGCCTAAAGCTGTGTGCGTGCAGGCTGAGCCAGCATTCCCCAACCTCACAGAGCTTTCCTGGCACGGTGCTGCGGGGTGTCCCAGAGAGGACATTTCAAGTCTTTCTAGGGCAAGGTCCAGTCTCCTGGTCTGTACTGACATTCGAGAGGCTGTCTCCCTGTGCCTCTGTGATGGTCTGGACTTCAAATGCAGGTTTGGTCTAGTGTTTCCCCGTTGATTTTCCTCCTCGCTGCTTCCATGTCCTCAACCAACATTATTAAATGCCTGTGCTTTGATGGTGGGGCACACCTTAGATTTTCCAACCATGAAACGATCCTATTCTATAACACGGCAGGCACTGCCTCGCTCAAACGCCTCTGAGTCCTGGAATCAATCCTGCCAAAGCCAAATTGTTGAAAAAAACCTCCCTAGCCATTTCCCATTCATCTCAAATGCTGAATTTCCTGACACAATTGCCCAGTCCTGGGTGTCTCGGCCGCTCTGTCTCACAGCTGGAGGAGGTTGGGATGATTTCCTCTCAGAGAGAAGCAGAGCAGGACCGACAGTGCCTCACAGGCAGCGAAAATAGAAATTTTTTGTGAAGTGTGAGTCCTTTAAGAATTAGCCTAATCCATAGACCGCACTTGAAGTGTGAGAATGGGAATTCAAAGTGGGTCCTGTAACGGCTGGTAAAGCCATTTAATGCCCACGTCAGCCACTTCCAGGCAGACCGGGCCTCCGAGAGGGCTCTGTCCCTGAGGAGTCCTAACCCCACAGATCTAGGGGGCTGAACATCCCCTAGCCAACATCGTCCCTGCCTCACACCCCGGTCAGCCATCCTATCCTTGACCTCTTCCCTCCCAACAACTCTGCGACAGGTCTGTGTCCTTCCCAGGAATTAGAGCTATGCTTCCCAAAGAGCTTTCTCCGGAACCCCAGTCCCTCAAGATGAACTGTGAGAAAAGGGTTCCTCAGTCAAATACATTTGGGAAAGGCCTCAGACTAGAACCCTTGTTTGGAGATTTATAGTGCAAGTTGGCTGTGTCTTAGTGTGGGTTTCCCAAAAGAATCTCTGAGATAAAGATTCTTGTTTCCTGAAAGATGTATTATAAGAGGGGGGAAGTGAGACAGTGAAGGAAAAGCAGCCCATAAAGGATGAGTTAGAGAGCCAGTGTACCACTGGGAACTGGAGCTTAATCCCACTGGGGAACTCTGCAATCAGTTAGAACACAGGCCTGCCGACCACCCCTGCCGAGGGCAGTGTGGGAAAGCCAGGGTGGTTCCATGCCACCTACTGTTGCTCTCTTGAGGGCTGCTCCCGGGGAACGTTCGTTCCTTGGCATTTCTTGCTTGCCTTGGGTGGGCACAGTGGGCTCAAGTGTCAAACCAGCCCTCAGGAACCGAAGTGCAGGTGCTGAGGATGGAAGCAGGGCTGCACGCTCTCAAGTGGGAAGAGCGAGGGGTGGGTGGACACCGACAGCGACTGCCAGTTTACTAACCCAGCATTTTCAGAACTTATTTGATAACAGAACTTTCTCTCCCCACCTGCCCTACAAAAGAACATCAGTTTACACACTGACAAATTTTGGATAAACCTGGCTCAAACACTTAGCAGGCAGACACATAAAACTAAAAGCTGGATGCGGTGCTTCTGTTATAAGAATAACAGGCTTTTTGGCCAGGGGAGAGGACACCTAAGGAGCGGGGTAAGTGCAGGAAGTGTTATCAGGCAGGGAGCCCACCAGCCCTTCTTTTCTTGGAAGCCTGCGGACATATTTGGCCCAGTAAAAGGAAGAAATGTCCTAACTGGCCAGCTACCAAGAGGATGGAAGGACAGTGAACTCGCAGCCCCAGACAAGTTCTCACAGCATCCAAGTTCTGGGGGAGGAAGTGCAGGGGACAGCATTAAGGGAGGGGATATTTGTTTGAAGGCCAGACATTCCAGCTCTGAGATTGTGTCATTTTAAAGTCTTCATTTTGATTCTTCAGACTCCAGGATCGAAGGGTAGGAAGAAGGGAAAATCCAGGGTTTTCTCCCCTATTGCTGGGCTTATTTGGCATCTCCAGCACTAGCTGTGGCTCCCAGCGCCCTGAGCAGCCTCTGCCGTGGTTTAGTTTCTGCTGGTAGGTACCAGCTTCCGAACTGCAGATGGAAGACGGACGGCTCACTTCTCTCACAGCAGAACTGCCCCCCCGCCCCCATTATGCATTTCCCCATTGGCTGAGGGGAAACCTGCCCTTTTCACAGAACCAGGGTGGGAGGAGGGTCCCATGTGGCAAAGGCCATTCTCTTTCTTCCTTCTTTTACCACTTTGTTAAAAGTCCCACAAGAAACTCAGCCTGTGCTGATTCCAACCTTGCCTCAAGCCTCTAGCTTACCAGGGAGGCAGGCAAACTCTGGGCTCTTAACTCAAAAAGTTGTGCCTTTCTGTTGGTAAGAAATAGTAGTTGTCCTTTGTTCAAAGAATCATAAAAATGGATTAGCCCCTTGGGAACCTACAGATTTGGTTTAAATTAATCTTCCAAAAATGTATGGGAGAACACAAAAGAAAAATCCCAGATTAATAATAAAAAAAACTGAGGCAGAAGAAAATTAAAGAAAACGAGCAGATTTAATTCCCTGATTCCAGCACCATTCCCCTGTCTGCTCTCTATAGTATTCTGTATCCTAACAGAGTGGCCCTGGGTATGTGGTGTGGTTCCAGGACCCTTCTAACTCAGTTTACTCAGTACCTTCTGACACTTCCCAGAGGAGAAATGCCCTTTTGCATTTTAATTCACCCAAAGAGACAAAGTTCTGGGCTGGCTCCAGGGGAGACAGTGCGTTAGGAAGTGGGGAGGAGGCTATGCTTGTCAACGACCTGCTTTTCTCAGATCCATTCCATGCATTTTTTCCCCCCTCGGTGTCATGGGAAAATGCACTTCACAGACTTCCTTGCTCCCTGGCTGGGATGAGAGGAGGAGAAAAGCCAACGTATTTCTTCCCACCTCCCTCTGTTTACTATGGCGTCTGTGGCAATGGCTATGTCTCCAACACTGCTTCAGCCTCCACCAGGCAGTCCCTCCTTCCATTGTCCCAGGTCCTTCCCGGCAGCGGTGCCATGGTTTTAGCTCCTACCAGAGGCCTGGCTTCTGGACGCTATAGACTCATCTCTTCCCACCGTCCTTCCAGCCATCAGGTGGTAGTGACTTCCTGCCTTTGCTAATTTTGTGCTCACCTCACTGTCCTTGGGTTGGCTTCTTGGCTCTTGCATTGCCTGTGTCACCAATTCCTTGTATTAAGCTGCTTCTCTTTGGAAGATCTAGAGTGATTTCTGCTTCTCTGACTTGATCCTAATTAAGATAGCGGTCTGTCCTACGGCTTGGGGACAAAAAAGTCCCTATTACCCTCCATGGGTCAATCAGATGAGAAGCTGACTGCCCCAAATGAGGAGTGTTCTTAACAGCAGCCAGGCTGCAAGAAGCCAGGCTTTGAGCCAACATCATTATCACACAACAGCTACAGAGGCCCCTCAGTGCCATAGTTTCCACAATTTCCCTCTGCCCTGACCCAGAACATTCTAGGATTGTTGCTATTACTTACTATTATTATCCTATTTTAGAAATATGGAAGTTGAAGCCTGAAGAGCTGAAATCAATTTCCAGAGGTCAGTGTGGGGTTTGAACCTGGGCAGTCTGTCTCCAGAGCCTGTGCCCCTGACCGCTATACTGCTTTGATCCCCAGACTGTGGGGGCTGCTTCACGGATAAAGATGCTCTCTCCAATCCAGCAGTAACGAGCCAGCCATCCTCCACACTCCCTTACCATCTATGTGGACGCTCTGAGGGCATTTGTGAGATGCTTGGTTAGGTTAGGGTGGGTGCCACTCACAGAATGGAGCAAAGCTCCTTACTCCATGAGCAGATGGAGCTGTGACACCACCCTCATTAGCAAATTCTCTGAACAATTGGTGACAACCATTGACGCAAACTTCTTTTCTTCCAAGAACGTTTTAGGCCATAGACTAAAAGGTATGTCCCTCCCCTTTCCCTTGGAGCCAGGCCTCATTAAGAAGAGAACTTAGTTGTGTCCAAAAGTTCATCAGAATGACAAATTAACTAAGCTTTTTATAAACTGTAGCCTCGGGAATGAGGAGGAACTGGGTTATTCCCCATGAGTCTGCTCCACTGACGCAGTTGTCTTGCAACAAGCCCTGTGTGGGGTGCCTGGGAAGGCACAAGGTGCCTATTAGGGAACAAGAGAGATGGAACTGAGGCTGACCTGATTTCTTACTGGGGAACTGTCAAGTGGCGTTGAGACTAGAAACACCAGAGGGAATTTGTTTCAGGTATTTATCATCATCACTATCATCATCAATGACAGCATCATCTTCAGCCCCACACAATATTTATTAAGTCTGTTGGGTTATACACTTTGTTATAGCAGTCAAATAAATTTGGGGTAATTAATTATGAAACTTGGGCCCACATCTGGACTCAAGTCTATCAATTAAACATCCATCAACCATTTTCTGAGCATGTGTGATATACTGGCTGCACATTAGAACCACCCAGAAAGATTTACAATAAATCCTGGGCCTAGGCCTCACCTCAGGCCAGTTACACCCAAATCCCTGGTCAAGGGACCTGGCGTTTGTATCTTTTAAAAGCCCCACTGGAGAGTCTAATGTGAAGCCGACATTGAGAAGAGCTGAGAGAATAAACGTGGTAGGAACTGTGGACAGATTAAATAAGCCCCTGACCTCTAGGTACTCACTGCCTCGTTTGGAAAACAAGATGCAGTTAAATAACAACGTACGTGTTAACTCATGAAACAAGACAACAACTCAAGAAGGGACAAACAAGTCCAGAGGGATGGAGATGAGAGCGGGTTCAAGTATTCAGGAGTGCTTTATGGAAGAACTGAGAATTGAGAAGGGACTGCAGGAGAGGCTGATAGCAGTTGGATCATGCCAAGCTGAGGCGGTCCCGTAGTTCTAGAAAAGAAGATTAAATTTGTTATGTCCTGAAAGTGGTAGCTAGATCAAGACCATATTAAATGGTGGGTCAGTAAGAGAGAAGATTAAAAGGCTGGTCATGGGCTGGATTGAAAATGGCCTTGACTATGTTGCACAACAGAGTTCTAGAACTTATTCATCGTGTATAAGTGAAACCTCATACCAACTGAACACAGTGCCTATAGCTAACACTACAGTATTGTGTACCCAAAAATTTGAAATTTGTTACCAGGGTACATCTCATGTTAAATGTTTTTACCACACAGACAAAAAAGGACACAAGGAAACTTTTAGAAATAATGTCTATTATCTTGACTGTGGTGATGGTTTCACAGGTGTATGCATATGTTCAAACTCATCAAATTGTATACATTAAGTATGTGTAGTTTTTGTGTATATCAGTTATACCTCAATAAAGCTGTTTAAAAAAAGAAAGAAAGAGATGAAAATGGTCTTTACTGCAAACTAAGATGCTTGGCTTTTATCCTGTACGTAATGGAAGACCTGCTGATTTCTGAGCAGGCAAGTGGCAAGATGCAGAGATTTTTGATTTTTCCTCATTGGTGGTTTGGATTTATAATATAATGAAGTTTGGTATGAACTGGAGTGGAAGAGAAGGACGTGGGGAAAGAGAGGGCATTTAGAAGGCTATTGTATTATCTCAGGAATGAGAACTTCGACCACGACAAAGGCTTTGCAGAGAGAGAAAGATGGAAGAAATGCTCTGGAAGAAGAGTCAATGGGCCCTAGTGACCTGCGGGTCCTGGCCTGGGTGACTTGGGGGTGGTGCTATTAACCAGACTGAAAGGCAGCCAGCCAGGCACAGTGGAAGATTTAGGATTTGGGGAAGCTGGCAGGATGTCAAACTGTGGCTCAGTCACTTACCAATCAAGTGAGCTTGGACTTTCAAATTCAGTTTTCATATCTGTATAGTGGATCTTATAATATCTGCCTTGCATGTTGGTTGAGAAGATCACAAATAATGTATATGTAATGCCTACTACAGGGCCTTGCACAGAGTAATAGCTCAGTTGGTGTTATTATTTCTAGTATTATTGTGAAACATAGGAAAAGATATTTGGGGGGATGAGGTTACGTAACAAGTTGTTCGTTTTTAAGACACGCTATACTTGCAGGATGTCTCAGCAGAAATGTCCAGAAGGCAGTAGGTAATATGTGCCCAGTGCTAAAGTAAAGGCCTGAAATAAAGACAGGAGGATCATCTGCATAGACGTGACCACAGAAACTTGAGGTGGATGAGAATGTCTGGGAAAGGTATGTAGAGTAAAGAGAAAGGAAGTTCAAGAATAAGGTTGGACTGTACGGAGGTTCCTCAAAAAATTAAAAAGAGACTATGGTTCAGCAACTGCACTTCTGGGTATCTATCCAAAGAAAACAAAAACACTAACTCGAAAAGACTTATGCATGCCTATGTTCACTGCAGCATTATTTACAACAGACAAGACATGGAAACAGCTCAAGTGCCCATCAATGGGTGAATGGATAAAGAAACATCACATATATACAGTGGAATATTACTCATGCATTAAAAAAGAAGGAACTCTTGCTGTTTGTGATTACATGGCTGGACCTCTTGAGGGCCAAGAGAAACAAGTCAGACAGAGAAAGACAAATACCATATGATCTCACTTCTATGTGGAATCTAAAAAAGAAACGAAAAGCAAAAAGCAAAAATCAAGCCATAGATACAGAGAACAGATTGGTGGTGGCCAGAGGTGGAGGGTGAGGGGTGGGCAAAATGGGTGAAAGGGGTCAAAAGGTACAAGTCCCAGTAATGAGACAGTCCTGCCACGTAAAGGGACAGCATGGCGACTATAGTTACCAATACTGTACAGCATATTTGAAAGTTGCTAAGAGAGTAGATCTTAAAAATTCTCATCACAAGAAAAAATGTTTGTAACTACCTGTGGTGACAGATGCTAACTAGACTTATTGTGGTGATCTTTTTGCAATATATAGACATATCGAATTATTATGTTGTACACCTGAAACTAATACAAAAAAAGATATGCTAATAAAAAAGAATGGGTTTGGATTTTGTATCAGTCGGGACTCTGGTTACGAGTGACAGAACTCTAACTCAACTGGCTTAAGAAAAGAAAATGTAGAAGGGAGGAACAGTTATCGACTTCAATAACCAAAGGGACAGGGGGAGACACATATGGCTTCATACATGGTTGCGTGGTTGAATCAAGTGCTCCAAGATGTTATGGATGACATGAGGATTCTTCCTTCTACTTTCCTTCAGGATGGCTTCATTATCAGGTGTGTTCTCCCTGTGTTATGGTAAAGATAGCCCCAGGGCTTTATTCTGTTGGCTTAGAATCCCAACAGAAAGAGGGCATGTCTTTCCCAACAGTTACAGCAAAAGAACCAAGTCTGTTTCTCATCAGTTCATTGGTCTTGGGCCCATCCCTGTGACAATCACTATGACTTTGCCCAAGTCTGGGTCACACAACCGCCCTCAGGCCTGAGGAGCGGGCTCAGGCCCAACCAAACATGAATGGAGGGTAGAGAATGGTGTCTGCCCAAAGGAACATTGGAGGTGCTGTTAGTCTACTAGAACTGGGGTCCACAGGCCAGATCCCTTCCTCCTACAACTCATTTTTGTAAATAAAGTTTTATCAGAACACAGCCACCTGCATTTGTTTATGCATTGTCCGAGCGGCTTTGAGCTATAGCAACAGAGCTGAGTGGTTACTACAGAGACCATGTGGCCTGCAAAGCCTAAAATATTTACTATCTGGTCCTTTATGGAAAAAGTTTGCCAACCGTTGCCCTAGGATCAAAGTCCAAGCTCCTTCTTTTTTTATTTCATTTGTCTGTTTGATTCACTCTTGTATCCCCTTTGCTGGAAGAATGACTGGTAGATGGTAGACACTTAGTGAGTATTTGTGGAATGAATGGATGAAGGGAAAGTGGGTACTGGGTTGGTATAAAGACTGGATGTCTGCTACCAAATCAGCACTTCATGGGGGATGGATTGAGGGACATGAGGAAGAGCAGAGGAGGAAAGGAGACTCACTCAGGAGCCACGTCTCTGGAGGCCCATGAGGAGAACAGCTCGGAGAGAAAGGTCAGCTGTGGGAAGGCCTGAGTGGTTTCATGGACCTGGCTGGTAAGAGGGCGTCCAGCATGCTGAGCTTCCCCGAGGCCGGTTCAGTGCACGCAGCCTGCAGAAGGGCTGGTGAGGAGGTGGAATCAGCTCATGTGTGCCACATCTGGGGACTAGGGAGGAGCAAAGCCTCAGCAACCAAAGGCCATGTGGGAAGGGGGACAATCTTTCACATCCAGATTGACAGGAGGGATGAAGGGAGAAGGCTCAGCTTCTTAAAATGCCTAGGTCCTTCTCTCCTGATCTTGGCTTGGAAGTTAAGCCGTGAGAGCCCAGCCTGTCTGCTCTGACACCCATCCTTCAGGCGGCTGAGAAGCAGACCACACCAAGTCCAGCGTCACACAGGGTTAAAAGGGTCTCCTGTCCGCCTACCGACTAACTCATGTTTTCCTCCAAGGTCCAGAGCTCTGGGCTTTTCCCGTGGGTTTAACAACTTCCAAGTCTTTGTAATAAGCCCTGGGGGAATTGTCCTGTATGCGATATTAAAATTTAAAGCAGGAAGTATAAGGGCTGGTCTTTCTTCTTTTTTTCTCTTGAACTTAATTCAAACACCTCTTCTGCTAACTTTATTAGAGTATATTAGTTGATCACCCAACATGGTTTCAGTTGTATTTGAATCAATTTTAACATTTGCAGAGAATCCTTAAAGGCAAGATCAAGAGTTACAATTCATTCCTCCAAGCGTCCATTCCCGCCCAGAGAAGTTCTTGACGCGCTGGTTTTCTCTGCGCACGTCTGGAGTGAACTAAGCTTAGTGAAAGCAGCAGCCAGCAGTCTCAGCACTCAGTAGGCGTTCGCAAATCCATTTCCCCTCCCTTCCCAGCCCTCCCAAGACGCGCCAGCGAGCGGGCTGGTGCTGCCCACCGGCCTTTGATGCTCAGAAGGGGAACTGCGGGGACTGTTTAGACTCCCAGAAAGGACAGGAGTCTTCGCATCAACTCACGGCCTGGGGTCAGGTATGCAAGGACTCCCCTGGGATGCTGTTTCAAATAAGCTTTTGCAGTTAGAGTTTGTTAACAAGGTTGTTTATGTTGTCATCCCAGGTAGGAGTTCGAGGTTTCGTTAAGTGATTGCCTGGGAAGAGAAGAGATATTCTGCCGCCTAATGGAGGGCTCTCTCTCAAGGGTGCTGTGGTGCTTTTCTCACTTGGTTGGTGGCAGCTGCTGGTGAGGGCATGAGGATAAAAGGAGGGATCGTGAGGCCCCAGGTGAGGTCTGCTCAGCCCACCCCTCACTCTTTGACAGTTGACTCTTCTGGACAAAAATCAAGTCAGAGCTGGGCCCCAGTTTCACAGGACACGTTGGACAAGTGAATTTGCTGAGTCACACCCTCTTCTCACCCGTCTCCAGCTCTGCACCTCCCACCCAGGGGCTCCCTGACCCGGCTGCCTCCCCCACCCCACACAGTGTCGGTGTGAGCCTACATTTGTGTGCATTTGTGTGTGTTGAAAACCAAAAAGCTAACTTCATCCTCCAAGAAGTAAAAATTGGATCAATGCAGGTGAGCAGGGAGGGAGGGATGGGGATGTTTAGGTTCCTATTCATGTCTAGAGACATATTTAGAACAGTTGAAACTCTTAAAGCCCTTCCTTTTGGGATCCTTTTGTGGTCCTGCATGTTCCAGCTTGCTGCCACTAGGGGCCGCTGTGGTCAGGGAGTAGAACCAAGAACGAGAGAGCTGTTTACAGAGAGGGAAAAAGAGAGAAAAGACAAAGCAACGATTATTTCAGTCCATGAATATTTTTGTGATTTCAGAGGATTTGAGTAGTGTGCTTGGCCCCTTGCCCCCATTTTGCAAGCATGTGACTCCTTTCTTGCAGAGTGGCCCTGCCAGGTCGGCCCCATCAGAAGTTCCCCTGCATTTGATCTGCAGGCCCTGTGTTGAAAAGGCTGCCATGGCTGCGATGGGCTGGGCTAGATGCCGTGCTTCATCTCCAACATGGTACTTAGGGGAAAAAGCTCTTCTGAGGATACAGAGAGGAGGTGGCTTCTCCATAGCAAGTCGGGAAACGATCGTGGCAGAGAGAAAACCAGATGGGGGCTGAGGGGAAGGTATGGTCAGCACCTCTACCCAGATTCTGTAACTCTCCACGGGGCTAAGACCAAGATAAGGAGCTGTCGGCACGTCTGTTTAATCCCACACAGCATTTATTGAGCGCCTACTACATACAGGACACCTTACTCTAGTTCAGCAATACTTATATGAGCCCTCTTCGGGAGAGCCAAGTTAGAAACGTGGAGGGATAGGTAGGGGAAGAGCTGAGAGGCTTTTGAAAACAGAGCTCACAGGAGCAAGGAAAGTAAGAAAAGCCTGTAAATTGCATCTATTTAATTTGCCAGGAAATAGAAACTGGATGGGGTAAATGGTGAATTAAAGGGTAGTGTGTGATGCTTCCTTTATTTCCTGCAGCTAAAAAGCAGGAAAGCTAGAAAAATGCATCCCTGCTGAGGGAGTGATTTCCTGCGTGTTGCTAAAAGGTCATGGTGGCATTGTTATTATTACTTTTGTCATTCTTATCTTGGACATTTTTTGCCAGTGTGAGCAATTGTCCACAAAGGACATGCATCATTGTTTATCAATTTAGCCCTTTCACTTTGAAAAAAAAAAAAAGCAAAAACTCATTTCTCCCCGATTGGAAATAGACCTGAAATCAGACAGTCTTCAAGTCACAGTATTTTGGTCTGGGCGTGGGCACTCATACTTTGGCACCTCAGGCTCCAGAAGAGGATCTGTAATTTCAGTGAGGGCAGCATCCTGGCAAGACGTCTGCGTTTGCTCTCTGCAGCCCTCCCCTGGGAGCAGATGGCTCTGGAGGGAAATAACACAGTTCGGAGCCATCATCCCTAGATTCTCCTCGTGTAGCCAGGCAGCCTTGATCTGGGCACGCTTTGGTGTCTAGCCTGGTCCCCCAGAGACAGTGGGAGATTTCTGGACATAGTCAAAGTTGGACCTGTGTGTAGAGGTATGGGGAGCACGCTGGGAAATGCTTACTCGTACTTGGTGTCTGTGCATATCAGTAAACTTCTGTTTCTATCTTCCCCTCCATTGCCCTCTGCCGATGGTACAAGAAGCATTAGGCAACATGTGTGCGACGAGCCTGGTCCATTGTCTGGCAGGTTTCATGTGCTCAACTTTGTGATTCTCTCCTCCTCTTCTCCCTTCCCCATCAGCTTGCACCTCCCCTAATCAGAAGCTGTCAATCCAGTGACCGCTGGTGAGGAAAGACTGGCCTCCTATCTGGTGAGTCAGGAATGGCCACGGCGGTCAGTTCAAGGGACCAGAGGACAATTTTCTCGGGCTTTCCAGGGCCAAGTGGAGGAGCATCATCAGGGTGAAAATCTGGATGGGAAGCTGATAACTCAGAGAAACAGACCTAACAGAGACACTGTGGGAGTCTGAGAGGCCTCCTTTTGCTGAGAGCAGAGGGCTTTAAGAGTCTTCTGGGCTCTGCTTGAGTTATGTGTCTTCTGCCTGTGAAGCATTTGACAGGTTTAAATGCGTTAGACTGAGCGGGTTTGTTGTGAAATGCAGTATACATATGCTGAGTATTTTAGCAGAATCATAGTCACCAGGAATGCCTTCTTCTGGTGTGAAAACACAAATACTTCCTCCCTCCTTTGATCACAATTCCCAGCACAGAGACCTCTGGATTTACATAAATGTAAAGATGAATTTGAATGTCTAGGAATCACACCCTACCAGATTTCTCAGTTTTGTCTTTTTTGTGGAAGGTTCAGCACTCAAGGACTCTTTGAGATGGAAGTGGCTACTGACACTAACGTCTCTGAGGACTTTCATCATTGTCCTCCCTGCCCAAAGGGTTACTCAGGAACAGCAGCACCAGCATCCCTGGAAGCTTGTGGACGAGCAGAATCTCAGCTCCAAACCAGACCCAAGGAATCAGAGGCTGCAATTTGACAAGACCTGCAGGTAGCTCACGAGCACGTGGAGGTTTGGGAAGCACTGTTCTTCAGCTCCGACATGTGCCAGCCACTTCCCCCAAAGACAGCCAGCTCTTCGAAACTTTTCTACTCATCAGCTATCATTGAGCTTTCTGAAGCAGCATGTAGTAAGTCAGCCCCTTCTTTTCCAAGGAAACCTATCACTTCACTCACCCCGTAAATATTTTTGGTGTGCCCACTTGGTGCTCAGTGTTTGCAGGGGAGGAAAGATAAATACGTGCAGAAGCAGTTCTGAATCCCATTATTCCTCCTTCAGGCTCCCGATTCAGTTGTTTCTCAAATGATACGGCGTTCAGACTCCTTTGTCAATCTTCTTCAGCTCATCCAGTTGTCAAAGTAATTCTTTCAACATTAATTCATTCAAAAAGATTGATTAAGTCCCTCTTAAAATCTGGGAGTTAAGACCATCCATTTCATTTTTCCTTTTTTCTTAACCATAAGATCCTGCAACCCCACTGCTGGATATTTATCTAAAAGAATTGAAATCAGGATCTTGAAAAGATGCTAGCATCTCATGTTTACTGTAGCACTATTCCCAATAGCCAAGATGTGGAAACAACCTAAATATCCACCAGCAGATGAACGGATAGAGAAATTGTGGTAGGGGGCTGGCCCAGTGGCGCAGCGGTTAAGTGTGCACATTCTGCTTCTCGGCGGCCCAGGGTTCACCAGTTTGGATCCCAGGTGTGGACATGGCACCACTTGACACGCGATGCTGTGATAGGAGTCCCATGTAAAAAGTAGAGGAAGATGGGCATGGAGGTTAGCTCAGGGCCAGTCTTCCTCAGCAAAAAGAGGAGGATTGGCAGTAGTTAGCTCAGGGCTAATCTTCCTCAAAAAGGAAAGAAAGAAAGAAAGGAAGAAATTGTGGTATATACATGCAATGGAATATTGTTCAACCTTAAAAAAGAGGGAAGTTCTACAAATGAACTTTGAGGACGTTGTGCTAAATAAAATAAGCCATCACAGAAGGACAAGTACTGCATGACTCCACTTGCATGAAATATCTCAAATATTCAAATTCATAGAATCAAACATTGGGATGATGGTTTCCAGGGGCTGGGGGTGGGGTTGGGGGGTGGGGGGTGGGGTGGGGAGATGGAAATGGGAAGTTACTAACCGACTGGTATAAAGTTTCAGTTAAGCAAGATGAATAAGTTCTAGAAATCTGCTGTACAACATTTTAGCTATCATTAGCAATATTGTATTGTACACTTAATTTGTTAAGAGGGTAGATCTTGTGTTAAGTGTTCTTGCCACAATAAAATTAAATTTAAAAATCATATATTTCTAATATAGCCTGAAAATTTAATAATTTAGAAGGACTTCTATTTCTGTGGTCTGGACAGAATTATCTGGGAGTCTCTAGTTTGAGTGCCATCTCTACAACTAACCAGCTGTGTGACTCGGTGGATGGGGAGGGCGCAAATTCTTTTACTTCTCTGGTCATCTTCATCATAAAATGAAGCCTTTGGAGCACATCACTAAAGTCCCTCCGTGGTCTACGTTTTATTCCAGATGCTAAGAAAATCAGGAAAAGAGACACTTTGCCACTTCACACCACTTGGTGCACACCACTTCCTTTCTACCGTATTTGTTGAGCCCCCCCTTTGTCAGGCACATTTCTAGGCCATGGAGAGGCAGCAGCAACTGGAGCAAACAGCCTCCATTCTAGGAAGGAAAGACCGAAAACAGCGGGGTCCCTCTCGTCGAACAGCTCTCTGGCCCACATACTGCGGCTCAGACTGAGAGTTGCTGGAAAGACAATGGGGGGAGTCAGGAGAGAAGCATTTGCTGCTTCTGTTGCTGTAGACCCGACAGTTGTTTCTCATCTCTATTTTGCAAGCAGCCTTCTTAAGAATGAAAGAATGAATAAAGTAAAATAAAAGCTTTTGGGTTTCGGCCAAATTGGCTCTTTCATTTAACACCGACTCCCACAAGGAGAACTATGTTGCTTTTCCTGTACAGCAAGAGGAGGAAAAGAGGAGAGAAGCAGAAAACCCACAGCATCAGGGAAGTGGTCGCCATTCATCCCGTGGGCAGCAGGAAAGAGCCTGAGTGAAGTGTGCTCCTAGGCACGACTTACAGAGGCCATTCCACTGAGTGCTCTGCAAAGAAAGCTCAGCCATAAGATGGAAAGTGCAGGTTTATGGGCAGCCCAAGGAGTGGACGCTGCCCTGGTGAAGGGTCGGGGGTGAGTGCTTCAGACCCAACTGGTTGACATTTCTGGGCAGGCTCTCTCAAGGATCTCCGCTGCACACAGCAGCAAGACTTGGAGGACAGCCTTTCTACAGGATGCCTGCCATTCTGCTGGTGCAAGGAATCATTTGCAAGAGCAAATGACACCTTGAACAAGCTTTGTGATGGAGAGGCAACTCCGGAATGTTCCTGAACAAAGCCTGTGTCCTTTCCCTCAGGCAATCCCAGCTTAATGCAGCCTTTTGTCCCAGAGTCCCCCCAGAACTCCTCTGTTTGGCCATGAATCCACCATCCTGGAAGCTCCAGGGTCCCCTCACTCTGATTCACCAGTGACTGCTGAATGTCTGCCAAACTCAGCATCTGCTCATCTGTAGCTGCATGGCCCAAGGAGGATCTAGTCCTCTCTACTCCTTTTACAATTTTTTGCCTGTCCATCTAGGGCCTCAGTGACCAAGTAGGGGGCTGGAACTTGGGAAAGATTATAAGCCCTGCCAAACCCTTTGTGTCAGTTAGGGTTCTGGGCAGCACGCAACAGAAAGCAACTTTGGCCTCTTGACACAAATGGAGATTTACAGGAAAGATAGAACAGGCAGGAGCTGTCCTCTCTCAAGCGTGGATGCCATGGCCACCAGCATCTCCACCACTGCCATGATGAATGCCCTTCAACCGTTTACACTGTTCCTTTCAGCACTTTTCCAGATTCAAGGTCTGGGGAGAGAGCACCTGTCCTATCAGCTATCCTGAAGTGGATTTGGCTTCCTTAGTTTTTGTACTGAAAAGCGATCACCTGGAATTATTTTTCACCAAGACTATCTCCAATGGGCAGAAGCAAAGGATAATTCCCCCAATAGGGAATAGGGAATCTTCCACAGAAAGGGATGGATGTAAGGCAGCCAAAGCTGATGGATGTTCACTACAGAATCGGCCCAGCCTCCAGCTTGCAAAAGACAAAAGAAAAGAAAAATACAATGGAAGGTGTCTAAAGCTCTTCCAGTTTTACCCGCCTTGTGTCTTTTGAATATACCAGGGGTAGCACATAGGAAACCCCACCCGGATTAGCACGTGGGGACCTAGTTCCAGCACCACCGTCTCCCAGCTTGGTGTCCTCGTCTGTAAAACAGAGCTAGTCTTGTCAACCTTGCAGGGTTGCTGTGAGCACTGAATGAGAAAATGAGTGTGAACGTTCTTCAAGAGCAGAGCTCATCCTGGAATTGAGAGATATTCAGCTTGCTGTGAATGGACCAGCTGTGCCTGATCAGCAGCTTTTCATTCCCTCCTACCCTCACCGCCTCTTTTCATTTGCTTTTGCTCCATTTAGGTAGCTGAGTTTTACGTAGCTTTATTCCTAAGGGGGTTTGGATTTCAGGTGGCAGAATTTCCTCCTTTGTTCCCTGGCAGGCTGGTTTTTGCTCACATCCTGTCCTGTCGTGGGGGCTTTGTCCTCTTCCTTTGGGTTCCATGTGCAGCTGATGGAAGAGCTGGGACAAGTACGGGGATCACCCTCTGATGGATAGCCTTTCCTCAGCAACCACAAAGGATCAGGGTACCTTTTCCTCATCCAGCTCCCAGGGAGTCATTCCAACCCCCTACCCCAGCACATTCTTCCTCCTTTTCCTTCTTTTTCTATATGTGACTGCAATGGGACCACTGAAACCCAACAGTCTGAGTGAGATGTTGCCAGCATCTCTGTCCAAGGCTTTCAGGGTCTGGATTTAACACACCTATTCTACTCCGACAAGATGTCAGTCAGCTGTAACAGTAACAGATTGAGATTCTCATTGAAAAGAACCATGGAAAAAACAATACCCTCAGTCCTCTGGGAATGAACACCCAACAACAAAATACAGCCAATTAAGAGAAGTCAAAATAAAGAAGTAGGGGCGGAGACGCCAAGGAAAAAGCACAGGTTCTGAACGTGAGAGTCACTTCAACACAAACCAAGACTAAATAAATTGGGAATTATAATTATACAACAGCCTGCAAATGTTAAGCCTTGAAAATTAAAAAAAAAAAAGCAAAACTAAAAAAATAGGGAAGGGTAGTACTGATTTCTAAATCTTCCATAGAGTGGAGTAAATAAATGTGATTTACAATTGACATAGCTAAAAAAAAATATGACATTTTCAAGTTTTAATTATCATTATTATTTTAATCTAAAAACTCTTTTAGAAATTAATACCCGTACTGGTACAGTAACTTTCACTTGAAATTCATAAATTCTTTTATGAATTTCTTTAATGTCATTTTTTTCGTACTAAATTCAAGTAAAACTAAATTAAACTTCTTTTTTAAAAATAGCATGAAATGTAGTTTACTTGATTTATCTGGCCTCCCATCTGTGTATATACAAAAAAGAAAGAGAAATTTGGAATGATGTTCTTGTAATTTTAAAAATATTCACCTTATTTTAATGATATCCATTTCTAGGGGTTAGATTTGGGGTAATTCTTTTACTTCTCTGTAGATTTGGCATTGCTTAAATTCTTTATAATAAACACAAACTGTTAAAAAAAAAAAAAGGCCCAAAACAATCATTACTCTCAAAATAAGCATCTTGAAGAAAAGGACTCTGGGTTAATTGGAAAATCAGCTGTAGAGATGAATAATTTAATGTGGATTCTTAGGATAACATGCATGATTATTCTTGTTTACATAGATTATTTGAACATATCTATAAATCCTGCTGATTTATAACTCAGATGCATATATTTTAAGCTTAAAGACTTCCAATTTGAAAATTTCTGTGTATATTAATATATGGCTATGTCATTGTTGACACCCGTGTTTTCTTAATCCATGTTGGGGGGCAGAGCTGGTGATATAGCTGGGGCAGAGGGTGAAGAATGAGCCCCTGTGTTAAAGGCAAATGCATTTATCATGCTCTGTGCTACCAGAGTGAAGCCAAAAGTCAAGACAGAATAAGGTGAGGATGTGAAAGAAGGGCTGAAAGGAAAGCCTCCTGTCAGTGACAGCAAGTTGAACACTGTGACTTAAGGCCCTCTCTTCATGCCTCCACCACCTCCAGTTTGGGCTTGTTATAGTGACAGCCCCATGCTTTAAGGCTTTCTCTTGTTCAAGTTATTTTTCCCTGGGTGGCAGTTTTTCTGTTCTCAATTCAGGGAGCATGAGCTCAGAACAAGTGTGTAGTTCGAGAGGCTAGCTTGTGGAAATCAGCGTGGTGATGGGCTGCTTTTCCCAACCCCCAGCCCCTACTAGGAAAAGACCCGGGGAAAGGTGATCACGTAGTACCCTCTGCAAAAGCGAATGGTTTTAAATTTTAATTGATCTAGGCAAATTATATTTCTCTAAATTTATGCCAACATTCTGACCTGAGCCCAGACACTGCTGCCACCTGAAGCACTGATATTTAACCATGATCTTCCACATTTATGCCCAAAAGCAAGGAATAAATGACCCAAGTAATGTTCATTTCTACTGAAACTGTGGGAAATTTTTTAAATTGCTTGCCATAAAAAAATCAGGGAATGCATGTATTTTTATCTACCAATGGAGAAGTATGTAGCCCTGTTTTGTGTGTATTTAATAAATTCCTCCAAGATGGTCTGCAAACCTCATCTCATAACAATGGTGGCCTTTAGAGAGAAAGGAGGGGACGCAGACCCGGCACAGGGAGCAAAGGGGCCTTAACACAGGGACGTCTGTAATGTCCTCACATCTCCTCTTCTCCCCTCTTCCTCTCCCTGCTTTTCTTCCTTTTGTTTTTCTTTTTAAGAAATCTAGTCATACTTTACTTCCATGACTAAACGTTACTTCTGCAGATTTGGGAATAGTACTCTCCAGAAGCGTCCAGTTATACACTCAGTGACTGCCCGGCGAGCCGCTTCTTCAGTTGTTCCAAAACTGATACCCGTGCTGTGTGATGCCGCTGATTCCATGTGGTCACTGGGATTAATTGAGATATGAAACAAATGGGTATATGATCTGATATTTTGTCCGAGGAAATATTATTTGCAGCTGGAAAGAGTAATGACACTGTTCATGTGAGGCACACAGTATTCACTCAACAAAATGTTTGTTAAGTAGCTGGTTGGCTGGCTGGCTGGACAAATGACTAATCCGGTGTGAGAGACAATCACTTGTTAGATTGAGCATGACCTTGAGCATAGGTTATAAATTTGAAGAACTTCGAAGAAAATGAAAGTTAAAACATTCTCATTCACTTTTGGCCAACAGCTGAATTTGGTAAAGGAAGTATTTCTTGACTTGAAATAATCAGCAAACTGAGAGTTTGGACAAGATGATCTAAAACTCAGCTAAGCTGAGACTCGGCGAGGATGCGACCGGGGAGCAGTAAACCGCTTCTTCCCTCTTGGCGAAATGAGAGGAAAACATATAAATGAACACCAAAATCATTGCGGAATGTAGCAGGGTGATCACACAGGCTGCAGGGAGGACAACTGTGCCCAGAGGAGCCGCAAAGCCGTCGGGAACACGGAATTGCTCCACAAACACGGGCTCTATTCCACAAGGGACGGCGGAAGGAGACAGCCAGCACCGCAGCCGAGTTTACTCTCTGCCCCAAGCGTGATAATGGAAGCAATAATCCCGGAAAAGGAAGCAAGAGACTCATCCTCTCAGGGGTGCTCAGTGAGAGGGGACTAGGAAGAGCCACTTTTGCTTGACCAATGTGATGTCTTTTCCTAAGTGATTACCTCCTACTCCCTCGCTTTCCACTTCCCAGCTCAGGGTCCGCCCTCTCCTTCCCACCAAAGCTCTTTATATTTTTTACAGCTTCGGATGTGGAGAAAAATGAACATTGGATGTGGAACATAAAACTTTCATCCTGTGTTTCCACTACTAGCCCATTCCGTCCCAGCCTCTCAGGGAAAACAAAATCTTTTCTCTAAGCTCTCAAAGTTTTTCAATAGGCATCTGGCTAGAAAACGCCTCCGGTTTATGCAGCAAAGACTCTCCAGAACTATATTTTGAAAGGCTCAGCGTTGTAAGATGCCCCGGGGCCCCTGGCTTTCCAGGAGCTGCTGGGCATTTTCACAAAGGGAATGTCAAGGTAGAGAGCGCCCTGGAAATTTGTGGGAACAAGAGGGAAATGGGTTTTCCTATTTCATGCAGCCATCTAAAGAGGGCAGACTGAAGCTCTGGGTGGAAAGAAGAAGGGAGAAAGAGACAAAGTCCCCCTCCCTCCCAACTCCCACCCCACACAAAGGCTGGCACTGATTGACTTTCAAAGTGCCATGTACCCATCTCTGCTTAAAACGCACACTGTCAAACTTGTTTTTCTGCGCCTTGAAAAATTCTGTCAAATGCCATAAGCCATTCTGTCAAGAAAACTCTTGTTTTTAACTGCCAGTTCCTTTGTCTTGCCTCTTTCTTATTCAAAGAATTAGCTTTCTTCATGGGCTGTTGACCAAAGATGATGGAGGAAACGGATGTTCCAGTTGGTCATCCCAGTGACTGACTGTGCTATTTGGTGACACACTAAGCCACTCGCCTCCAACTCAAATGCCTACAGGGATAAGGCAGGCCACATAAATGAGCAAAGCAGTCTTGATGGCAGCTTTGGCCAAGTGGACTGTCCTCATGCCACCTAAAGGGAGCGCCTGGTCCTCAGTTCCAGCTGACCGTTGACCTGCAAGTCTGGTGCTGGCAGATCTGTGGATCTGTTCTATCCACTTCAGGAACAACTAGAAAACTCAGAGAAATATAAAGGGTAAGATAACTGCTGTTCCTGAAGCTGTTCAGCTTGCGGTAATTATTCCGGTGGCAAAACTCTGCTCTCCCCCTTCTAGGGAATTGTCTTGTCTTTCTCTTATTCCACGACTCTAAAATGTGATTTGCCAGAAGCTACTTTATCTCTTACTCCACAATAACTTCTCCAAGGATGGGCGCTTAACCCAGGCTGAATGATCCTGGTACCTCACCCTCCTGGCCACAGTGACTGGTCCAGGGGCTGGGCATGTGACCCAATCTGGCCAGTCAATATCCTTTCCTGTTTGTTTTCTTTTTTTAAATTGGAGCATGGAGCTAAGAGCCTTCTTTTCACTGTGAAGCTGGGCTGATGTCAGCTAAGAAATAATTGGTAGCCCTGAATCCTGCTTTGCAGAAGAAACCAACCTGAAGGAGATATAGAAACACCTGGAGATCAGAGATAGAGTCCTGAGGGCAAAGTTCCCAGCCTCAGTTGTCTCAGAGAGAAACTCCCTTCTGGTTCTTTTCAAGGAGTGGTTGTATAAGCCCTTTTTGTGTAGCTAATTTGAGTTGAGCTTCTGTCACCTGTAACTCAAAAAACCCTGACAGATATGTGGACTCTGTGGCCAGACTGCTTGGGTTCAGTCTGACACTTGCCAGCTGCGTGATCTTGAGAAAGTCCATTAACCTCTTTGCCTCAGTTTGCTTATCTGTAAAATTGGAACATAGGGTTGTTGTGAGGACTAAGAGTCAATAAATCACCCAGAACATGTGTTGTCATCAAAGTGTGATCAAGTGGCAAAAAATAATTAAATACCCCAGATGAAGGGACTCAATTGTCTGCAACTGGACCCAAACTGTCTGTACTTCTGCTCAAAGAAAAATATAAAACCTGAAAGGTGAGTTGTCTTCTATCAGGTTCTTGCCCTTCAAAGAAGAATGGGAACTCTGCATAAGAAAGATGTTTCTCTTTTCCCTTCCCAAAGAGAAGGAAAAAAGAACCTTATAAAATCAAATTCCTATTGCATCAAGAAATTGGAAGACAAACTAGACAGGAACTCTAGAACAAGGTGGAATTCATTAATATTCTGAGAGGGATGGAAAGTTGGAGAGATAGGATAGTCATTATAAGACATTTAAACACCCACTACAAAGAGAAGTTACTAATGGATGAGTGTAGGTATAATTTAATGCTTGCATTTATGAGAAAATCCAGGAAATGACAGGCCTGTAATTTTTACTTTAGCAGAGGAGGTAATGGAAATGCTGTTCAGGCTTAGAGCAGCAGAGTGCTGTGAAAGTTATTATTTAATTAGGAACTGTAAGTGCACATTCAAACATGGCAAGAACTGTCACTTTGCATGCAGTAGGTTCCTTGGCATCTCGAAGAAGTGAAGAGGCAGCAGAGAAGCGAGCTACCAGCTTTCCAAGGGTGGATGTCTGAAAGGCAGCCCAGGAGGAGGATCTGGGGCCACGAGTCCAAGGAAACCTTCCCTGCAAGCTGCCTGTACCCTCGAGAGCCTTTGGTGCCGGTCGCAACAGAAACAGTGGTCATCTGCAAGAACGCAAGGAGAGGAACAAGGTTGAGCAGCCATTTCCTTGTTTTAGGGACTGACCTGAGAAAGGAAGAGAGTAAACGAATGTTCCAGGCATTACAGTTTTGGCAGGAGAATCAGCTTTGTGAAGGTCTAATGATAAAGCATCAGGTTGAGGCCACAGAGTCAAGGCATGGTGTGTCCCCTCCTGGACGTCTTCAGGAAGGGATGTGATAGCTATCTGAAGACAATGCCGGAAGAGTAAGTGGGACTGGTCCATTTAGGGTGGTTCGATGGCTCTTTTGCTCACCTCCACTGCCTCCACAACACAACATATCACCAATGGTTATGTTGACATTAACAGACTGTCATGGAAAATCCAGCCCCAAATCTCTTTGAAAGACAAACAAAGATTACATGCAAAGTTCATGATGTCTGGGAAGCCCTCTCTGTTAAAATGATGGCGGAAGGCAGGTTGCAAGTTTGAGGAAGCCCAGGGCTATGTTTGACATGACTTTTTTGCCAAGAATGGACAGCAGTCTTAAAAAAATGGTTATTTCCGGGCCAGACATTTTCTCTTGGAGGATCAGAAAAAGGGAGGCTTATCAGTCACAAAATTTATGTCATTCACTTGTGTTTGAAAAGGATGAAAAAAGAAAGCAAATCAGAGACTGACTTGGAGAGTCCATGGAGAGTGCTTTCCAAAGGTCAGTTTAATTGACCCCAAGACAACTGAGTTTGGTTGCAAACCCCAGGGCCCCATGACTGAAAGTATTCCTGGATTGTCTTAGGGGACATCAATCTTCATTCAGAGGGCCATTGTGTCTCTTCTTAGTGTCTGAAAGCTCGTGCTGCTGTGTAGTTGTCAGCTTAATCTCCAGGTTATACCCACAGGAGGTGGCCAGGTACAGAGAAGCCAGTTTACCCGAACCAGATGACACAGACTCTTCTTCCAGCTTTGGCTCTGATTCCAGTGACCTTAGGCAAGTCGCTTTTCCTGTGTAAGCCAGTTTCCTTTACTCTGAACTTGAAGAAATGAAGAGTAGTTGGTTTATGATGTCCCTTTCAGTGTTAAAGTTCTCTAAGATAAATTTTTCCTATGATAGAAAGAGAAGCTATAGTATGAACATTTGAAAATGTATTTTGAGAGAAGCAAATTTAATAATGAAAGAAATGTTGACTGAGAAAGCCAGACAGAGCAAGGCCAGTGCCAAGATTGCTGGGGCTCAAGAGGGAGGAGGAGCACATGTTATAGGGAACATGGTGGCAGAGAAAGAAAGCAAGGAACCTTGAAAAGCAAAGTGACAAGACAGAATTAAGAAACACAGGGAGCAGAGTGAGTGCAGATAGCAAGTGAATTCTACACCAAGCTCTGCTCTGAGGTTCATTCTTCAAAGTCAAGTTTCAGGTTCACCTCCTCGAAGCTTTCCCGGGCCAGTCCCACATGCAGTCCTCTGGACAGGTCACACTTCTCCCAGAAACCATCGGTGGCTCTTCATGGCCTGGAGAATAGAGTCTAAAATCCACATCCAGTCTCCAAAATTTGTTTACTAATTATATTTCCAGATCTCTCTCTAACCTGTCTCTGGCAAGGGCTGAATACTTTATCCTTTCTAGGCTGTTCCTGAACATCCTCCCACTGTTTGCCTCTTCTGGAAAGCCCTTCAGCCCCCTCTCTACTGGTGGAGATACCCTTTGCTTTCGAGATCTATGACACCATTCCTGACTCCAGGAGTATTTTTATCCATCAGGCTCTCAGGGTTTTCATGAGCCTATGACAGTGTTTGAGACCTGCAGTGGAGGGGAAAAAATAATGAGTTCCAAAATATGAAAACTGAAAAATCAAAATAATATTTTGAAAACAAACTTTGACAACAAAACATTCTATTTAACATGAGAACTGGATGTATTTTAATATGATTACCATGTCTTGGGGTGGGGTCTTCAAAGGAAAGAGGGCCTGCAGCTTACAGATGTCTCATAAGAGGAGACCCATGCTTGGAGGACTCCACCCTCCTTCTTGCTTCTTTGGGACTTTGGAGATGCATCTGTCACACCGCTCATCTCACTCTGCACTGTGTCACAGTGACTGTGTCTGCTGCTGCCCGCTCTCCTTGAGGGAAGGAACCCTGTCTCTACCAGGGGCTCCCAATTAGCAGCCCAGAGGCCAATAGACAGGCTTTCGAGTCAGGAGATTTCACCAAATGCCCAGGTTTTTGGCTTCTTTTAAAAGTTTAGATGATCTGGCCATACCACATTATCTTACCTGTGTGCCGGCTGCTAGGTAACGGGAGCTGAGCGGGTGGGGCCTGCCGCCTCCTGTTTGCCGAGCCCTCTCTTGCTCACCTCAGCTGTTCCCGTCAGTCAGCAGCTCAGCAACTGCACGTGCTGAGACTGCGGCCCTCCTGTCTTACTCCTTTTTGTGTTACTCCTCTGCCTTCTCTGCCTAGTGTCTTGTGTAGTGCACGGGATCAGTATGTATTTATTGAGCACATAAGTGATTACAGGGTTTGGCGCTTGATGTCCCCTGGAATTCACTGTCAAAATCAGACTCTGAGTTGCACAAAGCAAGCTTTAGCCATTAACTCATAACATGACACTATTTTCCCTCTTTCAGCTGGTGGAGGGAGAGAGGCTGATAATAAGCCATGTGGAATATAATTGGATCATTTTACTGAAAGTGATCAGAGCAGTAGCAAATTATGTCTGTATGATGGATCTCCAGCCTTACCGAATTTTCTGTCAAATTTGCAGACAGATTACCTTAACTCCAAAATGATGTATCTGAAGATTTTTTTAATGCAAGAGTGTCAGATGCAATGGAAATTCATAATGAAACATAAACTGAAAACAAGGTGACTGCCTCCCATCTAGTGCTTTTATTCTTCTTTCATTGAACAAAATTAGTCTTTTCCATAAATTGATAAAAATACCCTTTATAAGGTGAGAAATTCAGCTGAAAGGAAGGCCAGAGAGGCCTGCGCATTGCTGAGCAGAGATTTAAACCCATCATTTCAGAAAACAGAAATGTCTTCAAAATTTCAAATTTGCTTCTGAGACCCAAACTGCGGAGGTCAGGTTTGAGAAACATGTGCAAAAACATTCGTTCCATAGCCCAAACTGTGGAACGTAAGGTGATATTTTCTGTGACAGCCTGACCTGAGTCGCATGTACACTATAGGCTGGCAGGGCTAGTCTATGTCAACGTGGATGAGCATCCCAACTTCCCAGCCACACTCTAAGCCCCTTGAGGGTAGGGAGTGCCTCCCTCCACTCAGTCTGTCTTTGATCCCCTGCCACAGCACTCTGTGCATAACTGGCACCTGGATATTTATGATTACTTGGCTAATGAACATGCCAAATCCATTTGCCATTAAATGCAGCAAACCTTCATGCAACGCACTCAGAAAAGTAGCAAGCTCTAAAATCTGTGAAGGCCATGGAAAAGTGAGTAGATTTATAAGGAGAGCCTTTGTTGTGAATAATTCATGCAGGAAGAAAACTACAATTGGAGAAGAGTGCTCACTCCTGATGCTATGGGTAAGTTTCTTTACCACCTTGGTAATGGGAAATGGGATTTATACATTGGCTGATTGCATGAAATCAAATGTAGTTGTTCAGTTTCAGAGATGGGATTTGACTTTGTGAAATACTCAAATCAAGGAAGTAATGAACTAGAATGCAATAGAAATCTGTTGTAGCATTATTTCACAAATCAAGAATATACCCAGTATTATCCTTTAAGCATGATGTGTGTTTCTAACTTTGACCAAATAGTCATTGAAACCAACAGTCGTTGAGGCCCAGATAGACAAAGGAACACAGTAGATAAGATTGCTCTTAAGGAATATTTCCTCCTACCCACCTCATCCAGTCTCCCTGCCCCTTGACTTTGAGCTGAGCCATGTGACTTGCTTTGGCCAATGAGATGTTGGTAGATGGGACTACAAGCAGAGGCTTGAGGGATGCTTGAGGGATTGGTTTTACCCCCTTGTGCTCCTGCCATTGACATGAGAAGAACATGCCCTGGGTGGCCAAGGCCTCTTTGGTCAGGGTTCTGAGCTGAGATCTGTGAGGCAGAAGCACATCAGAGATCTTCATGCATGTGAGTGAGCATCTCTTTGGGGGCACTTTGTAATGCAGCAATAACTGACCGACACAGGTGGTCTACGTGCCAGGTCAGACAGCCGACAGATGGTGTTTTACGTATGTGTACCAGGAAACTTGAACATGCATGACATCTCAGCTCTCCATCTTACAGAAGGGCACGGAGAACTGGGAAGTGTTATGCTTGGGGACCCACAAAGCCAGTGATTGGACAGAGAGAGAAGTAACTATGGATGTTGATTCTAGAATTCCGGAACTGGGCTCCTGTCACATAGCTGTGCTCTGAAACAGAGCCCACCTTTACTGCTTTGAAAAATTCTAGTATCAAAGAGCTACACGAATAAACCAACGAATCACAGACCTCGAAACTCTCTCTGTCTCCCTCCCCACCGCTTTCCTCTCTTCGTCTCTTCCTCTCTTCCTCTCTCCGTCTCTCTCTCTCTCTCTTTCAATTGAGGGATAGAGACAGTGTGGTATAGTTAAAGTACACTGGAGAAAGGGTCAAGAAAACTATGTTCCACTGCTGACTCTGCCACTCTCCCTCTGAGACTTTGGCTAAGTTACTTTACCTCTTGGAGCTTCGCTTTCCTCATCAGGAAAGCAGAGCTGGTAATACTTCTGCCTCGCAGAGGAATTGAAGGGATTTATGAAATAACAATTCTAGAGCGCTCACGAGAACGTCTGGCTCAAGCTCTGCCTCTGGGGAGAAGCAGGTATCTCTTCCTTTTACAACATCCTGCAGCAGAAAAGTTTACGTATTTTCCCCCTCTGTCAGGTAAAAACGTGCTGAGCCGGCAGACTCTAGCATCTTCCTGTCAAGAAAATTGGCACATAGCAACATCCCTGGCTGAGCAAAACAGGTCAGGGTGCTGCCCTTCTTCTGTAGGAGCCCTGTGTTCTTCTAAGACCCTCTTGCGAGTTATCCTTAATGGGAGGCAATGGCGCTTACTCTCCAGGCTGGTCTTCTGACTTCTCTTCCCATTTCACACATCAGGCCCCGCCAGGTGTCGTTTCTGGAGCCTCAGTCAGGCATGCACCTCCCTGACGACCTTCATTCAGCAAACACATGCCATAGGCAGCTCTCGCCCTGCTTGAGAGTTGCGTACCCACACTACCTGTGAGGCAGACAGAGGGTCCCTGCCTTCTCCTCCAGGAGCTTGTGATCCCCTGGGGAAAAGACCTAGTAGGAAGTGTTTCTTTAGTCAACAGGTATTTACTGAGCACCTACGACAGACCGGGCTCTGCACCAGCCCTGGGAATGCTGCGGCAAATGAAACGACACTCACGGAGACATTTAGTCTGGAGCAGCTCTGTCCAACAGAAATCCAATGTGAGCCACATATGTAATTTTAAAGCTTCTAGTAGCTATATTGAAAACAAACAGGAGAAATTAGTCAATAATATATTGTATTTAACCCAATGTACCCAAAATGTTATCATTTCAACATGTAATCAAGATTTTTACATTCTTTTATTCACACTAATTCTTTGAAGTCTGGTGTGTGCTTTACACGTACGGCACATCTCGGTTTGGACAGCCACAATGCAAGTGCTGGATGGATAGTGTGGCTAGTGGTGACTGCACAGGCCAGCACAGGTCTAGAGAAATAGGTGAGCAGTAGGAGCGATGGGCACGTCTGTGAAGAGGAATGATGAGGGTAAGAAGGCTGCAGACGTCAGAGAGGCTTCAGGGGGAGGCAGGTGGAGCTGGGTCTCAGGGGTAGGAAGTTGGGAGAGATGGCAGAGGCACCTGCGGATGAAACATCACTGCTGTGCCAGGAGTGCAGCTGGCTGATGGGGGAGTATGGGAAGAGAGGGTGGATCAGAGGTCCTAGAGGAGTTCTAATTCTGGAATGGCACAGATCATCCCAGCTGATTATCTCTCAGCATTCTGAAGGGAGAAAAACCAGCCGGGAGTACCCTGGGCCTGAGCATGTGTTTTGGCTTCTGAACGTGAATTCATTTTTTTCCATGCATAAATATTTATTGAACACCTACTATGTGCCAGGGACTGTGAATATAGTGGTGAATAAGATGGTCCCTTCTCCATGGAAATCACATTATTCTGGGGGGAGGTAGACAGTAAACACACAATAGATGAATAAGACAGTTTCAGATAATGGTAAATGCACGATGGGGTGGGGAGAAACAAGGTGAAATGATAGACTGATGATAGACACAGTTTATGTTGGGTAGCGAGCTGGGCATTCTCCATTTGCCCCTGGAGACCCATTCTCCATCCTTCTCCACCCTGCCCTGTATCCCAGGAGGCTGACCTCTGTGGAGCGCAGCAGGCTTGTCCTCCAGCTCTCTGTTGGGTCTGACCAATGGGGAGCACTGACAGGAGATCAAAGAGTAGGAGAGAAAGGTTAATACACTCCAAGACCTACCACTGCCCCAGCTGGGACCACGGTTTGGACAGTGGTTGAGATTCTCTACCTGTGGCCCCAGCTCTTGCTAGCACTATTAACACTGTTTCCTCCTCTTGCCCCTTCAAGCCAGGGATTGGTAACAGCCCCTGTCTGGCTCCTCCTCAGCGCTTCACTCTTCCTTCCTGGTTCCCGTGAGCCCCTCCACACCTCTGTAAAATGTACCTTCATTAAACTCTCTTCATTTGCCCTTCTGAGTGTTCCTGCCACTTCACATGTGATCAGGGAGCTTTGGCTTGAAGGACAAGGAGTCAGCCAAGATGAAACCTGGGCAAGGATGCTGCTTGAGGCAGAGGGGATGCAGGAGCAAAGGGCTTGCAGAGAACAAACTAGATGTATCACAAGAACAAGAGGAAAGCCAAAGGAAGCCGAGGTCAGCAAGAAACAAGAGAGCGGAAAAAGTGAGATGGGAGATGTGTGGGGCCAAATCACGCAGGGACTCGTGCTAGAGGAGGAACTCTGCAGTTTATTCTAAGCACAGTGGAACCCCCTGCAGGGTTTGGAGTTGGAGAGTAACATGTCTGACTGATGCTTTCAAAATCCATGATCTGCACCAAAAAAGAGAAATAAAGCATAGCAAAACAAAACCAAAAACAAATGCCAAAACGATGGGGACATATTAAAAAGTCTCAGGAGCCAAGCTGAAAGAACTCTTAATGGCCAAACTGGAACGTTGTCAGCAACAAAATACGTAATGATGGTGTTGGATTATAACCAAAGAGGAAAATACATATTCATGAGCCTATACTCATAAATGATTGAATAAGTAAATAAATGGAGGGGAAAGGCTGACACTTCCTTACAGAAGAATTCCAATTAATAAATAGAGAAGGAATGAGGGAAATAGAATATCACAACCATCCTTGCTGAAGGCGAGGTCCCCCGATGAATGCTAACATGTGAGGGAAAGTTTAAGAAGAAATAGGATATTTGCATAGCCTCAAAGTATCTCCTTTCAAATATTTATTAATTGATAAAATTAATTATTAAATTTATTGTTTATGTACTAATTATATATGGCTTTAACATCTCTCTACAAGTTCTTTGACATGTCTTCTTCCTCCAGGAGGAGATTACCTCCCCTCCCCTGGAGTGTGGGCTGGATTCTGTGACTCACTTCTCTTTTCTTTTTCTTTTTATTTGGTGAGGAAGATTGGCACTGAGCTAACGCCTGTGCCAATCCTTCTCTGTTTTGTCTGTGGGATGCCGCCACAGTATGGCCTCATGAGCAGTGTGTAGGTCCACACCAGGAATCTGAACCAATGAACCCTGGGCTGCCAAAGTGGAGCACACGAACTTAACCACTACACTCCCGAGGTGGCACCTGTGACTCAATTCTAATGCCTAGAGTGTGGAGAGGGGAATATAGTAACTGTTCAGTGGAGAAACACAAACGACACCACATTAACCAAGTGATGGATGCTAGCAACAGCAGCAATAAGACATGCTGATCTCACCTACCCCCTGATCTGATGGGATGAGAAGTGTTCCTCTTTGTGGGTGTACTTCCCCAAATCTATAACCTCTGTCTGATCATCAGAAATCATCAGCCAAATGCAAATTGAGGGGCAGCCTACAAAATGCCTGACCTTCAAAGTGTCAAAGTCATGCAAGACAAGAAAGGAATGAGGCAGTGTCAGATTAGAGGAGATTAAGGAGACGTGATGACTGAATGCCATGTGGGGTCCTGGATTAGATTCTGGAACAGAAAAAAGAAATCCAAATAAAGTCTGTAGTTTAGTTAAAAGTGCTGCGTCAATATTAACTTCTTAGTTTTGGTCATTGTATCCAGTTATGTAAGACATGAACACTGGGGAGCCTGGGTGAAAGGTGTATGGAGACTCTGCTATCTTTGGAACTCTTCTATAAGTCTAAAATTATTTCAAAATAAAAAGTTAAGCTAAAAAAATACATAGCTGTATTAGCCAGGTTTCTCCAGAGAATCAGAACCAATAGTATATACATAGATAGAGAGAGAGATTATGAGGAATTAATTCACACGGTTATGGAGGCTGAGCAGTCCCAGGACCTGCTGTCTGAAACCTGGAGGCTGGGAAAGCCATTGGTGTGATTCAGTCTGAGTCCAATGGCCTGAGAACCAGGGGAGCCAGTGATGTAGTTCCCAGTCCAAGGGCAGGAGAAGACCAACGTCTCGGCAGTCAGGCAGAGAAGGGACAAATTCTCCATTCCTCCTCCTTTGTTCTGCGGAAGCCCTCAGTGGATTGGATGAGGCCCGTCCACACTGGGGAGGGCAGTCGACCTGACTGAGTCCACTGATTCTAATGCTAACCTCATCTGGAAACATTCTCACAGACACACCCACAAATAGCGTTTAGCCAAATCTCTGGGTACCCTGTAATCCATTCAAGTTGGGACATAAATTTAACTGCGACAATAGTCCAAGATGAAAATACATATAACAGCAAGAAATTTACATTTAGTCATATCCACAAAAGAGTCACTGAAAATTTTAGCATCATTTTTACACTGCAGGTTCTGGTGCTTGAAACTCACCTGTCCCGTCAAGGCTGTGTTGGTGCGGAAATGAAGTTAGCAGACCCTCAGAGCTCTCCCCTCTGCGCACACACTCGTCTGTGTTGAAGAGGCAGGAAGGGGCAGGAGGTTGAATCCAGTGCTCGGCACTGTTCTAAGCATTTTACTTGTATTCACTTACCAAACCCTCAGCATAACTATCATCGTCATCATCTCCATTTTATAGATGAGAAAGCTGAGGCACAGAGAGGTGAAGGGAGTTGCCTGTTAGAGGTACAGCTAGCCCTTGAACTCTGCATGATGGTACGGGGGCACATTGCCCTGTGCTGGAGGGGGCAGGATATGGGCATGGAGAAGACGATGAAGTCCTGGTCGGGGCAGGGACAGAGCCTGCCTCCCGTCCCAAAGTGGGCCCAGCGTGTGCCAGCTGGCGTCTGCCACCTCTGTACCCAGGACCGAGGGGCCACGTTCTCAGGCCAGGCCTGGCTCCTGGCACAGGAGCACATGGCAGAAGGAATGCCTTAGCAGCTTGCTCCCTCCAGAAGCAATTTGCTTTCAGCTGCCTCCCCTGGGGACCTGGGGAATGTCCATCTCTGCCATGGACCCTTGCCTACCTGCCCTGTGCCTCCTCCCAGGCTGGCTCCTTGTAGATGGGGTGTGCTTGCACATGCACGCAGGTCATTTATTTTGTTCCCTCTATTGGTTTTACAAAACTACAAAGTGGCAAATACTCACTGTAAAATATTCAAATGGCACAGACCTGTCTAACGGAGGAAGTGACAACAGCTTCCTCCTTCCCGCGTGCCCCTGGCCCGCCCTGCAATCCCCTCTCTAAGGCCGGCTGCTGTAAGTAGGCATTTTGTGAGGATGTGGCACTAAATTTTTTTATGCCAAAAATAGGCCCCATGAAAACCAGGACTGTGTCTCTTACTCACTCTTGTGTTCCCAGGAGAGGGCCAGGAGAGGTGGCCAATCTCACTTGTTGAATGCTGAATGAGTAAGTGATATGTTCTGCAACTTACGTTTTTTTCAAGAAACCGAGCTATGAACCTACTTCATTCTTTGTAAGGCCTGCCAAGCGTACCATAATGCAGGTGTACTTTAATGCATTTACGTCTCTCCTTATTGATAAACATGGGGGTATTTTGCAGCATTTCTATGACAAACGCCGTACAGCGAGCCCCCTTTGAAGCGCGCTGAGGCATGCAGGAATGAGCGCTTCAGCGAGGGACAGTCCCTTCAGTGGAACTGCCGCATCAGAGGATACAGAGGGTTTAAATTCTGTCCTAGAGATGTTAAAGGACCCCATAGGAGTCGGTCAGAGGGCATCTGAGGCCTGCAGAGTTTTTGAGGCCACAGCCGTTTCCGGCAGTGCGCAATCAGCATCTCCCTGCTCAGGCTTGGGTGGGGCTCCCAAGGAGAGTGAGTTCCTTCCCCAGGGCGCTAGCCCATCAAACTCGCTCTGGCGACCCTCAAGTGGCTGCAGGGGGCCGACAAGGGTCTCTCTGCCTGGACATTTAGGAGTCTTTCTTGTAACTCTTACTCTCCATGTTTGTAATTTTCAAAATACCTTCACTTGATTAGCTTCCCTGGATCTAACGATTCCCATGATGCAGGCTGGAAAGCAACATCATCCCCATTCTACAGGAGAGGTGACCGACAGTCCCAGGTCACACACTCGTCAGCAGGAGTGACAGCGACTGTGCTCAGGGACTAGTACGGGGACAGCTGGAACCTATTGTTTACCTAGAGTGACTTTCTAAGGATGAAAATGTCGTAATAAGGAAAAGAGAGTAAAACCTTTGTGGTGTCAAATCTGTAATAAGTTCTGTTATTACAGCTCCAAACGGCTCCTCGGAAGGGCCTGCACAGTTGGAGAAGAGCCTTCAGAAAATGGAAATGAGGTTGCAGAGAGCCCACTAAGAAATGAATGTCCTGTGGGTCTCCTCAGCTCGGGGCTCGGGGCAGTTAAAGTATTGCCTCACACAAAGAGACCACCGAGAGTGTAAAAATTACTCAATTTTGTCAGGTTGGCTCTCAATTCAGTTAAACCACTTCATTTAATTGTCCTCCTCAGAGGGTTGATAACAAGATCAACAGCGACAACAACAAAACATGCCTGAACTGAAGCCGTTCTGGACTGACGTCTGGGGAGCCCCCACCTTGTTCTTTATCTGAGATCACTCCTCAAGTCAGACCCAGGGCTTTGGCAGGGGTGGTCGACAGAGGCCACCCCCCGGCGCAGGGCTGCCGAGCTGATCGTTGGTCAGTCTGGAGCTGCTGGCAGCCCTCTGGCCACCATGTGGCAACAGGCTCCCTGAGAATGACGTCGATGCGGTAGGAAGCCGCCTGAAAGATGAAGAGGCATGGCCTCTGAATCCAGCTGTTCCTGAAGCCAAACTATTTCTGATCTTTCCAGCTAAGAGAATTGATAAATCCCCTCTTTGTTTAATCTAGTTTGGTCTCCATCACTGAAGGACTCCTCATTAAGGTTTATCTTAGGACACAAAATGTCCAGCACAAGTAGAATAATAATGATTTTTACTGGTAATTTTTAAATGATGGTATAGTTTATAAACAGTAAAATTCAGATCCTATGTATTCAGTTCAGTGAGTTCTGACACATGCGTGCACACTCCTACCAACATGTAAAACAATTCCATCAGCCTCGGAAGGTCCCCTGCGCCCCTTCCTAGTCCGTCTGTCCCCACCTCCCACCTCAGGGGCAACTGCTGCTCTGATTTCTTTCCTGGACTAGATTTGCCCGTCTGAGAACTTCCTCTCCGTGTAATCGTGCAGGGTAGCACTGTTCTCAGTGTCTGACTTCTACTCAACATAACCTTCCAGGTTCATCTAATTCTTACAAATAACACCCAACATTTTTGAGCCCTCACAGTGAGCCAGGCCCTGTGCTCAGCACCTTACCTTCCTTCTGTCTTTGCAATAACCCCGTGTTGTGTGGTTCTCATCCCTGTTTTGCAGCTGAGGAAACTGAGGCTTAGCGAGGTTAGGCCACTTGCTCAGAGTCGCGTTGCTAGTCAGTGGATCAGTCCGAATATGCGCTCCTGTGTCTGACTGCAGAGCCCGAGGCCAAAGAACCTGGCTCTGCGTGTCCTGCCCTGGGCAGATGGGACGCGGCAGAACATTGACCACCCGTGCACATCCTCCAGGGCCACTGAGCTGCTCCTGCCCACTGTGTTCTCACTCTCCTTGTACCCGGGCTGCAATTTCATCCTCTATGCCTCTCCGGAGGGGGTCACCTTCGCCCGCCCTCCACGTGAGCGAGCTTGGGGAGAGAGACTGGAGTGCGTGAAGGAGCCACGGCTGTTCCGGTGCGTTTCTGCTCCATCTTCATCCTCTGAGGGATGCCTGCGAAGCCTGACCCATAAATACAGCTACACTTCTGGGCTTGTCTGCAGAAAGAAAGATTATCTACAGTTGTGAAAGGGTAAGGTGACGTTAAAAGAAGTGACTGCCACCCAGATAACCCAAATTAAACAAAAACGTTTTCCGTCTAAGGTGACCCCTGATTCAAAATGGAAGTTGTTGTTTTTGCTAAGGAAGATTCACCCTGAGCTAACGTCTGTGCCAATCCTCCTCTCCTTTGTATGTGGGATGCCACGGCCACCCACGAGGGGTGTCAGTCCAGGCCCAGAACCAAACCCAGGCCCAGCAGAGCCAAACTTAACCACTAGGCCAGGGAGCCAGCCCCCAAAATGGAAGTTCTTTGAAGGGTGTGAAGTTCTTAGTCATGACTTACAGATAAGTCCTGGAGCTGTGCCCCCTGTGCACTGAGCCCTCAGACCAGTTGGTGCCTCCCTGCTCGGTGGCCGCCGGGTCACCCAGTGGCTGGCTGTTTCTCAGTGTGATGAGAAGTGGGGACAAGCGCAACCTTTAGGAGCCCTCTGCTCAGAAGAGTAAAACCCTTGCTGCTGGTCCTGCAGAGCGGGCTTCCTTCCACACCCTCTCCAGACACTTCCTGAACTCTTTGAGATCAGGGCCGAGAAAGGATCATTCGGGTTCTCTGGGAAGGGGCTGGGGTAGAGGGGAGAGCAGGCCGCTGTGGGCAAATGAAATTGGGAGGAAACTCAGCCAGTTAACTTGAGCAAATGAAACAGGGAAGGACAACAGCTCCTTTGGCCTTGAAGGACACAGAGCATTTCCTGGCTGTGTGCTCTTGAGCAAGTTGCTTAACCTCTCTGTGCCACTGTTTTCTCAACTGTGACATGGGGATAATAATAGTACACGCCTTATCAGGTTGTTACGAAGCATAACTGAGTTAATACTTTTAGCATATTTAGCATGGTTTCTGGTGAACAATAGGTACTCAATAAATCTTTATTATTTTGCTATTACTTTTATTGTCGTTGGAACTGTGGAAAGAGCATTGTGGACTGGGAGTTTGTCAATGTCAATTCTCATCTTGGCTCTGCCACTAACTTGCTGTGGCCTTGAGCAAGTCACTCTCCTTTCTGGGTCTCAGTTTCCTTATCTGCAAAGCCAAAGGGCCGTTCCCGCTCACATATTTTACAGTCTACACTTATGGGAAGGATAGCCTTCAAGCAAGCCATCCCGGCTCTCCTCCCTGTTTCTCCTCATTTGTCCCCAACGCCTGAACCTGTCTGAAGATGTCACCTACCCCCTGCATCTCAAGATGGAAAAGCTAGGTCAGCTTTAAGCCCAGCTTGGAAGACTGCCTTTTCCCAGATGGAAAATGCATCTATTGGCCACTTCTGTGAGGATGATGCTTTAAGTCAAACTGTCCGAGTCCTTGCTTGGCCACTGACCAGCTGCTTGACCTTGGGCTGGTTGCTTGACATCTCTGAGCCGCAGATTTTTCCTCTGGAAAGTGGGGGTAATAGTCACAGCTGTCTCACACGGTTACTGTGAAGAGCACAGGTGATTTTGCAACTAAGGAGCTTAGCACCATGCCCGGTGCAAAGAAGTGCTCAGCCAAGATTAGCCATTTCTCTCTTACTATGAGCATCAGCATGACTATTCCTTCCTTTCCAGTCCTGGTTTTTAAGTTCAAGCCACAGTCTGGGAAGAAGCCTCCTCCTTCACTGCTTCTGGGAGCTGTCTGTTTTTTACTGCCCTCTACTTGGCCACATGCGCACACACATTCACATTCCGGCGTGCACATCACGTGCACACCCGCACACGCGTCTCTCCCTTGACCATGTGGCTCTAGGAGTGCCTGGCCTGGCTGTCCTGTGGGGCAAGGGCATAGGTAAGGAGCCGGCGTGCCGCTTCTGGCCTGAACACAATGAATGCAGGACAAATGGGACTGTTTCTGCAGGTTCACCAGCACTTTGGGGAGCTCAGTAAACACCATGTGAGTCAGGAGTTGGGTGAATTGTGTGCTCAGACCCATATTTAAGATCATCCTTGGACAGCAGTTGGCAGTCAGAAAACCAAGTGTGCAATTTTTGATTAGTACGTCACAAGCTTCCAGGTTTGCCTAGGCCACAGCAGCCTCTTCTGGAATTTGTTTTGCAACTGGCTGTAGTCTAAAAGCAAATGAGCCCTGGACTGTTGCAAAGGAGGAAAATTATTTTGTACATGAAGATTTCTGAGGCTGCCCTCGCCCTCCCCACCCCCGACATGCACCCAGCCTTGTCGCGGGAATAGCGCCTCTTCTGATCCACGCTGGGGCTCCTAGCCTTGTTGCTCTCTGTCTCGGGGGCCCTTTCTTCCTTCTTCTTGCTTCCCTAGGGCACGTCCTCCTCTCTCTCTGTGCCAGGCTTCATTTCCACTGCTGCTTTATCCAGCCTTGAACTCTCAAATGTCCACAATTTGGCGAACACTCCTCCTTCTACATTCTTTAAAAGCAACCACCACCACCACAACAGTAATAATGATGATAATTATCACTTAGTGGCCACCTTCTATATGTCAAGCACTGTGCTAAGTGCCTTACAAGAATTATTTCACTTAATTTCAAAGCAGTCCTTGGGCCTAGGTACTACAGACATTCCTGCCTTGCTAATAAGGAAACGAGGATTAGAGAAGTGAAGTAACTCGGCTGAAATCTCCACAGCAGTGACTGGTAATCTGGGAGCAGACCGCAGGAGTCTGACTCCAGAATCCAAGTTCTTAACTACTCTGTGTCACCGCCTTAAAGAATGACGTGGTCATTGACGGTGTTCTTCAAATGTTGGCTTGTGACCCGTGAAGTCATTGCAGTGAATCACGCTCCCTTTAAAATAGACTACACAAGGCTACAATAGGGGACATGGGAGGGCACCATCCGTGTTAAGGACAAGTATTATTCCTGATGCTTTTATTTCAGTTTGACGCTGACATGTGTGCACATACCTGTTGACAAGGTACAGTGTGTCTCTTGAGTTTAGTCACAACCCAAATCAGTTTGAAGATCTCTGGTCTACAGGGTCCTCAGGAAAAGCTGGATGTTTCCAGTCGAGGCCCCCCGCCCCCCCCCTTTCCTGCCTTTCCTAACTGTGCTAACATCAAGGCAATGATTTCTCATGGCTCTGACGGGGTCAAATGGCTTAGCAAATCATAATATGCTGCACATTGGTAAGTTCCAGGCTGACTTGTACTTTTGCTGAGTGGTTTTGTTCACATGGCGGTTGGAGGGGAGCAGGTGTTCTGGGGCCTCATCACAGGCTCTGGGGAGTCCCTCTCCCCCTGCCCCGTGGCTGCCACCGCCTGCCAGGCCTCGCTCGGGGCACCATTTCTTCCGATTAGAAGCTCAATGCCAGAGGTTAGCTGCTTGGGCGACAGGGATGAAAGGCTTCCAGTCCTTTAGGCAGGGTTTCCAGCAGGATTTAGTTCTGTCAGCCTTTTCCCAGACATCTGAGCGCTAGCCAGGCCCTAAACTCACGTGTCCTGGCAGCTGGCGCTCAGCTTCCCGGGGAGCTGGGGCAGGTGTCTGCCGGATCCGCCCTCCAAGGACTCGGCTGGCTATCCTTTGACAGGTCAGAGAAGAGCTTTCGGACTTGATTCCCGTGATGATCTCAGACTGCACCATCAGTGCTGTGAATCAAACAATCCTATGGATCTACACAGGGCCCTTCTTCTAACAAGTTCGAACTAATTTCTTGGATGTTAGGCTCGTTTCTTCCAAGCTCACTATGGAAGGTGTGTTTTTTTCTGCCAGTGCTTGATCCAGGCTGGGGTGAAAGGATGACACTTCAGAAGTTCTGGCCTTGACCACCTGTAGAGGGTGTGGGCCGGGGTTGAATTTGCCTGTAGGTTAGCTTCCCAAACCTCGCCGTCTGATTTCCGATTCCTCAACCCTGTTTTCATTATCACCTCCCTAAAAAGCCTTTTTAGATAATATCCCTGCTTGCCTCAGCCCATGGAATAATTCCACAGATACACTGGCCCTCTGCGTACGTGCTGTATGTGCCTCTCTGCCCGCCTTGGGGGTGATTTTGCCCTGTTGGGAATGAATGTTCTAGGGAGATAGTACTGATGGGACCTCACCTCTCGAGAAGTCGGCTCCTCGTCTCTACACTAGCGCAGGATAACAATGGGACCATGCTGCAAGTAAAGTGCTAAGCACGCGCTCGGCCCCAGTGAAGCACTCGTAAGAGCTATCTCATCATTGTCGGTGATAACCATAAGGGTTAACAATTGTTGGGGGATTATTGTATGATGGGATTTAGAGCTTTTCATAAACTCAGTGATTTAACTCTCATGGCAACATTGTGAAGTAAGGACTATTAATTGTCATTTTACAGGTAAGAAAATTAAGGCACAGACAAGTTGACTTGTCCAAGGTCACACAGCCAGTAAGTGACAAAGCCAGCATTTGATTCCAGAGCATCTGGCTCCTGAGTTCGCTCTTAACCCTGATGCTATGTGTATTAGCCATATAAGTACAATGCTAGGAGAAACATCGGAATTAGTCTTTTAATTTTTTCAACAATAGCCTCCCTGGTAGTATGGCTTCAAATGGGTTCTGGCCCATATGGTCATCTCAGAACTTTGAAATGAACTTTTCTGGCTCTTCCATCCCAGGCAGAGCTGCCTGAATTAGTGATAAGTATCCGTTATTTGTGTTCTCACTTCCCAGCCTGTGGAAACTGCCCAGGCATCCCCTACAACCATTCCGCCCTCTTTAGAATCAAGATGGCACTGAGCGTGGGCTGCTGCTGTGGAGATGCGTGTTGCTATGGCAGCAGCTCATGCCTCCTTCTTACCCTCTCAGAGGTGCTCTGACACAGGCAGCTGTTTCTATGGTAACAAGCTGAGTGGAGGGTCCACGAAGAAAGGACTGTGTGTGTTCTGACATGGGGGGAATTGAAAATGAATCCTGGGCATTTGGAGGGCTACCCTGCCATATGTCAAAGGAAAACAGCATCCTCACTACAGGAATGGGCCCAGCAAGTGGAGTGTTAAAGATATCAGGATTTCTTAGCTTATTCTCCCCTACAAGTTCACCTTTTGTCTTTCTTTATAAGGACAATTTAAGGCTTCAGAAAATAAGACGGAGAGAACGAAATTGTCAGTGAGAGTGAATTCTCAGGGCTGCAGCATTCAATTACTATGCAGGCAACAGACCCGCAAATAAACTTTAAACGTGGTTCCAAACCCCTTGGAGAAGCTTCCAAGGAGGAAGGGACCGATCCTCTGTTCTATCTGAAGCTGTTCAATGCCCAGCCGCAGCAACCCTTCCCACCAACTGACAGCCTCCACCCTGCAGGCTGCTGTGCCCATTCAGAGCCCATGCCTTTCCTGCTGCCAGGAAGGCTGGGCTGCTCCACTCCCATCCCTGGGCCATGGCTGGCTGAACCCCAGGATCCAGGCAACACATAACACTCACTTTGTCCTTTGCATGCGTTCAAGGTAACAAGAGGTGTGGGAGGAAAGCCAACTTTGTGTCAGCCGGCATTCTAAGAGCAGGCTCAGCCAGGAGAGGCCATTTGGCAGCAGCAACTGTTTTGCATGTCTTCCTGGGTCAGCACATGGGATAAGAAATGCGACCAGTGAGCTGATGCTTATTGAGAGCTTACTATGTGCTAGGCACCATTCTAAGCTATTGACATCTATTGACTCATTTAATTTCCCCAAAACCAGGTGAGATAAATAGTGTTATCATCCTCATTTTACAGATGAAGAAATAAAGCACAGAGGGCTTGAGGAACTTACTCAAGGTCTTACACGTAGTAAATAGCAGAGCTAGGATTCAAACCACCCGCTAGGACCCTGGGTTTGGGTTGTAGCCATGGAAAGAAACTAAATTGGTATACTCAGGGAAAGCTGGGCAGAAGGTGAACTTGCTGCCAGAAGAGATGGCAGCCATATTAGGTCCTTTCAGTGACAGAAATCCACCTCAGGCAGTCTTAAGGAACAAAAGGAATTTAGAGGCTCACAATACAGAGATATCCAAGGATGCAAGCTTTAAGCACAGCTGACTCTAGCTAGTAGCTTAGTAACCCCAGGAGAAAGAGGGAACCTATCCCCCCATCATTCCAGCCCAGTCTTGGAGATGATAATGTTGGTGTGAATGGTCCAGTTTGGGCCAGATGCCAACCCCCAAACCAATCGTTTGGTAGATGCTGTATTCACATTAGCCAAACCTGGCTCATGCACCCAAATGTGGCACAATGTAATGGTGGAAAGAAGCTAAGCATTGGTAAGGAAAGTCCCCAGATGAAAATCAAGGTGCTGTGAGCAGAAGAGGGTATGGATGCTGGATAGGCAGGAACAGTAGCTATCTTTTTTAACCCTTGCTGTCTGGCATATACTGAGAAAAGTTGACCAGACACTCATCAGCCAAATCCTGCACCCATTGCTTCTGCCTACTCTTGAGTCCCCAGATTTATAAGGCACAGGTATGAACCAATCTCTCCACTCCCCAGAGAGGGAGTGGCCAGCCAGTGGCAGCTGCCAATCTGTGCTCCGCTAGGCACTGCCCCCTCTGATTTGTGGGGACACCCTGCTCTTTTGATACCTACTCTCCCCTCACCTGCACCTGCACTGCCTCATGACCTTCTCTTTCTGGATCTCTCATCCATCTCTTTTCACCTTCACCTCACTCGGGCTCTTTCATCAGAAATGCTTCAAGTCTTTCATCTTCCCCTTTCTGCCCCTCCTTCTCCTGGCATTCTCCCACTGTCATTAAAAACCAAAGCCCCAGCTTCTCCACTGCCTTCTGAGCTCTTCTCGTGGCCCCAGCCTGGGTACATAAGAGCCCAGACTCTTTTCTTGGTGGGTCTCTGAGCATTTTGAAGCATGTTTTCTAAAAACTGAGATTCAGGGAGATGAAGCATCTTTTGTTGGGGTTTTCATTGCTGAGGGAGGGCAGCAGCTGAGAGGTCTGGGATGCCAAGTTTGCCTCTTTCCTCTCATACATCAAACACTTCCTCCAGACTCAGGCCAAGCCAGCCCTCAGTGTGCATTTACTTCATCCCTTGTGGATCCCTTGTTTCTCTGAACTTTCATACAATCTCATGATTGCTTTGGATCCCAGGAACTATCTCCCTCTGTGGCTCCTAGGATCCTAAGGTTACAGACATTAAGGCACATGTGTTTGGCTGCAGAATCTTTTGGGGATTTTATTGTCTACAGTATCCTTTGTTTCAGGGGAATTTGAGATGTTTAGAAGTAAAGCTGGCTCTGAAAGACCACATGACAGGAGCGCTGCGATGAACTGAATGCTTGTGTCCCCCCAGATTTCCGTGTTGAAGTCCTCCCCTCAATGTGATGGCATAGGAGGGGGCCTTTGGGAGGTGATTAGGGTTAGGTGAGGTCATGAGTGTGGCGCCCTCACGATGTGATTGGTTCCTCTTATAAGAAGAGGAAGAGACACAAGAGCCCTTTCTCTCTCCATGAGCATGCACCGAGGAAAGGTGTGTGAGGACACAGTGAGAGGCGGCCAGGATCTTGGACTTCCAGCCTCTCGAATTGGGAGAAATAAGTTTCCCTTGTTTAAGCCACCCAGTCTGTGGTATTTCACTGTAGCAGCCTGAGCAGACTGAGACAGGGAGGTTATCAGCAGAAGCTGTATGTTGTCAGCAGGAGCAGAACAAAGTGTTGCTCCTTTGTTCAGAAAGCTCGGATAAGCTGTGAACAAAGTTCTTGGAGCTAATGCCAAACTTCCGAATCTTAAAGTCTTGATTTCATGTATCAGATAAGGGAGAAATGTACATTCTTTACCTTCCCCGTGTGAGGTAGTCTTTAGTGCTTTCAGTAAACATTCTCATTTCTCATTCTCCTAGTACAATGTAGGACTGTACTGCACTATCCCCTTGGAGTTAGGTGTGCACATGTGTCACTCCTTGGCCAATAAAATGTGCACAGTCTCTTCCAGGTAGAGGCTAGAAGAGCCAGTGTGCGATTGATCAAGGTCTTGCTTCCTCTTTTTCCCTTTTCCATGAGAAGTGGCACTGAGACATGGGCTGCTCCGTCAGCCTCAGTCCTGGGCTGAAGACATGAAGCAGACTCCCTGCCCTCTGTTTTCTGTGGACAGAGCACAGCAGATGGACATGTGGACACGTTCCATGAGCACCATGGAGGCCCATCTTGCTATAAATCACTGGTATTTGGAGCCACATTATTGTAGCATAACCCAGTCTGTTTTGACTGATGGTCAAATCCTTTTTACATGGGGGCTGTAAGTGGATCAAGGCCTGAAGTTAGATTTATTTAATGGAGATTTCCTAACTCCATTAGCCTAAAAGATTCTCTTCTCCACCTGCTAACTCTCCATACAGTTCAGTCCTTATGTTTTAGGTCTCAGCTCAAACATCACCTTTTCTGGGCGGACTTCCTTGACCAGAATGTATTAAGAAGCTCCTCCCAGTCACTTCATACCCTCATCCTTCATGGCACTGGTCACAACTGATAGAATCTTGTCTATTTGCTTCCCCGCCTTCTGGGGTGGTCGTCCTCAAAGGCAGGGGCTTCATCCTTGCACCACTGTATCCTCAATCCTTAGACTCCTGCCTGGAACCTAGGACTTCAATAAAGTTTGTTGAGTAAATAAATAAATAAGTGAATATGAAAGAAAGCAACAAAGAAGAACCTTTGTGTATACATGTGTCCTTTAAAGCCATTTTGGCTTAAGATGTCTCCTCCAAGTGCTTGAGGTCTTGGCAAAGTTTGAAACTCTTCTTCCCCCTTCAAACTCACTGTTAGTGCTATTTTGACATCACGCCTCAATGTAATTAGAACATCTCACGAGAATACCTCAATAGCAGTTAATGGGCCCAGCTTCCCCCCTGTGAACTCACCCCTCCCGTGTCGTCCCCTCTGAAAGGCTGCCTGGCCTCCGATGGGCTCATTATTTGCTTCATCGGGCAACCACAGATCTCCACTGCTACAGTTTACCACACTCTTTCAAGGTAAGTTATGTGTGTACAGCCCTTAGACCTGAGCCCCTGGAGGACTGGGACTGAGTCTCTATACCCGCATTTCCCAGGACCTCCACAGCACTGGTCTTACAGGAGGAGTTTGGCGGATGCTTGTCGAGGGCACAAACAGTTGTCTGCTGTCTGTAGTTATTTCCCAGGCGTTAGTTTGGTCACTCCAGCAAGACTGAGGTAAGGTTGCTGGAGGACAGGTCTTTGTTTTCTCCTTGCATCTCCTTTATTTTGCGCGTGTAGTAAATGTTCGACAAACATTGACTGATGTCCTTTGCCTTTGTTAGGGCTCACTGTATTTTGCCTTTCTCACTACACGCAGAGACAGGAGTTCACAGAGGAGCTGGAAAGCTTTCCGTAAACTCCATGAGCAGGGTCTCTGGGCTTCATAGAGGGAGGAGTAAGTTGGAATGGGGAGGCAGCTACCACAGGTGGATAATACAGTGGCTTTATTTCCAAAATTTCTAAATCCCACATTACAACACTCTGTCTGAATAAAGATTTTTGTGTCATGTTCAGGTGCATGGTGTAATTTTGGAGTTGAATTTCAGATGGCCAATAAACATTAGCCAAATGAGTAAATGAATGAATGACAAAAACTAAGATGAACTGAAAAATTAAAATTTTCTGTCTCATATGCAAATGGCATCAAGAAAATCACTTATACCTGGACAGGAATCTCCTCATTTCCAAAACTCTCTGGAACATCAAAATGTTCTTTTAAACAAATCTGAAACAAACTGATTCTGTTGGTTTGAGGTCTTGCTATGAAGCCCTTAGAAATTCTCATAAGATGCCAGAAGGATCCTGGTCACTTCTGTGCTGACATTACAGTCAAATACTCAATTCACACAAATTACACCCCACAGATGGGTGCCTGGGGTCAGTTGCCATCCTGTGTTAGTGTTTTGCTCACAGCTGAATGCTTCATTCCCTGCACAATGCAGACTGGTGGCCATAGGAGGGCCTCTGGTCTGATGGAATTCCTGCTCTCACTCAGGCAGCTGGGGAGAGAAACATGTAAATAAACACTGGTTATGAAGCTTGATGTTCTATCAGAGGAGGCTACAAGGTGCAGTGGACCCCAAGGAAGCAATAGGTAATTGCCTCCTTACAGTCAAGGAAGGCTTGAAAGAGATGCTTAAGCTGAGCGGTAAATGATAAACAGGAGAGGACATTCCAGCTAGTTGAGACTTGATTGCAAAAACAGAGGAGTGTGGAACAGCATGGTGCCTTGGAGCCTTTCCGGCAACAGAAAGCAGTTCAGCCTTGCTGGGGAACAGGGCGTTTCTATGCTGCCTTCAATCTGCTTTCACCAAGTTTTTATAGTCCTGCCAGCATATAGCATCAAGTACACACATAAGCACACACACACAAATGTGCACACACCACACTTGATGGCATTGACCTAAAATCCACTTTGTGTGCTTCTAGTGCTCCACGAAGTCTGCTTCAAAGGCTTAAGACTCACAGACACATGCACACACAAGCCCAGCCTGTGCCCCTCTCAGTACGTAGGTTGGCACCTCCATTCTGCCTGTGTAACCAAGGGAAGTAGACCCGGATCTTGGTCCAGAGAAATACTGGAGAATTGTCTCCACAGATACAGCAGACACGTAATTCCCTGAACAATACTCTGGGTTCTGCTGTTAAATTTAACAATCTACTCTCCTCCACATCTTTTCGTCATATCAAATAACGTAGCAATGTCAGCTGCCAATCCCAGACCTTCCCCGCTACCTGAAAGCCAGACAAGTGCTAACTCCATCCTCCTCCTCTTGGAACTAGTGATTGCAAGAACCATCACAGCACATGCTTTACCTTGCCAACAATCAGGAGTCATTTTGAATGACAGCTTTATGGTTTTTCGTATAAATTCGTGCCCTCCAGAAAGATTACAATTGTCATGGTCAGTGATACAGATCTGTATGTCACCTCAGCATCAAAAAGACAGGCTCTAAACTCCTTTCCTGGTAGGCTCGCTCCACACCGGCAGTCTAGAGGTGGACAGTGGAAAGACAACGGTGAGGCCACACCAGCTGGAAGCCAGGCGGGCTGATGGGCATGGTGGTCCCGCTGCACTGCTATCCTTGTGGTTAGAGGTAATAACGCTTGCCTTGTTTAAAATATCAAGCAGTTACTTTTGTCTTCAGCAAACCCATGAGCAGAAAAGTGAACCAGCATGGTCTGGAGAAAAGGAAGTCAGTCAAATATCAAGATTTAAACCTAATTCCAGGCCCTGGACAGAAATGGTGCCACGACACCCAACTGTGTCCCAATCTGCTATCTCACTGGACACCTGTTGTGTTTTAAATATTCTCCAATACGACTAGTTGGACTGTAAGGACTTTCTAAAAATGTACATTGTAGCTAAATTATGGATTTCTTCCCTTGAAAGGTAACCAAGTCGTGTTCATTATCTGGTAACTAAACCATTATTACCTCGTATTTCCTAGAAAAGAGAGGGATCTGAGGAACAGAATACACGTTTGGGAGAAGCTCTAGAGGTCAAAGGGTGCCAGAATGGGCTGTGGGAAAGAATACCAGGATGGTCATAGGAGGGCGATGCCGACGGGAGTTATGGTTAACGTGACTGAGACGTACCTTGTCTATTTCATAACTTTGTCTAAGTCCATTTGTAAAGATTTTTGTAAAGAGCAGAATATATATTTTATCAATTTTTCTGAGCCTTAAAAAACTTCTTCCAGAGCAATTGACTCTCTTGAAAAGGTGAATCATTTTCCAAGAAGCAGTTACAGATGAATTCCAGGGTATATGTATGTCCTTTGAAACAAAAGAAAGGAAAGAAAGACGAGCAAGGGCGGAGTAAGGGCTGGTCTGGACCCCACAGCACTGAGAGCGCTGAGCAAAGGTGACAGCAGCAGGACGGGCGGCTCCAGCAGAGAGAGCTGGCGGAGTTGCTACAGCATTCCAGTAGGAATGCTCAGAAGGGAACCGTTTTAATTTTTTTCACGCTGCACAGCCTCACGAATCTCGCCTTCCCTCAAAGTCCAGCAGCCAGCACCCACATGATGGTGATTTATTTCAATTCTGCTTTTATTAATAGCTTCTCATATTTGGTAAAACCAAATCGTTTTGCTGCCGCCCAGCATGTTAATGTGCAGCACAGGCAGCGGGGCTGGCTTGTCAGGGCATTCTCATGGATACGTACATGCGTCTATTTAAAGCCAAAGGACTTGGTAAAATTTACACTTTGCACTTTAAAACATCTTCTGCATTTAGCTCAGAAACAAAAATGTGTTTCGTTAGGCAGGTCTATTACCCCCCACCCCCACTGCTTCTTCCACGTCTTTTAACACTCAAACTCACCCTCTCCAAGGACTTTATAAAGATGTTTTCTATTTTCACCTCTGTGGGGAGATTTTCATCTCTACAAGTCAATTCCCTTTAAATAAGTTTTGAAGATTTTTGTATTTTTAATAGCATATGTTGAAAAGAAAGGGATTTCTTGGTTTGCGGATGAGAATATTATACACACAAATACTCACAAAACGTTTTGGGATCTGGAGGACGAAGCTATGCATTTGTGTTTGATAGAGCTTTTCAACAGGCACGGGGAAATCTTCTCTGGAGTTCTCTTTATTGAAATCCTGTCTTTGTTGATTGCTTTGCCTCTGGCTGAGCCCTTGGTGAAAAGCTCCTCAAAGTGGAAGACGAGCTGCTCTCCCTTTATCATCCTTGTCCAGCAGACTTGTTCAGGAGGCTGGCAGAGAGTGTGTTGCATGGATTGGGAACCAGATCGCGTCCATTAGAAACCACTCTCCCCAATTTCAGCCACACAAAAGGATTTTAAAATCTAGTGTGAGCAAAGCCTTTCTCTCATTCTTCGTGAGACCCACGTCTAGACTGAACACCTCCCTCCCACACGTGTGCATTGGCTCAGGCAACTCTTAGCTATCTGTGCCGATGGAGGGTGGCAGCAGGCTGAGGACCTCTCATCATTCCTACACGGCTTTGGAAGGAATTGAAAGAGCTTTGTTCTAAGGGAGCCAGTGTATTTTCTAGATTACTTGTTACAGCTTAGCATGATAGAATCTGTGTTATTAAAAGGAGTCATGCAAAGCAGGGTGACCAGCGATGGGATCTAGAAAGGGGCAAGGAAGGGTCAGACCGGGGTCCAAAGAGTTTCGAACTCAGTTGCAAAGATATGAAGAAAATAATTTGCAGCCCAAATCCACAGTAAGGCTGACCCTAGACTCAGATTTTTGGGAGGTAACAAAAACACACCTGTTCTCCTCAGGATCATTTTTTAAAAATTGTGATAAAATACACATAACATCGAATTTACCTTTCTAACTATTTTTAAGTGTATAATTCAGTTGTGTTAAGTACATTCACGTTGTTGTGCAACGAATCTCCACAACTCTTCATCTTGCCAAACTACTTCCCATTAAACAATTCCCCATTCCCCTCCCCCAGCCCCTGGCAATCACCCGTCTACTTCTTGTCTTCTCAGGACCATTTAAGTGCCTGTGCTGTTAGGGCTCTTTTAGCTGTAAGTAACAGAAGCCACTGGAAACTGCTGAAGCAATAAAGGAAACTTATAGGCTCAAGAGAATCCAGGGAAAGGTTGGGCAGTCAGCCACAGAAAGTCTGGGATGGGCCTCAGGAGAAGGTGGATCCAGGCCTCAAATGCCACCAAACTCATGCATCCCTGCTTCTTTCTGCATATCGGCTCCGTCTGCCCCCTCTGCAGAGGTGCTGTCTCCACACTGCAGAGAATGTGGCTACCAGCAGCTCCATGTTAACTTCACCTGCTACAGACATTGGAGTGATAAACTCTGTGCTTCCAATATAAATTCCTAGGGAAGAGGTTTATTGGACCAAGTGTATCAAAGGCCCATTCCTGGACCATCAGCCATGGACAGGATGGTAGGGATACTATCATTGGCCCAGCTTGGGTCAGGTGCCTTCCTCTGACCAATAAACTATGGCTAAGCGAGGGGCATGGAAGATCATGACAGATCCTATGGGTAACGAGAGAGGCTGAAGGAGTTCCAAGTAGAGAGTGCCAGTGGTGTTGGGCAGATATTCATTAGCATGCCCTTCATTTCTCTTCTCCACCAGATGTGCCTGTGTTTCAAAGCCACTCATGCACTGTTTTTCTCCCACCCACTCACTGCGATGAGCCTTTCCCAGGAGGTGCCCCTGTCTCTAGATCTTCCTTTCTTACTAGCAACAAGAGATAATGAAGCAATCATCTTCGTAGTGCCTGGCACACGTGCACATATGTTCTCTCTCTGTCTCTGTTTGGCTCTCTTTCTCTTTTCAACAAAAGTTTACTTGTTAGGATCTTAAAATACGATTCTTTCCAATAGTATTCTTGTACTCTAAAAAAAGAGAATGAAGACCAAAATCTTTAACAGTTCATTGCCCCAAATTCACACCTCGTGGTGGAATCCAAGGTCACCTAGTAGAATCATGGTGGAATCTGGTCACCTAATCTCCCCTCTCTGAGCCAGCTTACCAGCACTCCCTAGCTGGAACAGCCTCGGAGATGCTGACAAGAGGACATTCTTGTTATTATCCTAATTCCCTTACTTTGTGGCATTTAACCAGGTGGGCTCCATCAGTGTTTTTATATTGGTCAAATTATCCTTGCCTTTAAAGAATTATCTCGGCATTTGGGGTGAGCAGATTTACAGGCAGGGAAACACTCCTCCACAGCATATTAGCTGAAGAGCAAAACCCAACTGTGTCCTGGGAAGCCTTCTACCCCAGGCTGGCCAGGGCTGTACATTTGCTGCAGCAGTGCCCCAACAAGCGTCCCAGAGAAACCTAGTACTCATTGGCCCCTCGAGGTGGGTCAAAGTCCCTACACGGTATAGGCCTATTTAAAGTTATACCCCTTGGCCTGGCCAGTCCCTCATGTATTTAAAAGACCATTAACCCCATCTTAGAGTCCCCAAAGACACTTTTGAGGTCTGCTGCTCAGTCTGAGGCTGTCGAGTGCCATTCACAACCTTGAACAAAGTAAAAGAACGATTTTTTAAAGTATTTATGCTATATTTCTGGCAACAAGTATTTCCCTAGGGTTTTCTTCCTAACAACCAAGATGGAATCATAGCATTTAAAGTCAAGGAGCTTTTTATATGAGTCAGGCTTGGTGATAGCCAGGGTAAAGGAACAACTATTTCTTGAGCACATGCCATGTGCTTGTAGTGCCTAAGAGTGTGCTCAGAAAAACATGAGCTGTGATCTCTACCCTCAAGAGGCTCACAGTCTACCACAGGGGAGCTGTGTCCATTTGCCTTTATGCCACCCAAGGAAAACTGATTTCCTTTGAGGAACCATCTCTACTCCACTCTCAGATCATGTGGCTTTTCAGCACTGCCCCTTAAACTGGAATTGAGGATGACTTTTAAAAGCCCACTTGAACATTTCCTTACTACTTTGCACAATTAATATTGGAGACAGACAGCCCTGGACAAGACTAATCTGATCTAATATGTCCTCTGCACAGATGCCAAGCTAATCTATTATAAACACTGTTTCATTATAATTCTCCATAAATGTCTAGTGCTCAAAACTACACATGATGGGATCCACTCTCCTAAAGCAATCTCATTGCCAACTATTCCATCTGGGGTTGCCTCCTCAATTCTCCAAAGTTTTATGCTTATTTTCACCCCTGACATCCTCATCTCCTCCTTTCTACTTATTCCAAACATCCTCCATTGTTTAAAGCTTGGTTTGATTTCCACCTTTTTGGAGGACTACCAAGTGGCATAGAATATGCTAGTCATTTACCTTTTGTTCTTCAATTCATTGCCACCTTTCCCCTGTTCCGCTCTGTATGCAGCAAGCTGCACCCTGCAAACTCTGTTTCCCAGGCTCGCTTGGTAATTGGCTTCCAGGAAGATTCACCTGATAGGAGGTGAGAAGCTAGAAGACATCTATGAGAAGTGACATCTCTGGTAGCAACTAGTCACCTCCATGGTCAGCCCTAACTTCTGCTGTTACTAATGTCTAGGCTGCCTCACTAACCTTTTTTGGCTTCTCAGATCTTCCAAACGCCTTTGTGCCTTTGTAAGGAGTGCTCCAAATTAAATTCTCTTTATTTGGACACCTGTGTGGATTTAGTCTTTGTGACTAGACCTTTTCTGAAACATAGGACCACCTCTCTAATCTCTCTCTTCTTTGATTTCCCATAGTAGATATTGTATACATTGCTTGTTTCAATATATTTTTTAACTTTTAAAAAGTAGTACAGTTTGAATTATTTCAAACAGTACAAAATAATAAACAATGAAGAGTTTATTTCTCATTAGAGATGGCTAGTTCTTTGTTTAAAGTACACTAGAGTTAGAGCATGACGGCAGACTAGGAAGCTCCAGACCCTTCATCCCCTAGAGAAACAGTGAATTAACAACAATTTATGGACCATAATGCCTCTGTGAGAGTTCTAGAGACAGGTGGGAAGCAACAGTACCCAGGAAATGTAAAACCAAAAAATATTTCAGAGAAAGAGGTGGGAAAATTCATGGTATCTTGCACAATCCTCCATGTCCTTCCCTCTATACAGCATGCCAAGGCACAATACTCCCCCACGTATCCAAATACCGAGGATCCTTCACTGGGTCTGAAATAAAAGAGTGGACTGTGCATCCAATATTCTGGCTTGTCTCAGGGCTGCCTGAGAAACTGGTTTCTGTTTTGAGTGACTTCTGATTTGCCTGTTTTGCCTGAGCACTGACAGGACTGGAGCCAGAGTTTGGAAGTTGCTGAAAACAGAGGCAAGAATTGCAAGACACTACATCTACAGTTCTGCAGGCAGACATCAAGGAGACTAAGAGATCAGAAAAGGTTTTAGAGGTCCTAGAACCTCTAGCCAGGCTGATTGTGAAGGTCTTCCCCTGCACGAAGCCAGACTGTAAAAACTTGGAGAGGTGGATGCTTATGAAATGCCCAAGTCTCAAGAAAAGATCACAAGGCATACAAAAAAAGAGGGAAACATGGCCCAATAAAAGAACAAAATAAAACTCCAGAAACAGTCCTTGAAGAAATGCAGATCTATATAAGCTGCCTGACAAAGAAGTTAAAATAACTGTCATAAAGATGCTCAAGGAGTTACAAGAGAACACAGATAGACAACTAAATGAAATCAAGAAAACAATGCATGAACAAAATGAGAATATCAAGAAAGAGATAAAATCTATTAGGAAGAACCAAACAGAAACTATGGAGCTGAAAATTACAATAATTGAACTGCAAATTTTATTATAGGGGTTCAATAACAGACTTGATCAGGCAAAAGTAAGAATCACTGAACTTGAAGATAGGTCACTGGAAATCATCAAGTTAGAAGAGAAAAAGAAAAAAGAACAAAGAAAAGTGAAAAGAGCCTAAGGGACTTATGGGATATAGAAAGTAGATCAATATATGAATTATGGGGATCTCAGATGGGGAAGAGAGAGAAAAGGGAGCATAAAGCTTATTTTAAGAAATAATGGCTGAAAACTCCCCAAATATGGGGAAAGAAATGGACATACATATTCAAGAAACTCAAAGAACTCCAAATAGGATAAGGCCAAAGGGATCTATTTAGTGAGTTACATTGTAATCAAACTGTCAAAAGTCAACAACAAAGAGAATTTTGAAAGAAGCAACAGAAAATTGACTCATCATGTATAAGAGAGTCTCTATAAGATTATCAGCAGATTTATCAGCAAAAACCTTACAGGCCTGAAAGCAGTGGGATGTTATATCCAGAGTGTTGAAAGAAAAAAACTGTCAACCAAGGATGCTGTATTTGGTAAAACTGTCCTTCAAATGAAGGAGAAATTAAGACTTTCTCAGATAAAAAAAAGCTAAGGCAGGTCATTCTCACTAGACCTGTTCTACAAGAAATGCTAAAGGGATTGCTTCAAGATGTAACAAAAAGATGGTAGACATGAACACAAAGCTGTAAAAAAAAAATAAGATTCCCCAGTAAACATAAATACATGGACAAATATAGTAAACTGTATTATTATAATTTTGGTGCATAGAATTGGAGACAAAAACATAAAAATATAAATCTATGTTAATGTGTACAGAATGCATAAAGATGTAATTTGTGACATCAATAACATAAAGTAAGGAAGAAAGGGTGGAGCTATAAAGGAGTAGAGTTTTTGTATGTGATTGAAGTTAAGTTGTTATCAGTTTAAAATAGAGTGCTGTAACTTTAAGACGTTTTGTGTAACTGCAAAGGTAACCACAATGAAAATATCTATATAATATACACAAAAGAAAATAAGAAGGAAATCAACAATGTCACTACAAAAAGTCAATGAAACACAAAGGAAGGCAGCAAGAGAGGAAGGGAGGAACAAAAAAATTATAAGGTATACAGAACACAGTTAACAAAATGGTAATAGCAAGTCCTTCCCTATCAGTAATTACTTTAAATGTAAGTGAATTAAACTCTCCATGAAAAGGCATAGACTGGCTGAATGGAATGAAAAATAGTATCCAACAATACACTGCCTACAAGAGACTCACTTTAGATCTAAGGACACATAGGTCAAAAGTCAAAGGATGGAAAAAGATATTCCATGCAAACAGTTAGCAAAAGAGAGCAGAGATGGCTATACGAATATTAGGTAAAATAGGCTTTAAGTCAAAAACTATTACAAGAGACAAAGGAGGATATTCTATGATGATAAAAGGGTCAATTTAACAAGAAGACATAACAATTATAAATATTTATGTAGTAAACCTCAGAGCTCCTAGCTATAGGAAGTGAACATTGACAGAATTGAAGTGAGAAATAGACAGCAACACAATAATTGTAGGACTTCACCCCACGTTCAATGATGGATAGAAAATTACACAGAATATATTTATTGAAGAGTATATCTTTATTGCAAAGAGGATATGAACAACACTATAGACCAATTAGACCTAACAGACATATACAGGACACTCCACCAAACAATAGCAAAATATATATTTTTCTCAAGTGCACATAGAATATTCTCCAGAATAGACCACTTGTTAAACCACAAAACAAGTCTTAACAAATTCAAGAAGATTAAAATCATACAAAGTATCTTTTCTGATGATGATTAAATAAAATTTGAAATTAATAGCAGAAAGAAAATGTCAAAATCCACAAATATGAAAATTAAACAATAAACAACAAAAGGGTCAAAGAAGAAGTAATAAGAGAAATTAGAAAATACTTGGAGACAAATGAAAATGAAAATATAACACCAAAATTTATAGAATGCAGTGAAGGCAATGTTAAGAGGAAAGTTCATAGCTGTAAATGCAGACATTAAAAAAGAAGAAAGATCTCAAATCAACAACCTAACTTTACACCTCAAGGAACTAGTAAAAGAACAAACTAAACCCAAAGTTAGCAGAAGGGAGGAAATAATAAAGAGCAGAGATAAACAAAATAGAGAGTAGAAATAACTCAACCAAACTAAGAGTTGGTTTTTTGAAAAGATCAACAAAATTAACCAATACCTAGTTAAATTAACTAAGAGAAAAAGGAGATAAGAGTGATGTCAGCATCATGGTGGAGTGAATTGTCTCCTTTGTTTTTACTCTCTAAATTACAACCAGTAGGACATCCATTGACCAACAAAGAACTCCCTGCATAGCACAACAGGCACCTGAGAGAGCCATACATCTGAGGGTGGGTGCACTGGACCTCTAGGAGGCAACGGAACTAGGGGAGCAGCCAGTGGTGATCCAAAATGCAGATACCCCTGGCAGTAGTGGTGGTGCCCTGACCTGAAATTTCACGAAACACAGCAGTGCCAAGAAACAACCCCCTCCCCCTCCACAGGTAGTGACAAGTTTGACCCTGTTTTTTCCAGCAGCAAGGGCTGCCTCCAAAATACAGATACCCCTGGCAAGAGTGGTGGTGACCTGACCCGAGGGTTTCAAAAAGCACACCTGAACTGGAGACCAGAGGCTGCAGGAGAAGCAGCATGCATAGTGCAGCCCCTACCCCTACCTCAGCTATGGCAGGTGGCACTTGTGACCTGAGGCATCAGGAGCCACAGAAGAACCCATGACCCAGACTCCAGTGGCAGCACCCCCAACACCAGCCCTACAAGCACCAGGGTCTGTATACAAGACACCAGGCCCCTGGCAGTGGCAGCGACACCCATGAACCCAGCACCCTTGGTAGTGGTGATGCCAGCACCCCCAGATAACCCAGGAGCAGCACAGCACATGTGGTACACGGGGAAGCATAACCAGATCTCATGAAGAGCCCACAGAGACCCAGTGGCAGAACACGAGACCCAGGTAACCCTCAAAGCAGCAGAGCTGTTCACAGCCTGGTGACCACAGTGGTGACACCCATGACTACAGCAACACCATAAGCAGCAAGGACCAGCAACCTCAGAGGCACAAGCAGCACAAGGAGGGGACTGAAGGTGCCCCTAGCAGAGGCAGTGGAGGGTAAAGTGCAGGTTCTCAAATAACTTGAAGCAGCTCAGAACCAAAGTAACCAAAGGCTTATGCAAGTAAGAAAGTTATTTACTACCATGAATGCACTGGCAGAGGATCAGCTCATCAAGCACCATGAAGAACTACAATAACACGGTAGCACAGAAAGAAAATGACCACTTCCAGAAACCAGACTTGAAGTCACAGAGGACTGTGATCTAACTGACAGAGAATTCAGAATAGTTGTCGTGAAGAACACAGTGAGTAACAAGAAAACTCAGAAAGACAGTTCAATGAGTTTAGAAGTAAGATTAATGCACAGAAGAGCACTTCACCAAAGAGATGGAAACTCTAAAGAAAAAAACACCAAAGAGAAATTCGGGAGAGGACGAACAATTAATGAGATGAAAAATAAAGTAGGTGCTGGCCCCGTGGCCAAGTGGTTAAGTTCACATGCTCCACTTTGGCAGCCCAGGGTTTCACCAGTTCGGATCCTGGGTGTGGACAAGGCACCACTCATCAGGCCACGCTGAGGTGGCATCCCACATAGCACAACCAGAGGCACTCACAACTAGAATACAGAACTATGTCCTAGGGGGATTTAGGGTAGAAGAAGAAGGGGGAAAAAAGAAGATTGGCAACAGATGTTAGCTCAGGTGCCAATCTATAAAATAAATAAATAAATATAGTAGAAAGCATTGGCAATAGAGGATACAATATTGAAGAGAGAAATAGCAAGGTCAAAAATAGAAATTTAGAAATGATTCAGGTGGAAGAGTGAAGAACTAATATTTTTTAAAAATGAAGAAATTCTATGAGAAATACCCAACTTAATTAGGAAAAGCGACACAAGGATGGAGGGCATCCCAGAAGAAGAAGAGAAGGAGAAAGGAGCAGAGAGCTTATTCAAAGAAATAATAGCTGGAAACTTCCCAAACTTGGGGAAAGAACTGGGTATATGAGTACATGAAGCTAATATAACTCCTAATTATCTCAATGCAAAAAGACCTTCTCCAAGGCACATCATATTAAAATTGTCAAAAGCCAATGACAAAGAAAGAATAGTAAGGGTGGCCATAAAGAAGAAAATAACTTACAAAGGAAATCCCATCAGGTTTTCAGTGGATTTCTTACCAGAAACTCTACAGGCTAGGAGAGAGTTGAATGACATATTCAAAATATTGAAAGATAAAAACTATCAGCCAAGAATACTCTACCAGCAAAGTTAGTCTCTAGATATCAAGAAGAAATAAAGGCTTTCCCAGACAAACAAAAGCTGAGAGAAGTCACTGCCACTAGACCTGCCTTACAAGAAATGATGAAGGGAACCCTGCTATCTGAAACAAAAAGGCAAAGATAGACAGAATCAGAAACTTGCAGCTCTATGTCAGAAAAGGTTAGTAAATGCTTGATTACAACATAAAGGCTAAAGGGAAAGAAAACGTCAAAAATAACTATAACTACTTCAATTTGGTAACAAACTCACAACACACAAAAGAAGGATAATTTGTGACAACAAAAACATAGCAGGGGGGCAGCTCCATGCTGAGCAGTTAAGTTTGCGTGCTCTGCTTCAGCAGCCCAGGGTTCATTGGTTTGGATCCTGGATGCAGACCTACACACCACTCATCACGCCATGCTGTGGTGGCATCCCACATAGAAGAACTAGAAAGACTTACGACTAGGATATACAACTATGTACTAGGGCTTTGGAGAGGAAAAAAAGGGGAAGCTTGGCAACAGATGTTAGCTCAGGGCCAATATTCCTCACCAAGAAAACAAAGCATACCTTTAAAAACAAAAATAAAAAACATAGTAGGGGAAGAAGAAAAGGACAGAACCTGCATAGGCTAACAGAGATAAGAGGCTAATGGAGATAAGAGGCTAACGGAGATAAGAGGCTCTCAGCAGAAAAAGGATTATCTCATCTATGAGATCTTTCATACAAACTTCATGGTGAGCACAAAACAAAAAATTTGAGCAGAGTCACAAAACATTAACAAAGAGGAAACTGAGAAAACATCATAGAAAACCACCAAACTGAAATGGCAGACAGAAATACAAGGAAAAAGAAACAATGGAAACATAGAACAACCAGAAAACAAAAGATAAAAGATAAAATGTCAGTATTAAGCTCTCATATATCAATAATCACTCTAAATGTAAATGGATTTAATTCACCAGTCAAAAGACACAGAGTGGCTGGATGGATTAAAAAACAAGACTCAACAATACACTGTCTCCAGGAGACACATCTCACCTCTAAAGACAAACATAAGCTCAGAGTGAAGGAATGGAAGATGATACTCCAAGCAAATGGCAACCAAGAGAAAGTGGTAGTAGCTATACTTATATCAGACCAAACAGATTTCAAGACAAAAAAGATAACAAGAGAGGAAGATCCAAGATGGTGGCATGAGCGGACTTCTTTGTCTCTCCCCCTTTGAATCTACAACTAATTGGACATTCATCGCTTGACAAAGGATATCTATATAGCATCTCAGGACGTTGGAGAGACCCACACTGCTATACATCGAAAGGCAGACAGACTTCCCTCCGGGAGGAGGTGGAGATAGGTGAAAACTCTCCGACCCCTACCCGCGAACAGCCTAGAGCCTGCGGGTGGCTTTCTTGCAGCGGACGCCCCCAGAACATCGCCACATGCCAAGGGCAGGAGGGAGCACACACCAGAGGAGCGACGGTGGAAACAGGTGAACAGAACCCTACCTAAGCCCCCCACAATTACACCTGAGCCCAGAGGGAAGCTCCAGAGTTACACACAGGAGGCGGTGGGGAAAACCCCTACCCGCCATTAGCGGAGAGGTCCCACCCAGCATCCACAATGCGGGGGCCCCCAGAGAGAATCCCAAGCAGCGCGCCAACCCACCAGCTGCCGCTGCCAGCTCCTCTGACAGGGCTTTCGCCCAGGAGGGGATCGGGACTACCGGAGATCTCCTGGGAGAGGTCTGGGGCTGGGTGGAGCTCCAGCGGCTGTCTACATGGCCTGGAGGAGAAACTCTGAAGTCCCGTCCGGGCAGCAGGCAGGGTCTTTGCCTGCCATTATTGGAGAGGCCCCGCCCAGCACCCACAATGCCTGGGGGCTCCTGGAGAGAATCCCAAATGGCACACCAGCCTGCCAGCTGCCGCTGCCGGCTCCACTGACTGGGCTTTCGCCCGGGAGGGGATCAGGACTACCGGAGATCTCCTGGGAGAGGACTGGGGCTGGGTGGAGCTCCAGTGGCTGGCTACATGGCCTGGGAGAGAAACTCTGAAGTCCCGTCCAGGCAGCAGGCAGGGTCTTTGCCTGCCATTAGCAGAGAGGCCCTGCCCAGCATCCACAACACCAGGAGGGTCCCAAAGAGGAGAATCCCAGGCAGGGCAGCAGCTGACCAGCTGCCGCTGAACTCAAGGTATCCGGCTATCCCCCAGACAGGGCAATGGGCTCCCCAAGATCCTAGGGGAGAGGACTGGGGCTGGGTGGAGTTCCAGCGACCTGGCTCTGTGGCCCAGGGGGAAACTCTACAGTCTCACAGAAGCCTCAGCAATAGCCTCTGCACGGCAGTAGTAGAGAGCACCCATCTGGCAACCACAAGGCTGGAAGACTCTGGGACAAAAGTAGCATAGCTAGGCGAGCTAACCACAGACTGTAGAAAATGCCCATAGCTCTGCTGTGACCCATAGTGGACAAGCGAGATTTTGTGGGCACCGACAGTGACAGAGCTGCAAATATAAGTGATCCTGCCCCTAGCTGCTGGGAAAGCCCATAAAACCGCTGCAGAACCTAAGGAGGGAGCACGTCTAGGTGGTCTGCAACAGTAGGCACAAGCAGTCTGAAGCCCCCCTGTGATGGCCTCCACAGCTGAAGAGGGAACCCACAGGATCACTGTGACTGTGAGGAGGGGCCCAGGCCCAGTTAGCAACAGCTGATAGGGTTCCTGGTTGGAGCAGTATAAACAGCTGTCCCCCCACCACACCAGTAGAAACAAGTGGAAGCAGTAACTAAACTCTATCTCTATGTGGAGGCACAAATCTACACCATCAAGCAAAATGAAAAAATATATTAAATCTCCAGAACAGAAGGAAAATGACAAACACACAGAAAACAATCCCAAACACAATGAAATATACAACCTAAATGATGATGACTTCAAAACAGCCATCATTAAAAAACTCAATGAGTTAAAAGAGAATTCAGATAGACAACTCAACGAGTTCAGGAGCTATGTCACAAATGAGTTTGATACTATAAAGAAGAACTAAACAGAAATACTGGAAATGAAGAACACAATAGAGGAGATTAAGAAAAATCTAGACACACTGAACAGTAGGGCCGATAATATGGAGGAAAGAATTAGTGATTTGGAAGATAGGAATATAGAAATGCTGCAGGCAGAGGAGGAGAGAGAGCTAAGACCAAAAAGAAATGAAGAAACTCTCCAAGAATTATCTGACACAATTAGGAGATGCAACCTAAGGATTATAGGTATACCACAGGGAGAAGAGAGGGAGAAGGGGGCAGAAAGCCTATTCAAAGAAATAATGGCTGAGAACTTCCCAAACCTGGGGAGAGAGATGGAACTTCATGTGACAGAAGCCAATAGATCTCCAAACTTTATGAATGCAAGTAGATCAACCGCAAGACATATAGTAGTGAAGCTAGCAAAAGTCAACGACAAGGAGAGAATACTAAGGGCAGCCAGGCAGAAGAAATTAACCTACAAAGGAACCCCCATCAGGCTTTCAGCAGATTTCTCAGCAGAAACTTTACAGGCTAGAAGAGAGTGGAATGATATATTCAAAAATCTGAAGGACAAAAACCTGCAGCCGAGAATTCTCTACCCAGCGAAAATATCCTTCAAATACGATGGAGAAATAAAAACTTTCCCAGATAAACAAAAATTAAGGGAGTTCATTGCCACCAAACCTCCTCTTCAAGAAATGCTCAGGAAAACCCTCATTCCTGAAAAATCAAAAAAAGGAAAGGGACTACAAAACCAAGAGCAAAGGAGATAAGTAGAAGGACAACAACAGAGAGTAGCAGCTCTACATCAGAACAGACTAAACCATGGGACGAGAAACAAAGGAAATTGAAGAGAACCGGAAAACAAGACATAAAATGGCAGCGGTAGGCCCCCACCTTTCAATAATCACTCTAAATGTAAATGGATTGAACTCTCCAATCAAAAGACACAGAGTGGCAGGATGGATCAAAGAACAAGAGCCAACAATATGCTGCCTCCAGGAAACACACCTCAGCCCCAAAGACAAACACAGACTCAGAGTGAAGGGATGGAAGACAATACTTCAAGCTAATAATGAACAAAAGAAAGCAGGTGCTGCTATACTAATATCAGACAAAGTAGACTTCAAAGCAAAACAGGTAAAGAAAGACAAAGAGGGACAGTATATAATGATAAAAGGGACTCTCCACCAAGAAGACATAACACTTGTAAATATATACGCACCCAACACAGGAGCACCAAAATTTGTAAAGCAACTCTTAACAGAACTGAAAGAAGACATCAACAACAATGCTATAATAGTAGGGGACCTCAACACCCGATTAACACCAATGGATAGAACATCCAGACAGAAAATCAACAAGGAAATTATAGAATTAAATGAAAAATTAGACCAGAAGGACTTAATAGATATATATAGAACAGTTCATCCAAAAACAGCAGGCTACACATTCTTCTCAAGTGCGCATGGAACATTCTCAAGAATAGACCATATTTTGGGGAACAAAGCAAGCATCAATAATACAAGAGAGTTGAAATAATATCAAGCATCTTTTCTGATCACAATGCTATGAAACTAGAAATCAACTACAAGAATAAAGCAGAGAAAGGTGCAAAAATGTGGAGACTAAACAACACACTACTGAACAAACAATGGATTATTGAAGAAATTAAAGAAGAAATCAAATATTATCTGGAGACAAATGAAAATGAGAACACGTCATACCAAATCATATGGGATGCCGCAAAAGCAGTCCTAAGAGGGAAATTCATTGCAATACAGGCTCACCTCACTAAACAAGAAAAAGCTCACATAAGCAACCTCAAACGACACCTAACAGAATTAGAAAAAGAAGAACAAACAAAGCCCAGAGTCAGTAGAAGGAGGGAAATAATAAAAATAAGAGCAGAAATAAACGATATTGAAACTAAAAAGACAGTAGAAAGGACCAATGAAACAAAGAGTTGATTCTTCAAAAAAATTAACAAAATCGACAAACCCTTGGCCAGACTCACCAAGAAAAGAAGAGAGAAATCTCAAATAAATAAAATTAGGAATGAGAGAGGAGAAATCACAACAGATACCAAAGAAATACAAGGGATCATAAGAAAATACTATGAAAAACTATATGCCAACAAATTGAACAACCTAGAAGAAATGGACAAATTCCTGGACTCTTACAACCTCCCCAAACTGAACCAGGAAGAAATGGAGAATCTGAATAGGCCACTCACAAGTAAAGAAATAGAAACAGTAATCAAAAACCTCCCCCCAAATAAGAGTCCAGGACCAGACGGCTTCTCTGGAGAATTCTACCAAACATTCAAAGAAGATTTAATACCTATCCTTCTCAAACTATTCCAGAAAATTGAGGAAGATGGAGTACTCCCTAACACATTCTATGAAGCCAACATCACTCTGATCCCCAAACCTGGCAAGGACAACACAAAGAAGGAGAACTACAGGCCGATATCACTGATGAACATAGATGCAAAAATCCTCAACAAAATTCTGGCAAACCGAATACAGCAATACACCAAAAAGATTATACACCATGATCAAGTGGGATTTATACCAGGGACACAGGGATGGTTCAACATCCGCAAGTCAATCAACGTGATACACTACATTAACAAAATGAGAAACAAAAACCACATGATCATCTCAATAGATGCAGAGAAAGCATTCAACAAGATCCAACACCCATGTATGATAAAAACCCTCAATAAAATGGGTATAGAAGGAAAGTACCTCAACATAATAAAGGCCATATATGACAAACCCACAGCCAACATCATACTCAATAGACAAAAACTGAAAGCCATCCCTCTGAGGACAGGAACAAGACAAGGGTGCCCACTTTCACCAATCCTATTCAACATAGCACTGGAGGTGTTAGCCAGAGCAATTAGGCAGGAAAAAGAAATAAAAGGAATCCAAATAGGCAATGAAGAAGTAAAACTCTCGCTTTTTGCAGATGACATGATCTTATATATAGAAAACCCCAAAGAATCCATAGGAAAACTATTAGAAACAATCAACAGTTACAGCAAAGTTGCAGGGTATAAAATCAACATAAATAAATCAGTAGCATTTCTATACACAAACAATGAACCAACAGAAAAAGAACTCAAGGACTCAATCCCATTCACAATCGCAATGAAAAGAATAAAATACCTTGGGATAAATTTAACCAAGGAAGTGAAAGATTTATACAATGAAAACTACAAGACTTTCTTGAAAGAAATTGACAATGACATAAAGAGATGGAAAGACATTCCATGCCCATGGATTGGAAGAATAAACATAGTTAAAATGTCCATACTACCTAAAGCAATCTACAGATTCAATGCTATCCCAATCAGAATTCCAAGGACATTCTTTACAGAAATTGAACAAAGAATCCTAAAATTCATATGGGGCAGAAAAAGACCACGAATTGCTAAAGCAATCCTGAGTAAGAAAAACAAAGCTGGAGGCATCACAATCGCAAATTTCAAAACATACTACAAAGCTACAGTGATCAAAACAGCATGGTACTGGTACAAAAACAGGTCCACAGATCAATGGAACAGAATTGAAAGCCCAGAGATAAAACCACACATCTATGGACAGCTAATCTTCGACAAAGGAGCTGAGGGCCTACAATGGAGAAGAGAAAGTCTCTTCAACAAATGGTGCTGGGAAAACTGGACAGCCACATGCAAAAGATTGAAAATTGACCATTCTTTTTCACCATTCACAAAAATAAACTCAAAATGGATCAAAGACTTAAAGATTCGGCCTGAAACAATAAGTCTTCTAGAAGAGAATATAGGCAGTACACTCTTTGACATCAGTTTCAAAAGAATCATTTGGGACACTATGACTCCTCAGATGAGGGAAACAATAGAAAGAATAAACAAATGGGACTTCATCAGACTAAAGAGTTTCTTCAAAGCAAGGGAAAACAGGATTGAAACAAAAAAACAGCCCACTAATTGGGAAAAAATATTTACAAGCTACTTATCCGACAAAGGATTAACATCCATAATATACAAAGAACTCACACAGCTTAACAACAAAAAAACAAACAACCCAATCAAAACATGGGCAGAGGACATGAACAGACATTTCTCCAAAGAAGATATAAGTATGGCCAAGAGACACAGGAAAAGATGTTCATCATCGCTAATCATCAGGGAAATGCAAATCAAAACTATAGTAAGATATCACCTTACACCTATTAGAATGGCAAAAATATCCAAAACCAAAAGTGACAAATGTTGGAGAGGCTGTGGAGAAAAAGGAACCCTCATACACTGTTGGTGGGAATGCAAACTAGTGCAGCCACTATGGAAAACAGTATGGAGATTCCTCAAAAAGTTAAAAATAGAAATACCTTATGACCCAGCTATCCCACTACTGGGTATCTATCCTAAGAACCTGAAATCAGCAATCCCAAGAATCCCATGCACCCCTATCTTCATCGCAGCATTATTTACAATAGCCAAGATGTGGAACCAACCTAAATACCCAGAAACTGACGACTGGATAAAGAAGATATGGTATATATACACAATGGAATACTACTCAGCCATAAAAAAGGACCAAATTGCTCCATTCGCATCAACATGGATGGACCTTGAGGGTATTATGTTAAGCGAAATAAGCCAGGCAGAGAAAGACGAACTCTATATGACCCCACTTATAGGTGGAAGTTAACATATAGACGTGGAGAACTGATTGGTGTTTACCAGGGAAAAGGGGGTGGGGGTGGGGGGAGGGCACAAAGGGTGAAGTGGTGTACCCACAACATTACTAACAATAATGTACAACTGAAATCTCACAAGGTTGTAATCTATCATAATCTTAATAAAAAAAAAGAGTAACGTCCACAGAAATAAAAAAAAAAGATAACAAGAGATATAGATAGACACTATATAATGATAAAAGGACACTCCACCAAGAAGACGTAACACTTATTAACATATATGCACCTAATACAGGAGCACCAAGGTAAGTAAAGCAACTATTAACAGACCTAGAGGGAAAAACTGAAAGTGACACAATAATAGTAGGCGACTTTAACACCACTTGCACTAACGGATAGATCATCCAAACAGAAAGTCAACAAGGAAACACTGGCCTTAAATGAAACCCTAGACCAGATGGACTTAATAGATATATATAGAACTCAGCATACAAAGGCAATAGAATACACAGTCTTCTCAAGTGCCCCTGGAGCATTCTCAATGATAGACAATATGTCGGGAAACAAAACAAGCCTTAATAAATTTAAGAAGACTGAAATCATATCAAGCATCTTTTCTGACCACAAGGGTATGAAACTAGAAATCAACCACAAGAAAAAAGCTGGAAAAGTCACAAATATGTGGAAGTTAAACAACATGCTATGGAACAGCTATTGGATCAGTGAAGAAATCAAAAGAGAAATCAAAAAATACTTGGAGACAAATGAAAGTGAAAACACAACCTACCAAAACTTAAAGGATGCAGCAAAAGCAGTAGTGAGAGAGAAGTATAGAGCAATACAGTCCCACGTCAAGAAACAAGAAAAGTCTCAAGTAAACAATCTAACGCTACACCAAAAATAACCAGAAAAAGAAGAACAAATGAGGCCCAAAGTCAACAGAAGGTAAGAAATAAAAACCCAAGCATAAATAAATAAACTAGAGACTGAAAATACAATAGAAAGGAACAATGAAACTAAGAGCTGATTCTTTGAAAAAACAAACAAAATTGACAAACCGTTAGCTAGACTCACTAAGAAAAAAAGAGAGAAGGCTCAAATCAATAAGATCAGAAATGACTGGAGAAATTACAATGGATACCCCAGAAATACAAAGAATTATAAGAGAATACTATGAAAAGCTATATACCAACAAATTGGATAACACAGAAGAAATGGATAATTTCTTAGACTCATACAACCTTCCGAAACTGAACCAAGAAGAAATTTAGAATCTGAATAGACAAAGCACAAGTAAAGAGATTGAAACAGTAATCAAAACCTCCCCAAAAACCGAAGTCTGGGACAAGATGCCCTCTCTGGTGAATTCTACCAAATATTCAAAGAAGATTTAATAGCCATCCTTCTCAAACTCTTCCAAAAATCTTACAAGGAAGGGACACTTCCTAACGCATTTTACAAGGCCAACATTACCCTGATATGAAAACCAGACAAGGACAAGATGAAAAGGGAAAATTACACGCCAATATCACTGATGAACATAGATGCAAAAATCCTCAACAAAATGTTAGCAAATCAAATACAACAATATATGAAAAGGATCATACATCATGATCAAGTGGGATTTATTCTAGGGATGCAGGGGTGGCTTAACATCCACAAATCAATCAATGTGATACAGTGCATTAACAAAAGGAAGAATAAAAATCACATGATCATCTCAATAAGTACAGAGAAAGTATTTGGCAAGATCCAACATCCATTTATGATAAAATCTCTCAATAAAATGGGCATAGAAGGAAAGTACCTCAACATAACAAAGGCCATATTTGACTAACCCACAGCCAACATCATACTCAACAGTGAAAAAAGGAAAGTTACTCTCTAAGAACAGGAACAAGACAAGGATGCCCACTCTCACCACTCTTATTTAACATGGTATTGGAAGTCCTAGCCAGAGAAATTGGGCAATAAAAAGAAATAAAAGGTATCCAAATGGGAAAAAAATTAAAACTATCACTATTTGCAGACAACGTGATTCTATATATAGAAAACCCTAATGAATCCACCAAGAAATTGTCAGAAATAATTAACAAATACAATAAAGTTGCAGAGTACAAAATCAACATACAAAAAGCAGTTGCATTTCTTTACACTAACAATGAACTAGCAGGAAAAAAATCAAGAATATGATACAATTTACAATCACAACAAAAAGAATAAAATACCTAGGAATAAATTTAACCAAGGAGGTGAAAGATCTATACACTGAAGACTATAAGATGTTACTGGAAGAAATTGAAGAAGACATAAATAAATGGAAAGATATTCCATGCTCATGGATTGGAAGAATAAACACTGTTAAAATGTGCATATTACCTAAAGTAATCTACAGATTCGGTGCAATCCCAATCAGAATCCCAACGACATTTTTCATGGAAATAGAACAAAGAATCCTAAAATTTATATGGAACAACAAAAGACCTTGAATAGCCAAAGCACTTCTGAGAAAAAAGAACAAAGCTGGAGGTATCACAATCCTTGATTTCAAAATATACTGCAAAGCTATAATAAGCAAAACAGCATGATACTGGCAGAAAAACAGACCCACAGATCAGTGGAACAGAATTGAGAGCCCAGAAATAAGCCCACACATCTTGGACAGCTAATTTTCAACAAAGGGGCCAAGAACATACAATGGAGAAAGGAAAGTCTCTTCAATAAATGATGTTGGGAAAACTGGACAGCCACATGCAAAAGAATGAAAGTAGAACATTATCTTACACTAAACACAAAAATTAACTCAAAATGGATTAAATACTTAAATGTAAGGCCTGAAACCATGAAACTCCTAGAAGAAAACATACACAGTACGCTCTTTGACATCGGTCTTAGCAGCATCTTTTTTGAAAATATTTCCTCAGCTAAGGAAAACAGAAGAAAAAAATAAACAGCACTACATCAAAGTAAAAAGCTTCTGTACAGCTAAGGAAGCCATCAACAAAATGAAAAGACAACCCACCAATTGGGAGAAAATATCTGCAAATCATAAATCCATAAGGGGTTAATATCCAAAATATATAAAGAACTCACACAATTCAACAACAAAAAAAACAAGCAACAGACCAAAAACTAGGCAGAGGATAGGAACAGACATTTTCCCGAAGAAGATACACAGATGGCCAACAGGCACATGAAAAGATATCCAACATCACTAATTATTAGGGAAATGCAAATCAAACCCACAATGGGATATCACCTTACACCCGTTAGAGTGGCTGTTATTAAAGAGATAAGAAATTGAGGCCGGCTCGGTGGTGCAGCAGTTAAGTGCGCACGTTCTGCTTTGGCAGCCCGGGGTTTGCCAGTTCAGATCCCGGGGTGGGGGTGGGGGTGGGGGGGGACATGGCACCGCTTGGCAAGCCATGCTGTGGGAGGTGTCCCACATATAAAGTAGAGGAAGATGAGCATGGATGTTAGCTCGGGGCCAGTCTTCCTCAGCAAAAAGAGGAGGATTGGCAGCAGATGTTAGCTCAGGGCTGATCTTCCTCAAAAAAAAAAAAAAAAAAAAAAAAGACAAGAAATAACAAGTGTTGGAGAGGATGTGGAGAAAAGGGAACCTTGATACACTGCTGGTGGGAGTGCCAACTGGTGCAGCCACTATGGAAAACACTATGGAGATTTCTCAAAAAATTAAAAATAGAACTACCATATGATCCAGCTATTCCACTTTTGGGTATTTACTCAAAGAACATTAAAATACCAATTTGTAAAGATATATGCACCCTGGGGCCGGCACAGTGGCACAGTGGTTAATTTCATGTGCTCCACTTCAGCAGCCCAGGGTTTGCAGGTTCAGATCTCAAGTGTGGACCTACATACTGCTCATCAAGCCATGCTGTCCCACATACAAAACAGAGGAAGATTGGCACAGATGTTAGCTCAGGGACAATCTTTCTCACCAAAAAAAGAGATACATGCAACCCTATTCATTAGAGCAATATTCACAATAGCCAAGACTTGGAAGCAACCTACATGCCCATCAACAGATAAATGGATAAAGAGGATGTGATTTATACACACACACACACACACACACACACAGAATGGAATACTACTTAGCCATGAAAAAGACAAAAGCATGCCATCTGCAACAAGATGGATGGACCTTGAAGGCATTATGCTAAGCAAAATAAGTCAGAGCAGGAAAAATTCTGCATGATTTCACTCATATGTGGAAGATAAACAAACAAACATGTAGATATGGACAACAATTTGTTGGTTACCAGAGAGGAAGGGGGTAGGAGGACGGTGCAAGGTGAAAAGGACACATGTATGTGGCAATGGATGGAAATCAGACTTTTGGTGGTGAACACGATGCAGTCTATATAGAAGTAGAAATATAATGATGTACACCTGAAATTTATATAATGTTATAAACCAATGTGACCTCAATAATATATATTAAAAAATAAAATAAAAAGAGATGACTCAAATAACTAAAATCAGAAGTGAAAAATGGGACATTACAACCAATGCCACAGAAATAAAAAAGACTGAAAGAGAATACTGTGAATAATTGTATGCCAACAAGCTGGACAATCTACAAGAAATGGTAAATTCCTAGAAACACACAACTTACCAAGACTAAACCACAACAATTTATTTGATCACCTGCTGAAAGGTTCTTTAAGGAGGCAATATTTCTGTTGAAATACAAATGAATGAAATGTGAATGAAAGGAAACAGCCTGGCAAAGGTTTAGAGCTGCTCTGTCGAAAGGGGCAGCCACTAGCTAACCAAATTTAATTACTTAAATTAAATTTTAATAAGTTAAAAGTGTTTAATTAAATTTAAAATCCAGTTATTCAGCTGCTCTCGTCACATTTCAGGTGCTCAATAACTACACGTGGCTAGTGGCTGCTGTGTTGGACAGCACAGATATAAAACATTTCCATCACCACAGGATGTGCTATTGGATAGCGCTGACCTGAAGAAGCAACTTTCAGGGAGAAGAAAAAGTGGAAGCTAAGATGAGAGTGACCTTGGCACTCTGCCGGGTGTAAAGAAAGGTGGTGTGGGGGGAGGGGCTGGCGGCAGGGAGAAAGGTAAGTGCTGAGGCTTCCAGGCAGAAAGACAAGCTATGTAGGCGCATGAAGCCTGTAGGAAGAAGTCTGGATTTTTATTCCAGTAATTTTATTTTAGAAATCCGTTGAAGTGTTTTAAGCAAAAGGGTGACATTCTGATTGTACTTTAGAAAGATCATTCTGAAGGTTTTGAGATAAATAGTTTAAGTATCTTTAATCCCAAATAAATTTTAACTTCAGTTGTGATTTTTTCTTTGAGCAAAAATTATTTTAAACTTTCCTTTTAAATTTCAAAGTGGGATTTTTTTGGTAAGGAGATTGTGATTTCATTGATTTATCTTTCTACTGTACTATAGTCCAAAAACGTGGCCTAAAATATTTGTAGTTGGAGAGTTTATTAAGACTTTTATTTGTTTGTAACCAAGTAAAGGGCCAATTTTTACAAATGATTTATGGAAATAAGCAAAAGAAAAAGTAGGACCATGTATTCTCTATTTGTAGTATGCCAAATGTACTTCAAGTTTGTTGATTATGTTATTCATATCATTTATACCCTTCTTGTGTTTTGTTTAATTGACCTGTCAAATTCCAAAAGCTCTGGATCAAAGCCTCCCAATACTAATATAGTTTTATCAAATTCTTCATACATTTCTATTTTACATATTTCTGGTTTTACTTTTTTTTTTGGAACCATGCACATTCTCCAAAGCCCCTCCCATTCTGCTGTCTACCAGCTCTTCCTCTCTTTTTTTGGTGAGGAAGATTGGCCCTGAGCTAACATCTTTAGCCAATCTTCCTCTTTTTTTTTCTCTCCCCAAAGCCCCAGTACATAGTTGTATTTCCCAGTTGTAAGTCATTCTAGTTCTCTACGTGGGATGCCACCACAGCATGGCTTGATGAGCAGTGCGTAGGTCCACACCCAGGATCCAAACCGGTAAACCCCAGGCCACTGAAGCAGAGCACATGAACTTAAGCACTTGGCCATGGGGCTGGCCCCTATTATACATATTTCTTTGCTTATTTGTTGCATAAAGATTTATATCTATTATTTTCTTCTCGTATATTATAATTTTGCTAACAAAAAGTTCATCTACCCCTTTAATGCTTTGGACACATTGCATTCTCTCTAAGGACTGTATGTCCATAGCATGGGCTACTATATTTGTTTGACCAATTCTCTATAGATAAATATTTGAATTATGTCCAGTATTTGCTATCTTCAAGAATGCTCTTTATCCTAAACCTTCTCAGGCACATTACTTTCAACTCTGTTCTGTTGGTGGAGATTAAGAAAAAACATAAACCAATGTGTTTTCAGACATCATGAGATGTTTTCATTAGGACCCTAAGGGATATGTGTGATGCTTTCTAAAATCAAGCTTTCTTCCCTGTTGGTCTGGCTGTATAGTTCTTGACACTTGGGAATCAATTTCACTCCATGTTATGAAAACTAGAGGCAGCAAAATAAATTATGTTGAACAGCTTCCTTTAAGTTAGAAATTTAATACGAGTGAAAAATGCACAGAACGATTCACCAGATATCTGAGAGCAAATAAGAGTATTCAGAATAGAAGAAATCTTGCAGATGGTACAAAGACAACTTTGACATTTAATCCGACAGCATAAAACTGAACGAGTTCAGAGGGACTTTGAAATTACAGTTCCATATGGCTGCTGTTAAAGAAAATCACCAGGGACTGTTGTTGAGTTTGTTGAACACCACTTATAATAAAAAATTATTGTTGCCCAAGGAAGGAAGAAAATCATTGATTGCAAAGGTAGACAGTCCATTGCTGCAATTCAAATGAAATCATTGGCATATTTCTCACACTGTGGAGAACGCCATCTCCAGGCTTTTCCCATCGAATTATTAAGGGGGGATTGGAGATTATTTGATAAAAGGCTGAAAGGAAGTTACTTTAAGCAAAACAAGCATCCATGACACTCAGAGAAGCAGGTGCTGATGAATAAAACATGGGCGTGGTGGAGTACAAAGAGGTGTGTAGATGATTCGGACGTGCGGCGTGTGATTTGAGTGACAGCCCATTCTGGGTGAAGAAAAATAAAACAATCATAGGCTTCAAAACGGAGATTTCCTGCCAGGGAATCTTATAAACGAGTGTTTTTAGACATGGTATTTCTTTTATAGTGATTCCTGCCTTTGAGATGCATCTCAGGTCAACAAAGTATTTAAGATGAGAATAGAAATGTTCCTGGAGAAAGTACCTTCCATCCTTATATTCCGGGATAAAATACACTGAGACCCTCCCCGCCCCCCGCTGGTCAGAAATATCCATGGGTCCCCATGCTGAGAGCCCGTCCGCTTGTAGACGTCCATCAGGCGGGGGGAATTGTCTCAAAGAACAATTAGAAAAACTCACCTACCCGCCAAATTGTTCAGTGTCCAGTGCCTTTGGTGGGAAGATTTCTCTGAGTTAGTGAAATCCCTGTCATTTTCTCGTTGATGGATGTACATTGGCTCTTTTTCTTACATAGTTGATTTGGCAGTAATTTATTTGCCAGGCTTGGGTGGCTGTGATACACATTTAAACAGCAGACCATCACAATACAGGTACCGCCCCAACGCTAAGGCAGTCCCACTATCCTTGGAGGCCAAAGCTCCCACGTGTGAAGGACGCGTGAGCTGGGTGGACTCTAATGACTCTTGTGGCTTTTACAGTCAACCAGAATAAGGGGCGCCACACTGCAGCAATATCCATTTCTCTCAAACTCTGAAATATGAGTAAAAGCTCTTTTTCTTCTGTTCACTCTCAATGTTGAAAAATCTTGAGATACATTGGTCAAAAGGCCTTAACTTAGATTTAGTACCAAATATCCAGTTAACTAGTTCTTGTCAGCAGTATTAACATTGTTATTTTTCCAAGCAGAAATAACAGAAATGGCACGAACAGTAGTTGACCACGCACCTTCCTGTATACGTTATCTCATTTCATCCTTATAAAGCTCCTATTACCCCCATTTTTTTGCATTGACAACTTAAAACTTTTCTTTCTTTCTTTCTTTATTTATTGTGGTAAGAACACGACGTGAGATCTACCTTCTCAACAGATTTTTAAGTGTACAATACGGTATCGTTATCTATAGGCACAACGTCATACAGCAGATCTTTAAAACTTACACGTGTTACATAACTGAAGTTTTATACCTGTCAATTAGCAACTCCCCATTTCCCCCTCCTGACAGCCCCTGGCAACCACCATTCTGTTCTTTGCTTCTATGAGTTTACCCCATTTTACATATGAAAAAACGAAGGTTCTAAGATGTAAGTAATTTACCCAGACCATACGACCAACAAATGGAGAAGCTGGGATTTGAACCCATACCGATTCCAAAGGCGAATATTTCCATGACACCCCACCACTTACTAAGGGAGGTGGACTGCTGTACAAATACTAGTGGATAAGTTTTAATGAGGAGTTTCTATGTGCCAGAAACTGTGGTAGGAGCCATAATGTGTCAATTCCTTACCAAAAACTTATTAAGAAAGTAGTATAATTGGCCCCATTTTACAGAGGAGGAAACACACTTGGAGAGGTAGAAATTCAGAGCTGGGGATCAGATCACGCAAGTCGGCTCCTAAAGTCCAGTCCCGAAATCCTGAGAACGCTGCCTCCTTTCCCGGGTGAGGAGAAAGGAAGGAGCTTTACTTGCTCCAAAAGCACTTGAAGCCATGGTGTTTACACTAAATTATCACCAAAAGAAAACTGGCCTAAAGCCATGCCACTTTGGTATTGACCCTGAGGACACAAGGCTCCATTGAGGCTGCAATGCCCATCTTGGACCAGAGTTCCATGGCTCTCCCTTCTAAATGCAGTACAGAGTGGAGTTCACCATATCTCAAGGAGAAAAAAACACGATGGAGTTTAAGTTCCAGGGAACAGCAGAAACAGAAACCCAAATGATCACAGCTTATGGAAGGAGCCTGGTGTGTAAGAGGCCTATTCAGTCAGGAACAATGAAGGCTGTGCTGGATGGTGGAGGTTGCCTTATCACCAAATCCTGCTACAAGATTTAGGGGATCCGCAAAGAAAGGAATCTCACTGTACAATCTTGCCACTTTGGATGTATGTGCCTTCTAGCTGCAATACTCTCCATACCACTTTGCCACTCCCTCTGTTTCTCAGTCATTTCCAGCCTTATTCGTTGATGACTATGGTATTCAGCTCAAATGAGCCATCCTTTCCCATCGTCCACTCTATCAGATCAAAGGTTCAAAGAGCTCTCTGTACACGCATGAAGATCTATCATTTAAGCTGGTTCGCTCAACAATCCCTTAACCGCTCGCCAGACCTAATCTCCAACCTCATGGAAACTTTCAGCCATTGACTCTTATCTTTCTTCTCCCTCTCCATCAGTCTCCTCCTCTTCTCCCTAGGCCAGCTAGACCCTAAGGACCATAACTAGTGCCTAAACTTCCCTTCTTTTCTTTCTTTTCAAAGCACCTACCCTGACTCCTGCCCAAATGAATCTAACTGCTTGCTCCATGGCTGTATCTGGACTGCTGGACATCACTGGAGAAAATTATGTGAGGTGGCTCATGGTGCCACTAGAAACTCATGGTCACTGACCCCAACTGTGCAGGCAGCCTACTACATTTTCCAGGTCAGTTACTCCTATTATTTTCAAACTTTTCTCATCTTCTTAAATCTCAGATTCCCTTGCCTCCTCACTTGCTGTTTATCCTTGAAACCAAATATGCAAATCTTCCTGCACCAGCACTATAGCATCTGCTACTGGGGCTCCTCCGAGATCTCCTTTACAGGTAGGTGCACCCATTCCTCCGCTGCTGTGGGAGCTGGTTGCTAATGGCTCACACCTGCACCCTTCTCTGGATGATTGCCCTTGGATTAGGGAAGCTGCTTCACCCAAAGATGCCTGGGAAATTACGCAACCCATTCCGCTTCTAAGAGGACAGCCGATGGCTAACGGCTGAATCAAGGATATAGAAGTTCAGCCCCCTTGCCTCAAAGACAGACAAACTCAGTGGGAGCAGTTCACATGCCAGAGCTCCCTGAGGGATCACTTAAGGCTGGATTTCTGAAACCACACCTTTGCCTATCCTCTGCCCTGTGACATCCTGCTTTCTGTACTCCCTTACACTTTCTTCTTGAGAATACTCCCTCAATAAACCACCTGCACAAAAATCCCCATATCAGGCTCTGCTTCTGGGGAACTTGACCTAAGATACCCATCGGCTTTTTCTCTCTCCTTTCCGCCTGTTGGAACTGAGTGATCCCTGCTCCTCTTCAAGGCCAGTGCCTCCTCCTGTGTTCTGGACCCCACGCTGTTCTGTCTTCCCAGGAACCTTGCATGATCAATAACTTTATCTTTTTCTCAGCTCCTTTCCGTCAGGACTGACACAACCTCAGGCCTTTCCCTTCTTAAAAAAGAAAACTTCCCTCAACCCCACCCCTTTTTCAGCTACCCCCTCCCCCGCCTCGGCTCTTTCCTAGCCAACCTTCAGCAGTAAGTGGTTGGAGTTTATAAATAATTTTTTCACGGTTACGTTTCTCCCTCATATGTGGAATATAAAGGGTCTACATTACGGAAAGATTAGAGATTTTGGAGGACTCAAGATACGGCCGGAAGGGAGCCCTTCAAGGATGTGCCTGCTCCCCTTATTGTTATTTTGAGCTTTTCTGGCATATGAGCTGGTGAATGCTGCCCCATGGTGCTGTGTACATGTATCTCCTCCATTCCCTCACCTCCTACTCTGTTCTCCACCCACTTCAATCTGCTTTCTTCCCCTGCCACTTTACCTCCGACTTCCATGTTGCTAAATCTAAGGGACACCTTTCAGTTCCCATCCTACTTTGACTCCTCTCCCTCCTTTTTGGTACATTCTCTTTTCTTGGCTTCTTTCTCTTTGTATTCTCCCTGCCTGTCCAGATGCTCCTTTTAAGCTCCTTTTTCAGTTCCTCTTCTTTTCAACACCCATTAAGTGATGGTATCCCTCAAAGTCTGTCTGGAACCTAATTTTTTTCACTCCGCGTGCGCCCTAAGCAACTATATGCATTTCTAAAGCTTTAAGCACCATCTCTATACAATGGATTCCTAAATATCCAGCCCAGGCCTTTCCCCTGAACTCCACACTTTTATATTCAACAGCCATTGTCACATCTCCATGTAGATACTTTAAATATGCCTTAAACAGAATATGTCCAGAATTACATGCATGAGTTTTCTACCCAAACTTCTCCAACTCCAATCTCGGTAGCCTTAAGAAATAGCACCACCACCCACATAATTTCTAAAGTCAATAATTTATGCGTCAGTTGTTATTCCTCTCCAACTTTGTAGTCAATCAATCATGAAGTCCTATTAATTCAATCTCTTAAATATCTTTCATATATATCCCCTTCTGTACATCCCCCATGACAGTACATTGGTTTAGCCATCACTTCTTGTCTGAAGTATTGCAATAACCTATCTATATCTATAATCTCTATACAAAGTGAGAGTTGGTTGCAGGAAGTAGAAATCACTTTAGCTCTTAAGTATAAAAGAATTTAATACAGGAAACAAGGAGTTCGCACAATCCTGGAAGGACTGGAAAGCTCTGAGTTAGGCTTCCAGAAATAGCATCGAGAACAACACGACAGAATGAGCCCAGCAGGGGAACTGCTCTCCTACCACAGTCAGGAAGGTGGAGAATCAGGGAGCCATCACTGAAACTGCTGACTTTAAGAACGTCAATTTAGATGAGATCCAGGGATCACAAAGCCAGTGAAGCTGTCTCTTGTCACCATTTTGCTGATGACTGACGCTGGACTGCTGCTTCAGAAAAAGCCAATGGCCATGACCAATCTTGCCGGCTGAGACCATCTTCTGAATCTCCAAGATTCATGCAGCTCATGGAATCTTATCTGCTCCAGAAACTGAACTGGAACCTGATCTTCTGCAGTACAAGAAGGCATATTTGAGGGAGACGAATTAGACACTGAACATGTCAACCCCTCATATCTACCACAACCTTCTCATTGGCCTCTCATATTTCCTCTTCTCCTCCAACCCCCTTTCCTCTCAGCTGCCAAAATAATGCTTTTAAAAATACAAGATAGACCATATGGGAGCTGGCCCCATGGCATAGTGGTTGGGTTCAGCACACTCCACTTCAGTGGCCCCAAGTTTGTGGGTTTGAATCCCAGGCACAGACCTACACTACTCGTCAGCCATGCTGTGGCAGTGACCTTCTTACAAAGTAGAAGAAGACTAGAGAGATGTTAGCTCAGGGCTAATCTTCCTCACACACACACACACAAAAAGCACAAGACAGACCATAAAATATTTCTTAAAATTCATTGATGCTTTCCCATTGCCTTGAAAACATAATCCGAATTCCTCGTTGTGGCTATAAGACCATGCGTAGCATTTCTCGTGTGCTTACTATGTGCCAGGCACTGTGCTGAGTGATTTCTGTGGATCATGTCATTTAATTCTCAGAATAAGGCCATGAGTCAGGTACATCATCCTGGTTTTACAGATGAGCCAACCTTGGAGAGACTAACTTCTCAAGGTCACCCATTTGGGAGGCAGGCAATCAGACTTTCTGACTCCATAGCCTATGCACTTAGCTCTGTGCTACCCTGTCATCAAGGCAGGCCCTGGCAGTGTCTATAGCTTCACTTCTTACCACTGCCCCCCTCATTCCCTAGGCTTTGTCCATGCTGGACAGCCTCAGTCCTAGAAGATGCTGTGCTCTCTCTTGCCTCCAAACTTTTGACTTATTGGTCCCTTTTCTAGAATGTTCTTCCTCCTCTTTTTCCCTAGCTCATATCCGCTCATCTTTCAGAACAACTCAGTCAAATACCCTTTCCTCTGAGAAGCCTCTCCTGACCCCTTGGAGGATGATAAGTCTCCTGATTACCTCCTCCAGGCACCCCGACATCTCCTCTACTGCAGCACTTCACACATACAGAATCCACTAAATTGTCTAGTAATTCTCTTTTTTTTTTTTATTAAGGTTATAAAAGTTAACATCCTTGTGAAAATACAGTTGTACATCATTATTAGTCATGTTGTAGGTACACCACTTCACCCCTAGTGCCCTCCCCCCCGCCCTTTCCCCTGGCAACCACCGATCAGTTCTTTTTGTCCATATGTTAACTACCACCTATGAGTGGAGTCATACAGAGTTCGTCTTTCTCTGTCTGGCTTATTTCACTCAACATAATACTCTCAAGGTCTATCCATGTTGTTATGAATGGGATGACTTTGTCCTTTTTTATGGCTGAGTAGTATTCCATTGTATATATATACCACATCTTCTTTATCCAATCATCAGTTGCTGGGCACTTAGGTTGGTTCGATGACTTGGCTATTGTGAATAATGCTGCAATGAAGATAGGGGTGCCTGGAACTTCTGGAATTGCTGATTTCAGGTTCTTAGGATAGATACCCAGTAGTGGGATGGCTGGGTCATAAGGTATTTCTATTCTTAACTTTTTGAGGAATCTCTATACTGTTTTCCATAGTAGCTGCACCAGTTTGCATTCCCACCAACAGTGTATGAGGGTTCCCTTTTCTCCACAGCCTCTCCAACATTTGTCACTCTTGGTTTTGGATATTTTTGCCATTCTAACAGGTGTAAGGTGATATCTTAGTGTAGTTTTGATTTGCATCTCCCTGACAATTAGTGATGATGAGCATCTTTTCATGTGTCTATTGGCCATCCACATATCTTCTTTGGAGAAATGTCTGTTCATGTCCCCTGCCCATTTTGTAATTGGGTTATTTGATTTTTTATTGTTGAGTTGTGTGAGTTCTTTGTATATTATGGAGATTAACCCTTTGTCGGATAAATAACTTGTGAATATTTTTTCCCAATTAGTGGGCTGTTTTTTTGTTTCAATCCTGTTTTCATTTGCCTTGAAGAAGCTCTTTAGCCTGATGAAGTCCCATTTGTTTATTCTTTCTATTGTTTCCCTCATGTGAGGGGTTACGGTGTCCGAAAAGATTCTTTTGAAGCTGATGTCAAAGAGAGTGCTGCCGATATTCTCTTCTAGGAGACTTATTGTTTCAGGCCTAATCTTTAGGTCTTTGATCCATTCTGAGTTTATTTTAGTAAATGGTGAAAAAGAATGGTTGATTTTCATTCCTTTACATGTGGCTGTCCTGTTTTCCCAGCACCATTTGTTGAAGAGACTTTCTTTCCTCCATTGTAGGCCCTCTGCTCCTTTGTCAAAGATTAGCTGTCCATAGATGTGTGGTTTTATTTCTGGGCTTTCAATTCTGTTCCATTGATCTATGCATCTGTTTTTGTACCAGTACCATGCTGTTTTGATTACTGTGGCTTTGTAGTGTGTTTTGAAGTCAGGGATTGTGATGCCTCCGGCTTTGTTCTTCTTTCTCAGGATTGCGTTAGAGATTTGGGGTCTTTTGTTGCCCCATATGAATTTTTGGATTCTTTGTTCGATTTCTGTAAAGAATGACATTGGGATTCTGATTGGGATAGTGTTGAATCTGTGGATTGCTTTAGGTAGTATGGACATTTTAACTATGTTTATTCTTCCAATCCATGTGCATGGAATGTCTTTCCATCTCTTTATGTCGTCGTAGATTTCTTTCAAGAAGGTCTTGTAGTTTTCATTGTATAGATCTTTCACTTCCTTGGTTAAATTTATCCCAAGGTATTTTATTCTTTTTGTTGCGATTGTAGTAATTCTCTTTTTAATGTTTGTCTTCTCACAAAACTACATGGGGACAGCCACTGTGCCTGTTGTGTTCATTGCCCTCTCCTAGGCTACCTGCTACAAAATGGGCATTCAGTAAATATTTGCAAACTTGCTAACTGATAAAGGGAAAGAAATTTTAAAACTTTGTTATCTGAAAGAAGGGTGACAAACATAAAAACAGCTCAACAAAAAGTATGGACAAATTCCCCCTGCAAAAAGAAAGAGGATCGATCAAGGGAAGCAGGAGTGTTTGCAGACCTCCTCAATCTCCAGAGTTCATTTAGGTGCAGAACACAGGGAGATGGAAATGGGACTGCAACGTGACTGAATGCCTACGCGTGGCCCTGGCCCTCGCTCCATGGTCACCCTGAAGCAGAGCCCAGCTGCCACACTTCCAGATTAGATCCAAATCCACAGTGCTGTGTCACCAGATCCAAGTCCACAATGTTCTACTTCCAGGACGTGGAGGGGGCAGTTCGTGTTTCACACATGGAGCCACACTTCACAATGCTCCCTTTAAACATCTCCGCTCTGTCCTCAAAGTCCTCTCCTGTCGACAGCCAACTGATTTCCTCTTTCTCCTCCAGAGCAGCCCTTCCCACAACCTCCCAATCATGCCAGACCTGGCCTCCTTCCCACCCACAGCTACTCATGTTCTGTGTGTCCCTGTCTTCCTTTCCTTAGGAAGGGCAGTGAGAGTCATGCTCTCAGCTTCTCCAGGGAGCATCCTCACACTCAGCCCCTGCTCAGTGACAAAGCTTCCTCCTTGGGATTCATTTCCCCTAGAAAGTAAGGCAGATTGTAAATACAGTAAGGAGGTCCCTATGGGGAGTCATAGGCTCCCACATCAAGAACCACACCTGATAGGCTCAGATCATAGAATTTCTTCCATGGTGTAGCAAGGATGTTTCCCCTTCTGCTATTAGGTTTGCACCATGAGACTCAGGGACCTGGGAAATAGGAAAAGGACGTTTCAAAGAGAAAGTGTGAGATGAAACACTCCATCTACCATAGTAAAGTACGGGAAGAAGAAATGTGAAGATGTCACACGTGTCCCCACTGTCTTCCTCATTGGGTGGAAGCTTTGCTGAGGTTGGTAGAAATATCCTGATAGGCAAGGAGGAGCCAAGATCACCATGAGGCTGGGGGTTGGAAGGTAGCATATGTCAGTGGGCATTGCCTGGGGAAAAACTAAACATCCATGGCCACACCCAATGTGGCATAGGGGGATGCAGCATCTCAGAGTGAGGGGTCAGATAGGACACCCTGTGGTGGCATACCTGGCTCTTTCAGGCCTGTGTGTGGGCTGCAGGGAACCCAGAAGTTTCTACATGTTCTTTGAAGAAGAGAAAGATACAGAGAGGACTATTGGTAGAGCAGAGACCTGGGTTAGGAAAAGGAGGCCATCAAGGGTGGGACCTTGATGACTGGAGGCAATGACAGTGGTATCTAAGCAAATACCTGTTCAGCCATCAAACCAGCTCAGCCACCCAACAGCAAAGATCAGAGAAAGTGGAAAGCATGTGGACCTAGTGTCATGATCTCCATGCCAGGAGGACTCAAATCTTTCTCTACACCCAGAAGTAAGTCAGGAGGAGGAGGAAAGAGGAAATGGCTTTGAATTGACCAAATATTTACCCAATAGAGACTGTTCCAAACTAAAAGAGACTCTTTAAATGACTTGAGTTGGAGAAACCATTATTTGGCAAGTTTGAAGTTTGTTACCTGCCTTCTCCTCTCTCCCTACTATCTAGCGCATTCTCAGCAGAGAAGGTTGGAGAGCTCTTGGATACTTAAAGGGACCTCGTCCTTCAGGACTGAGCCATAAGTCATGGGATAAATCCCAGCATCCACACGGTCTCAACAGGGATTTGGAAGGAAGCCGCGGTGAACGAACACACAGCCCAACTTCACCTGAATGATCTGGTGATTAGCAAAACAGCATGGCCTCAGATCTCTCCATCTAGTTGCTGCCTGTAGCTGGAAGGCTATAAAACAAGAAGCCCAATTACATCTTGAAACACGTGTCATTGTTTTTATCAGTGAGCCCCCTATCCCAGGAGATGATGAGGGATGCAGTCAGCTGCCATTTCACATGGAGAACACAGCCAGCCAAAGACCCCCAGTGGAATGGGACAAGCATTTTGGAGGCCATGAGGTGGCAGCCCATCTGCACACCATCCAGTGAAGACAAGTGAAGCCAGAGTGAGGAACCCAGATATGGGCTTAGTTTTAACGCAGTTGCTGTGGTCTACTGTTGTGGTCTTTAAAAAATGGTAGGTGATGGTAGGGGAGGGAGAGGGCACAGTTGGGAAGGGCTGAGCTCTTGGAAGGACAAAACTTCCAGGAGCAGCAGCTTTGGAAGTGCCACTCCAGCTGTTTAAATGCTGTGGTTGGTTGTACAGAATGCGTGTTGTCTTGAGGCCTAAATTCTACTGATTCAATTTCTCTTATTTGGATTTTCGAATTATTCCTGACAAGATAATAAGTCTTTTTCAAAACATTAAATCTGATAAATCTCCCAGCTGGAGGTCTCCAGTTCAATTTAATTTTCTGCAGATATTCTAAGGATCTAATGAGAAATCAAAATGAAAGGGTTTAATTGGAATTCCTCTAACTCCCCAGCCCGAGGTCCCCTGTTAAAGGACTTGGATGCGGTCGTGCAGCAAGATGCTTCCTCTCTCTCTGTGTTTAGCTGAGTAAGTCTCACTCCTGACCTTTAGACCATCTTGTTAAACTTCACAGTCTACAGAAGCCTGAGCATTAATTACAGAGCTTGATTTTTGCTTGTTTTTGTGGCCAATTTTAACATACTTCTCAATTTTCTCTAGATCTATTTAAGGCTGCGTGTTATGTCTTCAGCTGAGCCACACAGACATAGCAAATAGGATGGGAATTTTCAGAGCTTCCATTCTGCAAAATGTGGAGGGCTGAGACTTGAGCTTGTGAAGCCCCCTGGAAGTGGTTTGCCAGAATCCATGTCTTTGATTCTCAGGGGTCCCTCGGAGAAGCACTTCTGGGTGTCGTTCCATCCACACTAGGTGATAACACTGTGCCTTACTGAGCACTGACTGTGGGCCAGGAACTTTGCTAAGCTTTGTGCATGCATGTTTCATTCCATCTATTTCCACACAGCATGCCGATGAAGTAGATGCTATGATTATACCCATTTTATAGATGAGAAAGTAAGCTCAGAGAGGAGAAGTCATTTATCTGAGGTCACACACTTAGTGTGTGTATTGGGGGATGGGTGGGGGGCACAGATTTGAGTCCAGATCTGTCTACCTCCCAAACTCACATTCTCATTACCCCAAGAATAGACCATCTAAGTCACATAAAAATCACTTTGTATATGTGTGAGGAAGATTGGCCCTGAGCTAACGTCTGTGCCAATCTTCCTCTATTTTATGTGGGATGCCGCCACAGTGTGGCTTGATGAGCAGTGCTAGGTCTTTGCCCAGGATTCAAACCTGTGAACCCCAGGCTGCCAGAGCAGAGCACACAAAGTTAATCATCATGCCACCGAGTTGGCCCCAAAAGTTGCTTTTTCTCAAAGATAGGCACCTGGGCTAACAACTGTTGCCAATCTTTTTTTTTTTTTTCCTGCTTTTATCTCCCCAAACCCCCCCGTACACAGTTGTATATCTTAGTCGCACGTCTTTCTAGTTGTGGGATGTGGGACGCCGCCTCAACGTGGTCTGACGAGCAGTGCCATGTCCGCGCCCAGGATCCGAACCCTGGGCCACTGCAGCGGAGCATGCGAACTTAACCACTCAGCCACGGAGCCGGCCCCCAAAAGTTGCTTTTAATGAGGATCCAGGAAAGCAAGTTATGTGTTTAGATAATAGAGCACAATCCTTGTCATATGTCCATCAACATATCCATCTGTAGAGACTAACTCTTCAATTGCTTCTAGGACCTTTTACAGAGGTGGACAATGAGGCAAGAGGAGGGAGAGAGCGATGTTCTTTCCTGGAGAATGGGGTACAATTTCCTCGATAACGAAGTCTGCTGTCACTCACATTGGGAGAGAGATTGAGGTGAGAGTAACTACCTTCACGTTCTCAATGTGAGACAGAAGACAGAGAAGTCTCAGCAGCTGTTCTTGGCAAAGCCCCCACCTCATTAAAGATGCTGTTGGCCACTTTAATGGTCCTGGGACGAATACAGAGAGAGTGCCTCACTAGAGAACCAAGTGGACAGACAGAAGAACACCTACCCACAGGCTTTCTTTTCTCTCCTTCTTGCTACCTGGACTGACAATTCCACCCTTCCCCTCGCCTCATGATGACAGATGCTCCTGTAGATGTTAATACACATATTAATGACCATCCTAGATTAATGGAACTAGGAGGGTAAAGACCAGTCAGCAACCTCTTTGAATGGTAATTTTCAGCGTGGAGTTCGCACTTGCCCTATCCCTTCTCCTCCTTTATCACCAGCCATGACGATACTGCAAAAAAGGATGCTCTGTCAAGGACACTCTTTCAGACTGGCCTTGCTCACAAAACTTCACTGTAAATATCAAATGGCCTGTGCCCCTTGCTGTTAAATCCACAGGGAAGATGTGCAGTGAGAATAGATGGAAGGAGCTTACTTTGGCTTAATCAACCCAAAACTTACAAAATGAGGAAATTTGCCAGGGACTTCAACTTAGGGGATAGTGGCTTCCTCATAAATGGGTGACTGAGACCTCAGAGGACTCAGCCCCAGTGTCTAGACTTCTAAGAGCAGCGCTGTCCCTGGTACCTCCCCTCCACCTGCAGCTCCTTCCCTCGCACCCTCTGCCCTGCACCCCGATTTTCACTCATGCTCCACTGGCTTCGAAGGCATTTGAAATGTAAATAAGTTAACAGACATCCCCTTCGAAAAGTTTGACTGCAGGGCCTAGAGTTTAAGCCCTTCAGTGGAGAGAGCAGGTTCTCCTACTTTTCTGTACCTATCCAAGAAGCAACCAGAATGAACGATTCAAATAGCAACCCCGCAGCCAGCCAGGAGCTCCGAGGGAAGGCACCGCATTCACGAGGGGCTGTGATGCTGTGCGTTAGGGCTGATGTTGTTGGCATTCACACCGTGCTGGGTCAAACTCCTTATGGACCATTTATTACTTATACCCCTGACTACTTTCCAAAAGATGTGACATAGCTTCCACCAAAAGACACATCCATTAAGCCCATAAAACCAAGACTCAAGGATAAGGAACAGACATTGAAAGAGACAAAACAGAAAATAGTATTGTAGAGGTCTAGACTATAGTAAATATGAATCACTACTTTGAGCTTCCTGACATCCAAGGTGAAAAAGGAACCATGTTAAGTTGCATACTTTCCAAAATCTGATTTTAAAAGCATACCACATTTGGCAGCGTATAGGGACTACTTAGTTTTACTCTGTTCCATGGCCCCCCGCCATACCTCAAGCAAAGGCCAGACAAAACAAGACCTGGGAGATGCATTAGGCAAACTCTCTGCCTTAAACAAAACAATCTGGCCACAACAATATCCTTTCTCAAAGGATATTGAGACATCCTCTAGTCATTTCTCTTATTTATGGGGAAGAAAGAGTATTTGTTCATTTCTTGATAAACTCTCAGTAGGATTCTGGATGGTAATTAATTTCATTAAAATACCCACTGCAGGAGTGGATAAACAGTTGTCTGGCAGCAACAGCTGAAGTTCATTTCTCTTGAGCCTTGTGAGAAGGGGAAAGCAGAGGTTAGTTACTATTGCCAAAGGTCTGGTTACGATAGGGCATGATGCTATTCCAGAGAACATTGACATGGGAGTCAGAACCCCTGGGTTCTTGTCCCAACTGGACAATCAATGTAACTGTGTGACACTAGGGGAGCTCCTTCTCGTCTCTGAGCCGCACTTTCCCCATCTGTGCCATGAGAGGGTCGACAGAGTTCAGAGGTTCTCAATACCGGCTACACATAGAATCACCCGGGGGAGCTTTCAAACATACACATGCACGGCCCCTCTACAGATAAACTTAGAATTTGTAATTTCCTAGTGCAGAGCCCAGGCATCAGAGTTGTTAATAACACCTCCAGAGATCTGCTGTGTGGCAGGACTGATAACACTGGATGGGATCTCCAAGAGACCTCTCTGGAGCCCTGCCCATGGAGATATGCCTCTTCCGAGGAATACCTTGACTAATGACTCCCTCGGCATGGAGCTCTTTCTCCTAGAGTCAGCCAGGTTCAAAGGAAAAACAAGAAAGATCCTTATAAATCATGCAAAATGAGCTGCCTGCTTATGCAGCTGCACGACAAAAATACCTTAGTGCCCAACGTCTATTTCTCCCCTCGTGTTGATGATAAACAGCAGCCCTCTAACGAAGAGCACAAGTTCCATCATCTGTGACCTCAGTCTACCTTTCTGGCTTCCTCCTCTCCCCACCTGGGCCCCATTACCTCACTCCAAACTCCAGGCCCTTCCTCCAGTAGATGCTGACAAGGAGCTGACAGCAGGCCCTATCCCTCAAGGACTGGCTGATTAACGTGGATGAAACACTAAACTGTTACTTCGACTTGCATTCCGAGTAAACATTAACTCAGCACCTATGTGGCCAAGACTGGGTTAGGCACGTCCACTGCCTCATTTTAAACGTTTTTTTGGCATTTGTAGAAAAGATGAGATATCCCCCCTCCCTTCTGACCATCACCATTAAAAGAATAACATATTGACAAGGAGATTTGATCGGTGGTTACCAGGGAAAAGGGGGGGTGGGGGGAGGGCACAAAGGGTGAAGTGGTGTACCCACAACATGACTAACAATAATGTACAACTGAAATCTCACAAGGTTGTAAACTATCATAATCTTAATTAAAAGAAAAAAAAGAATAGCAAGCATCACCAAGCAATAAGTTTAGGAGTAGACCGGATAACAACACCTCACAGGGCCCGCTCAGCTGGCCTTGAAGAATAGCCTCTTCCAAGGGACTTGGTGAAGTAGGTTGAGGATGGAGTCTACCAGATGGTCCTCTCCAGAGAATGTGGCAGCCAATGGCTTCTCCCAGGACCTGGAGCACAACGGGCCATGGCTGTGGTTGACCAGTAGGCCTGTGCTCATGCCCTCACCTGCATTCCTCAAATAATGTGGTCAGATTACATCCTAACCTCCCATCCATTGGCCCAAGGACTTTGTGTTAATATTTTGCGTCCCCTGGACCACTTTAAAATAATGTAATAGTATCCATATCCTGAGACTCCTGTCTACTGTCTCCCACAAAACTGACTTCTGATGAAACAGAATAAATACTATAAAAAACTTCTAACAAGATTTCACCAATATAGAATAAACATTAAGTTATTGAGGGGATTGTGGTTCCAGTATAGAATATAAACATACAACATTCTGATAAACTGAACCAACCAACCATGTAACCAACAAAAATCGAGTTGTGAAGGGAGGAAAGGGACAAAAATATAGCAGGATGATCAGCTCATTTTCTACATCGAGATCAGAGGCCAATTAATCGAATTAACAATAGAGTTAACTCTTAAAGTTTTTATAATATTTTCTTTACCATCAATTAATCTTTTAGAAATTAAGGATACCTACAATAAAAAAGCATTTAATAGAAGTTTGGAAATTCCATCAATTTTGCATCTTTCCCTTCTATTAAATTTATACAAAATTAAATATAAATACTTTTATTTTCTAAAAAGCATGTATTCTACAGATTTCTCTCTCTTGCTACATATATATATATTCATACAGAGATGTCTGGAAACGTTCACCAAGTGTCAATATCAGTTATTTCCAGGCAATGGGAGTTTAGTTAGTCTGTTGATTCAATATTTGTTTTTTCTGTCTCGTTTGCATTTTTTACCACGATCATGTACTTACGTTTAAAAAAATAAAATCACGACTTGAAAAGAGTCAATGAGTATGGGTCCAGGGATAGCTTCAAGACGAACTCTGAAGTTATAGTGCAACTTTTATGTATAATATGTATGTGTGTGCTTTTTGTTTTCCAGAAAGTGTGTCTTATTCTCTTCCAATGATCAGAGGTGTTTATGAACTCCAGAATGTAGCTCTGTGCCCTCTGCCTTTCTTATACCCTCAGTTTTTAAGCTTTTGGCTAATAATACAGTTGCTCTCAACTGTCAACTAAATACCAGGCATGGTACCAAGCACTTTATACGTATCATTTCTTGGGTTTTGCACAACTTTTTAAGATAGATATTCTAATTTCCATATTCTAGAGGGGAAGGAACAAGAAGGAAGAAAGGAAGGAGGGAAGGAGAGAGTTCTGAAGCCACACCCAGGTTTTTATCTGAAGCTGATTGCATTATATGTACGTGGGATCCTTTTATGATGTTATTCTAACTCACGAGCAACAAGTTTGGATTAGTCAGAGGGACACCAAGATCAGATTCACTATTTCCCACACTTTCCTCATTCCCGTTTACAATTTAGTGACTTTGGTAAGACAGAGAGTAACAATGTCCCTCCTTCATGACTTCTCTGATGCCTGTGAGAGCCCGTGAATGTGCTTACGGCCACTCTCTCTTGATTCTGGAATGCAGTCTGGCAGTACTGTTTGCTTTTTGCCATTCAGTTTTCAGGTGCTTGCTTGATACTCCAGCACGATGCAGCCCTGATAATAGATCAGATAAGGTACTTATTATGTCTAAACTGAGACAATCCACTTGCCAACATGCCAGAATTTGACTTAGAACTAAGGAAGACCAATGCTTTGAGGCCAGAGAATCCCTACTCACGCCAGAACTGTTTAAAATACTTTGCTCTGTATTTTATGTAGTTGGAAAGAACTTTAAAGATCATCTAGGTCAATCTCTAAACCAAGAATTAAGTACCAAAAAACAATGTCACTTTATCTTTTGGGGGGCCTTGGTTTCTTCATCCGTAAAATGAGAGGACTGGACAAGTCAAAGTCCAAGATTCATTCTGGTTCCAACAGAATGTCGTAAGTCAAAAGGAATATCTAAGAGCAGTAAGCAGACACAGACCCTCTGGTGCATGATGAAACATACTGATTAAGAAATGAGAATTATGGCTCTCTTCTTTGCTTCCAGATATCAACTTATAAACACTAATTTTAACTTGAAGAAAGACAAATAGCATTTAAAGGAAAACTGGTCTAGTCTAGAAGCTATGTCTAGATACATCTAGAAACGTAAAGACTTTCATTTCTTTCAGGATGGTGAAGGGTTAATTGTAGGCATTGATTGATAACCTTTTATTTTCATGTTTTTATCTCACCTCTTACCAAATGTGCAACCTCAATTGAAGTGTCAAAAGGGTAGTAAAGTTTCCAAAGCTAAAAAACAAAGGGCAGGTCTTCTCAGACTTCCACAAATGCTAATTACTCATAATGACAAGTCATTACCCAAATCCATTTCTGGAAAGTCACAAGAACTCGACAGGTCAAAGCAAAAATGTCATTTCAGGCTCCAGCAAGAGACTGCCAAATTAACCCTCACATACCCATATTTACACCCTCTTTTTCCAGGGAGAAACACAAATATTAAGAGAGGTTGAGTGCCTTGGAGAGAGGAAGCCAATTCAAGGTATACACCTGGGAGGTGGGGGCAGCAGTCGAGCCCCAGGGGTAGGCGCTTATATCAAGGGCGTCCTGCAGCACAACTGTCACTACGGGGCATAACTGCGGGCTTCTGCAGAGGATGGTTCTCACAACAGAACACAACAGAAATGCAGCTATCTGGAATTTGGAGGCCGGGATGGAGAAGGTCAGAGCTCTTTTGGAGGAACAGGGAGAGGCTGAGAGACTTTGCTGCTTATAGCAATGGATCTCGTAAACAAATGCTCATTCCATCTAGGTTCCTATTAATACATCTATTCGTTATCTCATTTACGCATTCAACCATGTATTCAGTCCACAACCATTTTCTGAATATCTACTTTTCGCCAACACTGTTCTAGGTTCTAGGAAGGGGGTGGCAAACAAGATAGATAATACTTGGAAAACAGTATGGAGTTTCCTCAAAAAAATTAAAAATAGAACTACCATATGACCCAGCAATTCCAATTCTAGGTATTCATCAAAAAAAACCCTACTAATTTTAAGATACATGCACCTCTATGCTCACTGCAGCATTATTTACAACAGCCAAGATATGGAAACAACCTCAGTTTATTGATGGATGAATGGATAAAGAAGATATGGTACATAAATATACAATGCAATATTATTGTCATAAAAAAGAAGGTAATCTTGCCATTTGCAACAACATGGATGGACCTTGAGGGTATCATGCTAAGTGAAACAAGCCAGACAGAGAAAGACAAAAATATGGTATGATTTCTCTTATATGTGGAATCTAAAAAACAAAACAAATGAACAAACAAAACAAACCCGACTCACAGATACAGAGAACAGATGGGTGGTTGCAGAGGGGAGGGGTGTTGGGGGGTGAGAAAGTAGGTGAAGGGAATCAAGAGGTACAAACTTCCAGTCATAAAATAAATAAGGCATGAGGATGAATGTACAGCATGGAGACTATAGTTGTTCATAGTGTATTAACTCTGTACGATGACAGAGGGCAACTACATTCACTGTGGTGATCATTGCTCAATGCATACAATGTCAAATCACAATGCTGTGCACCTGAAACCAATACAATGTTGTGTGTCAATTACACTTCAATAAAAAAAAGATAGAAAGTGCTTGACCTCCTTGAATTTCCAAAAGGAAAATGAACAGTAACTAAATAATCACAGAAATAATTAAACATAATTAAAGTTCACACTTTGTTGAGTACAATGAAGAGAATGATAAGAGCAGGATGAGCGACTTGGACACGGCCACTCCATCTAGTTAGCACAGAGGGTATGGCTAAGAAGGCAGGGTCACCCTAGCGGATAGGAGATAACAAGATCAAGAATAAGGAACCATGGCACTCCAGGCAGAAGGTCCGTTGTGTGCAGAGGCTCTGAGATGGGCATATAGGAACTGGAAAGAAAGGGCAGTATGGTTGAAACATAAGACAAGTCTAAGAGTGGGGAGAGCAGAGACTGGAGAGGTGGGAGGGAGCCCCAGAATTCCCAAGGTCAGTTAGGGACAGGAGAGAGGGAGCAGGAGAAGGTAGGAGACAGCACGTTCCAAAATCCACAGGACCAAGAGGCCAAGACTGGCCTGGAGAAGCAGATCCCTAGAATAAAGGAGGCTGCCTAAGGACTGCAAATACCTGAATGAATCACTGAGAGCCTTGTAGTGGAGGTAGAGAGTGCGATTTGCCCTAAATTCAGAGGGAGGCCGCTGAAGTATTCTTAGTCAGAGAGGGATATGATTTTGATAATTTTTTAAAGATCACACTGGGTATACGATGGTAAAAATGACAGAACAAAAACTATCCACAACAACATGTGTTGTTACACACAATACACAACAGCAGCTTAGAAAGATGACGAATTTAAAAAGCAACCTCAGAAGACCAGGCTGTGAGATACCATCTTTTTAAAGCTCAAAAACAAGCAAAACTAAGCAACATGTTATTTGAGGATATAGATGGGATGAAAGAGTACTTTTCTTTTTTTTTTCAAAAGATCCTAGGGTAAAGGGTTGTTTTCTGTTTTTTTTTTTTTTTAAGATTGGCACCTGGGCTAACAACTGTTGCCAATCTTCCTTTTTTTTTTTAAGGATTGGCACCTGGGCTAACAACTGTTGCCAACCTTTTTTTTTTTCTGCTTTATTTCCCAAACCCCCCGCCCCCCACCTCCGCCCGCCCCCAGTACATAGTTGTATATCTTAGTTGCAGGTCCTTCTAGTTGTGGGATGTGGGACGCCACCTCAATGTGGCCTAATGAGAGGTGCCATGTCTGCGCCCAGGATCCGAACCCTGGGCCGCCGCAGCGGAGCACGCGAACTTAAACTACTCGGCCACAGAGCCGGCCCCAAGGGTACTTTTTAAAGAGAACGATAGACATGACATTCAGGATGGTGGTTGCCTCTGGGAAGAGGAAAGCAGGGGTGTGGGTACAGGACACACAGGTAGTTACCAGGTTTGTGTTCTAGTCCTTAAGTGGGATGGTTGATTTTGAGTGCTCACTTAATTATGTTTTATCATACACACACACACACATTGTAAATATGTGTAAAATAGGTTATATATAATAAATAGGTTATATATATAATGTATCAAATATTATATTGAAGAGAAAAATAGACCATTTGGTCTGTCACGTGGAGAATGGAGTTGAGGGAAGCATGAGCAAGTAGAAGCAGTAGGACGAGTTAGAGGCTGTTTCAGTCCCCCGGACACTTCACACCTTCCATTGGGCACACTCCAGGAGGCCTGAGACGGGGCCCAGCGCCCACCAGTCACACCTGCTCAGCACTCGACAACTCTGGGTACAAAGGAGAGACTCAATAAAATTCTCCTTAACAATATCGTGAACAAGTACAAAGAGTGGCCAGCTATCTTGAAACTCAAGGCATGGACTCACAATGGTTACTGACCTATGGACTCCATGGCAATTACACGTTTACAAATCACCTTTGCATTCATTATCTGTTTTTACCCAGCTGTGGGAGACTCATATATCACATGGCAGATAAAGTGACGAGTTCCAGTTCCCACAGCAAGGTGAGTGTCAAGATGGAACTGCATCTCTCTAAATTGGTACGCTCTTCCCACTATATTTTGATGGCCCTTGAACACCAAATATAAACAACCACCTTGAATACTATGCCACCTCGGCCCCCAAACTATTCTGTTTCAGCTCTGTCACATTTTGTCAAGTATCTTTCAAACTCTGTAGCCTTTAGAGTTTGTTACTCGTATACATATACAAATATATACTGCATACATATTCTCTATATAATTATCTGATTCTTTTTGCCCATCCCCAACAATTTCATCAGCTTATTGAGGGTGATATGGAAGCGTTTTCTTTTTTTGCAACCCATAAAGTACTGGGTCTGTGACTATGTTGAGGCATTACCACCTGTCACCCCATGGGTCACCAACATTGATCCTGTTACTCTAGTGGTGAGGTGGGTCCCCTTCTCTCCTCGCTGCTGTAGGCTGAATGCTCTATTAGTGATGAAGACTTTCCATATATGAGGAGACTGGTCTTCAGACAAAACTATTCCAGACCAGCCATACATTCATGCTAGAAGCTAAATCCTAAAGCCCGACACCAGGCACACAGTAGTTGATTAACACATTTTCCTCTGCATTCTGGGGCAGCCAGCCCCAATTCACCCCATGCTCAGATATCTGATTTCTTCCTATGAGGGCCCTACATACCTTCCACAATCTTGTTAATTATAATACACTATACAGTTCACCATCAAGAATGACAGAAATTTATGGCTGAGCAAGGTAGCAACTAAGATTCAGAATCTAGCCCTGGCTCCAGGAGCAGAACCACAAAAATCAGGATGTAGAACATTGAAGTGAGTGGATGCAAGGATTAAACAAGGGCAGAAGCTTGAGACATCAGAGTCTGAATTACCAAATCCAGGTAGGATCCTAAAAGAGAAGCTGCAAGAGGAGTTGGGAAACGCCATATTCCAAAGTTCGCATGCTCAAACTGGCTAAGACTGACTGAAAGACGCCAACCCCTAAGGGAGAGGAGTCTTTCTGACGACCTGAAACACCTAGTGGGATCCCTTTTTCAAGAATAAAAACTGCTAATATCTGCTAAGCATTATGCACCAGGTACCACCATAAACTCTTTACATGCGTAGTCTCATTCAATCTGCGCAAAAGGTGATTTACCGTTATTCTCCCCATTTTGCAGATGAGGAAACTGAGGCTTAAGAAAATGAAGTGACTTATCCAAGGTCACACAGCTATTGGGAGATAGAAGAGCTATTGGGAAAGGGAGAAAGAGAAGGAGACAGAGGGACAGAAAGAGGTTGAGCTGGATTCAAATGTAGACAGTCTCACAAACCATCATCTTAGCCAACAATGGATACTACTCTCAGACGAACCTTTGCCTCACTTCCCTCTAAGATTTCCTGATAACATACATATATATTATAAAAATTAAAAGTGAGTTTATATTCATTTGGCTTTGACAGTTGAGCGTTTTTTATGTTTTTTGAGATGACTAGAGTGAGCTCAGGACTGAGAACCACTGCTTCAGGCTTAAGAAGACTTCACCGATGGGGAGGCTTGAATTCTCCTTGGAGAATTCAGTGCCTCCACCAGAGCTCTGCTTGGGGTCTCCAGCCTGCTGTCCGTGACTGTCATGGCCTGGAGTGTTAAAAGGTGGAGAGTGGGGGCAAATTAGAAGATGCACAAGGACAAGTCTAAGCGTTATAATTCCAACAAAAAAAATCAGGACACCATAAAAACTATTTCTGAAGATTTATATTCCACTTAATGCCATGAGGACTTGGGGTGGCTAAAAAATGTCTACTTGGAAAGCAAATGCAACTATTGGATTGTGAAGTTGAGAGCCATAAAATTTCAAACAATTTTATATAAAGCTTCAATTTTGTTGTATTTCAGAGTAACAGAGCCAGACAGCCCCATGTCAATTTGAATCCCATAAGGCTTAAGGACGCAAGGAACAGGGAGAGGAGTGAAAGCTTTCCCTTTGCTGAGCAACCGAAAGGCTGCCCTCAGTGGGAGGTGACTTCGGTTAAATGCCTGCTCTGGGCCGGAGCCTGAACTTGACCCTGATTTCTGCCGTATTAGATTTGCTCCTGGATCTCGCAGTGTCTGCAGGACCCTCCTTCTTCTTTATCCCTGTGGAAAGTCTGTTATGATTCTGTGCCTACTCCAGCCTCTTGGTGAACACGGCACCTGAACTTCACACTTAATCACGCCCTGTGAGGTATTATCTTCTCCTTTTTGCCCCTTTGTGTTAACTTTCTTTTTCCAGTTGAAGAGTAAGCCCTTTTGGTGCAAGAACACTCTTGGATGCTTCTCTCGTTTCCCCTGGTCTCGAGTGAGTGGCAGCTTAGTGCAGTGATTAAGATTTGAGTTTGAATTCTGAATCTGTGTGATATTGAATAGGTTACTTACCCTTTCCTTCTTCTGTGAATTATGGATTAAATGGACATAAAGTGCTCAACCCACTGCCTACCACATATTCATTACCCAACAAGCTTTGTTTACAATCATTATCCTTTACTGATTGAGAGAAATGGCTCCGGTCCCTGACACATAGCTGAGGCCCTCTAACGGATGATCTCCCCATTCCTGCCTCTCATTCCTCCCTTTTCAGGATTAGGAGCTGAACCCTTCTTTCACTGTAATAAGGAGCCGCCCCCCCTCCACTCCCACCGCCGCCACCACGGCTCCTCTCTATCTGATTTGAGTGTCTATTAACATCTCATTGAGATGCCACTTAGACAAGGTCTTAACATGTGGAGCTGTGGAGAGGGGCTGGGTGGAGGCTGGGATAGAGGACTGCCCCATTAACATTCAATCCACAGTAGAGAATATTATCCTGGCAGCAAAATACCCCAGCGGTAGTGATGTGAGGAAATGGGGGTGGGTTACCAAAGCAACAGAGACTTGAGCTGCACTGTTTCTATGGCAACGGAGAGCAGGCGCAAGCATTTTCCTAGTTGGAACGATGGTTAGTTAGACTCTTGCCAACAGTATGGGTGACTCATCAGGTGGATTGCATTGCAAAGGGTGGATTAGCACAGAGTTTCTCTTAGAATCTTGGCCAGAATGAAGTCCACAGTAGACATCCCAGCTCTTCAAGCTGGAGCCCAGACTCCTCTCTTAGGAATCCGTGTTATCTCTGGCTACTGACCGATCAATTACCTCCCCAGTATATCATCAATTCTTGTTTATGATCTGCAACCTCCATGAGTGGCCTGCTTGAACGAAATCCATTTATGGAAGTCCAACTCATAAGGTACATAAATGAAGTAGCAGGTAAGTAAGTGCCCAAGCAATTTCTCCCTTTGTCCTCAATTTTAATTTATCAAAGAAATACACTCACATCAGTAAAAATTAATTAGTACTTAAAAGCTTATGAGAAAAAACAGCAATCCCCCCAAGTATAATACTCCTGCCTCATCCGGGTCCCTCAAGGCGACCATTTTTAATCATTTTAGCTCTATATCCTTTATTTACCTCAACATTTCCAAATATTTTCATGTTCAATACAATTTCCTGTTAAAGTGAATAGATAAAACTCTCTCACGACCTACCTCTGTTCAACTCAACCTCCTGATACGACTCCATCACGACTTTTGAATAAATCCATATGAAGTGTTTTCAACACTAAGGACACATAAACATTGGCCCCCTGCTGAGTCAATTAGTGAACGACAATGACACGATTTCACCTGGCCAAGGGGCTGGAGGCGCTCCTGATGCAGATGCAGACCGTCCCCCAATCCCTGGTCTGGTCTGGTCTGGCACGGCACGCCTGCCCTCCTCCGCACCCGGGGAGCCCACATCTGGAGGTCGTCTCTTTACGTGCATAGTCTCAGTTTCACTCAGTCACACCAGAGAATTACCTGCTTCTTGGCACTAGGAGTAGAGTTCTGGCGGCTCTGCCTGTCCCTTACTCAGACTTGCAGATAACTCTCTCGTCTTCAGCTGCTGCCTTTCGCTGACCTTCAGCAGTAGCTGGTGCCTCGGACTGCCAACTCTGCCTTCAGGCATCCGGGTCTGACGCTCCTCCCAGGCCCTCTGCTGATACAACGGGGGTTCGAAGTTACAGGTGTCTTCTGCTATTGTCCAAAATGAAGTTGCGTTTTTAGTTCTTACTCCGTTCCTGTTTGGGGTGATTCTAAGAGAAGACAGCAGAAACGTACTTTTGCCATCAGCAAGCTGGAAGTTTTCTTGAAGAGCTTGGTTGCCTGGGAAGTGACCTTCATTGGAGTGATTTGGGGGTGGAGCTAGATTATAAGGAATGTCTTCTTGAATATTTTAGGTACTATTATTTTAAATGTTTGACTATCTAAACCCATCCAGAGAATGATTTGGTCCAAAAAAAATTTGGTTTGGAAAAAAATGTTTTCTGCTCTGTACATTGTAATCAAATCTAGGTGATTTTACCTTTTGTCTGACTGAGGCTTTATCCTAAGAAAATTTAAGACAAGCACTAAATGAAGTTGATCATTTGTGTGTTAACTATAATTGTGAAAAGTGGAAATTACCTAAATGTCCAATGAGAAGAAAACCGTGATACATGAATGCAATGGGATAGCGCATACAAGATGGAAAATACGCCATGGTGCTGAGAAGCTGGCTTTATGCTCTGGTACAAGTGTGTGAAAGATCCACTACAATTTCTTTGTGTTGCAAATCCCCACCTGTAAAATGGGCTAGTAAAGTAGCTACCTCATGGGGTTGCCACGAGGATGGAAGGAAAGAATGTCTCGAGTTTTAGTTCATGCCTGAGGCATAGCAAGTGTGCAATAAATGTTGGCTACCGCAGCTGCCGCTGTTGTGCAACACGATGGCACGTGTGTAAAGGTCGTGGGATTATGTGCATTCCATTCCCATTTTTTTTCTGGCATTATTTGTTCAACAAATTTAAAAAATCAAAACAAAAATTTACCTCCATAACAATAAACAAATATTTATAAACAAATTGTTGTATTATAATGGAATTTTTGTAAACATTGAGGTCTTCTGGCTAAATTGTTGGTTTAGGGCAGTGGTTCTCAAAGTGTGGTACCAGGATCAGCAGCATCAGCATCACCTACAAGGTTGTTAGAAATGCAGATTCTCAGGTCCCACCCCAGACCTTCTTGATCAGAAACTCGGGGTGAGGGGTGGAGTCCAGCAATCTGTGTTTTAACAAGCCCTGTGGGGGATTCTATTCTGATACCTGCTAAATGGTTCTCAATATTGGCTGCACATTGGAATCATTCTAGGGGCTTAAGAAATAATAATGCCTGGCGCCACCCAGATCAATTCAACCAGATGCTCCAAGGATAGCGCTCAGGCACCGGGAATTTTTGAAAGCTACCAGGTGATCCTAGTGTGCAGCCCAAACTGAGAACCACTGATTTAGAGAGATTACTATACAGAGAGGCCAAATTAGATGGACGGGGCAGGTAGCCTTACTGGCAACATTTTAACCTTATTCCATCATCCTTGGTTTCCACAGGACCCTGTTGTGCCTATTCTTAATTGATTCCAAATCCAGGAGAGAAGAGGGGTGATTGATAAGGCTCTTCCACGCCTTCCAGACACATGTGGATAGATCTTTAGATCAGGCAGAAAAAGAGAAGAGAGAGGTTTGATGTGGTAATGTGAGCCAGTAGGATATGATTCTCTCAACCTTTGAGAAAACTTCCTCTTTATAAAATGAGGTCTGGGTGCATTGGATCAAGGAAAATGTGGTATTTTCTTAGGAGCCAGACCAGAGAGAGTCCTGGATTCTCTCAATTTTCAACCCATACCCTCCTCTCCTTTGAGATTCGAGCTGGGTCTCATCAGAGGCCAAGGAACTTTCTACAAGTTTCAGTTCTTGGCAGATTTTCTGGGTTCATGTTGGCTACTTGCTGACAAATTTCTATCAAGAAATGACAAAGAAATAAACACTCCTGATTTGATTTGATTTCCCTTCACTCCAATTTTCTCACTTTGCTTTTATCCTGTCGAATCGTTCATATTTTTAAATCCTCCTCAAATCCTCTTTTAGAATTCAGTGGGGTAAAATAAATAAGAACTTATAAAAGCCAATCATTCATGTTCTACATTTGTTTTTTTTTTTTATTGAATCCTTCATTTATTCAACCAGGAAGCATTTATTCAGTTCATTTTAAGAAATTTCTATTGAGAACCTCTAGGTGCGCTCTGAAAGCCACAAAAGAAACACAAGTGGTAATACCCTTCCTTTCTTTAAGAAATATAGTTACCATTGTTATTGGATGGAAAGAGAAACACCTGAAACCAATAAGGAACAGTATGCGATAAAGTACTGAGCTGAGTACAAGCAAATGTGAGAGAACGAACGTATGTTGAGCGCTTACTGCAAACCAGGCATGGGCTAGTGTTTTCCGTACACCGTCCCACGTGTTTCTGATGCCACCCTCTAAGGAGTAATTAGGGCAGTCCAGCTTCGTGGGTCAGAACCTGAGCTCTGGGGTCTGCCCGAACAACTGACTTAACCTCTTGGTGCCTCACAGGTACGATGGGGGCAATGATAATCCTACTCAGTGGGCTGTCCTGAGTATCAAATTCAAGTACAGCCTGTGGCACAGTGTTCAACAAATGTAAGTAATCTTAATTACTTAACACACTTCAGTGCCTGGCCCATAGCAGCTGTTTACTATTGCTAGATGGCGTTTTAATTCCATTTTGAAGATGTGAAAACTGAGGTTGAGAGAAGTTAATGCTATCATGTTATCATGACATAGTTAGACACCAAAACCTGTGCGCTTTCTTCTCTTTTGCTTGTAAAATCAAGTGCTGAAATATTTAGCATAGGACCCAAGCAATTTACTGTTTTCTTTGCCTTATAAAAATACTTAACAAACTGAAGGTCAAACTCACATGGTAAGTTTTATTTCTTTCTTGATTTTTAGTAAAGGGATCGGTTGTAAGAAACATCCAGTTCCTCTGGTGACAGATCAACCCAGACTCCCCAGAGCAGGAACTCTAAGCCTCTGCAGGTGTGTTCACCGGGCCTCCAATGCTCCTCCCCTCCCACCAAGGCCAACTCCCTTCCTGCCTCTGAGCAGGAAAGCCCACTTCCCCCTCTCTTTCTTGTTCCTCCTCTTCCCAGTCCCATACCTCCCCATACTCCAAGGCCCAGCCCAGGCCCTTTCTTCTGTGACTCCATCTCCCCCACTCCTCCCTCTCCACTTCTCAGAGCCCACGCAGCCCCAGTCAGGGCTTGTAACTACAGCAAACCTTTGCTCACTGTGCACAGCACCCACTGTATTATCTCATTGAATCCTCAAACCCACCTTGATTTTGTGATCCCCACTTCACGGATGAAGAAACTTGGCCTCAGAGGGGTTAAGAAACGTGTTGGAGGTCCCATATCTAGAGACTGGAAGCACTGACCCTAAACCCGCTTCTCTCGCCTCGTGACGCAATGCCCGCATTTTGTGTTCATTTGTCCTGGCCCTCCCGCTAGACTTGGTTCCTTGATTTCAGTGAGCACAGGAATGGGACACAGTGGAACTACACATTTAGGACCTGACAGAGCAGTCCCGCTGACAGGGCTCTATGCTCTGACAGAACAGTCCTTCCCGTCACAAACCCAGCTTGTACAATTGAAGGAACCCCACTGGGCGCTGACATTGGGGATACTACAAAGACCTTCATGATAAAAAGCAGAGACCAGTGTCCCCCAGCCCCAACCCAGCCTTCTAAGTTGCCCCCTTTCTTCTCTACTTCTATCCAAAATCTGAGGTCTCATGAAGGCTTATCTGGTTTAATTCTTGAGCAGCACGAGTTCATTCTGGACTTCCTTTATTTATTTAAAAGTATTTAATGAGCATCTACTATGTGTGTGGTCTGTACTAGGTGCAACAACATAACGATGAGCAAAAAGAGACACACTCCTTGCCCTCCTGGAATAGAGCCACGTAATCAGGGAATCCCGCAAATCCATTATGATAAGGGCTGTGACTGAGAGGCACGAGGTGCTCTGAGGGGGCTCACAGAGGGACTTGGCTTGTCTGGGAGGTAAAGGAAAGCCTGCCTTGAGGGTGGGATAACTGAGCAGAGATCTGAACAAGAGTAAACATCATCTAAAACAAGGGAGGTGGTACAGAACGCAGAGCAAACAACGTGTGCAAAACCTTTGACGCGACCTCACACAAACAGGCTAAGGGAAGGCAAGGCAGGAGGTGTGGCTGGAGAAGCAGGCCGGATTGGGATCAGACCAGGAATGGCCTTATGGACATGTTAAGGATTTGGGTTCTTTTCTTAAAATCAATTGGAAAATCCTGAAGGTTCTTAGGCAGAGGGTAACATAGTTAGATTTATGTTTTGGAAAGCTTGCAACAATGAAAACAGATTGGGGCCATGCACAAGGCAGACCAGTAGTCTCAGGCAGGAAGATGATGTGGCCCAGGGTACTGGTGATGGGGTGCAAACAAGCAGACCAATGGGAGATATTCAAGTGATATAATTGCAGTGATTAATGATAGAGTGGATAGGAGAGGGCCCGGAGAAAGACTTGTCGAAGAAGACACCTGGATTTTTTGTTTGATTGTTGGTGGATGGGGCCACCATTCATGGAGATGGGAATCTTGGAAGAAGAAAAGCTTCTAAGGGGAAATACTGAGTTCAGATTTTGACAGGCTGCATTTGAGGAGCCTTTGACACATCCTCATGGAGATGTCAGGAAGGCAGTTAGGCATACAGGTTTGAGGATCTTCAAACTAGAGTTTGTGAGTCATCTGCCATGAGGAGGTAATTGAAGTCATGGGCATGGATGAAATTCATAGGAGATTAAAGACTGAGAATGGAAACTGGATTGGTCTAAGCCTGAGTTTCCTCAATATTTAATGGCCAAGAGAAACCTGTAAAAAGAGACATAATTCTTAGAGTAGTAGGAAGAAAATGAAGATGAGGAAGGGAGCATTTTATGGATGATCTCTTAATGCAGAGTCATTGGGGCCTTACCTGAGCTTTGCAGTGGAGTGATACCAAGAGCAGTAGAAACAGAATCTGTTGTCATCAGTGATTTTCATGGCTATGAATGTCAGAAACCCCACGTTGCAGTACCCACCAAACTCTAATAACCTTGGTCTTGGTATCTGAGTCCAAGCCAAGCTGTTTGAAAGAAAGCTGGTTTCACCTGACCTATTTCTAGCATTCCAATCTGGCAGAAGAGGAAAAGACAGAAGAATTTGAATTGGTTGATAATCTTTGATCTAAGGGTCAAGACAAGAAAGCGAGGAATTATCTGCAGCTGAAACGAAATCACTCTCTAAACCAAAGGTGGTGAGTTCCCAGGTAGATGCAATGTGTACACCTAATGAAGAGTCCATCTGTTACAAGATGAATTGTGGCAAAGCTCTGAGAGCATCGCAGCAGCCTGTGACAAGACCACTTTGTCCCTTCAAGCATGTTATAAAGACCTGGGAAAGGCTTCATTTTGCACCTGACATTAAAGCACCATTAAAGGATTCTGAATACAATCTCAAAGCCAGGCAATTCTGAGGATGGCAGGAGTCGCGAACTCATCCTATCACTCTTAGAGGGACAGAAAACATAAGAAAAAAGAACAAAGGTCTGTTTAAAGAACAGAAAGGTCCAGGAATGAAAGAGGAGGAATGTAACTGCATGTGGAATCTCAGCTTAAAATAGCACACAGTGTGCCTGGCATCCTGTGAAGGAGCAACAGGCTGAAGCATCTGTGCTCAAACATGCTGTCACGTGGCTGTGAGGATCGAGCCCCTCCTTCAACAACTCTGGGTGCAGGCAATTACCAGCAACCTGGGACAGGAAGGGGCTCTCTGTCAGCCATACTCTCTTCCTGGTGTGTTCTGAGACTCCACAGTTCACACCCAATTCATATAACAATTGGGCTGAGCACCCCTCCCTTTTGGATGGCTAATAAGTTCATCTCCCATCATGGAGGAAGGGCAGATGTCCCATGGTGGTGGTGAGAGAGAGAGAGGAGCAGGGCCATGGCTGCTCCATCATTAAGAATGGTGCAGTGGCTACCATTTATTAAGGGTCTACTGTGCACCAGAAACTGTGCCAAAGACTTTATATAGGTTCTCTCTAATCCTCATAAGAACCCTGAGAGTTAGGCACTATTTGCCTCCATTTTGCAGATAAGGAAACTGAGTCCAGGAAAGATTAAATGATTGTCCAAGTCTGGCTCCAAGGTCCAGCCTCCATGGACTGCACTCTAGATTGATATCTGTCTGTGGATGCAGTGTATAACATCAAGAAGAAGCATTAGAAAGTAAACCCAGTGGAGAGGATGTCCATTATTGTCTGTTAATTCAGCATCCATTGTCCCTTTTGGAAAATTGCCTCTCCCCCACTGGGTTAAATCAGGCTGGAATGGAAATCTAGTCACCTGCCCTCCACCATGGAAGCTGTAAGAGGAGTCTATAGGATCTGCCAGATCTCTCTTCCACTCCCCACAGACGAGGGTTAGGCTCGGGACCTAAGCGTGGCCAGCCAGGGTCTCTCCTCTGGGATATTGACTCCTGAGTTGAGGAGCAAGGACAGAGTCAGTTGTAGAGTTCATTCATTCCAGCAGTAGAACCCAGGTGATACTACTGAGCACTTCCTTGCTGTTCCAAGCCGGATTTCTCAACCTCTCCTCCTCCAATAATTTCTCTATTCCTTGCAACCAGTTTCCGTTGCTCGGTATCAAAGAGACCTAACTAAAAAAAACTTGGTATGTAAAAGAGTTTTGATGTTTTATAAAACAAAAGGAGAATTTTGGAAAACATTTCAGAGAACATATAAGGGAGTGGGGGGCATATAGGCCCTTGGTGGGAGGGCGCACCCAATGATTGCTGTGACCAATAGAATACGGCAGAAGTGATGCTGTGCCAGTTCTGGGCATTGCCCCTAACGGGCCCGGAATCTCCCATTTTTTGCCTTTCAGAACACTTACTCATGAGACACTCCCTCTTGGAACCTGGCCACGAAGCTGTGCAAAACCAATTCACACGAAGAGGCCATGTGAAGTCGTCCAGTCAACAGCCCCAATGGAGCTCCCGGCTGCCAGCCAACACCGACTGCCAGCCATGGAGAGCACCGTCTTGGATGTCTAGCCCCAGTGAGCCTTCAGATGGCCCAGCTGCATCTGACTGCAGCCATATAAGAGACTGTAAGTGAGATTCTCCTGGACAACCTACGGAAGTGTGAGCGATAATAATAAGTTTTTGTTTTAGGCCAATGGTTTTGGGGCGGTTTGTTATGCAGCAATAGATAACCAGAACAGAATGTTTAGAATCAGGATTGCTGGATGGAAGGAAAGGAAATCTTATGGTTTGACAGATACTGTCAAATCTCCTCCCTGAAGCCTGTACCAATTCACATCTCCACCAAGGGTAGACGACAATGAAGATGGGATTCTTTAGCCAAGTCCCTTGTCTTTATCATAGCTGTAAGCAACAAAGGGCACTCATGTATCACCTACCGGCACTCATTATTTCAAAACTCTTGTCAAGAAAAAAAAATGGAAGAAAAGATATTTGAAAAGAAGGGCAGGCTGTTCTGAATTCCTTTTAACACCTACAATATATTTTTGGTCCATCACTCAAGTTACTTGGGGTCCTGAAAGTAAATTATGCCATCATTTGTGACGAGGGTAACTAAGCAGTGGCTTCTAATAAACTCCATTTGATATGACAAGTGCTTGCTTGAGGGGCCATAGGGATGGCTGAGATAGGAATGGAGCAGAGTCGACAGTGCCTCCCATAAACAGATTAGGCCTGCTGCTGCTTTTCTGCAAACTTGGAGAAGCTCAACATTGCCTCCGCACGTTGATCTTAAAGCTGGGCCATTCCTGCACGTGCGTTTCTTTACTTACCAGCCTTTGTCTGTTCCAGGAGACTGCCTCCATCCCTGTTAACTTCAGTTCCCAGCTCCTTTATGATATGACTCTGCAGGAAGTAGGAGTTTTTCCTCCCTTCCTTCTTTACATCTCAATACACTTCCCAGATGGTTTCATTACCATAGTGTGTGTGTGTGTGTGTATGTCTTCATGTGTGTGTGTGATTTCCAGATGCTGAAATTCCTAGATCTCTGAAAGAAAACTGGAAATTAAAGTAGTTGAGGCAAGGAGGAGGGTGAAGTGGGGCCTGGGAATGGAAGGAAGGGGAGTGAAGAGAAGAGAGGTGACCCCCATAAGAGGAAGCAGACAGTTCCTTCATCCCAGCCGCCGACTGAGATAGCTAAGGAGAGAAGTCTTTCTTACACAGAATGATTAGATAATGTTGCAGGACCTGGACTACGACAAAGACTCCCTCCTTGACCAAACTTTAGGCAGGCTCCTCTAAGCCTTCTTTTCCACTCGGCCTTGACCCGGCCCCATCCTGTCTTTGGCCTGCCCAGACCAGTCTAAGCAAAGAATCCTGTTATGTCAACCCCCTACCCTTGAAATACGATCCAGTTCTTCATCCCCCACCTTTGATGTCTAAGTCCTTGGCCTACTTTCAGAAAGAATCCCACTAGGTCATTCTAGCAAGAGTCTCCCTGTGCTTCACGTCTCCTCTTAACAATTTTCCATCCGCTGATCCTTCACCCTGCTCCTTGGTTATGAATCCCCACTTGTCCTTGCGGTCTTTGGAGTTGAACCCAATCTCTCTCTCGCCTATGGCAATACTCCTATTGCAACAGTCTTAAATAGTCTTCTTTACTGTGTTAACAAGCATCAGAATAATTTTTTCTTTAACTAAACATTAAGGTGTGGAAGGTCCTGTGCCCCCTTGTGCACCTGGCAAAATTTCATTCATCCTTCAATTCCAAGGTCACCTTGTTTTCCTTCTTTCCCTGAGGACCCCACACCTCCCCCAACAGAAGGAAAAGCTCTCATTTTAGCACTTGTCACATAGTGCTATGGTTAGTTTTTTTTTTTTTTTTTTTTTTGAGGAAGATTAGCCCTGAGCTAATATCCACTGCCAATCCTCCTCTTTTGGTTGAGGAAGACTGGCCCTGAGCTAACATCCATGCCCATCTTCCTCTACTTTATATGCAGGACACCTACCACAGCATGGCTTGCCAAGCGGTGCCATGTCCGCACCTGGGATCCGAACCGGTCAACCCCAGGCCGCCGAAGTGGAACATGTGCACTTAACCACTGCACCACGGGGCCGGCCCCAGTGGTTGGTTTTTTTACAGGTCTGTCTCCTCTGCTGTGAGCTCCTGGAGGAAAGAATGTGCCTCTATGTCTTTGTGTCCCCAGCACCCAGCACAGGCCTGGCACAGAGAGTAGGCTCACTTCACGATTGTTAACTGAACTACTTTACTGCGGAGTCAAGACCTTAGGCTGTGCTATGGACTGAGTGTTTGTGTCCACCTAAATTTGTGTACTGAAACCTAATCCTCAGTGGAACAGCATTTGCAGGCAGGGTCGTTGGAAAGTAATTAGGTCATGAGGGTGGAGCCTTCATGAATGGGATTAGTGCCCTTATAATAAGAGACATGAGGGGGATGACCTCTCTCTGCCGTGCAAGGACAAGACAGCAAGAAGGCAGCATCTGAAAACCAGGAAGAGTGTCCTCCCCAGGAACCAAACTGGCCAGCACCTTGATCTTGGACTTCCCAGCCTCCAGAACTATGAGGAGTAAATTTCTGATGTTTAAGCCACATAGGCTAAGGCGTTTTGTTATAGCAACCAGGACGGACCCAGAAGGCTCAAAGCACAGGGAGACCTTTCTTGGTTGGGGGAGTAGCGGAGGGCTTCATGGACGATGCAGAGGGATCAGGTGGGCAGAGAGCAGTGAGAAGGACACCGCTGAAGTGGGGGCAGCATAAACAAATGGGAGACAGTGAAATAGTCATGTGGGGAAATGGCTCATCACACATCATTCAGTATCTACAAACAGCAACCCATTCAAGATTTGAGCAATTTGCTTCATATAAATTATAACAATCAAAAGTGGACCTATTATAAGATTATTTCCTGATATCCAAGTTAGGGAAACATGGTGGTTGTCATGACAGACAGAAACAAGGACCTGAAATGCTGGCAAGATTGTAGACATACGGCCTGTTGTCTCTGCACATGGTGCAGTCTGGACATCCTCCGCTCACCCCACAGCGCCCCAAGTCCTTAAGACCTTCCAGTCTAGCTCTGCAGCTAACTCAAGTCTCTGGGACCCCCCAGCTGGGTGTGGAAAGGAGACATCTACTGCAGGGATCTACTCCATGGTGGTGGAAGGCAGTTACCAGGCCTTGGCAAGGCAGGAACTCCACAGGTGTGTCAACTCCAGGACATCCTAAGGAAATCAGCTGGACTAGAAAAGAGGGTCTGTGTGATAAAAATTTGGGATGGGGTTGGATCACTGAGGTTGACCAGATGAAGGCCCAGCAGGGTGCCTGTACAAGATATGACAACAGCTTTCAGGCAGGAGAGAGCCTGTATTGGACAATTCCTTTAACTTGGGGCTCTGGGTTCCCTAGGGGTGTATCTTGCACCTCTGCTAGAAATGCCTTCCGAAGGAAGAGGACCAGAGAGAGCAAGTCCAAGCAATCTGGGGCTCAGTTGCAGAACCGCTTTCTATGCAAAGATGTGCTGTTGTGAGCAGTTTAATGACCTGCCTCCTCTCATTACAGAGGCTGCCCTTCCTCACCACCCAGAGGAGCAGAAACTTCAGCAGCTCCTGAGTACGGTGGCAGGTGCACATCAAGATTTCCAGGCCTCCAGATGGGGCTGTGCCGACTGGCCCTAATTGCCATTTTGAGAAGTGGAACAGACCTGTCTCATCTCAAAGGGCCTATGCTGGGCGATGGAACATGCGCCCCAGCTGCCTCTCCTGGCAATAAGCTATTAGAGCAGCACACAGGGGAGGGAAGGAAGGGGAGCTGGCAAAGGTGAGTGTTTAACAGTCACGCCAATCTCGTAGTACGAGATTTGTACGAGTTACAACTCTTCTGGCTGCAATTACTGATCCTCACTGGAGTGAGCATTGGCCAAAAGAAGAAACAATGGGAAGAATATAGAAGTGTTGTATGGAACCCACCGGATTTCAGGGACAGAACAGAGCCAGGGCCTGAAGCCCTGTAGGGAGCTCAGAGGGCCCTCTCTCTCTCAACCTCATCTCTGCTTCTTTCGGCATGTCTACTTTATTCTTTTTTCCCCCAACAGAGTAGCCAACTCCGCTTTCCTGTCTACAAGGCAGAGTGGCAGTCACCAACAGCTCCTCAGTTCACATGGCCTCCTTTCGACAGAGCAATCCAACTGAGCTTGCCCTCTCTTAGTCCCAGTCTGTGTTTAGAGGGATGCAACCGATTGGCCCAGCTAGCTTAGGCCACGGTGGACCAACCACCAACTGTGGCCTGTGGGGCGTGGCCATGCTATATGAAAATGACTCCTCTCACTGTGAAAAAGAAGCTGGGAGTGGGGAGGGGACAGTTATGAGAGAAGGGTCACTACACAGTGAACTGGGACATACCCAAGATTGTCCTCTATGGCCTCACCATGTAGGCACCTAGTACATAAAATCCTCTTCTTTGATGTCACTGGATGATTATCCTATATTTCCCAAGCTGCATTCATTCACAAACCACCTTGACAATTCTTGCCATCTCTGAGTCCCACGTCTCCTGTTATCTACATAATTTTTTTAAAAATTAGCTCTTGTTTTATTAAGTAAGTTTTGGCCTTGACCTAAACAATAATGGTCATAAAATTGTGATTTTGGTGTGTTTTAAATATTTTCTAGCATAAATTATAATAAGTGCACGCCATTAAAATAAAAAGGGTTTGTCCATGAATTCCTGAAATGGTCCCATGTACCCCGCCGACATGAGTACCACCCTTTGGGATGTTGCCCTCAGAAGTTCTCAGTAAGAGGCTAGCAAAGAATGGTGGTTCTTAGAGCCAGGCAGGCCTGAGTTCAACTTCCCTTTCTAGGCTATTCAATATTTGGCAAGTCACAAAACCACTGTAAGCCTCAATTTTTTCATTTCTTAAAATTCTTTTCAACTGAGATATAACTGTCATATACGTTGTGTAAGTTCAAGGAGCACAAAGTGTTGACGGGATACATCTGTACCGTGCAGTGTGATTACCACTGCAGTGTTAGCCAATGCTCCTATCACATCACATAATTATCTTTTTTTTCCTGTGATGAGAACATTTAGTTCTAGTCTCTCCGCAACTTTGAAGTACAATGGATGAATGGGTAAAGAAGATGTGGTAAATATATACACTGGAATGTTATTCAGCCATGAGAAAGAAGGAAATCCTGCCATTTTCAACAACATGGCTGGACCTCGAGGGCATTATGCTACCCGAGCAAGTCAGGCAGAGAAAGACAAAGCCTGTATGATCTCACTTACGCGTGGAATCTGAGAAAGCCGAACTCGAACGTGGAGGAACTGGGACAAGAAGATGGTTTCTGGGGCCTGGGGGTGGGGGAATTGGGGAGCTGTTGTTTAAGGGGACAAAGTTGCAACTAGAAGATGAGTATGTTCTAGAGAGTTCATGCACAGCACGGTGATTATAGCTTTTGCACTTGTAAAGCGAGGGCAAACAGTACCCACCTCAGAGGGGCTTATGAGGCTTAAACGGGCTGAAGCTTAAACGGGGCTCCAGCCCACTGCTGCTGGCAAGGGAACGCGGGCCCCTGACAGCTCACCACGGCTGGCTGCACCTCGGCACCATCCTGTGCCCACACCTCAGAAATCACCCCCCAGCCCTCAAGGTGAAGCCGACTCCGGGGGGAGAAAGCGCTCCAAGAGAAAGAACACTGGCACAGCAGCTCCGCGTGCTGGTTCAAGTGTTGGGAGTTGGCAGAGCCAGATATAACGACCAGTTCTGCCATTTACTGGCTGGGTGACCTTGGGAAAGTGGCTTCAGTTCTCTGAGCTTCTGTTTCTTCATCTGTAAAAACAATGATAATAACACCTACTCCCGAAAGTTTTTTGTGAGGATCAAATGAGAGCAAGCCGGCCCTCCACAGCCTCACACCTGCCTTCATGCCAGCAGGGTAGGCACAGTGGTCACCTGCCTTTGGCTGTCATAACTGTGACCTTCCTGTACATGCCTTGACAAGAGCTGCCACTTCAGGGACGTGACAAGCTGAGCCGGCTGCTGGGGAGGGACTCCATGGGAGAACAGGCCTGACCATCAGCTTCAGGAGTTCTGACAGTAATGTGTCTAGCAATGAAAACAGTCATCATTTTCTACAGCGAAAAAGGAAGGAAAAAAAGCATCTCCCAAACCTTTGTAAATGAGAAATAATTGATGCATGAAGAAAGTCATTCCAGGGCGATATTGTTAGAATTCTATCCTGTCTGGCTATCAGAAGAACAGAGCAGGCAGAGAGAACTGTGGGGGGAGGGGATTCTCTCCTCCATCTGTGGCTTCAAAATAAACAGGAAATGGCTTCTCTTTAAATTTTGAAGCTATGTCCCTTCTCACTCAGGACCAGATGGGGAGGGAAAGAGATGGGAAGGCTCTGACCTGCTCACAGGGACCTGTTTCAATATTTTATTCTTATTTATAAAACCACGGGGGTGAGGGTGTTCCTTTTCTCTCAGATGCAAAGCTGACGCTCATGGGTTTGCCTTGGTGGGGGTAGGGGTCGGGGGAGAAACTGTACAAGGAAGGGGCTGTCAGCGGGGGGGTCCCTCAAAGATCTTGGGATTGGGCAGATTTAAGTCAGGACTGCAAACTTGAACGCCAACAGGGCCAGGCAGGCAATTTAAATAAATGAGCGAAGAATGCTACCAACTGGAGAGTCCATTCTCCGTCCACAAGGGGCAGCTGGGGCTCAACTCAGCCAGCTCCTCATGTCAGAAAATAGGCCCAGAATTGTCAGATCTTCCGATCTTTCCAGAGAAGGAAAAAATCTGGATTTGTACTTGTAATCTCATTTTAGTTCACAAATCAAGTATTTTTTAAAACACTAAACTGGCCAAAAAAGAAAATAGAAATCCATGGGCAACATTTGCTCCGGGGGAAACCAGTTTGCCGCCTCTGATTTAAGCATTTTGTCCTTGGCCTACTCTCCTGCTCACTGGGGTGTTTCCAGACTGTTCTGCTAGTGCGGAGTCACAGAGTGTTTTTCAAGAAGCCCTGTCTTGTGAGCAACACACACAGCACTGAAGGACACCTGCCCCTGTGTCATTAATAGGAGGATCCACATCCATACCTGCCCACCAGTCCTCTCCAGAACACCGGCGCCTCAAACACGCTCCATTTTTTAAGGAGGAATATTTTTCAGTCTCAGATGTGTTTTCAGCCAGGGTGTTCTTTTTGACACCAGCATAATCTACTGTGACATCAGCTGTTTGCTTGACAAATGACAAGGCAGGGTGGGTTCCCAGCCACAGGCTGGCCCACGGCTCCCTGCGTGTCCTCTGGAGACGCCAGGGAGCACTGGCCGCCTCCTCCCACCCTTGCAGGTTGCCTGATACACGGCTCTGCCCAAGGTGAAAGCTTTCGGCTTTTTGTCATAAATCCAAGAGCTGTATTTTTCTGTTTTAGTCATTTAAACATGCAACCTTGAGACGGCTGCAGCCTCCCCAGAGGGTGATGTGTTTTGACATCCGTATTTAAGGCTGACATGAGAAGGCTCCTGAGAAATAGGCCTGACGTGATCTCCACTGGAATGGACGGCACGCAGCACACGGCTGCTCCCTGGCTCAGCTTTCCACCAAGACTGTTCCCCTGAGTGAGGGACTCAGGCGTCTTACAGACATAAGTGACTGGAGGCCACGAGCACCTCCATAACCGTAATGGTAAAATGGGGGCGGTAATGCCCATTCTTTGGGGTCCTTACTGGGGTTAACTGGAAAAATCTATGTATAATATGTGGTTTTACAAGAGGATATCAACCATTGGTTCCGTTCTGTTTCTTATCTAGAAAATTATATCCCCAAATCATGAAACAGATGGAGAAGGAAGAAGTATATTACATTTTAAACTTAAATATTTTAAACTTTAAACATTTTAAACTTAAACATTTTACACTTTATTATTAGAGTTTGTATAAATATCTTTTCATAAAATCAGAGTATCTTGGATTTATCCAACACCTTTCTTCATTAGGAACTCATAGTTTCCGTTTTGTTCGTTCGTTCATCCTCACACAGTCACGGCTAAGTATATGCCCTGGGGGGTCACTTCTCTTCTCCAGGTTTCAGTTTGCTTCTCTGGGAAATGGGATAATGTGGTGCTCTATCTAATGCCCAGGAGCGGCCTAGGAAGAAAAGTGTGGTAGGCTATGTGAAAGCACTTTAAAGGATATGAAAAACAACATACAAAGACAAGCTATTGTCAGTTTGATTCCCCGCGTCCATTTGAGATTCTGCACAGTATCCTGTCCTCTTACATGACCGGCATGACTCGGGCCCTGCTCATCAGAAGCTAAGGTTGAATCCTTCTCGGTAACAAGCTGACAGTGGGGCGGAGGGGTGTGAGCGCTGGACCAGGGGCAGAAGGGCTGGCCACAGGGCTCCCTGGGGGCTGGCCGGTGAGCACCTGTTAGGCTTGTCCACCCCGTAACCCACTCTTGGCTCCGCTCCTTCTCTTGAATCCGCACCACTCAGTAAGCTCTGTTGGCTTCCCCTTCAAAGGGGATCCCCTCCACGACCACCTCACTATCCTAGCCACCGCCGTCTTTCACGACAGCCTCCTCACTGGTCCCTGCTTCTGCCTTTGCCCTGACAGTCTGCTCTCCATGCAACAGCCAGAAGCACTTTTCCCAGCATAGGTCAGATGAGGCCCCTCTGCTCTGCTCACAGCGCTCCAGCGGTCCTCTGCCTCCCTGAGCACGCAGCCAAGTCCACCGAGGCCCTCACGGACTTGCCTGAGCTGACCCCCAGGCCCTCTCCACCTTCTCTCACCCCAGCTACACAGACTACCCACGCACCTTGTATTTAATCTTCACAGCAGCCCTCCCAGGCGTAGATTCTGATATCGTTTTACTGATGAGGAAATTGCAGCTCAGAGAAGTAAAGTAACTTGTCCGACGTCACACAGTTAGGAATAGATGAAGTAGAGATTTGAATTCAAGCATCCCTTTACACTGGTCTTATTTATCTTTACCCTGTGTATTTATTTTATAAGCCACTTCAAATCCATTTTGGAATAGACAGGGAAGAAAGGAAGAAAGGCAGTGTAGCAGGCACAATTTGGGGCCTCGGACGAGCCATGTCTCTAGACCAAGATTCTTCAGAGTCCAGAAAAACCATTAGCTTGGTAAAAATCAGTCTAAGTGTAACCTGGGTCTGTCCATTGCTTCGGGAATATCTGCAGTCACTTATATTTCAACCAGCAGAGAAATCCTGACTCAGCAGACCAGCATTCAAGTTAACGACACAGAACTTGTAGTTGAGCCATCAGAAAATTGTCTTAATGTCCAGATTTTCTGCTATTGCCCTGCCATTAATATGATGCTAATGAAATGTAATAACATGTGGCTTGGAAAGGAAATCCATCTGCTCTGAAATGTCAATTAATATGATTGAGATACAGTTCCTACACGACAACCTTGCATCTGACGCACATTCCGTGTGTCGCCGGTTACTCCAGCAGCGCTAACACAGTCACAGGAAGTTGAGTTGTGCCCAGTTCACACCTGCAGCCAGATCTACAGCCCGGGCCTCGCTGAGGAAGGGGGAGCGGCAGTGCTGTGGGCTTGACCGCCTCCCCGCGTGGCGCGTCACCTCTCCGCTCCGCTCAGCTCCTCAGGACAGAGCGGCACCCAGTCTTCTCCACCTTGTGCTCCCTTCCGTCCCATAGAGTCCAACACGGTCCTGCCCAAGAAAACAATGCAGGGCTCTGGGGCCGAGGGAGGAGTGCCCTCCCTGCTCTGACCAGAAGGGGCTGGCATTCAGTTGGCAAGGACTGCCTTTCTCTGCTTGTTTCCCTCAATATTCTACCATCAAATTCAACAAGTTTTTCTGAGCATCTACTATGTGTAAGTCACTGGGGGAAAGGAGAAAAGATACAAAGGGAAAAAAAACAGCCCTGATCTTCAGAATACATGGAGAGTCCTCAGGAATAAATACAGGCCACTATGAAAAACCTAATCTGGGTCTCGTGCTCTCCTCCTCCCTTCTTGCGAGTTCCAGCAGAGTTCACTGGGCACGGGTCAGACAGCGGACAGAGCAAGCGGAGAAGGAAGGCCAGCACTTCTCCTCCTTTGGTGGTGGGAAGGCGCTCCCCCCAAAGCCAGACGCTGTAAAGCCGTCTGCCCTGGGTTAAGTCCCTACTGTTTGGTGGGACTGATCCCACCCTGCCCTCTCTGTTTCCCAGGCATGGCCAAGCAGGGCTGTCCATAGCTCTGACCATGGTCATCAGCCCAGGGGTGTGCATGTGAGCAGGTCGGACCGGCAAGAATCAGGCCCAGGACTTCCTCTGGGAACTCTTGGAGAGGAAGTACACCCCTTCGGCTGTGAGTGCTAAGCTGGAGAAAGCAGGCCTGGGGCTACTGAGGGCTGTGTTTGCATCATAGGGGTGAGGGGAAGGAGCCTAACAGGACAGCAAAGCCAAGTCACAGAGCGCTGAGGACACGGTCAGAGCATCGAGATGCGGTTGTGCCTGGCGGCAGTTTATCCCCTACCTACCCAGTTGCCAAGCTTGTGAATTCATCTTTTGAAAGGTAGTTTTAAGTTAACAGTTGCAGCTGAGGAAGTCTTGCCTGGTACCAAAACACATGCCACAAATCTACCAGAATGTTCAGGGCTCCGGTGCTGCTGGAGGGGCTTCCACAGACACCACAGATGCTGCCGAACTGAGCTGGGGCCTCCGGGTATCCAGCTGACTGTGCTGGTCAGTGGGGTCTGAGCGGACTCCGCAGCGAGCCCCCCTTCTTCTTTCCCTCCCCCACCTGCTCCAACCTCTTCCTCAACTCTCTCCCGGGGAAAGAACCCATCGACCTTGAAACTGCTGCAGGGACTTCGCTCTGCTTGACTCACACTTTGTGAATCGGTGGGCCTATGCTCTCTCCCCTGAGTCACGTTTTCAGGAAGCTCGTGGCTTGTGAGCCCCAAAGCAGCACTGGCTGCCTTCCTGGGCTGAACTTGGCCCGGCTCACGGCCTAGTGTTCAGGACATCTTTCCAAGTAGGAGAAGGAGGAAAGCAGGGCCTGCTCGGCACAGCGGGGTGTGACTCTCCGCGTTAGCAGAGGGCGTGCCCAGGCCAAGCCCAGTTCTGCATTTGACAACAGGGTAGTCCTGGCAAGTTACCTAACTTCTCCATGCCTCAGTTTCCACCTCAGCAAAATGGGAACACCTTTATGGTGTCATTATGAGGATTCCCTGAGCTAAAGTTGTCTATTGGTTATCCCAGGACTTGACACATACTAAGCTTTCTGTAAACTTAGTTTTTATATTCCAACCTCAAGCTAGGAGTGTTGGCATGCTTTCTCATTCAATAAACACAAAATCCCTGTTAGGTAGATATTATTATTCTTGTTTAACAAGCAGGGGCTGTGCCAGTCAGACTGATGGCTGCAAAAAACAGAAACAGATTGGCTCTCTCAGGAAAAAGAGAATGTAATGAAAGGATATTAGGGATTCAAAGAATCACTGGGCCATAGGAGGACGAGGCTTGGGGCTGGGTGGCAACGAGGGTCATGCCGGAGGACCTATCTGGCCCACACGCCCTACCAGCATGGGCAAGCATCCGACCTCCCGATGGTCCCTCCAGCTTTTACCATTCGGCAAGGTCACAGAAGGGAGCAGCTGATTGACTGAGCTTCCATCAGCTGCCTGTCCGGTGGCTGGGATGTGGGATAGATGGGCGGTACAGAAAGGATTCACGCCCCTCCACTTCCATGGTAAGAGGTGGGCGTAGGAACTGTCCTACTTCAAAAGTATACAATGGGCCATTTCCCAGGTGGAGATCAGGGTGTTAACAGGATAAAGGGCGTTTGATTCAGAACAGCATACAAGTCCAGAGGATCACTCAAGGGAAATGGGCTTAGAGATCTTTAATGACCTGCTCAAGCTCTCCTCTCCCCACCCTCAATGCACACACATTAACACATTAGCAGCAGAGAATGAGGACTTCAACCCGTGTCTTTTGACTCCCAGTCCTTTATTTGCACCCTTCTAGGACAGACTCCTGCAAAGTGAGGGAGGTGTGGTGGGCAGAGGCACCAAAAGGGAAGTGGATATGGAATAGGGTGCTCAGATGAGCCTCACAGTTGTACAGAGGAGATCCAAGACAGGTCAGACCAGCCCAGCTGAAAGGAGGTAAGGCGGCTATGTGGGGAGGGTGTCTCCCCCAGAGAGAGCCAGGAAAAACGGAGAAATTCTGGAAGTGAAGTGGGTAAGGAGTGAGAAACAGAGCACTCCTGGGGTTCTGTGTCTGGACAGTGACTACACAGTCACTGCGAGGAGAGGCTAGAATATCAGGACAGCTGCCCTTGGGGTGCTGAGTTAGCACAGCCCGGACCAGCCACTCCTCCAAGCTCAGGAGCTCATAAATCACTGCTGACAGGGCGGGGGCTCTCTGCTGTGCACACCTTTTGTTTCAGGGACAGATGGCCACTGGAGCACGTATGTGGATTTTGTGTGGTTGGAGAACTGCATATGCATCCTGGAGTGGTTATTAGACCAGAGAGTTGAAATAAACAAAGAAAGAGGTTGGTTCTGTCCCCACCCATCTTGGGCTTCAAAAGTGTCTCCCAAACTGAAGCTATTGAATATCAATTGTACGATTTTTAATACTGTTGTCCTTTTATTCAGACTCACTTTTTAACACAAATAAATAAAAATATTTAAAAAAAAATTTTAGATTTCCATGCTCCTTCAAGCATGTAAGGAGCTTGAAAGTTGTCACTGCATTCCAACGACAAGTAAAAAGCTGAAAAGACAGAAAAAAGCAATGACTCTTCTTAGATCTGTCAGAGAAGTAAAGTCACAGGTCAAATCGAAGCCACCAAAATAGGAGGGACAGATAAGTGAACACAAGGAGTCACAGCTTGCTAGGGCAGAAACCTCCCTGGAATCCAGTGCCGGGGCAGGAAAACTTAAACTGTAACTGACAAACTGTTGGAGGTTAAGAGTGGACAAGGCTGAGAGTCAAAAACTCCAGGGGAAGCCAGACACGAGGGCCTCCACAGGGTTACCTCCAGGAGCTCAACCAAATTCCCACAGTAAATGTCAGAGAAAAATCCTCACCTTCTTCCAGCTGGGGGAGGGGAAAGGAATCATTTGGAAATAGGTCAGAGCACTCTGCTCTCCCTAACAGGGCCTGCCCTCAAGAGAAATCATTTTACCAGAGCCTAAACTATTGGGTCTTGTCAGACTAATCAACCTGGGGGAAGGGAAATAGCCAACTCCAGCCCACTCTAGCCATCCTGTCCCACTTAAGGGGGCAAATGCCTAAGAAGCATTTGTAAAGTTCACAGTCCAGAGGCACAAGCTCACCAAAAGACTGAGACCTAATCACAGGACTATAGGAAGATTCCCCTCTCCCCACACCTCACTATCACATTACTAAAGACCTGTTTACGATAGTTCCTTTTACCCAGTACGACATGTCTGGCTATGGAGAAAAAATTAAAAGGCACACTAAAAGGCAAGAAGCATGGTTTGAAAGTGGCAGAGCAAGCATCAGAACCAGATATGACAGTGATGTTGGAATTAACAGACCAGGAATGTAAAACAACTATGATTAATATGCTAAGGGCACTAATGGGAAAAGTAGACAACAAGCAAGAAGAGATTATTAATGTAAGTGGAGAGATGGAAACTCTAAGAAAGAATCAAGAAGAAATGCTAAAGATCAAAAACGTTGTAACAGAAGTGAAGAATGCTTTGATGGGTGCATTGGTAGACAGAACACGACTAAGGAAAGAATCTCTGAGCCTGAGGATGTGTCAATGGAAACTTCCAAAACTGAAAAGCAAAGAGAAAAAAGACTCAAGAAAAGAAACAGAATATTCAAGAACTATGGAAGAAGTACAAAAGGTGTAACATATGCGTAATGGGAATATCAGAAGGAGAAGAAAGAGAAAAGGGAAGATTTGAAACAATAATGACTGAGAATTTCCCCCAAATTATCCCTTTATCAGGGATAAAGAGGAACATCACATAATGATAAGTAGTCAATTCTCTAAGAAGACATAATAATCCTTAATGTGTGCTCACCTAACAACAGAGCAAAAGAAATACATTAGGCAAAACCTGATAGAACTGCAAGAAAATTAGATAAATCCATTATTATAGGTGGAGACTTTAACATCCCTCTATCAGAAATGGACAGATCCAGCAAGCAGAAAGTAAGTAAGGATATAGTTGAACTCAACAATGCCATACATCAACTGGATATAATTGATATCTATAGAGTACTTAATCCAACAACAGCAGAATACATATGGTTCACATGGAGCATTAACCAAAATAGAACACATTCTGGCCATAAAACATAGGTTAACAAATTTAAAAGAATAGAAATCATACAATATCTGTTTTCAGACCTCAATGGAATTAAACTAGAAATCAATAACAGAAAGATAGCTGGAAAATCCAAAAGTACTTGGAAATTAAACTCTATGCTTCTAAATAGCACATGTCAAAGAAGAAATCTCAAAAGAAATATAAATATATTTTGAACTACATGAAGATGAAAATAAAACTTACCAAAATGCAGCAAAAGCAGTGCTGAGAGGAAAATTTATAGCACTTAATGCATATATATATATATATATATATATAATGCATTTTTATATATATATATAATGCATTTATATATATATAAAATAAGAAAAAGATCTAAAATCAATAATCTAAGCTTCATCTTTAGGAAATTAAAAAACAAAGAGCAAATTAAATTCAAAATAAGAAGAATAAAAGAAATAATAAAAATTAGAGCAGAAATCAAGGAAACTGAAAAGAAATCAATAGAGAAAACCAGCAAAACCAAAACCTGGTTCTTTGAAAAGACCAATAAAATCAATAAGCCTCTAGCTAGGATAACTAAAAAAACAACAAGAGAGATAAGATACGAGTTATTGATATCAGAAATAAAAACGGGACATCACTACAGATCCCATGGACAAAAGTTAATAAAGGAACATCAAGAGCAACTCTATGCCATCAAATTTGATAGCCTAGATGAAATGGACCAATTCGTTGAAAGGCATAGTCTGCCAAAACTCACACAAGAAGAATAGACTATCTGAATACCCCTATATCTATTAAAGAAATTAAATCAATAATTAATAACCTCCCAACACAGAATGCACCATGCCTAGATGAGTTCACTGGTGAAGTTTACCAAACATTTAAGGAAGAAATTATGCCATTTCTGTAGAGAAATCTCTTCCAGAAGATAGAAGCAGAGGAAATATTTCTTAACTCATACCATGAAGCCAACATTACCCTAATACCAAAACCAGACAAATACATTACAAGAAAAGAAAATCACAGACTGATATCTCTCATTAACATAAATGTAAGAATCCTCAACAAAATATTAGCAGCTTGAATCCAACAATGTATACAAAGAGTTATACACTACAACAAACTGAGATTTGTCCCAGGTATGCAAGGCTGGTTGCATTGGAAATTCCAAGGCAATGTTGGAAATCAATTAATGTAATCCTTCACATCAACAGACTAAAAAGAAACATCACATGATTATGTCACTAGATGCAGAAATATCATTTGACAAAATCCAATACCTTGGGGGCCGGCCCCGTGGCCAAGTGGTTAAGTTCGTGCACTCCGCTGCAGCGGCCCAGGGTTTCCCCGGTTCGAATCCTGGGTGCAGACACAGCACCACTCATCAGGCCACGTGGAGACAGCATCCCACATGCCACAACTAGAAGGACTTGCCACTAAGATAGACAACTATGTACCGGGGGGATTTGGGGAGATAAAGCAGGAAAAAAAAAAAGATTGGCAACAGTTGTTAGCTCAGGTGCCAATCTTTAAAAAAAAAAAAAAAATCCAATACCCATTCACGATAAAAACTCAGTAAACTAGGAATGGAGAGGAACTTCCTCAACTTGATAAATAACATCTACAAAAACCTACAGGTGACATTATACTTAATGGTGAGAAACTAGAAGCTGTCCCACTGAAATCAAGATCAAGGATATCCCCTCACCATTCCTTTTCAGCATCATACTGTATGTCCTGGCTAATGCAATGAGACAAGACAGGAGATAAAAGGTATTCTGATTGGGAAGGAAGAAATAAAATTCTTTGTTCACAGATGACGTGATCGGCTATAGAGAAAACCCAAAATAATTGACAAAAATACCTCCTGGAACTAATGAGCAATTGAAATTGAAATTAAAAACACATTACTCATTACTAGTTATATTAACACTCCCAAAATGAGATATTTAGAGATAAAGCTAATAAAATTTGTCCAATATCTATACAAGGAAAACTACAAACTCCAATGGAAGAAATCAAAGAAGAACTAAATAAATAGAGACATGTTCCACATTCATGGATAAGAAGACTCAATATGACCAAGATGTCAATTCTTTCCAACTTGATCTATAAGTTCAATGTAATCACAAGCAAAACCCCAGCAAGTTTTGTGGATATTGACAAACCGATTCTAAAGTTTATATGGAAGGGCAAAATCCCAGAATAGCCAACACAATATTGAAGGAGAAGAATGAAGTCAGAGAACTGACGCAACCTAACTCCAAGACTTACTAGAAAGCTACCTGATCAAGACGGTGCCGTATTAGTGAAACAGTAGACAAATAGAGCAGTAAAACAGAATGGACAGCCCAGAAATAGAACCACACAAATATAATAGACTAATCTTTGACAAACGTGTAAAGGCATTGGAAAAAAGGTAGTCTTTTCAACAAACGGTCCTGGAACAACTCGACATCCACATGCAAAAAATTGAATCTAGACACAAACTTTACACCCTTTACAAAAATTCACTCAAAATGGATCATAGAATTAAATGTAAAATGCAAACCTATAAAACTCCTAGAGGGTAACAGGAGAAAATCTAGACGACCTTGACGTTGGCAATTACTTTTTGGACACAATGCCAAAGGTGTGATCTGTGAAAGAAATAATTTATAAGCTCGACTTCACTATGGTTAAAAACTTCTGCCCTGTGAAAAACAATGTCAGGAGAATGAGAAGAGAAGCCACAGACTGGGAAAAAAGTTTGCAAAAGACACATCTGATAAAAGATTGTTATCCAAACTATAGAGAACTCTCCAAACTCAACAATAAGAAAGTGAACAACCCAGTTTAAAAATGGGCAGAAGACCTGAACAAACACCTCACCAAAGAAGATACACAGATGGTAAATAAACATGAAAAGATGCTCCACACCATGTCACTAGGAAAATGCAAATTAAAGCAAGGAAATCCCATTACATACCTATTAGAATGGCCAAAGTCCAGAATACTGACAACACCAAATGCTGGTGAGGCTTTGGAACAACAGGAATTCTCATTCATTGCTGGTGGGAATGCGAAATGGCACAGCCAATTTGGAAGACATTTTGGCAGTTTTTTATACTACTGAACATATTCTTACCATATGATCTAGCAATCAAGCTCTGTGGTATTTACCCAAATGACTTAAAAACTTATGGTCACACAACAACTTGCACGCTGATGTTTATAGCAGCTTTGTAAGTAATTGCCAAAGAACTTGGAAGCAACCAAGACGTCCTTCAGTAGATGAATGGATAAATAGACTATGGTATATTCAGCAACTGGGTATCATTCAATGCTGAAAAGAAATGAGCTATTAAGCTACGAAAAGACATGGAGGAACCCTAAATGTGTATTTCTAAGTGAAAGAAGCCAATCTGAAAAGGCTACACACTGTATGATTCCAACTATATGCTATTCTAGAAAAGGCAAAACTACAGAGACAATAAAAAGATCAGTGGTTGCCAAGGGTTAAGGGAGAGAAAGGGATGAACAGGTGGAACACAGAGGATTTTTAAGGAAGTGAAATTATTCTGGATGATACTATAATAGTGGATACATGTCATTATACATTTGTGAAAACCCATAGAATGTATAAAACCAAGAATGAACCCTAATGTAAACTATAGACTTTGGGTGATAATGTGTTGATACAGGTTCATCAACTGTAACAAACATACCATCCTGTTGCAGGATTTTGATATTGGGGGAGGCTGTGCATACGTAGGGGTAGCCTATATATGAATCTATGTACCTTTCACTTAATTTTGCTCTGAACCTAAAACTTCTCTAAAAAATAAAATCTACTTAAAAAAAGAAATTTTATTCTATATATCCAGTAAATGAAAAATCAATGTTAGCCTTGAACTAACTAGTTAGCAGTAACTCTAGCTTCCTGCTTTCCTTCCTTCCTCCTTTCCTTCCTTCCTTTCTTCCTTCTCTCCTTTCATCCTGAAAAACTCAGTTCAAAAGTCATCAGGCGGTTCCAAGCAAGATTAGTCTGTATGGGTCATGAAGCAGCCTAGGGTAAGGTGTCACAAGTGAAGGGAAGAGGACATCCCTGCAGCATGGGGCAGAATGTAAGGGTCTGTGCTCAGGGGTCGGGGTCAGGGGTGGTGATGACCCAGGGGTGGCAGGTGTTGAAGTCTGAGAAGAATGAAGAATACATCCATACATAGGGAAGGGGGCAGTAACGGTGGACATCATGGGGTAATGGGTCGCAAGTGGGATGAAGAAGGCAGCTGTGTGACCCAATGTGGTATGTTGGAATTCCATCTGGGTAGAGAAGGCATCCATGGGGTGGGGTGGCAGCAGCCAGTACATGATGTCAGGTCCAAGAGAGATGAGGAGGGCAACTGTGTGTGTTGAGGGGTGATGGCAACAGCAGCTGGTGTGGGGTGTTAGAGCCTGAGCAGGGTAAGAAGCACAAATGCAATGGGAATGGAGGAGGTATGGCCCAGTGTGAGATGTCAAAGCCCAAGTGGGGTGAGAGAGGCATCTGTGCATGGGGCAGTCATGGTAATTGGAGACTGGCTATACAAAGGGTGGATTGCTGTAGAAAATAAATAGATGGATGCTAGTGGGAGTCAGTTTTCTCACATTTGGAGAAGAGAGTTATGCATATGAGAAGGGAAAAAACTAGAATAAAACCCATGGTGTTGGGCTGGAGTTAGTGTAAAGTCATACTAGGTAGAGAGACAGAGAGAGAGGAGAGTTAAAAACAAATAGCAACATTGAGAGGTCCTGGGAACACTCCAATAGCAATGGGCACATTCAACACCCAGATCTTGGTTTCTAAGACCATTCTCCACTAGAATTAAACAGAATCCCTCAGAGAAATGGCTGATTCCAGAGCTATGGCTGAAAAGCCTGGAGAATCTTGTGCCAGGAAGCAAGGAAGTGCTCAGAGAATGATAGGAACACATCAAAAGGAGAGAGGACAGGCTTTTACTGTCCAAAGTGGGGACAATTTGAATATCAAAATAATAATGATAGTAAGAGATTATAACCAAGTGAATAAAATAGGAATCTGTGAGTCCACGCAGACATAAATAAATAATTGGGAAAAAAGAAAGCTTTATCTCTCAGTAGAAGGAATGATAGAATGAGAAATTCACCATTTGGCAACCATCAGAGTAATGATTAATTCATTCAAGAAACATCAGTGGATGCTAAAACTAGTCTTCAAAATTTAATGAGAAACAGAATATTTACATAGTATCAAAGAACCTCCCTACAAAATGCTTACAGATTATAAAGGATAAAAGAGTAGCTTTCTTTACAGTGGTAAAACCTGGCAGACATCACCCTAATCAAGTTATGAGAGTTCACATTAGCAGTAATGGGACAAGTCAATATCATACGCCATTTGATAGGATGGGATGAAAGGAACACAACATCACTTCTGTGCTATTTTGCCAAAGATTCATAATCTGGATCTAATAATGAAGAAATGTCAGACAAATGCAAATTGAAGGACATTCTACAAAATAACTGACCTGAGATCTTTAAAATTGACAAGGTCGTGAAAGTCAAGGAAAGACTGAGAAACTGTTCACAATAAAGAAAATTAAAGAAATATGACAACTAAATACAGTGATCTTGGATTAGATTATTTTGCTATAAAGGACATTCTTGGTGCAATTGGTGAAATATAAATGGCATCTGTGGCTTATATGGTAGTTACATATCAGTGTTAATTTCCTGATTTGTGTGGTTGTATTGTGGTTGTGAAGAGCGTTTCCTTGTTTGTGGGAATTCCTTAAGCTTTTCTGTAAGTTTGAGGTTGTTTCAAAATAAAAATTATCCTCAGTATTTAAAAAGAAAGTAACTGTAACAGAAATGCAATGAAAACTAAATAATGCTTTAAATAGCTAGATTTAAATAGCCGGATTCCGTTGCCTCCCAAGGTCTGGAAGCCTGAGGTTTACTCTCTCTGTTTGAAATGGAGATTAGCAAGTGTTCAACATTAAAGCATGCTTACAACAAACTGAGACTTTATTCTATCAGCAGAAGAGCGAAAGAAATTAGAAAAGCAAATAACTTTCTCATGATATGTTTTCCTGTTATTTAATGCTATTTTTGTGTTTATCGAAAATCATCCCTGTACCACTAGAAGTGTTTGATCTTCACTTTAGGAAACATTGGCATGCAGTGGCCCAAATACACTCTTAACAAATGCTTATGCCTGAGTAGATGTATGAGGATAACTTGCTTCTTCTTTTATTAAAGAAGCACTAAATACTTCAAAATAGAGGAACGTGAGCAGAGAGAATATTGTTAATTGAAAGCCTCGACTTAACCTCTAGACTTGACTCTATTTCTCTCAAATTCGTTCATACCCAACCAATGTAATGTTTAGCCTCCTTCTCTTAATACTCAGTCTCTGAAGCTCAGAGTGTCCATAGAATGTTTCCTGAGCTCCAGGCTCCAGTATCCAGCAGTCTTTTGACATCTCCGTTTGTACATCCTACCAGCATCACAGTGGTTAAATATTCACAACTAAACATTTTCTGATCTGATCCCAACTCTCAAACCTGCCCCCCTTCCTCCCACCCTGTCCTGGTGATAGCATCCTTCCACTAGTTTTCAAACCAGAACATTGGGCATCATTCTTGACACCTCTCTACCTCAGTTTTTCTTGCCATCTTGACCCTCTCCATGACTGAGTCCTGTGATTCTATCCCAGAATATATCACAGATGCTTCCCCATTTCCCCATATCCATTGCCTCCATCCAGCCCAAACTCCTGACTGGCCGCTCCACTTCTATTCCTGCCCTCTCCAATTCATCCCCTGACCTGTAGCTAGAGTGATTTAAAAGATAAATCCAACCTTCTAACTCTCTTTCATAAAACTCTTTAAAGCTGCACTAATGCAATAGCTATTATCCACATGTGACTATTTAAATTTAAATTAATTAAAATTAAATAAAATTAAACATTCAGTTCCTTGGTTGCACTAGCCACATTTTGAGTGCTCAATAGCCACACGTGGCTAGTGGCTGCCATACTGGACAGCACAGATTATAGAACATAGAAACATTCAACTGGACAGTGCTGCTTCAGAGTCTTCCCACTGCTTTTGGATAAAGTCCGAACTTCTTGAGGACGTCCACAAGGCCCCTTTTGACTGGATCTGAGCACCCTTTTCGGCCTTCTTATGTGCTTCTCCCTCCACCAATCACCACACTCCAGCCACATGGGCCTTTTCTCATTCCTCAAATGGACTGAGCCCTTTGCCACCTTCAGGCTCTATTTATGGTGTTGCCCTGCCTGGAATATGCCCGCATTCTTTATTTCTATCCCTACTCATCCTTCAGATATTCTGAAATCCCCAATCTAAATAATTAACGTATTATTCACTCTTTTTGCACCCTGACTTTTAAAAATCATTTATTCTTTATTAGATTTTACATTATCACAGGGCCTATGAAATCATAGACAGTCAAGAAACATTTTCTAGAGAAGTTTAAGGTTTACAACAAAATCAAGAGGAAAATACAGAGATTTCCCGTATACCCCCTGCCCTCATACATGCACAGCCTCCCCCATTATCAACATCACTTGATACAGTTTTTCCAAGGATGAACCTACATTGACACATCACGGCACCTAAAGTCCCCAGTTGACCTTAGGGTTCACTCTGGGTACCTTTCATGGGTTTGGACAAATGTAAAATGACATAATCCATCATTATAATATCATACAGAGCATTTCCACTGCCCTGAAATCCTCTGTGCTCTGCCTATTCACCTAACCTCCATACCCCGGTTCTTATCTTTTTACTGTCTCCATAGTTTTGCCTTTTCCGGAATGTCATATAGTTAGAATCATACAGTATGAAGAAGATTGCTTTCTTTCACTTAGTATATGCATTTAAGTTTCCTCCATGTCTTTTCATGGCTTGCTAGCTCAGTTCTTTTCAGCACTGAATAGTATTTCTTTGTCTGAATGTACCAGTTTATTTATCCATTCACCTACTGAAGGACATCTTGGTTGCTTCCAAGTTTTGGCAATTATGAATTCAGCTGCTATAAACATCTGTATGCAAGTTGTCGTGTGGACACAAATTTTGAACTCCTTTGGGTAAGTACCACAGAGCTTAATTGCTGGGTCATATGGTAAGAGTATGTTTAGTTGTGTGAGAAACAGCCAAACCGTCTTCAGTAGGACCGTGCGCACCCACACCCGCTCTTCTTCTTCTCTGTTATTTACCATATTCACAATGGTGGTATGTCTACTTCCGTGTTTGCTTAATATCTATCTTCCTAACTCGGTAAGGAAAGATACCCTAATTTTTGGTTCACCACTCTATTTCCATTACATAAAACAGTGTCTGGCACAAAAAAATCCACTCAAACATTATTTTCTGAAGGAAAAAAGAGTGGTTTGATAGCAATTTAGCACTCTAATCTACAGGCCTCTTTGGGAGTTAGGCTGGGTGTGGAGCGGGTAGCAGAAATCAGGAACACACGATTTTCCACTCACGTTCCCTCCTTATCACTTCTTAACCATGCGTTCTTTGTCTTCAAGACAAATCTTTCTACTGAGACAATGCAAGAAAAGACGCTTTCTTCTCTCGGCTTCGTAATCCAGTATCAGTTCCTCATCTTCAAAATGGGGATGCATCTTCTCTGCCCCATATCTGGGGCCACACTAGAAAATCTCTTGAGAGGCACTCCTGCCCCAGACTATAATTATGTCATTTCCTGTCCAGATGGCTGGTTTCCCCTACTGGCAAGTTTGTAACTAAGTAGCTTACTATAGAGGTTAATTGCACAGAAATGTAATTTGTGCACCATCAACTTTTTTTCCCCTCTTCTGTTTCTGCTGTTAGGCTACCATGAATGCTTCGGTTAAAAATGTCATTAAAATACAGTAAAGGAAAGGAAAACTAGGAGAAATCTAATACTGGAAACACTCATAATCTGGATCATTCGCCATGTAGAAGGGAGAGTTGATGTTGCCCTGGCAGGAGAGTGCCTGCTGATTGGAGCCATTGCCACACAGCTGGACAGTGAAACAAACCATCTCTCCTGTAGCAATTCCCACCCCATGGCAGGGGAGAGGTTGGAGTCAGATAGGTCTCCTACTTAGATTCCTGAAACAGGAATCTGGGGGGGACTTAGCAGTCCTCAAGTCCAAGCGCAAGTGTTCGTATTCGCAGGAGCAAGCCCAAGCTCTGAGGACCTGAACTTAGGTCTCTGCACTTGCCATCTAGAGCCCCTTTAGGGCAGCATTGCCACAGCAGCAGATAACAGGGGGTTGGAGCTGATTTTGCATAACGTTTCTTTATTCTTACCCATACCCAAGTTTGCCCCATCAGGAGTGACAGGCAATGTATATATGATCATGATGCTGTCAGTAGCATGTCAGGGGAAAGCATCCATCCACATCCTCCCTTAGGACCTAACATTTGAATCTTCCTTTGAACCAAATAAGAGAGTCAGAGGTGCTCCATTTTTAAACCACACACCTACATCAAGTCCTCAGTCAGCAAGACCCCTCTCATACACTCCAGGACTAACTGTTCCTGTTGCAAATGAGTGAGGGTGTAGGATCCCCATTTGGTCACAGGTCTCCTCCGTCATGACGTATTTCATGCAGGCACAAACTCCTTCCCTCTACACTCTCAGGACCCTGACTTGATGCAAGGCGCAGGGCGGGAAAGCGGCTGGCTCTCTCCTGTCACCATATCCATCCAACGGGGTGAGTGCACTTTACCAGGTCTCTTACTTAGAGACAGAGGATAGGCAAAGAAAAGACATTTCTTTCTTTTCCTTCCTCCCCTGGGAGAATTGAGTTAGGCACTGGGGGTGGGCAAAGGAGTGGCTGGAACATGAGGAAATAAATATTGGAATAACTTCTCTACTGAGATCTCACCCATCTGCAGTCATTCTGATACAAATTAGAAAATCACTAAAGTTCCAAAAATATGGTTTGGGAATCATGGTCAAAAAGTTCCTGATTGAAGGATCACAGATCTGAGTGGCTAGAGGAGAAAAGTCACTAATGAACCAATCTCTCCTTCTCTCTCTATTTCTCTCTGTCTCTGTCTGTCTGTCTGTCTCTCTCTCACACACACACACACAAAGTTATTCTCACAGGACATGACAACCTAGGAAATGGTTGCTCCATTGAAGAAATCTAACCATTTTTCTCAAAAGAAATATATTAGGATGCATGAGCCATCCAGAAGGAATAAAGATAGCCTAAATTAAGCACAATGTGGTCAGCATCAATTCAATTCTACATGCCAGGGTCACTGGTTAGAGATAGACAGCTAGAATCCTTTATTCTGCTACATAAACAGCGGCTTCTCATTGGATTTCCTGCTGTCGGTTTGTGAAAACCATCACTTAAGCCACCAGCAGGGCTGCTAATGAAGAGCTGAGCAGGTCTTTCCGTAAAAGTCAGGATGACACAGTGAAACTGGGCACATTGCCTCCGCTCCTCAAGCATCCTTTGGAAAGTGTGCTCTTCTTCACAGAAATGAAACTTGCAAGGCACAGCAGACAGAAGGCTGAAGGTCAAGTGATAAGTTTCAAGTGCTAAGACATGCTTTACTAACTAACTGTGTTCCACCGTGCCTCTGCTTACGTGAGGCAAATCTCCAGTAGAGAGCAGAAATTCACAGACTTGGGAAGAACTGAAGAATTTACATCAGGATTGAGGAAAAGATGCTCCCTGGCTGGAAACTATCCACTATTTGTCGAACGCCTACAGCATACCAGATAGATAGATAGATAGATAGATAGTTTAATTTCACACAGTAATGTGTATATATACATATATATCTGTTTGTATGTGTATATGTGTGTGTTTGTATATATATATATATATATATCTTTCCCTTACTGATGAGAAAATCAAAACTCAGATAAGTTGAGTAAGTGTATTGACTTGTCCCCAAATCAGAACTTGAGGCAAAGACTTGAGTGCAGGTAGTTTATTTCAAGGACATCCTTGTAAACAAGAGTGAAGTTGTGGGGAGGGTGATTACAAGGAAAGACGAGAGAGCCAACACAAAGCACTTTATTGAGGTGATTACTGATATGGGCAACTGGGCTCAATCCCACCGGAGACACTTTGAGGATCTATGTAGAATGTACCTCAGAATTGTCCCTTCAAAGGATGAGAGGCTAAGCATCAGTCCCCTGTGCTTCTGGGCTGTACCTGCATGTGAGCTGAGAGAAGGCCCCTAGCTTTGGAGGAGACCTTTGAGGCAGGGAAGCTGATGGACTGATTGGGCTGGACTTTGAGGGAAATGTCTGCATGTATGGACCTGTCCACCACAATTACAGCTGAAATCAAAGGTGGGCTGAGTGAATGATGCCGAGCACAAACACCTCTTAGAGTGACCTATCTGCTCGACTCCAAACCCAAGCTCTCTGCATTCTATCATATTATTTTTCTCGACTGGGCTTCAGCAGTGTAAAGACACCCATTCTTGCTAGGTATCCAACCTATAGTTCATTCCTGCAGGTCCTTCCTCTTGGGTGGATGTCAAGCCTTAGTTGAAGACAACTTAACATTTTCCCCATGCCAGCAGTTCTTAAGTTTTAAGAGAGGTCTCTGGCACAGCTCTTTTGAGATACACTAAGTACACAGGTAATGAGATCTCCACCAATAAGATGTTCCATAAGCCCAGGGCGAATGATAGAAAGTCATAATGTTAATGTCTACACTGGATGGTGAATTAGACTTAGATACATGCCTAATGTATCTAAGGAAATGTTAAGGGAATATTAAAGGAAATTTCAGGATTAAATTCCAGTTGCAGGATTCCACTTCACTGTATCATGGGTAGATTCATATTTATGCTTGTATGTGTAGAGTCACGCGTCACTTAAAGGGCATACATTCTGAGAAATGCACTGTTGGTGATTTCCTTGCCATGTGAGTAGCACAGAGTGCACTTATACAAACCTAGATGGTATAGCCTACTACACACTTAGGCTATAATCTTATGAGACCACCATCATATAGGCAGTCCTTTGTTGACCAAAATACTATGTGGTACGTGACTGTATATATGAATGTTGACTTACATGGGAGCAAATTATAGTGTTCAATTTGCTTTTCATCCAACAATATACTTTACAGATTATCTTGGTCAATTTGGGCTGCCATAACAAATATACCATAGACTAAGTGGCTTAAGGAACAAACATTTATTTCTCAAAGTTCTGGAGACTGGGAAGTCCAAGATCAGGGTACCAGCAGATTCGGTGTCTGTAAGAGCCAGCTTCCCAGTTTGTAGATGGCTGTCTTCTCGTTGTGTCCTCACGTGGCAGGGTGCAGAGAAAGAGGAGGCTAACTCTCTCTGTCTCTTCTTATAAGAGCATTAATATCATCGTTTGGGCTTCACCCTGATGACCTAATTATCTTCCAAAGGTCCCACCTCCAAATAATGGGGACTAGACTTCAACATACAAATTCTAGGGGGACACAAGCTTCCAGTTCAGAACATAGATTAATCATTTCATAGCAACATGTATCTATTTTAACATTATTTCACTATAAATATTTTTATTATATTAAATATTAAATTAAATTACTGGTCAATCTATTATTTATTATTAGACATATTCACTATAAAGATTACTTCAGTATAAATAGTGCATGATTCATTTAATCAGGTACTTCTTAAATTTACATTGTTTCCCTTTTTTGCTTCAATGAACATGCTTACACATATATCATTTGTGAAGTATGTGTGTAGGATAAATGCCTAGTAGTTGTTGGGAAAATTTGCATATGATTTAAATTGATGAATATTGGCAAATTATCATCCAAAGATGTCATACCAATTGATAATCCCCATATAAATATATGAGTATGTATTTTATCATCTCCTCACAAAAAATCATGTCTCATCAATCTTTTGATTTTTAGGGAGCCTTCTTTTTAATCTGATATATTTCTACTTAATAATAAATGTTACAAATTGGATGAAGGCATTGCTAGTCTTTGTACTAAAAATCATAGAATATGATCTTCACCCAGTATTTTAACACTATTTCTATTTGCTTGTACATCTACTATGGTACCAGTTAGCTTTTGCTATGTAACAAATCACCCTAACTCAGTGGCTGAAAACGACCACCATTTATTTAATTCAGCTCTTAGGCTGACCACTTAAGATAGGCGTGGCTGGGCGGTTCTTCTACCCTGGGGGAGCTCACTCACTAGGTCATGCTAGGTTGGCTCATCTCTGCTCCACAGGGTCTCTCATCCTCCTGGAGGCTGGCATGAGCATGTGCTCATAACAGCTGGCAGGGTTCCAATAGAGAGAGTGGAAGCATGCAAGATTTCTTGAAGCTCAGGCTTAGAATGGGCACAGTGTCACTTCCATCACATTCTATTGGTTAAAGCAAGTCCCAAGGTCAGCCACTTAAGAAATGAGAAAAGATCTTTCCCACTGATCTTTTTATAGGAGAAGCTACAAATTCTTAATTTTAAAATGAGGACATGCATGATTCTCTTGAGCAAGTCCTTCATTTTATAAATGAAGAAATGAGATTCAGAGTGGATAGGCGACTTATTCAAGGTCACACAGCTTGTTAGTGCGTCTGTCCTATTCCCTGTGTGTGCTGATCCAACTTAACACTATGGTAAAGGAGTAAAACCAATGAGACAATCCATGGAGGAGGGGACGATGAGTCAGGGCTGCTGAGAATGATGAAAATTTCTCTTTTATCTGCTTGCCCAGGTAAGTCATGAAAAACTCCTCTGCCTACACTTCAAGCCACATTACTGCAGCATTCCCTCAGTAAGCCTACTCTTTTTTTTTTTTTTTTTTTTTTGAGGAAGATTAGCCCTGAGCTAACATCTGCTGCTAATCTTCCTCTTTTTGCTGAAGAAGACTGGCCCCGAGCTAACATCCGTGCCCATCTTCTTCTACTTTATATGTGGGACGCCTGCCACAGCATGGCTTGCCAAGCAGTATCATGTCCACACCCGGGATCTGAACCAGTGAACCCCAGGCTGCCAAGAAGCGGAACGTGCGCACTTAACCGCTGCGTCACCAGGCCGGTCCCAGTAAGGTTATTCTTTACTGAAAATTAAATGATTTATAGCACAAAGCCTGTAATTATAGGTATATTTTAAAGACCTCTTCAAGACAAATGGCACAGGTGTTGCAGTACTCTGCTAAGAGCCAATTTGGGTTTTTCAAAACAGAAAAAAGACACAAGAGACAGAAATTTTCAGTAAAATAGCCATTTTTCATTAACAGACCAAGAAGAATGCGCCAGTTCCTTGCATGCATTTCATCTTTGTTTTTTTGTATACGTTTTGATGAGCTTTCTCGAATTCCCTTGGTAAATAGCAAATATTATGGGCCTTTATTAAAACTTGGAAGCAACTAACCATAAGATGAAATATGGCTAGTTTACAGCAAGCCCAACATTACCCTTAATAGGAATGTTTCACCAGTACATGCTGACTTGTAGATTTTGCTGAGTTATATTTTTATACTTCACAGTTCTGTTTTGAGATAAAAAGAACAAGTACCCATTAGGCAGAGTACATAATTCAGAACAAGAAATAACAAAGGTCCTTTGTATTAGCTATTCTGCAGAAACTGCAGCCTTTGACCATCTTTGTAGCTAGCCTCGGGGTTGAAAATGAGTGTGTGAGCAGTTTACTGTACAAGTTTTGCCTTTTTTTGCAATTTAAAAATTTGCCTGAGCGCCGTCCCGGTGGCGCAGCAGTTAAGTGTGCACGTTCCGCTTAGGCGGCCCGGGGTTCGCTGGTTCGGATCCCAGGTGCGGACATGGCACTGCTTGGCTCACCATGCTGTGGTAGGTGTCCCGCATATAAAGTAGAGGAAGATGGGCATGGATGTGAGCTCAGGGCCAGCCTTCCTCAGCAAAAAGAGGAGGATTGGTGGCAGATGCTAGCTCAGGGTGAATCTTCCTCAAAAAAATAAAGAAATAAATAAAAGAAATAAAAATAAAAGAAATTTGTTATTAAAACAATTTGCCTGACATCTGAATTGTCAGGATAAAAATTAACAAAATATAGAAGTAGGAATACACATTAAAAATGACCTTCACCCCTATATTCCTACTCTAGCCACTTCAAATGCCACTCACCTCCTTAAAGGTAGCCACTATTTGCAATTTAGCATATAATTCCCTAGATATTTTTCTATGACTTCACATTTGTAACATAAACATAAAAAGGGAGTTTGTTTGTTTTTTGTTTTTACGTAAACAGCATTCTTCTCTTCATTTTCGTGCTTAAATTCACTTTTTACATTTAATCCTATGTCCTAGAGATCTTTCCATACTATTATATATAAATGTACATTATTTTTTTACTGATACACAGTATTTCATAGTGTGGAAATATCGTGATTTTATACTCTTCCTATTGATGGAACTATAGATTATTTCTGACTATTTTTTGCTATTACCAGCAATGCTACAGTGAATATTCAGGTGTGTGTCTTTGGGCCAATGCTTGAGTATTTCTGTAGTAGAACTCTTTGAAATGGAATTGTAGGGTAAAGGGAATAGGTGTGTTGAATTCAATAGATTTTGTCAAATTATGTTCCAAAAAGGCTGAATAAATTATGTTCTCTGTTTAGTGCAGAGAAGATGGGGCTCAGAAAGCCCTGGAGTCAGATAGGCAAAGCTCTCCTCCAGCCTCCACCACTTCCTAGGTGGTGACTTGGGAAGTTACTCAAGCTCTTTGTGCCTCAGTTTCCCCATTGCAAACACAAGACTAACGCACATCTTTAAAGGGTCTTTGAGAGTTTTAAATCATAGTGAATTGAAATAGAAGTTCCTAATCTGTGGCAGGCTTTTACCTTTTTCCAAAAGCAGTAGTCTAGTTTTCAAACTTTAACGTGAATAAAAAGCCCCTGGGGAGCTTGTTTGCAATACAGATTCTAGGGCACCGCCCCCAGAGATGTGACTGGGGTGACCTGAAATGTGGCCCAGAAGGTCATACTTTTTAACAAGCCTGTTAGTCAGTCTTTGGACCGCACTTTAAGAGTCACCTCTTTGCTAGATAAGTCCCAATTCCACTAATGACTTCTTCCCGCTGAACAGAATCTCACTTAATCTAGATACACAGACAATTTCCTGTCCTTATTTCTTGCTGTCTGTCACTGTCCTTGCCAGCATGAGAGAGTGAGGGAGCCAGGAGCAGCGGTGGGGATATCTGCGTACAAAGTTTGTTAACCAGGCCTTGGAACCCCATGGACTTTGAGATATTTTTGATTTTGAGACGGAGAAAATTTTACATAGTAAGTTTATAATAATAATAATTGCTGCTGGAGAGAAATAGCCCCATATTCAGCTATAGGAAATGCCATGTTTAACCAAATCTAAAATGTTAAGAATGAAAAATCTCACTTATAATTGTAAGATGTCTTCTATTGTATGTAGCATTCCAATTTCAGAGATGTTAAGATATGAGAAACAGTCAGTCTTAGCACTGATAAAATATGGAGATTTGTATAAGCTATTTGACGTGCAAGGAGGAAAATACCAAATCACGTGCAACTACAAAAATGATCACCAAGCCACCTTCTGAAGGAGAGGGTCCCAGGGAGGCCGTTTGATTTGCTGAGCACCTGCAGGAGTCTGGGGGTACAAGTTGGGGAATGAGCAGAATTGCTATGCTTCTTGGAGGACAGAAAAGAACGAAATTCTGTGAGGAAGAGCAGGAGGAGGAAGAGAAGAGAGGATTCTGGGTACTGCAGGGAGGAAGAGCGAGAGCCTTTAAACACACATGCACGCGAGCATGTGCACATTCACACACGCGCCCGCCAAACACACACGTGCGAGCATGTGCACATTCACACACGCGCCCGCTCAAACACACGCGTGCGAGCATGTGCACATTCACACACACACCCGCCAAACACACGCGTGCGAGCATGTGCACATTCACACACACGCCCACTCAAACACACGCATGCGAGCATGTGCACATTCACACACACGCCCGCTCAAACACACGCGTGCGAGCATGTGCACATTCACACACGCGCCCGCTCAAACACACGCGTGCGAGCATGTGCACATTCACACACGCACCCGCTCAAACACATACAGTCCCTTTGGAATACTCCTTAGATGTGGAAAGTGCAGTGAAATCCCTTCTCCTTCTCCTTACCAGATCTTCAGTGAAGTCAGCACGGCTCATTCATATTCTTCATGTGAGTGGGTTCTTTGGGTATATTTAGGTTTTATTTCCACTGTGGCAGTAAGCAAAAACAGAGAAATCTCAAAATGAAGGATCTGAAGGATGAGGAAATAGCTGGTTATCAGCATCGGGTTTCAACTTAGTTCAGAAGTAAGGAAATCTCATCAGAAGAGCTAACTGGCTAATCTGACATCGTTTGACATATCTGAACCCCAGTTAGAACGCAAGACCCCTTGAGTCCTCTCTGCTTCCATGTCTTGAGCTCCTTCCCAAATCAGGAAGGTAACTTCTGTAGGCTACAGCTAATGTTTGCTTCATTAAAATTAACTATGGGCTGGAAATTTCTGGACTCCAAGAGACCCAGGACATTCTGTGGGTTATTCTGCTGCCCCTTTCTCTGCTCAAACATTATACAACTTTCAGTCACTGATGGTGGCTGCAGTCCTCAGTGAGCTCTCTCCCCTTTTTCCATATGTCCACAGAGCTATGCTACCCATGACCCTGGCATAGAGGCATGTGTGGTCATGGAAACAGAGTTTTGCTCACAATTGAGTATCTGCTACAAAGAAGGGGCAGCATGTTAAACTCTTATGACACCTCTTAGAGGAGAAATGACTGGTCACGGTGAGGGTCAAGCATCAGTCCAGTTGTGACATCTCTGTGAGTGGACATATCACTCTAAGTTAGATGTGCCGCAACTCTTGGTACTCTGGGTGCCCCCAGTTTAAGATTCAAACTGTCTTAATAGAGAGGACAAGACCCATAGGTACTAATATGGAGTGTGATTCTCAGCATTCATCCCAAAAGAGCCAAGCCATCAAGAAAACCTGTTCTGCCTTTGCAAATTAAATGGAATGCTTAAGAGTTCACATGAAGAAAATACAAAACATGTAAACAGCTCTTTGAGGTTTAACAAGCTGAAGACTTAGCTGAATGTTTTCTGCAACTTGACAATCAGAAGTGACATCCACACAATAGAATGTCCTTCTTCTTAGCAGATCCATTGTTTCTCTGCTAATAAATGCAAGCGTCACATGAAATCCACTTCTCGTTTCATTTTCTGCAGCATAACGTAGAGCTAAACAACCAGCACTCCAGCAGACCTCCACCATGCTCCCACACGACGCGTAAAGTCTCTACAACAGGATATGCCTGCACTTACTGAGTCCCTTTTCTTGCTAGGAGGACAGCAGAGAGAAGAGTCTCTTTTAGACAGCCATCACTAGTAAGTCTGTGCCTGTTTGTTTGCTTTGAACAACGTGGCCGAGGTATAGTGTGCATTCAAAAGATTGCATCCATTTCAAGTGTCCAGATCAATAACTTTGACAGATGTATATACCCATGTAACCACACAATCAAAATATAGACCATTCACATCACCCCAGAAAGTTCCCAGCTACCTCTTTGCAGTTAACCCTTCACGATCCACAGCCCCAGAAAATCACTGATCTGTTTCTGTTGCTCTAAATTAGATTTCCCTTTTTTACAGTTCATATAAATGAAGCTGTGTCACATATATTCTTTGGTGATCGTCTATTTCACTCGGCATAGTGTCTGTGAGGTTTCTTTCTGTTGCTAAGTAGTGTGCCTTCATCGCATGGATGTATCACGGTTTGTTTATCCATTCATGGGTGATGAGCATGAGGATTGTTTCATTTGGGGCTATTATAGATAAAGCGGCTATGAACACTTGTGTACAGGTCTTTGTGGGAACACACGTTTCCACTTCTCTTGGGTAGCATCTGAGAGTGGAATGGCTGGGTCACACTGTGGTGCCTGTTTAACTTTATTTAAAATATTGCCCAGCAGTTTTCCAGCGTGTTTACACTACTCTCTTGTTCTATACTCTCACTAAACCTTGGGATTTTCACTCTTTTTAACCCCTTCTAGTGGGTGTGAAGAGGTATATCACTGTAGTTTTAACTTTCATTTCCCTGAGGACTAATGATATTGAGCATATTTTCACGTGCTTTTCGACCATTCTTATATAGTGTTCGTTCAAATATTTTGCCCTTCTATTTTTTAGTTGTGTCTCCCTATTATTGCGTTTTAAGAGTTCCTTATGTATTCTGGATGCAACTACTTTTCCAAATACATTTTACATAGGCTTTCTTCTGATCTGTGACTTGCCTTTTTAAATTCCTAAGGTTCTTTTTTTTTTGAAGGGCAGACTTTTTTAATTTCGATGAAGTCAAATTTGTGAGGTTTTTAGAAAACACTTGGGGAAGAGCATAAATGCCCAAGAAATCTTTGTCTATCCCAAGGTCATGAAAACTTTTTCCTACGTTTCTTCTAGAGTTTTCATAGTTTTAGCTGTTAGCTTTAAGTCTATGACCCATTTGGAAAACACTTTAGTAGTTTCTTATAAAGTTAAACCTACACTTTCCATGTAACCCAATAGTTCCCTCCTGGGTATTTATTCAAGAATAATGGAAATATACGCTACAGAAAAAATTGAATACAAATATTCATAGCAGCTTTATTCATAAGAGCCAAAAGCTATAAATAATCCAAATGTCTATTAACAAGTGAATGGATAAATAAATTATTTGTATATCCTCATGTATATTCAGCAATATAAAGGAACAAATGACTTGGAAACACATCATTGAAGAACCTCACAGATACTAGGCTGAGTGAAAGAAGCCAGACACAAAAGAGTACATGCTATATTATTCCATTTATATGAAATTCTAGAGGAGGTGAAAGTAGCCTGTGGTGACAGGAGTCGGATCAGTGGTGGCAGGCAGGATTTGGACAGCAGGAGGTTGACTAGGAAGATGTATGGGGAAACTTTTGAGGAGATGAAAATATTCTATATCTTAAGTGGGATGGTGGTTACATGAGTGGTTACATTTGTCAAAAATCATTGACCTGTACACCTAAAATGTGTGAATTTTATTGTGTAAAATTATATCTCAACAACATTGACTTAAATTTGACACATTAAATTTTGTGATTGTATTAATCAGGGTTTTCCAGAGAAACAAAATGAACAGTTAGATGGATAGATAGATAGATAGATAGATAGATAGATAGATAGATAGATGATAGATAGATAGACAGGTAGATAGATAGAGAAATATATGAGGAGATTTTATATAGCAATTGGCTCACGTGGTTCTGGAGGCAGAGAAGTCCCACGATCTGCCGTCTGCAAGCTGGAGACCCAGGAAAGCTGGTGTATAATTTAGTCAGAGTCTGAAATCCTGAGAATCGGGCAGCAGGTGGTATAAGTCCTAAACTGAAGCTGAAAGCCTATGAACCAGGTGCAGGAAAGTCCAAGAACAGGAGACGATGGATGTGATGGGGTTCAGGGCAGGCCACTCCAAGATGTGCCACTCTGGTATGCGGACTATTTCGAGCTGAAGCCAATAAACGCTCAAAAGACTCAGGAAGAGCGTCCGACCTTTCCCCTCCAGACTGCCTAAAAGACTTTAACATAGAAAACCTGTTCCAGGAAGGAGCTCGTACCACATGATAGCTATAGTATGATGCAAAGTGGGTGTGATAAAAGGACACCAACATTGGGTACCGGCCCAGCGGTGCAGTGGTTAAGTGCGCACGTTCTGCTTTGGCAGCCTGGGGCTCGCTGGTTCAGATCCCGGGTGCGGACATGACACCGCTTGGCAAGCCATACTGTGGTAGGCGTCCCACATATAAAGCAGAGGAAGATGGGCATAGATGTTAGCTCAGGGCCAGCCTTCCTCAGCAAAAAGAGGAGGATTGGTGGCAGATGTTAGCTCAGGGCTAATCTTCCTCAAAAAGAGGACACCAACAAACCAAAACCTGTTTAACAAACATTGGCATTCCATCTCTATGTACATTGTCTTCCTCCCCTTTGAAGTCCCAAATCACTGTCGCCAATGTCCTCCTTGTCTGTAGCTGAAGGTACTTAAACAGGTGGCCTCAGCCAGATGGCTAAGTTACTCAGTTTCTTCTGGGTTTCTCCCACGGACACATGCTCTTAAACTTTGCTTGCTAAACTGCCTCTTGAATTATTTGAAGAGCCTTAAGAAAAAGCGGGGGAGAATTCTCCCACTTCCCCAACAGACGTATCAGCTCAAGCAGAGAGAGGAGAATTCGCTCTGCCTCCACCTTTTTGTTCTTTTCAGGCCCTCAACGAATTGGATTATGTCCACCCACTCTGGGGAGGGCAATATGCTTTACTCAGTTCACCAATTCAACTGCCAACCTCTTCTGGAAACACCCTCACAGACGCACCCAGAAATAATGTATGCCAGCTATCTGGGCACCCCTTAGACTAGTCAAGGTGACACATAAATTGAACATCTATTTATTTGAGTGAATACTATTTATATGTCTTCCTTATTAGCCCTCAAGCTCCATGAGGCGAAGGACCAAGTCTACTTTGCTCTCCATTGAATCCCCAATGGCTACAAAGCCCAGTACGTAGCAAATGGAAGGTATTCAACAAATATTTGTTAAAAAAAGGAAAGAGGAGGAACTTACAATCATATTCAGAAGAAACAATGCAGGGAATTCAATAACTGAGTCCAGAGTCGAATTCATCAAGTTAAAGGACAACAGGAGTTGAGGGAGAAGAGAAATAAATCTGTGTGTTTTAAAGCAGTTAAAGAAGAAATTTTGAAATAAGTGAGTTTTTAAAAGTAAGATAACTTGAAGAATAGGAGAGATGGAATTCTTGGTGGAGAAACCTTTATGAATAAAGACATGGAGATAAGTGACTGATAAATGAGGAGGGAACAGAGCTTCATGAATTTTCATCTCACTCCCAGAGGATGCAGACAAAGAAACCCAACTTGCTACTCTAGCCCCACACCCCAAATCCAGGCCACTATCCTTCTCTGCCAACTTGTGCCATGCAACCTCCATCCCTACCCTGGAGGCTGCCGTGACAAGACCTGCCACCCATGCTGAGAGTGAGATGACCTTGAACCTTCTTGCTGATGCTTTGTGAGTGTCTGGTGCTCCATGGAGGTCCCCAGCCTGGGGCATGCAGCAAACGGGATTCAGAGAGAGCATCTTGGGTCTTCTCAGCACTGCGCACACCGGAGACAGCAAATTACAGGCTTAAATCACTACATTTGTGAAAAATCTGAATTTATTTAGACAAAAGCAGATGGAGAGGATGGATAATCTCGTTACATTTCAGCACACTACACTTTATTCAGAAGAAATGAAACATAACCCGTTATATATTCCTTTCTTTCCAGCTGCTTTCCCTTCCCTAAGTTTAGGTTTATTATTAATATATGAATTCATCTTGCCTCCCTCTCAATTCCATTAGCCTGTACTCCTAATTAAGTTTTGTTCACGTTGTCCTTTTTAACAGCTCAGAAACTCTCTTTCAATGTAGCTATTTTCCCCAGACCTCAAATCGTTTCTACATATGAACTGCTGCTATCAGCATTTGAAATGTCTTAATCAAATTATAATTTGTCTCAAATGTTAAGAAATTATCGTGGCCCTTCTGTTCCCTGAAACAGGTCTGACGGACCGAAGGACAGTGTCTTCCGAGGACTGGGACGGATTCTTGACTCGGGTGTTTGGGAAGCGGAGGGGGGAGTCGCCTTCCTCGGATTTCGAGTGTCTTGACCTTGGTCAGTTCACTATCAGCCAGAACAATAATTTCCTCACTGCCCCTTGGCCATTGCACTTTTTTCCCAAAACAAATGTAATGGGTACAGAAAGTCTCAGGAAAAGTCCAAGCTTCAGAGACAGTAAAGGCAGACGAAGGGTTTATGAAGCAGTGCTGAGAAAGATGCAGTGACTCAGAGACAAACCTCAGCGCTCCCTACACTCAAGCCCAGGCTTAAATAGTTTACGATTTCTAACGTTTCTGTTCCCAACTAAGGCAGATGTGTGTGTGGTATTGCCACCAACTGCTCTGGTCTGGGGGGTCAGGCACTTTCCAGACCCAGCGGAACATTCCCAGTCAGGCACCATCTGATCCCAGTGACCCTCAGCCAACATTCCTTTGGCTCAGGTGGGTCTGCCTGACAGGGGGTCCAGCCTGGGGGCTAAAATACCACTCCCTAGGATCAAGCTTCATGTTCAAATCCCAGCTCTGCCCCCAGCTACTAAAGTGAACCTGGTCAAGTTAGTTTGTGCTGGTTTCCTCATCTCTAACACAGAGAGAATGATTCAAAGCCCCTTTACAGAGTTATTGTGAAGATAAGATGTAGGAAAGTATGAAAAGCACACAGCACAGTGCCTGGCTCATGAGTGCTCAACGAATGTTGGCTGTCACAACTATGGCAACCACAATGACTCTGCTACCCTTCAGAGACATCTTCAGGTCTCCAGAATTTGACGCGAGCTCCTGCCTGCATTCTTATTCATGCACCCAAAGATTTAGGAAATCAACGTATATCTAAAACCACAGCAACTTACACCAAACATTAAGGAGACTAGCATTTCTCTCCGGGTTAGTTCCATCATCCATTCAACTGAGGAATTGTCCCTATGATGGGATTACGAGGGAGATTCAAATCTCATCCTGATTCTCTTCCTGGAAGCCAAATGGCAAAGGAAGTTACTCTCCGTTACCTATTTCAACCATCCTGAGGTTATTTATGGTTTTGGTCAGAACTGCCTTCTTGGCACATTGCATTCTTTAGCTGATAACACTGGGTAAGGCTGGTTTTCTTTTTTCTTTTTGTTCTAAAGCTTTAAGGACGGGTCAGGGAAGTCTGCTATTGGTTTCTGAAAATCGGCAAGTAAGATCCGTTCACCTGTCTTCACAAAGCTAGGATCTGGATCACAGAGAAGCCAGCCTGGCCTCTGGTCTTTCTTTCTAATTCACTCTGGGTCCCCCCATTGCTGACCTCTGAAGACGCCAAGCTGTGGCAGCCTAGACCTTGCAGGCTTGATTAACGAGCTTTGTGGAGGTCTTTTGTGGCTACCTGTCTTGTGCCTTGAGCATGACACCTCTCTGACCAAGTACTGCTCTTCCTCAAAGCAGGGGCAGAGCAAGCTGCCCTGCTGACCCCTGAGGCCAGCCGACCCTGCCATGGGTGAACCGCTGTCACTCTTGCCTTTTTTATTACACCCGTTGCAAGCGTCCAGAATGAACCCACATAAACCACTGCTTGTGGACAGGAGAGCGAGTTTTTTATGACTCTGCTCCAGGGCTCTTAGGAGAGAGCACATTTTCCAAAACTTACATCTTTTAAATTGGAGTTGTCACCTTTACAGGGTGAGCTGACCCAACATCTTTGCTGGTCCAAGAAACGTCTAAGTGCAGAGGAAAAATTAACACCTCCTTTTTCATATACTGAATGAGAGGTCACAGACAGGTCAGAACATTGGCTCAAATCAAATTGTTGAAGTAGCTGGAGTTTATTTTTATAGATAGAAAAATTGCAAAATATTGGTCTCTCTCTCCTTTCTCTGCCTAGGTCCCTCAGTCATCCATCAAGTGTCTATGCGCTGGCACCTGAGAGCCCTCCTGGATGGGCCTGCCCTCACCCGCAGCGGCAGACACAGTCTGGCCGCACTAATCCAGAAAAACTGCATGCCTGCAGGAACGTCAGGTCCAGAGACGACAGGGAGTAGGAACTAAGTCAGGACAGAATGTCACGATCACCTTTTACCAGCCCCTGTGCCTCTGTGTGCCCAGGCCTTGCACTCGCACAGTCCAGCCGGCTCCCTCGGGCCACAGCAGGTGTGAGCAGCACTGTGTGCTGCAGGAGGCAGAGAGAAAACGGAGGGACACCCCTGACCTGGGAGTGTGCCATCAGGTGGGGACGCAGGGCACAGTATTAGGGAAACAGCCTGAGGACTTGGAAGGCAAACTAGCAAGAGGTCCAGGGCTCTGGAGCCAGACTCTCTGGGTCCAGGTCCTGCCTGTGTGTGATAATTGTGTGACCTTGGGGAAGTCGCATACCCTCCCATCCCTAAAACCTCATGGGGTTGTTACAAGGACTGAAAATCAGAACATGCACAATGTTTTGTACCCGCTCGATTAAAAACTCTTTGAAAAGCTTAACCAGCTCCCATGAGTGCCCTGACAGCTTCCTGTCACAGAGGGAACGAGATCCACCCGGGCCTCAGAGCTGAAGGCTGCACAGCCTCACCCTGCCTGTCTCTCCAGCCTCAGTGCCCCCACCCCTGCTCACTCACCCCCAGGCCCACCGGCCTCCACGTTTTCCTTCCTCCCACCTCAGGGCCCTTGCCTGGCTGCTCTTCCAACTAGATTGTGCTCACCACCCACCCCACCCCAAGCTCTCTGGGGTAACTTTATTCAGTGTTGCCTTTCCCTGGTCACTTTGAAGTAAAACATTTTACCTTCTTACTCTGCTTCATCTTTTTTCATAAATATCCCCACCTGAAATTTACTTATTTTGTACCGTTCACTGTAGTATCCTCAGAGCCTGGAAGAAGATCTGAGAAATAACAGGCTCTTGATAAGTGTTCGTTTGTGAGCAAGTGAATGACTGACGTATAAGCACTCAGCATGTGTTAATCTCCTTTCTTACTTCCGTGGCAGGTGCCTTGGGCGACCCTCTTCCCAGTGCTGCCACCTCTGACTGCAGCCACAGCTGGGTGCTCAGTCCCATGGGCACCCTGACTCGCCTCCTGCTGGCTCTCACCTCAAGCACTCACAGATTTTCATTCTGCCCTGGGGTCGTCTCTGCTGCCCTGGGATTACACAGGGTCAGAACCCAAGTGTTGCCACTGAGTGGGAGGTTAGAGCGCCCAGGGGCAACATACAACCAGTGAGGCAGGAGCTTTCCTTTCTCCCTCCACCTACCCTTCAGTCAGACACCCCTGGAAGGAGTTCTGCAGGCTTCTCTGCAGGTCCTGGTAGAATCCAGGCCCGCCGCACATGACAGTGACCTCAGGAAACATCCTCATCTCCTATCTCACTGTCCCCAGCCCCTCACTTCTGCTCCCCAGGATCGCCCCCCAAATGAAGCACTCACTCCTAAGTCCTTGCCTCAGGCTCTGTTTTGGGGGAACACCTGACGCTGAGTCTAAAAGTGGCTTGAAGTGGGGTATACAGAGCATGACCAGAGTGCAGCAGACAAGCAGAGAGGGCTTCCTGGAGGAAGCAAGCTCTTGATTTAATTTCAGAAGAGAGGAATGTGATTGGTAACCCAAAAATCCCTTTTGGGCTGCGGGGTTTTGACTTCCAAAGACTTAGCAGCAAAGAGAGAGAAGTGAGTCCACACGGACCACAAGGATTTCCACCCTGGGAAGATGGCGACCACGGCTGCCAGGTTCTACACTCTGCTGCCTTCAGCCCTTCTTTATAGAGACAACTTCTAGGAATGCTTTTGCCTTCCTAACGAAAACTTAGCCTTTCAAGTCTTATAAACTGTAATAGGGAAAGAAATACTTCAATCTCTTTTTTTTTTTTTGGAGGTAAATCAATGATATTAAGTGATCCAATTTACCCATTTCTCATACCACTCTGATCACTAATGAAGACGCATCTGCGACATAACATGTGGTTCGCACACAGGGCATGACTGTTCAGATGGAGAGTGCGCGGGCCGATTGTGCAACTAGGAAATGGTGGATGCAAACTAAATATTTGGGAATCAGATATTGCTATTTGCATTCACAAGATTGTTTAAGAATCACCGTTTCTACTGGGCAGGGCCTCAGCGGAAGGCTCCCCAAACGCCACGTCTCCATGCTGCCAGGCGGCTGACAGCCGGGGGGGAAAACGTGCGCGAGGGAGAGCTTCTCTGTGACGCAGCCGCACGGAGGGGGAGCTGGGGCAAACGATAGAACTCCAAGCACTGTGCAGATAATTGCTAAATTAATGATAATCCCGAACATGCTGCATGCTTTGCTGGTAATCCCTCATCACAACAGTCTTATGACGTAGGTATATTATTACTCCGTTTTTATAGCTGGAAACCTAAGGCTGAGAGGTTAAGTACGTTGCCCAAGGTCCCATAGCTAGGCCATCTGAGCTCAGCACGTGGACAGCACACACGGGGTCTAAGTTCACTCCATTCTCACCATTAAACACTGAAAGAGTTTATGTTATCTTCCATTTCCTGTTCATTAATTCATTCGTCAAATAGGTCTTGAACAAGTACAAAATGCCGGGTGTTGGTATACAATTGTTACCTTTGACTGGCATTCTTTAGATGCCTCTTTATGTTATATGCCTTATCTCATCTAATTCTCACAATCACCTTACAGATGAGGAAGCAGATGTAGAGAGGATACATTCACGATCACAGTCACATAGCTAGTAGCTGAGGAGCTGGGGTTCAAACACAGCTTCATGGACCCCAGAGCCCCCTTCTTTACCTCAACTCTAAACTCTCTCCCAAGTAAAGGAATTAAAATTCAAACCTGAGTCTTATGGTTCCGAAACCTGTGTTTTTGCTAGTATGTTACGCTGTGACGTAAGATTCACAAATGGTATTATACCCTTAGATCTGTTCACACTGACATAGACAGTCACAGCTGCATTAGCAGATGCTCAGGACATGTTAAAATAGCAGCCACAATCTTCACAACTGGTCTTCCACACGGTTTAGTGCCATCAAAAGTGAGAATTCTGACCCCATGTTTTTTATGCCCCTTTGTTCCACTCATCCTGGAAGTGCGTTGAATAAAAATGAAAATAATGGTATAGGCAAAATTCTGGGAAAAATACCCAGTCCACATGAGCTAGGGGTATATACCAAAACTTTGACCCATTGGGGCATTGGCTTCCTAGAGAGAATTGTAGGGGAAGAAAACATTGCCTCTACTCACTCTGGATCCTTCTGGCCAGACAACAAATTAAATTCACATGAGACAGAATAACAGGAGAAAATTAAACAAAGCTTTATAATATGTATACATGGGAGAGGCTCAGGCAAACTGAGCAACTCCCCAAAATGGCGGAAGCTCTCACCTTAAATACCATCCTCAACTAAAGACAAAGGAGGATGTTGGGGGTTGGGGGAGACAGTTACGGGAGGTTACCAAAAAAGCACAGTAAACAAGAATAAGGTTATTATGCAGATTTAAGTCCTTGCCTTCTGCATTGATAAGAGTTTCTAGAGATAAGATCATCCCCCCTTCTTCCTGGTACAGAGAGGGAGACACCTGTACAGATGGAGATTTCCTTTGCAAATGTAAATGTCTCTTAACAAAGGGTAAGTAAGTTCTACTTTTCAGAGTTTCTCTCATGTCTGCAGCTTTTAAAAGTAACCAGCCCAAAATAATTCTCATGCCAAAGAGACGTACATATCTTGGGGTGGCAGATTCCAGTCCCCCACAGAATCCAATATCCCAAGAGCAAGGTAAGAGAAATGAGGCAGCTTCTTGAACTCAGGCCCTATACATTTCTCCCTGCCTCAGACAAATCTTGCTTCCATGAGGCGTCCAGCTTCCTTTGTGGTTCTGGCTTGCGTGGGAGCTCTGCATATATTCTTCTCAAATCTAGCGTCTGTGTAACAAACCCCAAGGGAGCACCATTTTAAATGCTGGTATGTGAGGTGAACAAATTAAAATAAATAAAGAAATTCATCTGAATATATTTATTTGTAACGATGCATGAAGTGTGGTGTTTAAGGGAAACAATTCTCTGAAGAGAACACTACCTACCACAGTGTGAGTTGTCAGGAGGCTAAGGCCAAAGCAGAAGAGGCACAGGGTATTTCTGCATGTTGCATGCACAGTCATGATGGTAATGATTGAAACTGACAGACAATTCCATTAAGTATAATCTTCAAATTGAGACTTTGAGGAACATCATGCAAGATGAGGGTATGTTAAAGATTTATTATGTTTGTGAACTATTTTTGTACAATTATTCAAAACAGACTAAGAGTAAATTATTTCATAAAATGTACTTGAAATGAGTGTGTACATTAGGTCTTTAGAGTGTATGCGTTTATTAAAGAGCTCTTAAAATCCTGCTATTTCATTTGGCAGGCAGTTTGTGCTTTAAAATGCCAGATAAGTATTTCTTTGTTTAGGGATATTTTTCAAGCATTTCTATGAGAAAAGGAAAACACAATAGGCTGTTAATTCAGTAAAATTTTGTCTGGAGTGGCAGTGAACTCTGGATGTGTGCTCAACCCATTTTGTAAATGGTGCCATAGGAAACAGTAGAGGCGGTTGACATATTTCAAATATGGATGGGAAATAAGTAAGACAGGCACTAATATCTTTGTATATTATTTATAATACCCTAATCGCATGCTTTCAGAGACTTTTATCCACACTCTTGTGCCGTAATTCAAGCTACACTTCATTCACTTTCATATCTGTCCTCCTAGTGATCTTTCTTGTCCCTTTGTTTCTTCAGACAGATTCTGACACTTCCCATTACCTCCTTCACTCCATCACTTTGATCTTGTAAGACTTGAGGGTAAGGGAACCTATTTCTCCTTCCTCTGAAGAGCTAGCCCTACAACATCTGGATGTGATATATATATAATTAGACTCTTGAGTCTGGTCCATTGCACACCTTCTGAGAGCATGTCTCTTTCATAGGGGAAGGCCAGTGCCAAGGAGAAAGGTGGGCTGCATGCTATTTCTACTGTCATAGCCAAGCAACATTTAAGAGTCTCTTGTATCCTTCGCCCTCCCCAGCTCCTGCACTGTCAAGGAAAGGGGGAACAGTTCTTATGAGTCTACCTTTTGGCAAACCTTCTGGAGGCTTACCACTAGCTATAAAATAAATTCTCCTAGAATCAAATATCAGCTTAACTAATAGAGAATGAAGAGGAAAAGTGAATTAGGGGTTGTTGTACATCAGAGACAGACATGAAGAATGAGCCAGATTATTAGTATTTTTTTTTGTTTAATATTTAACAAACCACAGCTCTCCCCTTGCCAAAACTACTCCCCGGGTATGAATCTGGCCCAGATGGAATGGAAGGTTTCTTTTCCCCACTGCAAAATCTGATTTTTATTGTTCTCTCTGAAGTCCTAGAAATTGTCATGTGCTCTGAATTTACTCTCTTCTCTAGCCATCCAAGTATACCGAAACTCAACTTGTCCTTCACTTGCCCTTGACTTAAGCACATTGCCAGTCATTAAAATAGTTCGGAGCATTTCCCACAGAACTAGAAAGTCTCCTGCTGTGTTTTCCTCCTTTGTCTCACAGTGACTTCAGAGGCAGGGAAAGAACAAGGGCTTGTGGCCAAATCAGAATGTCAGAGCTGGTGGAGGCTTTGTAGAGATCAGTCGGGGAAACTGAGGTCCCGAGAAGCAGTGAGCCAGGATCACGTGGTCAGCATGTGCAGATCCAGGCAGATGAGCCAGTGTGGGGAGGGATGGGTGACCCCTGCGTTCTGGCTCCCAGAGATCTGAGCCTGCTTCTGCCACCTGCTAGCTGAGCGTCCTCCTGGAGCCTCAGTTTCCCCACCCATAAATTGAGGGCAAGTGTTGACGTCTACCTGCTGTGAGAATTCTGCGGGATAATACAGGAATGTAAGAGGAGCCCAACCAGTGCTAGTGATTAGTTTTAAAGACAGAGTGACTACTCATCCCATAAAAAAATTCTTTCTTTACCCAAATATGGCTACTATAGAACTCAAGTTTTCTTCTTACCACCATGGGATTTAGTGAACCCAATTACTCTTCTGGCTGTAAAATTTGGGAATAAATGCTGGAGAGGCAATCTGCCATTCCTTCTGACCCAAGTGTTCTCAAAGACGTTCAGTAATGCTCTCTGTTGCTCTTAATGACTTCACAAATAAGGGGGCAACAGGATCAGGTCAAAGAAAAGGGGAGAGGGAAATGAACTTCGTGGGACAAGAAGGGCACAGGATGGGGAGGGGAAGAAAAAGAGGGCTCCACGGGAGCAGACAGAATTACCTCCTGGATAGCACTTAGGAAATCATCTAATCCAACCCCTTGCATTACATTTGAGGAAACTGAGGCACAGAGAGGAGATGGGTCTCCATGGTGGTAGAGGTAAGATAAGAACCCAGAACCCAATTTTCCTTCTGCCTAGAATGCTTTTCCTCCTGCGCTCCCCGCCATACTACCTTCTTGCCTACGTAATGCCTATTAATTTCAAAATCTCAGCTCAAACATCCTCTCCTCTGACAATTCTTCCCTGACCTTCCCCTACTCAACCTCACGTGATCCAGGCCCGGTTATATGCCCTCATAGCATCTGCCAGCATATTTCTTCCCCATCTCCTCAATCTCCACCCACCACACAGGGCTTTTAATCTCCACCCCATAAACACACCAGCCATCAAGGAGCAGGAAACATGGAGCGTGTGGTCCACGTGGGATGCTTTTCACCATAGCAGAGAAATGTCTCCATACAATTCATTCCTAAAGCAACAGACAGAAATAGTTTCCATTGACGCATCTTTCAATGGCAAGGTTCACCAGAATTCATTAAAGGAAACTTTGTTAATTGGGATGCTCCCTCCCAGAGGCAGGTGGCTCTTTCTTTCCAGCTGGCTCCGCCTTTCAAGGCAAGCAGTGCTGGAGAGGACAAGGACCACTAAGCAGATTCTCTCTCTTGTTCTAGTGCTTTATTTTTTTCTAACACTTGTTCTTATCACCCCAGACATACTTTATGTGGAACAAATTGATTAAAACATAAAACGAGGGTTCACTTTCTGTTAGGCTCTGCCATGTGTGGCTATTGGGATGTGAAAAGATCCAAGCAGCTTAACTAAATCCAAAAAAATCCATCTCCTACTGTCTTATCTTCGGCTGTAAAGTTTAAGCTTCTTGCTGAGAAGTGCAGAGGAAGAGAACTGACATTTATTTATTGAGTTCCTACTATATACCAAGCACTGGGTGAAATGACTCTCGTCATTTACTCGTTCAGCAAACATTTGAGTACTGGGCACTGTTCTAGGAACTGGGGAGTCAGCAAAGGAAAAAGTAAAGTCGCTGCCATCACAGAGTTCCCATTCCAGTGCGGGGGGACAGACAGTAAGCAAATAAAAAGACCGCATCATGTCGGATAGGAATTATGGCTATGAAGAAAAATAGAGCAGATTAAAGAAGTAGAAGTGATGGGAGATATTTTAGGTCAGGGGTCAGGAGAGGGCTTTCTGGGGAGGTGGCCCTGGAACAGAGACCTGAATGACGTGAGTGGCAAGGCTTGTGACTATTGGGAGGAAGACTATTCCAGCTGGAGGAAGCAGCCAGCGCAGAAGTCCTCAGGTAGAAATGTGTCTGAGCTGCTGGAGAAACAGCCGGGAGGCCAGCGTATTGGAAGCACAGGCAGCGAGGCAATGAGGCTCAGGAGCTGTGGACAATGGGGTGGACCAGGGCCGGACCACGACCTGCGAAGGACTTTGAACTCCATTCCAAACTTCACAACAACCCTTTGGGGGGTTCTAAGTGAGGGTGTGCCATGATCTGATTTACATTTAAAATGATTGCCTCTTTTAATCCTCGAAACGATCTTAAGTGAGAAGTATCATTAACCTCACTCTATAGATGTAGAAATTGGGGGACATCAACTATCTTGCCCAAGTTGATGCTGCTTGTAAATGGTAGATTTGTCCCTCCGGCTCAGGACTGCACAATTCCAAACCTGAGGCTCTTCACACCTCGCCTGCCATCTGAGCCACGACCGTGTCCCGCATGATACTGGCACATGGGCACAGCACCATAGCTGGCACCTGGTGGGTATTTTCTAAATGAATGCATAAGACTCAAACTCTGCCAAAGTCCTGCGATGCTTGGGTATTTGGGGGATTGAGGAGGTTGATATGGAGAATAATGGGATTTTTACAATCAGAAAAGAGAATGAAAAAACTTAAGATATTTTGACCTGCACTCTAATTTGGGCAATATGCTTCCACAGAAAAACATGATTTTATTTTCAATGCTTCAATTTTTACCTCATTTGATATTTAAAATTGTATCTTCTACATAAACAATTCTGTGCTTGCACACACATCAACGCTGAAATGGACAATCTGCTCACCGTTCAGTCGAAGGATCTATTGGAAATGACTTCCATTAAGATTTAGCTGAGTTTTGAGTTTACTCCTAACAGCTCTTCGCACACATAGATCATGTCAAGATGAGTAAACTGTGACGGGATCGTGTGCCCTTTCTTCTTTCTCTACCCAGATAACCCACCGTGTGAAGAGGCTCCTTTTTCCATCCTTTTTCCTAGGGGTGGACTGAAAGAGAAAAGATCATTTTCAGGTGCATACACATTACGTACCCCACCTCTGACTCAAAACCCCTTACGGACAACCCTAGGCTGGTCCCTCGCAGTGGTTCATGCCATAAAGATTAATAAGTCCAGTAACTCCGGGGTAAAGACCTCTCCTTGGCGCTGGAGTGCCGGTGAGCTGAGCCAGGCTGCCTGGCTCTCGGGAGCCCCTCTGGCTTATCCGGGGGACAAGGCCAAACACATTCACGCACAAACAGTATGTGGCAAACGTGGAAAGGCACTGAAGGAAACAAACCAGGAATTCTAAGAGCTTCCAGCAGGGCCTCCCCTGCCTGGGGTGGAGGTGCAGAGGGCTCGCTCACGGACTTGCAGAGGATGGATGGGTACTAAGAAGAGGAAGAGGAGAAAGGAGGAGCAGTCTAGGCCAGGAGCTTTCTCAGGGTTCTGAAAAGGGCAGAACTGAGGGACGCTCAAGGACCTAAAGAGGGCGAGTGTGACAAGGGCCCAGAGAGAGCACCGGAGGACTGTGGGAGGGAGGCAGGGACTTATCGGGTCTGATCTCAGCATCTCATTTGCCCCCTATCCTTCACCATACTGGGTGTTGACACAATCTTCAGATGAGACAGCACAATAAACAAGCAAAAACAGGCTCACGACTTCCTAGAAGCTCCTAGGCGTCTAGACATAGTGGTTCTCAATCCTGCAAAGAGACAGAGGGTGGAGAGGGACTTGAAAAGAAAACCACTAACGTCACCTCCTCAGGGAGAGGAGCTCCAGGCCAGGCTCTCAGGGAGCTGGCTGTGAGCACTGGGCAGTGTTTACATCCCCCGGCATCCAAGCAAGATGGGAAACAGTGATTAGCACATCAGGCAGCCCTCATCCTTCCTTCTCCATAATAACGCTGTCAACACAGGACAGAAGATTGCCCTGACGTCTCTCTGTCTCCAAACTGCACGTTGGAGACAGGCTGTTTAAGGCAAACGGACCCCCAGTGGAAACTTCCTGGCTAGACTTCCAAGCCAAGGACTAAGAAACAACCCTGAAATACACAGTCTGTCTCTGGCCTCGCTCTATAGCTCATGGCTTCTGCCCTACTCTCGGACCATGAATTGCAGGGCCTGACAGAGGCGTCAGAAAAGTGGTGTCTGCCGAGTGAGTTGAGGACCTGTGAACTAACCCCATGGTGGTGCTCTCAGGACAGGTCGGCCCGCCGAGGCAAAGTCTAACCTCTGAGAGAGGCGCAGCCTGAAGGCAAGGCATCCTGTCCAGGAGTCAACGCCAGCCCAAAAAGTGCGGAGATGGGACACCCGCGGGAATGAGGGCGCCCTGCGAAGCACAGGACCTGGGAAGGCAGACAGGATTTCTAGCGGTGACTGAAAACGCTCATTAGGAGAGAGCCTGTGTGGCATGAAGTGAACCCAATTGAGAGGTGTGAAATTTTCACAGTCTATATTTTTCTTTCTCAGTCAAAACCACCCTCGATTTGCCAAAGCACTTTTGCAATCGTTTGTAAATTGGCCTGCCAGGGTCTCCACTAGAATGTTAAATGGCGAGAACAGTCCATAGCTCATTGCTGCCCGCAGGGACAGGCGTCAGTGTGAAAAACAAGATTCAAAGCACTGACAGAAGGATGCAAGGATGTCAGTCTCCTGGGATGAAAACTACTTCAGCAAAAGGTGCCAAATGCCAAACTAGACAGATGATCTAAATAACTAATGCAAGGAAATCCAGCAGAAGGCAGCTATAGATGTTGAGGCTTTTTTTTTTTAATTTGCTTTTGTCAGGGACTACTGATAAGAATTATATCAAATTATATCAAATAAGATTATCAAGAATAAATTGAGTTGCTTAAGCAATGGCTGCCAAAAACAGCTGTGATGTGAATTATAAGGAACACGTGTGACGTGAGTAATGAAGAAAACACATGAACAACTGTGGGAATGGGAAATGTATGGAGTTGAGGACAAAGACTGCATCTTGGAAGAGACACTGCATTTGGGGGTGGGGGAGCCAATAATTGTTAGCATTTATCAGGTATTAACTACATACTGAGTACTATTGATGCGGGGTCGGTAAGCCAAGGAGTCGAAAGAAAGATTTCTTGGACTCTCAAGGTCTGGCAGTAGTGCTCTTTTATTTAGAGAATAGTGTAGAATAGCATGGGGACAGAACCCATGGGCAGTCAGAGCTGCTGCTGCCAGCACGGGGACAGGACCCATGGGCAGGCAGAGCTACTGCATGGGGACAGGGCCCACGGGCAGGAGGAGGTGCTGCTGCCCCCGCTACTGCTGCAAACATGGGTGAAGAGTAAGGCTAAATTTAAGGCATAGGTATGTGAGCCATCTCTTTACAAGACAAAGGAAAGAACATGTAAAAAAGTTAAAATGGTATCAGTTCAGGTGGGGTCTGGCCATTGGGTGGTCCCACAACTTTTAGATAAGAATCAAATCGGATTAAGTAAAGGCCAGAAGCCACCACTCTAAATCAGTTATATGAGGTTGCCAGACAGTAACCAACTTAAGTTTTTGCCTTTGGCATTGATTAAGAGTTTCTAGAGATAAGGCCATCCACCTTCTTCCTGGCACAGAGAGGGAGGCATCTCCACAGATGGAGGTTTCCCTTACAAATGTAAATGCCTCCCAACAAAGGGCAAGCAAACTCCACTCCTCGGAGCCTGCTTCTCCTCTGCAGTTTTAAAATTAACCAGCCTAAAATCCTCATCACTATTGTGGGGGTTTTTTGTTTGTGAATAAGCGGTTTTGGTGAACATTCAAGAAGCCCTATAAAGTATGAAGATTATTATTCCCATTTTGCAGATGTGGAAACTGTGGCATAGAGAAGTTATCTGTCTTATCCAAGATCACACAGCAAATTAGAGCTTTGATTTCAGTGTCAGTCTCAGAGAAGTTGTTATTTGGTTCTACTTTTTACAATTATCTACCCATTTGGCTGAGGAGAAAGGGAACGTGGGGGAGGGGAGACTACTGACATCCCTACAAGAACAAGAAGGAATTAGCTAGATAGCTTTACCAAGCAAACCTGTTTTCCGAGAAGAGACTGAAGTGGCAGCAAGAAGAAGGAAGACAGACGTTGCTTGAAGGACGGCCCTCACCCAGCCGTTTCCTCCCCTTGATGCCATTTCAGAGGTTTGAAGCTTCTGGCTGGAACTACAGAGAAATTTGGGGTTTTCTCTAAACACAGTTATATCTTGCAAAATAAACAAATAAAAATTGGGGCGCAAGAGAAAGTATTATTCTCACATGTTTTTCTCAAGCTCCTACAGGAAAAGGAAATTCAGTAAAGTAATCATTTGAAATATTTTTAAGTAATTACACAACAAGAAGCCAAAAAGCCAAAACATCTCTTCTTTTTCAAGATATTCTGACTCCTTTTGTGTTTCTGCTTCTTAGAGTAACAAACCATTCTGTTATTATTTCTTGTCTATTTTAGAAAAGCTACACAAACTCCTCTCAAGTTCATGTCTCCTGAAATTATCAGTGTCCCCTGAAATATTTTCCTCAAACATTGCAAGGCTGTGTAGGGGAGGAAGACATTTCCTCTAACCGCTCTGGGTTCTTCTGGCCGGACATCGAATTAAATTTATGTGCAACAGAATAACAGGAGAAAATTAAACAAAGCTTTATAACATGTATACATGGGAGAGGCTCAGGCAAACTGAGCAACTTGCCAAAATGGCAGAAGCTCTCGCCTTAAATACCATCCTCAACTAAAGACAAAGGAGGATGTTGGGGGTGGGAGGAGTCAGTTACGGGAGGTTACCAAAAAAGCACAGTAAACAAGAATAAGGTTATTATGCAGACTTGAGTCCTTGCCTTCTGCATTGATAAGAGTTTCTAGAGATAAGATCATCCCCCCTTCTTCCTGGTACAGAGAGGGAGACACCTGTACAGATGGAGATTTCCTTCACAAATATAAATGTCTCTTAACAAAGGGTAAGTAAGTTCTACTTTTCAGAGCTTCTCCCCTGTCTGCAGCTTTTAAAAGCAACCAGCCCAAAATAATCCTAGTGCCAAAGAAACCTATCTTGGGGTGGCCAATTCCAGTCCCCGACAATATGGAGAAGGCAGGCCTGCCAAACGGAGCCGACTTGGTGTCCTCTTTCCAACCAGCAGCCCACAGCCTCTTCTAGGAGGTCATGGCACACTCTCTCCTGAGGGTCTTTCTTTCTCCTTCTCTTTTGTTTCCTCAGCCATTTGGAAAACCTTTTCCTTCACTCCCCCCTCCCCTTTCCCACTACCTCTGTCTCTGTCTCCTTCTCTCCCATCTTCCTTTTGTCACTAACGTTTTATAGGAGGCCCTCCACTTGGCTGGTACTTTTTCCCCCAGGGAACTGGTGTTTTGTTCTTTCAAGCTGTTTTTGTTTCCAAGAGACTAAATACCTACTTTGTGTGTGTTCTCTTGTGTGTGACTAATGAAAGCAGAACAGTTATGAGCTGTATATTTATATTCTTAGAAAGGTTAAATTAGTACCATTTTTAATATAACAATTATATTAGCATAAATTGTTTGCTTCTAAAAAAACCAAACGTGTGAAAGCAAGTCATATGGCTGAAATTACAGATGTCCATTGACTGCTACGCCCTTAGACAGTAGAGCTGGTTTTCTCAGTCCAAAACGCTGAGTTATTTTTGTTGCCTGAATGCTTATAAGCTGACTTCCTCTGCCTCCTAAGAGCAAGAGAGTATCTGGGGAGGAGGAAACAGCAAATGTCATCAGGCCAATCATCTTCACCTGCTCCCGTTTCCGATAGCCACTTTCTATGCCGATTCTCTCCACGTTTTTGATACAGTAATTAATATTGGTCATAAGATAGAAGAATTTTAAAACTACAAATTTTGCCATAATTGAACTTTTTTTCTTTTTTTTAAAGATTTTATTTTTCCTTTATCTCCCCAAAGTCCCCAGGTGCATAGTTGCATATTTCTTTTAGTTGTGGGTCCTTCTAGTTGTGGCATGCAGGACGCCGCCTCAGCATGGCTTGATGAGTGGTGCCATGTCCACATCCAGGATCTGAACTGGCAAAACCCTGGGCCCCCGAAGCAGAGTGTGAGAATTTAACCACTCGGCCATGGGGCCAGCTGGTGGACTAACTTTTAATAAACTTCTCCTGGGGAATGAATGAAAGGATGAATGGTGGACTAGTAGATGGATGGATGGTGGACAGAAAGATGAATAGATGATGGATAGATGGATGGATGGTGCATCAATAGAGAGGCATGAATGGCGCATGGATAGATGGACATGTGGTAGTTGGATGGATGGTGTGTGGATGCATAGCTGGAGGGATGCTGGATCGACAGATGGATGAGGGTGGATGGGTGGTGGATGTAAGCAGACTCTTGTAGTCAAAGCACATCATCTGAGGCACGTTAGGTTTGCTTCTTTCCAATTAAGTAAGTGCCTGCTTTATGTAAGACATGAAGGTGGTGGATGTTTTGAGACAAAGAAGTAGACGATATGGTCCAAGCCCTCAAAAAAGTTGCAATCTAATTCAGAAATAAGACAATGTATAACTAAACATAAAATTATGTGGTACAGATTGTTCAGAGAAAATTCAGGTGGGAAAAAAAAGAATTCCAAGTAAGGAACGGAGTATTCAGGAAAGGTCCTATGGAAGAGACCTCATCTGAGCAAGCGTGTAAAGGACAGATTAGCTTGGACAGTGGGGAGGAGGGGCCATTTCTAGGGAGTAACAAATGCAATTTGGTGGCTCCAAATCACTTCTCTTTTATTATAGCTTTCCACTGTTCAAGGACTTTCAGCAAGAGGAATTATAATTTTATATTTTCTTTAATTGTACACTCAGGCCCTAGCACAATATCTTGCACAAATTAGGATCTCAATTAACAGGAAGTAAATGAATGAGTTTAATTAGTAAACGAAGAGTTAAGCCCAAAGTCCCTACCCAGACTGTGGTCTCTCCTGGAGATTGTTGGCGTCAAACAAAGTTCAGCTACCACTCTAGTACGGGTTATATCTGATTGGACTTTCCTGCATGAAAGAGCCCTGATAGCAAGTTTACAATATGCATTGGGGATAGGTTGATTAAATAAAATTTGTACCTTAGCAATAATAGAGACAAACCAGTTTCTTTACATTTTTTCCAAGAGGAATCCTTTCATATTTGGAATGGAAAGAAAAGGGCCAAAGGGGAAAAGAGAGTCATGCTTTGACACAATCTTAATTAAATAACTTCACTCCCAGCTTTTCCGAAAAATCAAATCTAATAATATTTTGCCCACGGATTGTTCTTCAAGAGGATAATAACAAATCACTCCACTGGCTTTAGCCTTGCAACCAGCAATGCACAGTAATTTAATTAGTGGATTGCTGCATCAGCAGTTTAGAGAATGCGAGTGACTATTCTCTGAACTAAACAGGCAGCTCCGTTGGGAAGTGGTAGCTGCCTCTAAAGGTCCAGGACAGTAAGTGACATGGGGAGTTTGCTGATGACTTCAAGTCTTCTTATGTCGTTGAGCCCTGGATTTCCCAAAGTCCATCTGTTCCGTAAGTCCTGGGTCATTGGAAACTTCTAGTCTAAGGCTGGAGAGAAAATTGAGAAAACAATGGAGACAAAGGAAGGAATGTTATAGTCTCCAAGAAGGTCCTGCCTCCATCAGGCCTTTGCATTTACTCTTCCCTCCATTTAGAATGCTTGCCCAGCCTCCTCTCACTTACTCACTTTCGTCTGGCCCATGCTCAAATGTCACCCCAACAGAGAGACTTTCCCAGGTCACCCCATCTATTTTAACACCCCCCCCCCACCTCTCCTGACCTCCTTTACTCTCCATTCCCTTACCCTGCCTTATTGTTCCACAGTCCTTATTACCACATGGTATAGATATTTGCCTGTTTGTTGTCAGTCACCTCCCATGAGAGCAGATGGTATAAGAATCTCGGCGCTTGTCAATTGTATTCAATACTTTACCTTTGCCCGTGGCCAGAATGGTGCCTGACACACAGAGGCACCAATATTTGTTTCATGAATATTGGGGTTTTACTTTGCATGTTTAAACTTAAAGAGCTAAGCTGAGAGCAAGAGCCCACTAAGACTTAGAGTTGGCATTTCCTGAAGATCTGTGTGTGAGGCATTGTGTTAATCGCCGCACACTCCTTAGCTCATCCAACCCTCACAACAATGCCGTGAAGCAAATATCATTATTATCCCTTTTGTAGCTGAGCAAACTAAGGCGGTCACTGCCGTCTGTATTTCGCGTTCCTGTAGAGGGATTCCACAGGCGGGGCATCATATTCTGGATCATTCCTTTGGCGGCCTGTATATGTTGAAAGTGAGGAACCACCTGAGTAGAGGGGGATGATGATGGTTGTCATACAAAGTACTTACTATGAGTTGGGTACCCTTCTGAGTACATTACCTGTGTTCGTTCATTCAATCCTCACCATAGCCCTGTGAAGTAGACCCTGATGAAGTCTTCATTCCGCAGATCAGGAAAATGAGCCAGAGAGAAGTGCTCTGTTCAAATCACACATTCAAGCGAAACGTCAGAGTCCGGCTCCAGGGTCATGTGGAAATGCCATTAAAGATAAGCAGTGGGAGCCTGAAGAAGAGAGCTGCTCGGGACTAGAACCCCTGCCAGCTCCGTAGATCCACCAGGTGGGCCTCAGCAGGCGCTGTTGTCGGCAGGGGTTATGGAGGATCCAGACGCAGGAGCATTACTTTGCCCTGAATAAGCATATGCAATATTGACAGAAAACTGCCCATTGAAAAGATTTTTAAAGGTGGAATCTCTTACCAAAGGGGATTTTGATGCCCAATAGTCATCAGAAAAGTGAAAAAATTCACGCTCCATGGAGCTAAAAACTGTCTCCCTAGGGAGATGGGAAAAGCAGTCCCCAAAATAAAAAAGGACACGAGGATAATCATTATGCTAAATAACGTACGTGAGAAAACAAAATTCACCCATTCCCGTGCTTCGAGCTGAGAACTCTTTTGTTTGAATGAGGCTCTTTCACGTGCATTTAAGCGATTTTGTTTTCCACTTGAACTGCCTCGAAAAGAGCAAGTCAAAAACAAAAGTTACTGGGGATGGAATGCAATAATACTTGGGGAAAAGTGAAGTTAAATATTATTTAATGCTCAATTCCCGGGTGGCCACACATAGTTCCCAGCAGGGAGCTCACTTAGCTAAGCTTCAGGAAGCATGTCCAATGGGTTGTGATTCTACACACACACACACACACACACACACACTCTCTCAATCACTCACGGGGGCGGGGGGGGGGGGGGGAGGAGGTGGGTGTAGTGGGAGGGGAGACACAGAAAGGAAAAGAACAAAAATCGTCTGAGTTCTCTGGGAGCTCCCGGAGTGCAGCTCAGAGACTCCAGCTCAGATGTGTCTGTGCTCTTACCACCTTTCTTCAGCCAACTAGAATCTCAATAATTTAAATATTACCAGTTATTATTTGTTGAGCACTTTCAAAGAGCCGAGAGCTATGCTAGGTGCTTTCTGCTTATTACATCATTTAAATTCTCACAACAAGCCCATGAAACAGAGGAAGGAATTAGGGCTCAGAAAGGTGACCAGGACTTCCCCAGCCTCATGGCTGGTAAGAGGTATGGCTGAGATGTGCACTGTGGCAGACCTCACTGCCAAACCTGTGTTGTCAGCCAGCCTACAGTAGTGGTTAAGAGCCCTTTGGGAGTAGCTTTACCTAGGTTCAAATCTCACCCCTGACAAATAGAAATGGCAAGCAATAGGACATATTGGAGTATATGAGGAAGCCATTTGGTATAAACCTAATCCGGCCTGACTGTGCTTTTTCCAAAAGGGCCTGACTGTGGGCATTGAGCACGCATTGCATATCTGCTTTAAACATTTACTATGGCCAGAACAAATGGCCTTAAGATAAAAGTGCAACTTGCCCCCACATTGGCATTTCCTTAAGGATAAGCATCTTTCCTTAATCTGGGAACTGATTGCTGTGCTCACCTGTGACCACCCAGCTCGAGACAACAGACCTGCCACCCTGCTGTGGCCACGAAGATAGCAGCCCTACCTGCTGTGTCCATCAATCACTGTGCCGACAGAGCAGTCTCGAGACTATTGTAAAAGGGACATTTCAATCATATGTGAAACATCCTCTTTGAGGGTATATAACCACTCTGTACACCCCACTTCTTCGGTGCCCTTTCTTCCTTCGTGAAGAAAGGCCCCGAGCCATGGTCCTCACATTTTAGCTCAGAATAAACTCACCCAAATTTTCATTTATAGATTGGTTATGGATTATTTTTGTCGTCACCCCCAAACATTACAGAATGAGGCCAGGTGAGAAATGATTCCTCAAAATGAAGAGGGGGCCTCTTGGAACAGAAAAGATTCGGAATGCTGGGCGAAGCGACAGAGCCTTTCCAGCAGCTGTTGTTCACACGTGGCATGGATGTGTTCAGCAGGGTGCTTTTCTCCTCATCACCAGCACTGAGATGCTTGAAGGCTAGTCAAGGGACACTGTCCAGATGTGATGGCCCCCTGAGAGTCCTGGGCCTTGGGGGTGACTATCTCAAGGCACAAGGACCCTAAAGACAAGTATGCTGCTCAGTGATGTCCCAGGCCACGTCTGCACTGGAAAGAGTGGGTTTTTGCGCATCACCAGAGATGTGATCTTGGGGATGCTGGAATAGGAAATACCAGGCAAATCAAGGAAAGTCAGCTACAGGGTCTTCTTTTCATTTCCTTTTTGGGATGAAGGCAAGCATACTGTCTTAGGTTGAGACCTCCCAGAAGCAAATCCTGAGACGATGATTTAAGTGCAAGTCGCTTATTTGGGAGGCGATCCCAGGAACACCAGGAGGAAAGGGAAGAGAAGGGAGTGAAGGCAGGGCGTGTTTGTGAGCAGGTTCCACTGGGGGCACCTGGAGTTCACTTCTGCTGAGGACCCCAGGGACCACCTAGACTGTGCCTTAGAGTCAGATACTTATCCACTAAGGCCCAGCCATCATTTTTTGAGAGCTACTCCCAAGGGCGGCTCGCTGACATTTCTGGCTCATGAAGAAAGCTCAGAGGGAAAGAAGGACAAGTCAGAGCAGTGTGGGGTATGTGAGGACTGGATGGGCCTGGGGGGTGGGCTAGGCACCAGCAACGCCCACCACACATACAGAAAACTAGTTCTCTACTATGACAAAGGCAATAGCTTTCACGTCAGTAAGAAATTGCTGCAGCTACTTAGCTCCAGCCAATTGTTGCCCGTGCAAGAATGTGGACTGAGTGTTCGAGAGAAAAATTCAAATCTAAGTTTTATTTGAAATCTCTCGATTTTCAAATGTGTTGGTAATGAATTCAAAAATTTTAAAAACACCTTGCAGGTTAAACAAAGTTCATCTGCCGGTCCCACTTTACAGTTTCTGCTACAATAAGTAAGGATGCCATTGCCTGGAGTTCGTAAAGCACTTGACCCTTTCTTCCATCTGTCACCTCACAAGGCCTTTATCACATCCTAAGGAAGACCCCGTTTCTGAGAGAGCTTCCTGCGTAGAGCTCGTCTCGGTGTTGTCCCACCTGAGAGGCAGAATTCAGGGTGAAGGTCTTTGCCGATACAAAGTTCTGCCAGCTCCACTGTCTTTTCTGCTAAGCCAGCCAATAGTTTTGTGACTCTACCACCCCTTGCAGGTGTGCCCTCTTCAGAGGGGCTGCCTTCGATCAGGGGCTTCTCAAGAGATGAAGTTTTCCTCCTTTTTCTTCACCCACCACATAGAGACGGGAATTTCTCAAGGGCAGATGGCAACCATCACTTGGTACCTCTCTAGTAGCTCTCACACTGGGAAATTCTGCTTTTGTAGCCTTTCAACAGCATTTTAAAAAGAAGGGTTTAACAGTCGCCATGTGAACAATAAAAATGACAGTATTGTTAAAAATGATTCTCCGAACACCCACAAACCACCTTGCACCTCTTTAAACGTCTGGAGAGCGCAGGTCAGGGACAGACTCATTCATTCATTGAACAGATAACTACTAGAGCCCACTGTGTGCTGGCACCGTTCTGGGCACCAGGCTGAACAAGATAGACAAGCCCTCTTCTCTCATGGTGCTTACATCCTTCAGGGAAACCACACCCACACTGGAGGAATTGAGAAAGTAGCCCCAGCTCAGCATTGACTGGCTATGGGACTTCCTTGACCAGAAGAGGGTAACATCCCCTGACCTGCCCATAGTCCATATCTGTGTCAAGTTCAGATGAGGTCACAGGTGTGGAAGGAGGGAGTCGGGAAACTGAGGTAGCCTTCAAGGTAAGGCGTGTTCATTACTTGCCCTGGCGGTCTCCCCAGCCTGTCCCAGGTGGAGAACAACGACAACTTCTAATCCCCAGAGAGAAGTGGTTAGGTGGCTCACCAGTGTCTGCCCAGGAGTCAAACCCGGATGGGATGTCTGCTTGATCAGTGTTTAGAGTTCATAAGAAAACAGACTCCCACCCGCAAAGACTCACTGTTTCACAGCAAATTAAGGTGATTTACCCTAAAAATTAGCACTGGGGCATCTAAATCAAAGCCTGCAGTCTTGTGTTTGGATGTTTCTTATAAAAGTGGGCTCAGTGAATATTAGCAGTGTTTAAAAAGGTGAGAGTCAGAAAGTGTCATCTTGGCCACTCTCCATTTTACAGCTGGGAGAATTGGGGTCTGGAGAGAGAAAGTGACTTGTCACAGACTGCCCAGCTGGTGAGAACAGAGCAGAACGGGAGCAGGACTTAGTCCCAAGCACTCACCACGACAAATCACAAAAATGACCTTCCATATGAATTGTCTGTCTCCTTCAGTACATTTCTACCAAGCACCTTTTCCACGCACCGTCCTTGGATAAGCACGTGGGACAAGAGCTTTCTTAAAATAAGCTTCCCAGGTGTTTTCAGGGCAATTCTGATTCAGGAGCTCCAAAGTGGGGCCTGGAAATCTGTATTCTAACTAGTGCCCCTGAGTTATTCTGGGAGCCAGGCAAGCTTGACAATACCAACCCAACCAGCCTGGGGTATAGTTCTGAACCAAAGCTGAGAATGACCATCTTAGAGCACACACCCCCGGGCTCTCCCCCAGTGACACTTCATAATCATCTCATTGTATTTCAAAGCCTTCCTGTGTGAGCCTGCTGCAGCTATGTGCTTGGGGACTTCGTAAGGCCACTGCTACAGAGGCCCCCACCGCTGAGCTCAAATCCCAGCTTCCCATGATAGCTGTGTCACCTGGGGGAAAGTCACTTATCTGCTTCAAACCACAAGGGGTCATGACAGTGGAACGACCTCAGAGGGTTGTTGTGAGGATTAAATGGGATGATTCACGTTGTGCACTTAGCACAATTCCCAGGACATGGGCACACAATGAATGTTCGCTATTGTTTTTATTATGTGCAGTCTGGCAAACCTACGCTTATCCAGCAGCCTAAAACTCCTTGTAAAGCTACAGTCCCATAGCTTAATGAAGGTAAATAATGTTGGAGTAGAGCATGTCATCAAAAGTTTGTACTAAGCCAGAAAATAAATGCTAAGAGCCCTGTAAATGTAGACTTCCAGTGTCAGACCCTAACAAAGGGAGCCCATTCCACACTGTGAAAACTTCACTCCCCTCCCCATGTCTACACTCCATGTCTTCCTGTATTACTCCCAACTGAGGGATGTTTCCTAGAACAAGCATTCCAGTAAAGGAAGAACTTGGAGTTACCCTTGCAAGCAAGACAAGGCACACACTGTGGATTTCTCAGACAACCCCCACATCTTCCAAGTCTATCCAAGAACCATGCTGAACTCACAGAAGTACTCTGAATCAGGCCACCATTTTAGCGATTTCCTTGGTTAGGGGTTACCATGAGCCATCAATTTTGGTGTTCTGCAAAAAGATTATTCTATTTCAGGGGGTAAGACTATTTCAAAGGAACTAAGAAAATAAACCTACTTTCCCTGTATTGAAGCCTCTGCTTTCTTTGAACTGCTCATTTTTAGAATATCTTCACTGATAAGGACAAATGCAATTTTCACCATCAGTGGATCTGAACAGACAATTACATTAAGGCAAATAAGACAGGGTGAAGCCAATGATGTAAATCACATTGTGTGCATCTAATGTGCAAACAAAACCCTCAAATGAAAACGAACCCTCAAAAAGCAGTCAACAATTATTGTCTTGTTTTTTTGCATCTAATCAGGACATACGTTGCATAAACATTCCTCTACCTACCCCTCCACAGAATCACTTGTTGGCATTTGGAGGTCTGCAGAGAGGGGAGAATTCAGCCAATTTTCAAAACGTTTTCCCTAAAGAAACTGCTCGACCCCCCCACCTTGGAAAGGGCTTACAGGGCCTAACAGAAAGAACGCCCTCATCATTACAGTGTTTCAGGTTACGAGTCTCCTTCTCCAGCTGGTCCTCACCAAAACCCTATGAGCTTGGCAAGAGCACAGTTTCTTCTCTTTATAATGGAGACAAACCCAAGGTTACAAGTGGTCTCAGCAAGTGGAACGACTGGAATTGGAGTCTTACTTCCCACTGCACCAGGCTGGGTTTGCCTCTGAAGTATTTGCCCAGGTGATGAATGAGTATTAGCCCAAACAGTGGATTCTCCAAGGCCTGATCCACTCTGACTCTGAGCTGCACAATGATTTAGAGCGAGCAGGGGCTTGGAAAAGGGGCAGCAAAAACTGCACTCAGCCTAGCTGAGATTTGCATTTTTCCAAGTGGCGTTTGAGCCAGCCAAGCGGGGGAAGCAAAAGGTCAGGCTCACAGAATGAACTCCATATTGAGCTTTTGTGTGCAGGAGAAAGGGAAAGAAATGATATTCAGGAAAGGAGTGTCGGGGAGACCACGGGGAGGCTAAGATGGAGTGAGGCATGAATGCACATGCAGAGAAAAGCAACAGCCTGCTCTTTAAAACTTCCCCAGTGCTTGGTATCAAAGAGAGTAGAGAGATCCAAGCTGATGTGCCTCTGAAAGGAAGCTGGTGGCCCGTAAGGGGTTATTTGCAGGCTTCTCACACATGGCTTTTAAAATCTGATAAGGCCTGGGGTGCTATCCTACGTTGGGGTGCACTGGTGTCACAAAGCAGAGTAGGCTCTCCATAGCCCACCCCACTGCTTGGCTTTTGCGAGCTTCTGCCTCCTCTGGCTGCCAGTGGGGCTGGTGGAGGACATGCATGCTGCTCCTCTGTAGAAGGGGCCAGCATGGGGCCAGCACGGGACGGAAGGAGGAAGAGACTCAGGGAGAGGTTTTCAGACCGGGTGTCCGGGGATATTTGATTACCTTAGAGAAACAAGGGAGAATCCGCGACAGGGTTCAGACAGAGCAGCCCTGTTTTTTGCTGCTTTATGTATCGTTTCCAGCTAAAAAAATAAAGAGTGGAGAGATGCCAAGAGGGTATCACTGGTGGGGAAAAATAGCTTGCAAACCGCTGTCTACATGCTTACTAAGGCCCCTTCTGGCTCTAAGGTTCTAACATTCCTCCCTTTCCAGTAGAAATGGGTCCGCTTCATTCTCTAACCCGATACTTTCCCAAAGTGGGATAAACTTATTGTCAGGGATTTAACATGGTACTTGGAAAGCATTGTTTAGCAATTACGCGTTTATTTTAGTGGTGTTTCGTGTTTATAGCAACTGATGCCAGTTTTGCATTTATGACAGTGACATGAAATGTCTTTTAAAGTTAATTTATTTACACCTTTAAAAAGCGAGTTGCTTCATTATTAATATTTAAGTAACAGTATGTATTGGACAGGAAGATGGCCAGGAGCACGCAGCCTAACTTGCAGCAGTCTGAAACTTGCTGTGCTGACCCCGTCAGTGTAGTCAGCCCAGCACTGTTAGGGAAACCAGCAGAGTGCCCAGCAGGCCCCCAGACCCACAGAGTCCTAGACCAAGTCACTGTGAAGCAGTGGCCACCACATGAGAATTCACAGGTGGCACTTCATGCCTCCCATTCTAGGGCCAAGGACAGGCTACAGAAGCGAGTCGGAAGAGGAGATGGTCAAGTTCAAGATCCTGCCCACAAAGGGTGGAGTCAGGGAGGCACCATGGGGGGAAGAAAGGAAGAACGACCTTTTGTGAGCTTGTGTCCAACACAAACTCTGCCCTCTAGCTGGGCCCATAACCCTACTATTAACTTTTACCCCCATATTTTTATCTTTTATGTTTTCCTGCCAGAAATGACCTCTGCTTTCCTCTGTCTTTCGGAGCTCAAGCTCTACCTTCTCCATGAAACCTCCCCTGGTCACCCCAATAGGGCAAATGTCCTGGTGCTCCTTTGGCATTTTCCATGCACTGACCCATACTGCTTTACCCTGTTTTTCCCATTGCAGGAAATACACCCCATTGATGAAGTGTGAGATGATATAAGGGTAAGCTGACTCAACTTTAAATAACATTAAATCATAGAGTAAGTCTCTCCCTTCTTGCTTTTACTTCAGCACAGCTGATCAAGTCAAGAAGAAAGTCTCAGGGCCGGCCCCGTGGCCGAGTGGTTAAGTTTGCACACTCCGCTTCGGCGGCCCAGGGTTTCACCAATTAGGATCCTAGGCACGGACCTAGCACCACTCATCAGGCCATGCTGAGGCAGTGTCCCACATAGCAGAACTAGAGGGGCCTACAATTAGAATATACAACTATGTACTGGGGGACTTTGGGAAGGAAAAAAAACAAAAATAGAGGAAGATTGGCAACAGATGTTAGCTCAGGGCCAATCTTTAAACAGAAAAAAAGAAGAAGAAAGTCTCAGTTTGGTACTAAAATGTCTTTAACAACTATAACACTTACTAATCTCCCTTTTTTAACAAAGAGAGTTCCGGATGAGAACCTTCATCGCATAATAATATCCATCTAGAATTTAATAACATTATTTTGTTTTCGTTATACCCATTTTTAATTAAAGTAAATCATTCTGGGGTTTTGCTTGAAATCATGATTTTTAAGTCAATGTATTTAAATGAAAATCTAATCAATTTAGAGAAAACTATGTGGTAGGTAGCACAGAATAATGCATTTATACATAAGGTACTGGGTGGACATGGCAAGTATTGGTAAGGTGGAATCTGACTGACTGAAGTTTAGAAAACACTGGTCCAACTTTTCTGGGTATGATTAATCTATTCAGCTCCATATGGCAGAGGTCAACCAGGAGGACCAGGAGTCAGTCTAGCACCAGCCTCTCCTGGCTTCTTGAAGCTATCCCTCACCAGGAGACTCCTTGCTCGCAGAACACCCCCTTTCCAGTCCCAACAACATGTCACTCCTCATTCTTCTGCTAGGCATAGTTAGGGTGGAAGTAACAGAAATGAGTACTATCTCAAGCAAAAACAACAAACAACAGCAACAAAAGACAAACAAACAGGGAGGTGAAACAAATTTACTGGAAGGAGAATGTGGACTCACAGAACCGAGAGGAAGCTTCTAATCAGGGCAGCTCCTGAGGACCAAAAAGAGGAAGTGCGAGTTGTCTGACAGGATGGAGCCATCAGTACGTGAAAGAGTCCTATTGGACTACCATCTGTGTGTCCCTCTGTCAAGATTCAAAGTCTGCTAGGGGGTCTAATTGGCTAATTGTGACCAGGTCACAAGCCGGTGTGCTGGCTGCCAGGGGGAGGGACGAGGAAAATCAGGGCCTCAGCGTCCAGAGCTGGAGGCAGGGCACTGCCTCCTGCAGGACCACACTCAGTGGGGATGGCTTCCAGCACAGGAGGGGAGAAGCTGAACCACTCAGACGTGACGAGTGTTCTTAAGCCCTCCACACCCCCAACTATGCTCTGCATCTCATCCCTGCCCGGCTTCCTAACGTTCCTCCCTCTCTCGATCACCCTCTCTTGCAGCTGTATTCAACCCCTCCTTCTCTGCCGGCCCTTTGCCTTTAGCCTGTAAACATGTTTGAATCTCCCCCATCATTAAACACCCTCCTTTATCCATACCCTGCTTATAACCTACCACCTGATCTTTCTGTACCAAGAGCTGAAAAAATGATCTTCACTCACCACCTACATTTCCTCGCCACCCACTCACTGCTCACCCCACGGCAGCCCAACTTCTGCCTCCCTCGCCCGGCACTTCCCTGAAACTATTTCCAAAGTAAGCAATGAACTTCTACTTATTCAATCAAGAAAGCACTTTCCAGTCTTGGCGTCTCTCAGGTGTTGATTACTCTGCTTTCCTGAAACATTTCCATCTTCACTCTGGTGCCCCTTCATCCAATGTTTCATTCAGTAACTGTTCATGAGTCATCATTACATACTGGGGTTCTGTGGGCAGAAGTGGGGATTAATAATAAGCAGGATGGCCAGCGTCCTGCCCTAAAGGCACTAAGAACCTAGTGGGAAGACAAGGAAAAAGGCCAAGGCCATAATATTTGATACTGATGTGGTGGATTGGACTGCTGTCCACACTTCTTCACTCCATTCATGCCCTCTGCCTTGTGAATTTGTGCAGCGGACTATGCTTCCCGGCCCCCTGACTCTGCGCTTGGCCGTGAGACTTGCTTTGGCCCAAGGACTGTGAGCAGACATGACGAAGCCAAGGCTCTAATGAGCTAACACAGCATGGCTCAGCCCCTTGCACTTCTGCCACCTGAAATGCTAAGAGCATGTCCTAGCACGAGAGACATGAGGAACAGAGCTGCCATCTGCAGCCTGCAGCAGAGCTGCCCCAGGTGATGCACCTACACGTGAGCAAAGAAATTAAATGTTTGTTATAGTGAGCTACTGATACTTGGCAGTTGTTTGTTACACAGCATTGTAGCAGAATCCTGCCTCACTGTGTGGGATCACCGACCCTGTGCGAGCAGAGAGGTTGGGATCTAATCTTACTGTGGCTGATCAGAGAAGGAGTGTTGATAACTCAGACAAATCGAGAAGGATAAGCAAGAGTTGGCCAAGGGAAAGTGGAATGCGGGGAGGTGGGCCTCTGGTGGAGGCAGTAATTGCACTGGGATGAGAGAATGCAGCAGGCTTGGAACGGACCCATTGTTCACTCTAGCTGGAGTGTGGACGGCAGGATCCTTTTCATCTGCTTTTCTGGGCAATTTCAGCTACCCCTGTGGCTTGCTTGATCATCTTTATCCTGACTTCTAAATCTACGTCTCCAACTGAGACTTCTCTCGAGCTTCAGGATCTCTTCTCTGATTGCCATTCAAGGGGGCTCTGGTAGTCAACACGTCCTGTGTTTACTTTCTCAGTCTCCTCAGACTTGCTCTTGCTGTGCCCCCAAGTTCACTAACAACCCTCCTGCTCTGCCTCTGCCTCTGCCGGGTGCCCAGAACAGAAAGTTTCACCTCATCTTAGTGTCACTCACCTCTCACCCGACCCGCATCCAATAGGTGATAAGGTTCTGTTGAGACCACTTCTTTATCGCCTCAATTTGCTCCCAACTTTCCACACTTCTCTCCACTACAAACAGTCACAGTGTTAGTGGGCATTTTTTCCCGTGTTCCTGATTTTAGTGAGAATCCTCTAATATATCACCATTAGTAGGATGCATGCTAGAGGTTTCTGATGGCTACTCTTTATCAAATTGAGGAATTTTCCTTCTATGCCTAGCTTACTGAGAGCTTTTTTTTTTAAAGACATGAGTGTGAATTTTATAAATTGGCTTTTTCCTGAATTATTTGAAATGATCAGATAGTGTTTATTTTTCAATCAGTTACTGAAGTAGACATCCTGAAGGCATTCATAATCCATACTTGGTCATTCAAGAACCATGCTTGACATGGTTTTCCTTTAACTTGATGCTTACCTTCATGGAGGAGTGGGTTCTGTCATCATTCTTGCATTGATTTCTCCCAACCAACGTCTCCAACCCTGACTTTCTGCATCTATGTCATAACTGATACTGACTTAGGTCTTCCATTCTTTGTATTATTATAAAACATTACACAAAATACTTTAGTAATACTATAAGCTCATTCCATGAGCTAGAACTCTTGGCATCATTTTCTATAATCCTGAAATTGTATGTATACTGGATACTGATCATTGTGTATACACAAGAATGGGTAATGAAAATTATCTATTCCTTAATGATTTAGTAGAACTGACTTATGAACTGTTTCTCAAATTGCTTTTAAGGCTATATCTTTTATTGCCTTTTCAATTTCTTGCATGATTATTGGTCTTCTCAGGTATTTTTTTAACCTTTAGTGAATTTGATTTTATTAATCAAGTTTAATTAGCTTATCTTCTATTTAATTAATAGAAATTAATCTTTGTTAATTTTATTTAGCTTATTTACTTTAACTTGTCATTTTTTCTAGCTTCCTATGTTGAAGATGAGTTCATTAATTTTTAATATTTCTCAGCTTCCAGTACGTGCACTTAAAGCTACACGTTTTCCTCTGAGTACCGTATTGGCCATCTCCCACTGGCTTTGATTTGTAGCGCTTTTATTATCATTCATTAAAAATGGCTTGTAACGTCAATTTGGCTATCTTCTAAGGCACGCCATTTCTCATTGTTTTTTGGCTAGTTTTGAACATGTTCCCCTTCCATATATGTAATAGACAAAACGTTTTAAGCTTCCTATTGTGATTTTAATTGGGATTTTATAATTGAGAGTTTACAGTCTAATTGAGAAGAATTAATATTATATTTCCTAAGAAGATGGTATGTTTCTATTTGTTTAGATCTCCTTTTATGTCCATCAGTAAGTTTTAGTGTTTCTTTTACATAGGGCTCATGTATCTTATTAGGTTTGTTCTTGCTATTGTGAATAGAATCCTTTCCCCTTTGTGTTTTATAATTCGTTATTAATGATATATAGGATAACTAACAATTTTTATTTATGGTTCTTGTATTTGACCACATTACTTAACACTCATGAGAATTAATAGTTACTTGGCTTATTCTCTTGAATTTTCTAGATAGGCAATCGAAACATCTGTAAACTATTGCACAAAACAAGTGCTCAATAAGTATTTGTGGAATGAATATTTGTTGAATTTCTGAGCTTACCTTCCAGGTAGTATAGACAATCTTGTGCAACTTGGATGGCCCTCCAGAATCTTGCCCTATGTGAATCTCTCAACTTTTCTGAATACACTCTGAATTTTCTCTACAAATTCTTCGTACCTCCGTCATTTATTTCATCACATTATACAAGCTCTACTCTGCTCTTAAATAATTTAGAAGAACTAGAGTGTAAAAATTCAAACATGTTCTCACAAACATTAGGACCTCGGTGGCAAATACTCTCATATTTCTGAACCACCTTCCGAATCAAACCTAAGCATCAGGAGTAGGAGTAGCCGTATCCTTCCAAAGCGCAAAAGGACGTTGTGGGAAAACACTTTGCCTCCTCTCAAAAAGCACAGACTGACTTTTTGGCTCTCCCTGCCCTTTCACACACAGACTCTTTCCCCAGAGAACGAGCAGAGAAAGGAAATGCTGAAACTTGCCCCAGCGGCAGCCCCAATCCAGAAGGACTTGAAAGATTTGAGAAATGCAAACTGTCCTTCAAGAGACAAATTTGCTTTTTCTATGTTTGATTTAAGCAATCCAAACTTTAAAAAAAAAAATCAATGAGGGCCAGGGAGGAGAACGGAGGCTGGAAAATGAGCCCTTTGAAAATTCCTCTAGAGAGCCAACTGCAGCCTATTAATATTAACACAAGGTACCGCTACCCTTGGAAGCATTTGGAGATTCACAGACTGGCTCTCGGGAACCCTGCTGTGCATGGCTCTTTTTGAATGTTAGGAATAAAACCCACAGACTCTGAGTTAGGCAGGAAAATGTCCATTTTCCTTTGTGCACACACTTTCATAGGAAGCTGCCTCGGGCATAAAAAAGAAGAAGGAAAATGATGAGCATTCTTAGCCACAGGCTGTTCCTTGGCCAGGAAAATCCTTATTTAAGAATCTTATGAAGTGAAAGATGAACAGAAGACAATGAAAATAAGCTCAAATTCACTGTGGAAAATTATTTCTTTCTGAGATAGACTCAATTACTGATACTGCTTGTGGCTTGCAACTATTTGTACCCAAAGTAGTACAGTGAAAGCAGCACCGAATCTCGGGCTCTGAACAGAAAATGACTGCAGAGAAGGAAGACTTTAAAAAGTTAGAAGAAAGGAAAATAAGTGCCTCAGCCATTCCCTTCGATACCTAAGGTTTCTTACTAGAAATTCAGACTTGACCTTAAACACAAAGAGATTCTCCCCACTAGGCAGTGAGAATGGGACAGCACTTACTGAGCATCAGCACACATGGCCAAACGGCTCCATCGTGAGTTGTCTCAACAAGGCTGCTTGTTTGCACATCTCTGCCTGCCGTGCTTCCGACTCCCTCTCAACCTGCTAACTCCTCCCAGTCCTTAAGATCAGCTCAGATATCACTTCCTCCAACAATTCTCCCCTTATCTTCCAGACCCTGCGACTGCTGCTACTGTAGCACCTATCACACAGGGTTATAACTGTCCATTTCATCATCTATCTTTTCCCTGTAGACTCCGTGTCGGCTGGCACTGAGTATAGTTCACCTCACACAGTGCCTGGTGCCTGTGAAAAACTCAATAAATATTTGTTGAATGAATGAACAGGGTATAGACCAGAACAGCATTTCTCGGGGCAAGAAGTCACCCTCTCACCCTAGGGCTGCATTTCTGTTTGAAATGAAAGCATTTTCAAGGTTAAATATATTCTTGGAGTCACATTTAATTGGCCAGCATCCCAAACACTAAATCGTTTAGTTCCAGGAGGAAGATTTTTTCCTCCCTAGGCAAACATTTCCCAAAGAAAAGTAGATGAGGTGACTGTCAGAAGGAAATAAAACTTTATGTGGAACTGCAAAGATATCCAAACCCTGCCAGAGGGGTCCCACAGGTTTGCCCACTCAGGGATATCTATAAATATTTTTCTCAGTTAGGCTGTTAAGACTAAATTATCTTGAAAACACTTTCTAAACATTGTCACAACTGTTTCCTAAGAATGTGTTGCCCTTCCTTCCTTACTCTCCTTTCCAACACAACTGGAGATAAAGGGTGTCCTCTACCTCAGGACTATGTTAGAAATCTTTGCCTTCCTTTTCATCTCTCATAAGAAAAGGCAAAACAATTAAACTTAAGAGTTTGACCAAAAGAATCTTTAACCCTTAAATCAGGTATATTAGTTTGCTAGGGCTGCCATAACAAAGGATCACAACAGAAATGTATTTTCTTAGAATTCTGGATGCTAGAAGTCCGAGATCAAGGTGCTGGCAGGATAGTCCCCTCTAAGACCTCTCTCCTCAGCTTGTAGATGGCCGTCTTTTCCCTGTGTCTTCACATGGTCTTCTCTCAGTGCTTGTCTGTGCCCAAATTTCCTCTTCTTAGAAGGACAGTCCTGTTGGAATAGTACCCACCTTAATGACCTTGTTTTACCTTAATTACCTCTTTAAAGACCCTATCTTTGAATACAGCCACATTCTGAGGTACTAGGGGTTAGAGCTTTCAGCATATGAATGGGGCTAGGGAAACACAATTCAACCCGTAACATCAGGAAATAGTTTATTCCCTCAGATGTTTGTGGGCAGAAATGGAAGACCCAGAAGCATAGACTTGTTGGCCACTTTTCTTCAAGAGTAAAAAGGGAAATGGAACCTGTCCATTCGACACAGATGGTCTCCAGTGGGAAGTCCCAAGATAGGAAAATCAGTGATCTGATTCTTCTGTGGTTTCAATGTTCCTCCTCCCCAGTGGAGCAGGAACAAGATAACTACAGACTTTCCTGGACTTCGATTTTGGTTTCCCTTTTCTTTTCCATTTCCACAGTAGCAGGACACTGAGGACTCGGGGATGTGAGGGCGGGCCTTTCCGGCCTGCTCCCCAGGACCTAGATGCCTCTGCTGTCAGTACATCACTCTCCTCTAGGATCCAGGGTGAGGGTGAGGGGCTGTTTCTCTCTCAGGGAGAGAAAGCAGAATGAAAAGTGACTTTTGGGGTTTGCAAATCGTGTCTTCCCTGACTTTGATTAAACACACTCCTGGCGGCTTTGAGCTAGCCCAAACACACCATCACTCTTCACCCAGACACGGAGATTTTTCTGAGCAGATGGGAAAGCAGTCTGTCAGGAACATCACTTACCCCATTTGATGATTCAGGAAGACTTAGAAAGAAATGTCAGAGATGCCCAGCACGTGGCCCTGCAGTGAACCTCCCTGGTGATTTCTCGTGCCCATCTCATTTCCACCTCTTATGTTCAGAACACCCCGATTTTCCTTCTGGGGGAAAACTCCTCATGTTCCTCCTACTGAGAAATTCCCACAGTTCCTGTCTTTTCCAAAAAGATTTGTTTTTTTTTCAGAATTACCTTGGATTCTGTGAACTATTTATATCTCCCACCCTGCCTTCTCTTTCAAACTTCACTCATATATCCAACTGCTATTTGATACCTCCACTTAAGTATTTAGCAGACACCTCCAACTCTTATCTAACTGCTGCTCTTCCCCCTAAACTTGCTCCAGCGTGGCCTTCCTCACCTCAGTGGATAGGAGCTCCATTGTGCCAGTTGCTCAGGCCAAAAACCTTGCAGTCATGTCTGACTCTTGTCTTTCCCTCACATCCTGCTGGCTCTCCCTCCGAAGTGCATTCAGAACCCAGCTCCTCACCACCTTCTGGCCACCACCATCTCTTGCAGGATTCACTGCAACTGCCTCATGCTGGGCCTCCTTGTTTCTACAGTCTGCTACCCGCGGCAGCCAGAGTATATCCTCCAAAATGAAAATCAGAGCGTGTCATTCCCCCGTTCAGACCCTTCAGACTCTCCATTTAACTCAGAGTAAAATCCAAATTCCTTGCCATGGTTGACAAGAGCCCGCAGGGTTTAGAGCCCGTTTACCTCTCTGACTTCCTCTATCGCCACTCTCCCCCAGCTCGCTCTGCTCCAGCACATGGTCCTACTTGCTGCTCCTGGAACATACCAGGCTTGTGTCTCCCCTCAGGAGCTCTGGCTGGCACAGCTAACCCCTCACCAACTTCGAGTCTCCCCTGTCACTGCGGCCCACCCCGCTCACACTATTGAAAGTGCTCCCTCTGGTGCTCC